>NC_044320.2:4650977-5850977 GCF_007474595.2 Lynx canadensis
AATGGTCCAAGCTGCCTCCCCGATCCCCTTCCTGACCCCCTGGGAGCCATGTCGCTGCCAGGCACCCATTCTTCTAGACTTGCAACCCTGGTTCTTTCAAGTCACGATGATAGCAGAGTACGTTTTGGCAAGGTACGGCCTCTGCTCCCACTGTGCAGATGGAGAAACTGAGGCACAGAGAAGTCGAGAAAATTGTAAGGAGATTGTCCAAGCTCACAAGGCCGGTTATGTGGAGCAGCCAGGATCGGAACCCGGACTGCTCGCTCTAGAGCCCAGTGTGTGTCTGGTGGCTTATTTTACACTCTGAGCCCACTTCTCAGGAGGATCCCCTACCACAGCTGGACACTCTGTAAAACCCGTATCCCGGACGCCCTCCTGGTGGAGTCCCAGCCATCCCGTTGACGGGGAGCCCAGAACCGGTGGCTCCCCTTGCCACTCTGGGGCGGTTTGTGCCTCCTCCCGCCCTCGCTGACTACAGAACACCCTATCAGAGGTGTCCTTGGTCGGCTGGACCATTGATGGCTGCCTTCGCTGGAACGTGACTTGGGTGAAAATGTCTGCTTTGCAGACAACGTGCTGACGCTGCAGAGCCTGCTGATACCTTGTTCTGTCTCGTAGGGGGAGCCAGGAGAGAAGGGCATCCCAGGCAAGGAGGCAAGTATTGAGTGCGCCGCCTCCCCTTGGCCGCACTTCCCTGTGGGGGACGCTGGAGCGGCTGCGGCTTCGTGGGCAGTGACACACATAGGCTCGTGGCGCCCGGCTGGGTCCCGCGCTCACTTCAGCGCCCCGCTGTCGCTGTGTACATCCTATCTCGTTGTGCACGGGGACCCACCCATTCGGCAGCCGGTCCGGGGTGCCTCTTTCGCTTACACGTCTCTGTGTCCAGTGTCAGTAAATCCTATCGGTTGCAAGTTCGAAATGCCACCGCTCTGTCCGGTTCTCCCCATGGCTTCTGCGAGGACTCCAGTCCAGGCTGCCACCATCTCCTGCCTGGACGATCGCAGTGACCACCCACCGGCCCCCCCCCCCCCCGTGTCCAGCCTTTGCCCTCCCCGCCCCCACAGCCCCCTCCCGCCCGCAGCCCCTTTGCAGAGCACACACAGGACCATGTCGCCTCCCAGGCTGGCCTCCGCTCTGCCCTCCCTGCCCTTGCTGGAAGCTAGGTGGCCTGGCTCCACCAGCTCCCCTCTGAGTCTGACCCCCAGGAGCTCTGCCCTTCAGCCCCTCAAACCTGCCAAGGGCTCTCATGCACACCGAGGCCCTTTTCCAGAAGCCCTTACCACGCCCCTCCTCACTCTCCCACTCCTTTGCATGCCTGGTCTTGATGAGCCTGAGGTCTGTGCCGAAACGTTGCCTGTGTGGACTTTTCCTCGGCCACTGGGACACAGTGACACCCCACTGTGCTGTGTCCTAGCACCCTGCTCTGTTGGCCCAGGAGCCCGGCGAAGAGCAGGTGGCAAAAATACGTGATGAGGAACCGAAGACGGAGGGAACACAGAGAAAGGAGTTTCTGCAGCTGCTGGCGTGTCCATTTCCCAGCCCGCGCACGCCCTGCGTGGGGGACAGCCATGTTCACTCTGAGCCTGAGGGTTACTCTCCTAGCTCAGGGAGGGAGGCAGGCGGCTTCCTTGGAGCCAGATCGAACGGCTTAGTGTGTCGCAGCCTCTGCCTCCGCCCGAGCCGTGCTGTCCGCTCATGGGCATAGTGCTTGCTCTCCGATCCCTGTTTCTTCCTGCTGCCTAGATCGAGCGCAGGGGAAACGGCCCCAGCTCGCACTTCAGAGCTGCTCCGTGACTCTCTCTGGCTCCCTGTTGCCTATGGGAATGAGTCCGGCCTCTGAGCAGGCCCTGAGTTCTGCCCTGAGCCGACCCCACGCTCTCTCCAGTGTGAGCTCCTGCCTTCTGTGCCCCGTGCACGCCACGGCCCCAGTCCTGTCTCCAAGGCTTGGTCTTCACTCCTCCCTCCACCTACAGGGCCCGTCCCTATACCTCTGCTTGTTAGGTTTTATGTGTCCTTCAAGGCGCCAAGCCTCCCAACACACAGTCATGCACTTCTCCCGGGGTTCCTGAAGCATCTTTTCGTATTTTTATTAGAGAAATAAATGGGTCTGCCCTGTGTGTAAGCTGTGCCCCCATCTGGCTGTCAGCTGAGCCGCGAGCCCCGTGAGAACAGGGCTGTGACTTGCTCTTCTCTCTGCACAAGTCGAGGGCTACAGGTGCACCCGCGTGCCGGGGCTGACGTGACAGGTGTGACCCCATCTCAGAGGAGCTGCGGAGTATTTGTTCTACTTCCTTCCTTCTCTGCAGACCCCTTCTGTCCCTGCAGCAGGAGACAGGGCATGAGCCCCGGGCCGACTGCCCCCTGCTTCAAGCCCTGGAGTTTGTATTCTTGAACGGAGTGCACAGCAGGGTTTGGAGGGACACGGTGGAGTCCGGAGGTGGATAAGCACAGGACCTGCCTTCCAAGTGCTTGTGGTCCCAGGGGAACGCCCCCTGTCACCTCATGTGGGGACAGTGGCAGTGAAGCGTCAGCTGGTGACAAGGGAACCCATGCATGCGGGCGGACACTGGCCGGAGGGCTTTGCAAGGGAGGCGGCTGAGGGGCTGGGGGCAAAGTGGGGTAGAGAGAGATCCCAGCCGCAGAGGGTCGCAGAAGCAAGGAGGGAGTGTCCTAGCGGTGAGGACCACAAGGCTGTGTACCCCACCACCGGCCCCAAAGTGACTGCCCTCCCGGAGGGGTGTGGGGTCCCTACCTAAGTGCTGGGCGGTCAGGGAGGGCTTCTTGGAGGGGAGGCCTGAAGGCCACGTGGGATCTATCCTAGAAAAAGGGACAGTGATTAGTCAGCTTGGCCACCACACCATTACCCTGGACTGAGTGGCTGAGAAAGACATTTCTCGTGGTTCTGGTGGCCGGGAAGTCCAGGATCGGGGTTGTTGGCAGATTCTGTTCCACCCTTCCCTAATTACACCAGCTGGCTACCTGGTCCCTGTGCCCATTTCCCCATTTCCATCATGGGGCCACCCTCACGACCTTATCTAAACCTAAATAGCTCGCGGAGGCCCCGCCTGCTAATCCTCACACTGGGGATTATGGCTTCAGCATATAAATGGGGGGGAGGGGGCACAGACCTTGTGTGCATGGCAGAGGGGGTGTGCTGCAGGCAGCAGGAAGATGGGCTGCAGGGGCCAGGAGGCAGCGGGACCACATGCTCCCTGCGGTGGGCAGTCACAGAAGTTCTTTGGATCAGCGGGAGGCAGGGCAGCCCGGCCACAGGGGCAGTGAGCACTTACGGAAGCCCACGTCCTGCAGGGCCTCCTGGGCGTGTTTGGTGAGAGGGTCTGTCCCAGAAAAGGGCAGAGGAGGAATCCTAAAGGCGCCGGGCAGGGGCTGGTGCTGTCGGTGCCTCGTGGGTCTCGGCAGGAGCAGAGGAGGGAAGGAAGTTATGCCTACAAAGTCCGGACAGAGAGGGGCTCTTGGGGGGGGGGGGGGGACTGCTGGCTTCCCTGGCACCCCTTGTGCTCGGCACAGGGTTGCCAGTGGGTGGCCCTGATTAAGTGACCCTCGTCCTTTGGACTCATTGCAGGGCACCCCCGGGAAGCCCGGAGAGCCAGGACCCAAAGGAGAAAGGGTAAGTGAGGGAGGTAGTTACTGAATGTGACCTTTGCAAGGGGGCGCGGGGACCTTGTCCAAGGTGGTCAGCCAACAACAGCCAAGCCTGGAGAGCTTGCCGGCCCGCTGCCCCCTGGAAAATCCCTGGCCCACAAAGAGATTGTTGTAGTGAATGTTGTTATTTTTCCTTTCCTTTTTTTTTTTTTTTTTTTGGATGTTATTTTAAGGAGTAAAATCATCACAATTACAAATTCAAACGCAAGTGTTCTGAGACTTTGACAGATTTCCCTCTCACCCCGGACGAGAGCCTGTGTGCATGACGTGCTCAGCTCCCAAAGTGCCAATTTTCCAGGAGCCAGATTTGTCACTGGAGGTGACAAGGGAACAGATTTTCCCATAATGAGTCGCCTTGGTGCTACCCTCACAAAGCCTCTCTTTCCATTTCATTCCTCCAAAAAACCACAGGGGAAGTTTTTTTGGGTTTGGTTGTGGGTTTTTGTTGTTGTTGTTGTTGTTGTTTGGGTTTTTTTTTTTTTTTCACCAGAAATGCCAGTGTGGGAAGGAGGTGTTTTCGTACTCATGACAACTTCTGTCCTCTTTAGAGGAATCAAACATCTCATTTGCCCACAGCCCTCCATTTGGTCAGCAGTCGCACTGTCACACTGTTGCACGATGTGGATGTTGCAGCCCACACCCCACACCCCACCCCCGGCTTGTTTTCCATGGTCCTGCAGAGAATTTATCACTGCTTTCTTTGCAGTTTGGATAGGTGAGGAGTTGGGTTTCTCCTGTAGGCTGGGGGAGACAGAACGATAGCAGCTGAGAATGTCAGAGATTGAACCCCTGCTGGATCTCTCTCCCTCCTTCCTTCCGAGCGACTGGATTCCTCTGTGCTATGGCTGTTGGTTCCTAAGGATGGGACCAGGGAACGCGGCTGTGGCTGAGGAGGCATTGACAGTCCCCCATGCCAGTGTCATACAAGTGTCCCCGGGACCTAAGGCTGCCAGGGGTGGCCTGAGATTTGGCTGGCAGCCAGGGAGTTCAGACCGCAAATCTCTTCTCTGATACCTAATCAATAAATGGAGAATTGCCTTCTCCCTGTTAAGTGGTTTAGTGGAACATTGCCAATCCTTTGCCCTCCTGGGAACGTTTGAAATCTGGGACGAGTCCTCCCCCTGCAAAGTGATATTGAGACATTTAATGAATAGGAAATGCTGTACCGCAGCTGGGATACGGCCTTGGCATTCAGGTGCACGAAGCCCTGGGACTCTCTCACTGACCCCTGATCGCCAACCCGACAACGTCCCCATGAAATGCATCATGCCCTTAAGTCAGACCTGCCCCTGGGATTTGGCTGAATTAATTTGAAATTCACCGTTCTTTGCGTTACTGTTGAAAAAGCTTTAGGGACATATAGTTAACCATTGCAAATTGCAAATTGCAAAAACGTGGCTGCAGTGAAAAGCAGTGTCCTTTATGGCCCCCGTCCCCTTTCCCAGGGTCCATCACTGGACATTTTCTTTCATGTTCCAGCCCTGTGGGTGTGTGTGTGATAAATACGCATCTGCCTTTTGTTAACCCCCTGGAACACATCAGACTTTGTCCATCATTTGGCTCTTTTGTTTCTCATTGGAGCATCCGTGTTGGAGATAGTTTTGTACCTGTAGTCTGCTTTTCCTTGGCTCTGGGCCACGTCCATGGCCACGTCCCATTTCCAGCTACCATCTTGCTCCCCCTCTTTCCCTGTGTTGCTTCCTGCAGCAGTGGAGTCCTGGTAAACCCTGAGCTCGTCGAAGTGGCCGCCTATTTTCAGACACACCAACACGCGGGACTTGCTGGTCAGACCCACACTTGCACATTGGGCAGAGGACTGGATGGTCCCGTGGTCGCCATGGCTCCCAAATCACCGATCCAGGGCTTCGAAGTCTGGGTCAGGGATGGGGAGCAGAGCGTCCCGGTCAGTGTCATCCCATGTGGGCCCAGCAAAACTGAGAATAGCAGGAAGTCACCTGCAAGTGGGGCTCCTCCGTCTAAAGAGTAGCTGTGTCTGTGCGGCTGACAGCAGACCAGCGGAAGTGGCCCGCACCCCCGGGAGTCAGGCTCAACAGGCAGATGGAACCACACGCACTGTGATTGGAAATCAGATCTCTCCTCTTGTCCTCTGCAGACTACCTGTGTGACTGAGACAGGTGGCTTTGTCTCTGGAGCCCTTGTCCTTACCGTGTCCTTACCTGAGACACAGGCGTGCAAGGACTGGGGTCTCCCATCCAGCGCCCCAGGACGGGGGATGAGGGGGCCCCCTGCGGCTGCACACACCTGTCTGTGCTGGGTATCCCTGTCAGTCCTCTGCTCACTGACGTGCTTCTTCCCTCTAGGGAGACCCCGGGAACAAAGGTGACAAAGGACCCCCTGGTGGGAAGGGCCAGCCTGGGGACCCTGGAATCCCCGGTCACAAAGGCCACACAGGCCTGATGGGCCCCCAAGGACCACCTGGGGAGAATGGACTGGCCGGGCCCCCGGGGCCTCCGGGACAGCCAGGATTTCCGGGACTGAGGGTAAGGATGCTGATGTTGCCTTACACTTGGGAGATGCTGGTGAGGTGTGTGACCATCAGAGGGACCGGGTTCTGGATCCCCCCCATCTGGGCCTGCCCGTCCCTGCCCAAGGTGGGAAGGAGACGGTCTCCCGACTGGTTTGTTGTGATGACTAGGTGAGATAGTGTGCACAGTGCAGGGAGTGCTGGAGAGTATAGTCCCTCTCCTCCTCCACCCTCTGCTCCATGCAGTGAGTCCTCAGGCCTGACTTCTTCAGGCTCCGGCACCAGTCTTCCCCGGGACCCAGTGTAAAAGTCGACTAAAAAGCGCACCAGCTCTTAGCCATATGAGCATCCCCCATGGGATGCGGAGGGCTTGCCGATCCGGCCGATGCCTGGGTCTGTCATTCCTCTTTTCTCCCTATCTGGGGCATTCACTTCCCTTCTGGGTCTTACTTTTCCCAAACATGAAAGGACAGGCTTATTTAGAGCCGTGTTTTTTCTTGAAACACGTTTTATTCTAGTGGCAGAACTCTCGTTTTACACAAACCTGTACCATGAGCACACATGGGCTACAGAGAAAAAAAAGCAGAGCTACCCTGGTGTAAGTGGTTGTGGGGGGAGGTGGGTTCCTGGTCGAGGTGACCTCACCTTCCCCCCTCTGCAGCCCTGTGGTCCCCTGGGGGCCCTCCTGTCCTCAGAGCACAGGCTCAGGTGACCTCCGGTGTCCCTGCCAGCTCTGACCCTCTATGGCTCTGTCACTTCCCGGTGGTCTGGGGCAGCCAGAAGCTGGGCTCTCAGTCAAGTCCAGGAGGGGGACTGCAGGGCACGGGGGGCGGTGGGGGGAAGCTTCCAAAGCCCTTGCTGAATACTCCTGGTCCTGCTGCCCTGCGTAGCAATGGAGGTCCTGGGACCGGCATATAAGATTGACCGGGAAAGAACACCGAGAATAATGAAGTGGAATCCAGGTCATGGTCCCACTGGGCACCTCCATGCCAGGTGCTGGGGCTGCAGATACGAGTGCAGGGAGACCCTCGCCCCGAGGGCGGACACTGCCCTGATCCAGCGGGCATGGTGTGAGGACTGCTCTTACAGATTCCTCTAAGAATCACACGTCACCCTGTGAGCCCAGGGTGTGCTCTGCTCCCCTGGCCCATAGACTCAGCTTCTTTGAACCCAAATCAGGATTGTCAGGCACGTGGGTAGGGCCAAGGTGAACAGAGCAAGGAAAACCAGACCCAAGAGTGGCCAGGCAGCTGGTGAGGGAAATCGAATATGAATCCATGAGGGAGGCAGCCCGTGGGCTGGTCTGGAAGTAGACGGGACTTTGGCAGGGAGAGATTTGGGGCCAGAACCTCTCAGGTCTGGTGCTGGCGAGATGACTTCTGCAGAAGACGTTCCAGATAAGGAGCGGGAAGGACAGAGAGAGAGAGTGCCAGCAGAGGCCTCGGGTGACTGTATAAGATGGGAGGAGGCCGCCTGCGTGGCCAAGGGAAAGGGAGCCAGTTCTGGGAGTAATAAGCGTTGGACCAGGAAAACGTGCTATGCGTTGTCTGTGCCTCCTGGATTCCGGAGCCACCAGGGGTCTGGGTGGCAGGAGTTCACGGGGAAGGTAAGTAACCCCACCTCCCGTCCCTTCCAGGGGGAGTCTCCCTCCATGGACACCCTGCGGCGGCTCATCCAAGAAGAGCTTGAGAAACAGCTGGAAAGTGAGTAGCTGACCACGGCTGGCCACGTAAAGGCCTCTTGAGGGTCCGGGAAACAGTCCCTCCTTCACCCTTCAGGACCTCTGCAACCCGGTTTGGAAAAGGCTCTAGGAGAGCAGCTCACATGTAGAAACCATGCAGAAACCAGAGGAACACCGTGCGGGCCCTAGACCCACAGACCCCTCTCGGAGCCTGTCTTTACCTCGCTTTAACGCCTCTCATGAGGGAAGCTCACCATACACAGAACCATCTCTACCACCGTTGGCCATACATCCTGTGCGTCCGGTCCCGAGAGGAGCAGGGACACACGGTGCTTTCAAGTCACTAGATTCCTTTTAATCCTACTGTAGTGGACTTATTGTGAAATCCCAGTCTTGCATGAGCCCGGCACACAGCAGGTGCTCCGGGAGGGAGCAAGGTCGGAAGCTAGTAGTAGTAATGCCGGCCTGCGGGGCCTGCCGTAGGTCAGGTGGTGTCCTAAGCACTCACAGGGTAACTCACGGAAGCCTCCCAAAGGTCAGGAAGCTTGTTTGATCGTTAGGAGCGGAGATGCTGAGTAACTTACCGGAAGCGGAACATCTGGTAAACGTCTGAGCTGTGCAGGCAGCCTTTGCTGCAAAATCCCTTCTCTTAAGCACCACCTTCTCCCACTTCCCTCTGTCCTGGAAGCTGTTAGGAGAGGAAAGTCGTTGACAACCTATGATAGGGAAGGTCAGACATCTATAACTCTTCCCAGACCCAGATGGATGAAACAGGAAGGCGTATTCATTCACACGCTCGTGTGTCAGAGAGTTACTTGCGCCCAGCATATGTCAGACTCTGAGTTGGGTGTGGGGACAGGGCGTTGGACGAGATGCTGCCCATCCCAGGACACAGAGTGTCCAGGCGAGCATGGTCCCTCTCCACACGCAGGGGAGCCAAACACGATTACCTGGGGCAGATGGCAGGGGACGGGGGTTTGGGTGGGGCCGTGGGTTCCAGAAAGGAAGGCAACCCAAGGCTGGGATGGTGGATGCCACTGGGCGGGTCACATCCTGAGGTCTCCTATGTGGGCGTCTCTGAGCTCTGCTTTCTGGGTGTTAGATTTACCAGTGGCAGAACTGGCCTCTGCCCTTGGGGAGTTTCCAGCCCAAGAACAGAGACAAGACCTATTTGGGAAAAGTTCAGATGGAGCATCTCCTGGGCAGAGTCCTTTCTTCCAAACAGCCTTTGGAAGAGGAAGCATCAAGTCCACTTTAAGGATGAGGAGATCAAGGCTCAGAGAAGTTAAGCCCGTTTGCTCGGGTCTCAGACCAGACCGTACCCCACCTGCCACCTCGTGTGCTGTGGGAAGATGGTCCCAGGGCTCTCAGAAGACCCCGATTCTGCCCTGGTTTTACCACTCAGATGCCGGGGGCTCGGGTGACCCCCCCCCCAGCCTCTCTGGGTTCTGTCACCCACCTGCAAGAAGAAGGGCTCAGGCCTGACCATGTTTGACTCTCTCAGTGGCCATCAGATGGGCACTGTGTCCCCACTGCAGTGGAAAGCCGTTAGACCTCTGGTTTTGTTTTTGCTTTGTTTCTAACATTATTCATTTTTGAGAGACAGAGCATGAGCAGGGGAGGGGCAGAGAGAAAGGAAGACACAGAATCCGAAGCAGGCTCCGGTCTCTGAGCTCTAAGCACAGAACCTGACGTGGGGCTCAAACTCACAGAGCACGAGATCATGACCTGAGCGGAAGTTGGACACTTAACCAACTGAGCTACCCAGGCGCTCCCCTCTGGGGTTTTTTTTTTTTTTTTAACCAATTCTGTAATCTTAACATTTTAAACATGTAAGGATCCTAGACAACATCACATCCAGCCCTTCAGTTTATCGATGAGAAATTTACTTGGATAAGTCACTAAATCGCTTAAGTGGCTTTGTGTGAGCCACTTGAGTCCCACCGCCAGCCTCCATTTCCCCAGCTGGCAATTATTACAACTCCACCTGCTGTGGGGACTGTCACCACTGGCAGTCCCGCCCTGTTCGGAGACACCAGCGTCCCCGGAGCACAGTCTTAATGCCTTACATCTTGTCCCCATCCTCACACCCAGCTGGTGGGGTAGGTGTTACTTCATTGCCTCCATTTTCCTGACAAGGACGAGCAGGCTCAGAGAGGTCAGGTAGCTTGGCTGAGGCCCAGAGCCCGCGTTGGCTGCACTGCTGTGCGCTGGCTTATGTTGTTGGCCTCCTGCGCGGTCTCCTTGGTTCTGAACTTCATGGTGAATTGCCAGTTCATGTTCTGTCCATCACCCTCCGTCCTGAACACCTCTGTTCTCCCTCCTCTGCAGCCAAACTTGCCTACCTCCTGGCCCAGAGGCCGCCGGCACAGATGAAGTCATCGCAAGGCAGACCTGGGCCCCCGGGGCCCCCAGGAAAAGATGGGCTTCCAGGAAGGGCCGGCCCCATGGGCGAGCCAGGGCGGCCCGGGCAGGGGGGTCTGGAAGGGCCGTCTGGACCAATAGGTCCCAAAGGTGAGTGGGGACCCTGAGGAGCCGTGCTTCACGCGGAGGAGGGCTGGGCAGGAACCGCACTCCGGCCAAATGTGCTTAATCTATCCCCTCTCCTCCCCCTGCAGCTCGGTAACACCCTGGGTTTGGGCATCACGTAATATTTTCATACTTGACATTTTTGGAAGATTATGCTCCCGCCAGGAAGATCGAACCGGCTCCCTCCCAACTGCCTTGTTGTCTCCTTCTCCCCTGCTCTAGCTGCAGGGGGTATTGCAAAATGCCCTCTTGCCCCCTCCCAGGGTAGAGCTAACTGAGGTGAGAACTGCAGTCTCCAGGCACATGGGGCATTGGACGCCAGCTTTAGAATTGAACAAAGTGGCTTGGAGCTGTGGCTTAAAAGGCTGCTACCTCTCCTGCTCTCAGACAGAAATCTCATCTGGGCATGGGCCCTCTGGACAACAGCAGGTCTCTCCTCCAGGGGGTGGCACCTGTCCCCCTTAGTGCATGGGGGCAAGCCAGCTGGAACGCACTCTCTTTGCAGGCAGGCAGGTGGGAAAGCAAGAGAGAGAACCAAAGCCAGCCCATCAACCTGATGATTCACTGCTCTCTGGGGAGGGGTGAGCACGAGGTGGGGGAGGGGTGGGCGGGGGGTGCAAAAAGCACAGGATTTCAGTTGCCACTTGGGGTATAGCGACATGGATGCCCCTAACATCCTCCTCTTTCCACCTGCCAGCTCCTTACTAATTCTCCATTCGTTCGTTCATTCATTCATTCATTCATTCGTTCATTCCCTGCGATGTTTCTCCTACTGAAAAGTCTTTTTGTTAAATTTGTGTTCAAGTCCTATCTCTTTGGGTTCATAAAACAAAATACATGAGATAAAGTCAACAAGAAAGCATATAGCATGGAAAGCATCAGACTCTGACAGAAGACAGACCAAATGTGGTAAATTACAACAATAAATAAGAACGGAATAAAGTCTCCATGAACTAGCAAAATATTTTTAGTTTGCAAAAGAAAATATGTTGCATAAAGACATTTCTGGAAACAACACAGCAAAAAAAAAAATGAATGATGAAAAAAAAAGTTGAGAGCGTGTAATCAAATCTGTACAGTATTAACTCAAATACAATCTTGAGTTTCCTCCCAGGGGGAAGGGACCCTCCCTCTTCTGAACTTCTGTTGTGCTTGTAAATTGCTATGATGGTCCTTAACACATTCTGCTTCCTTTAGAATGTTCTCTGTGCCCTGTTTCATCTTTTACTGGATTTCAAGCTTCGCGAGGGTAGATCTGTGTTAGCAAATGCCTGTAGGGTCCAGAGTATTGGGTTTGTTTACTGTTATCACCCAGTTCCTACAGGTTCAGGTGAAACGCTGTTACAACACAAGGTAGGGCAGGCATTTTCAAGTGGATGTAGGTGGACGTGTGCCTGCATAGAGAGGGATGCGCGCAGGGGCCCCAGTGGGCGTGTATATACAGAGAGGGCGTGTGGCCGCATGGACCTGTGTGTATATACAGGAGAGGACGTGCGGCCGCATGGACCCGTGTATATATAGGGCGTGTGGCTGTGTACATCCGGGTGCTGGTGTTTGAGTGAGTCCTTATGTGTATACGAATGTACGTATATATTTGCTACAATATGCGCAAATGCGCCTACGTGTGTACGTAATTGGGCAGTTATGTGCGTGAACACATGTTTATGTGTAGCTGAGGGTGCATTCGAAAGTGAGTGTATGTGAATGAGTGTGGGGGAGTTTGGAGTCCCAAGTGTGGGGCGCGTGAGAGTGAAGGGGGTTGGGGCGGAAGGCTGCAGCGGCCGTGGGCTGGCCCCGCACCCGCTGCACGGTGCGGCTCCCTGCCTGTGCCCTCGTCACGGGTCTCCACCACCTAAGGCGTGTGTTCCTCCCACAGGTGAGCGAGGAGCCAAAGGAGACCCGGGTGCACCTGGAGTTGGCCTCCGAGGGGAGATGGGGCCGCCAGGCATCCCAGGTAGGGAGGGCGCCCGGAGTCCGGGGTGGAGGGCATGGAGGGAGACGCCCCGGCTCCCCAGGGACGTCTGCAGAGAGAGGCCGGGTTCAACAGAGAGGGGACAGGAACGCTGATTTGTTTTTGTGAGATCTTTCTAAAAGCCCAGCTTCTTAATGAAAAACCTGTAGTATATCCCATGAGTTTTTGAGGCTTATCGTATGAAACGACCCTGGAGAAAACGGAGTTGGGGTTACAAAAGCCCGGGCAGCACCGGGAACCGCGTGCCCCCTTAATCCCTCCCAGTGCGCGTGAACTCCTCCTGCTGCCTCACTGTGAACACATGATGTTAATTTTGCTCACGGCAGCATTTTCTAAACTCGCTGGCACGTGTTGCCACCCCGTTACCAATTCTCAGCATGCATTTTGGGGCCAACCGGCAGGTTGGGCAGCAGGCCCGGCTTGCCGGGGGGTCTGCCTTCCTGGGACACGGGGCTTGCCGTTTTACAACCTGGACAGCTCGGCCGTCCCGCTCAGTGGCCGCGTGGGGAGATCTTTGCCGCACGGCAGCGTCGTGGCCCAAGATGAGAGGTATCAGTAGAAGGTGGCAGAAATGAGACTGAATTCATGCCGAAATCCACCTCGCCCAAGTTCCCTTTTTTATTCACATCTAGTTTACATGCTCACCCGAGGCCATTTCTGAATATGAGGCCCACAGGTCATTTTAATTTTCGTATTTAGTATTTAGGTCTTCTCGATTTTCCGAATTTCCTGCACTGGACATGTGTTGCCACTGTCATTAGAGAAGACAACTGAAAATACATCATCAGCCTTAATTGTTGACAGCTTGCCTACTTTCCAATCGCTTATAATATTAAGAATAGTTTTTAAATAAGGCAATTCCAAATAAAGATCAAAAGGCAGAACAGAGACCATTTAGAAAGGGGAAATAATTGTACCAGCCTGAGGTTGAGATAATGACTATACTGAAGTGGTCCTGGCTGAAGGCATTAATGACACTGCTGGTCTCAGACTTGGTCTAGGCAGGGCTATAGACTAAATACCTACTCCCAAGGCATTCATGAATTTTGGAGATCATGAAATGTCTAAAGATCTATTTAAGGGGAAAATCTACTTTTTGTCTCTTTTATAGGAAGACTCAGGTTTTCTAACATGATGACTTAGGAGGTAATAGGATTAGCTATAACACTTAGCAGTGAGCTTCCCAGTGGCCAAAGCAAAAAGGGAGATAGGCTGATTATTTGTGAAATTATAATGCTTAACGCACAGAAGAATAGAACTTGTGCCATAGGTAATATTTCTGAGCCTAAGTTTTGAGCTGTCAGTTAGCTGCATCCTATTTATGTTTTCTTGGACCATGACTTATAGAATAGGTTAATATAGTCCAAATACGCAGCTCACATTTAACCTACAGATAAAGCCCAGAAACTGCAGGATATCTGGGACAAGTTGGATACTGGGTAATAGATACTGGGAATTGGGGATGATGGTTGACTAGGAGGGATGACAATTGGGATTCATCTCCTAGAACCACGCAAGAGCATAGAAAGCCGTGTTTCTCATCCGCCTCCTGTCCCTGCCCCCCATCCACCCTTCTCTTCCTCTCCAGCAGCACCCTGATTGCTGCCCCAGTCCAAACAAAGCCACCCCCTGTCCTGCATATTCAGGTGGCCCTGCTTTGTGGTGTCACATGGATTACTCTACCCCAGGCGACTTCTCAGCCCATGGGGCATTTTCTCCGGGCATGTTTCTTGTCCTCGGTTCACACTGAATGGAAGCAGTGGGAGCAGGGCTCATGAGCCTCAGAAGGGTCCTGAACACCTTCTGTTTCTTTCTCTCCTTGGACCAGGTCAGCCCGGGGAACCTGGCTATGCTAAAGATGGGCTCCCTGGGGCCCCCGGCCCTCAAGGGGAGACGGGACCAGCGGGACACCCTGGCCCCCCAGGCCCGCCGGGGCCCCCTGGCCAGTGTGACCCCTCCCAGTGTGCCTACTTCGCCAGCCTCGCTGCCCGGCCAGGGAATGTGAAGGGCCCCTAGAAGATTCTGGAATGCCAGGAGGTGGCACTGAATTTCTGAAACTTGAACTCAAAGCCTGATAAGAAGCCAGAGGTCTTGAAACATTACAGTCACGTGTTTTCTTTTTTCTTTTTCTTTTTTTTGTCTTGCTTTTATCATTTGTTTTGTCTTATTTTCTTGAAAGACCTCAACATTATTAAAACCAAGAGATGCTGCCGGTCGGTCAGATTATTATTAATATTATTATTGTTTATTATTATTATTATTATTATTGTTATTATTATTTCATGTAATAATGCTCCACGAGTTTTCCCCTCTCCTCCGAAGCTGGGAGAACTTGATTGTGGGGCAGCGGGTTGTTTCTGGGTTCTTCCGACAGCCCCCGTCTGGAGTGGACCTGCCCATCTTGAGGAGACTCTTGGTGCTATGACACCCTGACCAGACATTTGCCAGATTTACCTCTTTCCTCACAAGGAAACTAGGAAAGTTACGGCAGTGGGCTTCCATTCTCCGCCATGCCCAGGAGAGACACGTGAAGCAGGAGGAGAAAGAGCGTGCAGACACGAAGGACGTTCTCCCCTCCCGCGGGGAAGTGCACTTGGAGAGCACAGGCTCGGTCCTTAGGGAGCAGACACGGCCACGTCATTGCTTCAGGCTCGAGGACGCAAAATCACGGCACTTGACTTGGCAAAGGCTCCTTGGGATCCTGTGTGGGGGCCGAAGACCGGAAAGCCGATGTGAAGCCGTGGACGGGACTCCTTCCAGCTCCTCAGTGTTGGTTCCACTCACTTGGATTGTACAGTAAGGGGGTCCGGTGGCCACTGCCGTGATTTCCGGACGGTGGGCTGGCCGGGGGTGGGACATCTGTGCCTCCAGGGTTCTGCCTCGGAAATAAAGCGCATTGTGTGTGTGTGTGCGTGTGTGTGTGTGTGTGTGTACCTGACAGGTGCTCAATAAATCTGAGTTTCCTCTTCGGCCCTGCATGACAATTCTGTTCTTATGTCCGGTGTCCGCCTGCCTGTGAACCAAACCCCTTAAGGCCTGAGATGAATCATTGTGTTCTGGGGGGTGGCAGGGGGACTGGGGCCAGGCCACCTGCCGATGCACAAGAGGGTGGGTGAGGGTGCGTGATAGCTCCGGGGAGATGCACTGTCATACCCCCCATCGGGGCAGCTCTGTTTTGTCCATTTTGGCGGAAGCCTTTTCCATGTGCCCATCCTTGCAGGGTCACAGTGAGGAGGGGACACAGCCAGGGGGAAGGCTGGTTTCAGCAAAACTCGGGGCATCATCCTTCCCTTCCAGGGGCCAGCTGATTTACCGTGGCCTGAGAGTTACTCGTCCAGCACAAGTTCATGTCTTAACCGATTGGTTAATTGACCCATCCATTCATCCATTCGATCACCCAGGCAGTCACCACTCGAAGACTAACATATGCTTGTCAAGCACTTCCTTTTTATCACCTCTGTGCCACATGCTTCCGATTTGGGAACCCGAGGAGTTGGAAGGTTCCATGCATGAACAAGTATATTGCACTGATTTTAAAATAAGGTCCGCAGCTGCCCTTGTCCAGTTGGTTGGTGCTGAGTCTGGGGGTGGATGGGGAGCGGGGTCCAAGGGCAGCCGGGTGCAGTGCCTGTCCCTGCACACAGACACCCCCTACCTGAGCCATTTTCACGTTCACCTGCTCGGTTCATCCTGACAGCCATGTAAGTAAGACACAAGGCCTGGAGGGGACAATGTCAGCAACCTTAGACATCCTCTCATCCAGCGACTTAAACGTTTTTGACCATGATCCACAGCAAGAAGTACAGTTTCTTTGTGACTCAGAGAGTGCGTATGTAAATACAGAACAGGAAACATTGGGTGATTTGACATTTATCGTGACCACACACGACGCCCCGTAACATTTACTCTTCTATTTTATTTTATTTTTTTTAATGGTCCTCACAGTCCACTAACTAGATGTCATGACTCACCAATGGGCTGCGACCTACAGTTTGAAAAATGATGCTCTCGTTTAGAGAGAGCCTGAGGCATGGAGAGGACCTGTGTGCAGGCCCCAGAGCCTCGGTTGAATGCGATTATCTGAAGCCCCGCACATTTTCTCTCTGCACATTTCATTTTGCTCCTGTATTTCACACCTTTCATCCATGCCTGAGAATGGAACTAGAAGAAGGGTTTTCTCTCCCACGGGAGAATGACCTTGGTTAAGACCAAAGGCTGCTCTGATCATTGGGGTTCTAGGACACTCGAGGGGGATGGCGAGAAGGGCCTGAGCTTTCCTCTTCCAGGGATCTCTAGGACATTCAGCTCCCCAGTGTGGCTTGGGAGAGGCCGTGTCTACAGGTAACGAGTGAGATGCATTGTCTGTACTGAGCCTTTTTCCAGGCTCGGGGTCTGATGCATTTCTGGAAACACATGAAAGCATTAGCACAATTGAGGATTTGCATGGTTTCCATTTTAGAGTACATTAATATGGAAGATGATGGAAGTGTGTGTGTTGGGGGGGGTGGGCTTGGAAGGTGGGCTTAGAAGGCAGCACTCTTAGGGGGCACCCGGGTGGCTCAGTCGGTTAAGCATGTGACTCTTGATTTCGGCTCAGGTCATGATGTCCGTTTTCTTGGGTTTGAGCTTCGCATACGGCTCTGCACTGACAGTGCGGATCCTGCTTGGGATTCTCTCTCTCTGCCCCTCTCCTTGTGTGCGTGTGCACACTCTCAAAATAAATACACGTAAAAAAGAAAAAGAAGAAGAAGCCAGGACTCTTTGGTTTCTTAGAGAACTTCCATCAGCCTTGCCAGGACCACTGCTCCGGAGAGCCACATCCAGGACCACTGTGTCATCTGAATGGGCTCTGGGGCGGGGGAGGAGGGGATGTTTGATAGATGACGCTCATGGTGACTGGACTGAGAACTGCAGAAAGCTGGAGTTATGGGGTAAAGAAATGCCACAGTGGTGTTTTAAAGCCACACTCCTCCGCGGGCCCCAGGGGTTCTCGAGGGGCCTTGTGAGCAGCTGGGAGGAGAGAGGGACCAGATGGGGCTTCCGGTCCCCCCAACCAGGAAAGTTCTCATTGCCTCTCTTTGGGCTTTAAGAAACAGGTGGTTTTCGTGCCCACGCCGCTTTGCGTGTCCCTGACCTGTGCGGTCCTCGTGGCCTGGCCAGGGTCCCACCTCAGGAGTCATCACGGTGCTCCCCACTCTTTGGGTTCATGGCTCTCCCAGTGCCCCGGAGGCCTTTCTGCCCAGAGATGCAGGGCGGCCGGTTCCTGCTCAGGGCGACCCTCTGTCACGAGGGGTGGGAACGCCAGGAGGAAGGCCTCTGCCTCCCTCACTCTGAAGGGATCGTTCAACGATCATGGTGTGATTCTCAGACCGTCCCCGGGACAACAGGACCCTAGCAGCCCCCAGCTACTGTCCCCATCAGTGATCTTCTCAACAACCAATTCTGGCGGCTGTCCCTGCCTCCCTGCCTGTGTCTCAAACTACCCTTGTGTCCTTGGGTCAGGCTCTGCTTTCAAGAAAACCCCACTAAGGCAGGTGCGTCCAAAAGGGAGAGGCCTGGCCCGACAGCAAACGTACAGCAGGCAGGCGAGGATTACACAGAGCCTGGGAGCTCGTTCTGGGGCAGCTCGGTCGGCCATTTCCTGTCACCTGGGAGAGCCCCAGGACCACAGCGCAGGGACGCCCCCACCTGCCATCACCACGTCAGGCTTAGTTTCGGTGGAAACTGCTTGCCCAGCACGCAGGGTACGGTGTCCTGACCCGGGGCTGGTGTCAGCAACCTGGCACCCTGACCACCTCGCATAGCCTTTGACGTGGGGCCCTGGTGAGACCCTGCCCAGGGCATCATCGCCCCGGAGACTCCAATGAAACACGGGGGTCCTGGCCTACACAGAGAAGCTCTGCACCCAGCCCCTCCCCCAGGGCACGCGTTATTTTCTTTGCTTCTGAGGTCGCCACTTGCTTTCAATTCGGTATGTCTGTTTTTCTTCTCTGCGGCCTCCTGGAAATTTTTCAGCGCGTGGCCGCCAACGGTTCTATCCTTTCCTTCCCACACCTCTTCTGGAGTGGTGACATCTGTATTTTGGCTGTAACACTTCCTGAGATGTGAAATCTGGAAGCCACAGTAGGGAGGGAACACCCCTCACCACGGTCACCACGCAGGGCTCAGGCGTTTCCCCAGCCTCCCACAGGAGGGGCGAAGGTCGGGTTCAGGATCTCCAGGGTACCTGTGCATGTTACGCCCACCTCTGTGACCCTTGCATGCTGTGGGCACCGCCCAGGAAGAGCACGGCGTGTTCAGTGAGGCAGGACAGGACGCTGTGACAGGCCATGCACATGACTGGGGCTTTTCTCCCGGTGATGTGGCCCTGAGAGATCATTGGTATCCGTTTCCCCAATGTGTGGATGAAGTCCCAGCATGGGAGGGAGGGACAGGGGCCAGAGCTGCCTCAGGACTCTGAGCTGGTCAAGTAGAAACCCTCGGGTAGTAGGAAGGTGGGGTGGAAATTTCTAGATCACACAAGTATCAGCAGATTCTGTGGAACCTCCAACAGACCTTTGTTCCAACACCTGTTACGCACCAGCCCTGGGGTAGTCCCTGTCCCCAAGGAGTTGTCCTCTGGTGACAGGGCAGGCACCATGTCAGGGGGAGGCACAGGACGCACTGTGCCATAGTCACCAGGGGGGATTTGCCTGGGGCCGGCGAGGTGTGGGGAGGGCACCGTTCACCCAAAAGGTAGAATTTAAACTTGTCTAGGGCACTTTGAAATGCAGAGGGGAACGATTCCCACCACAAGGGACATTGCAACAAGGTCCAGGTATGTCTGTAGGGAGTCACTGCCAGTCAGAGCCAGAAGGCAGCCTGGTGGTCACGGGCCCAGGGCTTTCCCACTGACGGTCCAGGGCGAGCTGTTCACTGGTCCATCAAACCCAGGGCATCACATTTAGAGGGTGATCCTTTGGGGTGCCTGGGTGGCTCAGTCGGCTAAGCGTCCAACTCTTGGTTTTGGCTCGGGTCAGTATCTCATGGTCATGGGATCGAGCCCCACGTCGGGCTCCGTGCTAAGCATGGAACCTGTTTGGGATTCCCTCTCTCCCTCTCTCTGTCTCTCTCCCCTGCCCTTTGTCCCTCCCTGTCCCCGATCTCTGTCAAAATAAATAAATACTTAAAAAATAGTTTAAAGGGGGCTCCTGTGTTCCCAGACTGGGGTCTGGCTAACTTTCACGGTTTAAATGTCTTATCCTGTGAAAGAGTGTGTGGGGTGGGTGATAATATTCGTTTGTTTGTTTTTTAGATATTTACTTGCCAAAATAAATACCGTGGTCTCATATTTTCACATCAGTTCCCAAGACGATGTTTTAAACTCTCAGTTCATAATTCCCACATCTGAGAACCCCTGGTGTAGTCCAAACCCTTATTTTTTTTTAAACAAATGGGGGAAAATGAGGCTAAGAGAGAGAGTGATTTTCCCAGTATTTGGGTGCAGAGGCTCATTTCACATCTTCAGTAAAACCCTCACAGGCCACGTGATCAAATTTTACAGGAAAACTTTGCTATTGACACTATAAATGTTCAGATTTGCTCCAGAATCACTGAGTCAGGGTCTCTGGGGGATGAGTAATGTGATTTGCAAGGAGATGCTTGGTCCCGTGGGGTCTACCTACCTCCAAACCCTTCCCTGGTGCCTTCCTGGGTGCCTTATGCTGCCCACTTTTTAGAGTAATGATTGTTTTCAACCCAAGCTTAGGGCATCAGGCTTTAGGAACACCCAGGGCTTGGCCAGACTCCAACACGCCGAAGATTTTCAGAGCTGCAAAGGTGAGGGTTTCATCCCTACCTTCTGAGAACACTGCCATGTTTTTGGAAGGGACACACAATGCACACGAATGGCCCAGGGAATTGGGTTCAAGGCTGCTGTCTCCAGTGTTTTCCAGCCAGCCCTCACTCTCCACCTGCTAACTGATAGCCACAGCGTCCTTGAAGTGTTCTGTCCTTCCCTTGGTCACCCTGGGGAAGGAGCTGAGAGAGCTGACTTTGTGCCCCGGGAGGAGAAGGCCTGGAGTCTGACACAGGTGCTCAGCGGACACACAGCAGATGCTCGGTGAGTGATGGCTGAGGCCGGCCTGGAGCTTCCCAAAGATCCCTGAGTGTGTTTGAGATCCCGGGGCTTCTCCTGTGCGGGACTGGTCGTAAAAGCTCACTCCTCTTCCCGAGGGGGCAGAAGAGGAGTGGAAGCCTGCCGTGTTGGCCGGGCTCAGGAATCGCTTCGTTGTCCTTCTTGTCGAGGCTGGCGCCTCTGTGATCTGCGGCCCTCAGGCTCTGGCTTCTGCGAGCCAGGGTTTGCAAGAACTCCCCCTGACTGAGTCCAGGGGCTGTCCCTTTGCCTCACTCGGTCCTTTGGGGGCCGTGCCGGTGAGGAGGCCCACGTGGGGTCTTATGCGCCCCATCTGTGCGAACCCGGGGCCTCCACGGATCAACCCGACGACTTCAGTGTGGGCGTCCTCACCTACGGCGTCCTTCCCAGGATTGGTGTGATTTTCCGTTCTTCTTCCAGCTTTATTGAGATATACTTGACATAGAACGTTGTGGACTTCCAGATGCATGCAATGATTACCACCGTGACGCTAGGTGACACATAAAAGCAGGGCAAGCTGATCTACCTGTGACATCACCCCGTCGGTCATTCTTTAAGAACAGTGGAGTCAACTTTGCTCATGCATTTAAATCCCTCTAGAGAAACCTTTCTTTTCAGGCCATGTGGTTGCTTTACTTGTTTTCTGAAACCTTATCATTTAGTCTTCAAAAACACTTCTGTGAGGGGCCGGATGGTGGGTCTTTAACCCCTAAGCAGTTAGGAACCTGTCTCCCTTTCCCTCTCCCTCTCCCTCTCCCTCTCTCTCTCTCTCTCTCTCTCTCTCTGTCTCACACACACGCACATAGACACACACACACACACACACACCAGCTTGACTCTCCCACCGCCAGGAGGATCATGCTGGGGGGTGCACGGAGCCCCCGAACTGCAGCCCCAGCCTGGGTGGCCTTTGCCAGCTTCCTGCCCATGCTTTCTTAGGAGCAAGCACCTTCTCTGGACTGGATCTGAGGGCCAGATGCCGCGACCTAACTCCAAATGTGCATTTCACCAGCGTTCTCCTTGGGAAAGAAGGTATCATTAGTTACATTCTTAAAAGGAAGGGAGTTTCTGGCTCATTTGGACATGGTCATGGAGGTGCTATCGTTTTGCTTCTCCTCCTTTCTTTTCCTTCCTGGCTTCAGGTTCCTCCTATGATGCCATTCTGTGCGGTCAGGGAGATGATTGTGCCCTGTGGCCGTAGACACTAAGTTATTAAAACCATTTAAAACCATGGAACTGGCTCACTTGTGAAGGGAGAGAACACGGGGGCCAGGGACCAACACAGCCCATTTTCCAGATCAACTTTCCGGCTGTCTCCACCTCTTCTAACCCCGAGGGTCAGGAAACAGGGAGTAAAAAATGAGGCCACTGACCTGGATCCAAGGAGGCCTCACACCCACAATGTGACCTCTGACTGCATAATTAACCGTGATCCTTTGTGTGCGACAGACAAGCTGAGGCTCTGGAGACATTCGTGAAGTTGTCTGGGCCAGTCTCGCCGGGGTTCCCTTCCAGAAGATTCCCTGTAGTCAGACGAGAATAGAGAACTTGGCGGAGTTAAAGGGCTGGTGGCACTCAGAGCAGGTCTATTCCCCAGTGGTCGGAGTGGGTACAACGGTGGAGACAGGGCTGGAAGACAAGTGTCTTCCCAGATGGACACTGGCTCCTAGAAGCTTGGCAGACTTGGTGCCAGGCACAGGGGACAGCGAGGTGATCAGGACACCCGCTCATTCTGGAGGAGGCCCAGGTCTAGACAGACCTGCATACAATTCATTCCAAGACCCAAATCCTGGGCAACACGCGAGGAGACAGACAGACGTGCAACAGAGCCTTACAATTTAATTTCATTAGTACTAGGAAAGACAAGATCTAGAGATGTTATGGAAGGCTCTAGAGTAAATTTTTTTTAAACCATCTTCCAGTGTTCATGCCCGCTGAGCGTCTGAAGCCTCGACCAGTTTATCATCCTGGGGCCAGGTGTCTTTAGCCTCGTTTTTATAGAAGTGACACAGTCTAGGGGCGCCTGGGTGGCGCAGTCGGTTAAGCGTCCGACTTCAGCCAGGTCACGATCTCGCGGTCCGGGAGTTCGAGCCCCGCGTCGGGCTCTGGGCTGATGGCTCGGAGCCTGGAGCCTGTTTCCCATTCTGTGTCTCCCTCTCTCTCTGCCCCTCCCCCGTTCATGCTCTGTCTCTCTCTGTCCCAAAAATAAATTAAAAAACGTTGAAAAAAAAATTAATAAAAAAAAAAGAAGTGACACAGTCTAGGTCACACAGCAGCGAGCAGGCAAGGCCTGGCACCAACGGGGACTCTGTGGTGGCCGGCTTCTCCTCCCCAGACTCGGGACCAGACTCAGGAGGGGCTGGAGGGGACGCGAGACCTGGCTACATTTTCACTCATTCACTCAGCAGATCGAACCCTTGTTTCCCGCGAGAAGCCACGCCGGAGATTCGGTGGTTCCATCGTCCAGTCGTGTTCTCCGGAAACCAGAATGGTCTCATTTCAAGGGGAGCGTGTTGAGCTGAACCATTTCAGGACGTGCGCGAGCACTCCCTCCTCCGCACGGATTCCTCTGGGCTGTTGGGGAGCCGCGGACGGACTCAGGATGCGCAGCCACTCGGCCCCAGCGAGGGGGCAGGGGGGCCGCCCCGGGAACGCCGATCCCGACCTGGACCCTGACACGTGGAGAACGAGTGATATTTCACCCGGAGCAGAGAGGGCAGGGGGCTGTCGCCATGGCAGAGCCACAGGCGGTGAGCCCCACGCTGAAGGGTTGGCCCCCTCTGCCTGGACCCCACCGGCCTGCGGGAGCAGCTCCGAGCTGGAGGCCAGAAGCCCCTGCACCTGCGGGGTCTGCCCTTGGCCAACAGCAGCTTCCCTGACCTGCCTGCATCCAGGTGCCAGCTGTGGGCCCTCCTGCTCGCTCGGCCACCAGACTGTGGGCTCCCGGGGCCCTCAGGAACCTGCAGGGGCAGAGAGCCTCCTCCTGTCTCCATCACGCTGCAGACCTGGCCGGGGAGCTCTGGGCCCCGGGGAACTGGCCCCAGGCCTCTGCGGCCCGACACATTCTAGACTGGGGTTTGGGCACCTCCCCAGGCGTGTCTGCTGCCCAGGGCCCATCCCTGTGCTCGGTCACCTCCTCTCTTCGGGGCTCAGCCGGCCAGGAGGCCTGGGGTTCGCCGGTGGCCTTCTCTGAGGGAGGCTAAGCCCGGGGGTGGCGGCACCTTGGCTCTGGCGGAGACCAGGCGACCTTCCCACCGGGAGAACAGGTGAAACTGGCTCTCAGTCTCCTTGTGTGGGAGCCTCCCTGTCCTTCGCCTCCTCCACAACCTCAACCGAAGGAGCTGTCATTTCATCAGGGAACTTGGAGACGTGGGGAGAGGTGGCAGCCTTTCCAGGGCCCTTTCCAGATGCCTCCTGAATCTCTCCGCACAGCCAGCCTGGTGCTTCCTCTCCTGTGCGCCGCTCCTCTGGTCCCCTTCCTCCTCCTCCCCTCCGGGCCTCTGCTCTCTGCTGGCTCTCTCCCTCCCTCCCTTCCCATCCCCCACCTCCGTCTCAGGCTCCGCCTCTCCATTTCTCTCCAGCATGGAGCCAGGTTTGCCACTCCCCCCGCCCCGCCCCTCCCCTCCCTAAACTGGACTGCTCTCCACCCCCCCCCACTCTCCCTCCAGCTTCCTCTCTGGTTTGCTCTCCCTCATCTCTTTCCCTACATGTCTCTCCCTCTGTGTGTCTCTCCCTCTCTGTCTCTGTCCCCCTATCTCCCCCAGTTCCCCATCTCTCTCCCCTTGCTGCCTCTCTTCTTTATCTCCCTGTGTCCATCCAGTTTCCCTCTCTCTAACAAATCCACCCCTCGCTCCAACTCATCTGTTTCCCTCCACTTTTCTCTTTCCCTTTATACATAGCCAGCCATGTGTTGTCCACATGACTTCCTGCCCCTCCCCGTGGCTCTCTCCCCCACCTCCTCCTGACTCTGACTCTCTCCCCTCCTTCTCAGCACCCGCCCCTCCCTCACCCCTGCTCTCACTCCAAGCCCCTTCCAGGTCTGACTGTCTCCGAAGAGCCCCCTCTCTGGCTACCCAGCCCTGTAGACTTGGAGCCCAAACAGAGCCAGCCTCCATTCTCCATTCTCTGGGCCAAGGGGGCAGAGGCCCAGGGACCGGTTCAGCAGGTGGGAGGAACCTCCCTGCCCAGAGCAGAGGTTCTCTCGGAGAGAAGCTCTGAGGTCCAGGCCCTCGTGCTGCCTGCCCTGACAGGGCGTCCATTCCGTTCACGAGGACAGAGGTCTGCAACGTATCCCTCACCAGCCCGGGGCTGCACAATGGGCTTTCTCTCAGTCCGAGCCCGTTCTGTTGCAGAGTTAAGGGTTTCTCTGCCCTCTAGTAACAAGCAGGGCTCTTTGCTTTGTCTGACGGAGTGCGTGCTTGTCAAGGGCTTTTCTCTGTTTAGAATCCATTTGTTAGAGCCTCCGCTCATAAAGCTCATAAAGCACGGTCATTAACAGCCACATTCTCTGTGTCTGGAATTTCAATGGAGTCGATGATGTTCACACACACACTTCGGGGCTGCGGGTTGGAGATGGGCTTCCTCTCCACCTCGGGTTCGTCGCAGCCCCCCCCCCCCCCGTTCTCTCTCGTGCCTGGTGGGGGTGGGAAGGCAAGTCCCTCTGAGCTCTGGCTTGCAGCATGCCCCAGGCTCCATGCCCCCAGTTTTCGGAGCATGCCCTCTCCCAGCTTTGGCAGCTGCAGGGTGACTGGCACTCCCAGCTCCTCCTTCCAGACACTTCCACATATGTGGCCATCTGGTCTCCTCTGTGTGGTGTGGCAGCTGCCTCTCCAGCCCCGACTCTGAGCATTACAGCCTTCAGGTCCTTTCCCACTTGGCCTCACCCGGGACCTTTGGGTCCCCCAGTGCCCTGCTGTTCCCAACCACGCGTGCCCCCTCTGCCAGGAAGCCCTCACCGTCTTCCACGCCATCTTCGGCCCCTCCCGGCAGTTCCCCAACCTGTCCTCAGGGTCCACTCGAGCTTCCTTGGTGCCTGGAGCCTTTGCTGGCATTCCAGCGGGGGCATCGGGCCCTCACGTGGCCATGGGAGATGACTACAGCCCAGCCCACCCAGCAGAGGCCGGTGCACCTGCAGTGAGGCTTGGACGCCTGGCTTAGATGCAGGTGAGTTCCAGCCCCCACTTTGCTGCCTCCCACCATGCCGCTCTGGCAAGCCCTCCTCTCTCCAACGGGGAACAAAAGTAGTGCCTTCGTTATAACGCTGGAGGGAATTTCAATATGGTATTCTACGAAAAGTGCCTACAGTGACATCTGGCATAGAGTAGTATGTAAAAACACACCAGCTGAGATCGCCACCACCATCGTTAGCATTATTTTTTTTTAATTTTTTTTTCAACGTTTTTTATTTATTTTTGGGACAGAGAGAGACAGAGCATGAACGGGGGAGGGGCAGAGAGAGAGGGAGACACAGAATCGGAAACAGGCTCCAGGCTCCGAGCCGTCAGCCCAGAGCCCGACGTGGGGCTTGAACTCACGGACCGCGAGATCGTGACCTGGCTGAAGTCGGACGCTTCACCGACTGCGCCACCCAGGCGCCCCATCGTTAGCATTATTAACATCATGCGGGGAGAGTTTTTCTGTATCTTCTTGCCCTTCCTGCTCCTTGAGCCTCCGGGGACCAGGTAGCTGTCAACAGACAACAGGAGGCCGGAAGGAGCTGGCCACCCACCTTCTCCTCCTGTCCGATCGCGTCACAGGGATCCGGGTCCTCAGGCCAGAGTGGATATGCTCCCGTTCTTCCACCAGGATCCCAAGGACTTTCCCTCCCTCCTCCCAGTGATGAGGCCGAACCGAGTGGTGGCGGGTGGGTAACCCCCTCAGGAGCCTGGCGAGGGGAGCTGATAGAGGACTGAGCTGATGGAAGCTACAGATTGTGCGGGTTGTGTGCTGGGGCAGGAAGAAGAGAGTCGGGGAAGCGACCTCCACCAGCCAAGGGCATGGCCCCAAATCTCCTCCAGGTCAAGGAAGCTTCGAGTCAACCCCAGGCTCAGCTGAAATACACCAGGGAAGTCACCGGACACCCCCTTTCCACAGGGAGGTCCCTGGGAGTGGCTGGTGTCGTTTATCACGAAGACTGGTGATGCATCCTTCCTTGACGTCCCATGAGGTGTATTTCTCATCTGTCTATAGGCTGAAAATGGCTTCCACGCCTCTGGCTCTAAGCCAAGAACCACCGGGTTCTTTCCAGTTTTCTCTCTCCTGTCCCACACGGAGGACTGGGCCCCATTATCCCTAATACACGTATCCATGTGCTCAGGCCCCGTACGGCCTCGATCCCACTGCCGTCAATGGGCACCTGCCGGATGAAGACGCTCCACCCCCACAGCCCCACGGAGGTCCCCCTCGCCCACCATGGCTTTGTCCGAGCTGGCTGTCCTCTCCCTCACTCCTACATGGGCTCCCTCCTCGCCCCCTGGGGCTCTGGCACCCACCCTGGATGTGCCTCTTTACCCTGCTTGGCATCTGTGCCTGTTTTCAAGACCAGTGCAATGCTTGTTCCTCAAGAGTCAAGACAGACCCAACACGAAGCACCATCCACGAGCAGAGTCAGACAGTGGACTTTTTTCTGCAAACCGAGCAGCTGCCTGACCACCCAGATGTGAGCGGAGACCGGCTCCGAGAAGTCAGGCGAGCACCTGCTTCTGCTCTGTGTCCCCGGAGCCGCGCCCTCCCCTCAGGGGCCCTTCCTGGAATCCACTCCGCCCTCTGAGCGTGGCATCCAGGCATCAAGTCCTCGGGCTGCACCTTCGTCTGCCTGTTCTACGCCCTGTAACTGACCAGAGAGCGATTGTTAATAAGACACCATTTTAGGTAGGAGACAGTCAATAGTTAAAGGATAATTATTCCTGCTTTAAGAGACTTGTATTCTAGTGGACATACAGAGAGACAGGAGGTACAGAGATACTTGAAGACACAGACGCACACATATGATACAAAGGTACTGAAAGGGACTATAGGGGCACCCGGGCGGCTCAGTCAGCTAAGCGCCTAACGTTGGCTCACGTCACGATCTCACGGTTTGTGAGTCGAAGCCCCCGTGTCGGGCTCTGTGCTGGCCGCTCGGAGGCTGGAGCCTGAATCAGGTTCTGTCTCCCTCTCTCTCTTCCCCTCCCCCACTTGCACTCTGTCTCTCACTCTCTCAAAAATAAATAAACATCAAAAAAATTTCTTTTAAAGAAAAGACCTGTAGGGGCCCCCCCGGGCGGCTCCGTCAGTTAAGCGTCTCACTTCGGCCCATGTTGTGATCTCACAGTTCTTGAGATCCAGCTCTGTGTAAGGCTCTACACTGTCAGTGCAGAGCCTGCTTGGGATTTTCTCTGTCCCACACTCTCTGCCTTTCCCCAACTCACGCTTTCTCTCTTTCAAAATAAATAAATAAACTTAAAAAAAAAGAAAAGGACTATAAATAAGATAGAACGGGGTAATATAGAGTACCTGTCTCTGGGAGATTAGAGGAAAAGTCTCTGAGATCACATCTGAGTGGAGATTCAGATGTTGCGAGGGAGGTGGCCAAACAAAGGCCAGGCAGGGAAGAGAGGGAATCTCTAGCTGCGGTGCAAATGTCCTGTGGCAGGAAGCAGCATGTCATGCCTGACTCTGAATGGAGGGTCCGTGGGGGAAAAGGAAGAGAGATGAGGGCAGGGAGAGAGAGAGCTTGTCCGGCCTTCCGGAACTGAGTAGTGGGCTTGCTTGGATTTTATTCTAAGAGTCATGAAGACCTAGTGAAAAGTCTTCAGGAATGTCCCTGTGGCAGATCTGGGGGAGCAAGATGGGAAGCAAGTTGGCCAGGAAGGAGGTGTTGCAGGAGAGGAGGATGGGCTGGGACTAGCCCGGCAGCTGATGGCGGGGGGAGCAGATATAACGGGCTGTTTGGCATGTTTTGGAGGTCCTGCTGGAGGACGGTACCGTCGTGCGGACGGAGAGCAGGACTCTTACGTTTTGGCCTGAGCGTGGGGGGAGCCGACAAGTGTTCCAGCGAGGGAGCCAACGCTTCTGCTTTGGAAGGGTTAACTGGGATGCCTGAAGCCTTCCCGAAGAGACAGACGGTGGGGCTGGACATGTGTACCTGGAGCGCAGAGAGGGGACCCGGGTAAGGGTGTAAATCTGAGAGCCAGGTTCAGCAGAGACGGTGTCTATGGCCACGGCAGTTCGGGGGGGACCTGCCTCCACACGCCCCCCGCTCTGGGAGAGGAGAGCCCAGCCCCGCGCAGCGCGGCTCCATAGATCCTAGACAAGGAGGCGTCCGGGGAAAGCCTGGGGAGGAGGCAGCCAAGGAGGCAGGAGCCAGCCCGGTAGGTGCGACATCTCCACGCAGAAGTGGGGGCACCGCGCGACCGCTGCTGGAGGGCCCCCCGACGGAGTCTGGGAGCAGAGGCGGCAGGTGCAAGCGAGACTCAAGAGGCTGCCGGGGCCCGTTTCCGGGCCGGGAGGGGTGTGAGTGCCTCGCAGGCTCGTTGGGGAGGAAGTGAGTTGGGATTGCTCGGTGTGGAGGGGTTTGTAAGGGATTCTGCCGGAGGAAGAGCAGGGAGGGATGTGAGGAAGGACACAACCGTGTCTATAGATATGGACCCGTGTCCACGTCCATATCTACTGGATCTTCGTCTGTCTACACCTGTGTCTCCGTGTCCCGACCCGAGTCCGCGTCCACACCTACCCGGGTCCACGTCTGTCTACACCTGTGTCTCCGTGTCCCGACCCGTGTCCGCGTCCACACCTACCCGGATCCTCGTCTGTCTACACCTGTGTCTCCGTGTCCCGACCCGTGTCCGCGTCCACACCTACCCGGATCCTCGTCTGTCTACACCTGTGTCTCCGTGTCCCAACCCGTGTCCGCATCCACACCTACCCGGATCCTCGTCTGTCTACACCTGTGTCTCCGTGTCCCGACCCGTGTCCGCGTCCACACCTACCCGGATCCTCGTCTGTCTACACCTGTGTCTCCGTGTCCCAACCCGTGTCCGCATCCACACCTACCCGGATCCACGTCTGTCTACACCTGTGTCTCCGTGTCCCGACCCGTGTCCGCATCCACACCTACCCGGATCCTCGTCTGTCTACACCTGTGTCTCCGTGTCCCAACCCGTGTCCGCATCCACACCTACCCGGATCCTCGTCTGTCTACACCTGTGTCTCCGTGTCCCGACCCGTGTCCGCGTCCACACCTACCCGGATCCTCGTCTGTCTACACCTGTGTCTCCGTGTCCCAACCCGTGTCCGCATCCACACCTACCCGGATCCTCGTCTGTCTACACCTGTGTCTCCGTGTCCCGACCCGTGTCCGCGTCCACACCTACCCGGATCCTCGTCTGTCTACACCTGTGTCTCCGTGTCCGACCCGTGTCCGCGTCCACACCTACCCGGATCCACGTCTGTCTACACCTGTGTCTCCGTGTCCCGACCCGTGTCCGCATCCACACCTACCCGGATCCTCGTCTGTCTACACCTGTGTCTCCGTGTCCCGACCCGTGTCCGCGTCCACACCTACCCGGATCCTCGTCTGTCTACACCTGTGTCTCCGTGTCCCGACCCGGGTCCGTGTCCACACCTACCCGGGTCCTCGTCTGTCTACACCTGTGTCTCCGTGTCCCGACCCGTGTCCGCGTCCACACCTCCCCGGATCCTCGTCTGTCTACACCTGTGTCTCTGTCCCGATCCATGTTCACGTCCATCCACATTCCACCTACACCTACAACGAGACAAATACATCCAAATACATATACTATACAAATGTACATCCTTAAATCTGAGCCTGGGAGCTCAAAGTCGCTTCCTTTACCGTCTCCTGCCCTACTTTTGGCATCTTCCCCAACGTGTGCACGCGTCACTCACACGGGCCTGGGTCCACGTGCCACGGCGAAATGAGGGAAGGGTGAGTGGATGGTACAATCAAAGCAAGGCAGCGAGAGGCTTTTCAAAAGCAAGTGGAGGGGCGCCTGGGGGGGGCTCAGTCGCTTAATGGTCAGACTTTGGCTCAGGTCGTGATCTCGCGGTCCGTGAGTTCGAGCCCCGCGTCGGGCTCTGTGCCGACGGCTCGGAGCCCGGAGCCTGCTTCGGAGTCTGTGTCTCCCTCTCTCTCTGCCCCTCCCCGGCTCACGTTCTGTCTCTCTCTCTCAAAAAAGAAACATAAAAAAAAGCAGATGGAGGTTGATCAGGCAGCGTCTTGATCTGAGACTAATACGGGGATTTTATTCTGTAGGCCATGAGAAGCCAGGAAAAGCCTTTAAGCAAATAAATGAGGTGATTTGGCCCAGGCTTCAGAATAGCAGCCACTCGCTGGGTGTCCGTACGTCAACTACTGAGAAAACGAAAGAGAGGGGTGGAGAGAGAAGTTTGAAGGAAACGATTGAGAGGGATGGGAAGGAGAGCACACACAGGCAGGAGCGGCGTGTTGGGCGGGGATCCAGCTAGAAGCCGTGCCGGGAGGGAGACGGAGCCCAGGCCGGAGGGGCCCGGAACCAGGCCGTGTGAGCGAAGGGGCTGGAGAGGCAAAACCCCCCCGAGGAACAGGCCTCCCTTCCGGCGGGGAGAGCACATCTCACTGGCTTCGCACCAGACCATCATCGGGGACGTTCTGTTCCCCTCCCTTGCCAGAGTGACTTCTGTCCCCGGCCCTCTCCAGCCCCGGGGTAATCAGTGCCCAGGTGAGAGAGTTTTGTAAGGGGACAAATAGCACAATCACCTGCCTGTGGATCCTCACGACGCTCCGGGCACAGGGCGGACGTTAACTTGACCTGCTGCTGCTAACACGTGATGAAAATCTAATCAGGATGTTCGAGAACTGCTGGTCCTACTCCAGTTTGCGGTATGAATCACGGTTAATATTTCCCTCCTCCCCCCACCCTGCTCCCGCCAAGGGCTCCTTATAACCTGTGCCGTTGGCTTCAGAAACGCAATCAATTACTACGCCAGCCCCGGTTGTAAGGACTGAGTCACATGTCGCATCCATGTGTGTGGAGGGGTTAAGGGTCTTTTTAATAGAGTTCCCGTTGAGAAACTTGACCCAGAGTCGTCCTTGTCCAGCCTGGGGGCTGGTCTCTAGTCCGGGTGAGCAAGGAGGGGCTAGCCAGGGGAAAATCCTCAGCACCCCATCCATCCAGAGCCATCGGCTCAGAAACAACAGGAGGACCGACATCCGACCCAGGGCCAGGGCTGGGGAGGAATTTGAAGGGGGAGACACACAGGATGCCAGAGCCCTGTGGGGCGGCCTGTCGGGGAGGCCCCCGCCTGAGAGACAGGAGCCAGAGACCAGTCCCGAGTTCAGAGCCTTGCGGTCTGCGCTCAGAACAGACCCCAAACCCAAGAGATCCCTTCAGGATACGTGGTTCGTGAAACAAGTCCGTTCCTGTCATTCCATGGGGCCCCCTGTCATTCAGGGTAAAAGCAGGATTGCTGACAATAAGGTGTCGTGCCTTCTGGTAGCGACGCCAGCCTCCGGCTCCACCGTCGGCCACCCCGACTTTCTCTGCCGCTTCTCCAAGCCCACCTGCTCTGCCTCCACGCTGGGTCCTTGGTGGGCCTCAAACATCCAGAGCAGACCGCCTCTCCCGAGCCTTTGCCCCTTTGCGGCAGCCCTCTGTGCCTGTGACTCCTCCCACAGAGAGCCGCCCGGCTCAGTTACTTCCTTTGGCCCCTACACACCAGTCACCTGCGTCTGTGACTTTCCCGGAGAACCTCATGCAAATGACCCCCTTCCTGATCTCAGATTCCTGTTCACTTGAATTTTTTGCCTCCGTACCGGTCGTCAGCATCTGACGAGTGTTTCTCTCCCGTCTCTCTCCTCTAAGAATAGAAACTCCGTGAGAGCAGAACTTTGTCTGTTTAGATCACTGCTCAATCTCCAGAGGCTACGCCAGTTTCCGGAGTCCGTGGGTGCTCCGCTAATATTTATGGAAGGAACACATAACCTGGAGGTTCTCTATACGCCGACCAACAAGCACTCGACGAGTCAGGAGGTATCGCAAGGGAGTCAGGAATTCGTCGTTACCCAGCACAACTAGTGAGCAGTGACAACAGCCACTGTCCCTAACATCTAAAGCTTGACACCTTGTCATTAACTTAATCCTGATGGCAAACCTCCCAATGAGGTTACGCTATGAATGGGGGTTGTTTTGTTTTGTTTTGCTTTTTACTAACGAATGAAAACAATAAACAAAGGCACAGAAAATTCAGCCACTCACCCCGAATTCAACAACTCATGAATGGAGACTTTAGAGTCTGTGTTCTTAGCCATGGCGGTGGTCATGAGCGCTGCCCCTAAAGGCTTCCAGTGTTCCTGCGTTTTTAACACAGGGTGTCATCTTATTTCCTGAAATTCCCTGAAGTCACTCAGTGCCATCTGATCGTCTTTGGTCAAAGAAACACGAACAGGGTTAACCTGTGCTCCTCTTGGGGTGGCACCATCAGTGGTCAACGGCCAGGTGTTCTCCCCGTGGTGGGGAAGGACGCCCACCCTGGGGTCTGGGGAGGGCCAAGCACTGACATGCAACACAGGACAGATGAGGTGACAGCGGTTTTCTGTCACATGTGTTCATCGGGGGTTAGGACAGCACACACCATGCAGGGACATATGGGGCTGCACCGGGGATAGAGTAGACCACCCAAGGCTGCAAGACGCAGAAATACGCTTCTGGTGTTGTGGCAAGCTGAGTTCTGGGACGGCCCCCCAAAGTCCTGCTCCCTGGTGTATACACCTTCTCCCAGTTATTCAGCCAAGCAATGGCGTAAGTGCTGCTGAGGGATTTTGCAGATGTGATCAAGGTCCCTAATCAGTTACTGAGTTATCAGGAAGATTATCCTGGGTGGGCCTGACCTAATCAGGCGAGTCCTTCAAAGGGACTAGGCCTTCCCTGAAGAGAAGATTTGAAAGGAGGAGGTCCCATGGCAAGGCCTCTAGAGTGGCATCTAGGAGCTGAGAGTGGTCCTGGCTGACAGCTAATAAAAAACTGTGGACCTGAACCCTAAAACCACAAGGGAATCAGTTCTGCCGACAACCCGAGGGAGCTTCCCTAGTCAGGGCTCCAGACGAAGACACAGCCCCGGCTGGCACTTCAATTTCAGCCTGCGACACCCTCGCTGGAGGACTCGGCCAAAACATGCTAGACTCCTGACCCGCAGAAACATGGGGTGAGATCAACGTGTCTTGCTCTGAGCTGCTGGCTCAGGCTTATTTGTTACGCAGCAACGGGGAACTAAGACAGGCTGAGGTATGGTTGTTGTTAGCGGTGGTGGTCTTGCTGCAGCATCATCTACACATTTTGGCGGATGAAACCACGCACAACTGCCTCCTTGGGGTACCTAACACGCTTGTAACGATCCGATAATCAATCACGCATTTCCTGAAGCAGATCACGTGCTCCGTGACTCGAGGGAGACGCTCTCCGTTTTCCTCACTTTGGAGCCCTCAGCATTTGTGACTCTGCCCCGTGGTGGATATTCAGGGAGTGTTTGTGGGAGGAACACACGAAGGAGAGGAGAGCATCATGCCCAGGGTTGGCCCCATGGAAGGAGAAATCGATTCAACCTGGGCGAAGGAAACGCTCAGCGGGGTTATTGGTGAGGGTGAGGGCATGGGGGGCAGACAAGGTGGGGAGGGATCCTAGGCATAGATGACTCCATACAATATGGCAACAGCCTGGCCCCTGGGAGCCTTCCCCAGGGCTGGGGGAAGGCTGCGGGACGCGGAATTGGCGAGGTGGAAAATTAAAGCATGCGCCTGTGCAGATCTGTCTGTGCTGAGAACATCAGCAACTTCAAAATGTCTCACCTCATCTGTCTGTGACAAACTCAGGATTCCACTCCAACTAGTGAAAGCCGTCAGAACGTAGCAAACAGTAACAGGAAAGTGTGAAATGGCAGAGTTTGTGTGTGTGTGTGTGTGTGTGTGTGTTTTCTCAATAAAAACATACAACTGGAGCCTCACAAATCATTTTGGGCTAAGATTAAAAACAACCCCCCCCCCCGCAGGAAAAAAAAAAAACCCATATCTTAAAGCTGAAATCCTTACAAGGATTATTTTGGTCGGACAATTGTCTATGACGTGCAGCTCAAATCATTCAAGCAGCCAAGACACAAATATATATTCTTTTGTGGTCGGTTCGCTGCTTCTCTTTCTCTGTTCAAGACTCCAGACTCAAAAATTGGACGCAGATGCAAAAATTGGGTGCGGTCTTGTGTTTCAAGGCTGCGCCCTGAGACCAGAGGTTTAAAGAAACAATAGTCTGTATCTCTCCAGCTCAGATCGTGTGCAGGGGCTGTTCATGCATTGTCTCAGGACGTTGCACTGGATCCCAGTTCACACCTGGGAAAGGCAGGAGTGGGAAGCAATCTGATTTTCCCAAGGCCGTAGAGGTACACAGGGCACAGTGAAGTTTTGACCCGGGGCTACGAGATTTCAAAGTCCGTATCCTTCTCGTGACGGCAAACATTTCCAGAGTTGCTCCTATTTAAATAGCAACTTTGGGTGGATGAAGCATGTCTATTATCTCATGCGTTTCTCCTAAACATTTGGGGATCGGTGGGGCATTTTGAAGATGAAGAAATGAGTGATGAAGGAAGTTGACTCTGTTCCCTCTGTGTCTCCCTCCCAACGAGACAGGAAGGACAAGACTTGGTGACCTAGTTAGTATCTTATTTCCCGAGAGCCAAGGTGTTTCCCCCAGACTTCCAAATTTTAGCTCTGGACAAACTCTCACCATGTGGCTGATGCCCAGGGCAAGGGCGCAGGTGTCCCAGACCTGCCTTCTTACTGTCTACCCCAAGTTATAAATCCAACAAGTAATGCTAGAAAAGTGTGATCTTGCTGGGGGACAGACTCTCAGACACCGCTCCACCAAAACTGGGCATGCAGTTTTAAAGCCTTAAATCCCTGTTCTCATACTTCTTCAGGGGTACAGACCTCACTCAAATATGCCCCAGCATAATGACTGAGCTACCCCCAAGGAGCTGCGTGTCTATCTATGGGTTACTGTGTCCTTAGCCAAAGCAGGGACATTTCTACACTAACAGAGAAATGAAGAATGCACCCTGGAGGTGGTTTAGCAGCCTTGACCTCGATGATTTGTTTTACCATGACCTCTCAAGTTGCAGCGTTTGGCCCACATTGGCTCTACATACAGACGGGTAGGAATAGACTTCTTTTTCATAAAGAAAAAGGCTCTAGCTCATTTTTTTCCTGAAATCCAAGGATCTGGAGATCCATCTTTCATTCCCCCCTGCTTTGTTTGGTTGGAGTCAGATGCAGAAAGGCCTATCTGTATCATAAGAAAAGCATCCTTTCAAGGACAATGATAAATGCCAAGTGACAGCCTCCCAGTCAGGGATACCATGGAGGGGAGGGGACGGTGATCTGTGGAGCTCATCATCTACCAGAAGCAGGTGGGTGGCAGGTAGAAAGGCCAGATGGCACACTTTGTGATTTTTTTAGGACGAGGATTTCATGCTTATGTTTCTGATTTCTGATCAAAAGCTCTTCGACGTGCCTTGTGGGTTAAACAAATGGTATGGCTTATGACTGCCAGTGTCTGAGGTCAGATTTTAACCCCTAGTCTGTCTTTCTTCCTCCATATGGAGGCCAAGAAGAGAGCGGCTTGGCTCAGGTCCCATGGTGGTGAGTGGCAGAGCAGAAAATGGATGGAGAATCCCCAGCACTCTGTCCCCAGCTCCCTTATTATATCAGACTGTTGCCCTAAACTGTCAGCAGCTCTCCAGGAGATGGAATCTGTGCTCACTGCCAAGTGACCACACACATAGCAGGTGCCCAGAAACCTTGCTCGGGTTCTCGGGTCTTCACTGATTCTGAATCTCAGGGGCATCGAGCCAAGATTTGTCTCCAGCTCCTCAGAGGACAATAGTCCCATATTTGGATCTTGCTGCTTTTCCGAGTCAGTGGGAACCAGCTAAATAATGGAAATGATAATTTATCGATGGCGACAATGGTGCTAGCAATGAGAAGAGAGCTCACGCTCTCGAGGTACCACACACCCCACCAAACCCCTAACAGTGTCCCACCCAATCTTTACTATACAACAATGTAATTACTGCTGTTTGCTTCAGGCAGAATGAAACTGGGTTTCAGAGAATTTAAAGGGACTTGCCCACAGTCAAAGAGCTAATTGGTAGAAGGAGTTCTGTTTCCAAGCCAGTTTTTAACGACTACTCACGGAGCTACTCAAACTGGGATTACAGGCTCAGGGTTCCCTAAGTTCTCTACAGGATGTTTCAATGTTTTATTTCTAATTTAACCTAAAATTAAGATGAACATACTCTGGCCCACCTGGGTAACTACCTTACAGGAAACTTTCTGGGGCTGCATTTGTGTTTGTGATTATGCTGGAACCTAAATCATAGCATTCAGCTTCTAAGGCAGTATTTTTCCCCTTGGGGTCTGGGGACTCTCTGGACATTAGCAGATAAGGGTTTTCTTTGATGCTCTGAGAGGTCTCGTTGGAGAAATACTGTACTAACCTCTACTGTGTTGAAAGCCAAAGCTCTTCCCCCTTGGAAGAACTGGAACAGTAGCCATCTTGATGCTCTGAAGGTTGGCGTGGAGCACCAGGCCCTGTGGCGTTTGCTCACATCCTCACAGTTCTTCTAGAAGAGGCACAACCCAGGCCCGTAGCTCTCTCAGACCCCAGCACACCATGCCCTCCAGCTTCCCTGAGTCTTGGGTCAGGCATGTGTGCACTTCCTCAGCAAGGCTCTCCTGCGGGTTATTGAATCATCCAGCGTGGACCGGATGCCCCCGCGGACCCAGTCTGTCCCTGCGCACTCAGTCGGTACCTGTTTTGTTCTACTGAGGTCTACCTTCAACCCCAGCCACTGACCCCAATGAGCTAGAGTGGCAGTTGTTGAGACAACACCTTGCATAGGCTCCCCCACCAGCTCCCACAATGGTGCGTGGTCCAATCTTGCGGTAGAGCCCCTCCCTAAGGAACGTGGTGAAAACCTCCAGACAAGGGAAGGCAACCTGGCTATGTGTGCATGTGCAACATTCCTCACGACTCTGTAACATAGACTGCCCATTCAGACTGGATGTTACCGTATATGGGAGACAAAGGAGCAAACATTGTACAAAAGGCACCCCCCCCCCACCCCGCCCCACTACACTCGCATCTCAGCCTTTTGGGACTTAGCCCACTGAGCCTGTGCGGGCACAAATAAAGCTGCTTCCTGGAAAGAAAAGCCCCAGTGTCCCAACTCTCTGTGTGTGACTCACGGCTACAGTCTCGGTAACAAATCCCTGCTATCTATTACTTATTGGTTTTCTGTCCTTTGGTCCAAGCTTGAATGATACACGGTCCCTGACTCAGAAATGTTGAAAAACAAAACGGAACCAATTACCACCTTAGAGCTTTGAGAACTATAACTCACACCATGCCTAAATCCTTGAGCTTATAGAGAGGTAAAGTGGACTGAATAATTAATACACTTTCTGCATATGTGCACAGTTAGTTCTGCTATAATGCAGTGTATCTGCTCCTAGAAGTCAGTGTGCTGTTCACAATCATGGAGAACCCACAGAGCTTACGGGAAAACGGGGCTAAGGACACAGCCCTCCAAGTCTTCAACAGTGACACGATTTAAAAAAATAAAGTTAAAACAGCGCCATTGTTTTGTACCAGAAATACACAACTGTTAGGATAAAGACGGGGGAGAGGGGGGCACAGGCTTCCAGGCATGGAATGACTAAATCACAGAGATAAAAGATACAGCATAGGAAACAGAGTCAGCGGTGCTGTGACAGAGTTGTTCGGTGACAGATGGTAGCTATGCTCACGGTGTGCACAGCATGATGTATAGACTGGTCGAATCACTGCATTGTGCACCTGGAACTCAGGTAACACTGTGTGCCAACCATATTTCAACAACAGAATTGGTGCAAAATCGGAGACAAATATGGTGCTTTGCCTTGAAAAAGACCCAGCATTTGCTTGTGGATACGGGCCTGGGAAGGTTTATGGCTTGTGAGCATCGGAGGGTTACCTGATACGGGATGCACAGTTGTCATACCCCTCGGGGGGAGGTGGCTCACGACACATGGTGAAATGGGGCAGCCCAGAGAGGGTTGAGGGGTATGTGTTCTGGTATTCCTCCTGGGCCTGATTTAGTCGGGTGCAGTTTTCTGTGTTCACCTAGTGCTTCTCACGGACAAAATCACACAGGAGCAAGCACAAAATTGGCATCGTGTGCAGATTGCCCCCCACTCAGTCATCTCAAATGTATATGGAGGCTGTTGTGGCTAATATAACATCTACAGATGGGTTATAGATGATTGGAGAATTGGTGCATTCAAGAAATACTGAGTTAGTTAGCTAATTTAGCATATCTGTATTTACTGCCTTTTGACTGTCAGCCAGGCACAGATTAAGCCCATAAGAGACATCAATTATCGGGGCGCCTGCGTAGCTTAGTTGGTTAAGCATCCGGCTTTGGCTCAGGTCATGATCTTGCAGAATCCGAAGCAGGCTCCGGGCTCCGAGCTGTCAGCACAGAGCCCGATGCAGGGCTCAAACTCACAAACCGTGAGATCATGACCTGAGCCAAAGTCGGATGCTTAACTGAGTGAGCCACCCAGGCGCCCCTCATTATTTTCTTTAAACAAACCCCCAGAGGTTACTCTGGATGAACAGACATCTGCATTGATTGTCATGGCTATGAAAAAAATTGTAGAGAAATGTAATTACAAATAAACTTTTACAGAAACTCCCTCCAGATTTCTTGAGTACCTACTGTGTGCCAGATACTGTCCTAGGCAATGGAAAAGGAAGTATGTTGGTGAGAAAAAAATAATAAAGATCCCTGCATGATGCCCCACGTGTAGTAAAAGCCAAACAAAAGAAAGACATTTTGATCATTAAAACAAACAAAATGTACATTTTGCTTGGATTACATTTTGGGACACAAAATGACACTGTCGAAAACCGGGAGAGAGATATATTGGACAAATGTGCAGCATTGGACAGTTAGGAAAAGGGGATTTGAGCCCTGGTTCTGCCCTCAAACAAGCCATTTGTTTCTCTGGGCCTCAGTTGCATCGTCTGTAAATGGCATGCTAATTTCTATCTCAAAGGATTTGGAGGAGCATGAAATAAATACACCCCAAGTTAAAGTGTCCAGTCCTGTGCTTGGCATATAGCACTCAATATCTATTAATTGACTCTCAAATTGAATGAATACGTTAGGTACTACTCAGGAAGCTTTTATGTGGTTTAATGAGGGGGACATCTCGAAACAGGATTTAAAAAATCTGTTCATTGTCGACCTTTACCAAACGACTATAGTTCATAATTGCTAATAACTCTGCCCTGGCATCTCCCAGAGCCACAGCTCTGCCAGGGTGAAAAAAAAAAAAAAAAAAAAAAGAAAGAAAGATTGAACATCAGACCTTAATATATTTATTTTGCAAAGTCTTCAGGCTGCCTAGCAACCATTGAAGTTTCTAGCCTTTTTTGTTTCCCTCAAATGTTCCCCAGTCACAAAAACACACGTTCCATCCTGCTTGAGGAAAAAGGAGTGTTCAGTGGTTCATGACCTTGATCTCAGCATCCCTCCTTCCACCTTCTCTCAGGGAAGAAGATCCTCCCCCAGCAACTTTTACGATCAGCAAGTGTCTCTGAATGAGTCGGTTTCATGTCGGCTCCATATTCTTCATGCAGTGATTTATTCTGCTTTCTAGGGTGACCTTTGGCCCTGTGGGAAGAGTGAGGAATGCATCAGCTGGGAAAGTAGAGGAAACCCCACTCCATAGTGTCTCCATCTCACTTAAGTTACCTCGTGGACAGTGGACATTCTTAGTCTATCTGCTCAACTCACACAAACTGAGCCCCAGATAGAGAAGGGCACACCCTCGGATCCAGTGCCAGAATCACGGTCAACATTCAAGAACTTTGACTTCTGATTCAGTGATGTCCCTGTGACCTGTGCTGCCCTTGAAATGTGCACAGCATTTGGAGGAGCTCAGTCCTAGAGATACTTAACCATGAAAACCCCATGTGCACAGAAGGGTCAGATAGGACCACAGTTTCCATCCTTTAAGATCAGGGACCATGCTTCATCTTTATGTAACCCAGATATTGGGTGACGCATCTCTGAAGCTTTCTAGGTAAAATGGACTTGGCCTTCTGAATTCCACAGGCTGTGGTAGCCCACAAATCTCCTCCAAATGTATACAAATTTGTGAAAGCTGTTCATTTCTTTTATCTCATATTCCCCTTGGTTCTACTGCCTTGTAGCTTTTCTCTACCATATTGATTGAGATGTGACTCCTGGGTCCCTTCACCTGTCTCCTCAGGGAAACAAAAATGCACACAGTTCCAACAGACAATAAACTTCATCAGAGGAACTGAGTCCTACTGGGGAGCCAGTGGGGAGGTGAGCAGTGAAGATAGGAAGGCAGTTGTCCAGTAGATCACTAAAACATTTGCAGTAGATATTTCCATTCCAAAGTATTATCCTTGGGCATCACCCCTTAAAGCAGAAGAGCGAGGGCAGAATTCCAAGAATAAGCAAGAGTGGACACAATCTCTGGAAGTCTAGCCTCAGAGGTAACACATCAGTCCTACCTTCTTCTATTGGCCAAGGAAAGTTGCAAGTTTAGCCACCCCCCTACCCCGTTCAAGGGGCGGAAACTACCACACTACCACTTGATGGGAGGTGCTAGCTGCCGTGTCTATGTGATTATGGGATGGGGGCCCTGGAGTAGCTTCTTCGTCACCTACGCCAAAGGGCGGAAGCTTCCAGAGTGACCCATAAAACTGAACAAATTAGGGGCGCCTGGGTGGCGCAGTCGGTTAAGCGTCCGACTTCAGCCAGGTCACGATCTTGCGGTCCGTGAGTTCGAGCCCCGCGTCGGGCTCTGGGCTGATGGCTCGGAGCCTGGAGCCTGTTTCCGATTCTGTGTCTCCCTCTCTCTCTGCCCCTCCCCCATTCATGCTCTGTCTCTCTCTGTCCCAAAAATAAATAAACGTTGAAAAAAAAATTAAAAAAAAAAACTGAACAAATTAGGGGTTCTGTAAGAGGGGAGACTATACTGTTTCCCCAGTTGGATGCCTCTTAGCCACTGGGCTTGCTGACCTGGCTGACCTTCTTGGAGCAGGCAGCAGAGCTTTGGGGAAGGTTGGCTTGGTAACAAGTTCAGGCAGAAAATGGAGAGATGACCACTTTCCTCATGTTTGTATTCTGAAGACTTATAGCAACGGATGCAACTCATGCACAGGCCCCAGAGCTTGGGACCACGACAGTGCAAGACTGGGCTGGTTGAGGACCCTCACACATGGCACTGAGAAATTCTTGCAGCAGAAGAGTGGAGAGCATCATGTGGGTCAGCCTCTGTGGGTCAGCAAGAAGACGTGGTCTGGTTGGGAGGGATCCCCTTTGCAAAGGGGACACAGTGAAGCAAACATCCACCATCATCAAAGTTACCACATTGGTCACCCGTGGAGCTCCCTCCTCTCTGCTCTCTTTCCCCAGGTCAGAGGCTACAACCAGGAAGAAAGTGGTGGGCAGAGAAGACCATATTCTCTGCCTTTGCTGTCGTGTTTCTAGGTCCACCAATTAAGCCCCAATTCATCTGCACAGGGAGCAGGGTAATAGGGTCAAGATGTAGGGAGCCTTGAGTCAGAGAAGGGATCGAAATATTAAAATGATTGGGTGAGCCGTAGGAGTTTAACCAAGACGGTGTCAATAAGTGAACATGACTTAAAATATCGATGAGGGGCGTCTGGGTGGCTCATTCAGTTGAGCACCCAACTCTTGATTTCAGCTCGGGTCATGATGTCCATGAGTTCCAGCCCTGCGTTGGGCTCTGTGCTGACAGTGCAGAGCCTGCTTGGGATTCTCTCTCTCCCTCTCTCCGACCCTCCTACATTCTCTCTCTCTCACGCACACAAAACAAAATAAATAAACTTAAAAAAAAAAGTATCTCTAAGTGTATTCTCTTTCAATGTCTGTAGGTGTAGACAGTGGGGAATGGGTGAGGGCTTTTGAGGTGGACCTTTACTCTTTTCCTTACATTTTTGCTGCTGGTTTTAAGTTATCACAAAGTATTAGTCTTAAAACATTTTTTCTTCTGCCTATTTATTCTGTCATTAAACATCAGAGCCATGATTTCCTTTCTGGAGAGAAGAGGAGGAAAGATATTAATTTTCCAGCAGAAGGAGAAATGGATGGGGGAAAGGAGATGAAATGTCCAGAAGATTAGTTCTCCTGGAAACAAAAAAACCACTTGGAACACAGACACAGATAAAAGGCAATGCAGGCTCTTGGAAACTTCCATCTGGTTCTCAAAATGGAATAAAACTGAAGGCGAGTGAACAGGGAGAGCATTCTTCATGAATTCATCACTTTTTGCTTATTAAAAATTTAAAATTGATAAATACCAGAAAAAATAATAAGTGAAATTCATTATATATAATAAGCTGATGCTTGAGTACTTGACACAGAGTGAATCTGGCTGCTGTTGACTTTCTATAAATACCAAAATTTAGTGATTGTCCCTGAGCTATTCATTAAACTTCAAAAGTCAATGAATAATGAATAGAAAATCCATTTGTTCATTAACTTGAGAAATGAAAAATATCTCCCTCCCCTGTTACGTCCCTGATTAATTTGGCCCTGAAACAAGTTAGCAGGTCTATAAACATTCCTCCGGGCTATTTCTGGCTCAAGAACCACCACTTTTCTCTGAAGTGATGTGAGTCTGTCGACACCCACTACGTTAGAACCCAGCCTGGACCAGGTAGGCTGCCTGGGGCTTCATTCAGGGGGGTTTTGCTACAGGGAGGATCCAGGATCCTTTTACTACAATATAGCGGAATGTGCCCTCAGCACCCTCGTGACCAATAATCACTGTGTGCAAGGCAGAGACTGATTCGGGAACACAGATTTTATTTAGCTATAGTCGATAGGCCATGGACAAGACATTTAATTTTCTTGATTCTCAGTTTGCTCATCTGCTATAAACAGAAGAGGAAAAATAAGACTGCAATGTATTCTATGGCCTCCGTAAAGAATTACCTCAAATTTAGAAATCACACACGTTGGGGTGCCTGGGTGGCTCAGTTGGTTGAGCGGCCGACTTCAGCTCAGGTCATGATCTCGAGGTCTATGAGTTCGAGCCCCTCGTCGGGCTCTGTGCTGACAGCTCAGAGCCTGGGGCCTGCTTCCGATTCTGTGTCTCCCTCTCTCTCTCTGCCCCTTCCCTGCTTGTGCTCTGTCTCTCTCTTAAATATAAATAAAACATTAAAAAAATTAAAAATAAAATAAAACCACACACGTTTATGACCTTACGCTTCTGTAGGTTTGAAGTCACACACAGGTCTCGAGTGGCCCAAATCGCTGTGTTGACTTCCTGGCCTTTTCCAGCTTCTAGAGTCGGCCCACATCCCTCGACCCATGACCCCCTTCCAACATCTTCAAAGCTGGCGACAGCAGGCAGAGTCCCGTTTACGCCATCACCCTGACCTTGCTCCCTTGGCAACACCTTTCTCTGACTCTCCCATTTTAAAGAGCACATGTGATGACTTTGGGCCCTTCTGGATGAGCTCCCTGTTTTGAGGTCAGCTGATTAACAACCAGAATTTCACCTGCAACTTTACCTCTCTGTTGGCCATGCAATGTTAACATATTTACAGGTTCAAGGAATTAGGATGTGACCTTCTTTGGGGACTGATATCCTACCTGCCACATCTTGCAGGATTGCTCGGAGGACCTGAGAGGCTGAGGTTAAAAAGTCATGTGTAGTGGCCAGTGCGTATGAGGAGATTAGTAAATTGTAGCAGTCCTTGCTGTTTGTTGTTTCAAAACCTGATCCTCGTAATGAACTTAGGAAGCTGGACAGCTGTTATCACCCCCATTTTACAGAAGAATAAATTGAAGTTCAGAGAAGTGAGGAAAATTGCCCAAAGCTAGGAGCTAGCCAGCAAATGAGGGGTGGGCTCTTTTTTGGATCCTTTTCAGTAAATCTTGCCTTAGATTCTTGGGTGGGATCAAAGGAAAATTTTGAAGGACAAAGCAGTTTCTGACTTTTGGGAAAGGACGGCAAAGCCCCCAGTCATGCCTCTCTGCTGGGCTGGGCCAAAGCTCTAATGGAAGGCATTAGTCAAATTGGAAACAGGCTGTTCTCATTAACCACAGAGAAAACCCCATTTCATGCCCAGATGGAAAGCATCCCACTGTTCTCAAACTCTGTTCCCCTTGCCTGTGGTCTGACTTTAGATCATTCCCCCAACCCCTGCTTCCTGGGGCCTTCACGGCTCACCCCAGGGAGGCTCCCTGGGGCTCACAGTGGGGCTGGGTGTCAGTCCCCCAGTTCGCCACCCAGCAGGGACAGCAGATTCGGCGAGAGGTCGCTGACCTCTCACCGAGAGGTCGCCGAGAGTGGGGGACATGCTCCCAGCTGGGCTGTAGGAACTGGGTTTTGCAGACAGAAGGGTGAATGGAGCATCCTTGTTATAATTGACACTGGGCAGGAGAAAAGAAGACAAAATATTTAAATTTTTTTTGATGTTTATTTATTTTTGAGAGAGACAGAGCATGAGTGGTGGAGGGGCAGAGAGAGAGAGGGAGACACAGAATCCGAAGCAGGCTCCAGGCTCTGGGCTGTCATTGCAGAACCCAATGAGGGGCTCAAACTCCCGAACTGTGAGATCATGACGTGAGCCGAAGTCAGACGCTCTACCGACTAAGTCACCCAGGTGCCCCTCCCAAGAAACATTTCTTGATCGCCATTTTGGGAGCGAGCACGGGGGACATGGAAATGTTAGGACCACATGTTGGCCCTTAATGAGCTCCCAGCCCAGGGGAGCCCACAGACAGACACACGGAAACCCATGGCAGGGCTGAGGCCCTGCAGAAAAGGCAGGAGACAAGCCATCCGTTCTAGTACAGGTCAAGTGTGTAGGGGCAGGAAGACAGGAAAGCACACCAGACCTACATCCAGGACAATCCATTGTGGAATCATTCTGTCACAGACAAGCGATGCCGTCTGAACCTCCAAGCTCCTCAGACCTACAATGGTAGGAAGTGCCTGCCAACACTGGGCGAACGTAATGGCTGATAAGATGTTGTCTACAATCTAGAATCAGCTTTCATCCAGGAGAGCAAGATCTCTTCCCTGCTGAATCCCTAGTAGAGCCATGCCTCGCATATGGTACACAGTCAATATCTCCCAAATGATAGAGTAAAATGAACCAGCTTTGCAAACAACAAAATGCTGACCAAATACAAAAGACTTTCTAAAGTTTGAAAGAAAACTTTACGTGCAACAACGTTCACTCAATAAAAAGTGGAAGCGAGCTAATGGCGATAAGTAAAACAGACCCATACACTTGGGGTATTTTGCAGGCAATGATAATTGTGTTCACCAGCCCAAGAAAAGATGGAGAAAATGTTTATCTTATAAAGACAAGTGGGCAAAATATAAAATGCTCAATCTTAGATATGATATTTTCACTGCTGGGTACAAAAAATAAATTCCGCAGTTTCTTGTTAAAAACCTATAAAGAGGAAAATCAAAGCATAAAGGGAAACATATTACTCTGTTAACAGAGTATGTCTCTGGCTGGTAGGTGAGTAATTTTGTTTTCTTCTTCCTGCCTCAATATCATTTCCCGATCCTTTCAAATGAGTATATATTACTTTTGGAATGGAACAAATCATAAGCCCGTTAAAGTCCCGGCCATATTTCTTATGAGGATGTGTATAGTGAATATTCTCTTCGTGGTCACTAACTTGGTGTTCCTATGCTGGCTCATTGAGGATGGCACCTCCTCTACCAGGAAAACAAATCGGTTCTGTGTCACAGACTCATTGCTGCTCAGAACCGGGATCCTGGTCACTGCCGTCACTGCACGTTATCTTATTTGAGTCACGGTATCCCTGGGGTTAGCCTTACTTTAATACCATCATAACTACCCTATTGTGAGTCTTTCTCATGTCCCAGACCCTGGCTAAGCATTAGCAACCATGTGCATGGGGAACAGAGCCAGGGCTCACAGAAGTTAGGTGACAAAGTCACTAAGGTAATTGGAAGCTACAGAACCATGATTTGAATCCTAACTTTTGTCTTACTTTACTTATTTATCCTTCATTCATTTATTCATCTGTCATTCTCTCCTATGTAACTAATGTACTTCCCCTGTTTTAAAGGGTCGGGTGCTTAGCATATTGACAGCTGTGTGAATCGTGTGACATGCTCCAGGGCAAGTGCTCCGGGAAGTGTAAACCACTAGGGATGGGAGACTCTTGCTGGTGACACAGACCTCCAGGGACACAGGCTGTGACTCGTGACTCATGCCTTCCTTGAGTAGAAGGGCAGGGCTCTACTGAATAGCACAGTGGGAAAGCAAGTAAAGTCACTCATTCTGAAGCCCTTCCCTTCCCCCTTCCTCCCTTCCCTCCTCCCTCCCTTCCCTCCTCACTTCCTCCCTCCCTCCTTTCCTTTCTCCTTCCCTCCTTCCCTTCTACCCTCCCTTCCTTCCCTCCCTCCCTCTTTCCCTCCTCCCTTCCTCCCTCCCTTCCTGCCTCCCTCCCTCTTCCCTTCCTTCTTCCCTCCTTCCCTTCCTTTATTCCTCCCTTTCTCCCTTCCTTCCTTCCTTCCTTCTACTCTTGGACAAGTATTTATAGAACACCATAAATTGAGTGCTGCTGTAGGCATTCCAGAATAATGATGAACAAGATAGAAAAGATCCATATTCTCATGGAGCTGCCTCCCAGGAGTCCCAAGAGCTAAGTCATTTCATTTCTCTGCCCCTCATAGAGTGTTGTCTCTATTTCATTTGTTCATTCATTCATTCATGATTTTTTTTTATTTTATTTTCTCTTCTTTTTGAAAAAAAAAATTGTTTCCTGTTTTAAAATTGCTTTGCCCTCTCACCTGGGTTTGGTTCTAACTCACTGTGCTCTTCAAGGCTCATCTCTTTATCCTTCTTGGCCACACTTTCTGTACCTGTGATCTTTATAAAAAATAAACCAATGTCATTCACCTGCTTAATATCTTCCAAGGACTTCCCATCATCACAGCAGGAATAAAATCCCAAATCTCACAGCATGACCTATAAATGCAATGCAGTGTTGGGCTAGCACAGTGTCTGGTACATAATAGATGCTCACTAAATACCCTGGGGCAGGGACTGTTTGCTGCCCATTTTTGCACCCCTAGAGCCTAGCACAGTGTTGACGTTAATTCCAAAATGGCCGTGCAGGGTCACGGGGGTCAAACACTCCCTGGCTCCAAGAGCACCACTCATGATTACAGGCCACGGGAAAGGTGCCCTCGGAGCTGCGCAAGTCACAACCTCTGCCGCTGCACACGGCGTCCCGAGTCGACGGTAGGTCCCGTTGGGGTCCTATTGTTGCTATCAACTGTGGACACTGCCTCCAGTGTTGAGGCTGCTGCTAAGCTAGGACTTGGGTGTGGCTGGGGTGTCAGTGCTGATGACCTGCTCCGCTGTGACCTTGGCCAGTGTTGCCCTTTACTTAATTGGATCTGGGATAAGCGGACCTTTCCTGGCAGCATGACAGAGTGTCTCCTGCCCACCTTCATGGCCTCTTGCTAAGAGGAGTGTGTGGGCATATGTATTCGTTTCCTATTGCTGCCGTAACAAATTACCCCAAACCCAGTGGCTTAAAGCAACCCAAATAACTCCTTCTCTTGCAGTTCTGGAAGTCAAGAGTCCAAACTGGGTCAGCAGAGCGGTGCTTCCTTTAGAGTCTCCAGGGGAGAAGTTACTTCCTTGCCTTTTGCAGTTTCTAAAGACCATCTGCATTTTTTAGCTCATGATCCCACATTAGCCTGACCTCTGTTTCCATCAGGATACCTCTGCCTCTGACCGTCCTGTCCCCTTCGTATAGTAAGCCTTGTAATTACCCCGGACCCACTCAGATTGCCCAGAATGGTCTCCCCATCCTTAATTTAATCACATTTGCAATGCCCTTTTACCATATGTGGCAACCCGATCCCAGGTTCTGGGAACGAGGGTGTGGACATCTTAGGGCCGTGGGAGCGGGGGGCACTGTTTTGTCGACCACGGTGCGTGCGTCCCAAAGGAAATTCCCACTCACCCTCTGATTCAATCCAGAAGGCTCCATGTTGTCGGTTCCCTGTAGTCTATCCTCCGATTAGATCCATTGGAAGAAATGGTTCTGCAAAGGAAACAAGTAAGCTTGTTTGAAATGTCGGTTGTCCAGGCTCTGAGATGACCTTAGACCTGTAGATCTGAGGTGATGAGGAGCCCTGTTATGCTGAGACTCAAGATTCTCTCTTCCATGAAGTCTTCCATCGACTGAGCATCCCCTCGGCCCCAGGCCGCTCCCCTGGAGAATCTGACTCCGGGGTCTGGGCTGGTGCATTCTCATTCACACTTCTCACTCCTACTCAAAGGGTTTCTTAGCAGCAGAAGGGTTTGGAGAACCCCTCTCCCACACTGCGAATCCATACCCTGCCCTCTCTGATCCCCACCCTCTAGCTCAAGACCCACCCGGAAGAAGGGCAGGGATGTGAGGACGCATTTACTGGGAACCTGCTGGATGTTGGACCCTGGGCCACATGTAAACAATTTCATCTAATTTCCATGATAACCTGGAGTGTCGGCATCGTAATCTCCATTTGGCAGAGCAGGGAGAGGAGTCACAGAGACGGGTACCAGTGCCCAAGCTGGTAAGGTGTGGGGCTGGCATTACGGCTGCATTTGTTCAAACTAAGCTTCATTCTCTTTCGCTCCGCAGAAAATGTAGCAACGACTTCACCGGACTGTCTTCCTGAGCAAATAGACATTGAACCGACTCACATGTCATATACAATAAAATCTCTGACTACGGAGCCCACTAGAGAGAATCCATAAAATAAGTCATTAGGAGGAAGAGTGTGGCTAATGAAGACAGCCCATCTGTAGGGTGTCTGCTGAAGCGTGTCTTACTTTCCACTCATTTATTGTTTTCCTTTTAGCCCAAATCATTGGAATAATTGTGTCAATTTTCCACTTTACTCATTGTGTTTAAACACAGCCACGGCTTGCTTTCACTCTCACAGGAAAATCGGACAACAAACAACCCAGCAGTGACTGGACCAGTCATTATTAAGAGAAATAGAGGGGCTGGTAAATGATGTCATTTCAGCCAAACCTTGGGCCTCAATTTCCATTCATGGAGCGAAGGAGCTTAATTGAAAAGCATTATTTGCAAATGGATAAAGAGGGAGTAATATGTAGGAGCCTGATTAAAAATAATGGCTGGGAGTTGAGTTTCCTAACCACATATTCTAAATGTACTGTGTTTTCTTAGAAAGTTAAGGGAACAAATGGCAGAATAATGTACCTTTAAAGCCAACAGTTGCAACCTTGTGGATGGGTTTCACAAGAAGTCCTATGGTAATATAACCCTGTCAATTCAAGTTCATCCAAACCAGTGACTGCTGACAACACAGAGCCCACTTTGGATCCTCTGTCTCCTTCTGTCTGCCCCTACCCTGCTCGCTCTTGCTCTCTCTCTCTCAAAAAATAAATAAAACATTCATAAAAAAAAAAAAAAGAAAGAAAGAAAAAAAGAAAGAAAGCAAGCTTCTCTGGGCACCTGGGTGGCTTAGTCAGTTAAGCATCTGACTTCAGCTCAGGTCATGATCTCACAGTTCATGAGTTCAAGCCCCGCATCAGGCTCTGTGCTGACAGCTCAGAGCCTGGAGGCTGCTTCGGATTCTGTGTCTCCCTCTCTCTGACCCTCCCCTGCTCACACTGTTTGTCTGTCTATCTCTCTCTCAAAAATAAATAAATGTTAAAAAATTAAAAATAAAAGCATTCTTTGTAGTATTAGAATGAACTAGTAAAAGTAGATAAAGGCCACTAACAGATTAGTACATCTTATTCTACACTGAATAATTTTGTCTATCGTTACCTTTATTGTTCTTAGACACATCTGTTGTAACCTTATGTTTGGTTAGAAAAATATGCCCAGCACAGGAAAATAAGGCCAAGAGAGTACAGCAAATCCTTACAAAGTCATCATAGGTCATTGTTTAACCAGCGCACCCAAGGATCATTTAATTATCTAGAGGAATTTACCATCATTTCATTTTGAAACTTGACAGTCCTGTGTGGTATTTCCCGATTACTTGTCAGCTTTCTCTAGTAATGAGGCAGATAATCTCTGTCCAGTAATAAAAGATAACCTTGAAGGCTGTGGTTTTAGTACATTGTAGAACACTAGCTCGTTTTGTTGCTATTGTAGACCATTTATTTCAGGCTGGACTTCCTGGGGACTATTTTGCCCACCACATGTGGAAAGTTTCTCTGATGAATGTGGTCAAGTAGCAACAAACAGAACCAGACCAGATTTAAGTTTTATCTGCGATCCGCTTGATCATGGGCCTTCTCAGTTACCTGGGCCAATACGTTCCAATTTATTTCTTTGCATTATTATTTTAAAAATTTTCTTCCGTTATTTTACGTTGGGCGCTTACTTGCAATCATGACTTTTGACTCTTACAGAGGGCGCTAAGTATAGCAGAAAGTTTTATTGTTTTCCTTTTTTTTTTTTTTTTGTAATTTTGGAGATTGGAATTTTGTTTACGGGCAACTCTGAATTTTCCTGGATGCCCTGAGGGATGAGATTTAGGAGGAACCTATTGTTTTGCTTTTTAAGCAAGATAAGTCATCAGCTACTTCTCAACCACAGTCGGAAAAACCACCTTGAATCACATCTTCACTGATGTGCAAAGAACCACTTGAGGAGTCTCTTTTAGTCACGCAAATGCAAATGAGTGAGTGTCCTTTGGTGCCCGAGGAAGAATATGCAAAGCTGGTCACTAGAAAGGAAGCAGAAGGGTAGGATTACCTGTGGAAGAACAGGTCGATCAAGGCCCCAATCAAGGGCAATGGAGGCAAGTGAAGTAAAAATTAAAGCATCTACCAGTATTTTACTGAGGAGAGCAGCCAGAATTAGTGCTTTTCTCTTAGAAATGGATTATTAGGTTTTCCAACATGTCACCTGACCTCAGAGAATTTAGCACCTCGGAGAATTCAGACCGTCATGAGGTTGTTTAACACGCAGGTACATTGTGTATTAAATTTGTCCAAGGGGGTGCCCTCCAGACTGCTGTCTTATGACCTCAACTTACATCCCCTTGATGGGGTCTTGGAGTGGTCTTGATCATGGGGCTTGATCATGGGTCATGAGACCCCTCACATAGGGTCTGGAGCTGACGGCCAAGAAAGAATTCTTGAGACGTCTTTGGTGCAAAGAGGTGATTTTATTAAAGCATGGGGATAGGTGCACTGGGGTTGTGAGGAGGGACTAGTTTTATCCTCTGGAGTCAGGGGAGGTAGAGACAAAAGGAAGGCCTCCAGAAGGACTTTCATATGCTAAAGAGGACTCTTAAGATACCAGAGGCCTTGTTATTGTCAAGCTAAGGTTTTCCCTCTAGTAAGGCATTAACTTGGAAGAGTTGGGAGTTTCTGGAGAAATGTTACACCCTGTATTTGCCTCACATATTTGTCAATGGGCTGCAGGTTATAAATAAATTGAATTTTACCTGCCATTTCCTTCTGGCCTTTGTTCCCCACATAACTACAGAGGGGAAGTGATATTAGGGCTCTAAGAAACTGAGTCCATAGGTTTCTGGAGATTAGGCGATTGATAAAATTGCCTTTTCTTGTAATTTACTAAGATATTTGTGAACTGATGGAGACTCCTGTCCTGAATGACTGTGGGCTCTATCAGTTAACCATTGGTTTTCCTTTGTTCTTGGGCAGCCAGGAGTGCCCGAGGAATATCACACACACCACACCCGGTGGGGGGTGGGGGGGTGCGGGTAGGTGCTAGCTTGTGGTGGCCCTCCGCCCACCTCATGCTCCAACATCACCACTGCGCATCAACATTCACCCCACACGTTTCCATACTTGCATACTTTTGGTCTCATAAAAGTAGTCACTGCCGGGATCGCATAAAGCCAGGCACACACTCCACACTTAGGACGGACATTGCTGATGACATCACAAATTGCTATTTGTCAATGTACCTGTCGAGTATATATTAAGGTTAAAACAATTCATCGGTTGGGGCTCCTGGGTGGCGCAGTCGGTTAAGCGTCCAACTTCAGCCAGGTCACGATCTCGCGGTCCGTGAGTTCGAGCCCCGCGTCAGGCTCTGGGCTGATGGCTCAGAGCCTGGAGCCTGTTTCCGATTCTGTGTCTCCCTCTCTCTCTGCCCCTCCCCCGTTCATGCTCTGTCTCTCTCTGTCCCAAAAATAAATAAATGTTGAAAAAAAAAATTTTTAAAAAAAAACAATTCATCGGACCTTTAGTAACATATTACTGGTCTGTTTGTTAATAAATTACACAAAACGGTTGACTTCTGCTTACTTTATATTTGTATGAGAGCTGGGATTTTACCTTCCTAAAATAACATCCTATAAAAATATCCTTTTGCAGTTTTGAAAACCATTCGCCGAGATGCCCTATGGATCCACCTAACAAGCTGGGCAAACACTGATGATTGAGGATGGAAGGGGGATAGTGTTCCACAGGAGGGACCCTGGGCAGATTTAAATTCTAAAAGCCCTATGTCTAGCACACCTTATTCCTTCTTCAGGACGCGGGTGAATGTCCCCTTCCTTTAAGAGCTTGCTCTTTCTTCTGGGCTCCTGAAACATGACATCATTTGTTTACAACGTTGTGATTCTGAGACCATCCTCTTTCTCCACGAATGGAATTTGAGAATGGTGTCCTAGAGGGGCAACTAGCTTTGGGTGAGTGTTATTCTGTGCTTATTTAAATGAATTTAAATGAATTCTCATTTAATGAATCCTTAAACCAGCCTTGCATGGATGCACTATTATGCCCACTTTCCAGATGGGGACACCGAGCATCAGTGAAAGATCTGACAGCTTGTAAGTGGCAAAGCCAGCTTTTGAAACCCAGTGCACAAGGCTGCCTGTTGGGTACCAGAGCTGACTCATCTTCACAAGTGAAGTTCACAGTGTCTGGCACGTCCTAGGAAGTCGATAAGTATTTGTTGAATGGGAGGAAGGGAGGACAAGCGGAAGTGGGTTTTCCCTTTCCAGAGTCTTGGTGTCTGTGCCCCTTCTCTGAATACATCTCAAGCAATTACGTGGCATTTGGGTCCCTTTATTGAATCCCGCTGTTGTCTACACCTGCCTTCTTATTTACTCCTCATGGGTCCATGGCAGGCACTCAGATTCTGAGCCCTTATAGATTGGGCAAACTGGCTGTTAGGTGCTCTGTCTTGGGGTCAGTGCAGCCCCCCATGTCCCCTGATGCGGACTAAGCCAGCTGTAGGTCACGTTGGCTTGTGCTGACACAGTGCTCAGGGCCATTCTGTAGGAAAATCGACCGGGGCACTTTGAGTTTATGTCTTTCTGGGTAGAATTAACAGATGAGACGCAGGATGCCCAGCTAAATTAGAATTTCAGACACCTTTTTAGGAGAGTGTTTCCCATGCACTCTTTGAGGCATACTCATACTGAAAACGCTTTGTTGTTTACGTGAAAATCAAATTTAACTGGCATCCTTACTTTTATTTGCTGTAACTGGGCAACCTTACTCCGACAAGGAGGCAGATCCTAGCTTTTTTCAGAGTGCCTTTGACCCCTTCCTTTTCTTTAACTGTCTCCCCCCACATCCAGCCAACTGCTGAGCCCTGTAATTTTCCCTGAGATAACGGAACTCAGGCTCCTTTGTCCCTACTCTGGGTCTGGCCCTTACCAGCTTTTGTGTCCTAGAGTGACCCCACCTGCCTGGGGGCCTCCTGCCCCCAGCGTCTGCCGAGCTCCCTCTCCCCCAGAGCCAGCAGGTGTGCGAGCTCAGAGCGCCCCGCTTCGTGGTGGTGGGGAGTTTCTCCCTGAAGGTTGTAAGCTGGGCAAGTCTCTCCTTGTACACAGCAGGTGCTAAATAAGTAATAGACAATCTGAATTGGATACTTGTTTGTACCCTCAGCTGAATAGCAGGCTTCCTGCTTTCTAAAAGACGCTCTGGAACAATTGGTCACGTGGTTTTGAGTCTGTTCCGCGCACTCTAGGGGAAGCGCAGTAATGTGTCAATTAACTGGTTGATTATGCAACGAATATATAATTTTCATATTCATAAAGCAATCATCTCTTATTAAGATTTCTTCTCCATTTAAATGGAAAGGATCCTTTATGTAGGATGGTCGTACATTACTTTTATATCAGAAGACATGCTATGCGTTTTCTCTCAAACATCAAAATCTTTTTTTTTTTTTTAATTTTTTTTTTCAACGTTTATTTATTTTTGGGACAGAGAGAGACAGAGCATGAACGGGGGAGGGGCAGAGAGAGAGGGAGACACAGAATCGGAAACAGGCTCCAGGCTCTGAGCCATCAGCCCAGAGCCCGACGCGGGGCTCGAACTCACGGACCGCGAGATCGTGACCTGGCTGAAGTCGGACGCTTAACCGACTGCGCCACCCAGGCACCCCAAACATCAAAATCTTAATTGGAGCGTTTACAGGTTCCAGAGATGCACTTATGTGACGACCGAAGTTTGTGGGGTGGTTTGGGTTCCTGCAAAACGATGTGGGCAAGCATGACGCCTGCTTGCATGGTGAAAGTCACGGTCACACACATAGGAAGTGGAAGCTTGGAGTGGGCTTTCGTGTCTTAGTCCTTTTGTTCCTTGAAAGAACCCTGGAAGGAGGCGATGCTGAGGTCATTGTCCTCATAGATGTTGTGACTGAGGACAGGGTTGAGCAACTCCCTGTAGGTCACAAAGCCACTGAGTGGACCTCAGTGTCAGTGGGGTCCTAGGGAGAGAGGGGAGGATGGGGTTCCTCATAGGGCTCAGCCTCCCAGTGTCTTGGGGTGCCTGGTCACCCTGAACTTCATTTCTCCCCTCTCCCTGTGTAGACAAGAGGGTCGCACAGGACTGGCAAGCCCAGGGGTCTCTTACTTACAAAGGGCTCGACACGTTAGTTATCGCTATTGCAACCAACCCCTACCTCTGAGACCCTCGCCTAGCAAATTCAGTGTTTTCTGAATCTCAGCACAGCCTGACTCAGAAGTCACCTTTGCCCTTGACCCATGTGCACATCCTGCCTCTCCTGGTCTGCTCTTGGCTGCATCCGCCCAGCCTGCTCGGAACCGAGGAGAAGCTCCTGGTTTGTTTTGTGATGTGCACTTCGATCTCAATGTAAAGCAGAGCAAGCTATGAAGGAAGGGCCACTCCATGGTCCCATACCAACAGATTTCCACTCATCCCTCTGCCTTTGGTTATACCCCAGGGACTTGAGGGAGGGAGGCCAAAGTGTGGATGGACGGATGGACAGGTGGATGGATGTGTCAGGAGGAAAGATGGATGGATGGCTGACTATTAAAATACACAAAAGTCTGAAGTGCAAAATTTTAGGTTGTTTGAATTTCTGGGGAGCAAGAATCTCCCGTCCCCTCAAGGTCCTTCCAGCAGGACTAAGAATATAGGAGACAGACTAACAGAAGAAAATACGATTCAGTTCGCACGGTATGGGAAATCTACGCAGACATGGAAATTCCAAAGCCAGTCAGGCCAAATGAGGCATATATGTCACTCTGAACTAAGGAGAAGGGAGTAGGGGTCTGGGACTTCAAAGGGAAGGAATGCAATTCACAGGAAGATGAAACACAGTCAACGTTTGGGAAACCAATGTGCTGGGCCCCCTGGGGAGCAGCAAGACATAAGGGGCTTGATCCAACAGGCCCGTGAGTTCCTGGCCATCCTCCATACTCGGTTACTACCACAATGTAGTTCAGTGTGGTCGCTCTCTTCCTGGAGCAGGCCTTCTACCTAAATCCTTTTCGGGCTGTAGAGGGGGAGGTAAAGTGCTTTTCTTGAATCTGCTGGGTTTTGATTGCCTTTTTAAAAACACTTTTTTTAAATGTTTATTTATTTTTGAGAGAGAGAGAGAGAGAGAGAGAGAGAAAATGAGTGGGGGAGGAGCAGAGAGAGAGGGAGATACAGAATCAGAAGCAGGCTCCAGGCTCTGAGCCATCAGCACAGAGCCCGACGCGGGGCTCCAACTCACAAATGGCGAGATCATGACCTGAGCCAAAGTTGGATGCTTAACCGACGGAGCCACCCAGGCACCCCTTGATTGCCTTTTTTTTTTTTTAATGTTTATTTATTTTTGAGAGAGAGACAGAGTGCGAGCCGGGGAAGCGCAGAAAAAGAGGGAGACATAGAACCTGAAGCAGGCATCAGGCTCTGAGCTGTCAGTGCAGAGCCCGATGGCTGGATGTGAGACTTGAGCTCGAGAACTGTAAGATCATGACCTGAGCCGAAGTCAGACACTTAAGCTACTGAGCTACCCAGACGCTCCCCCCTTGATTGCCTTTTAACTACAAATCATCTTCATGGCAAAGTGCACCATATTGGGGTGGCCTGCTCTTGGCCCCTATAGGATCAAGGTGATATAAAAAATATATTAAACCACACTTATTTTTGCCTGGTGACCTAAAGAACGGTTTCGGTATGATATTTAGAAAATGCGGCAACAGTGGAGAGAATTAAAAGCATCTCCCAACTCCCAGAACCCATCTTGGTTTTGTATACTTTCAGGTGCTACTTTTTATCCATTTGTTTTATATTTTAAAAGAAAGGAATCACACCATAAATCTCTTATAAAATTGATTTCCCATTTAACAGAACATGTTCCTTTATTCTTAAATACATTGAAAGCACCCATTGATAGCTGATTAATGGCTTGCCACCTTTTATTGTATTCAACCGGTGTCCTCTCTGCGGCACAGGAAAGCATTCTCAGCAAGTCTGTGTCACTGCAGAAAATGCAAGGGTGGTCACCCTGGCATGGCAGGACAAAGGCTATCTCCAAGCCCACTGCTCTGCGCTCCACTCTGAGGATGTGCAGGTTGGGTCAGGAACGGACCTCAGCTCTTTCACACCCACTGGGTTATCAGAATCAGGGGGCGTCTTGAGAAGGAGGCTGAAGGTTGTTTCATGCATTTGGTCTTTTCTGATTTATCTTGAGATCAAACGATTTGCCCAGCAGAGAACAGCTGCCGGTGCCTCGTCTAGGTCTGTGTGTGCCCAGGTGTGTGTGTGTGTGTGTGTGTGTGTACGTGTGTGTGTACACGCATGTGTGCGGGGGATGTCATGGCAGTCTAATTCTGATAAATAAGCCAAACAGCAGGCAGGAGGGGAGCCGAGGCACCCACGCATGACAAGATGTAGGAGGTTTGAGAAAGCTCGAGCTGTGTGTCTGGAGCACCGGCTGCCTCCCAGAGGTGGCATCCCGCGAGCCAGGGTGCCAGCTGCCAGGGTTCCATCCTGCTCGGTACTTTGAGCTTTATCCTGCCTGAGAGCACGCTCCCTCCCAATAATAATTAGCATTTGTAATGCGATTCACAGTTCTTGGAGTGCTTTCTTAACTCCCCGGTTCTCCCAGCTGTGCTGAGTGATGGGCTCATCAGGGGTCCCACGGCCAAGACGTGTCCAAAGCCCTTCTTCGGAAGCCTCTTCAGTTGTCCCCACGCTGAGTGAGCTGCCCTCGGTGGGCTTCCCATCGTCTTCCGTGATCCGTTCACGGACTGGTGAGCCCTGCAGGTTGCTGAGGGCTCCCGTGCTCCCAGAGCCAACCACGGTGCAGGGGCCGTAGCGCACCCTCTGTCTGGTACAGGAAGAAACAAACACGTGGACATGGTATTTCCTTCTGCATTCTTTAGGCTGAAACCTACTCCCACCCACACGCTCACGGAAATCAACCTGTCAAATCTGTCTCCATCCATCATTCCCGGCCTCTCTTCCTGCAGGGGCAGAGATGTGAGCTGCCTTCTGAGGCTCTGGGTCTGCTGTAGTGTGAGGGGAGAAGGGAGGGCCAGGGGTGCACACACCCCCGAGGTAGGCTCCGTATATCGCATCACAGATCTTCAGAGCCAGGGAAGACCTGAATGTATATCCCATGCCATCCTCGTTCACAGGACGCCCAGTGTCACAAAGTCACTGGTCCTGGAAGGGGACCAGAGATGCTCAGGTCCTGGACAGCACTGAGTCCATTACCTGAAGACGGGACGAGAGACATGTAATTCTATCCTCCCCACCTGCCTTATAGATAAGGAGGGCGTTCTGTGGGAAGGAAGTATGGTTGGCCTTGGGAAGAACGGGGTGGGGAAAGATCTTGGAAACTGGCCGAGAGGATTAAAAGAATCCTGTGTCTAAGGATTGTGCATTATAAACTCAAGAATGGATACCTAAAGAAAGGTGTTTCAGAGTCTTTGTTCTTCACATGGAAAGGGTGTAGAAATCAAACTCAAATCTCCTTTGTTCATCCAGAATTCCTGGACACCCAACTGTATTCCTTGTATCATAGGCTGGAGGCCCACCCCACCTCACAGACAGAGGGGGTCAGTGCCCACAGTCCCATCTCTGGCTGCATATGCCCCTACACCCATGTGTAATTCACTCTGTGCTCATGGCTTGAGCCAAAGCAACTCTATGCGGAGAAAGGCACGTGGGTTCTCTTTCCCCAGAAGGTTCCTGTGGGCACAGTCTGCTCCTGGAACCGTGTGACCTCCTCTCTGGGGCACGTGCAAAGGGCCGAGTTTGAGGGGCTTCTGCTGTGGATGTTAGACATTTTCAATATGGGGATTTCATCAAACTGCAGACATAAGGCACAGTTGTAACTGTGCTGTGACAGCAAGAGTTAATATTTTCTGAGCATCCTCTCTGTGTCAGAATCTGTAGCAGGCATTGAGTATGGGTTGACCTGTGTCCCTCCAAAATCCATATGCAGGAGCTCTAACCCCAGCCACCTTGGGATGTGACTGTATTTGGAGATTATGTCTTTGAAGAGGGAATTAAGTTCAAATGAGATCACTAGCATGGGCCCTACTCCAACATGGCTGGTATTCTTACAAGAGGAGATTTGGACACCCTCACATAAGGAGGGAAGGCAGTGTGAAGGTGCAGGGGGAAGACACCATCTATAAGCGAAGCAGAGACTTCTGAAGGTCCTGCCTTCACGGTTGTCAGAAGAACCAATCTTGCTGATGCCTCGATCCAGGACTTCTGGGCTCCAGAACTGAGAGAATACACTTCTGTTGTTGAAGTTCCCAGTCTGGTCCCAGTCTTATGGTGGCCTGAGCTGACTGGAACCACACTTTACCAATATTGCCCCAACACATCCTCATAAAGAAAGAAGAATGCTGAGGTAAGCAACAACAACAAAAAACAAAACAAAACAAAACAAAACCCCCCAAAACAGAATTGTGGCTTCTGGCTCAGTGGGGGGACTTGGAAATTCTCTTGATTTCTCTTGGCCTCACTTTTTACATCTGTTTAAGTAACAATAACGATGATTACCATTATTATTATAAGTGGCAATGGCAGCATGCTTACGTGTGAGGAACACATACCACGATAACCCTGTACAGTAGGAATATCTCTATGAATGTTGGAAAATGAAGATGTGAAGGTATAGAGGGGCTCAGAGCCTCCTTAAGAGCACACTGAACAGGAACTCAACCCCAGGCAGTCCAATGCCAGGCCTGAGCTAGCCGGTCAACATCTGGGGTAAGGGGCCCAGACACTCATACCCCTGACCTGGGCCCTGACTTCTGCCAGCCCCTGTGGTATTCCCCGAGTTCTTCCTTACAGACAAGGTGGTTCAGGACACGGGGAGCCCTGGAGAATATGGAGCTTAACGAAGTCTTCAGGGAGCCCTGAGCCAAAGTGATGAAATGAGCAGGGTTGGCCTGACATTCAAGCCTGGAGATTGGTCCTTTGTCAGTGGTTCTGGAGGAAGCACCCTCAGGCAAAGGTCACAGGAGAGCAAAACTGGGGTCCCAGCTCCAGCATTTACTGGTGATGAGGCTTGAATCAAGGAGCACCACTTCTGTGCCCACAGGGTAACAGAACTTGTGTCTTCCAGGAGGCTTTGGGGAGAACATCAAGAGAAGGTCATGGCAGTTGCCCGGGATATTTGTTCCTCGCCAGATCTCTTCATCTCTGTGCTTAAGTTTTGCTTCGTGTAAGCTGGGGATGATGGTATCTAACTCACAGGTAGCCATGGGGATCAAAAAGGATGCTAACGGTAAAATCCCTCACTCAGTTTTTGCCAATATTGGATAAATATATCAAGAATCGGGAGCAGGAGGCCTGTTTTTTGGAGGGATGGAGACAAGGGACAAAGAAGGAAGGCTCCCCTTGTGCACATGCAATGTGCCAGATGAGATGACCTCTGTGACTGCAAGTGTTACAGTGTCCCTATATACCACAAACCTGCAGGAACGCCCATTTTCAAAGAATCCACCTTACATGGACCCATGAGAAGACACAGCCCCAGGAATTCTTGAATCTGCAGCATCTGTGTTTCCCATGTCCCACTTCTCCCTGTGGCACGTGCCGGCTCCAAGCTCTCTCTTCCCCAAAGTCCTGGGGTAGGGGGTGGATTCCATGTCCTGGGAGTGACTCCTCAACTTCGCGGTCTCCCTGGCAGTGCTGGGTACTGATGACATGTAATGACTTTGGGATCAGAAAGACCTAGATTGAAATCCCGCCCGAGGAACGTCCTTGCTGAACGTGGCGTTCCACCTATCCAAGCATCAGCGATTCATCTGTAAATTGGGGAGAACGTTGGGACCTGTGTCATCGTCCTGAGGTGAGGATTAAATTGCATAATGTGCGTAACACCACGTGGGACGGAAGGTTAGAGCCTCGCACCTCCGGGTCTCCTCGTGTCCTTGCCCGTGATGTTACCAGGACTGAGCCTAACCTTGACCCAGCCCCACACACCCCCACACCTGTTCTTTCTGGTCACGGGTGTGTTTTCAGCTCCCTCCCTCCCTCCCTTTCCTACAAATATTTATACTTGAGCTTCACAGATCTCTCCAGTTCCGAGCTCTGTCACTCCCTTCCAGTCTGTCATGACCTATCTCTTCATCCACCATCAGGCAATCACCCTACTTCGTAGACCCCTGAGCTTCTCCGTTCCTGCTACCTTCCCTTGGAACCCAAGCGCAGTCCAGTGACCTGCTTCTATTCCAGCACATCAAACCAGCCCTATTTTCCTTCTCCTCCTCAGATCCACGTTTTCTGTTTTCCTCAAGCCTTAATTCCAACCCTTCCTCTCCGGGCAGGCAAGCCTGCTTTCTACTTCCCAAAGAAGAGACAGCCCATCAGGAAACAGTTTCTTCTGCTTCAGCTCTCCACCATCTTTCAAGACATGCCACTGTCTCGTATTTCCATCCTGCCTCTGAAGAACAGAGCTGTCTCCACAGGTCCGTCTAGCCCCCACCAGGCAGTGGAACCTCCTCCTCTCGCCCCTGCAGGGACCTCCTCTCCTTCCCTCCCCTTCTCTCCTGTCTCTGCAGTCCCCCCTTTACGGTTCCTTCCTCTCAGTTTATAGACAAGCTCAATCTTGAAAACAATCCCTCCTCCGTCCTTGGGGCTCTGCTAGTGATTCTATGCTTTCATTTCCCAATGAACACTCTTCCCCCAATGATTTTATAGTCCAGTTAAATGTTCAAGAAACAGACTACGGTTCATATTATATAAAGTATTTCAAGGAAGTAAAGATGGGAGATGCTACACCTTACTTTTTTTGTTTATGAGGTTCCCTTTTTATTTTTATATTCTTTCATCATAAGTATACTCTCCAATCCCCATTACCTGTTTCCCTTATCCTCCCACCTCCCTTCCCCCTGGTGACCCTGTTTGTTTTCTATAATTTAGAGTCTGCTTCTTGGCTTGTCTTTCTTTTTCTTTTTTTTTTTCTACTTGCTCATTTGTTTTATTTCTTAAATTCCACATATGAGTGAGAGCATATGGTACTTGTCTTTCTCTGACTGACTTTTTTTACTTAGCATTAGACCCCAGCTCCATCCATGTGGTTGCAAACAGCAAGATTTCATTTCTTTTAATGGCGGAATAATATTCCGTGGCACAATTGACTTTAAAACGGTCGTATAACCTTGATTCTACAGCCAAACAAGGTCTACAGCCAAATAAAGGAAAATCTTATTGAAATCTTATTAATGAGCACAATGAGACAATTTAAGTAAAACATTGGCTGTCTGAAGAGGACAGTATATGCAAACAGATGGTACATTGTGACCTATTGGGGTTTATTCCAGGAATGCAAATTTACATCAATATTATGGAGCACATTAAGGCAACCTACTCTATTAACAGAAGTGAAAAGAAAAATCACATCTTTATCTTAACAGAGAAAAGAATATTTCCTAACATTTCAATTACCATTTGTTATTTTTAAAGTTGAATAATACAAGAGTAGAAGAAAACCCAGTAAACCGGTAACTTATGAGTTACACTTAAAATAATGGAAGGAAGTATGCAATACTGAATTGTTCAAAAACAGTCTCTTTAAAAAAAGGTTAAGGCAAGACTTCTCACAGTCATTCCTGTGGCCTATGTTCTGCAGGAGAGCCTTGCCAGGAAAGAGGAATAACTGTATAAAACAGGAAAAGGGGGGCGCCTGGGTGGCTCTGTCGGTTAAGCGTCCTACTTCAACTCAGGTCACGATCTCACGGTCTGTGAGTTTGAGCCCCGCACCGGGCTCTGGGCTGATGGCTCAGAGCCTGGAGCCTGTTTCGGATTCTGTGTCTCCCGCTCTCTCTGCCCCTCCCCCATTCATACACTGTCTCTCTCTGTCTCAAAAATAAATAAACGTTAAAAAAATTTAAAAAAAACAGGAAAAGGAAGAATCATAACTATAATTATTCACAGATTACATGACTTTCTTTTAAAAAATTTTTTTAATGTTTATTTATTTGACAGAGAGAGATAGAGAGAGAGAGAGGAAGAGCACTAGCAGGGGAGGGGCAGAGAGAGGGAGACACAGAATCCGAAGGCAACTCCAGGCTCTGAGCTGTCAGCACAGAACCCGATGCGGGGCTCAAACTCAAACTGTGAGATCATGACCTGAGTCGAAGTCTGATGTTTAACTGACTGAACCACCCAGGCACCCCTACACGACTTTTGACATAAGAAACTAAAAGAATATATAGACAAATTATTAGAATTAGTAAGAGAATAGAGATATCTGGCCAATAAAAAACAAGACTACAGTCAATTGCATTTCTGTCTACTGATAGTGAGAAAATGGGGTTTTTTAAAGGGATAAATTTAACTCAGAAACAGAGAGGGGCACCTGAGTGTCTTAGTCATTTGAGCATCCAATTCTTGATTTCAGCTCAGGTTATGATCCCAGAGTTGTAGGATCGAGTCCTGCATTGGGCTCTGTGCTAGACATGGACCTTGCTTAAGATTTTCTCTCTCTCACTCTCCATCCTTCCCCTGCTCTCTCTCTCTTTCTCTAAAAGAAAAATTTTAAAAAAGTAGATAAATTAGTAACAGACACACAAATGGTACCTAGGTCTAAATCTAACAAAATATTCAAGTGACTTAATAAGAAATTATAAAGTTTTATTGCAATAGAAGACTAACATAAATGTATAGTTGTTTTCATAAATACGTCGGTTACTCCAAATTGCTCTGTGGATTTAATGCAATTCCAATAAAAAAAAAAAACTAAATGGCCTCATTATGAAACTTAACAACACCTAAACTTTAAATGAAGAAAGAAATTTTGGTCCCATTTCTTCCAGACCCCTACAATCTGTGTTGTCATGAATAGTTGCTACATTCCTGAAGAAGAATCAGGCGCCCAACGTTCCTACTAGATCAAAAGTTCAGTGCAAAACTGCAGTATTATAAAGGGTTGCATAGTCTTGTTAAGAGGGAAAGAAAACTATATCAATGGCGTATATGGACTGCCCAGAGCCAATCCCCCTGCAGATGCAAGTTCATGCACCACGGAGTTGGCCTGGCAGATTACTATGGGGGTAGGGTGGGGACAGGGGCTAGATGAGGAACAGTGTTAGGTAAGTGGATGGAAAGCTTAAATGTAAAAACCAAAGACATACCATTTAAGAATTAATAGTATAGCAGAGGGTTTTAATGGCCTCAAGAGTGAAGAGTGTGCCCAGAGAGGGTCAAAAAAGAGCAAAGATAAAGAAAAAAGGGTAAATTGGGCATGAGTAACACTATGGAATGTGGATAGATAGGCAAGAACCACAGGTTGTGAGAGCTGCTGATGTCATAAGAATTCCTACAAACCCGTTAAGAAAAAGATAAATGATCCAATAATAATAATCAGCAAATTACAGGCATTTAATTAATTTATTTTTTAATTAAAATTTGTTTTAATGCTTATTTTTGAGACACGGAGAGAGAGAGATAGAGAGAGAGCACAAACGAGAGACCTGCAGAGGAGCAGAGAGAGAAGGAGAGAGAATTCCCAAGCAGGCTCCATGCTGTCAGCACAGAGTCCAATGCGGGGCTCAACTCACAAACCGTGAGGTCATGACCTAAGCTGAAATCAAGAGTCAGAGGCTTAACTGAGCCACATGGGCACCCCAAAATAACAAGCATTTTAGATAAATGGTCAGTAAGCATCTATAAAGATCTGAACATCATCAGTCATCAGAAATGCGCAAATTAAACCCAGTTCTGAAGGAGATGCCATTTCGAGATCCATCCGATTGGCAAAATCACAGCCTGACCTTACCAGGTGTTGAAAAGATGGGCCGCCGTGGGAACGAGTGTTCCCTGCTGATATAAGCGTAAAATGATGCGCTCACTTTGGAAAACAAGGTGCTACGACTCAGTTAATTGGACTCTGTAACTCAGCAACTGTCTTAAATATAGAGAAAAACTGGCAGGGGTATACCAGGAGATGCACCTGAATGTTCGTGAATATTCCTGTTTATCTGAATATTCATAACATCCTTATTGGAAAGAGTGCACACACACATACACAGGGGAAATGACCCAAGTGTCCCTCAGCAGTAGAATGTCTTCATCCCTTAGTGGAAACCTGTCCTTAAAGAAAGTCTTATGTAGCAATGAGGACATATGAATTCAGCTACCTGGGCCAATATGATTGACTCTCAGAAGCCTGTGAAGGAGGAAAAATAGGTCTCAGAATACATATAACTTCATTCCTGTAACGAAAATAACTACACCATGCCCTTTAAGAGCTATATAGGTAGTAACATGTAGAGAAAGCATGGGACTTACTACACAGAATTCAGAGTAACATCTGGTGGGGGAAAGCAAGGGCACGGGATTGGGATTGGGGTCAGGAAAGGACATACGGTATGAGTAATGTTCTTTTCCTCAACTGGATTGGCTACACCCACTTCAAATTATTATCTTTTAATGAACATGTGTGTTCCCACCTTATGTACATGCATAATATATATGTATATATTTTTATCTGCTCAATATGAAAAAAAAACCCCTTAAAACAAATAAGAACTACACTCAATCGAGGGAGAAAACACTGGGATCACATAAGAGTCATATATTGAGCTGAGCTTCATGTTGAACTTGCCCTTTTTCATCAAGGCAGCAAAGGCAAGGAGGGGATGGGATGCAGGTCTGGTGGCCCATGAACTGCCCACATCAGAGGGGGTCTTTGTGGTTTTCTTGGAAATCTTGTCCATTACAGAGAGGAGAAGACTGAGGCTCAGAGAGTCAGAGTGGTTTTCCCAAGGTCACAGAGCTACCTACTTGCAGAGTCGGTGTTAGAAGCAAGGTTTGTGGCTCCCTGACTATATTATTGTAAGCAGGTTATCACCTGGTCACTGAGCCTTTTGTAAACACCCCCTAACAGAAATGAGAAGGAAGGTGAGCCACCAGTCACTCGTGTCTAAGGAGCCAACAGAAGACTGTAGGAGTCTGGCAGGAATGGGTCTAAGGTGTACTGGGTGTCCGGTAGGGGCCGGGTCTGTGCTGGGCACGTGCGCACACTGGTTACTGAATGTCTTAGAAGATCCCACAGGGGCAGCGTTCACATCCTATTACACAGAGGAGGAAATGAGTCTCTGAGAAAAAGGGATAGAATGTGCTCAAGATAAATTCTTCTCCTTTATCATTCGCCAAGGGAAGGTCTTGCTGGAACGGGGCCTGGAGTTTCTGCAGACACGAGCGATACTGAAGTCCCAAACTCTTCGACTAAGACAAGTGAGAACACCCTGGCCAACTCCCAAGGCTGTGTCCTTTATAAAAGGGAGAATTTGTCCCCAAAGTACTAGTGTAGTCATTTAATTTAATGGCTCACCAACTTAAAATGATGGAGATTAATTTTATATATGTAGGGATATCCTTTCTTGCGACGAAGAGTGGTATCATTATTGTCCAACTTAGTAAGGGTGTCGTTAAGCTCACTCTCCACTCAATGATCCCCCCCCTTTTTTTCAAAGTTGCCGATGTTCTAGAAACACAAATGATTTATTTGTTACCAACTAACTTCTTTTCTCGGTAGTGATTCTAGCTTTTCTCAGCAGTAAAGTAATGAGCCTCATTAAGTGTGATAAGTAAACATAAATCCTGCACCCAGAACTGCATCAGCCACTCGTTAAACAGACGTTCCTTACAAGTCCTCAGAGTAGGCTGGAGGAGGTCATGGGGAGGAGGTGACCCCAGGTTGACCCGAGAGCTGGCCCCAGGCAGTCGGAGGCCTGTCCCCCTCCCCTGTGCTGAGAATGTATCTTCTACCCTGTTTCTACCGGGAAGCCGTTTTCAAGGCCTTGAGAAACAATGTGGTGTTGCCAACCTTGGAAGACGTAGTGAATGACCCTCTTAGAGCTTCTCTATAAACTCTGAAGATCCTGGTGGCTGGGGACAGAGATCCCCTGGTCTTTTGGCCAAGACAAGCCTTGCAAGTAAGTCCCCCTGTTATCCAACCTGCCACCTGCCCATCTGGCATTTAGTGGGAAGGGACAGGGATGCTGTTGAACATTCTACAAAGCATAGGGAAGCCCTCATGACGAATCATCTGGTCCCAAATGTCAATAAAGCCGAGGCTGAGAAATATCGTATTAGATGTCGATAGTGAGATCCCTATATGATGTGAAAACATAAGCCACACAGATAACAGAAGCCATGTTACTGAGCAGTAGTATTTCCTAGTGGCCAAGATCAGGGACTGACCGTTCACATCTAGGCTTGGCCCCTTATAGCTGTGTCTTTTAGTCAAGGTCTGCCACCTGGCCTCCGTCTCCTCCCAAGAGGGCTCTCGTCGGGTTGATGTAAAGAGGAAATGGGCCACTCTATGAAGTGTGAAGGAGCTATAAGAGCTCAGTTGTGCGTCTGCTGCTCTCACCGTTGCACGAGCTACAAATAAAGCAACAAGAGCAGAATGTGATAAAACAAAAATGTGAAGGACTGGGCTGATGTGCTCATGTGCTGCTAAGGTATCTCCCTCCAAGACCTATCCCAAAGGTGTAACAGAGTCAGCCTCCCCCCGACGCCCCTGCTCACCCCCGTGCCAACCAAACTGACCTCAGTTGGTCAAATTGAACGCGGTAACCAAGTACCTGTCACAAGTGCAAAGATGGTTAAAGCAAACTTCTGCTTTTTGGTGGCCAGGACAAGACAACTACACGAGAGGAAAATCACATCAAAATCTATTCAAGTGAAGTTTTAAAGTGTAGTGAGCACCATCTATATATTCCAGACAGTATGACAGGGGTTGGGTAAAGAAAGATAAAAAGACTCAGGCTCTTCTGTAAATTTCCTTCAGAGTCCTCAGTCTAGCGTGGGAAATCCATTTTTATATAAGTAATTATACGACGAGGCTCTGAGGGCATTATCCAAGTGAGCGTCAGAGGCTCAGTGGAGGAGGTATGAACGTTAAGGTAGATCTGGGAAGGTTCCATGAGGGGAGGAATACGTAGACACAGGTTTGAAGCATGAGCAGGAATTCGTGGATGTGCCAGACAGCCTGGGGCTTTCTGGAAAGTACAGGCGGTTTCGTATTGCTGGACCAAACAGAGCAGGAATCAGATGTCAGCTGGCTAGGAATGGTAGGCCACAAAGCTTAGAGCTTATTCTGAAAGTCTGGAGTCACTCCTCAACAGTCTTCAGAGTCAGTGATAGCACCAGAGTTACCTTTTTTTAAAATTTATTCATTTATTTAAGTAATCTCTACACCCAACGTGGGGCTTGAACTCACAACCCTGAGATCAAGAGTCATATGCTCTTCTGACTGAGCCAGTGGGACACCCACAAAGTTAATTTTTAAAAGATCAATAGGATGGGGGCTCCTGGGTGGCTCAGGCCGTTGAGCGCCCAACTCTTGATTTCCGTTGAGGTCAGGATCCTAGGGTCGTGGGGTTGAGCCCTGTGTCGGGCTCCACGCTGAGCATGGAGTCAGCTTAAGATTCTCTCTCTAGGGGCGCTTGGGTGGCTCAGTTGGTGGAGCATCTGACTCTGGCTCAGGTTATGATCTCACAGTTGGTGGGTTCGGGCTCTGTGCCGACCGCTCTTCGGATTCTGTGTCTCTCTCTCTCTCTCTCTCTCTCTCTCTGCCCCTCCCCTGCTCACACTCTGTCTCTCTCCCTCTCTCTCAAAACCAAATAAATGTTTAAAAAAAATTAAAAAAAAAGATTCTGTCTCCCCCCCACTCAAGCTTGCTCTCTCTCTTACTCTAAAAAGAAAAAAAACATCAGTAGGATGTGTGTGGCAGACGGGTTACTGGGGACATCGGAATTAGGGGGATCAGCTGGGAAATAACTGAGGTATTTCAGATAAGAAATTGGGTGGTCCCAGGCCAAGGTGGTGGCACAGGGGTGGACAGAAAGTGTGACGGATAATCCAGCATCTCAAGCACCTCCTCTATTTCATCAACTTGTTCCAACATTTAAAAAATAACAGCTCAGGGATATGCATACATAGCCCCTACTCCACAAGAGGTCCGATGTTAGGTTTTAATCCATTTAATCTTCATAGTAAGTCTGTGACATGTATTGTGTTATCATCCTTGTTTTCCGGAAGGGGACCTTGAGATACAATTAGCTTAAGCTGTATTGTAAAGGGTTCATAGCAAGGGAATAGCAAAGCCAGATTTCAAGGCCAGGCAAGCTGCCCCCGTCTGTGTTCTACTGGCAGGAAGCGAAGTTTCCCTCTCTTGGGGATCTCTCTCCTCTCAAGTTGTTGTAAAACAGTGGGGGCTTACACAGTCCCCGTGGGAGGTTACTCCAACATACTCCCGTCCTGTGGAGCTCCCTGAGTCTGATGAGTATTTCGTGACAGTTGCTTCTTGTTACCACAGGATGTCACCATTGAAAACCTGTCTTCTAAGACAGTGTGAGAAAATGCTGGTCCCTCTGCTGTGATTCTTTACTCATCCTGAATGGGCTCCAGCCCTTGTGAGGGAGAGCAAGCTCAATCCTATAGAATCAAACTCGGCCAGGAGGATCCCATGCTTCTTAGCTGTCTGTCTCAATGCTCAGCTCTTTCAAATGGGGTGTCACCTTCCGGCTGCACCGGAAGCCTGGGCTTACATCAGGCACTGCGTCTGTCCCAGAATCCCTGTCCTCGAGTCCGATCTGCCGCTGCTCATCTCAGAACATAAGACTAAGATTCTACCCATTTCCTTAGACACCATCACTCACAGAGTCCTGTTGAAGAAGATTAAAAAAAAAAACAAACACAAAACTGTCCCAGAGTCCTGTTATAGATGACTCTGAGAGCTATTTACGTGGCGGAATTGACAGAAGTTGGTATTTAATTAGATGTGTGGGAGATGAGGTGGGTAGAGAGAATGAGACAGGGGACCAGGGAGCCCAGGATGACGTTGAGTTTCTGGCTCGTTTCTGGCTGGTGGGTCGTTCCCTGAGAGGGAGGGGGACGGCAGTGGAGGGCTATTTCCTGGGCTCGCCATGGGGATTTCCCTTCCAAACCTCCAGTGGCCCCCTAGTTGCCGAGAGCCTCACACTGTGGGTCTGAGAATGTACCAGTTTGGAGTGAGGCACTGCACGGAGCTTGTCCATGAGGGGGGCACTGGTGAGGGACTCTCTGGGCCCAGAGGGCATCACTCCAGCTAGACAATTGATGGGTGTCATGTTGGCCACCATGGCCCATGGCCACCATCACTGTCATCGTGGGGAAGACCCTGGGGCCTGACACATAGCTAACATCCTTACAGCGCCCTAGTCCTGGCACTGGTGACCGTGGGCTTCTGGAGACCTCATATCCTGTCTCTGTGCCCTCCTCTCTCCTCACCTCCAGTCCATGAGCATAGCAGGACTGAAGAGCCAGGCGTAATGGCAATAAGTCATCATACTATTGTGCCCAATAGGAATTGGGGCAGTGGGAGGAGTGGGCCTGGGGCCACGTCCGTTTGGGACATGTTGCACACTGCATCTGAAGTCCTCTCCAGGTTCATTAAGCTTCTAGATACAGATGGTAACACATCATGCATGTGTGTAATTTATTTTTGGTTCAAAAATTTAAGTTTCATAAAAGCGCAATTGAAAGTCTTTCTCTCACCCAGACTTTGCGGGGTTCTCCACCCACCCCAGCCCCACAGCTAATAAGGTCTACTTTACACGTTTCTTACATAACCTTCTGACGTATTTTTTTTTAACGTTTATTTATTTTTGAGACAGAGAGAGACAGAGCATGAATGGGGGGAGGGTCAGAGAGAGGGAGACACAGAATCGGAAGCAGGCTCCAGGCTCTGAGCTGTCAGCACAGAGCCCGACGCGGGCTCGAACTCGTGAACCACGAGATCATGACCTGAGTTGAAGTCGGACACTTAACGGACTGAGCCACCCAGGCCCCCCCTTCTGACGTATTTTTATGCCCAAACAAGCAAATTCAAATATGCATTTGTGTCCCCCGCCCCCCCCCCCCCGCTTCTTTCCCAAGAGTTTTCTTATTCCAAACACTGTTCCACACTTTGCTTTTTCGTGTAATAATAATATATCCTGGAGATCTTTTATTGGGGCAATTGAAACACATCAGGCTACAAGCCAACCTTGTGCTGCAGGCATATCTGCGCTGCTGGGGACCAGCAAATGCAGAGCGAAACGCTGGGGACTTGTACTCACATTCAAAAATAAGGCTGCATAACAATGCAATGTTTATGGCAAAATAAATGGCACATTATTTTGATCACATTTTAAAGGCAAAAAAATCCTGAGAGAAAAGAATCCATATTCTCCTTGGAGAGAGATATATTCATTTATTTGCCATTCGGCAAACGTTTACTGAGCACATATGTTGTCCAAGGCTCGGGTGGGTGCTGCGGGACAGAAGGCGGCCTTCCTCTGAAGGCCCTCTGGCCTCTGGCCAGGGCGGCAGGGCCCTCTCGGTGATACCCACCTCACCCTCACCGCACGCTCTTCAACCAAGGGTGACTTTCCCAAATTGGGGACCCAGCCTTTCTCCTGCTTAAGCTCCTTCAATGGCTCCTTGTGGTCATCAGGGTCGAATTCCAGCCCCCTCACTTGGCTCTCAAGGCCCCCGACGTGCAGCCCTGAACCTCCCCTGGCCAGCTCTGCTCCCGCTGTCCTGGATCGCGAGTGTGGATAAAAACCGGTGCCGGCTGGCTTGCCTCCAGGCCTTCGCACGCTCGGGTCCTCTCCTCCTGGACGGAGCGTCCCCAGACTTCACTTTCCCCTGCTTCCTCTTGTCCCTTCTCGCAGGCATTTTGTCCCGTCTTGCAGGCATTACCGCCCTCCAACCCGCAACGGGAGGAGCCGCGAGTCACCGCGGCTGCTGGGTTTACAAACTGTGGTCCCTGCTGGGACATGAGCCGGCGCAGCCCACTCTGCGGGACTGCGCCGTCCCCCCGTCGGGGGCCGGTGCCTCCTGTGTACAACGCGAGGGCCACGAGGCCTTGCTAACAGGGCGGGCGAGAACTGGGGGCCTCCGGGTGTGCAGCACCTGGCGAGGGGTGCTCGGTACATGGCAGCTGGTCCAAACCTCCTCCTGCCACTCCTCCTCCTCCTCCGGCCCCGGGGGCCAAGTCTCACGGAGGTCTGAACCCCCGACGGCCAGCAGGGCGCAGGTGGGCAGCACCCCTGGGCTCGTCGGTGGGTCGATGGCCCCGCTGACCTTGGGGGGGTGGGAGGCAGAGCTCGCTCTGGGCTCTAGCCCCTCCCGGGCCGCTCCCCCGGGACCGCTCCTCCCCGTGGAACGGGCGACCCCCCCCCCCCGGGGGTTCCGGGAAGGGCCCGGCCACGCGGGAGGGCGCCTCCCGAGCGCTCACGATCATGCTCGGCCCGCGGCGGCGGGTGGTCGCCGTCGAGGTACGGGCGCCCCTCCACAGTCCGGCGGTCGGCGAGCCCCGGCGCCCGGCTCGCGCGCCGGGGGCCCGGGGCGGAGGCGCGGGGTCGGTGCGAAGTCGGGCTGGGGGCTGGGCGCGGTGTCGCTGTTGTCGAGGCGGGCGGGTGCGGGGCGGGACTGCGGCGACCGCTGAGAGCCGGAGCCGCCGGCGCCAGCTCGCCGCCCGGTCGTCCCTCCTCCGCAGTGTTGGCGGCCGGCCCGCACCCGGCCCGGTGCCGCAGCCTCGCCGCCCCGGGCCGGCTCGCGGGGTCTGCCCTAGGGCCGCGGCCGGGCACAGCTTTTTCGCCGCGAAGGGGTCATCTGTGCGGAGTTCCATACCAAGCAACCGCATCAGCACCGCGGCGGCGGCGCGGGCAGCAGCGCTCGCTCCTCCTCCAGGCAGCCTCGCCGCGGGCACCGGAGACCCAGCTCGCGGCCGCCCGGACCCCGCGGAGCGCCCACCGCCGCTGCGGAGAGCCGGCAGGGAGCGAGCCGGCGCGGCCCGGAGCCGAGGGGAGCCCTGCAGCGGGAGACAGGTAGGTGAGCGCGCTCGGGGTCGGCGGCTGCAAACTCTCTCCTCGGTGGCAGTGACGTTTCTGGAAGCGTGGTCGCTAGTTGGATGGCTTTCTGTTACTTAACAGGGATTCCGCCGCGAAATGTGGTTTGCCTCCTTCGGTCTCCCCCTCGGTCGGACCGTCCTCTGGTCTCCAGGCACATCTGGGCAGGTCTGAGAGGGCAGGAGGGGAGATGTGGGGTGACAGGCGGGGAGATCCGCTGGGTCAGTGAGGGGGTCCCCGCGGAAGTCCCACACGGAGGCTGAGGGAGCACATCCAGACCCTGGTGCAGGCAGGTCCTCTGAGCCCGTGAACCGCCCCCCCTCTACCCCCCCCCCCCCGCCCCCGGGGCAGGTTCGGGAGAAGCCCGTGTTGGGGTGAAGCGGGCAGTGGTAGCGATGCCCTGTGATCCGGGCTGACCCAGAGACCTCTTCTCCCTGTGGCTTGGCTGGGGACAGGGGTGTGGGGGGTGGGGGGGGGCACTGCAGCTCGGCTATGACATGGAAAGGGACCAGAGCGCACACCAGCTCCTGATCTGTAAAGTCGCCTTCAAGCCCAGCAACCGGAGGGGACATTTGGACAAGGGAAGTAGTAACTATTATTGTTTCGGGACCCAGGGGTGTCCCTGGAGTTCATCATGTTATTGCCTTTGACTGTTGGGGGTGGGGGGGGCTAGATAGAAAATTATAAGTGAGCAATCAAAATGCCCCCTCCCTGCCTCCTCACCTCATTTCTATCCCCCACCTCCACCCACCCCCACTATTGTCAGCAAAACAAAGCTGACATCGAGGATAATAACACTCTTTGTCCCCTTGGCCACCCAGGGCTCTAGCCATTGGCAGACCATCCCACTTGGAGACAGAGAATTTTGCTTCAGTTCTCTGTTTGAACTAGGGAAGCATTGGTTTTTCTTCAGGTTCTGATGCTCCTGCTATTAAGAGATGTGCCAGAGCTGAGAAGCACCTGTCCACATGGAGGGATGGACTGTTAACCACATGTGCGGGCTAGAGAGAGGGGCAGAGGTTTGTGCAAAGATTCCAGACCCAGTTCCGTGGGGGCCAGGACCCCAGAAGAACACAGAGAAGGGAGATAAAGTTAGGTGAATAATTTGGATCTACAGGCTCTTGCATATGGGTAAGTGGGTCTCTGGGTAATTTCCAGGATGGACAGCCACTGACTTTTGTAGGGCTTTCTCTTTTTATCCTAGCCTCAGGGGACAGTGGTAAGTCCCAGTTAAAAGGCCATGTTCTTTAATTGGGCTTTTAATTTATGCTGTAGTTATGTTGCCTGAGGGGATGTGATTTGACCAGCATTTCAGCTGGGACTCATGTCGTAATGAGGATGGGATTATTGTATTCCAGGCAGATGGTAAGGTGTAGAGAAAAGAGGACAAGATCTGGAGTCAGAAGACATGGTTTTGAGCTCTCATTCCACCATACACTCGCTGTGTGACCTTGAGGTGCTCCTCTCTCTCATCTGTAGAATGGGGATACTAAATTCTTGCACCTTGCCAGGCTCTTGTGACCATTGAGTGGGGTGATGGAAGGGATGGGTGGAGAAAGGCTTTTCGAAACCTAACATGCCATGAAAATAAAAGGATCGTCATCATCTTCTGAAGAAACTCCCTTGTTCAGATCAGCAAATCATTAAACGTGAAATGGGGGTAGAAATATTGGTCAGTGGCTCACAGTTGAAATGCTGTAGTGTGGTCCAGGATACACTCAGGGAGATACAAAGAGGGTTTTATCAGGGTCAGCACAGCATGTGATCCCTGTTTACAAATGTTGAAAGTCAAGAGCTTTGCCATCCAGTGCAGTACGCTCGTTTGGGAACACCGAGGTCTGCTCACCTCAGAGTTGGACGAAGCGTTCCCACAGTGTAAACAGGGATTTGCACATAATAGGGACTCATTTAAATGCCGGTTGGATGGATACGTTGGGCAGAGCTCCTCATGGGCAAGATCTAACCTTCACACAACTCTGCTCCATAATGGCACATATTTACCGAATGTTTGTCCAATTTGAATGCTTTCTGCTTGATGTCATTGGTGAGGGAACCATAATTTTCTGGAAGGAGCCAGGACTGCCTTCTATTCTCTGCTCTTTTAAACCCCTCCTTTTGGTCACGCTGGCCTGTCTGCCTGGAATGACCATTTCCCACTTCGTCTTCCCTCTGCGACCCAATTCCAATGCCCTTCTTGATGGGAAGCCTTCCTGCTCTCTTCTCTGCGCCCCCACGGCACTTTGGGCCTGCTCTCTGTCAGCCTGTGCTGTGTCACATGGTCATTACTTGCCCATATGTCTGCCGTCTCTAGAGTTCATGCTTCCTGAGGGTGGGGACCTTGCCTTATTCCACCATGGTTGGGGCCCCAGCACCTGGCATACAACTGCCCCGGTGAGCAGTTGAGTAAGTGAAGGAGCCTTACCTTCAACATGACCACATGCCCAGGAAGAGACTTGCACCAAGGCTGCCCCGGCCACATTCTCCCCGTCTCAGTATGTGCAGCAAGCCTGAAGGATGCTTGCTGGGTTGTTGTGCATTATTAGGGTCAGCCCACTGAAGCACAGTGAAGGAGAACAGAAACACATATTTTGCCTTAAAATGCTCATTTTTTTTTTTCAAGTGGGTACTTTAGAATAACTGTAATCTAGTGTTGAATGGCCTTCATATAACATTTGCTGAAAACATCTGATGGAATATTTTAAACTCAAAATGTATTTGTCTCCTTTCAATTTCTTTCCTTGATTTCTAGTGTTATGGAAAAGGACATAGACTGGATCAAGAAAGGCTAGATTTGAATCTGGTTGTAAGGGACCCAGACGTAGGACACTTGATCTCCTCATGCCTCAGTTTCCTCACTTGTAAAATGAGGATGATATTACCCATCTAACAGGGATGCTGAGAGTTTGGAGTGAATGGATAGGTGTGCGGTAAAAGCAGTTCACAAACTATAAAATACTATACTCAATACATTATTTATCTTCCTTAAATTTTGTTGTTGTTGTTGTTCTGGGAAATGAGCAAAATCTCTATGTCTGATTACATAGCACCAGACAAGATGGGCTGGAAATTGTGGCTCTTCCACTTGTGAGCTCTGTGTGACCTTCAGTAAGTCGTTTTGTCCCCATCAGCCCTTTGCCGTATCTGCATAGCATTATAATAACGGCTACCTTTCAAGATGGATCGGGAAGATGTACAGTAAGGGAAGTGCCATGATATCTGTAATTTTCAAATGATAGATATAATTGCCAATAATAGAAGGTTTCAGAATTTTTTGAAATGCCCCGATGCATTTCCTCCTTGTATTTTGCCTACCTTTCTTACAGAGAGAGAAAGGGAAGGAGAGAGGGAGGGAGAGAGGGAGAGGGAGAAGGAGAGAGAGAGAGAGAGAGAGAGAGAGAGAGAGAGAGAGAGAGAGAGAATACTAATATACCCAGAGCTGTGTTTTTCATGCAAGATACCATGGGGGAATAGAATAAGCTAAAGATTTAGATTTGCAGACTGAGCCCTCGTTCTAGCTCTGATACTAACGGCATATGGACCGTCGCTCTGTGCCTCACCTCAGTTTCTGGGCCTCAGTTTCTTCATCTGTAAATGGACTGGATGATTTCCATGGCTCCATCTGGCTCTGCTTTTTCAGTGTTTCCATATCCTAGTCTACGTTTCTCTTCACCAAAGCCACATCTGTGGCTCTTGGCTGTCCTTTTGGTCAAGACTCATTACCTGTCCAGACTCTACATTTTAATTCACCATAACCACCGTATTTCCCTTCTTTTAGAATTCTCCCCAGTCTAGAAGGCCAGTGTCCCTCAAGAGGACCCTGGGACTTAGGACGTGCATGCCACCCATCTTTGTCCCAGCCCAGTTCTTATCCAGCCCCAGGCAAGATGCTCTGCTTCTCAGTCCACGCTGAAAGATCACCTTCATTCAAAATACAAGAAACTGTGTGGATAAAGCCCGATCTTACTGGGTGAGCTGGAGGAGATTTGTAGACATCTCTAATATTTGCTGAGCTTCCCAGGCTCTGGGTACTTAGCAGCATGAAATGTTTGTGCTCAGACATGAATCACTTCTAGGTAGTTGCACCCACCTCAGGAGTGATTCCTGAGGGAGATTCCGGCACCACAAAGGAAACTGATGCCATGGGCCACCACCCTTTCCTGTGGCTTTCCACCTCTGGTGTGGATGGACAGGCGCTGTGGGGTGCCCAGTACAGGAGATCTGAATCAGTAGAATGCTGCGTGCCACTCGGCATGCCAGGCCCTGAGGGCCAACTGCGAACGAGCCAGGGATCTGCCCCATGTAGCCCGGGGGAGACTGGAGGGAAGGGCCATCAGAAGGAGGAAGTGACGTGGAAATCCCTGGAAGCAAGAGGTAGCAAAGGAATGAAACAGATGCGTAGGACTGGAACACAAGGAATGGAATGGTGTCCCTTGAGGCTGGGGAGGTAGTGAGGGGCTACATCTCTGAGAGTTTCAGGAGCCGCATTAAGGGGCTTGTGCTCTAAACTTAAGGTCAGCAGAGCCATGGAAAGGTTTGGAGTTGGGCAGAACGCTCTCCCTCTAGCTGCAGAGTAGAGGTTGGATTCGAGAAGATGGGTCAGCTGAGAAATATGGTGGCATCTTAGGACACTTGGCAGATAAAACATGACTGAATTCAGGCAGTGAGAGTTGGGATGACTCTTCCTGTCTGCATGATGGACAGAAAGTAGTGAAAGAAGGAACGCTGAGGAGGGAAAGAGGGAGAAGCATCAGATAAATGAACATACGTATCATTTGTCAGAGAGATATCAGTGGACCACTTTCGACCATTGGTGCAGGTCAAGGGGAGGGAGGGCTCATGGGTGACGCTAAGGGCTTTCTTTCTATCCCCACAGCAACCACTCTGGTTCCAGCCCTTTCTCTCTCACCTGGACTAATACACCAGGCTCTGAACTGACCCCCTACCCATCTACTCTGTACGTGGCAACTAGAAGGCTCTTTGTAAAATTAAAATCAGACGTGATGAGACCACTTAGCAAATTTCAAGTATACAGTACAGTACGGTTAGCTGTCGTCACCATGCCGTGCGTTGGATCTCCAAATCTTGTTTATCTTGCATAACTGACACTTTGTACGCCTCGACCAGCCCCAGCCTCTGATAACCACCGTTCTACCCTCTGCTTCTGTGAGTTTGACTGTTTTAGATTCTACACTTAAGTGAGATCAGATAGTATTTGTCTTTCTGAGCCTGTTTTATTTCACATGGCATGATGTCAGGTCTATTCATATTGTCACAAATAGCAGGACTTCCTTATTTTTTTTTTTAAGACTAATAGACCATTTTATGTATAGACCACTTATCCTTTACTTATGTAGACACCAATGGACATTTAGTTTGTTTCTGTATCTTGGCTACTCTGAATAATGCTATGGTGAGTGTAGGTATATCTTAGAGATCCTGATTGAAATTCCTTTGGGCATATAGTGAGAAGTGAGATTGCTGAGGGTGATTCCATTTTTAATCTTTTGAGAAGCCTTCATGCTGTTTTCCATAATGACTATACCAATTTACTTTCCCACCAACAGTGCTCCAAAGTTCCTGTTTCTTTACCTCTTCATCAAACTCTTACCTTAATTTTTTTTTAAATAATAGTCATTTTAACAGGTGTGAAGTGATATCTCATTATAGTTTTGACTTGCATTTCCCTGATGATGAGTGATGTTGGACACTTTTTCATGTATCCCCTGAAGACAGTCGAGAAGACATACAAATGGACCTTCTTTGAAAATACATTGATTCAAGTCCTTTGCCTATTTTTTTTAATGTTTATTTATTCTTGAGACAGAGACAGAGTGTGAACAGGGGAGGGTCAGAGAGAGAGGGAGACACAGAATCTGAAACAGGCTCCAGGTTCTGAGCTGTCAGCACAGAGCCCAACGCGGGACTCAAACCCACGAACTGTGAGATCATGACCTGAGCCAAAGTCGGATGCTTAACTGACTGAGCCACCCAGGCGTCCCTGCCTATTTTTTTTATTGGGTTCTTTGTTTTTTTAAGTTTATTTTTATTTATTTTGAGATAGAGAGAGAAAGAGAGAGAAGGACAGAGAGAGAGGGAGAAAGAGAGAATCCTCAACTGACAGCCCAGAGCCTGATGTGGGGCCAGAACTCATGAACCATGAGATCATGACCTGAGCTAAAATCAAGAGCCAGATGCTTAACTGACTGAGCCAGCCAGTGCCCCATGATTGGGTTATTTGGGTATTTTTTGCTATTGAGTTGTATGAGTCCCATATATATTTTGGATATTAGCCATCTATCAGAGCTATACCCTCCCTTTCTGTAGGTTGCCTTTCCATTCTGTGGACTGTTTCCTTTGTGATGCAGATGACTGTTAATTTGATGTAATCCCACTTGTTTATTTTTGCTTTGGTTGCCTGCACTTTTAGTATCATATCCAAAAAACTCATTGCCAAGACCGGTGTCCAGAGCTTTTTCCCTATTTATTATTTTAGGAGTTTTTCGGTTCCGGGTGTATGTGCAAGTCCAATCCATTTTGCTTTTTGTGCATAGTGTAAGATGAAGGTTCAGTTTTACTCTTTTCACGCGAATATCAAGTTTCATGAACACTATTGATTGAAGAGACTATTCTTTCCTCACTGTGCCTTCTTGACACCCTTGTGAAAGATAAGTTAAACATACATGTGTGGGTTTATTTCTGGGCTCTCTACTCTGTTCTATGGGCACGTGTGTCTGTTTTTATGTCAGTACCATATTGTTTTGATTACAACAGCTTCGTCATATAATTTGAAATCAGGAAGCGTGATGCCTCCAGCTTTGTTCAGCAGTGAAAGGATTTATCCTGGGAATCCAGGATACCATTGGACAGGTACCCATGGGCATTTTGGATTCAGGCTACAGTATAGAGAGTACATTGGAGGGGCATAAGATGGGAAGCATAGAAACTTGGTGGGAAGTGATGGCAGGAAATCCAGGGTGTATGGAAGCAATGATGGCTGCAGCCAACGTTAAGGTAATAGGAGGAAGAGAGAACAAACTGGAGAGATATTAAGGCAGTAGAATGTTAGGAAGTATGGGACCACCCGGGATATGGTGTCTAACAGTGGAGAGGCATCAGGGATGACACTCAGTCTTCTGACCTGGTCTGATGGAATGGCCTTGTTGCTGTCCGCTGGCCTGGGGACGCAGGCGAAATAACAGATCTTGAGGGGGAAATGATGAGTTCTGTTTTGAATTAATAGACTTTTAGGTCTCTGAGGACATCTATGTACATTTTCGGCAATTAGAGATATCAGGCAAGCTCAGAATAGAGTTCTTGGCTGAATATAGACTTGGGGAATCATCAGCACATGGACGCTAATTGAGAGCATGGGAGTCGAAGTGATCACCCAGGGGAGGTGTATAGAATGAGGAGATGAAGACGTCCTTTTATCACCAGCTCTGTCTCCCACTGCCCTCGCAAAAATAAAACACAAAACACAAATGCACACTCGATAGCTTCCTCGTGCCTTCAGGGCTTCTCAACTCTGTTCCCACATTGCTGGCTAGGACAGATCTCCATCTGACATTTCCATGGCTCCTTCAAACCGTCGTCTAAGACTTTCCTTTTAGGGGTCTTCCTGGACCACCACGGCCAAACAGCTGCCTCTAGTCTCCAGCCACGGAACTTGCTGTGTTTTTCTCCATAGCATTCATCCCTGCATAAGCGTTGGCGTTATTATTACAGACGTATTTGTTTGCCTTTCTTATTGACTCTCTCCTCTGTAAGATGGTGAGCTCCGCGGTTGCAGGGACTTCGCCCTGTTTACAGCTGCACCAAACACTTAGAACATTTCCTGGCACTCAGTGAGCCTGCGGCCAATATTTCTCAAAGCACATATAGAAGAAAAAAAAATACCAGGAATCTTCAATAATGGAATGACGCCTTTTCCGTTTAAAAACAAATAACCATAGCCTTGTGCAAGTCGCATTTAGAACTCCTGGTCCGATGGTGGCCTTCCAGTTCAGGGTTACCCTGACCCATCTAGTCTCCTTTTTCCTGGGACTGACTGTTCTGGTTTGAAAACTGCACATTTTGCCTGCTGGGAACGCCCACCCCCAGTCCTGGACAAACCAGCCCGGTTGGTTTCCCTGGTTCTGACATGTGTTAGCCACCTGACCCTGGACGGGTACTCAGCCTCAAGGGATAGTCCTAGCTTAGATCTTGAGATGTAGACCTACCGCCTACATCCTTAACATAGAGCCTGAAGTGCCTCCTGGACAGGTGCTTGATTGAAGGGTGCTCTCGGATGAAAGGAGAGCTGGATAGGGAAGAAGACGGGCAGAGACGTCCATGCAGTCCTATCAGCTCTCCCAGCTCACACAGGGAGCTCTGGGGCACACGTGGTCCTACAGCATTTTCCACCTGGAGGCAAGGTCATTTCCATGGATCCGATTCCGGGAAACATATCCACCAAGGTATTCCTGGGCAAAGCAGCCTGGATCAGCTGAGGAAAATTCTTGGGAGAACAGAGCAACGGTGGGTTGTTAACAGCTAACACAGCAGCTGGGGGATGGGTGTCCCAGCCTGATAGAAGGCGTCAGGTGGGGCACTGGTTACGTCCGCTACATTCTAATTGATATTTCCACTACAGCCCTCCACCCCGAGTCTTTAAGACAAAGATGCTGCTTTGGGGCTTATGACATTCAGTCATAACACTCTGTGATCCTCATAGGATGTCTGTGCCCTAAGGAAGTCATGAAAACATACTATAAAAAAAAATCTCCCTGAACTTTGTACTGCTGGGAACCCAAAGAACCCTGCTGTGGATTCCCTTCCTGATTTAGCGGTACCTTCTCCTGCTCATCTCTCTCTCTCTCTCTCTTTTTTTTTTTTTTTAACGTTTTTTCATCTTTGAGAGACAGAGAGAGATAGAGCATGAGCGGGGAAGGGGCAGAGATAGGGAGACATAGAATCCGAAGCAGGCTCCAGGCTCTGAGCCGTCAGCACAGAGCCCGACGTGGGGCTCGAACTCACAGACCATGAGATCATGACCTGAGCCAAAGTCAGATGCTTAACTGACTGAGCCACCCAGGTGCCCCTGCTGCTCATCTCTTAAAAGCATCATTGGGGGCGCCTGGGTGGCGCAGTCGGTTAAGCGTCCGACTTCAGCCAGGTCACGATCTCGCGGTCCGTGAGTTCGAGCCCCGCGTCAGGCTCTGGGCTGATGGCTCAGAGCCTGGAGCCTGTTTCCGATTCTGTGTCTCCCTCTCTCTCTGCCCCTCCCCCGTTCATGCTCTGTCTCTCTCTGTTCCAAAGATAAATAAACGTTGAAAAAAATTAAAAAAAAAAAAAAAAGCATCATTGGTCAGGGCAAATTGCTGTAGGGTCCCAGCTACACAGGTACCTACCAGCCCAACCAGTCATGCACTGGCCTTTTGCTCACACCCTGCTCTCCAGTCACTGAACATTCTGGTACCTGGACCATGGTTTTCCTCACCACCCTGAGTATCTTGAATGCCTTCCAAGTCCAGCTCAATGACTCTTGTAGCACCTTGGCCTTCACCTTCTCAGCTTAGATAGCTTTTCCTGCCCTCCACTCAGCCATACCTTCATTCATACATCACACTTGTTATATATACCAAATCATTTGTTGAACATCACCTTCTCTCTTAGCTTTGCTTGCTGAATTCTTCCACTAATGCCATTTTTTATTTCATAGAAATCTCTGGCCAGTGATCTGTCCTCTTTTAATTCATTAACCCTCTTTTTCTATAACCCCTCCTTACTCCACTTGGGGGGGTCTTTGGTGTGCAGCTTCCACAATACTCTTTCCAATAACCCGCTAATAATTCCAGCTTTTCTCTGGGATATTGTGTGCTACTTTATCTGTAGTGACCTTAGTTTCTTTAAAACAATGATAATAGGCAGCCTATAAGGATTTTTTAAATGTTTATGTATTTATTTTTGGGAGAGAGAGAGCGAGCGAGCACAATTGCACAAGCGGGAGAGGGGCAGAGAGAGAGAGAGAGAGAGAGAGAGAGAGAGAGAGAGAATCCCAAGCAGGCTCTGCACTGTCAGCCCAGAGCCCCACATGGAGCTCGATTCCACAACTCTGAGATCAGGACCTGAGATGAAATCAGGAGTTGGACGCTCACTGACTGAGCCACCCAGGCACCCACCATAAGGAATTTTTAATGAAAATTAAGTGAAAAAATAAAAATAAGTAAACTAAGCTAAATCAAATCTGTTACAGTACTTGGCACCCAGTAGGTGATTAATCAGTATTCTGATTAAAGGCTAATGTGTCTACTGCAATGTCAACTAAATGGTGGTCAGATTGACCTTCTGCTATGGAAAGTGAGGAGGCTGGATGAGACTCTTCCTTGAGTGGAACATGTCCATGGCTCCGTGGGGTTAACCATGGGGTATCCATGCTGTAACTTCAGAGATGTTCATGCTGTAGGGGTCTTCGAGGGCATCAGATGCTAAGTGATAAGCCATCACTTATGTTTTCAGAAGTGTGACAATGAGTCATCAAGGAAAAACTAAATCACAGTCTGTAAACTCTGCTGAAATAAGGCAGGGGAGTCTACTTTCTAAAATGAGTTGCATCAGAAATTGCTAAAATTAAATAGCAAAGTATTTAGTGTTAAAGGAGTTGGTATCAGTTTTCTGGAAAATTAATTTCTGGGCACATATCATCATAGCTGAGATGTTACTGTAGGAAAGGAGCAGAGAACCAAACTGGTGGTTTTTGGGAAAATTTGTTGATCTTAAATCAGAACATAAAATATGCTGAAGAATAAATTGGCTTTTTTTTTTTTTTAGTTTGTTTAAAGGAAGTGTTTAAAGATAAGATTATCCTTGGCATCTTGTGCCCAAGGTAGAATTCATCAAGCTCGGTATTTTAACATGCTGACTTGTGTTGGCCTTTTGGGAGAATAAAATGAATATTAATTTAATTGCTTCTGAATAATAGAATAGATTTCCTTGGTTTTCTTTCTTTCCCCTTCTTCCCAAGAGCATGGAGATGCCGGAGACAAAAATGATCATAAATCATCTTTAAGTGACAGGTCAGAATCAGATTACGTGGTGGTGCAGATGGGAGGGAAAGGAAGCTCATTCTAAGGACCTACAACATGCTGGTGACTGTAGTTAAGTACGTTCCCTGGTGCTACTTGTATTTGATCTCCATACAGGAGCTAGTACCAGACCTCTTTAGGGCTGAGGAGGCCCCGGCACAGAGAGGGGCAGTAACTTGCTCACAGACCCACAGCTAGCAGGAGACAAAGCCTGGAGAGGTTCTCTCAAGTCCATCTGACCCCAAGGCGTGTCCCTTTTCAGCCACCCTGCAGGTGTCCCTTGTGAAGGGCATTTAAAAGTCAGCTCTAGATCATAAAAAGCAAAACAAAGCAAAAAACGCAGAACAAAACTCAAGAACTGTTCAAAGTATTTGGCTTTTAAGCACTCAGCTGTGTGTGAATTTGGGGAAGCGGGGCAGTTTTTGTTTGACTTGGAATGTGAAGAAGGTGAGGAGGGGATTTGCTTGACGATCCCTAATATCAGGTCTGCTTCCAAAGTCGTTTGATGCTGGACTGTGCATGAAAACTGCAAGCATGTTTATTTCGAAGGGCTCTTTAGAGAATTAGGAGCCTGCTTAGGTTAAAAAAAAACAAAAAACAAAAAACAAGAAGTAATTCAGGGCTGTCTGTGTTCTCCCTAGTTGTTTAGGTAAGTGGTCAAAATTCTAGGTGTTTACCTTTTCGCGTTTATACTTTATTGACTATGTCAGACCAAAAAGAGAAAAAAAAAAAAAACATTTACTGGGATTACAGATCTGTCATTTCTCCTTTGTGTGGTTTAACTGAGTGTCTCCTGGATATTTTCATTCAGAATTCAGTGATTAATGTATGTGTCAAAACTCTTGGTCTGTTGATGTAATAGATTATATACATTAAACTTAAAATCAATATATTACATTTATTTAAAAAATTTTTTTAAATGTTTTATTTATTTTTGAGACAGAGAGAGACAGAGCTTGAGCAGGGGAGCGGCAGAGAGAGAGGGAGACACAGAATCCAAAGCAGGCTCCAGGCTCCGAGCTGTCAGCACAGAGCCCGACACAGAGCTTGAACTCACAAACCGCGAGATCATGACCTGAGCCAAAGTCGGACGCTTAACCAACTGAGTCACCCAGGCGCCCCAGTATATTACTTTTAATCAGTATTTCACCTTAAGTTAAAAGTCAGGCTGGGTTGCCTGTATTGCGAGTCACACAGGAAGGCGGTGTGCACTGGGCCAGAAGCTTCCTTTGCATGTAAACATGGGGTCCTGATTACAGCTGCCAGGGAAACGGAGAGTGAGGGGTCCTCGAACAGGGGGCTGGTTGATCTGTTTATAATTTCAGCACAATGTGTTTTTGCCCCTCACACACACACCACACACACACACACACACACAGAGGCACACACACACACACACACACACATACATGCACACCCCCACACCTTCATCTGGGCAACCTCTTTACTGATTCAGATTCAACTCGGTTGTCATCTCTTTGGAAAAGCCTTTCCCTGTTGCTCTGATGGTTGTTTCCATCCGTTCCTTCTGGCCTCCCACAGCAGCTGGGCTTAGCTTGACCACAGCATCATCCTGTGAGAGGCTGTTGGGTGTGATGGTCATTCTCTGCTCCCAGCCTGTCCCTGTTCCTATTCGCTCAGCCCCACTCCCGGCCCTGATGCACCCAGCAGCGATGTGCAAACACATTTATCTGAAGGTTACAAGGAGAGCATTTGGGTTCACAAAGTCCTGGCCGTGTTCCAACTTTGCCACCAGCTCCGACTTGGAAAATTATTGAACTTCTCTGAATCTGTTTCTTCATCTGTAAGACAAGGATAATAAGGCCACTTTTCTCCTAGGTGGCCTGGACGATGAAATGATATGCCTACTGTATGTATGCAAAATATTTAGCAAAATGCCTGATACGTGGCAAAAGACTAGAGAAAGAATGGCTAATCTGTTAGTAAAGGAAGTTTGATAAAGTACATATTATATGCCACACATCATGCTGCAGGCTGGGGTTGCTGTTGAGAACAGGACAGACTTGGTCCCTCTCTCCTGGAACTTGTGTTTTTCTAGTGGGTTGAGTTGGGAGAAGCCAGAAATAACACTCAGTCATTTCTTTTTTCTTTCTCTGCCAGACAGTGCTCTTAAACATTCATTCATTCGTGCATGCATGCATTCATTCAACAAATATGTGAACACTTTCCCTGGTTCAGACACTTAACGTGGATTTTCTCATGTAATCTTCATAGCAGATTTATGAGACAAAAAACATCCTTACCTGTCCCTTTTCAGAAATGAAGACGCTGAAGCTTGGGGAGATTGGGTGGCTTGCCAGAAATTTCATAGAAGATCAATCTCAGAGCCCAAACTCCAAATCAGAGCCATTTTTTAAAGGTTTATTTTAATTTTTTATTTTTCATTTGAATACAAGTTAACATATATGTAATAATCATTTCAAGAATAGAATTTAGTGGTTCATCATTTGTATATAACACCTAGTGCTCATCCCAACAAGTTTCCTCCTTAATACCCATCACCCATTCGGCCCATTCCTGCCCCCCTACCTCCTGCCAGCAGCCCTCGGTTTGTTCTCTGTATTTAAGAGTCTCTTACGGTTTGTCTCCCTCCCTGTTTTTATCTTATTTTTCCTTCTCTACCCCTATGTTCTTCTGTTTTGTTTCTTAAATTCCACTTATGAATGAAATCATAGAATATTTGTCTTTCTCTTGACTTATTTTGCTTAGCATAATACCCTCTAGTTCCAACCACGTTGTTGCAAATGGCAAGATTTCATTCTTTTTGATCACCGAGTAATATTCCATTGTGTGTATATGTGTGTGTGTGTGTGTGTGTGTGTGTGTGTGTGTGTGTGTGTATCACATCTTCCTTAAAAGATTTTTTTTAACGTTTATTTATTTTTGAGAGACGGAGACAGAGAATGAGGAGGGGAGGAACAGAGAGAGAGGGAGACACGGAATCCGAAGCAGGCTCCAGGCTCCGAGCTGTCAGCACAGAGCCCGACGTGGGGCTCGAGCCCTCGAACCGTGAGATCATGACCTGAGCTGAAGTCAGGTGCTTAACCAGCTGAGCCACCCAGGCGCCCCATATATCACATCTTCTTTATCCATTTGTCAGTGGATGGACATTTAGGCTCTTTCCCTAATTTGGCTATTATTGATAGCGCTGCTATAAACACTGGGGTGCATGTGTCCCTTCAAAACAGCATACCTGTATCCCTTGGGTAAATACCTAGTAGTGTAATTGCTGGGTCATAGGGTAGTTCTATTTTTAACTTTTTGAGGAACCTCCATACTGTTTTCCAGAGTGGCTGCACCAGTTTGCATTCCCACCAGCAGTGCAAGAGGGTTCCCGTTTCTCCACATCCTCGCCCATATCTGCTGTTTCCTGTCAACCCAGGGCCATTTGATTTCAAAGCTATTCTCTGAGGCTATGTTATTCAACGGAGACACTCAGAGTGCTCGGAGGGCAGTGCACACTGGTGCTGGGATGAGTGGTCCTGCTTCTTTTAGGCTCAGTTCCCCCATTTTTAAAATGAAACGGCTTGAAGAGATCATTCCTAGTGTCCTTTCTGCTGGGCTTCCTTCCACTTAGAAATCATTCCTCTTCCCTTTGAATTTGCTCCTTCTTGGAGCCCGTCTCATGCCTACGTCCCCTCATATATGCTAGCTTGCCTTCTCTCTTTTAGCAGCTGCGTACACATGCGTGCACGTGGGGTCTTCCCTAGGAGGCGGTGTGAAATTGAAGGTAGAACGTACTTCACAGTCTCTCTTTGTCTACACTGCTTTCCTACCACAGTTGTACACTAAACATTTGTGTCATTTAATTGCTCAGATGGGATTTTCCTGTACAATGTGAGCGCACCAGCCCACAGAAGTGGGGCAATCCCAGTACATCAAAGTGCAGGTGTTATGGAACCGGTGGATCAGAACAGCTGAGGCAGGCTGAGAGCTGCTCCCCATACCAGGTCCCCCTGAGCTGACAATGGCTGAGAGTGGCTGTTGCTTCACTCCAGCCTTCTCATTTCCCAGAGAGTCCCTGTGGAAGCTGCATGAGAAGATTAAATTTTCAGGAATGATAGATCCAGAGCTCAACTCCCCAGGGTCCGTGGGCGTCCAGACTCAGCCAACGTCCGCATTGTTTAGCCTTGTTTATTATTAGCCCAGTCCAGCCTGTGTGGTTGGTCCCCAGGAGAACCTCTCTGGAAAGTTCCCGCCTCAGGGTCTCACTCGCTCAGAAGGAGGCATTGAGCTTGCTAGTGGGGGTAAGCTCCAGGGAATAAACATCAGGAGTTACTTTGGTGGAAAAATTGGGTACCCAGGGATACCATTTGATTCTGTGTCTTTTTGAGCAGAGACTTCAAGGTGCTTTATAACTTAGAACCAAGACCTGGATTTTATTTCATTTATTCATCCAGGAACTGTTACTGAGCACCTGTCTTGGCCCGGGTCTAGTGCTGAGGATACAAACAAAGGTATAATCATCATCATTATCTTCCTCATCATCCCAATAGCAAAGGTTATTGAACTTATTTTAGAAAGGCATTATGTTAAGCACTTTGCATGCATTTAAGTCTTTAATCTGTAAAGTGCACAACTCCAGGAATGCAATTCACATTTTATTCTACACACACCTGAGGGTAGGGCACAATATCCCTTAGAGTTGTGTTACCTGGTGGCCCTAGGGATGTCTCTGTTTTACAGATAAATAATTTAGAAAGGTAAAGGTCACAGCTTTAGTAGGTAGAGGTCATGGATTTAGAAGTACCTTTAAACATATTTTGAGTGCCTGATAAGGCAAGAGCACCGTTCTACAGGTTTCAAGTTATGGATGAGAAGGCAGATGACGAAGACAAGGGATCTAAAAGGAATTCATTAATTGCTACAGCAAGAACAGCCATGGAGTGGTCTCTGGAAGGTCAGGGGAGAGAGAGGAACTAGAGAATCAAGGAAGGTGCTGTGGAGGAGGTGATGTCTACCTTGGTTTGGATAGGCCACTTGTACCTCTACAGGCTGGGGCTGGTGGGGAAGAGCCATTCTGAGGCAGAAGAATGCCGCCACATGGGGTTTCCAGGGGACTGGTTCTTAGACCGGCTGGAATGACGAGGGCTCCCAGAGCATGTGGTGACGAGGAAGTGGTAGGAGGTGGGGGCGATAAGGTTTGCAGGCATCGGAATGGAAAGAGGTGTCATGGCAATGGGTTGAGGTCGTGTCTTGCGGGAGAAGTGTGTGTGGTTGTGCATCACTCAGAACTGGGTTCCTCTGTAGCAACAGAAAGACCGTGGCAAATCCAAATAGAGTTGTTTTTTTCTCATGTAACAATAGGTCGGCTTGTATAGTTTCTTGTGGGAAATCATTAAGGACCCTGGCTTCCTCCTGCCATTTTTAGCATGTAGCTTTTTCAGATGCAGGCTTATGAGACCTCTTCTCTACTATCAGGCATGGTGCCCATATTCCAGATACGTAGGGGGCAGGAAAGGCCAAGAGAAGAGGCATGTGTCAGCCATGTTCATCTCTTTAGGTCAAGAAAACAATAGCTTTTTCCTAAACCCATCCAGGAGATTTTCACTAATATCTCCTTGGTCTGAACTAGGTCTCGTGGCCACCACTGACCAAAGAGACATCTGAAGAGGTGCTTATCTGGGCATGTGGTTGTGTCAGAAAAAAACAAAAAAAAAAAATCAGGGTTCTGTTTAGCGAGGATAAATATTGGATAAGAAACTGGCAGTGCCCACCATCGCGAGTGACGTGATCAGCTCAGGTTTACAAAAATGGCTTTGGGAACCACCAAGGGGCAGATCTTAACAGCCATCAAGGTGGGGGACTCATAGTGAACAAGCGGATAAATAAACAGATGATGATAATATAGGGCAGGGAAGATCAGTGGTGAAGTGGGAGCCAAGTGAAGGGGTTCTTCACCTGGTGTGGGGCATGGTGTGGATGGGAGTCCCCAGGGGAGGTAACCATGGGGCTGAGTGTAGGAAGAGTGTGGGAAGGTGACAACAAAGAAGTGAGGACACTCAGGAGGGTTTGGAGGAAAGAGATCACGTGACACTTGCTGGCAAATGTAAATAATTCATCCTACTGAGCAGGGTAGAAAGGGAGAGGGTGTGAGGATTGAAAGAGAGGCAAGGGCCAGCCGTAGGGTCTTCTTAGCCTCAAGCAGACATTCAGAGTTACGGGGCAGCCGTAGACCGCCCTTGGCACCTGCCATCTCGGGAGACACAGGTGTTCCTCTTCAGAGGAGCCTTGGCAGCAGCCATACAGCAGACAGTTGAGGTGCCAAGAGGAACAACCCACACTGGATGGTGCACGTTCCCCCCGGCTTAAAGAGCCTCATGCCTTTCAGGAGCCATTTATCTCTTGTAAAAACTCCATAGGCATCACTTGTAAAATCCCTGAAGTCACATGCTCGGCCCACACATTAACATATTTTGGGAATAGAAAGTAAGGCACCCTACCAAGTATCCATAGTTCACCCAGTCCAGATGCAAAATCTGCCCAACTGGGGTCATTTTACAGTAGGCAGTATAGTTTAGTGCTACAGTTGACATGAACTATCACTCTGTTTCTGGGAAAGCTAACCCTTTGTCCAGAACGCTTTAATTTGAAAAGTTTTGGTGTCGAGTTACCCTGATTAGGTTTTTTGCATAGGAATCATTCTTAGGCTCTGTGGCAGATTGTTAGATAGGGCCATCATAGGGCCACATAGCTAGATGGGAGGCTATTTTGTTTCTTGTTTATTTTTAAGAGACTTCACTTTTTAGAGCATTTTTACATTCACAGCAAAATTGAGCAGAAACTACAGAGAGTTTTCATGTATCCCCTGACCCCCCCCCGCCACTGCCACATGCACAACATTTTCCACCATCAACATCCTGTACCCCAGTGATACATCTGTTACAGTTGATGAACTTACACGACAACATCATTAGCACTGAAAGTCCGTAGCTTACATCAGGGTTGTCTCTTGGTGGCGTATATTCTATGGGTTTGGACAAATTTGTAATGGCCTGTATCCACCACTTTAGGACCACACAGAATAGTTTCCCTGCCCTAAAAGTTCTCCATGCTCTGCCTATTCATCTGTTTCTCCTTCATCCCCTGGCAACCACTAATTCCTTAACTATCTCCATGGTTTTGCCTTTTTCAGGATGTCGTATAGTTGGAATCATACAGTCTGTGGCCTCCTCAGGTGGGTTTCTTTCACTTAGTGATTTGCATTTAAGTTTCCAACATGCATTTTATGACTTGATAGCTCATCCCTTTTTAGTGCTGAATAATATTTCATTATCCAGACGGTCCAGTTTCTCCGTTCGCCTAGTGGAGGAATCTTGGTTGATTCCCAAGTTCTGGCAGTTATGAAGTAAGCTGCTATAAATGTCATTGTGCAGGTTTTCATGGGGACATGTTTTCAACTCATTTGGTAAATACCAAGGGGCATCGTTCTGGATCACAGGGTAAGAGTATATCTAGTCTTGTAAGGAACCTCCAATCTGTCTTCCCTAGGGACTGTGCCATTTTTCATTCCCGTCAGCAGCGAGTGAGAGTTCTGTTGCTCCACATCCTCTCCAGCATCTTGTGTTGTCAGTGTTTTGTTTTCCAGGGAAGACCTGATAGGGCCTGCAGATGGAGTGAGCAAATTCTAGAACTGTTGTGGGTTTAGGATGGACAAATCTTGGTGATGGATTCGCTTTGGGTGTTAAGGGAGCATGTTGAATCTGGATGACCCTGATTCCTTTTGGGGTGACGGGATGGATAATGATGCTACTTGCAAACACAGGGGAATAGAGGGGGGAAGGGCTAAGCTTTTAGAGCTGTAGTATGGTGTCTCTTCAGGAGACTGGGTTTTGGGAAGGGTCTGGGTTGAGGATAGAAGTACAGGTGTTATTGGCATGAAGGTTGTAGTTGAATGCATGAGATCTGATGTGACTCCTCAGTTAGAGAATGTGGATATTTTGCTGCAGAAACATAAAAGAAGAGATGAGGAGGAAGAACAGATATAAAACTCACGTAAGAAGAGGGAGCTATGACTGAGTCCCTGTTAGGCACTGTCCTCTGTACTTACCACTTGACCTTTTCTCATTTGTCCCTATAGTTGTGTGACATAGGTAGGTTTCTTATTCTCAATTTGCAGCAGAGGAACTGAGACTTAGAGAATAAATAATTTGCCTAAGGCCACACAGTTAAGGAATGACAGGCTGGCATGTTATTTGGAGTCGGTTTGGCTTCAAAGTGCTCACTCTTTGCTCAGCCATTTACACCATCCTCCACAAACGGTGCAGGCAACACTGTCCACTGTATTCCATGGGCGCATTTGAGCTCTCCATGCTGGACAGAAGGAACCAAGGGTATGTTTACTTCCTGTTGACTGGCTGACTCCGTACAATAGTTTTGCAGCCCTCAGATAGAATCACTGAATCTGTTTAAAGTTTCCCCCCCTAAAAAGTTGATAAAGTCAAATAAAACGTGAAATACTGATCTTTATGTAATGTGCATAACAAATCCATCCCAAGGCACTCTTTATAGAACTGTGATCCCCAGGGGTGGCTTGTGTTTATAGTTTATGTACAATTTACATAACGCTTGGACTGAGTTAAAACAGTAAAATTACGACTGAATAGACCATCTCTCTCTGTCTCTCTCTCTCTCTGATATTCGTAAGTAAAAAAGAAATAATCCAGAAATAACTACCGGTTGGTCAAGGACAATTCCGTTCTTGTTTGTTTTCACGATTGTTTTTTAATCGTCCTGATGATGGCTGATCTCTTGGTTGTATGCTAGTGAATTACTAGTGCATTATTCTCTTTGGCAGCAAATAGCTGCCTCCAGTATCCAGAGAGTCTTTAGGAAATTGCTTTAAAAGACATTAGGCTGAATTGGCTTGGAGCAATGGCTTTCGTTCCTTAGAGTATTGTTCCCATTCCCATTTCAAGAATGACCATCTCCTAGCAGTTAGAAAGGAAATGGTTATAAGAGTGTGGAGCTCCCTGAGGTGTGTATGTATGTGTGTGTGTATATATATATATATACATATATATATATATATATATACATATATATATATATATATTTCTAGTAGAATATAGGCTCTGTGGTGGGAAGCAGCAGGACAAAAGCCTGGGGAAGTAGCAGGGACTCTATCTTAAACTGTGTAAAGTATACTAAGGATGCTGCGCGTCATCCTGTAGGCACCCAACAAGATTTGTAAGCAAGGGAATGACATGAAAAGACCTGATATTCTTTTTATGGGAGTGTTCTGTGACCATGAGGGTGTGTGGCTATCGGTTGGGTCAAGTTGGATACAGGGCAGTACTTTTTATTCTTAACACTTAGTTTCAGATTCTCCTATTGGATCCTCCACTCATTTTCCTCAGCCAGAAGCAGAAGTCCCTCTTCTCATATATGCCTCTGTTAACCTTAAAAATAAAACTGTCAGCTGTTCTGCAAGCAAAATGGGTTTATTCAAAAATAGCAGAGGATGGCCAACTGGGGACATGCAAGCCACAGAGCAAAGGCGCAGGATGCTCTTTTATAGAGGAAAGGGGGAGTTGGGAGGGCTGTTTGTAAGCTAAAAGCCCACTGGAGTAGACTGGGAGAGTGCAGTCTAGTGGCTTCTCATTGGCTGAGCTGTGACAGTCTCTCATTGGCTGGGCTGTTGCCGGGGCAAGAGAGAGCCTGTCTCCCTCCTCCTAGGGTAGTGGAGTAGTATGGGCTTGACTTGCAAGGTAGGACTTGCAAGATGCATCTCTTCCTGTCGGGTGTAGTGGTAGAACCTGAGAGCACCCTTGCTGGCGGCCCCAGTCACCTTCCGTGAGGTTTCGCTTGATTAATTTTCACACCTCTCACTGGCCCATTTCCAGGCCATCTCTGTCCTCTGAATCTTCGTCCATTTCCGTCTTCCCCATCATGACCCTGGTGAAGCCACCATCATCTCAGCTCATTTGCAGGGATGGTCTCTTGGCTGATTTCCCCACATCCACCAGCGCCCCCCCACCTCCCCCCCGATTCTGTGGTCCTTTGCAATTTCTCAACATGCAGATCTGCTTCTGTACCTCCCACCTCTCACTTGGAATCCCTCAGAGGCTTGCAGGTGCCATGAAGAGAACTTGCTTCAGTATGACAGATTGCTCCCTCTCAGCCCCACATTCTCCCTACTCTCTGCTCTTTTGTTTCCCAAAGCAGTGGTTTCTGGAGTTAGAGGCACACATTCCGGGGATTGCTTAAGAGGGTTCTTTGGAGCCCAGACAGAAAATGCTAACAATTTTATGTACATTGGTTTTGTAATTATACAGTAAGAAATTGGGCTTTTTAATATTTAATATCTTGCACGATATTGGTACCCTCACCTGTCTACCTGTCAGGTGGTCATGTGCACTGTGACAAGTGTCCTGAAGGAAATGGGGGTATTCCTACCTAGTCAGGTTGGAGTGGTGTCCTTACTTGTCCATTCAGATTCAGTTTATTTTAACAATATGTGTCATTTCCAGGGCCCAGTTATGTACATTGTGGGTTATCACATTTCATTTTATTAAATGGCCTTTACAAAATAAACTGTAAAATGTTCCTGCAAGGAAACCACAGATTGAAGACAATGCTGATAATTAAAATATGAATGAAATCAAATAGGAGGTTCGTCTAGCTGCATTACATGTTAAAAAAACAAAGGGATCTAATTAAATAATATAATAAATTAAAAATAGTATCCAGAAGACCATTTGAAGTAGAGATTTATGCTTATCCACATTCACTCTGAGCTCTGGCTTCTAAATATACTGATACTTGAGCTATTATTTAATGTGTGAATATAAAATGAACACAGAATATGATATCTGTGTGCCTGTGTGTCTGTATGGTTTTTATTATCTGCTTGTAGTGTGTATTCCAGAACATTTAGAAAACTTACTGAAGCTAGGTGTTTTCTTCTGTCTTAGGGACTCTGCCTGAGATACAGCTGGCTTCTTCCCATATATGTCTTTCAGATTTCAGCTCAACTATTATATCATTCATAGCAGTGATCCTTATCTTTAAATTTACAATTACGTCTGCAGTTATCTTATTATCTTCCTTATTAGCCTGCGTGCTTCATGTGGGAGAGAGCGTGTCTGCTTTTGCTAACCTCTGGAGCTGCAGCCCCTGGCCTGCTGGCCACCACATTCTAGGTGCTGATTAAGAACTGGTGAATAAATGGATCAATGAATACATGTCAGGTGTTGTGCTGGTTGCATTATACCTGTTACTATGTTTTCCCAATCAACGCTGCTACTTGTAGAATATGCTTAGAGCTGTGTGTTAGGAATTGTCACCCAAGCCTGTTAAAAAATAATTAAGAAACAAAACAGATGAACATAGAGGAAGGGAAGGAAAAATAAGGTAAAAACCGAGGAGGAGGCAAACCATATTAAGTACAGAGAACAAACGGAGGGTTGCTGGAGGGGAGGTGGTTGGTGGGGGGGATGGGCTAAATGGGTGACAGACATTAAGGAGGACACTTGTTGGGATGAGCACTGGGTGTCATATGTAAGAGATGAATCACTGGGTTCTACTCCAGAAACTAATACCACGCTGTATGTTAACTAACTTGAATTTAAGTAAATAAGTTAAAAAAACAACAACAGTGGTTGAAACTGCCACCCCTACTTCCCTTGGTGATATTAGGTAGCGTTAGCATGAAGATTCAGAGAGGTTATATCTGCTCGTTCTCACCCTGTGTTCGTTCTGCCATGCCACGTTGCTTCAAGGCAATTTAGGTTAATGATTAATCGAGGAATCTCTGACACCTGGATTTCAAGGGCAGAGGGCTTTCCATCCATCTCTTGGTATCGTATGTCCATTGTCTGTTTGTAATGGGTGGGCTTAATGCTCTGGTTTCCCTGGCCCGTCTCTCCCTACTTGCTTTCTCTAGTCCTCAAATGTGCAGGGTTATGTTCACACAGATGCACGTTCCCTTCTCAGACTCCCCGATTAGCTTTTTGTGTTACATTAGCTGCCACCTAAGCTACTTGGGACTGTACAGAGAAGTGCCTGGTTACCGACTGCCTTATAAAAAGTCCCACTTCCCCTTTCCTTGGCCAGACCACGCCCGCTCCTTTTAAACCCTTTATCCTCGAATGCATTCATTCCAGGAGCTGGATTACTTTTGTTTTCCTCTGCTCTTCCCACCATGGGGAAACTCTTCTAATTTTCAATTATTTTCTTACAATTTTTTTTTTATTTCAAATTTTGGAGTTTAAGAGGATGCTTTCTTGTCTGAGCTGGCTGAATCAAAAGTGAGTTGTGATGGGTGCAGGCGGAACAAAGTGCCTGGTATTTAATGGGTACGCTTATATTGCATGTAAATTTCAGCACGCTTTCAAACAGAGGAAGGAAGACTAGACAGAGGAGAATAAAGGAAGCAGTTGAAGTGGGATCATGATAGAATTGATTGGTTGGGGACTGGGAAGAGTATATGAAAATTTCATGTTAGTGAAACGCACAGGCTTTCTTCTGTCCATGGATAATGAGTCATGAAAAGTGAAAAGCTGATGAGTCAGAAGGCACAATAAAGTTATTCTCTCATTTGATCTCCTTGACACACGTAAATAAAATCGTGTTCGAGGAATGGAAGTGTTCCATTATGAGGTAAGAAAAGCAAAAAGGACTTTCAAATACAAACTGCCTTAGAGTTTTGACACATGTCAGGTTCTGTAAATTCCTTAGGGAGGTGGTTTCACAAAAATTTTATTACTAAAATTTGCTGTCACACAGAAAAGTTGAAGAAAGGAGCAGTGAATACCCACAATTCCTATACCTGGATTTAACAGTTGTTAATGTTTTGGAATATTTGCTCTATCTGCATATGAATATATGCATATTTTCCTAGATCGTTTGAAAATAAGTTGTAGGTTCCAAGACCATACAACCCAAGTACTTCAGCATGCTTTACAAAAAGATATTCTTTATTCCGACTCCAGTGACATTATCACACTGAAGAAAACTGACGATTTCAAAATACCATTCAGTGTATATTCTACATTCATATTTCCCCAGTTCCAGAAAGTTGCCTGTAGCTATTTTTTTTAAAGCAGAATCCAATCAAAGTATATGTATTTGTTTCTTTTTAAATGTTTTATTTTTTGCTTTTATTTTATTTTAAAAATTAATTTATTTATTTTGAGAGAGAGGCAGAGAGAAAGAGAGAGAGAGAGAGAATCCCAAGCAGGCTCTGCACTGTCAGCGTGGAGCCTGACATGAGGCTCGAACTCACAAACCTTGAGATCATGACCTGAGCTGAAATCAAGAGTCGGATGCTCAACCTACTGAGCCACCCAGGCACCCCTAAAAAATGCTTTTAATAGACTTTTTTTTTATGCTGTTTTAGGTTCACGTCAAAATTAAGAGAAGATGCAGAGATTTCTTATATACCTTCTGCCTCTGACATGCTTAGCCTCTTGTATTATCAATATCCTCCACCAGACTGGTATGTTTGTTACAATTGATGAACCTCCATTGACATGTCATAATCACCTGCAGTCCATCGTTTACATTAAGGTTCACTTTTGTTGCTGACATACTGTGCATTTGCACAAATTTATAATGACATGTATCTACCGTTATAGTATTGCACAGAATATTCTTCCTGCCCTGAAAATCCCTGTACCTATTCATCCCTTCCTTTCATCTAACCCCTGCCAACCACTGATCTTTTTACTGGTTCCATAGGTTTGCCCCTTTCAGAACGTCATGCAGTTGAAATTATACAGCATGATTGACTTACTTCACTTAGTAGTATGTATTTAAGGTTCTTCTATGTCATATCAGGGTTTGATAGCTCAGTTTTCTTTAGCATTGAATAGTATTACGTCGGCTATACCACATTTTATTCACCCATTAACCTATTGAGGGACATCTTGGTTGCTTCTAAGTTTTGGAAATAATGAGCAAAGCTGCTGTAAACATCCATGTACAGGTTTTCATGGGACCATAAGTGTTTGGCTTCTTTGGGCAAATGCCAGGGAGGACGATTGTGGGATCATATGAGCATGTTTAGCTTCAGGAGAAACCACCCAACTGTCTAACAAAATGGCTGTGCCTTTTTGCATTCCTGCCAGCCACGAGTGAGAGTTCCTGTTGCTCCATATCGTCACCAGAATTTGGTGTTGTCAGGGTTCTGGTGTTACACGTGTACGGTGGTATTGCATAGTTGTTTTATTTATTTAATTTTTGTTAATGTTTGTTCATTTTTTGGGAGACAGAGAGAGACAGACATGAGTGGGGGAGGGGCAGAAAGAGGGAGACACAGAATCTGAAGCAGGCTCCAGGCTCTGAGCTGTCAGCACAGAGCCCGATGCAGGGCTCGAACTCACAAACCACGACGAGATCATTAACTGAGCCGAAGTTGGCTACTTAACTGACTGAGCCACCCAGGCACCCTGCATAGTTGTTTTAATTTGTATTTTCCTGACAACCTATGATGTGGTTTCATATTATAATTTGCCATCTGTATATTTTCTTTGGTTAGGTCTTTGACCCATTTTTTAATTGGGTTGTCTTCTTATTGTTGAGTTTTGGGAGATCTTTGTATATTTTGGATAGCTATCTTTTATCAGGTATGTCTTTTGCAAATATTTTTCCTGGTCTGTGGCTGTCTTTTCATTCTCTTGACAATGTCTTTTGCAGAGCCAAATATTTTAATTTTAACGAAGTCCAACTTACCAATTCTTTCTTTCATGGATCATATCTTCAAGGTGTGATCTAAAAAGGCATCACAAAATCCATGACCATCTTGATTTTTTTCCTGTGTTATCTTCTAGGAGTTTTACCATTTTCATTTGCTGAGTTTTTATCGGGAATGGTGTTAGATTTTGTCAATGCTTTTTCTGCATCTATAGATATATTCATGTGATTTTTCTTCTTTAACGTGGTGATATGAGGGATTACATTTTTGAATGTTGAACCAATCTGGCATACTTGGGATAAATCCCAGTTGGTTGTGGTGTATAATACTGTTTATACATTGTTGGATTCACTTTGCTAATGTCTTGTTGAGGATTTTTACATCTATATTTATGAAAGGTATTGGTCTGTAGTTTCTTGTTATGTCTTTTTCTGTTTTGGTTTTAGGGTAATGCAGGCTTCATTGACTCAATTAGGAAGTAGTCCCTCTGTTTCTATCTTCTGAAAGATAGTGTAGGAAATTGGTAAAATTTCTTCATTAAATACTTGTTAGAATTGGCCATTGAACCTATCTGGGCCCAGTGCTTTTTATTTTGGAAGGTTATTGATTATTGATTCAATTTATTCATAGATATAGGCCTATTCAAATTGTTTTATTTTGTGTGAGTTTTGGCACATGGTATCTTTCAAGGAATTGGTCTGTTTCATCTAGGTTATCAAATTTGTGGGCATGGAATTATACATAGAAATCCTATATTATCCTTTAATGTCCATGGGATCTGTAGTGATGTCTTCTCTTTCATTTCTCATATTGGTAATTTGTGTCCTCTGTTTTTTTTCTTAGTTAGCCTGGCTAGATGCTTATTGACTGTATTGATCTTTTCAAACAACCGGCTTTGATTTCATTGATTTACTCTACTGATTTCCTGTTTCCAATGTTACTGATTTCTGTTCCTTACATATTGTGTTTTTCGGTTGACAGGAGTAAGGCTCAGTCTGGTCTTCTAATTTTCTTGACTAAGAATCTGGAGAAAACAGTCTATGAGATGATCTGTATATAAGCTTACGAAATTCTCTAGGGGATCAACAGAATATTTTATTGATACAGACTCTGAATCTGTAACTTTCTACAATATCGCCATTTCCTCTATTTTAACTCTTTACCTATTAGTTATATAATCTGCAACAATAAATTACCAGTACGTCATAGATTTTTAAATTATTTTCTTTGACCTCAGAATTATGCATATAATCAATTCACTTACTTCCAATATGCATCCAAACCAGGCTGAAGAGATCTGGTTTACTTCATGTTCTCTCCATGTTTGTCTTAATTGCATTATAGCTGATAATGAGAATATTTTTTTCTCCATTTTCCCTCTATTTTATGCAGTGCAGGAAAATGAGATGAAGCACTCAAATGGACCTCCAAACAAATACCATTATGATACAAAGATCGTTGTTTTATGGAAAGTGAACAAATTGACTAGTAGGTGGAAATGAATGGCAATGCTTGGTATTTAGTTGCTGGATACAAGTCTAAATTTGAAATAAGAAGAGTGGTTTAAGTGTAGCAGAGTAAAAGTTGAGGTCCCACAAGACAACAGATGTGTGCTAGAAATAGCCTGCCTGGCTGTTTTGGTTAGAGAATAAAGTCTTAAGTAGCCTGGCTGTTGAAAAAAGAAAAACTACACACACATGCACATACACCAGTTAGTGGAGCTTATTCTGAGCTCACAGAGTGCCACGTCTTGCTGGATATTGGCAAGCTACCCCACATTGTTTGATTCTGAATTTTGCACAGCTACATGACATGGTCCAGCACGATCCTTCAACTTTCTCTTCCCAGCCCTCCACTCATAACATTAACAGTTGGAGAGTGTTGGCCAGTTGTCTTATAAAAATTCCCACATGATGGAGTTGTCGGTTTGTTTTCTTATAATGTCATTTATCTTGTTCTCTGTCCCCAGTATTTCAGAAACAATAAAACTTCGGTCTAAGGCAATACTGTCCAATATAACTTTCTGTGATGATGGAAATGTTCTATATACATTGTCCAGTAGGGTAACCATTAGCCACATGTGACGATTGAGCACTTGAAATGTGGTTAGTACAAGCAAGGGAATGGGTTTTTTGTTTTACTTAATTAATTTACGTTCCGCTATATTGGATAGCACAGATCTAGAGGCTTGAGAACATTCAGGTTCAGTATTTCAGCAAGAATGCTGTTTTTAAGAAGATGTTTTTAATTTGTTTTGCATTTCTAGAGAAAGGTTTTAGTTCTTTTCACCCTGAAGTGAACACTAGGGTTAAATTGGTCAACCATGAATAAAAAGTAGCATGTAGTGAACCACAGACTATGGTTTTCGATTTATAGCATAGGTTTATAGCATCGGCCAGGCACAATCTTCTGATCAATATTTGGGGAAGACAAATATTACACAGAACTTTTGACTCACTCGGAGTTTGCCTTTTGAGTGAAGAGGTGAGTTCCTGGAATACAACCAGGAAGCATACGTTTCACCATCTTTGGTTCTGGGAGCTGCTTTCATTCTTCCCACTCTGTCACGCCTCCTTAATACACATTTCCATGTGGTAATAGGCAGCATTTCACTGATGACACAGTTGCCTGATCCTGAATCATCAAAGCAAGGCTTATATAAATTCGCCACACCACATTTATTAAGGAAAGGAAAACACTTTAACAACAGAAATTGATGCAAACATGACACTCTCCCATCTCCTGAACTACACCAAGTAAATTAAACAGAACATCCCCATACTCTTTATAGTTAACCAGGAGCTTGGAAGGTGGAGAGGCTTCTGATAACATATTCGAGTTGCACTGGCATGGATGTATCATCTCGCATTACCTCTCATCCCGTAAGATACATCATTCATGTTTCAGTGTTTTTAATTCACTTGTTCCATCATTCATTCCTTGAGCAAACGGGAGTGAACGACTTCTAGTGCCAGACATCGGCTCTTCCATTGGGCATCGTCCAGTGGGCACTCTGGTGGCTGCCCCCCCCTTGATTCTTTTTAAAAGATTTTTTATTTGTTTCTTGATTTATCTTGAGACGGAAAGAGAGAGCACAAGCAGGGGAGGGGCAGAGAGAGCTGTGGGGCTCAATCTCACGAACTCTTGAGATCATGACCTGAGCTGAAAGCAAGAGTTGGATGCTTAACCCAGGCGTCCCCCCACCCTCCACTCCTTGATTCTTGTACAAACCCTAGATGTTCCTGCCCACTTGATCACTTCGCCTCTTCTTACGCCCTGGTTCCTGTTCTCACCTCCTCACACAGCTTTTCCAGGCTTATCTGCGGGCTTCCTTCCCTCTCAGCCTGACACTGACCTATTTCCTACTTCTGAGTGAGATTCTGACCCACTCTCTTTAACTGGGTCGCAGTGCAGCTGTCTTGCTCACATTGACCTGTCGGTAGTTGCTTTGCTAACAAAGAGGTGTGTCAAGAGCAGTGGCTGCTTTTCTCCATGACTTGTAGGGGCCTTGCTTTCCACCAACCAGGTGAACAGAAGGGCTGTGCGGGCAGCGAGGTGCAAGGCAGACTGACAGGACAGCAGAGAGGTGTTGGCTGTTTGCAGTGCTGGGCTCCTGGAGCTTTCACTGACTGCACGTGGCTTCCAGAAGTGAAGAATGCATTGGGGGGAGACGGGGGGCTTGAGTGACGGCACCCAGAGGGGCCTCAGAATGGAGATGGCATTTGTTGGCAGGAAGAATGGACCCGCATGCACGAAAGAGGATTCCAGAGAGGGAGCTCGACACCAATTAAGAACAAGGTCTCAGAATGAAGAGAAGAAGGCATCTGGAACTCGGACAGTCCTGAGTGCCTGTAAGGAAGCCGGCCCGTTACTTACCTTGTGATCTGAAGACAAAGTCATTGGCCTTCGTAGCCCCCAGCACGTCAGCTGTGATTTGGGGGATATGACTTTCCCCTCCCAGGAAGGTGGAGATTACTTGAGATGATGTGTCTGAGAGGGCTTTGTGCAGGTCACTTCCTATGCACCCACCGGGAAAGGATCCAAGAAGGGTGATGGAGCCATGTCAGCTGGGGCGTGAAGTCCAGCAAGTGAACTTGGGTAAATGCGGCTCGTTCCTTTCCCTCACTCAGGACCACCCACATTGTGTCCCAATATTTAATTGGAAGCCACGAGAGCCCGGCTCAGTTTGTGTATCCTTTTCTCTTCCTGCTTTCAACTTGACAGTTTGTCTCCTGTAGCTGCAGCCTTTAATTTTCTTAATTGCAAAATTGCCCTCAAGCCGATGATTCCGGCTGGCTGCTGTTTCCTCATTAATTGTTCTTTAAACAATGAGTACAGCCCATAGTTTGTCCCAGCCTCGAATGCATTCTTCTGCCCTTGCTGAAGCATGATCGTAAGGCAGGTACATTCTACATGCCAGGGTACAGAAGGACATGGCTTCTGTCACTGTAACTGCCCCATTCCAGGGCCCTGGGTGGGCTGTCCTGTGTTCTAGGCACCTGATGCAGTGTTCCAGAATGTGCGGATGCCTTTTCCACGAGAATAGGCTCTGGCTTGTTTTTCTAGCGATCCGGGCAGCAGGCCCACTGCCTTCCAGCCCCAAGGATCTCTGTTGGGATGATGGCAGAGAATCCTGAAACCCTTCCATCCTGGTTTTTTCCATCTCAGAATCACACTGCAGCAAACCTCCTGTCTGCCTTGCCTCCTTACTCAGAACATTCTCTTCATCCTGAATTCTAAGGCTAAAGAAGACAGTGAAAGAGACCCCAATCTGTGAGTGTCCCTCAGGCTAAGGGGCTCAGAGGTGCACACGGCACTCTTGCTCCCAGGGCATACGTGTTATGTTCTCTGCTGGTGTCGCGCACCCCATGGGGAAGACTTTGAGAAGTCCTTCTCTGGAGGTCTGGAGGTCCCCCTCTGAGAGGGGGATTATTGGTTGAGACCCAGCTTGAACTGAACATGGCAGACCAAGGACATGCCTCTTTCCATCTCTGGAGGTAGTGAAGAACCCATCCTGGGCATCAGGTCCACCTCCCAATATCTGCTTGGTTGACCTTTGCTTACTGACGTCTTAGCCATTTGACTGTCCTTCATGCTAGACCACAGCCTTCTTGAAGTCAAGGAGGGTGCCCACCTTACGCCTCCATTTTTATTATCTACTGGTGGCTGGCCCACGGTTTTGACAGTCAAATAATATCTGATGCAGAATGAGTGCTCTCTGAGCCTGTCTTCTTGCCTGAAAAATAGGTGGCAGGTACTTACCTCATAAAATTGTAGAGCAAATTAAGTTAGATAGTACAGTTTAAGCATGTAGTACAAAACTTGCTGTATTTAAATGCCCAGTAAATGTTGGATCTTGTTGTTATTATTACTATTATCTGCTGTTATTATCAAGATTACGACTATTTTCTGTCTTAATCTAGACCCTCTTCCAGACCTTGAACCGCCTTGCTTCTTTGTATCTCAGGCTGGTCCTTGATAGATGGATAACTCCTCAGCATTTTCTTTACCTTTTCTTATAAAAAGGCACCAACTCCGTGTTTTCAAATTAAATCGAACAAAAACTCCCTATATTGAAAGACAGAAAGAAACACCACTTGGATTGAATCATGGGTTGGGGGTGGTTCCAGAGCCTCACTCCTTGCCGTGGCTTTCACCCAGTCCACCTCTCCCCTGTGCCCTGGGGCACCCATTCTAGCCCAAGGGCTCTCAGGAGGACGGTTAGGGACCCTCAGCTCTATAGTTCTTTCCTGACTCATTGCAAATATGTGCTCAGCAGTAAGACTGCCTCTCTTGGAGATGACTTAGTTTATGGCAGAACACTGGGGCCTTAATCCCCACCCTCTTGAATCCTTGAAAGAACTTGGATGTGACTTGCTCTACCAAATAGGAAAGCATTCTGCAGAGCTCCAGGAACAAAAATAAATGCAAAGAGCCATGGAACAAAATGTGCTGTCCCCAAACGACCTTCAGGATGTGATAAAGTGGAGATCAGCGGAGGGGAAAGAAGAGAATTAAAGTATATGTACATTTGTTCCTTGAAGTAGTTGCATTGGATGGGTGGAGATATTTAGTAATCATTATTGTTATTTTTTGTACCTATCAAGCCAACCATGAAGTTGACTCACGTTTCTGAGATGAGACCCGCAGCTTGATAATGGTATCAGTGTCATTTGAGAAGAATGGTGGCCACGTGAGTCACGCTGCTCTAGGTGGGTGGCTATGAGCGACTTTTTCCCCCACACTGGTGGGTTGAATACAATGGAGGAAGAACATCATTTTTGAGTATGTGCTAGTTTTGAGAAGAATCAGGGGACAGGGTCACTGTGACCATGGCCATAGAGGGAGTTTAGATCCCAACATAGTTGCAGTGGGCTGTGAGGCCCTGGAGTGACTTAGACATTTGAGAACTGAGCTTTATCTTTTGTTCAGTAGAGTAATCCTACTAATTCCATAGGGTTATCATCAGGAAGAACTGAGGTATGTGCTAGAAACCTTGTAAGGATCTCAAATACTGTAACCTGGTAGAAATGGGATACTTGTTAACGCTTCATTTGTATGCCTTAAGTTGAATTCTGAAACCAAGAGTGAGTCACATGTCAGTCCTGAGGCCATCTTTAACTGTTTTTTTTTTTTTTTCTGGTAATTTCTTATGTGCATACTCTGCCTTTATCATGTCACACTACTACTCAAATCCTTTTCAGTAGTTCCTTCTTACCAAAGGGCATGAAATTTCCAGACTGAAACAGACCTTTTTGGACTTCTGGTTTTATTTCCTTTTTTACGAACGAGACCTGATATCCCAAAGGGTGAGTGTGTCCTTGAGGAGCAACGACCTGTTCCCTGCACCTGGACCACTTCCTGGTTCATGGTAAATACTTAATACCCCTGTAGCTCTGAGCTGCCTTGGAGTGTCAGCCAAGATGACTGTCATCTCTAAGTACAAGTTTTGACTCATGGTGGCTTCAACTGTTATTTATTTAACAAGCCTGGAGGTGATCAGTTCCTGACCTTTTTTTCCAATACTTGTAAAAAAGGATCCACTCTGTTTTCCAAATTAAGTTCTTCTTTACAATCCTTAGCTATTTGACTTGTTGCCTCTTAGTTACGATATGATGACCACAGCTCCAAACATCACATCTCCATTCAAGGAAGAAGGAGAGGGGGTTGCAGCCACAGGCATTCTCTTCCCTGTGTGTCTCTTTTTAACAATGACCAAAAAATCTTGCCAGAAGCCTCCCAGAATATTTCTCCTTTTATTTCATGAGCCAAAGCAGGATTATGTGGCTATTTTAACAAGAGGGAATGTCTTCTCTTCCCCTACCCTTTATAGTCAGAGACCAGCAAGAGAGGAGGAGACCGGAATGAGTAGCTCTTGGTTTGGACAGCCCATAGCATCTGCCGTGTTGGTGTAATGGGCTAATACTCTGTTGGGATAATACCCTGTTGGTGTGAACAGCTCCAGGACTTTAGCTATGTTTTTTGCTCTCCTCCACATCCAGGGGGCTGTGTTTTACCTTCTAGACTTTGTATTTCAGGCTTGGAAGGAAGGTTTCAGCTCCTGGGACTGTGGATGTCTTGGGGATATCAATATGGCACTGGGTTATCAAACGCATGGGCTTCAAAGCCAGACAGTCCACGGAATCTCCTATTCCTGGCTCCACTGCTTACTAGTTGCGTGCCTCTGAACAAGTCATGTCCCTTATCTGCACCTCAGTGTCCTCACCTGAGAAATGTAGGGGGCGCCTCTGCGTCAGAGAGTGCTGTCAGCAGTGTGTGTAATAATACAGGAGAGGGCTTAGCACACTGCCCCACTCGTGGTGGGCTTTGCCTACAGGTGAAGCGATACTTACTCATAGGGCGCTTACTCTGAGCCCAGCTCATTCAAAGTGTTTTTGCATCTATTAAATCAGTAAATCCTCATAACAAACTCAGGAGGGAGGTGCTGTTATTATATTCATTTTACAGCTGAAGGAACTAGCCCTGGGATATGAAGTAACTCCCTTAGGTCACCTGGGATCGAATCCAAGGCGCCCTGGACCCATGCTTATATCCAGTCATGATGCTTACATGACTCTTACAGACTTTTGGGAAAGAAAGTCTGGTGATTAGTTCTCCAGTTCCCTTCGCAGTAGGCTGGGAAAGGAGACAGGAAAACCTGAACTTTGTGCATATTAGAGCTTTGGCTGGAGGATGCTGGGAGCCCCTCTGCAGGATCTGAGCCCTACTCAGTCGGGATATGAGTCCGAGTCTGTGCAGAGCTGAGGTTCAAGATGGGGTTGTCCTTGAAGAGGATGGGATAGGGTAAGCCTGGCTATATATCACTGTTTCCTACATTTGAATATTATATTAACACAGTCTGTTTTCTCAGGATCACCCCAGTCCTTAAGGAGATGGTTTATCAGGCATTAACGGTCTTCATGGTTGTTGATAATCTGAGGTTAGCACTTTCTGGCTGCAGACAGGGCAAGAAATTGGAAGATTTTCTGAAGTGCTTTTCAACTTTCTGATTTCCTGATCCTGCAGTCTTGGAGGTTTACAACTGTCCCCATCCTTGTGCCTCCCTTCTTGCCAGCTCCCCACTGCTGTTTCTACCTTGTTTATCTGGCTTTTTCCCCTTACAGCATTTTGGCAGTTGTGAGAAGTAGCTCTGGAACAAAACCAACAAATTCCCTTAATGCCCCGAAATGAGTACTTTTGGATCCTGCTGATGTTGATGGCAAAAAGCTCGAGAGCTGTAAGGTCTTCCTGTGTTTGTTCCATCGGCTACTCTTTCTGCCGAGTCCCTGTCATTGTTCATCACAGAACCTCAGAGCCACTGTGGCCATACCTTTCCCCATTTCCTTCTGCTCTCAGCAGATTTCTGGGGGACTGGGTAGATCAGAAGCCAAGACTTCCTTGTATTTGCCTGGGCTTATCTGTGTAAGGGATTTCTGCACTCATGTGCTTGTGACCACCAGTACGTGCTGGCAGTTTTGCAAGTCAGAAATCCCACATTTCACTTTTTCTCTCCTTAAATTAGCCATGTGCTGGCAGGAAAATCATTCGCTACTCTCTCTGAACTCCGTGTAATTCCTAAGACAGCAGCGAATTAAAAGAGCCCCTAAGTCAGGGGTCAGCAAACATTTTCTGTAAATGGCTAGACAGTAAATATTGTAGGTTTCCCAGGCCATATGGTCTCTGTTGCAACTACTCAACTCTGCTCTTGTAACGAGAAAGCGACCGTAGACAATATCTAAATGAATGGCTGTGATTGTGTTCCAATAAAGTTTTATTTACACAGATAGGAGGTAGGCCAGATTTGTATTAGGTTTGTTGCCAGGAAGGAAGCATGAAATTCTCTGGGCATGTCTACCCTCTCCCATATCCAGGAAACTTTTCCAGAGTCTTTTGATTCTCTTCCTCCCCTCCCCCACCCCCTGCCACTGACCTTGACCATTATAGTTCAGGCCATCATCCCCTCATGTGGATTATCTTATCTAAGATTCTGCTATCTTGCCTCAGATCTCCATCCTCCCTCCTCCAATCTGCCTCTCCGACTCCCGTCCCCCTGCATCCACTTGTGCATCCCTTCATGTATTCATGCAGTAAATCTTAGGTTCCTCCATGTGATAGGCTGCCACGGTGCTAACTGCCGAGTTTTCAAAGGTAAACAGAAAAAGGCATGGGCTCCACAGTCACTGAGCTTACAGTTCTGTGTGGAATCCTATAATAAGAAAGCCATAATATGCTCATGAGAATGTATAATTGGCCATTGTTGTGAACACTGTAAAGCACGATGGATGATGAAGGTCTTCATAAAAGGAGAAATGAGTATCAGATCCCTGCTTCACACTCTTTGCTGGCCCCCGGGCACTTGGGGGAAGGTCCCTGAGTTAGTTTGAGAGTCACCTGGGGCCTGGGTGGTACTAGGGCTGGTTTTGCCTTCTGCCGTGTTGACTCGAGGCCCCATGTATTAGTTTCCTAGAGAAGTCATAACAAAATCCCACACCAGGTGGTTTCAATGACAGGCATTTATTTTCTTGCAGTTCTGGAAGATAAAGTCCAAGTTCGGTTGTCAGCAGGGTTGGTTTCTTCCAAGGCTTCCTGACTTGTAGGTGGTCGCCTTCTTCCTGGGTGTTCATGTGGTCTTTCCTCTGTGTACTGTAGTCCTTGTATTTCTTTGTGCATCCACATTTCTTCTTTTTATAAGGACACCCATCAGATTGGATTAGGGCACACCCTAATGGCCTCATTTTCACTTAATCGCCTGTTTGGAGGCTCTATCTCCAATTACTTTGCAGTACTGGAGGTTAAGGCTTTAACATGAATCTAAGGGGTCTAAGTCAGAGGGGTCAAAATGCCATCAACAAGAGAAATTTATTTCTCACAGTTCTGGAGGCCGGAAGTCCAAGGTCATGGTGTCAGTGTGGTCAGGTTCTGGAGGGAGTCATCTTCTGAATTGCATGTGGCTGACTCCTCATTGTACCCTCCATGGAGAAGGAACTGTGGGTTCTTCATCCTATTAAAAGGGCATGCATCCCATCTTGGGGACTCCACCCCTATGACCTCATCCAAACCAAGGCTCTCCCAAAGGCCCCACCTGCAAATACCATCATCACATTGGGATTAAGTTTCAACATATGCATTTTGGGGGGGGGGGCGCACAAACATTCATTCCATAGCAGGGGGACACAACTCAGCCCTTAACACATTGGAAAGGGCTTAGGATCTGAATTTTCAATGACTGTCTCCGGGTGTTGCTGAGGAAGTTGGTTGATGCATCATACTTCGAGAACATCTGGCCTGGATGATGGTATGCTAAGAGCCTGGTGTGGCACGCAGTGCGGACCATCGTCTGCTTAGATGCTGTAGCCTTCTGCATCCCATGGCTGTCTTGTGCACCATGATGGACGTGCCTCTGGCTTCTCACCGTTCGCCTGCCTCCCTCCTATTTGCACACACATACCCTGTGCCTTTTCTCTTTTATCTGGCTCCTGGCCAGTCTTCCAAGATCTAGTGCGACCCTTGGTTGCAATCCCCTCTCTTTTCTGGAGACATTTTGGCTACTCTTTTATTACTCTGCATTTTACATTCTACATTAAAGTTTTCTTAGTGTTCCTTTTATTTTTCTCTTTACATCTTCTTTGTGTCCCAGTTTCATTCTCCCCAAAGTTCCCCGGAATGAGTTTCCTGGCCATTCATTTGTTTCATCTTTCCGTGTAGGCGATAAGAGAAATAGGGGATGATTTGAGGAAGGGAGTGTGGCTGGGCTACACCACTCAGCTCCCCTTCATGTCACTAAGTACTGATCTATGTGGGGCATAACCTGGGTTCTTTGCTTTTACTCTTACAACATGAACATCCTTTTCATCTTCCCTTTGATGGGGAAGAATGTGCTTCTAAAGAGCTTCAAGAGAATGTGGGGAAGCCATCTTTTGGTGTATATTCTAGTGAAGATGAAGGCTATGAAAACTTTAAAATGATTTGCCTTTTCCAACCGGGTGCCTAATTCTTACATAGGAGGTGGTGGGACTGCTCATAAGAGATCCAGATAAACCCACCTCTCAAAAGTCCCATGACCTTGAGGGCAGGCTTCCCATGGAAGCGCTGTCCAATGCCTTCTCCCTAGGCTGGGTGCAGGGGTTAAATGAAGGAATAGACACAAAGAAGCAAACACCTGTCCCAATCTCGTAGTCTCTCCATGAAAATGCTTTCTCCCAGCTCCCTTTACCCGCTTTAGAAATGGACTTGTTTTTGGCAAAGTGTAAATCTGCAGTTCAAAGACACAAAGGATTAGGAAGATTACCTGGCATGGTGGATCTCAATTAGCAGTTAGTTTATTCTGATGACTCGAATGTGAGAGAAGCCAAAGCATTTTGACTACATGTCCAATGATATGCATGAGGGTTTAAAATATAAATCTGGAGATTTTCACGGTGTTGTAGCATTTGGGGGATTTTGTAGCTCAAACCATAACATAAGGGAGACCCACAGAATCCTGGCTTTAATTCAGATCCCTATCATGTGTGGGATGCCATCATGTTGTTGACTCATCTATTTATTCTTTCAGTATACCTTTACAGAGCACCTACCACGTGCCCGCATGATATTTGATCCTTACATGCTCTTCTGAGTAGATCATTCATTCCCCCCATTTCGTAGGGGTAAGAATTGAGGCTCAGAGAAGTCACGCTAAGGGCAAACAGCCTGGAAGTTGTGGAGCCTGCATACGGATGGGTGTATCTGAATTCATAACCACTATTCTTGGCCTCGGCATCAATTCCAGCATGACTCAGCCTACACAACAGTTATCCACTCTGTGAATGATGGATCAACTTGGATACCATAGCAGTGACACTGTCTTGTTGTCTCTTGTCTCTTTCCATTCTTTTATTCACCCATCCATACATCTATCCACCCACCCACCCATCCACCCACCCATTCATCCACCCATCCACACATCTACCCATCTACCCACCCAACCATGCACCCATGTACCCACTCATCCATCCACCCATCCACTCACCCATTCATCCACCCATCCACTCACATAGCCATCTGCCTATCTACCCACCTACCCATCCATTCGCAGGGAGAATAATGCCAGTCAAGACAGAAGCAGAGTCAGAATTTAGAAGTAGTGGGTATGTCGGACTTAAATATTTCTCTCTTCCTCAGTTTCCTCATCTGTAAAATGGGGGAATTATTATAGCAATGATGACAACCTACCTTTTAGTTTTGGTGTGAGGATTAAATAAGATGATACACTTAAAGCTCTTAGAACTGTAAAGCTCTGGCACTTAGTAATCATTATTATGCCATTGTTATTTTTATTATCATTTCAACCTTATATTTTGATAATTTATTATTTCAGCTATATGTTATACTTAATTTCACATAGCTGGCTGAAACTTATTAAGAGATGCAGTCAGCTCAACTACTTGGAATTTATAGAATATGACAACCTGATTACTCTGGACATCAGTGACTTTGAAGTCTGTGATAGCCGTGTGGACTGAGGCACCATGGCTGTTTACATGTCTCCATCTGTGGTCAGAGAATTTGCTGAGCAAACAGACAGAACCAGCATAACTGCCTGGGGACAGAGTTAACCTCCATGGCACTTCAAAAGGACCTGTGTACCAACAACTGTGTTTTCTGGATTCAAAGCAATACTTCTGCATTAAAGTAGAGCCACCAAAGACTTCCTTTCTGAAGGTCACACACACTTACTCCTAGTTCCCACATTGGCACCCTGAATGGATTGGGCAAATCATTCGGTGAAGTTAGGGCTCCACTCTCTCATTTATATAACTCAGGACCCATCTGGTTCCTTAAGGTTCAAGTGAGATCATCCCTTTACTCAACATGTTGGTTGAATGCCTACCACGTGCCAAGCCCTGGGCTGAGGGCTGATAATACTAAGGTGAGGAATGGTGGACAGAGTTCTTGTTTTCAGGGAAACTTCAGTCTTGTGGAGAACACAAATATGGTGCATGTAGCTGAGTACCTCGCACACAGTAGGTCCACGCAATGAGCTTTCCCCACCCCTGCTGATCCCCAGCATCAGAGTGAGCTTAAACTAAATCTATGGCTACGAGGATCCTTCCGCCTCCCTTTTTTATTGTTAAGTGTTGACTGACGAAGGAAGAAGGCGAGTAGTCGGACCCTAGTATTTGTCTGAGTTCTGCACTATTTGCTTTGTAAATTCAAGACAGTTTTATAATATGTTTGACCTTAGTTTCTTCCTCTGTTTAATGAGGTAGTTCAGAGGGATAAACTCCCTAGTCCTGTTCAGGGGAAGATGCTAGAATTTGACCACCGTTTTGTAACCCCTGTCAGTGGCACTAAGACTATAAATCCCTAAAAAGCCACCATTCCAGGGAGGCACTGAGGACAGTTATTTTCCACGTGATGGATGAAGGGAAAGGTGGACACAGACATGGCTGTCTTCCAGTGATCCACTTGACCGTAGCTCAGCCCATTTCCTGGCTGGAAGAATGGGCCCTTGAAGAGAACCTTGCCCAACTCAGTGACTTAAACACTCAGGCCACTTGTCACAAAGGCTTTCTCAAAAGCATTATTTTCCATCTTCAAAGCTGTGGACTTAAAAGGAGCTCTCCTGCGATCACCTTCCTTTCTGTTGCCTGAGTGGACTTGTTCTCTTCCGCCACCTGTTTGGATGAGCTCAGCAGTCACCCCGGGCCATGGAGTCAGGACACAGGAGTTCCAGGCATAGCTCTGCTTTCTTACTTGCCTTAGAAAAAAACACTTGCCCTCTCAGGAATCAGATTCTTCTGTAGTGAAATGAGGAGAGTGTAAGGTTGTCAGGAGTGCAGGGAAGATCCTCGCACTTTAAGTAGATGTAAAGGATTTCCATCCGGAAGATGAGGGCTAATGTTACCTGTCTCTTGGCAGTGGTCACATTTAACCTCCCTGGTCTCTCATTCCTTCTCTGTAATCTGCAGCCTGCAGCGGTCATCTCCAGAAGTGGACTGGGCGGACGAAGTAAGAAATTGCGGGTTGTAGTACGATAGAATTCATTTTGTTTTTGTGAGTTTCATGCCTACAAAGTGATAATCTCTTTTAAAAATAGCACCACCTTTTCTGTTTAAATGCAGTTTTAATTTTTCTTATATGTTTATTTATTTTTGAGACACTGAGAGAGAGACAGAGCATGAGCAGAGAAGGGGTAGAGAGAGAGAGGGAGACACAGAATCCATCACGGCCTCCAGGCTCCGAGCTGTCAGAGCAGAGCCCGACGCGGGGCTCGAACTCACGAGCCGCGAGATCATGACCTGAGCCGAAGTCGGACGCTTAACTGACTGAGCCACCCAGGCGCCCCGTAAATGCAGTTTATATTCCAGCCTGAATCAGGTCAGCCATGGGCCCTTCCTGTCACTGGGATCACACCCACTATCCCAGCAAGGTACCCTCAGCCGCTGTGCTTGGCCTTCACCCCAGTCAGTACAGCCCAGCGCAGTGGTTTTTCCTATGAAGAGCCTGTGAATGCTTCTCACCATCAGACTGAATTTTTGTTCAGCCGAAGTCCTCAATGGTTGGCATGTAGCAGACACTCAGGTAGCAGTTTTGTCCTGTGAGTTAACTGGGGCCTCATGTGGTCTCCAATGCATTTACAGTAAACAGATTGCTTTTGGAAAGAAACAGGACGATACCAACAACAAAATGGAAGAAATTGAAATATGAGACAAGCTCTCCAAACAAAAATGGGTGTTGGGAAAAGGGTTCTCTCTGGTAGAACAGAAAGTCATCTGTAAAACCCTCATGTCTGGGGTGCCTGGGTGACTCAATCGGTTAAGCGTCCAAATCTTGATTTCGGCTCAGGTCTTGATCTTGATGAGGTTCACGCGATGGTGGGGTTCACGGGTTTTGGAGCTGACGGCCAAGAAAGAATTCTTGAAGACATCTTTGGTGCAGAAAGGTGATTTTATTAAAGCACAGGAACAGGACCCCTGGGCAGGAAGAGCTGCCCTGGGGTTGTGGAGTGTAACTGGCTATATACTGTGGACTTGGGGGAGGTAAAGTCAAAAGGGAAGTTGCCAAGGAGACTTTCATATGCTAAAGAAGACTCCCAGGATACTGAAGGCCTAGCTATTGTCAGGCTAAGGTTGTTTTTCCCTCTAGGAGGAGCATTAAGGTTAAGAGTCCAGGGAGTTCCTGGACTTTAGGCTATTGATGGCATTGCCTTTTTCTTGTAAACTGGTAGAGACTCTTCTATGTTTTTTTGTCCTTTCCTGTTTTGGGGTAGCTGGGAGTGACCAAGGAATATCATACACGTCCCACCTGGGAGGGAGTGGGTGCTAGCTTGTACTTTGCCCTCAGCTTGCCTCACGCTCCCTCATTAATCTCGTGGTTTATCAGTTGGATCCCTGCATCAGGCTCTGTGCTGACAGCTCGGAGTCTGGAGGCTGCTTCGGGTTCTGTGCCTCCCTCTCTCTCTGCCCCTCCCCTGCTCACGCCTTGTCTCTCTCCTGGAAATAAATAAATAAGATCCTCACGTTCTTGGGGCACCTGCCTGGCTCAGCCAGTAGAGCATGAGACTCTTCATCTCTGGGTTGTGAGTTCAAGCCTCACGTTGTGTTTGTGGCTTACTTAAATAAAAAGTCCTCACCTCCTCTCTCTGCCCATCTCTGGAATCCCCATGCCGACAGTATGGTCTCCTAAGCACCTTCTCTCTGAGTCCTGCTTCCTTCCCCAAACCATCCTGACACCCACCCCCAGGAGTTTTCGTCCTCTGTTCTCCTTCAGGAGTGCTGCTGTTAATTCTGTAGTTTCCCTGCTTCTGATTTCACCCTTAGATTAGCTCTACCCTGATCAGCTCAATAAAGCGGATTCTTGGAGGGGACATGATTAGCAGATAGGGGTAGGATGATGGGAGGGACACCCAGGGACCACCCTCACGTATGGTACTGAGTGCTCGCCCGTGAATACGGACACCTAGCACACTGTCCCCTTGCCCTGTGTCTTCAGGTCACCTGGATATCATGTGACAGGTGGCACATGTCCTCGTTGCTGTCCTTTGATTGCTGTTGCTGTCTCATCCCCCAACAGAGGGTTTCAGGTTATCTGTATCACTTGTGTCCAGCTTTCTGTCCTCAGTGCCTCGAGCCCTGCTTCTCCCAAAGTCAGTGCTTAGTAAATGCTTGCCGACTGAATTAATGTGATAAATGACAGTTTTGAAAATGAAGATGTCTTGCATTGACTAATTAGAAGCTTAATTTGTTTGAGTTCTGCCTTCCAGGTTCGACGTGAGATTTTAGAAGACCACACGATGTCTCTTTGTTTGCTTATTTCCTGTTTTTGTTCCTTGCAGCGAAAGGCCCAGACACTTCAGTGCACACATACAGCTGACTTAATGAAGTGAATTCACATTTCCTGGCTCGTTTTGGAGAACTTCTTTGGAACCAGTAGGACCTAGTTAAAAAACAAACAAGTTTATTAGAGTTAGATAGACTAGATTTTAAATTCGGTCAAATCACTTACTAGTTTGGGAACATTAGTTTCCTGTTCTGTTATTTGGGGTCGGAGACCCCCTTCACACAGATGCCATGAGAAATGAGCCTTTCACTACCGGCATTGAAATCGATCATGGCCCCTGTGTCCCCACCTCACACACCTCCACAAACACAGTTGTGTCTGGGGGTAGGACCTCATGGAGTTGTTACATTCGGCCTCATGCAAGCCTTAGGATGGGTCTGGCCTCATCAGAAGCTGCCATCCGGCTGCAATCCACTAACTTAATTAAAGGTAAACTGTCCTCCAGGTAAACCATGAGGTGATGCAGGCATGCTCTCCCGAGAATCATTGTCTAGTCCTTTCTGATCCGTCAGGGGCATTGCATTAAAATCGATCCATTTCCCAAACTCCATTGCTGTTCTTTTCTAATCGAGTTACAGACCCAGCTATAGAGCACCAGCCCTTCCCCCGGGAGCAGGAACTCCCCTGCACAGCAAGGCTCTTTGACACAATATGGTTTGCCTGGAATTCATCACTCAGGGGACTTGGTGAATTGAAGATCTATTACTTTTTTACATTCTGCGTTCTGTGGAGTGCCTGGCATAATGTTCTGGCCACCTTCCAGAATTATTTTCATTGCTTTTCTTCCTCCCTCTCCCTCTCCCTCTCCCTCTCCCTCTCCCTCTCTCCTTTGGCTTTGTTTTATTTTGCTTCGTGTTTGGTGGTGGAGGTTATTTGGAGATAATGTAGTAAAAAATATATCAGTTTTAGGTCTGAAAGGTAGAACCCAAGTCCCAGATACATAGAGTCATTTGACATTAAAAATAATATTTATTTAATTTCAGAGACAGAGAAAAGGAGGGGCAGAGAGAGAGGGACAGAGAGAATCCCAAGCAGGCTCCACACTGTCAACGTAGAGCCTGACATGGGGCTCCTGAGCAGAAATCAAGAGTCAGATGCTTAATCTGCTGAGCCACCCAGGCGCCCCATGGTCATTTGACATTTAAAAACCTGTTGAAAGGCGATAATAAATAGCATCTACCTGAGGGATGTTGTGTGTGCCTGGCATATAGTAAGTGCTCCACAAATATATGTTAAGCAAATTAAATCTTAAACACAGAAATACACACACGCACACACACACACACACACGCACACACACACACACACACACAGGCGTGCGGGTGCGCACACACAGTGATCTATAAAGAGATGTCAGCTGTCAACCGTTATCATAATTTCCATCTTCTTCATATTAAACTTGATTATTTTTAAAGTCGAGACTAGACTCAGATTCAGAAAACCTGAATTCTAATCTTGCTTGTGCAGTGCACCTTGGACAAGTCCTATAATATTTTGAGCCATCTACTTTCTCATCTGTAGAATGGTAGGGAGGAGACAGCTAAGCACTCTTTTCCATCCTTTGCCTACTGCATACACACTCATTTATCCAACTTCATATGCAAAATCTTCAACTAACTGTCTCCAGTCTATACCTCTGTGTATAAATATATACAATTCTTCAGCACTCTCCTTTTCTACCCTCTTACTGCCCCCTACCTCCCAGGTTTCTTGTATCTCTCTCTTTTGTTCAATAATTGTTTATTCAGTGTCTGTTCTGTGAAGACATTGGTTTAGGTAATGAATAAAGCAACAAATAGACAAAAAATCCCTTGCTCCCATGAAGTTTGTTTGCTAGTGGGGGAAAGTATAAAAAAGCAATAAGCAGGGGTCCCTGGGTGGCTCAGTTGGTTGAGCATCTGGCTTCAGCTCAGGTCAGAATCTTGTGGTTTGTGAGTTTGAGCCCCACGTCATGCTCTCTGCCGTCAGCCCGTCAGCCCAGAGCCCACTTCAGATCCTGTCCCCTCTCTCTCTCTCTCTGTCCCTCCCTCACTTGTGCTCTCCCAAGAAATAAATACATATTTTAAAAAAAAGCAATAAGCATATGGTGTGTCGGGCTGTGTTAAGTGCAATGTCTTATGTTCTTTACATAATCACAGTACCGATGGTGAAGGAGTGAAGATTCCCACTTTGGTCTGAACCCAACCTAGTGCCCCCATTCGAGGTGTCAGTGTCCCCCTCCTTCCCAGTTAATGGCCTGACCTTCACAGAAGAGACTGGGTGAGTGTGCAGCTTCAACTTCACTCGTAATTGTGCAACCTGCATAAATAAGACGGGGTTTTGATTTGTAGCCTTGTCTGTTCTGTGGCTTCTCTTAAAGCTGCCACAGAAACAGTCTTGTTCTCTGATGGGTAGAGTTGACATGGCCGATTGAAGCCCAGGTCTTGCTTTCTCCTTGTTGTCACTCCAGCGCGGTGAGAAGTGTCCATCCCACCCAGTGTCCTTAACTCTAGCCGCGTTCAGCAGCCACGTGGTCCTCAAGCCCCTTGCTGGAACAGGCGCTGCCTCCCAAGAAGGCAATAAACGAATTAATCGTCATACCACTTGGTGTGATCATTAGTGTCCCATTACCATGGGTTATTAGTGTCCCAGTTTTCACCAACATGGAGCTCAGCACTTATTCAACTCCAGAGGCACAAGCAAACCCATCTTTGCGGGTGTGTTTTCTTGGATGACTTCTACCAAGGAAAGTGGTTCTTGAGGCCGCATTAGAAAAGCAGAGTCATCAGTAGTGTTTTCAAGCAGAGCTTTTTGGCATAGGGAGTTGATTGTGTCAGCATTGGAAGGTCAGCAGAGCAAGAAGATTGGGCTGACTCCGTGATTAATCACGAATAATTACGATTATTGATGACATATTGATTAACGATGTCACAAGAGGCAATAATTGCCAAGGCGGGGGGACCCAAAGGAGGAATTGGAGCCACCAGAATTTAAGAGCTGAGACCTCCAGGGAAAGCAGCGGCCTTTAAGGAGGGCCTGCTGCAAAGCTGTAGCTCGGTCCTCTGGGGTGGGCTCACTGGAGGTGATACTTTGAGTGACAGGGAAACACAATCCACGTTGGCGGTGGCTCCGAAGGGAAGGAGTGAGGGGTGCCAGAGGAAATCGATGTCTGAGGCGGAGCCGTGCACCGTGGCTAGGGCTGCACGGACTGGAATTGAAAACATGAACGAAGGCCATCTCCCCTCTTTGCTGCTGTCCATTTGCCCTCTGGCACTTTCCTTTGGCAGCATCCGATGGGAGGTCAGCCTACGCGTGAGGCAGGGTAATGTGGTTTGCAGATTCCCAGCTCCAGCTAACGGAGCACAAAGAGGTGGGCTTGGAGCTGTGAGAGGAAAGGGACATAACCCACACCAGAGCCTGGAAAGGCCAAGCCAAAACCAGTGGGCTCTACAGCCTACCTCCTAGAGCTATTAAATTATCCAGAGTGTCTGCTGAGTCCTGGCGCTAGGTGGACCCATCCCATAGTAGTGACGATGGTCATGGTGGGGGTCAGGACTGACAGCTGCTGTTCAGGGAGGGGCCTTATGTGCAGGTGCTTAGCACGCCTGCCTCATCCACACAGGATGGCTCTTTGAATTTCGTGTCCTTCACTCCCTACCTGCAGCTAGTTTTACCAAGTCTTGCAAGGTTTTACCTCCTGCATATTAATCCATTTCTTGGTTCCCTCAAGTATGATAGTTTCAGGCTTGTACCCCTTTTTTGTTTCATTACTACAGGATTTACCTGACCTCCTTCCTTCTCTGTGTTTCCCTCTCATCCTTCCTTCGCACTGCTAGCAGATAATCTTTCTTCTAAAAAAAACAAAAAACAGAAACCAAATTGTATCGCTCCTCCAGTTAAACCATTTCAGTGGCTCACCATGGTGCACAGGATGAATCCAAACCTCCTAACGTGGGCTCAACGGGGCATTGATGATGGAGCTGAGTTTCTTCTCGTGTGTCACGTGCTCTCATGCCTCCTCGCTGCCGTCCATGTTCTGCCTCCACCTGTGATTCTGTCTGCCCCTTGTCCATCTGTGCATAGTCTCTGTGTACATCAATGCTTCCTCCCTCGTCGCCTCTTCTCTGAAGCCCTTTCTCATCTCTCACCTTTCAAACCAACGTGTACGTGTGTGTGTGTGTGTGTGTGTGTGTGTGTGTGTGTGTGATCGCAAAGCTATTTGTATCTCCATCACACTTTTTTATTATCACTGAGTTTTAGGCAGAAGTGGAAGGGAAAGAGCATAGATTTTGGAGGTAGACAGTCTTGAAGTTGAATCATAGGCCTGACACGGAAGTGCTAGGTGAATTTGTCCAAGTGACTTGCCTTCCTTGAATCTCACCTGCTGCATCTGAAAAGTGGGCTCTACGGCCCACTTTAGAGAACTGTTAAATTAATGAAACTGCATCATTAATTTCCTCCCACAATGTGTGGCAGGCAGTGGGCTTTTTATTTTTTTAAAAAAAATTTTTTTTCAACGTTTATTTTTATTTTTGGGACAGAGAGAGACAGAGCATGAACGGGGGAGGGGCAGAGAGAGAGGGAGACACAGAATCGGAAACAGGCTCCAGGCTCTGAGCCATCAGCCCAGAGCCCGACGCGGGGCTCGAACTCACGGACCGCGAGATCGTGACCTGGCTGAAGTCGGACGCTTAACCGACTGCGCCACCCAGGCGCCCCTCCAGTGGGCTTTTTAAATAACTGCTAGTTCCTTTCTTTGACCCAAGTATGGCTGGTCACCCCACTACAGTCTAAGCTGCATGAAGTCAGGATCAAGTTTCTAGTTCCGTTCCCACAGATCCTGGAACAATGTGTGGCACGTAGCAGACAATCGTGCATACAGGGTTTCCGGAGAGGTCCTGTCTCCCCTTCAGCTGGTGTGCTTGGGGGTCCATGCCATTCTTTGGGAAGCACTACGGCCGGGCACAGTAATGTGCACTTGGGCAAGGATGAAATCAGAGAGTGGCTGTGCAGTACCTGGACAGTCTCTGCACTAGAGAGCTTGAACCAAAAAACAGGTTCTCTCTCTTTTTGGCAACGTGCGTCACCCTCCTCACAGAATCTGAAGGACCTCTTGATAACCTGCAGTCAAAGGGAAGCTCGGAGTGCTCCCTCTCTCCATGTGATGCCTCCCTTTAATGGTACCTGGGTTTGTGTGCAGCATTTCCTTTAGGGCTCAAGGTGAGACTGTTGCCTGTGATGTGCTGAGGACCATGGACACCACACAGTGTAGAGGAGCGAGCATAGGCTTTGGGCTCATCCCTGATGGCATCATGTGTAATTAGTTACTTAACCCCAAAGCTTCATTTATTGCTCTGTGTGCTGTAGAGTTCCCTCATACTGACCACACGGGACCATTATGAAATGACAATTGGGCATTCACGTGGAGGAACTTTGTGACCTGGAAGAATACCGTCTTTGTGCTGGCCCTCAACAAAGATTTCCACAGATACATGCTCTGGAAACTTTGCTTGGTAAAGCTCCCTGTGGATAAATGAAGGCCTTCAAATGGGCAGGAGTAATTTAATTTCCATGAAAGTTAATTGAGATCTGTGTTTTCTGAAGGCTAATGGTCTGGTGAGAGATGTCCTGAGTCAAGATAATGTGATGACCTACTTGTTTTTTCAGGTACCGGTTATTGAACAGAAGTCACATCTGTCACTGTTAACCTGTTTGCACAGTGACCTCTCCTGTCTCACCCACCTAGTCTCCCTGGCTATTATAGGGGAAGAAGGTCATCCCACTGAAAGACATGAAATGCCAAGGAGTAAAATACAGCCCCCAGGAAGCTTGGTTTTTGTAGTTGCTACATTTCCTTAAGCAGCCAGACCAGTATTTGCATAGGGCTACTCTGTGCCAGGCACAGGCTAGACATAAGGTCCAGGAAGAAAAGCCATGACCTCAGTGCTCAGAGGCTTTCCTTTTTATTGGCGGTGGGAAGAAGATTCAAAAGAAAGTGAAAATGTCATGGAATTTTAGAGCAGCCATGATTCTATGTAAAAAATGCACAAGGTGAGGATGTTCCATCACTTAGGGCAGTTGCTGCTACTTTAGTGACTTTAATGATTCCTAACAGCCCAAGATAAAATACAAATCCCATATTGTAGAATCATAGAAGGAGATAAGAAAATCAGCCACCCCTTACCCCAGGCATTCTGTCTTCTGTTTTATTTATTATATTCAGGCCACTTACCATGATTCAGAATTTTACTATTTTTTTCTATCTCTCTGTATGCACACACGCACATATAAATCGGCACGTGCACATAGGCACACACACATGCACAGTGCACACGGGGAGGCATCCTCTGGATACTTAGATCAATGAGTGAGGGCTTCGAGGAGCAGGTAGGACGGGATGCGTGACATAAGGTTTGAAAGACCCACACGAAATAGTTTCAGTTGTCAATTATATGATGTGAACTAATTATCTCACACAAAACAATGATAATCTTGGTAAATATAGAACAGAAGTTTCAAGAAAGCTGGGAACTTGTTAGAACCCGTTCTAGAAGTATTCCTGGATGGAACCTGCATGTGTGCAGTAATTATCTGCTGAGTTAATTAATTGATGAATTAATTAGTTATTATACTGAGTCCCCAACCTCCTGCAGCTAATCTGTCTATACTTTGTTCTGAGATATTTCAAAAGCTAATATCTTTGTGAGACATAAACTGTCCAACCTTTTAGGATTCTTTACTTTTTTTTTTTCACTTCAAGTAGGGGACATGCAAGACTCATTTTCTTTTCTTTTCTTTTTTTTAGGATTTCTTTCTTTTTTTAAAATGTAATTTATTGTCAAATTGGTTTCCATACAACACCCCGTGCCCATCCCAACAGGTGCCCTCCTCAATGTCCATCACCCATTTCCCCCTCTTTCCCACCCCCCGTCAGCCCTCAATTTGTTCTCAGTATTTAAGAGTCTCTTATGGTTTGCCTCCTTCCCTCTCTGTAACTTTTTTTTCCTTCCCCTCCCCCATGGTCTTCTGTTAAGTTTCTCAAGATCCACATTATGAGTGAAACATATGGTATCTGTCTTTCTCTGTGTGACTTATTTCACTTAGCATAACACTCTCCAGTACCATCAGTGTTGCTACAAATGGCCAGATTTCATTCTTTCTCATTGCCAAGTAGTATTCATTTTCATACATAGCTAATTTTCATTGATTGCGAGCATATTTTCCTTTATGTCATTGAGTTTAGTCATAATGTTTGCTAATTCCGGTATCTGTGTCATCTTGGGGTCAGTCTCCATTGATTATCCTTTTTTTTTTTAAGAATAGGTCACATTTTCCTGTTTGTTGTCCTGTTAAACTCACTTTGGACTCTTTCCTGGATATTGTGAATGTTGTGCTGTGGAGACTCAAGATTCTATAATTTTCTTCCGATGAGTGTTGTGTTCCTGTCGTCACTTGTTGCCTTCTTTGTTGTAGTGGGCAGTTAACTTGCTTAAACTCAGATTGCAATCTCTGCCTTTTGGGCAGGAGTTCAAATCTTGGGTAGTTATTTTATCTTTAGTTAGGCTTCTTGGAGTCTGCTCTATGCAGGCGTATTTTGAGGTTCAGCCTGGGATTTGGACAGAAAATATGTACAGACTGTGTGGTTCCCTTCTCTGTTTCTTTCCCTCGTAGATTTCTGCCTCACTTCACAGACGTTGACGTTGTCCTGAATTCTGTCCTCTGGTCTTTTGGGCCAAAAGAGTATAGTCTTTTATAGGCATGGCCCCCTGCCTTCATGGTAAAAGCCATATAAATAGGAAACAGTGAGTCAATAAAAGGAGTGCAAAGTGAACTTGAACTTGACTTAGCTGATATTCGAAGGCACTCAAATTCCCTTTCTTTTTCCTGTCTTCCGCTATATTTTCCAGCTTTACTCCACATTCTTGCTAAGGAAGCAGAGGGAGTCCACAGGACCCTGGCCCTCAACTAGATGGTGTAGTGCTGTCGCCTAAGTGAGAGACTGGGAATTTTAGGAATGCCTTTTCACTTGAGAGCCCCTTGAGTAATAATCATAAAAAGATGTTATAGTAAAACTTTGCATTTAAATTGCCTCTTATTCTTAGGATGTCAAAGTGCTTAGCAAACACGAATTGCTAGAAACCTTTTAGATTAATTAAAATGAGCAGATTTCCCAGACAAAGAAGATGACTTTTTGTACTTGCGATGTTTTTCACAGGTGAGCGGACTGACACACAAATACGTTCTTTTGTCAAATCAAGAGGTTCTGAGAACAGGTGAATTCAGCCTGAGCACAGCAACCGTACTGCCCAGTTTCATTGCTTTTCAGAATAATACTGATGACAATATCAGGGATTCATGAGTACCGTGCTTGTGTGAGAGTATTTGGGCTGATAAGTCAGGCATGCTGGCTGGCACTTGGGGTGCAGGAGGGCATTGTTTCCTCCCGGTGCCCTGGGAGGCAGATCTTCCCTTCGGCTTAGGCTGCTGTGTGGTGGGTCTTATTTTTGCTTTATAGCCCAGGAAATGGAGGCAGTTCCACTTGCTGTGGGTCCTCCAGCTAGGAAGTGTCAGAGCTGGGAGTTTTAAAAAAATGTTTATTTTATTTATTTTTGAGAGAGAGAGAGAGGGAGAGAGAGATTGATTGATTGATTATGAGCTAGGGGGCAAAAAGAGAGGGAAACACAGAATCCAAAGCAGGCTCCAGGCTCTGAGCTGTCAGCCCAGAGCCTGACATGGGGCTCGAACCCACAAACCATGAGTTCATGACCTGAGCTGAAGTCAGATACTTAACTGACTCAGCCACCCAGGCGCCCGCAAGAGCTGGGATTTTGACTCAAGTTTGTCAGATTCCTATATTCTTCTCTGTATTTTCTGTATTCCTATAGATATTCTTATATTCTCTACCAATATCATTACTAAATATTACCCTTCTCCCCATTTCTAAACTCCTGGGAAACATACACATTCTCGTCAGAAGTAGCAGCTCATCACAGACCCACTGGGAATGGGGGCTCAGTATTGGCCATTAGAGGACACGAGAGCAGAGGTTAGTTGAGGTCAGATGGGAGGCCATGCAAAAGAGAGCCAAGGCACTTGGACTTTCTTCCACTCTATATCGTCCCATTTGCCAGTGCTGATATTCAGCACTCAGCTGTCCAAAGGCAAAGGGAAGGAGACTGCCATTCTCTCGAGCAGCTGCAGTGAGCAGACACCATGGCAGACATGTGGCCAAATGGTATTCTCACGAAAACCCTATGAGCAGGTTCCCATCTCTATTTCACAGAGCAAGAAACTAAGACTTGAAAGATTAAAGGAATTTTCCAAGGTTGCCTAGCCCTTAAAAATTGTCAGCAGCTTGTTTAACTTCAAGACAGTTCCCTGCCCTTCTCACAATGCTTAAAAAAGTCACATTCTATTCAGATCTGATGGCCAAATCAGTCTGAATGGAATATGCCCACCTAGGTTGACATGCTACGTAAGGATTTTCTGTTCACGGTGGACACATGGTTGCCAGGTTTCCATTTGGAGACTGCTGTGGTTTTCCAACCTGGTGGTACCAGCAAAATACAAGAGCATAGTCCCATTGTGCCCATCCCAGCCTGGGCATGCTCACCTTTACAGACGGCCTCGCCCAGAGATAAGCCCAGTGGTGTGCCTTTGCGTTCTCGTTGCCACTTTGTTCGTAGAATTGTTTATGAAGCCCAGATCCGCTCCTGTGCCTCGGTCTTTGACGCAGGGGGATGTTCTGGGAACACAGACCGAACTGCCCTGTATTTCACAGAAGGCCGGACTCAGGTGTGGTGTTCACTGGCAGAACCGGCAGGCACTTTAATCCCTGCTGTCCAGCTCAGGATACATTTCCACCAGCGTTTGTGTGGAGTGAGCCATTTCTCCACGACACGCTGCCGAGGCTCCCCTGATTTCACCCTGACCACGCGTGGCGGGAAGGACAGTGCGGGGGGGTTTTCCAGGGAAATGGCAAAAGTGCCCAGAGGTAGATACATGTTCCTGCCACATTGCGCCCCATGGACTTCTCTTCTTGTGAATCCAGGTTTTCTCATCATCAAATCACCGGGGACACTGCTTAGTTCCATGGTGACCCTCTCCAGGGCCCAACTGTCACATCTAGGATAAGCCTGGAAGTAAATGCTCCGTGTGCAAAGGTGGAGGGCTCTGGATGTACCCTTTAGTGGCACTTTAATGGTTGTTTCATAGTGGGACCACTCCAGCCCCACCCCCCGCAGGCCAGTAGGGCACATAGATTGTCACAGATGCTGTGGCCCCAAGGCCAGGGAATGCAGGATATTAGGAGGTTGAGATAGCTCTGGGCAGCATGGCAGAGCTAACGAGGTGGTTTTGAAATATCTGCTGAATCCAGAGCCCCGGCCTGCAGCTGATGACTGGAGTGGCTTACTCCAGTTCCACTGGGGATCAGATTTGAAGTCTCCCCTTGTTTTTTTTTTTTTTTTTTTAATGTTTATTTATTTTTGAGAGAGATAGAGAAAGAGAGAGCAAGCAGAGGAAGTGCAGAGAGAGAGAGGGAGACACAGAATCTGAAACAGGCTCCAGGCTCTGAGCTGTCAGCCCAGAGCCCAACGCGGGGCTCGAACTCACGGACAGTGAGATCGTGACCTGAGCCGAAGTCGGATGCTTAACCAACTGAGCCACCCAGGCGCCCCTAGAAACTTTGTTTTTAAACAAAGGAGTGACAGTGCAATTTAGAAAGATTGTTTTGAGAGCAGACCAGAGGGCAGTTGGTGGCCTTCAAATATGTGTTTTGGTTCATTTGTGGGATTTATTTATTTAATTCTCAGGGAAACTTGACACAGTATAGTTGAAAATACGTGAAAACTTCCAAAACTTTATACATGAACTATTTTTGGATATTGTTACTGTATTTTATAAATAGTATTTACTATTTGTTCTTGCATTTAATAAGTAATATAATAGTATTGTTATGGTATTTGAATATAGCGCTGACACCACGTAGTAAAACAGCACACCTCATCCAATGAAGGTAATACTCTAAGCTTGCCAAGTGGTTAAGAGGCGTCAGTGGGATGCCGAGTGTGGACCCTGGCGCCTGGCTTCAGACTGGGAAGATCAGAAGCTCCAGGGGGAAGAGCGGGATGTGCTGCCCCAGCCTTGTGGTTGGAGGCAGGCAGTGAGACTGCTTGGGGCTTGTCCTGGAGCTGAGAGGGCCCCAGTCTGGTGCCACCGTTCAGTGGTTCCAGTTTACAGGTGTAGACCCCCCACTTACTTGAACCATGCATTTCATATTACCTAAGAACCAGGTTTGGTTGGTGTCCCCAGTTCATACCGAGTTGACAGGTTCAGAGATAATTAGCCTCCTAACTGCTAAGACAGTGTCCTAAGATGATGGTAGACAGCAAATGTTATAGCCACGGTGCGGACAGTTTTGAATGTTCAAAAAGGAACCGTAACGTGGAGTCACTCTGATACCATTTTTTCATGCTTTCACCTGTAAGACAGGGAGGGAGCATCAGAAACATGAGATTTGGCATCTAACTCACCTTAATTGGAGCCCCAAGGTTCTCTTTGTTACTAGCTGTGTTATCCAGGGCCAATAGATTGCTTATGTAAGTTTCAGGTTCCTCATCCATGAAATGGGAACACTCACATCTACCTTGACTTTGAAAAGCATAGAGCAGAGTCATGGGCAGGGCAGACACTCCATATGTCGCCTCTCTTTTTTTTAAGCTTTCCTGATTATTTTTACTCCCAAAGAAAACGAAGGCTCAGAATTGAATAAATCCAAGAGCTTCAGAAACAACATTAGATTCATATTTAGACAGCAATTAATTTTTTTCCTTGGGTAAGAAAAATTGTACATTTGCTTCTAAAATATGAAGAGCGGTGATTATGATTCATGCACACATGATTCATAGTGAGAGCTGGAGCTGAAACACAGCTAAACTAATAATATTTCGTCCTTGTGACTAAAGCTTATCTAAGCTTAGAATGTGTGCCCGCAGTTAGAGCAAAGAGTCCCAAGGGCGGCTTTGCTGATACTTTGATTTGGTGACGGGGTACAAGCAGAGAAGGTATTGTCTCCTCATAGCCCACTTCCCCAAGGGGGTGCCTTTGCATCGTCTGCACCTGTTCCCCTCTCTGCACCTGCTTCGTTTCCAGGTATGGTTGATTTCTGGTAACAGTGCCTAGAGCCAGACTTCATCCTTTCTGCCATGGATTATTGCAACAGCTCATAATGGGCGTCCCAACCTAATATCTCTTCCTCTCCAGCAGACATATTCTCTCTCTTCTTGCTGAAGTGAATTCTTAAAGCACTGGTCAACTGTGTGGCTGAGAGGAAAGGTCACCCGCTTGGGCATTTGCCATTTTCTCACCATGTGACTCTCTGCCACCTCACCTTGCTGGGCATGAATTTCATCATCTATGAAATAGAGATTCCTGCTATATAACAGTCTTTTTTTGATGAGGATTAAGTGTATATGAAGTAGCTTACACAATTCCTGAAATAAAATAGGTAGACAGCAAATTGTGTTTGTTCTTCATTGGCCCTTCATCACTGGAAAAATCATACCTAATTTTATTGTGGCATATTCTGTGTGCACCCACGAAGACACATGCCCCGCGTGTGCCCTCCGCCCTTTGCTGTCCACATACAGCACACTATTTCCTGTCTCTTGCCTCACTGTTCTCACTTTGTACTTCTCCCCATCAGAGTCTCCCAGGAACTGATGCTCGGATGGATACCATTCTGTTGTTTTTCTCTTCTCTGTGCCTTTTGATAGGGTACCTGGACTGTTTCAAGGAAGTTAAGTCTTCGGGGGGCCCTTCGTCCCCAGTAGACTAAAACAAGCAGAACCACAGATCTGTCCTCGGGTGTCTGATTCAGTGGATGTTCACCAAGAATGTACTGTGCGCTCTTCCTGGGTAGTATGGGTCTGAATCGGTCACTGACCTTAAGGATTCACACCCTAAGAGGAGACGAGAAGGCAAAACGGATCCACCCCTGAGTGCATACCGAGGAGAATGAGAAAATTACCAAGATTGGCGGGGGAGAAGGGCTAAACAGGAGGTCACTCAGGTTTGTGGGATATGATCAAAGACTGAGGAAGACCATGGGATGAGAGGCTGTAACTGAAGAAAAGCAGTTTCTGCAGACAACTTGGAGCAGTGGAGACCACGCAGGCTTTGGACCTGGCTTAAGAAGGATTTTGAGAGAAGGATTTTGAATAAGGACAATTCCCTGTACCTGGAAGTTCTTTCACAAGATCTTTCCAAGCCCTGCTCCCCGTCGTGCTCAGGGCTGTGTTTGGAGGTCATGTCCTATGAGTCCTTCTCTGAATACTCTTTCTAAAGGTACCTATGACCCTTGTGCTGACCACAGTCACTCTTCACATCAGACATCACTGGTGTCTAACGTCCTCTCCCCTGCCTGTGCCCCCAGGTTTTAAGTGCGTACCCCTCCAAAAATGATTTAGGGGAGAGGAATCCCACTCCCAGCCCTAGGGATTGTTGCCATTGATGTTAGTCCAGTATATTGGTCCCCTTCCCGTTCCAGTGCCTGATTCAGAGAGGACAAGGAGACTCTGTTTTGGAAGGTGAGCCACTGAGGGACATTTTGGGGATCTCAGGGAAGGATTGCTTTTTTTCCTCCCAAGAGAGGCACTCTTAAGACTGGTGTCTTCTCTTTCTGATGTTGTGGACTATGTGGAGCCTCCCTGAAAACCTAAGGGGATCTCGTCTTGGATAAAGCTGTAACTTCGAAGCCCGAGAATGGGAAGTTGGGAGGAGCCCAAGAGCATCATGACAAAAGTGACCGGGACACATGATGCCCTCTTCCTCTGAATCTTCAGTGACAGTGAAGGGATGGTAATGCATTTCTTACATGGCTGCATTGCTTAAGCCAGAGATGGGCAAATTTTTTCTCTAAAGGTCTCGATAGGAAATATTTTATGATTTGCAGGCCATGTGACCTGTGGCCAGCGCCTCATGCTTAAAAGCAGCCATAAAAGAATATGTAAATGAACAGGTGCGGCTGTCTTTCAGTGACACATTTTTATCAGGACAGGCAGACACCAGCCCAGGCCCCTGGGTCACAGTCTGTGGACCACTGATTTCAGCCATTGAGGAAGAATTATCTGTTTCAGGTACAGCTGTGCCCACTAGTGCATTTTCTCCTCCTTTACCCTGGTTCACCTGATGAAGAGCCACATTACAGGAAACTACTTACCTGTTTGATGATGTAGTTTCTCTGTTACTGGAGTGTAAGTTTCAACATGGCAGGGACACATTTTCTCTTATTCGGCGCCTGGCATGGAGGAGCTCCCCAGATGTGTGAGGGAGCGTGTGAGTGAGTGAATGAACTTGGGGGAGCTCATTAATCTCTTCTCATTTCGGTTTGAGTTGATTTTGGCTATTTTTATTTTATTTTATTTTTTTTTAATTTTTTTTTTCAACGTTTTTATTTATTTTTGGAACAGAGAGAGACAGAACATGAACGGGGGAGGGGCAGAGAGAGAGGGAGACACAGGATCGGAAACAGGATCCAGGCTCCGAGCCATCAGCCCAGAGCCTGACGCGGGGCTCGAACTCCCGGACCGTGAGATCGTGACCTGGCTGAAGTCGGACGCTTAACCGACTGCGCCACCCAGGCGCCCCTATTTTGGCTATTTTTAAAGATTGACGGTGATAGTAGCTGGAGGTGCATATAAATCCCGTGTGTACCTGTTGTGTCCACATAATTACACAAAGCAGCCCCTCCCTCTTTCACTCTCAAAAGTGTCCTGAATTGGATGATAAATTATAAGATCACTCTAAAAACAGCAACTGTTTGTAGAGATTTGTTGTGTGGGGGACATGACGTGAAGCTCATTTTAGGCATTATTTTATTTATTCCCTTACGAAAGCTGATGAGGCAGATGCTATTATTCCCATTTTAGAGGTGAGGAATGTGAGACTCAGAGAGGTGGGCTTTGTCCATGGACGCACAGCCGATGGTGGAACCAAGATGTCTGATTGCAGAGAACACGGTTCTAACTGTTACACTCCAAAGATGCCTGTAATGATACCTCCCATCCCACACTGCCTTTTGCAAGGTGTTTCTACCAGCGGCATCTCTTTCGCGTCCCTTGGAATCTGGGCCAGCCCTCTCACTGACCTGACAAACAGGATGTGGTTGAAATGCTGCTGTTGATCTTCCAAGCCTGAAGAGATCCGCAGCTTCCATTCTCACCTTCTAGAACGTTCTCTCTTGGAGACCGGCACCAACTTGAACCCTGACCACCCAGCAGGAGAGAGACGCCATGTCCAGAGAGGCCAGGCACCATTTTGCATCTTCCAACCCCAACTGAGAACTCCCTGGCTGGGTGTGGAGTCAAAGCTGGGCTCTGCTCTAATGCCTGATCCATTGAATGGGAAGCAAATAAAATCGTCGCTTTTAAGTCAGCGGGTTCCAAGGTGATCTCGTTATGCATCAGTAGGTATCCAACACACATGCCACACGTCCTTGTGGAGTGCTTCTGAGCATTCCGGGTGGTGTGTGTGCAGGTGTCTGAGTGGGTGTGGCTTGCAGGTGATCAGCAAGTGGCGACTGCTCTTATCAGTGCCGATGGAAATGGAAACCAGGGCAGCACAGGGCAGAGGGGGCACAGCAAAGGCGCTGGAGGGACTGAATGCAGTAGTGAAAACTTTACACGAAATCTGCAGTCCATGTGAGCCTTCCTCTCTAGGAAGTGCTACTTTAGCTGGAATTGCATGCTTCCTGCGCCGCGGCTGTATAAAGTTTCAGTTACGTAAGAGGAATACATTCTGGAGATCTACTGCACGATGTTGTGCCTGTAGTTAATGATGTGTATTGTGCACTTAGACGTTTGTCAAGAGGGTTGGTCTCATGTTCAGTGTTCTTAGCCACAACTTAAAAAAAAATGTACGCAGGGGCGCCTGGGTGGCTCAGTCCGTTGATCGTCCAACTTCGGCTCAGGTCACGATCTCGCGGTCCGTGAGTTCGAGCCCCGCGTCGGGCTCTGTGCTGACGGCTCGGAGCCTGGAGCCTGCTTCCGATTCTGTGTCTCCCTCTCTCTCTGCCCCTCCCCTGCTCATGCTCTGTCTCTCTCACTCTCAAAAATGAATAAATGTTTTAAAAAATTAAAAAAAAAAATGTACGCAATAAGTCTACAAAGTACTAGGAGAAAAAAATGATGCAAGAACTGGGCATAGTGAGAGGACTGTTGCATCTAAAACCTGCAGAGCTGGGGCCCAGGAGTCAGTTTTGTCCCTTGCTTGCTCTTGGTCCTGAATTGATCTTCCCAGACCTCAATCAGTTTCTTTGTCGTTTGCGCTGATTGGAGAGGATTTCTGAAAGGAGCCTTCCAGATGTAAAATATCCATCTCTGAAAGTCGAAGTACCTACGAGCAGATTCTCTCTGGTGCCAAGATGGCATCTTTGATCTCTGCTCTGGGCTGGATGACACCTCTGCGTCCACACCCGCCTCGCAAGCTGATGTTTTAGCCAGGCTTAATGCAAACCACAATCACGGCGTGGGGCTTGTGGATAGTCATTATCAGAAAGCTGCTGCTGCTCCAAGCTTGTGAAAGAGGCTGGGGAGGAGGTACCGAGAGCAAATTAGCCTCCCGGAGAAGTGGGAGCTAGTCGGCTTTCCCGTTCCTTTGCCATCAACAAGGTGCTGTTTTCTTTCTTTAGGTGCCAAGAAGGTGCCCTTGAGTAGAGGTTATCACACGGGGCTTCCACTCACTCACACGCTCCCTGCATTTTTCTCCACTGACGGTGGTGGCCACAAGGGTAGCAGCTGTACTGCTGAGGATGACAGAGATCCCTTAGCCACCTACAATGGGCCACCCAAGGCTTCTAGGACATGGGCTTGGGGCCTGAATGAGACATGGTACTGTCCTTGCGTTACTCACAGACTATTGTGGAAACACTTAGGGGGGTTATTACAGTGCAGCCAAGTAAGTACAGGTCATACCAGAATATCAACTCTGCCTGAGGATGTCTTCCCTGACCTCCGAGACTAGATCCAGTGCCCCACAATCTGGTTTGAAAGCCCCCTGTACTTTTCGCTCATAGCACTTACTGCAGTTGGAAATTGCATTTGAGAGCCATGCGTGCGAGCCCGCCCTTAAAAACATAAGCACTGGAAGAACAGGGAGGTGGCTTTTTATGCACCATCGAAGCCTCTGTACCTTGGCTACCGACACTTACATTGTAGGCCTTTGGGGACAGTTTTTTGAAGGAAATAAGGGAGTACAAGATCTGAGAAGACTTCTGAGAGAATGAGATATTTGAATTAGGTTTTGAAGGTTAAATGGAAGCCTGTATTCGAAACAGCAGGAACAAAAGTAAACCTAAAAATATTGACAATCTAAAAGAAAAGCGTGACCCCATTAGCCCTTTGTTATGGAACTGGCAGAGATCCCTGCTAGGACTCACTGACATCTGAATCTTTAGGAAGGTGGGTTTGTGCGGGAGAGAGCCTGACATAAAATCGTTAAGGTTGATGGTTCTAAGCCCAGGTCCCACTGCTGCACAGCCACTCTGAGCCCCCGTTAACACATCTTTAAATTGAGGAGAACATTCTCTGCCCTCTTAAGATAAAGTAAGTAACACCGGTGGATTGTTTGGCTGCTACAAATGACACTGCATACGTACAACTCCAGTTTTATGATTCCTCTATCGCGTAAAGCATGATAACAAAGACCTAGGCACTGAAATAGACCTCCACCTCAGTTTCCCTGACTGTAAATGGACAAATCATGATTGGGTTATCATGAGAGACAGCCTTATGTCTGGACTCTCTATGCTGAAAATCTGTCAGTCAGTCTTCAGTGACAGGCTGAGCTAGTTTGGGATAGAACATTTGGTGTGGCAACCCACCAGACCTGGTTTGAACCCCAGCTCCTCTTGCTCCCAGTTTTGTAAGAAAGATGTATTACTTACTCACCTGGAGCCTCTGTGTCCTCATTTAAAAACTGGGATAATGATGCCTAATTTCCTTGGTCCTTGCTAATTTGTTTCATAATTTGTTTATTTTAAAACTATTCAATGATGTATCCATATTGTTTAAGGGATAGATTGGATTATAAGTTAATGTATATAAGGCATGTGTCCCAGAGCGTGACACATGATTGATACCCAATAAATGACAACTGAGGATGATAGTAATGCTGTTACTGTTTTTGGAGGAGCAAAGTATGGGAGTTAAAAAGTGGGAGAGGACTTTAAGGAGGTTGCTTGTGGTGTGTGTGTGGACATTAACGGGTTGATGAGCTGGGAATTGCAAGAAAACAGAACACCTAAGTCGAGACCAGTTGCAGCAACATAATGGGTTGAGTTTGGGATGCATAAGGGGTTTATTATAGCAAGAATGAGAAGTGCATCAAGGCAATAGAGATTGAAAGATGGGAAATTACCAGGGAATGGTATAAAACCTGTCGAAACATTCTACATTGTACAACTAGATTGGCATAGCTGTGTTACAGGATCTTCGTAAGTCCAGTTTTAGTAGATACTGCTACCTAGTTTTCTAAACTATGGAGCCCATTGAAGTAATAGCATTGATAGGATGCACTCACTCAATGCAAGCATTTCCTGTGCCTGTAACTTGTTGGTGCATGTTTCCCAATTTAATTATCATATCCCCTTTTGAAGGTAAATGTTACAATTCTTGTCTCATGGGTCAAGGCTTTGAAATGTAGTTTTTGTTTCAGGATAAAACATATGACTTTTGGAAAAATCAAGGTAAAAGACATATCTCAACACATCAGTGTCATGGAAGAAACTTAAAGAAAAATCTAATTGAAACACACATTTGTATAATCTCAATGGAGTTTCTCAAAGTCAAAAATCTAGTTTCACCAGTACCCAAATCAAGAAACAAGATCATCCACATTCCTATGAATACGCTTTGTGGCTTTTCCAATTACTACCCACCACCACTGCCAAGTATAGTTACTTGTCCTGACTTCTTGAACTTTATAGACATGGGGTCATACAGTGTATGACTCTTGTGTTTCATTTCTTTTACTCAAACATCATTATGCAACTCATCCATCTTTCTGTATGTAGCGGTATCTCATTCTTGTTACCGTACAGTGTCCAAAGTATGAATATACCACAATTCAGTCACCCATTCTACTAAGATCTGTATAATCTCCACTGTTGGAGCATTACAAGAAGTGGTACAGACATTCTTACATCTGTTTAATTAATATATATATATGTATATATATATATATATATATATATATATATATATACATACACACACACGTATATATATATATATGTGCATTTCTATTGGGTATATTATTGAGAATTCATAGCTTTGTTACAGGGTGCCTGCATATTCAGTTTTAGTAGATACTGTACATAGTTTTCCAAAGTGGTCATATCAGACTTACTGCAGTAGTATATAGCAATTTCAGTTATATTGTACCTCCCCACACACTTGGTATTGCCTGCCTTTTTCACCTTGGCCATTCTGGTGTGAAGTAGTATCATCTTATGATTTTAGTTTGCATTTATAAGATTGTAAATGAAATTGAGTAATTTTTCATATGATTATTGGTCTTTTGGCATAGTATTTTGTTGTATGATTTGAGACTTAAGTTCCTTCTTGCTGAGCTTACCATATTGTACTAAACTTATCTAGTTCCTATGAATTCTTTGATGGCATAAACTGAGCCTCATGTGTGGTTTCAGCACCTGGGACAGTGTCTCAAATAATTTGTTGGCTAAAGCTCAGGTGAAGAAAGCTCAGGGTCCACGTTGAGTGAGAAGTGAAGCCAGGATGGAAAGCCAAGCCTGGCAGATGCTAATCCTGTGTTCTGACTACTCTAAAGAGGGTGAATAAGACTTGGTTCATCTTTCCTCCTCCATTGCCTCAGAGCAATTCTAAATGGAATGTCGATGGATCCAACGAGTGGAGTCTTCATGAACAATGGAGATTCTAATATGGCCACTGTAGACAGTACACCTGCAAGGGGTGAGACTGCATTCTCTCTGAACAGTTTTGTGAATTTAAGAATGGGATCTATGCCAACTCTCTCCACAACCACATCTTATTGATGGGGCCTTGCTCAGAGTGATATTTGTCTTCTCAATGACTACATTTGATGTTTGCAAGTAAGTGCTTGTAGGTGAAATACAGTGCCTAAGAGTATGTGCTTTGGAATCTAGTTTTGCTTCTCATTTATTCTCTTTGAACTTGGGTTGAATCATTTGTCTTCTCTTGAGTCTTTTTCAAACCTAATTTTCAGGTAATCTCACCCACTTCCAAGGTCATTGTAAGGACCAACTTGTCCATGAGTGTAAACTACTCTGGAGAGCTCTTGGAAACTTAATAATCACTCACTAGCTGCTAGATCTTATTATTAATGGTAATACTTGGAGTGTTAAAAAAGATAGTGGTGACCATGTGGTCAGCCCAACATGGCTTCGGGATGCATTTGTGACAGAACTCTTTTGAATTAAGAGGCAAATCAGTGGAGTAGACTATGGCTACCTGGCATTGCAAAGGTTTCATGGTAGCAATGCATAGAAAGTATATTTTGAAAAGCCACCTGAGAAAGAATATTTATAAAATGCAATGGCTCAGAAATGTATGGCTCAGAAAATATTGTGGCCAAGGGAAGGAAGAGGTTCCCTGGAAGACTTGGGTGGGAAATGAGGCTAAGAAAGTACACTGAGGCCAAAACAGAGAGTCTTGCGTGTTGTGCCAAAAAAGGGGGACCACACGTTCCAGAACCAGTGGAGGCACTTGATAGAGTAAGTAGATGAAGCCATTGTTCAGGAGATGGACCTACGGGGAGCTGAAGGGTTAGAGTAAGTTACTGTATCACTGTCATTAATTCTTGGACTCTGGAGAGCAGTTGGATTGCCCCTGGGGCCATATCACCTTAATTAGCTTTTTGCACTAATTAACTGCCTCTTGTCCTGTCTTCAGACACTTAGATCACTTATGATCTCCTGCAAAGTCATCTTTGGCTCTGCTCTTTGGGAAGCATCATGAGAAGTGGAAGGAGGTCGGCATAAATTTGAGAGACCTGGGTCCCCAGCCCTGTCACTGATGCTACCTTGCTGTGCCCTGGCCTCCCTGGGATTTCCAAACTCTATATTGAGAGAGCTGGCCTGGAAAGTTACCCACTGTGCAAAGATTCTGTGATTAAATCCTTTGTAATCGTCACGACAGATAGCTAAATTGGGAGCCGTGGAGCATTGCGTGAAGGTCAGGGAGGGAACTGCTACTTATTGGACACCTGCTCTGGGCCAGAAACTGGGTGAGGCCCTTTCCTTATGGTGACCTAGCTCACCAATTCAGGTTTTCCAAAAAGGTAGCTGTTTTTCTGTAGTGGAACCTCATTTCTATGTTAGCTTCCTGGCCATAGATAACAACAAAATCCAGAATCTCTCTGCACTCTTCAATGAGATTGAATTTTTGGACTTGCAGAAAGCCACAGAGGTGGAGATGGGGCCTGAGGGTGGGAGACTGGGTGGTTTGCCCTTGACCATCAGCTATCCTCACCAGCATTCTTAGAGTTTATGTCTTCCCATGGGATCCTCAGTCATCAGCCTCTTGTCCCTTACCCCAGGGCTTCCACTCTTGGCTCTCTGAGCCTTTGAGGTCCTTCTGACAGGACACCAGTTGGTGCCTGAGGAACTCTGTGAACCTGCTGCATCACCAAGCTCAACCCAGGGATGAGGACATAGGTACTTTCTGCACGGAGGTTCCTCCAGGTCATCTGGAAATTCTCACTTTTTCTTTATATTAAGAGCGCTCAGCTGGGTTTGAGGGTGGAGGAGCTTGGGGACTCTTAGCAGGGAATGAACCGGGGGTGCAGTCATTTCTGCTTCCCCTTCCAGTCTCTCTCAAATTGCTCTCATCCCATCAGACTTTATCTGGTTTCTAGGTTGGGGAGAGGGAAAAATGATTACATTCTGAACTTCTTGTAATTCCTAGACTTTTGAAAGTCCAAAATCTTTTCTGCCAAATGACAGTCTTTCCCATTAAATTCAAAAGTCTGTTTCAAAACTTACAACCAGGGACTGGCTTTTCTTGTTTTATGTCTGCAGTTCCAAGGTGCCCGCCCTCTTCTGGAGGTGGGGAATGCAGAATGCCCAGGTACCCCGAGTGGAAGGTGGTGCAGGGAAAGCCGTCTATACTGGAAGAAACAATCTCTTTAGAGTCGCAGTTTTGCTCTGTCAATGTTATTTCCTGAAATCATCATTGCTGTCCATTGTGTGAGGCTGTGCAGGCCCATTATGGTTTCTATTTTATGGATGTAGAAACTGAGACTCAGTGGCTGGGTGACTTTGTCCCAGTTTACGTATCCTCGGAAAGGAAATATCACATGTCCTCTCTATTTATTACCTAGCTGGAAACTAAATGAGCTGTCTTGGGTGGTTGTGATCTTCCCATCTTTGGGGTGTGTGTGTGTGTGTGTGTGTGTGTGTGTGTGCACGCGCGCAATGGGTTTAAAGCATATTCAGTCATTAAATTATCTCAGTAGTCCCCAAGTATTTAAAAGTCCCTGATCTGTAGATACATTGCTCAGATCATAGAGCTTTGGATGTTCTATGTGCTCACTCTTGAAAATAAAGCCCTTATTGGAGGTGGGTTGTTGGGAGGTGAGGGTGGCTGGCCTAGCCAAGGAAAAGGGAGGGATGTGAAAAATGCTTGCCACCCTCTCCCCAGATTTGCTCTGCATGTTTACCTGGTGATTTCACAAGCTCTCAGATGCACAAGGAGTAGGGCCAGATTGTTGGCTTTGCTGAACTGAGCCAATGGTGTGTGTACCCAACTGTCATCTGAATATAGAAATGGTAGAAGAGTATGTGTTTTTATTCCATTTTTTCTTTTCCAACATAGGAGTGAACAGCTTTCAGATTTATGTTGAAATTGTCAGCAAAAAATGTTCAAGGGAAAATTAGTTTTTGCCATTCTTCTTCCATTATCCAACACATCCATTCATTCGATAAAAAGTGATGAAGCACCTAGGGTACTAGATGAAAGAGTGTTCATCCCAGTCATAGTTCAGTTTCCAGTGTTTTCTAAGAAAAATGAATAATGTAAGCAGACATATACTCGAAATACTTCTGAAATCTCAGAGAAGCAATGTGTAGGCCAAATGGGGTGTCTTGGGGGAAGATGTCCTAAGTTACTGGATAGAATGACCCTTAAAGTATGTTATTAAGAATACTTAAGAATTAACTGGAAGATAGGAGACTCATCAAAACAGAGAGAGCAGATGAGCAAAGGCTTGGAAATTTGAGACAGATGGTGAGGTGGAGCACATCTAAGCTGGAGAGTGTCAACAAGGCATGAAGGACAAGAAGGGGGAGGGGGAGACTTTATGGATGCTGGAGAGAGGGAGCTGGGAGGGACTCTTCCTCGGTGTAATTTAGACCCTGCTCATTGTAGGGCTTGTGTCTTCCATTTTGCTGTGTGCTCTGGTGAAGGTAAGAGGCTGTGCATACAATGGAAAAATTGTTGGAATTGTAAAACTTTCAAACTAAAAGGGAAACAGTTGGGGTCTCCCAGCCGCAGAGAGAGAAGGCTTGATCATTCCCAAGGATTGGGCATCTCTGTTGTGTTAGACACTGTTCATCCTGGCCTAGCTGAGTCAGAAAGAAGAGCTGGGGGCAAGGGTTGTGTGCACACAGTACTAGGTTGTGATCCTAGGTTGGAGGAGAGAGGGTCAGGGAAGCAAAGCATGGAAGGAGAGAGAGCCACTGGGGGCGCCAGCCAGGTGGCCATCTTTACAGTTCTGGTTTTGTATTCCCGCAGGTGCCAAGGGCAGTGCCTGAGAAGCAGTGTAAAATGTATCTCAGGCTGTCCATCCTGGCTGCCGGGAGAGAGGAAATCATGTGTTTGTTGTTCTGGACAGAAGTTTGTTCCAGATGGGGTTAATATCCCAGGGGTGCGAGAGAGTGTGTTGTGAGGCTCAGGCAAGGCGGGATCAGATTCTACTCCACTCACTGGAGGTTACTGGAGCCCCAGCAGAACCGGTCATCCCTGAGATGATTTGGATCAGAGTCAGTGAGGCCAAGATGTGAAATAGAACCTGAGAAGCTTCCAGAGGCACACTGCATGAGTTACCTATTACCCCGAAGGTCAGCAGCTTAAAACAACAACATTAATGATCTCACAGGGTTGCGAATCTGCCTGTGTGCTTAAGCTCTGGGTGATCCGGCTCAGGACTCTGCGTGGTACAATGAAGCTGTTGCCTGGGGCTACATCCTCTTAAGGGTGATCCCCTTTCAAGTTCACTGAAATGGTGGTCTGCAGGATTCAGTTCTCAGAGGGTCCTCTGTTGGCTGGGGATCCCTCAGGCCCTTGCCATGGGGCCCTCTTCCTGGGGCAGCAAGCCCTTATCAGAGAGAGCAAGAGAGGGCAGGCAGAGTGGGAGCCAGAATCTTTGTGATCTTGGGGGAGGGTGACACAAGGTCATAGATACCAGGAGATAAGGCCTAGGGGGGCCCCTTTAGAGGCTTCCTGCCACACAGAATATCGCATTTTACGTTCACAGGAGTCCCAAGGGCATGATCCTCTTATGCCACGAGGAAGTCAACTCAGAAGTTTGACATTCTCTCCTCCTGGAGCCCTTCCTGGTAATGTCAGCCCCACTGCTGGGGTGTCTGCTCTTCCTGGGTCTCCCTTGCCCACGTGCAGCACCCTGTGACGTCCCCAGTCCGACCCTGGCCTCGGTTCTCAGGTCTGTGCTGTGGCTCTGTCTCGCTCCCGCTGCCAGCACAGAATACAGGCAGTATCTTGGGACAACAGTTTCAGCTGTCGGCCCTGAAACTGGACTTTTGGGTCTAAGTCCCAGCCCTGTAGCCCTCGAACAATGAGAGTAGCCTCGCGGGCTTCCGTTCCCTCCTCTTCCACGGAATGGGAATACCACCAGGCTCACAGTCTCTTTTGAAGATCGCTTAGTTAAAGACACGAAACACACTCAGAACAGTGCAGGGTTTTTCTTGGTATTTAATGGTCTCTGTGCACCTCGTGCCTGAGATTCTCACCCTCGACAGGATTGCCGTGGGAGGGACTGTCCCGCATGTGGTAGGTCATGTGCCCACATCTCTGGTCTCCCCCCACTGACTGCCTGTGACCCTCTCCAGTTGTGAAAACCCCAAATGCCTCAGGGCCTTGCTGGCGGAACTGCCCCCCAGTTGAGAACCTCTGCCCTGTACCCATCAGAAGGTCAGGGAAACGTTCTGAATGAATGACTGGGTGGGTGCCGAGGGGGCCCTGTCTTTGTGATGAGGAGAACAAAGGCAAGGGAAATGTAGCTCAGCTTGAATCTCCTTACAGCTTGTGGCCCACTGAATAAATAAATCCCTGAGACACGCAGAGCGTTCCTCAAGGAAGTCATGGTGGCCCTAATGCTGATGCCTTGCTGGAGACTGAAAGCAACCTTCCCTTGAGAATAGCCAGACCTCCCAGGATCCTATAACTCTTCTTTCGCTTGCAGAAGTCCCTTTAGAGACTTAGCTTGTCTCTCCCCCACCCCCTCAAACTTAAAAGTATATAATTAGTCCCTCCTCACAATCACAACGCAGCCCTTTCTGCCCACGGATCCTGTCCCCGTGCTATAATAAAAGCACCCTTTTGCACCGAGGCTGTCGCAAGAATTCTTTCTCGACTGCTGCACAGCAGGGCCCCACATCATTTGGAGAGGGGACGGCGCAGACTGGAGAGCCAGAGGAGGGAAACGAAGGTGCTGAAGGGGCCGAATTTTAAGGTCACTGTGCCCTGAGCTCAAGGTCAAGGTCAAGGCCCAGCCCACTGTCCTTTGGAGCCAGGAGCCGCTTCATCTCTGTGGCATTGTTTTCTTGTCCGTAGAAGAGAGATAAAAATCCCTACTTTCAGGATTGCTATGAGAACTAAATCAAACAATGTCTGCACAACAGTGTGGGACACCTCAGCTGCCACAGCACCAGACTCCCTTTTAGCCGTGGAGCTCCATGTTACTGGGTCAACAGTTTGGTGCACTGCTTGAAAAAATCCTCCTGAGAAACCGGCCTGCAGATCACGAGTGGTTCCTGGGCCACTTTCCAAGGTGGTCGTGGTGGCTTCTGACAAGTGGGGCGTGTGAGTGGAGGGTGAGGGGCTTTGCCTGGGCATTGGAAAGGTTGAGCAGAAGGGACCCAAGAGGCTTCCTTCCAGAGAAGAGTATGTGGTTGAGGGGTTGTCTTCTGGGATCAGCACTGAGTTTTCCTGTGCAGTGAGTGGGGGCAGTATTTTCTCATTTGTCCACAAACTGCAGTTATCTATCTATCTATCTATCTATCTATCTATCTATCTATCTATCTATCTTCTCTTTCTTTTTTTGATATAATTTATCGTCAAATTGGTTTCCATACAACACCCAGTGCTCCCTCATCACATCAGGGAAATACAAATCAAAACCACACTGAGATACCACCTCACGCCGGTCAGAGTGGCTAAAATGAACAAATCAGGAGACTACAGATGCTGGCGAGGATGTGGACAAATGGGAACCTTCTTGCACTGTTGATGGGAATGCAAACTGGTGCAGTTCATTTATTGATTTTTAAGTTTATTTATTTGAGAGAGAGAGAGAGAAGGAGAAAGAGAATCCCAAGCAGGTTCTGTACCGTCATCGTGGAGCCCGATGCAGGACTCGAACTCACTAACCATGAGATCATAACATGACCCCAAATGAAGAGTTGGATGCTTATTCACCTGAACTACCCTGCCCCTCTGCAAACTTCAGTTTAATCTGCATTATTTACCTTTGCACTGGGAGCAGACACTCAAAGCTATGTGGCGTGGTGGCTGAGAGCAGCAACTCGGGAGGCAGACCAGAGTGGTGGGTCCCAGCCTTGTTCTGGCTGTTGGTCCTTGGACAGGTGACCCGCTCTTCCGTGCCCTTGTCTCCCCTTCAGGAGAGAGCACCCACCCCCTCGGGTGGAGGTGTCAGACGATCAGCATCTGGCCCATGGTGAGTGTTTTGTGCACGTGACAGAGCTGTGGGTCCCGCCTGAGGTGGGACATGGTAGAAGAGAGGCTGTCTGGTCCTCTCGGACCTGGCTCAAGAATGTCCAGGGCTGAGTACAGTGTTGGACGTGAGAGTTCTTCTCTGCTTATTTAGGCGTGTGCTTGTGTGTGTGTGTGTGTGTGTGTGTGTGTGTGTGTTAGCATTCTGACTTATTTACTTAGGAACACTGTCCCTCGTGAAGGTTTTTTTCGAGCTGTGTTATCGAAGGATGATTGACCTGGGAAAAAGCATACCTATTTAATATATTTAACTCCATGAGTTTGGGCTGATCAGTACATACCTGTGAAACCATCACCACCATCATGGCCATGCATATCCATCATCTTCTACAGTTTCCTCCTGTGCTCTTTCCTTTTCGTATTCTAATTTTATTCTTTTTTTTTTGTGGTAAGAACATTGAATATAAGATCTACCCTCTTCGCAAGTTTTAAACTTACAACATTGCATTGTTAGCCGCAGGTGCGATGCTGTGTCCTGAACGTGCTTGTCTTGCGTAGCTGAAACTCGGTGCCCTCGGACCATCATCTCCTCGTCTCCCTCACCTCCTTACCCCTGGCACAGCTACTTCTCTACTGTTTACTTCTATGAGCTTGACTTTTTACAATCCCACATATAAGTGAGACGGTACAGTATTTGTCTTTCTGTCTGTGGCTCATTTCACTTAGCCTGATTGATGCCCTCCAGGTCTATCCATGCTGTTGCAAATGGTGGGATCTTTCTTTTTTGAGGCTGAATAATAGTCCGTTGTATGTATGTACAACATGTCCTTTATCCATTCATCCATCATTGAACCATGGAGTCATTTCCATTTCTTGGCTATTGTGAATAATGCGGCAATGAAGATCCTGGTTTCAGGTTTGTTTATTAAATTTTTTTCAATGTTTTATTCATTTATTTTTGAGAGAGAGAGAGAGAGTGAGAGAGAGAGAATGAGTGGGGGAAGGGTAGAAAGAGAGGGAGACACAGAATCTGAAGCAGGCTCCAGGCTTCAAGTTGTCAGCACAGAGCCTGATGTAGGGCTCGAACTCATGGACCGTGGTGAGATCATGATGTGAGCCAAAGTCAGATGCTTAACCAACTGAGCCACCCAGGTGCCCCAAAGATCCTGGTTTCATGTCCTTTGGATAAATGCCCAGAACTGGGTCTGTTGGATTATATGTTGGTTCTGTTTTTAATTATTTGAGGAGCCTCCATACTCTTTTCCATAAAGGCTGCACCAGTTTTATATTTCTCGTCCTGTGTCTTGAAAGTGCATTCTGTTTGCCAAGCAAGTAAGAAGTCCCTTATCTGACTTTGTGGGACCTACCATAATACTAGAGATGCCCTGTGTGTGCCACACCTATGGGAGGGGTTGATGCTGTCTGGGAGAAAATCTTCTAAGCACTCCTGAATCTGCAGGTTTCTAAGACCCCAGGGAATTCAGAGTTCACCTTGCACTGCCTTTTCTTCTGGTTTGCTTTCTACGAGAGCCCTATTGTTTGGAAGGCTTCTGCAGCAATCTCTCTCTCCATCTCTCTCCCTCCCTCCCTCCCTCCCTTTCCCTCTCTCTCTCTCTCTCTCACACACACACACACACACACACACACACACACACACACACATGCACACACACACACTCATGTGCACACACACGCACACCAGGGACAGACACGTAGCAGCCACTCAGGAACTACTTGTAGCCACCTGACCAGCAAGTGAACAGTACAGCTATCCATGGAGGGCAGGACTTGTCCAGGTAAACATGCCTAAGTTCCCAGGATGTTGGTCCTTTCTATGAAGAACCACTTAAGCCAGATGGTGCTCAGAAATGATCATGTGAGTTTTCTGTCATAGCTTTACCCTGTAATGTATCACCCAGGATGATGTGACTGGTCCATCAGTCACATCCGTCACCCGGCTCTTAAGAAAGGCAACGCAATTGGTTGTTATTGCTATAGGAAAAGATTACATTAGATAGAACAACTGTCATCCTTGGCCTTCCCAGGTCCCATTGCTGTGTCAGCTGGGGTTAAGAGGCCATTTTTCTTTCTTTTTGCTGAAGCCTGGGAAAATAGATGTGAAACGTCCCTGGAACCAACATTTGGCTCAGAGCCCAGGCAGGTAACAGATGGATTCCTTCCAAGCCTGTGGCTGCCGCTCAGGGAAGAAAGACAACATGAGCTCTGTGTGTCTCCTGTGTGCTTCCTCATCATGGTTTTCCGTTGCACCACTTCTGGTTCTGTGGGATGGGGATTGCAAAAGGGGCAACCAGAGTTCAGAACGTTTCAGCAGTTTGCTCAGGTTTACAGAGCTGGGAGAGTTTCCTTGTCTTTCATAGGGGGGCATTTGGTTAGGTTACGTTTTCTGAAAGAGTATATACTATCATCTATCAGTCCAGGTGAGAACCCACAAAGTAAGAATTCCATAATCAGGGAAGGTAGAGAGATACTCTGTACTTTTTGGAGTGGCATAGAGGGAATAATTATATCAAAGGCTCTGAGAATTCCTGCAGTCTTGACATCTGCTTAACCCACTTTCTTCCAAGTTTCATTGAGCATGGAAACCACTTTTCATGTAACACCAACTGATATTTCATATAAGAGTGTCCACGTAGGGGTGCCTGGGTGGCTCTTTGGTTGAGCACCTAACTCTTGATTTCGGCTCGGATCATGATCCCAGAGTTGTTAGATAGAGCCCCACGTTGACTCTGCACTGAGTGTGGAGCCTGCTTAAGAGCCTCTCTCTTTCTCTTTTTCTCTTTCTCTTTCTCTTTCTCTTTCTTTCTCTCTTTCTCTTTCTCCCTCTCTCTCTCCCTCTCCCTCTCCCTCTCCCCCCTCTAAAATAAAAAAAAAAGAGAGTCCAGGTTCATAATTTTGTAAGTAAATGCCCAATTACAAGATCCCTAAGGGCTCTCCCTTTGGGCACCAAGCATTCTGTGAGTTTCCTGAATTTCCAAGTTGCTTGTTAAACACACTGCACAGTGAAATTCTATCAGAGGTATTGAAATGATTGCTGGTTTATTATGCAAAGTCACCAAACTTTAGACAATAGATTGCAGATAGTTAACCAGTGTTTCAACCCTTCATCTAAGACAATATTTCTCATACTTTTCAGTCCCATGTTTGGAGTACATTATAGTTTAGGATTTGGAGGGGTCACTTCCCATAGGAGTAGAGTGAGGGTCTGCATGGACCAAGGAGAAAAAAGATGTTGGCAGCCTTGGAAGGTAGTAGGTGCCCTTCTTGCATGGGTTTAAGCAAGGGCTGAGCCACAGCGTGCTAAGGAATTAGGGGGTTCCTCAGGTTGCACCAGGCATCTCCTTCCACATTTGGGGTTCTGCTGGTGAGTAGGCGTCTGACCTACTTTTCCTGACTCATCTTTTCCAGTCCTCCTCCTCCTCCTCCTCCTCCTCCTCCTCCTCCTCCTCCTCCTCCTCCTCTTCTTCCCTTCCTCCTGCTTCCATCCAAAGGTGGTGGTCGGAGGCTAAGACGAGAGAAGTCAGGGAGACACTGGGACCTTAGCTTTACAGCATGGCCAGGCTTCTGGTCTACCACCCAGTCTCTGACTGCTGGCTCTGTACCCTACCCCCCAGCCATCCAAAACCTGAGAGTTGACATGCTGCCATTCTGGACGAGGCCCTGGGTGAGTGGTGCAGTGAATTGCCTTATGTCTCCTGGTCTGGGACATTTGTATCCACCCTGAGTGAGCTGGGGTATCTGAGGAGTGCGTCTGGCTCCAGCATTAGCCAGCCTTCCTTTTGACATCGGGCAGAATCCCGGCCAAGCATTGCCATGCTTCCAAAACACCCAAAGCCCAGGTTCTAGAGAGATCCAGCACGGGAGATTCCTTGACCCTGAGCGTCCCTTCACCCATCTGATATTTATTGGATCTTTACACAGTGCCAAGTACTCACAGGAACCCTGGGGAATAGATACAAACGAGACCTAAATCCTAGGGCTTCTGGAATGAAAGGAAAGACAAGTGAATAAGAAATTGTCTATGTGCTGGGTAAGCATAATGGACGCAAAACAGGCATCAGGAGGCCATAGAGTATGCGTGCTAATTAAAGGCTGGCTTTAAGGGAAAATTCAAAGTATGTGGTTTGCTAGATAATTTCAACAGATGATGATATATATTCATGGTTTCTCTCTATAACCTTGCCAAAGGTATGCTTTTTACCTGCAAGGCCAAGTGAGCTCAAGGCTTCCTTCTGTTTTAAGACTTTTTGTTGTATTTCCATCTTGTGTCCTGTGAAGAGAGGTCAGTCATTCTGACATGAGTATTTCGGTAGTGAATTTTGCTGTGAATATAACCGGTCACTGGGAGGTCTACGTCAGTCATGTTCAAAGTAGCTGTCAGCTGGGGTGCCTGGGTGGCTCAGTCGGTTAAGCATTGGGTCTTGATTTTGGCTCAGGTCATGATCTCAGGTTCATGAGTTCGAGCCCTGCATCAGGCTCTGTGCTGATAGCGCGAAACCTGCTTGGGATTCGTTCTCTCCCTCTCTCTCTCTCTGTCTCTCTCTCTGTCTCTCTCTCTCTCAAAACTTAAAACAAAAAACAAAAAACAAAGTAGTTGTTTAGCCTGGGAAGTTATTAGGTAATGACTATACTTCATTCAGTCATTTATTTTGAAGCATTTACTGGGACCCAGCATTGTTCTAGGTACTGGTGATTCAGAAATAATCATTTGTTCAGTTTTTTCAATACTAGATCCCCCCCCCCCAATGCCGCCAAGGAACTCTTGCAGAGACCTTCCAACCCCCTTTGTAAAGTAGAAGGGGTTTGGTCTGCCCATGGTGGGGGTGGTGGGGCCCCTGAGCCCCATTCTGTCTCTAAGTTCCCTTGTGGATCCTAAGGAATGCCTCTCCCTGCTCAGGGGTTAAGGGGTACTATCCGAAAACCACTCATTTAGAGAGGAAATGTTCGGGTTGAGATTAGAGCTCAGCCTCTATTTGAGACCAAATTTGAATCCTGGTCTGCCACGTAGGTAACATAGTCTGTGCAAGCCCCCATAGCTTCACTTGCAAAGGGGCCGCAGTAAGAAGGCATACCTTAGGGTGTTGCTGTGGGTACGGTGATCATACATGGTCTCGTTCATATGCAGCCACTTCTGAGCCCTGATGGTGATGCTATTAATAAGTACTGGGACACTAGACGTTGACAGGACATTCCCGGAAAATAAGGACACACAGGTTAATTAAGATGATGCTATGAAATGACAGCCTTAATTTGGTGTTTTAAAAAAGTTATTATTTCCATTATTCTTTGATTAATGAGGAGACAGACTAAGTATCCATAACAAGGTGTTGCGGTAGAATGATCTCTGTTCCAGCGTCTGGGGGTGGGGGATATGCGGTCATGTCCTCGTAACAGGTGTTTATTATTGTCCTAGTCAGACTTCGAGAAAGCGTCTGTCAGATAATTTACTGTGTTGTGTGTTCAGGGGAGTCGAGGCTGGCGGCAGGGCCGGGCCGGGGTGGGGACTGAGCAGGCATCGAACACAAGGCATTTTGACGGCTTTCTCTTGGGCTTTGACCGCTGACATCTCAATAGTAGTTCTGGCTGCTTCCCACGGCTTTTCAGCATTTACATCCTTTTACAACCGTCGCACCGACATGCTGCGTTATGATTACTTACTGAAAGGTCTCCGCTTTGAGAGGATGTCCCCCACCCACACCCTGCTCCCTGCACCGCCTCTCCCGGCCCCAACCCCCCTGTAGGAGCTCCTGATGTCCCCTGAACAAGCCTCTCCACGCCCCGGTGGTGGGTCTGCAGGTTGGTCAGCCGGACTCCTTTCTCCACGGACTCTGAACTTGGCCGGTTTTTCTTAAAACCTGTGGCTCACTCTTCCACGTGCTGTGAGCATCTGTCCCGGGTTACCTGAGGCTAGCAGGGGCGGGGAAGGGAGGTAGGAAGGTTCTGACATGGAAGTCGGGCAGATTTAATGTGAAATCATCCATAGAAGAAATGCTATTTTTAGCAGCATCCTTTTGGCTACAGATGCATCCTCCTATCCTTGAAAAACCAGTCATTGCCTCCTTTCTCCCCTGGGCCTCTCCACCTGCACGGACCCCCTGGGAGCACCCTACCCCCAAGTGGGTATATGCCTACTCTTGGCCCCCATTGGCACTGCGTCGTGGCATTGTCCCCATTTTACAGAAGGTACGAAGCGGCTCAGCCAGTGTCACACGGGCCCTAAGAGCTGGCTGCGGAACCGTGGCCGCCCCTGAGTCTGCATAGTCTGGGGGCTGGGAGGGAGGGGCAGAACAGATTGCCTGTTGAGGTTTAAGTCCAGGGAGCTCCAACACCCAAGGGGAGGATGCGCAAGGGCACCAGAGGCCGGGGCACACTTGCTCATGTTGGGAGAATGGAGGCAGTGCCCACGGGATGGGGGCGGTCGCCCCAGCTTGGCGGGCCGTGAGCCTCCTCGCAGGCGGGCCAGGGCCGCTATGGGCAAGCGATGGCCACGCCTCTTTCGTCTCTGAGGCCGAAAGCCCCAAGTGTGTCTGGTCTTCAGAGGAAGATGTTCTGGGGACGTGAGCCCCGAGATCAAACTTCCGGAGCTCTTGTCCTGTGGGAGATGGAGATTTAGTCCGGGCACATCTTAACCAAGAAGTGGAGCCCGAGGAGGGACGGGCAGCCTTGAAGACAGAGAAGAGACAGAATGATATCATAGTTAAGTTTTTTTCAGAGTGAAAGAATTAATTTTTACCGAGCTATTGCATGCAAGAGTAGCATAATACAAGCATGTGTCGTATTGGGGATTGTATGTTTTCACTGAAGTGAGGCTGACATAACATAAAAGTTAGGATTTGAAGGGTTTATTCAGCATGTTCCCGAGCTGTGCGGCATCACCTTGGTCCAGTTGCAGAACGGTTTCATCCCCGCAGAAGGAGAGGCTGGATCCGTGTGGCAGCCGCCACTCCTGCCTCTCGCCACGTCGTGGAAACCACAAACTGCTGTCTTTAAGGATTGACCTGTTCCGAACATCTTATGGGAGTGGAATTGGATGACCCGTGACCCGTGTCTGGCTTTTCTCGTTTCGCATAATGTTTTTGAGATGCGCCCATGTTGTGGGGCTGGGCTTTGCACGCTGGCCCAGTTTTTCCAGCGCTCTTGGACACGCGTAGCAGGGCCCCGTGCAGGCTCACAGATGCTCATGGAGTCCGGTCGAACCGAAGCAGTGCTCTGATCTCGGGCAGCACAGGATCGGGACCCATCACCCGGTCAGGTGGCTAACTGCTCCGCTCTCCCACCTGGGTGACTGCACAGCCCAGCTCAGCACATGTTGGCTGGGGTCTCAGGCAGGTTGGTCAAGGAAGCCTCTTTTTCCACACCTTTAGCTTGTCTCCTGGGCCTGTCTGGCCGCGTGACTGAATGAGCCACGTGTGCCCCGTGGATAAATGTGAGGGCCACGTGTGTGCTTCGTGGCCCATGGAATGAGCCACGTGTGCCCGCGTGTGTCCTCTGCAGAGGAAGCAGGTGCTGCCTCGGGAGCAGCTCCGGGGAGAGGGCAGCCAGGGGCTCACCGCACAGTGGCAGGCAGGGACACAGGGTGAGCCGAGTAGGTGGCCCCGAGGCTCCGGACGAGGATGAGGTTTCTCCGAGCGTGGGAGGGTGGATGGTGGGGGAGCAGGTGGGGCGACACAGGCCGTGGGTCTCCACATCCCTACCACTAGGAATTGTTACACACAAAGTTGCCCTGAGCCTTAAGTAAATAAATGAATGCATCCATCCACTAATATTTACTGAACCTTCACTAACAGTGTGTAGGGGCTGGTGGTGTTGGATGCTGGGAAGACAGGACAGGCGACCAGCTCATGGTCTAGCCCCCTCTTCATCCTCCCCACCGCGTCCCTGTGTCCTGGGAACTCAGGAGATTAGGTGGCACCTGAATACAGTCAGACAATGAGTTTATACTCGGGCACCTGGCTGGCTTAGTTAGTAGAGTCTGTGACTTTGGATCATGGGGTTGTGAGCTCGAGCCCCACACTGGGCATAGAGATTACTTGATGAAACCATTTGGGGCGCCCGGGGGGCTCACTCGGTTAAGCGTCCGACTCAGTTTCAGCTCAGGTCACGATCTCACGGTCCGTGAGTTCAAGCCCTGCATCGGGCTTTGTGCTGACAGTGCAGAGCCTGCTTGGGATTCTCTCTCTCTCTCTCTCTCTCTCTCTCTCTCCTCCCTCTGCCCCTCTCGTGTGGCATGCTCTCTCTCTCTCTCTCTCTCAAACAATAAGTAAATCAACTTAAAAAAAGAGAAGAGGATGGGTTTATGCTATTTCACGTGGCCTACACAGCACAGCTGCCACTGTCCACACTCTGTCCCTTTTCTTCCTTATCCTGAGCCTCACACACTAACCCCTGTGCTTCCCTGATGGACGGCGCCCAGTCAGGGGCATGCACAGGGCTCACACTTGTTGGTGGGAGGGCACCAGCTGGAGGAGCCCTCCCGGGTTCCGCAGCCCAGGTCGCTGCGCCAGGAAGGGGCAGGGCCAACTCCTGCTGCGCATCTGGCCCCAGGGCTGCCCTTTCATTGCACGGATGGGTAGACTCAGGTCCGTAAACAGAAAGACTAAAGGACACGAACGTACAGCAGGGAAGCCGGTATTGCAGCCCTGAGGCCCCGAGTCCTGTTGTTGGGACGTCCGCAGAATAACTGTAGTGCTCTGTGGAGCCCGGGCTGGAACCCGGAGACCGTGGTGGGGATTTCGCGTGCGTTGTTTTAATCCTTCCGCACGTGAAAAGGGGATTTCTGTTCTCACCTTGCCGATAATGAGAATGAGGTGCCACTAAAGTCATCTCTTTGTTAAGTGGCAGTGTGGTTAAAATCAAGATCTTCGTGAGTCCAGAATTTCTCTGCTCTCTGCCCCCAAAGCACCGTGATCAACAGTTCTCTGTCACGTTCAAATGTCCAGTGCCGAGCACATGATTTGGCGCATAATGTGCTCAGTAAACGTTTGCTGTGTAAATGAGACCTGCTTCCAAGGACACCCACCTAGGACCCAGTAGAAAGATGAGATCCCTCCTCACACCTGCCCACACCCAAACCCTAGAATCTGGTGGGGCCGAATCTTGAGGAGGTCGGGGGTCCGCAGCAAGGTCACCCAGCTGATAAGTGGCAGGGCACGAGTGCAGAGTCAGCCGTGTCTGGCCCTCCGAGGGCCCCTTTGGTTTCCGCGGCCCTCCTCACTCGGAGCAGAGCGCATCTGCTCTGCCAAGTAGGGGCCAAGCTTCCGACGGGGAGAGGAGCACCGCCTCTCCGCCGGGCTCCTTCTGTTTCGGGGCTGGTGGTTCTGCAGGGGAATTCCTCAGAAGACCGGAGACCGTGAGGGGGGCTGGGGGGCAGAGGTAACGGCAGGGCTGTGCAGGCAAATTTATGTACAAGTGGAGACATTTAAGTGTAATTAATGTCACCGCAGCCTTATTAGATGAATGGCACTTGGGGTTGGGACGTGTTTTTCTGGAAGGCGTGGGCGGCATAGAGAAAGCAGAGGGATGAACTCCCCGCATCAGGAGCATCCCGCTGGGTCAGTGGGGGCGCTGTGCGCACGTGTGTGCACGCGTGTGTGTGCGCGTCTGGGTGCAGCAGGTGGGGAAGGGCAGAGATACAGAGGCAAACAAAAGTCTTGAGAAGCGACACGGTGACCCAGCTGTGCCCAGACCCATTGAGTGGTTTACCTTACGTGGCCGTGTGCACCCCCATCTCTCAGGAAATTAGGTGAAGCGTGTACAGGGGTAGCCTCACTCCAGCCCCGCTGTTTCCCACCGCACAGACCCGAGTTAGGATCTGTCTCCACCAGTCAGTGGCGCCAGGACCCGGGCCATCGTGGCCAGACTGAACCTCAGCGAACTCCTCAGGAAGACGGCAACACTGACCATCGCGGGGCTGCTGTGGGGTCCAGGGAGAGCCCGCACCAAGGACGGGGACCACGGACGGGTTCCGTGGGCGTCTGCCTTCCACAGAAGGAGGGCTTTCCAGGTCACCTCCTCCGACTCCATTCTCTGGTGACGGAGAAGTTCCTTGGCCTCCCTGAACCTCTACTCCCTTATCTGTGAAATGGGGATAATAGTAGCCGTGCCCAGAGTTGATGGGAGGTGGAGCGAGTGGATGTGATGGCGCTCATAGCCCGATTCTTGGCCTTTGGCTTGTTCTTATCCTGTCCCCAGCTCCTGAGCTGTGGGCCCCTGGGATGAACACGGTCCGCAGATGGGTTTTGTTTGTCCTGCAGATGGTTTTGAGAACCACTGAGTCATTTCCAACAGTTGATATCAGGAGATTGCACGCAGTAAATTCCGTGTCTGTCTTCTGTTGGAGAACAGATGTGGCAGCCCCAGGCCTTCTTTGCCAAAGGGCCACGGTCCCTGGGGCTCCGGGGCGCTGTCCTCCGGCCCATCACCTGGCCCAACTCCCCATGTCATAAAGGAGACCAAGCCTCAGAGGGTGCACGGCTGGGTCACAGGAGTGTGGTGTGCCCACGGAAGATACGGCTTCCAAACATGGGTGTTATAAATCCTTGGTTGGAACTTTGGCTCTTACGTCATTCCATCTGTCCATCTGTCCATCTGTCCGTCCACCTCTTGATCCCTCCGTCCATCCATCCAACAGTATTATGTGGGTGTTTATCTCCCAAGGACACCAGAGTCTCTAGAGACACCCAAAGAGATACCGCAGGGGAGAAAAGCGTGAGAGTGGGAGAGGGGGTGCTCAGCGGGTGCTGGAGAGTCAACTGCCCGACGGTGAAGCTGGGGACACCCACTGAGGCTCTCCTCCATGCAGAGGACCTCACACCAAAATCAAAATAATCCTTTCAGGCAAAAGGCGATTTTCTGCTAGTACCTCTGCCCCTCCAGCAGGTAAGCTAAGTTTTAGCAAGTAAGTTCATTGTTTATAGACAACCCTGTTCTTGGCACATAGCACACTCTCCAAATACTTGTTTTGGACTAAATCACCGTCAGAGAGAGTATTCCCACCTTGGAGATTGACACTAAATACTGCTATGTTACATACTGCTTCAAGTCTCTGAGAAGTCCTGCAGGGTCAGGAGTTAACCTTGTTTATTAGTCTGGTGATGAAGAAACACTTAATAAGGAATACATTCAGAGCACAGTCTGGGAGGTAGTTTCTAATTCCTTCCAAGAGGCCTGGGGAAGGGAAGAAGGGGGGTAGAGCAGTTGGCATGAGGAAGAGACTCCTCGTGGGGAGTCTCTGGGGTTGGCTCTGTGTCTTCGAGAAGGTGCGAGAGAGGGACTGGCTGATGAGGAATGTTCTGGTGAAATATCAGGCTCACGCAATGAATCTGTGTGGCTCCTGCCTTAAAATGCATTTCCCTCCCTGCTCCTGCCACCTGTTGGCTTCATTCACACGTTAGTGAGAATTACTCTAATTAGCTAATGTTTTCACACACAGCAAAGTGCTACTTAGTGTTCTGGCCTAGGGAGCTCCGTGAAGCAGGTCCTACCTAGGTCCACACCACTTGGGAGCGGGAGCTAAGTTTGGGTGCGGGGGCTCCTGGGCCAGAGGCCACATTGAAGAGTAGTTTGCAAAGACAGTTTGAAAATCAGGAAGGCAAACATTTATTCAAATGAGATGATAAAATCCCAAGCCTATTTGAATGTGTGGCAGTCGATATGCAAAGTGTTTTCCATATGTTACGTAGTTCTATCCAATTAATCAATTAATATGCAGTCCTATTCACCAGGCCCCCTGTCCCTCGTGCTCCCTCCTGGGCTAGGCGGTAGGGCTGGTGAGACAGGTGCACTTCCTCCCTCCCTGAGCCCTGCCTACTGGAGGCACAGGCTTAGCAGGGTCGCTGAGAGGAGCTGGGACCACCACCACACTGCCTCGGTTATAATCTGGGCTTTACTGCTTACTTAGCTGTGTGACCCTCAGGCAAGTTACTTAACCTGTCTGTGCCTCATGTGCAAAATAGGGATCATTATAGTAGTACTTACTGCCGGGGCTTTTTGGGAAGATTGCGTTGATTGTGGGGCCTGACACACAGGGAGACTCCGCTCAGCAGATATTAGCTAATGTGATTGTTAGTAACAACCATAGTGAGCAGGCGGTGATCCGGCTGAAGCAGGGAGGGGACTGAGGGCCTCCTAGCTAGCCTGCTTGGTTTCAGAAGCAGCTGGCAGGTGAGTCCTTCTGGAAGGAAAGCGGGAGGTTGCTGGGTTGATGAGGTTAGATCCAGGCAGAGGGATAGTCTACACAAAGCTAGGCTGGAGGAAATTATGAAACAGCTTGAATATTCTGGAAGCCAGTAGGGTCTCTGTGATGCTGGCAGGTAGAGAGGTTGACGGGGTGGAGAAGGGGGCTGGTGCTGGAGGTGGGGCTTGGGAGGGGCCAGTCTTGCATGGGGGGCGGGTGGTTCAGAGCACTAGATCCTTACCCACAAGATGGGAATAATGACAACCACAGTCCAGGAGACATTCGCTGCAAGGGATCGGGACAACCAGCATTTCCTCAAATCCTGTGGCTCCGAGACGAGAGAGAAGGAGGTCAGCTAGGCGAGAACAGGGTTGCCCGCTTGCAGGGGGTGGTGGGAGGGGCGGGGGCGGGGGGGTGGCCTTGCAGCTTGGGAACAAGTGCTCTTTGGTTTTGGAGTGGTCTTCTGCATCCCCTTTCTCCCTTGCTCATCCCATCTTCTAAAATCCTGCTGGACAGTCTGGATCCTGGGAAGGTCCCTCTTCGGGTGACTCCCCTTCTCTGCCTGCCCAGGTGGCCCCGACCCTGTCATCACTGTTCCTTCCCTGGCTTCCCCTTCCAGGTGCAGATTTCTGAAGGTTCCACATCACTTATTTGCTGTCCCCAGTGCCACACCTACTGCTGTGGGGGGGCCGGGACGGAAAGGGAAGGGGGCAGATCCAGATACGGCCACCTCGCCACCTTCCTGTCCTCATTCTGCCTTCTGTGCACCCTGGAGTATTATAGTGATCGGCACGCACATGCGCAGTGACTGAATTCCTCATTCGTGAGCACAGGGTAGCGGACTAGGAATTATGTCTTCATTCAGATTTTCACAAATATTTCCTCTTCACCGGGGTATACCTGTGAGATAGGGCTGCCAGATGAAATATAGGAAGCCCCGTTAAATCTGAATTTCAGATAAACAAAGAAATAGTCCATCTTTTTTTTTTTTTTTTTTTTTTTAGTGCAAGTACGTCCCTCATTTTGCCTTACTTGTCTTCTTAATTGCTGTGTCTGGCCGTGCCAAATGGAGAACAAGGTAGACCAGGGTTATTGCAGTGGGCGCGTGCACACGTTAAGGAAATGACTAAATAAGACGATAGAAATAGAGTGAAAGGTGCAATGTGGAGCATTACAATAGGGCATCCTTGTCTTAGCTGGCTACATTCTGGGGTCCTCTACTGGATTTGGGGCTAAATTGTTCAAGGAGAGAAGGTTCAGAAGAGAATGAAGGAGAAGGATTTGGTCCCCCCTGCCTTTTTTTTTTTTCTTTGTGGTAAAATACACAGAACGTACAATTCACCGTGTTTTTCCATCTCAAAGTATAGAATTCAGGGGCGTTCAGCACGTCCACGGTATTGTGCAGAGACTGCTACTGTCTTGTCCCAGAACATTTTATTGCCGCAAAGGGAAATCCTACACCCATTAGCGCTCCTTCCCCATTCCCCTCTCCAGTCCTTGGAGATCACTGATCTGCTCTCTGTTTCTATGGCTTTGCCTATTCTGGACGCTTCTTATAAATTATGTCTATAAAACATGGGCCTTTTGTGTTGGCTTGTTCACTTAGCATAGCATTAAAGGTTTGTTTTTCATGGCTGAGTAGTATTCCACAGTATGGAAAGACCATATTTGTTTGTCTTTTCATCAGTTGAGAGAAATTTAATTCATTTCTACCTTTTAAAAAAAATTTTAAGTTTATTTATTTATGAGAGAGCACGAGCAGGGAGGGGCAGAGAGAGAGGGAGACACAGAATCCGAAGCAGGCTCCAGGCTCTGAGCTGTCAGCTGTCAGAACCCAACGTGGGGCTTGAACTCACGAACCACGAGATCATGACCCGAGCTGAAGTCGGACGCTTAACCAACTGAGCCACCCTGGTGCCCCTCTACCTTTTGATTATTGTGAATAATTCTGCTGTGAACATTTAGGAATCAAATTTTATTTGAATGCTCATTTCAGTTTTCGGGGCTCCATAGCCAGGAGTGGAATTTTTGGGTCCGGTAGTCGTTCCGGGTCATCTCCTGAAGGAGCTGCGAGCTGTTTCCCCAGTGACTGTTGTCATTCCCACAGCGACGTGCAGGGGCTCCCGTTTGTCCACGTTATTGCCAGTACTTGTTTTCGCTTATTTGCTTGTTGTTTATAGCCAGCCTAGTGCAGGTGACCTCATTGCGATTTCAATTGGCATTTCTCTAGTGACCAGTGACGTTGACCCTCTTTTCATGTGCTTGTCGGGCATTTGTACATCTTTAGAGGGACTTGATTTTGCTGAAAGGTGAAAGGGAAACCGATGGGCTTTTACAGCAGGGGATTCTAGGAGTAGATTTTTATGTGAACAGACCTTCTGGTTTCTGGGTGGAGAATGGAGGAAGCAGACAGATCACTTGGGGAGGTATTTTAGGAGTCTGGGGGAAGAAAACGGGGGCTTGGGTGATGGTGGTTCACAAGCCGGTCGCTGACTCTGATACTGGATAAGTCACATCACCCCTGATCTTCAGTTACCCCCCCAATGGAATAGGGGTATAATAGCACTGACCTCACAGGGCATGTTAGGATTCAGTGGGGTTGTGCTGCGTAGAGCCCACTGTGGGCCTGGCTCCAAGAGGCAGAACAGCTGGGCCACCTGGGCGGCTCAGTCGGTTAGCCATCTGACTCTTGATTTCGGCTCTGGTCATGGTCTCACCGTTCGTGAGTTCAAGCCCCAAGTTGGACTCTGCTGACAGCATGGAGTCTGCTTGGGATTCTTTCTCTCCCTCTCTCTCTCTCTCTGATCCTCCCATACTCTCTCTCTCTCTCTTTCTCTCTAAAAATAAACAAACATAAAAAAAATTATCAGGAACAGCTTTCTTGGCCGCAGCTTGAGGGTGTGGCCTGGCTGAAGTCTGATGGGGACCTCGAGGACCTGGTCCCTTGGCATCCAAGGGACCGTTTCGTCTCTGCCTTGTTACTGTTGGTTTTGGGGGACAGCAGGGAAAAGGAGAAGAGAAAGGAAGGTGGGATAGAGAGGTAGATATATCTCAGACTGCATTTTCTTTTCTCTGTCTGTCACTCTCTCTCCAAAGTTCCATCTGTGGACAGACTCACTTGGCCCCGGCCCACAGAGCATAAGGAAGCCGGAGGCTCCGGGCTCTGTGCAGGGCTGGTGGCAGGGGCCACGGGAGGCTGGGCGGAGAGGAACAGAGGTACAGATCCTGTGAAGCCTGGGCCCCACCTCCCTTGGAAAGTCTGGTTCTGTTTCCACCTCTGTTGTCACTTCTGTGCTCCCCACTCAGCCTCCCCTATGATGCTCGGCTTGTCTATGCAACCGTATGTAATGTTCATGGAACTGTGTACCGTGCGTCCTTAATTCCTGAATGTCAAATAACACTTTGTATATGCCAAAATATGTCAGGTTGAGTGGGGGATGAGCACCACGGGGTGCATTTCATACTTGCTCAGCCTTTATGGGTCCTGTAAGGCAGTCTCCTCTCCCCGACTAGTCACCAGGCACAGAAGTGATTGGACCACCCCACGGCCCTGGGGCAGGCTTCCTGTGCAGTCACCTTAGAGTCCTCGCTGTAGTGTATAATGATTCCCTGGTGTCTCCTTTCCCTTCCTTCAACTCCTGCTTTGTGCATCTTTGCCTCCCTGGTGTCCAGTGACACCCTTGAGTTAATACGAATAATTGCTGAATGGTTGAATGAACCAGTGGGCTCCTCGTGACCAGGGAGGTGGCCCGAGCACCTTTTGCTGAGACATTTATAAAGGGAAGATTGTTTTTAAAATTTAAAAAGCATTAGTTCATGATTAATTCATGCCACCAAAACAGGCCGTTCATTGTCATCTTATAAAGATTAATGTCCAAGCCAGTACGAAGGTTTGTACTTGAAGTTCGTTCTGTATCACACTTGAAGGTAACTGACAAAATCCCGAACATGGCTGGGTCTTCTGCTGTCCTTTTCTTCCAGGGCCTTCTTTCCAGCCTCCCCCCACCCCTCCTCAGATGCGCCACAGGACCCTGGGTCTGTTTTCTGGGATGTTTATCATCCTTCTTGCGGCTGAAGTCCCGTAGCCCAGCCCATGCTGCTGTTGTGGGGCCGTCCTGACACTTAGTAGCTGTGGGGCCACCCCTTGGCTTCAGTTTCCTCCCACAAAACATGGGCGTTTTTACAATGATCTGTTAGATTGGGTTTTGAAGATTAAGTGGAGGGGCGCCTGGGTGGCTGAGTCCGTTGAGCGTCTGACTTCGGCTCAGGTCACGATCTCGGGTTTCGTGAGTTCGAGCCTCTCATCAGGCTCGCTGATGTCCCCCTCTCTCTGCCCCTCCCCCACTTGTGCTCTGTCAATAAATAAACATACAAAAAGGAAAATTTAAGTGGGATAAAATGATCAAGTATCCAGTCTCATAGCTTTTGCAAAAGTTCTGCTCCCCTCCCCCCAGACCTCCCCTGTCCCCTTTGCTGTAAGCGTGCCTTTTCTCGGCCCTCAGTTCCCAAATCCTGTACTTTCTTCAAGACTGCTCGATTTTGACCTTTGGTTCATTCAGTAGAGATGTATGCAGGGCTGTCTCCTGGTCAAGCCCTCTGCTGCCCCTGGGGACACAGCAGCCCCTGGGAGTCGATGAGAGCCTGCCCTCCTGGAGGGAGGGAGGGGTCCTGCGGTGAGGGGTGCTGCTTCACATACAATAAAAGACGGTGACGTGCTATCGAGGAACTGGGAGGCAGTGAAAGGCTCCTTGTGAAAATGACATTTGAGCTGAGACTAGGAGGAAGGGTGAGGGCCAGCCCCTGGCAGGCTTCAGAGAGAACCTTTGAGGCAGTCCTCACGTGGACCCCAGCTCAGTGGCTTTGCAGAACAGTGAGGGGCCTGTGTGCAAGGGCATCTTAAGGAAAGTGAATTACTCAAGGTAGAGCCAGGAGGCAGGGCGCATGGGGCGTGCTGGCCATGGCTTTGATGAGGAGCTGAGAGGCCACCGGAGGGTGACGTGAGGGGGCTGACTTCTTAGAAAGACCCCCATCCCTCATGCTGCTGAGAAGAGAAGGGACACTGGGGGCAGGGACCAAGAAGAGAAGCAGGGACACCAGTGTGGAGGCTTGTGTCCACCAGGCGAGTGTCCAGGGAGGCGATGGCGGAGGAGGGGACCAGTGGCCAGCCTCTGCACAGAAGGTGTCTTGAAATGGCAGGGCTTTCCAAAGTAAATGTTGGGGCATCCAGGACCATGGTGTTCTCGCCGCCTTCCTTCCCCCTGCCTCCGTGCTCTAATACAGCCATTCTCATGTGTTTTCAAGTAAATAATAGGGATCCCTGGGAAAATAGAAACACAGAATGCTTGACAGCCCGCCCACCCGTACATCGGCTGGCTCGAATACCTCCTGTGTGTGGATCGCACTTATGGCCCTCAGTTTCCGGTCCCCTAAGAGACACGCGTGCTTTCTGCAGATGAGGAAAACTGAGGCCCTACTACGTTCAGCCACTGGCCTTGGCTTTACAGAGAAATACACACTGGTTGGGATTTGCAAACACAGCGAGTCTGGCTTTCCAGACCCTGAGTCCAAGTAGCAGCATAGACTCTGGGTTCCTCTGGGCTTCCGGGCTCCTGGATCTGAATCATTGATACTGGAGCTGAGGGAGAGCATCAGCCTCATTGATGTTTGGATCAATAGACAACGAAGGTGCCCAAGGGGGCGTTTCTGTGGTTGGGAGGGATGAGGATACTCTTTGTGGTCGTTCAAGGTCACGAACTTTGCCGGTCCTGGGATTCCATCTGGCCCTCGAGAGTAGACACGTCCAGACTGATGCCTGCACCTGCCCTGTTCCCACACTCTCCATCCGTGGGAATCCCTCTTGGACTCCTCTCTACCGTCCTGGGACACCTTCTCTCTAGATCATGCCTGCAGGGCAAGTTTTCAAGGAAATGTTGAATATGAAGTGAAACCCCTCCATTCATTTTAAGGGAGACTGTTTCTTTTTTTTTTAATGTTTTATTTATTTTTGAGAGAGAGAGAGAGCGAGAGCGCATGAGTGGGGAGGGGCAGAGAGAGAGGGAGACACAGAATCGGAAGCAGGATCCAGGCTCTGAGCAGTCAGCACAGAGCCCGACGTGGGGCTTGAACCCACGAACCGTGAGACATGACCTGAGTCGAAGTAGGGCGCTTAATGGACTGAGCCACCCATGCACCCCGGGAAGACTATTTCTAACCTTGAACAGAAGAGTTCTTGTTTCTCTGAATTACTCTCTTTGGGGTGCTTTTTGTCGCCCTGAAAATAACGTTAAACATAGTAGCAGCTACTTTGAGTGTTTTCTGTATGCCAGGTACCGTAGTGATAAGTTCTTCACTTTCTCACACTAGCCCTGCGAGGAAAGGCTTATTAGTCCTATTCCTAGATGAGAAAATCGAGGACCAAAAAAACAAAGGGACCGGCACCAGGAGCTCATAAAGCATGGGCGTTGTGGCAGTCACAGCTCGGGCCCCGGCTTTGCTACTCCCCTGCCAAGGAGCGTCTTCTCCGTACCCTGCGTGGCCTGAGTTTTCTCTTTTGTTAAGAGGAGGAGTCGGGCTCACTGCCCCGTGAGGCTCCTCCAGCTCTGTGGGTCTGAAGCCACCAGGGGTTTTCCCCAGTGGGATCCGCGTCCCCGGCGGTACCTGCAGCCCCGCAGGGGGAGGAGGGACGAGCAGCACCTGACTGGCTCACGGAGCGCAGGGCAGACTGAGTGTCCCCTTGCTCTTGGTGCCAGGAGCCTCGGAAACACGGCTTCACACTGCTTCTCGGGCCCTCCTTCTCCTGTCCCTGCTCGGCTTCCTATTTTGGCTGGGAGGGTGGCTGGAGGAGGGCACCCACGCGTGTGTGAGAAAGTCGAGAAGGCTTGCAGATCTTGTGGGTGGTCAGTGAGAACACAGACGTGGGCTGAGTCACCACCGCACTTGGGAAGCTAAGGACGGGCACCGGCGAAGCCGGAGGCCCAAGTGCGGCGGCCGCGCCTGAAATGCCAGCCTTGACTCATTCGGCGGGGGCCCGGAGGCTTGCAGTCACCTCCTCTCCTGTTTATGCTGAGGCTTCAGGGAGGGTAAATAGAGCACTCCTCTGCAGTAGGGGTGGGGGGGGTGCGGTCTCCTCACTGCAGCCCTCCCCCCTGCAGGCTCTTCTGTGGGACCCACCCAGGCCCGATGGCCGTCCCTTCCTTTAAAGGGCTCAGAGTCTAACCTGAAGGAGAGTTGTGCCTCTAGACCATCACGGGCCGCTACGACCTGCACACAGCCAGCTGGGGCTTGTGTTGCAGGCAGTGGCGGGGGGGGGGGGGTAGTCATGGCCGTTCAGGAGGGGCTTCCTGGAGCTGCTGCTTGGACCTGTAAGCCTAGGAGCTCATCAGGTGGAGGTGACAGGTGGGCCGTCCGGGAGCACACATGCACGCACGAGTACGCACCCACTCAGGGGTCCGCGAAGGTGGAGGGAGAGGCGAGCCTCCGTCCACTGTGGCCACACACTCCGCTCCTGGGTGAGCGCCCCAGGACCTGCCCCCAAGGGCCTGGAGCTTCACACGGTTTGGGGTATTGGTCCTTCCTTATGTTTGGTGTTTGGGGGCCTCTGCCCGAGTTTGCCTGTTAGCCTTTTACGAGGTTGTGAAACCTTGTATGCCATCACGCCTGCGTTCTCAGATGCTGCTAAAGAGGGGCACAGAACCTTGAGGATAACAGGAACTCAGCATTGCGTGGGGTGTTTCTATTTGCACTGTCTTGACACATGAAAAAAATAAACACGTACGGTCCATTTTGGTTTCCACACTGAAGGGAAGAAAATGCTTTTAAACATCAGGCGGCCAGCTGGCTGGGGCTGCATTTGCTTTGATGCGTGAGTCAGAGGTGGGGCGTCTGGCCTTCCCTCTGCCTCCTGGAGGCTGGGAGACCCTGGAGAAGCTCACAGCCTTGCACTCATCAGTGCAAGGGGCTCATCCTTTCTCTCCTGCCATGTCCACGGCATTTTTAAAGGGTTTCTTCCTTATCATAATAGCTTGTACTTACTAAACATCATAGGCCAGGCTCCAAAGCAATTTCCATTTGGGGAAATTGAGGCACAGCGAGATTAAGGTCTTGCCTGAGGCTGTAAGCTGCTGAGGGTTGAGCTCTGAGTCCTTTGATCTGGCCAGGTCCAGACAGGCTGCCCGTGTGGGTCATAGACTTCTCTGTGCATCTTTACATCATGGCACTTATCCTCGTGAACCCGTTGTGACCTGGTTTTCTCCTTTCTGAGCTGTGTCTTCTGAGGGCCTAAGGGCCATGGCTCAGTTGTCTCTGTGTCCCTGGTGCCTTGAGTAGTTCTGTGTACTTGATCCCAGTGTGTTGAAAGAATGCACATCTCTCTGAGATGGTCCTCCTTTGTTCCTAAGCAACAGCTCTGAAAAGACCCTGTGGGCCCATCTTCCGGATGTGAACACTCAGGCTCAGAGATTTCACGTGACTTGTCTAAGTTCCCATGCAGAGGTAAGGCCCCGGGGTGGGGAGCTCATGCCAGTGAGATACTCTCACAGCAAGACAGAAGCCTGCCTCCTGGGTGACCCTCCCTGTTTGCCGAAGAAATGCCGATTTTCATGCTTAATGGGATCATTTTTCTGGAACATGTAGCAGGGATCATGCCAGGCTGAAAACTGGAGTTCTTACCTCAGCAGAACGTCTGCCTGGATTAAATTGCCTGGGGATGGGCATCTGGTGGGGGATGGGCATCTGGTGGGGGATGGGCATCTGGTGGGGGATGGGCGGCTACAGGTGACTCAGAAAGATTTCCACGGCACGCTCCTTGTCTCAGACCCCAGGGCAGGCCGCGCGTCTGATGGGATGCTCGCCCACTTTCTGGGTCATGCTCTGGCTATCCCTTCTCTGCCCTCACCGTTCTTTGTAGCATGAGATGCCCCCTTCCTGGACCACGCTGTAATTTACAATTATAAAAGATATAAAAAGATTCATAATCTTTGCAGCAGCATCAGCTTTTCATGCCCTTTTCATAAAGTGTGTGCTAACGCATGTGAAGATCAACGCACTTTTTTTTTCATTTAATCTTTTCAAAGGCCACACATGTGGAAGACTGACGTTTTAAAAGGAAAAAAAAAATACGTCCTAAAGGAAGATGTGTTTGTAAAAGGATTTGCCTCTAACCAGTATCTAATGAGGCCCTGAAATCCTGGTGTCTCTCCAGATCACAGTTGTATATACCCTTCTTAGCAGCGGATCTGTCCCGAGACACCCAGTGGATGCCTGAGTCCATCGGTAGCACAAACCCTGTGTGCACTGTGTTTTTCCCTGTGCGTCCGTACCGCTGATAAAATTTAATTTATAAAACAGGCACAGTGTGAGACTCACAACAATAATAACAAAATGAAACAATTATAACAATACCGTAATGAAAGTTAGGGAATGTGTTCTTTCAAAACATCCTATGGCACTCACCTTCTTGTGACGATGGGAGATGATCAAAGGCCTACGTCACGAGATGTAGCAAGGAGGCTGACACGGGCACTGTGACAGAGAGTTAGGGCTACTGCGGGGATCATGTTTCCACCCCGCGGTTGACCGCAGGTGATGGAAACCACAGAAAGCAAAACCGTGGATAACGGTCGGGGGAGGCATGGTAGTCTTAATATTTTTAACAAATTTCCTCAGAGGCAACTGAGAATGGTCTAAAACGTGTGAGGAAAAATGCGAACCACTGATGAAACATTTTAGAAATATCGCAAAGAGAAGCACAGTTACTCAATGTTAGTTGATGTGGAGGCCGGGCCTCCAGGGCCCCTGGAACTTCTAAAATAGAGGAGGGTGGCCTCATGCTTTGGGGCTGGACTCTGTGAGCGGCCTTTTGAGTTTCTGCCAGCGGCGTTGAAAGCAGAAATAAGATAAGAACTGCTGGCTGGTGACTGATTGCCAACCGCCAGGAAATGGTCAAGGTTCCTTAGTAGACACGTGACGCTCTCCGGTGCTCGGCACCTGATGCACTGGCATGCTCCCCGCGTCCCTGGAGAGACAGCGTCCTCACAGGGTCTCATGCAAGGACTCAGGCTCAGCTATGACACCAGAGGGGGAGGGGGGAATAGTCCCGGCAAGAGGGTGGTGACCAGGACAGCAGGGTGATGGCTTTGGAGATGGAGGGAAGGGGACGGATTTGAGAAGCTAACAATGGTCAGAGTTGACAACAGGTGTCTCTGGGGGTGTCTTAGACCATTCCAGTGGGCTAGAACAAAATACCAGCCTGGGTAGCTTATGAATCACAGAAGTGTGTTTCTTGGGGCTCCTGGGTGGCTCAGTTGGTTAAGTGCCTGACTCTTGGTTTTGGCTCAGGTCGCGATCTCACGGGTTCATGGGGTCAAGCCCCACATCGGGGCTTGGGATTCTCTCTCTCTCTCCCTCTCTATCTGCTCTTCCCCCGGCTTGCTCTCTTGCTCACTCTCAAAATAAATAAATAAACTTTAACAAAATTAAAAAAAGAAAGAAATACGTTTCCCATGGTTCAGGAGGCTGGAAGCCAGAGGCCAGGGGGGGAGCATGGCCTGATGAGGGCCCTGATCTCGTCGCAGAGCCCTTGTGCCCTCACGTGGCAGAAGGGGAAGGCAGCCGTCTGGGGTCACTAATATAAGGGCACTGATGTCATTCCTGGTGGCTCCACCCTCCATGACCTACTCGCCTCCCAGAGGCCCACCTTCTAACAAGTTCACTTTGGGGATTAGGTTTCAACATATGGATTTGGGGGGACACATTCATACCCGGCAGGGGGTAAGGGGAAGAGAGGACTGAAATCCAACATTGGTCAGCACCAGACAACTGGGTGGGTGGTGGGCACCCTTCTACAGCCTTGGGGTCACTCCTCACACCTCCAGCATAAGGAGTGGAGAGCCCTCTATCTCCTGGCCCTGTGACCAGGGCAGAGGGCCGCAGGCCACGGTTTTGGAAGAGAGAACCAGGAGTCTCTCCCACCCAAACCATGAGTTTTGCATGTCTTTGAATAGACCGTTCTGTGTGGTAGTGGTTTACAACTGAAGGAAAGCAAACACAGAAAGAAAAATCTCAATGAAACCTGATAATGAAAGGAAAAGCAAATTCGAAACGCAGCATTCATACAGTTATTAACAGTTATTCTTGGTGAAGTCAGCTTTAGGTGTCCCTGGAGGGCTGGGAGTCACATCTGTTTTCAACCCTCTGTGTTACCCCTGGGGGGGTAAAGCTTTATTAAATATATATATATTTATTATTTATTAATATATATACATACATATAATACATATATTTATTAAATATATATATATATATACACACTTAAAGTTTATTTATTTTTAGAGAGAGTGTGTGCAAGCGGGGAAGGGATAGAGAGAGGGGTAGAGAGAGAATCCGAATCCCAAGCAGGCTCTGCACTGTCAGTGCCGGGTTCAAACTCCCAAACTGCGAGATCGTGACCTGAGCCAAAGTCAAGAGTCGGACACTTAACTGAGCCACTCAGGTGCCCCTGGGGGGTAAAGATTTATTATCTCTGTCTCTCTCTCTCTCTCTCTCTCTCTCACGTACATACATGCACACACGCTGCCATGAAGACCTTGTTCCAGATGCCACGCAGAATTCCTGCTTTCTATGTGGCAGTTTACGTATCCAGACCACTTTCTGAAGCTTTGTAAGAAGTGGGGCTTGATTCTTGAAAGAGAAGCATCCAGTATTTGCTCCCAGAGGTGCTTTCTTGCCCTCCTTAGGTCACACGGATGGACAGCAGGTGTAGTCCTCCGGTCTCTGGTTCCGGAATTGGCTGCGTGGGTCGTTTTCCCATCAGACCTGGTGTGAGAGGCGGGTGTGTTGGGGTCCACACTTCAGCACGAGTGTTCCCACATCCCATTCTGAGCCTCGTTAGGAAGTCTGGGTGTAGGACCCAAGAATCTGCTTTTGTGTGCTTCCTACGTGTTGTGTGTTGTGTCAGCGACGCTCCTTGCCCCGAATGTTGAGGAAAGCTGGACCACCCACAGTGTGGTCCCAGCCGTGCTGTGGTTGGGGAGATTTAGGATAACGTCCTGCCCTCGTCCCCGACGTGTTCCTCCCTGCCGCTTCACGCTGCACGGGTCATGCCTCGTTCTCCGCACCTGGTGCCGTCCACAGTGCCGGACGTTTCTGGAAGGGCTCACCTGGCCGGCCTCGTTAGGTTTCTCTAACCACAAGCAACATGTTCTCTCCCCCCGTAATTGATGCCTGTGCTCACACTTGTTCGTGGTACAGGTCCTGTCCTGGGTGGCTTTGCTCTTCCTTGTTGAATTCTGCCCCCCTTCCGTGGTCACACTCTGGCTGCAGCTCTGTTTTCTGATGCTGTCCCTCTGTTCGTTAGTTCCACATGTACTTGTGAACCTCTACTGTGAACCGGCCACCGGGTGAGCTGTGGAGTCTTCAGAAAGCCGTAAATAGACAGGACTCCTATTTCCAAGGGCCCTGAGTTTCTCTACCCTCAAGGAAGAATGAGTAACGTGCTTGATTTTCCAAAATCGTGTTTCCTCATTACTTTAATAAGACCCTACTGGCAATGAAAACAGTTTAATACTTCACAAAAATCCGTTTCTTTAGTTACCATTGCACATCACTCTCTTGTTTGGCTTTTCCTTGAAGTACAGAAATCCAGGCTGTGAGAGGCAGTGTAACGTGCATTGTGGGTAACTCAGCAGCAGGTGGAGATCGTTCCAAGATGGGGCTCCCTGACACAGCAGCTCTGTTCTCTGAATCTCATAGCTTGTTCTTGTTAATCTGAGCTAAACATGGTCTGCCTGGGGATTACTGGGTCCTAGAACATTGTGGCTGAGAGGGAATTCAACTGTCGCTTAAAAACAACACAGGGGCTGGGGATCCCTGAGCAGTAGGGCCCCCTCTTTTGCCTGGACACTCTCTGTGATGGGAGGTTCATTGCTTCCCAAGGTGTGAAGGTGTGCTTCGCGAGATGGGCCCATCCCTAGCTGGGCAGATATGGGGTTCCAAGTCTCCCGGAAAGGGCAGGACTGTGGGTGATGCTCAATAAAGATCGTTCTGAATGAATGCAAACCTGAGGCAACAGTAAGTTCACCACATTCTGTTTCCACTCTCTCCCCTGGCTGTGCCTTCTGTAATAAAGTTGACAATAGGGGCGCCCTGGTGTCTCAGGTGGTTAAGCATCCGACTTCGGCTCAGGTCACGGTCTCACAGTTTGTGGGTTCGAGCCCCGCGTCAGGCTCTGTGCTGACAGCTCGGAGCCTGGAGCCTGCTTCGGATTCTGTGTCTCCCTCTGTCTCTTCCCCTTTCCCTCTTGTGCTCTGTCTCCCTCTCTCTTAAAAATAAGTAAACATTAAAAAAAATTTTTTAAGTAGCTAACAATAGCCAGCATTTATCAGGGTTCATTCTGTGCTGGGTTCTGAATGCCTTATATGTGTTAACATTTTTTAATTTAACAACCCCATGAAGAAAGTATTATTATGGCTCCCATTTTACAGAGGAGGATGGTGAGGCCCAGGTGAGCAGGACCCAGCCGGCTGCGCTCCACAGACCGACCCCGCTCTCTCCCCCACCCGCAAGGAAGGCCACTCTGAAGCGTGTGTCACATCGTCTCTGCCAGATGCAGCAGGGGTCCTTGGCCTACCCTCACCGTTCTCTCAGGTGCCCGTGCCCCAATCACGCTCGCCAGGTGCCAGCTGCCCCCACACAGGTGCCAGCCTCCCACCCACCTCCCCTCTGGAGACCATCAGGCTGTCCTTTACAGCGAAGAGTCTGGTTCTTGGTTTCTCTCTTTTTTCCCCTTTCTTTGCCTGTTGGTTTTGTTTCCTAAATTCCACGTACGAGTGGGACCATATGGTATTTGTCTTTCTCTGACCTGTTTCACTTAGTGTTGTGCTCGGTAGCTGCATCCGTGTTGTTGCAAATGACAAGGTTTCGTTCTTTTTTACGACTAATATTCCATTCTCTCTATATATATTTGTATTTATATTTTTATGTTTGTATTTATACTTACACACAGCACATCTTCTTCATCCAGTCGTCAGTCGGTAGACCCTGGGGCTGTTTCCATAACTGGGCTGTTGCAGACCATGCTGCTGCAAACATCAGGGTGCACGTATCCCTTCTCCTCACTTTGACCTCCATGACCTTGGACCAGGCACGGCCTCATCGCTCAGAAGTCTGCCTTCCCAGGGCCATCTTCCCCGAGCACCCAGGACTCCTTCTTATAGTCCTCAATCACCCTCCCTGTGACTGTCACCTGATTGCCCGTCCCAGTCTTTTTATGTTTTAATGTTTATTTATTTTTGAGAGAGAGAGAGAGCAAGAGCAAGCAGGGAAGGGGAAGAAAGAGAGGGAGACACAGAATCCCAAGCAGGCTCCAGGCTCCGAGCTGTCAGCACAGAGCCCGACGCGGGGCCCAAACTCACGAACTGTGATATCATGACCTGAGCCGAAGTCGGACGCTTAACTGACTGAGCCCCCCAGGTGCCCCTGCCCTGCCCAGGTCTTGGGCATTGTGAGGACAAGTCAGCTTTTCCACTTAGTAGGCGTAGTACCTGGATGTGCAGGAGGCCTTCAGGGAATGCACGTTGGGAGTTGAGCATCTCAGGGCCACACCAAATGTGGTCGAATGGTTGTTGCTTGCGTGGATGTGGCGGTGGTTGTGGTAGGGAGTTAGTGTGGAGATGTCTGTGGATGTGCCATCTGGTGTGTATTGTGGGTCGGGTGTGTTGGTGTGTATGTATTATGTGTGTATGGTAGGTGTGTGTGTGAGGGGCGCCTGGGTGGCTCAGTCGGTTGAGCGTCCGACTTCGGCTCAGGTCATGATCTCGTGGTCTGTGAGTTCCAGCCCCGCGTCGGGCTCTGTGCTGACAGCTCGGAGCCTGGAGCCTGCTTCCCATTCTGTGTCTCCCTCTCTTCTCTGCCCGTCCCCTGCTAGTGCTCTGTGTCTCTCTGAAAAAATAAGTAAAAATATTTTAAAAAATTAAAAACAAATCGGTGTGTGTGTGTGTGTGTGTGTGCATGCTTGTGTCTGAGTGTGTCCTGGGTGTATGGGTGTCATGTGAATGTGGGGCGTTTTGAGTGTGTGCCACATGGGTGCTGTGTGCACCTGTAAGCTCTGGCTCATTTGTTACGCAGCAGTAGCTACACCCACTAAGAATCCATACACCTTCTACTTGGAGAAGTCAGTCAGTTCTACTGTGTGGGCAATGAAGGTATTGCAGTGACCGCTCTCTGAGCCATTCGTATATTTACGAACACTGTTGTTGTTGTGGCTTATTCTCCCGTAGAGCTGGCATCTTCTTGCCCAATGTGAAATTTTTAAAATGAAATGTGACTTATATTTTATTTTTTTAAATATTTTTTCCAAGTTTTTTTATTTTTATTTTTTTTGAGAGACAGACCAAGAGAGTGAGCGAGAGAGGGGCAGAGAGGGAAGCAGAGAGGATGCTAAGCAGGCTCCTCACTGTCCGCTCGAAGCCAGACGTGGGGCTCGAACTCATGAACCGTGAGATCATGACCTGAGCTGAAACCGAGAGTCGGAAGCTTAACTGCCTGAATCACCCAGATGCCCCTAAAACTGGTCTTTTAAATGTGAGCCCACCTTCCTCATGGACTAACTGGGTATTTGGTTATAATGAATCACATGGTCTTAAAAAGGAGCACGCAGCTTTCCACCAATAAGCTGTGTTTGCATTTACTAACAAGTTCTAGCTTATTAGTCCTGACTAGTGGGACGGGAGGGTGCATCTTCCCAGGGGAAAGCAACATTTTATGTGGTATCCTCCATACATTAATTTTTTTTTTTTTGGTATAAATATCAATTCCCCAGGAAAACACTGCCCCAGCCATTCCGCCAGCAAAGGCCTGAGGTGGAAAACTACCACGTTCAGGCTCCTGGCTCAGTGCTATTCTTGTGCACGGCCGTGCCACCCCCTGGGTGCGCCGGGGCCAACGCTGCCCGCCGCAGAGACCTCTGGCGGAACGCACGATAGAAGCGTGCGGTTTGGCATGTGGCTTGAATGTTAGTCGCTGTTGCTCTCCCTCTGCTCCGTACTGTGTAGCATCCTCCCAGAGTCAGGGATCAGGGAGGGTCAGGAATTATTGACCCTGGTAACCCCAAGCAGGAGTCGGATGTCTTTGCTGGCTCTGCAGTGTTTGAAGGATTGAGAGCAGCGTAGGACGAGGAAGCGGGGATGATGGAACTGCCCCTATGTTTCGTGTGATAATGAAACCAAGTGCAGAGTGGCCTCCTTTGCTGGCCGTCTCTCCGACTCTTACTGGAAATGCCTTGACCTTAAAATTGAGTGGTGGGACGCTGACCTCGGCTAGGTCAGGTGCGCACCCCGAGGGCTCTCCCTTTAGGGAGATGGGTTTTCAGCACACTTTGTGAGCCAGGCCTTTCAAGCTGGGCTCGTCAGCTTGAAATTCCATCTTGCAGGATTTATAGAGGTTGTGTTCTCAGATCTGCCGCATTTCAATTGGGTAAGTGGAATTCTGCATCTTCAGAAACGGTTCCCTGCGTGGCACCTTTGCCAGAGCTGAGATACAGAGTTAAGAGCATGTTAGTGTCTTAGGCTCTTATTCTTGGGAGCTGGCCTGGCGTGACCCCACTGGCTACAGCGAGGTCGGGCTCCGAACCACAGCAATGGTGGTCTGGTCATTGAGGCATCTGGGGAGCTGAAGGAAGAGGGGCTTTGAAAGGAGACCTAGGTGTCAGCTAAGAGAGACCCTCTTAGCTTCTCTCCTTCCTCTCACTCACTGTCCTGTCCCCAGGATCACGTCAGCTCCCACCCAGTGACCACCTGCTGCTTCCCCCAAGAACCTGCTCTTTGCAAGTGATTACCTCCCGTCCTCTGCAGACTCCTCCAGGTAGCTCGTATCACCCCATTATGCATGGTGGCAAACTGAGGCTTGGGAAAAGTGAGGGCACCTTCTAAGGTACACACCGCTTGAGCAAAAGCTAGATGAAGAAGACGGCTCCAGATTAGAGCCTCTCGGATCCCCTTTCTTATCTGTGTTATGCGGCAAGAAGCTTGGTCACAAATTTCTTCTTGGACAAAATCAGGCAACTTACATAAAATACTCTATGCAGCAGCAAGAATATAGTGGGTGCTCCATAAAAGTCACTTCCTTTCCCTTCCTCCAAATCACTGGTATCTAGATGGTTTCATATCCTCAGAAAACTCAGCCTACCTTGAGTTGACCTTGAGTTTTCCTATGGCAAACCAAGACTTGGACTATTTTAATTTCCCACCCAACCCTCTTGTGGTTGGCCCTGCGGTCTCCTAGCTTGGAAAATTAGCATTCTGTCAAGTTGGGCTCAGCATCTGCTTGGCAACGGCACCTGCTCCCTCTGCCTACCGTGCTTGGTAGAAAACACATCTGTCCTTGCCACCCCGGGCACCTCAGCACTGTAGAGGTGGTATTTATGCTAACAACGATAACGTCGTTTTCAGTTACTGTTATTAATCATTACGCATGTCAGGACATGAGCAAAGTGCTCCGTGTGGTAGACTCATTTAATCTGTCCATTAGCTATGAGTTTTGTGCCGTTATGAGGGCTCACGTTACAGATAAGGAGACATTAAGCGACACAGGTAGAAAGCAGAAAAGCAGGGATTGTAGCCCCGTTGGCTGTGAGGCACATGCTCATCACTGGGACGCTGTTGCCTCCATGGCACCGACAGATAAGCAAGGCGGTAGACTAACCCGCCTTAGGATTAGGATAACTGGGTTCAAGTCCCGTCCTTCCGGTGTGGGCCGAGTGACATTAAGTGTGTCTTCCTCTCTGTGTGTCTTTTCCTTTAAAGGAAACTCTGAGTGATGACATCCAGTGGGCACACTGTGGTCCTCATTGGTCAGATACTTGGGTCCCCCTCGTGGAAGCCCAGGCTCTCTGTGTTTGGCTGACGTGATCTCAAGCTGTTAATTTCTCTCTTGTTTTTCAGGTAATGAACCAAAAAGATCATGTCTGAAGTACAAGGAACGGTTGAGTTTTCTGTAGAGCTACATAAATTTTATAATGTGGATCTCTTTCAGAGAGGGTAAGTATGCGTCACTGTTTCTATTTGTGTGTGTGTGTGTGTGTGTGTGTGTACATATACAGTTGACCCCTGAACCACACGTGTTTAAACTGTGCAGGTCCACAGTACATGGATTTTTAAATACAATATAGTATTGCGAATGTCACTTCTCTAACATTTTCTTAATAACATATTCTTTTCTCTAGCTTACTTTCGTGTAAGAATATAGTATGTAATATAACATACAAAATATGTGTAGTTGACTGTGTTGTCAGTTATCAGTAAGGCTTCTGGTCAACAGTAGACTGTTAGTAGTTAAGTTTTTGGAGAGGCAAAAGTCCTTCGTGATTTTTGACTGCGTGGAGGTGGGTGGGTGCCCTGGACCTCATTGTTGTTCAGGGTCATGTGTGTGTGTGTGTGTGTGTGTGTGTGTGTGTGTGTTTAATTTTTTTTAACATTTATTCATTTTTGAGAGATAAGAGAGAGAGAGAGAGAGAAAGAGCGTGATTAAGAGAGGGGCAAAGAGAGGGAGACACGGAATCCAAAGCAGGCTCCAGGCTCTGAGCTGTCAGCACAGAGCCTGACGTGGGGCTTGAACCCACGAACCATGAGATCATGACCTGAGCTGAAGTCAGACGCTTAATCTAGTGAGCCACTCAGGCGCCCCATGGGGTGTTTGTGTGTATTTTTCCTGGCAGGGAGTGGAGATGATAAGGGCAGGTTGTAGGGCATTTGGATTCATGAGGAAAGGATTTTCATTATTTTTCCTGTCAAGTGTAAAATCCAAATGTTTAGTGCAGTTGAAAATCACCCATATATTGACAGACACTTGAGAACGCGAATCTCTCCCCTCCCTCCTGCCCTTTTCGTCTATCTTCTCTCCTCCGAGTTGCTATTTCCATTGCATACAGTAGTCAGTTTGAGGGGGAAGTGAATTTGTGGGACATGAGGCTTGCTTGGGTAGCTCTGATGATAAAAGGTGTCTGCACGACCAGCATGTGTGGGGCCATCTCCCAAAGTTGCGCATCGTAAAACCTGTGCCTCCATTTCTCACAGACTGAAAATGTATGATGTCCTCTGTAAGTACAGAAGTAGAACGTAGTCGCTTGCAGTGTTTGAGGACATACTCTGATTTTGGCGTTTCACACGCATGATCGCATTAGGTCGTCACGATAGACTTACCTCTCAGGGTCACTGCAAATAATAATAAGGTGAAATGCTTACGTAAAGCATCCAGACCCGGACCAGGGCCGTGTACTCACAGTGACTGCTACTACTTTCCTTGTGTTGCAGACCAGGGGGCCTAAGTTCATAGTAACTGAGTTTGTGATGTGTTCAGGTTAACAGAGCCAAACAGGAGGCATCTATGTTGTGGAAAACCACCTCCGTGCTTCGGAGCCAAAATATAACTCGAAGACAGCGTTTGGGTTAAAGAGGAACAATAGCTTTATTGCTTTGCTGGGAAAAGGAGGCTGAAGCAGGCTATGGCCTTCAAAAACTTGCAAGTCTTCCCAGAGGACGGGGCTGGAGTGTTTTATAGGGACATACAGGATCTAGCCGCTTTCGATAGGAATGGAGTATGTGCTGCCAGCCTCCTTAGTCCTTGGTCTTTTTCAGGGATGGTACCACGTTCCTGAAACCAAAGAAGGGAGGAGGGGAGGCTTGTGGAAAAAAGGAAAAGGTTACTTTAAAAATCAAGATTTGCCCAAGCATTAGTGCAGCCGTTGTGATTTTTGTTCAACTTTATGTTTTTAAGCGGTTCCATCTAAACGTTTGTTTTTGCTCTGTAACCAACCACCTTAAACCTTAGTGGCTTAAAACAACAGCTTTCGATGTAGCTCATGTATCTCAGGGAGGGCAGGCGATGGGAGCCGGGCTCCAGTCGGGAAGGTTCTACCAAGCTGGAGCAGGTTGTAGGGTATTCTGGATTAATGAGGAAAGGATTTTCATTATTTGTCTCACCAAGTGGAAAATCCAAATGCTGGAGGCAGCAGGTGAGCCGGGCTTGTCTACCTGGCAGGTAAGTCCTCTGAGCAGGAGTGGAAAGACACACAGCCTCCTGCCAGCTGTCCTCAGGCTTGCACGGGGTGGTTTCTACCCTGCACAGGTGGCCTTCTGCTGGCCAAAGCCAAGTGCGAGAACAGTCTGGGTTCAGGGTAGAGAAACAGAGACAGTCTCTTGATGGAAGGGGACCAATCTGTGACACTTTGACAATCTTGCCACCCAAGGTTAGTCTCCAGGTTCAAAAGGAGGCTGAAATTAATGCTTCAAGTGCCTCTTATATGTTACGGCCCCTTCTTACATAAGGTAAAATTCGGTGGCCGACCCGTTTTGGTGGGCAACCTGAATCAGATGGTGAGGGGAAAAGGAAACGATCCTGGGACCAGTTCTGTTCCAGGGACAGGGGCGCCTAGGAGTTCTGGAGCTGGATTTTTGAGGGAGCAAAACTCTGCCTCCTCTGGAAACCCGTCACCGTGGGTCAAGCTCATCGCCCTCCTCACTTGGTCAGAAGTTGTATGGTGGAGTGAGAAGGGTCTGGGCTTGGGGCCGGACCTCCCGAGTCCCGGCTTGGTTACTGCTTCTTGGAGCTCCTCTGGCGTGTCCTTCCACTCTGCCTTTCAGATTCTACATTTACGAGAAGGGAAGCATTTCTGATAATGTCATGTGTCTATCATAGTGTGAGGCACTTCTATTCAATATCTCCTAAATCCTCATAACCAACCAGAGAATGAGTGATATTATCTTTATTTTGACCGACAGGTAACTGGGATCAGGGCAGTGAAATGCTACACACCTGTAACGTAGCAGAGTGGGGCTCTGGGGCTGAATTGCTCGGGGTCTGATAAATGAGCCTGGTCTCCAAAGTGGGCTGCCTTCTCCCCAGGGCTGCACAAAATATCCACCAAGATGTGGGCAGAAAATACTAACACTTCTGCTTACGATGGTTTTAATCAAAACTAAGAGAGAAATCAAGCTTCGCTAATAATTAGAATCCACACTGATCCTGGAAACCTTGTTGTGTCCACACGGCACACAGTGATGAATCCCACTTAGTAGCTCCAGCATCAAATAAAAGAGGGCTGTCCCACAGCACACATGAGCTGACGACCTCACCCTCGCAGCGCAAAATACTGCAGTTTGTGACTGGGCAGTTACCCGCACCTGTAAATTGTTTTCTACCTTTAACTGCACCAACCGTCACAGACTAGCAAGTGGCTTCAGAACAGATACCAAAAGGCCGTCATGAATTGAAGGTGGCATTAATAATTAAAGCATAGCAAACAGCAGGAATGACAGAACCACACTGGTCCTCTCTTGCACAAGCCTGGTCACACACACGCGGAGATGGAGTGACAGGCTGATCAGATGCCCAAATTAGCAGACTGAGAGATTTGAACTCATTTAAAACAACGATCTGATATGTGGCTTTGTCACCATAATTATTCATAACGCACCTTGTCCTGATTGTATTCTGGGCCTTCAGGCATTGACGAGGTCTTGTATGAGATCATATCCATTAGCAAGACATTTCTAGGGACACATCCAGAACTCAAAGAGGGCCCCGTGCCGTTGGTTAAGGGGGTTACAAGACGAGCGTGGAAACCATGACTCTCTCAGCAAGCCTAAGATCCTCTAGATCCGTGTGTTTTGGGGAGTCATTTTGCATAACCCTGCGCTCACCACCAAAGTCTGATATTTAATCAGGCTAAATTAAAATCCGAACATTGAATCACTGCACTGTGTATATTTTTAGAAAGAGCAAAAAGGTTATGTGTTCCTTTAATATAAAAGTAATTGATTTTTAAAACATGGATTATTACATTCCTTCTGTGATCTTTGCAAAGACCTTTTTCTATACTTATAATGCACATCGCATAGGAGTATACAACTGTACGTGCATGTGATTATAAATAAATGTACATATAGTGGGGTTGCACGCTTGAAGACGTTTCTACTTTATGAAATCATTGGCACTTGGTGGCCACTGGTCTAGTGGGACAAGGGATCTCACAGATTTCCTCCAGCTCCTCATGCTAGACTCTGTGGTGTTGGATGTTGATGTGGATGAGGGTATTATCTTGTGACTGAACATGCTTGAGGGTGGGCTTCATAGCAGCTATGGCCGTGGACAGGTTGGGACGTCCATGGATGGCCGTGGACAGGCTGGGACGTCATTGGGTGAAGCAGTCAGACCTCTTACAGGGATGGAGTGGGTTCTAAGATCTCTAGGGCCCCATCAGCAATAAGACCTTGACATTAAGAGCCCCCAGTCCCCTAAGCCCAGTCTGCAGGGAGTCGCGGACGGGCTAGGCATGGTGCCAGCCAGGATTCTGCATCTGCCAGAGGGGATCCTGACAGGCGCAGTCTGTGGTGCTCAATCACTAAGGATTTTCCTGCCCTGAATCCTGCAGGAGCCGTGCTCACAGTGAGATGTAGTTACCTTACCAGCAAGCACTCCATGGTGGAGTGATGACCGCCATCCAAGCCTAGTGGGCAAGTTGCTCACCGCATGAAAGAAAACGGAGGATTTCCACAGGCCGTTCAAGGAAAAGAAGGCAGCATCTGGGGAGGCTGGCCCATTTTGGGGGTGTGAGGATGTGCCTCAAGACTCTCCAGGAGGTAGAAATTAGAGTTGGGGGTTGCAGAAGAAGGAGTGTGCCCTTAGACTGAATTTGACTGTGGCCGTCCAAGTTACAACTGTTTCTCCAGTTGATGAGAAATGCCCCTTGTACCTCCATCCGACGTCCCAGAGCATCACTGCCCGTTGTGAGATGCTGGACCAGAACCACGTGGATGCAGAACTGAGCATATTGCTCGAGATTTTGCCCCGACCGGGGATTATTTGCTTCTAGCACATTTACATTTGTGGATGGTTTTTCTAGTCCCAGAATGCATGTTGCCTTTGGGTGATGTTTGCTTTGAGCAAACAGTCAACTTGCATTTATCCAAAGTCTACATTGACTGAAGACAATTCCCAAAGGAAAAGCCTCTCCTGAAACTGGTCAACAGACATTGGTGAATTGTCAACCCGTGCTCGGCAGCAAGACTCGTCCTGACAAAAAGGCAGGGAGGCCTGGGGAGCCTGGCCTGGGGGTCAGACCTGAACGTGAAGCCAGACTCTGACACTTGTAAGCTCTGAGGGCGTGAAAATATCCTTTCAGAATGCAGAGAGCCACCGTTTTGTCACCTGTGAAGTGTCTATGACACAGTCTCATGGGGTCATCAGAAGTCTTATGGTATTAGTTGCACTAATTAATACACGCAGAGCACCTAGCGTGGTGCCTGGTATCTCCCAGGTACTGTCTACGTTGTCATTCCTACTAATGAATCCTTGCCCCCTGCTTGTCCTTAATGTGATTAATGGAGTCACCATCCGAAAGGGTTGGTGTGCCGGCCGTGCCTTCCTGGGTACAGCCCTCCAGCTTGCTCGCGCTCCCACCCCTCACACCCCGAATGGTTTGACCTTAAATTTCTGTGCCTTATTGTCTGTGCTCAGGTCAGTCTTGACCCTTGTCCTTCTAATACCTACCTCGAAAATTCTACCCTACCAAGCTCCACCTTAAATATAACCTCCTGTGCAAACTATTTCTGTACATTGATATTTACCTACTGCATTCAGCCCAGTTTTTATGAACACCTCGTTCCCATATTCTTAAAGCCTGTCTGTCTTGTTTTACTCTGCCGTCCACTCACACAGTCATTGCTATAGACGCTAATGAGCATACACTATTGTAATAGGCTCTAGAAACGTGGAGATGGGAGACATGTGCCCTCAGAGTGTTTACCGGCTGACGAGGGAGGCAGACACACACATAGGAAATGGCCACGATGTGCAATAAGTTATGTGACAAAGACAGGCTTGGGGTGCTGTGCAGAGAAACAGCAGAGGAACGCCAGCCTGTGGGCAGAGTCAGAGGAGGGGCCCTGGCAGTGGATCACACAGAGCTGCCGCTTGAAAGGTGGGTGGCAGTCAGCCGTGCAGAGGACCTGGAAGGGCAGGACCACAGAATGGCCCGCTGGTGTCGGGAAGCGGAGCCTACCCAGAAGGCCACGGTGAAGTGAACAGAAAGAAAGAAAGGGGGGAGGGGGATCACAGAACTTAAGAGAGCCAGTCCCTCCTTCGACTGGCCACTATAGTGATGTTAATGTCACAGACATGCTGAGATAACAGTGGTTGTCCTTTCTGGCTTTGTTCTCTTGTCAAATGGCCTTAGGCTCCTTAAGGGTAAAGACCCAATCCTATGTGACTTTATATGGCCAGTGCCCAGCCCAGTATGGGGCCTGGTGCCTCCTAGGAGATCAATGACAGCTTGTGTTTGCCTGGGTCGAACTTTCTGCTGCTTTCAGAACTTCCTGCAACTCAGGTGGGGTCACGTGGATCTTTATTAAATGATATTAATCATGAGAAAACAGTTCCTAATTCCTAATATGCTATTTATTTTTTTTAAAGTTTTTTTATTTTTGAGAGAGAAAGAAAGAGAGTGTATGCACGTGGTGGGGAGCGGCGGAGAGATAGTTGGATGGAGGATCCGAAGCAGGCTCCGTGCCGACAGCACAGAGCCTGATGTAGGGCTCGATCCCACAAACCATGAGATCATGACCTGAACCAAAGTCGGACGCTCAACCGATTGAGCCACCCAGGCGCCTACCCCCACCCCCCAATGTACTATTTAAATCGATGCACCTCAAAGTGTGGCTAGTCACCATTCTGCTGCTGTTAGAGATGCAGAGTTTTGGTCCTGGCTCAGATATAACCAAGTCAGGATGGCTGGTTGTGAGGCTCAGAAAACCATGTTTTCACGTGTTTTCCAGGTGAGTCTGGTTGAACAGCGCAGGACGTTTCTATGACAGTGTCGGACTAGGCCATGTGCTAGAATCATCGGCAGAACCCAAAAATCTACCCTGCAGACTAATTAAATAAATAATCTCTAGGGCGGGACCCCAGGCATCAGCACTTGTCAAGTTTCCCTGTAGGAGACCAGACCTTGCCTCCCTTTGCACATACAAGCCCTTTGTTCACGAACCCATGGAGAGCCCGTGTTGGCTTTCCAGTGTGGATTCTGGAAGCCAGAGTGGAGGGTTTTATTTTATTTACAACTATTTTCTCGTAAGGAAATACGTAAGTGGACAACTAAGCGTAAACCCATTATGTGGATGTCCTAAGTCATCAATTTCTTATATCTCATTTGTGCCTATATATGAGGTTGTGAACCTTCATTCCTACTACTGTTCGCCGAAAAGGGAGCTAGCATTTGTCCTTGAAAACGTATTCATATTTGACTTTAAATCTTAAGTCAGACAAAGCTCTACATCAAACTGACTTTCTTTCAGAGTGCAGGTTTTCCCCGACGGTCAGATTCATCTCCTGGCCTTTCCTCCACACCTCCTCTTCAATATCACTTAGAAGATTTTCTGCCCCGGAGGTTGTAGATGATTACAGATAAATTCTGTCGTCCCCACACAAGAGTTGCACGAAACGGCCCGCAATCAGTATTATCAGATCTGATGTCTAAGGTCAGACACCCATGGAACTATTAGGATTGAAAACCACTTTGAACGAACTCACACGCCTTTTCTCTACCAGAGTGAACATGGTTGAGCCATAAGTCAAGGGCCTCCTGGAAGAAAATGCCATCTTGTGTTTATGCCTCGACATCCCCACCAGAGCCTAATGGCCAGCGACAGCCAGCTCCCTGTGAAATGAGTTAACCAGCCCTGATGTGCCTTAATAGACTCAGAAATACAATTATCTTTACTCGCCAGAGATCAATTAATTGATTTGTCTGGTTCTGTCAGAAACAATCCTTTCCTTCACTTCTCTTATTAAAATATGTTGCGATCCTTCCCATTCATTCCCTCACTTTTGAAAGGGAGCAGGGATTATAAACGGTTGCGAGCCCCATTGGACATGCAGCTTTGCTGGGTAGAGGAGCGCCCCAGCTATGGCCCAGGGAGTTCGGGGTGCATGTGAACCCACCGGGTGAGCGTCTCCAGGGCTTTGGCTTTGACCAGGGCACATTTGCTGCAGAGACAGGGCGAGCGCCCTGATGAGCGGTCAGTGGGTAAGAGGCCATGGGTCTAATAATACACCAGTTCAGTCCTGTGACTCTCCACATGTGCAAACCCACAGACGCCCTTTGTGTGCAAGTCAGTGTGATTTAGGATTTCTATCACTCAGAGTCAAGGGCTCCATCTAGCAGGGGGAATGTGGGTAGGCTCCAGAGTCTCTAAGAATAAAATTCCTTATTATTGTTTTAATAAGAATTTGATCTCCCTGTAAACAGTCATCGTTAGAAGTTTTCCTGTGACGGTGGCTCAAGTACTGATGTGTAAGTTGGACATTCTGGATTATTTTTCCAGAAAGTCCACATTCCTGTCAACAATTGCCCTGTCTCATTTTTCTCTTCTTTTGCCTTTGAATCTGTGACTTCCTGAGCCTGCTGCTTTAAGCCTTTTATCCTCTTAACCCCTGGCTGAGGACATGCTCAGCAGGCCTGTGAAGAAGAGACCCTTCCAGGGGGCTGAGTGTGGCCTGTAGAGGTGAACATGCCTCTGGTGAGCTGCCCACAGGCCTGTGTGCCCCCTGGGGGCATCACAGAAGAGGCAGAAGCCCCTGGGCAGTGTGGCCCTTTCTAGTTTTGAACTCAAAGTGGTTACAAGAACACAAGGCAGGCCCCTCAGGGGAGCGAAAGGCATCTGGTCCTGAAGGCGATAGAAGGAATGAGCACAGACACATCTTGATTTGGATTCTGTGTCTTCTGTTATCAGCCGGCTGCCCACAGGCAAGTTGCTAACCTCTGGTCTCTGTTCCTTCCGTGGTTTTGCAGGATCGTTGTTGGAAGCCAGCGAGGTCGTATTTGTAAAGCTCCTCGGTAGATAGAGGTCTGGGCCCTGCAGTGCTCGCCGAGATGGCCTGAAAGGGGCCGCTGATCTGGCCAGAGTCTGAACTGGGCCTTCCTTCCTATGTTTTAATTAGGTGCTTTTTTTTTTAAGTTTATTTATTTTGAGAGAGAGAGAGAGAGCATGAGAAAGGGAAGGGTAGAGACAGGGAGAGAGAGAATCCCAAGCAGGCTCTGCACTGCCAGTGTGGAGCCCACACAGGGCTTGAACCCATGAACCCTGAGATCACGACCTGAGCTGAAATCAAGAGTCAGACGCTCAACCGACGGAGCCACCCAGGCGCCCCTGAGCAGATGCTGTATAGTCACGACCACTAATCCCCCAGGAAGGGGTAAAGTCTTCTTGGTTTTACTTTTTTGTTTTTTGTTTTTAAAGTTTCCAGTGGAAAATCTAAATGGACTCCATGCTGATTCGTATGGGCCTCCGTGGGAGAGACTCTGCTTCCTGTTCTTCGCCCCATATTTGAGGTCTCCAAAGTGAAAAAGCCACATTTATTTTTGTTCCCAGCCTTAATGGGATATAACTGACCTATAATGTTAAGTAAGTTTAAGGTGTATGTGTGCTGATTCCACACGCATGTATATTGTGGAAGGTCACAGTATCTTTTAGCAACTTCCAAGTGCACAACACGTTTCTGAAGTATTGCTTTGGGAACTCCCGTAAAATGTCCGTAGAGCTCTAGTAAACCGCAGATGTTTCTTCTCTAGAAGGTTCTGTGAATGGATCTTGGGTCAGAGGAGAAGGTGTAAGGGAGTGAGGTCCTTGAGGGCTCCTGTTTGATTTTTCTTCTTGTCCAATATTGCTCAAAACGCTATTTTATATACACATGTGTTTTCCTTTACAAAATGTAATAGACCAGTTTGTTCTCTATTTTTTTCCCTTGCCCTGCTTTTTGTTTTTTAACTTGGAGACGTTTCACTCTTGATAATATGAACCATTTATCCTGAAAATGACTAAATTTGGCTGCTTCTTGTGCTTCAAAGTCACTGGTAATGTTGGTAGAGATTAATACTGTATTTGAGCAAGCACTTTTATCATCCGACACGGTGAGGAAGGACATGACGTTCAGCCCAAGAGTCCTCACTCCCAAGTCTGTATCCCACCTCCTCCTGAACCCCTGTGGGAGGCGCAGTGTGAAGCTCTGAGGATTGAGCTCTCTCTCAGGGACTCTGTGGCATCGGGCAGTGGATCTCCACCCGCTCAGTGGGAGGAGCTTTTATGAATCACAGGAGTCTGGAAATGCGTGTAGCCGAAGCTGGGACCCTCCACGGCTCCAGCGGTCCCACAAGCTGACGTTTAGGTCTCTGAAGTGACTGTTTGGGAACTTCTGGGAAAAGGGGAGTCACCAGTAGAAGGCTGAGCCTTTCCTGCTCTTCCTAAAAATAGGTGAATGTTTGTGTTCATCAACACGCTCTGTGTTTCCCCCAAAGGGTAACATTTTAGGCTTTCTTAGAACAATTCTCTGTAGTTTCATTTGATGAAACCATCTCCTGAATTCTGTCTCAACTCACTAGACTCCACCAGAATTTAACTGGGGAAGAAAATTTTAAAATTCTGGATCACTACAAAATTGATAATTTTGTAACCCCATAATTTGACAGGGAGTGTTATCCCTAAATTGCAGAGGACGCGGGGGCTAACGTGGGTTCGGTGTCTGCCCAGGTATGCATGTGTGGCCAGTGGCCAGAGGGAGAGGTTCTCGGACCCAGAGTCGGGCATTCTGTCTCTACCCTACCAGGCATGTTTGTTTCCCTTGGGTCAGGATGGATGTTCGGATGCTGTGATGTCTTTTTCATCCCTTCTGTAAACACTCTGTACTTCTGCAAACAACAAAACTACCGAGTGCCACACTCAAGGGGAAATCAGACTCAGACTTCCTTTCCTTGCTGCCCTGCACATGCCTGGATATCCTTGCATTGCGAGAGGATGACGTACGGGGAATTGAATCCTCCCAGCCGGTGACTGGCAGGCAAGGGAGGCACTTTCTCAACCAGATGTATCCACGCCTCCATGACACAAGTCCTTCCCCTAAATAGAACCCTCAACGATGAGCATTTGCTCCCCCTTTCTCTTACCCATTAGAACTTTCCTGAATGTCATCCTCCTCAAGAGGGAACATGTGGCGTCCCTCCCATAGAATTCCCATACACAGCGCCCCTGGTAAAGCAGATCAGCCTTATTTCCTGTTCCTCTGTTTATGCATTTATAAACTTGTTGATTTACTCACTTGGGGGACATTGGGCTCTGTGCTACCCTAGGATTTCTGGGCAGAACAATGAGAAAGACAGAGTCCTGAACTCAAGTCATCCACAGCCGACTGTGGGAGTCAGGGATGCAAGTCAAGAAATCGATGTCCCAAACAGGACAGCAAAGCAGGGACAAGGACTGCCCTCCCCCCGACCCCGGAGGCATTGGGACAGGTTGCCTGTGAGAGGGGGCTCTCTCATCAGATAAAGGCTGGGAGGGAGTCCCAGGCATTGAGAACCGCATGTGCAATGGCCTGGAAACGAAAAAGCATGGCCTCTCCTGGGAAGTGCCACGGTGCTCAGGTGCTCAGGACAGCTGCGTGAGGGGGGTCTTTTCCCTAGCATGGGCGGGGTGGGGCTAGCCCTGGTCATGGTGAAGGGCTGATGTGTTGTGTCCCGTGCCTGGGATGGCGCTTGTAGATAAAGAGATAAAGGAGGCCTACGGGACAGTCTAAGTAAGGGAGTTAGTGATTGCGGGCATGGTAGAAATGGCTCTTTGGAAGGATACTTAGGGTCTTAGGGTGGGGAAAACGAGGAGGGCAGTGAGGATGGCTCGGAGGGAGAAGACCTGGGAAATGCTGATGCAGAGGAATCAGAAGAACTGGTGCCTTTACGTAGTATGGGGGGAGAGAGGAGTTGCAGTCAAAATCAGCTGTTGGCTTGAAGGAGCAGATAAAGCCGAGGCAGAGGAGGACCAGGCAGCTGGGGTAGGCGATGTGTGTCCACCAGTCTGGAGGCAACACGGGAGCTGAGTCCAGAGGACAGGCAGGAATCTGGGCTGGGATTCGTCGGCTCGTGGGTGTACTTGAGCCTGGCTCAAGCCCTTCAGGGACCGGTGACCCTTTGGGAGCTCAGACTGTGTGCCAGGACCTTTGGTACGTCAGCTCACTCGGCGCTATTGACAGCCCTGTGAGCCAGGCAAACGGGCCAGCTCATCTTCCAGGTGGGTAAACTGAGGCCCGGAGATACCTGGCTGTATCTGCAGCAGAGTCAGGGTTTGAATTCATGGCTGGCGGTCCTCAAAGCCAGGACTATCGACACTGTTCTTTATTCTGTTGGCAAGACAGACCCCAAGAGAAAAATCACAATTTAAATACATTTGGAGGTGAAGAAACACACGAAAGTGTCTGAGCTAAAGCTGTTGGGGAGGTGTCAGAAGCACCAGAAGAGAGGAGAAATGGCAGAAGTGAAGAAACGCAGAAACGTGAGAGCCTGAAGGAGGGAGCATCCCCGGGGTCACATCCTGCAGAAAGATCAAAGGGTATGGGGACCCAGAGTGTCTTGAATTCGGCCTCCGGTGGTCAAGGCCAGCTTTTGTCAGAGCAGTTTGTCTGTAGATGGGAGCTTGGAGCCAGAGAGCCTGGTGTGCAGAGGCTGGAAGCTGGCCCTGCGGAGGGAAATCTCACCTGCCTCCTGAACTGAGCTGTGCTGTTCCCTGTGATCAAGCCAAGTAGAGCTGATGGGCGTGGCCATGGCCCACTTGCCGCCTCTCTGAACTGATGCTGAAGGGGTGGGAGAGGAGTCCCCAGAGGGCCCCTGGGGGAGGCAAAGTGCATACCAAGGAGTTGGAGCTCTTGCTTGAGGAGTCGGTGCAGGAGGGCTGAGTATGGGATGTTTTAAGCAGGGGGATGATCAGATTTGGACTGGAATGTCATTTAGCCGAAGCGTAGAGCAGAGATTGGAGCAGAGAGGAGCAGTGCCTGCCTGGAAGGGGATCAGCACACGTATGTTTGAATTCATATATACTGGGTGAGGGTACTCACGGGAACAGGGTAGCAATGATGCAGGAGACCTTTACTGAGCTACGTGACAAAGAGGTTTCTTACTGCGTTCCAAATCCTATTGATTAGCAATTTCTAAGCTTTGTATAAAGCACAAATCCCACCACTGATCTCTGTCTTCCCATGACTTAGTGAGCAGTGGAGCCATAAGGAACAGTGATGAAATGGAACCAGTGTGCTTTATTTATAGCTGGGAAGGTTCCTAATACTCTCCCCTCACAGGGTATTGAGAAAACAGATCGGGCAATGAGGATTAGGCATAGGCGCGAAGGCCAGACTGGGATTTCTTCCCGTCTCTCCCTACTCCCAATGGAGATAAATCTTTAGACTCAAGTGTTTAGAGGCAGCGGGGAGGGAGAGGAAGAGGAGAGACGATGAATGGATGTTTGCGTCCCAGGAGGGGCCTGGGGCCCATCGGCTGAGCCATAGTTTCTGAATACAAGGAATAGGTTGCAGGTTGAAGACCACTGCACATGGTTGTTGGGATTAAGGCAAAGTAACCTTGCCCTTTATTAAAACGCATCCATCCCGTTCAACATCACAGGCTTTAACCAATCAAATTGGCAATGTCCCTCTCTGGACATTCACTTCCTGGGTCACCCGGTCCCCTGCATTTAAATACCATTCCTGTGCCACTGGCTTCCCGGTCAATGTCATCAGCCCCTTCCCTCTTCCAGATTTCAGACTTGCCCAGCACAAGTTTGACCGATTATCATCTTGTCTACGTGACACAGAGACCAAACACCCATCTTCCACCTTCCCTCCCAAACCTCTTCCATCAGTCACCCCCCCACCCTTGGTTAATGGCAACTCCGTTCCCTGGTTGTCGAGACCGACCACTTCTTGACTTCTCTCTGTCTCCCTCCTCATGTCACTGCAGCCAGAAATCGTGTTGGCTGTCTCTTCAAAATGCATCCTGAAGATGACATTTCTCACCCCCTCCTGCTAATGCCCTGGTTCAAGCCACCATCTGTCCCATCTGGATTTATACTATCGTCTCCCCTGTCTGATCTCTCTGATGTCACCCTCGGCCATCCCTAATCCATCACAACGTAGAAGCCCGATGGTCCTTCTAAAGAGATGCTTCTGTGTTCCAGCTCTCCAAGAGTCCTTCAGTTTGCTGTGAACAAAGCCAGAGGCCCCGTGATGATGCTGTTCTTCCCTCCTTCATGTCCCTCCTGCCACAGAGGTCTCTTTAGTGCTCCTTGATTGTGCCAGACATGATCCCGCAGTAGAGCCTTTGTGCTGATCTCCCCTTGACTCTTCCAGGTCACTGCTGGAGGCCCTCTCCTGTGGTGGGTGCTGCGATGTTCTGGCCAGGGGCTCCAGCTGGGAGCGGCTGGGCTCCCACATCTGGGTCCTTCCCGGGGGGGGGGGGTGGTTTCCTAGCTAGGAGGTCTCCACCTTGCCCAAAGTTGCATGCGCCCCTTCCCTCCACTCCAGGGCTGCTGACATCCAGTGACTGGTTGATGGGTGCCACAAAAGCCTGTTCCCCTTGCCCCCATCAGGGGCATCTGTGACGGACCATCCCAGGTTCTGAGTTCCCCATGGACTGGCCGAATCTCCTGTTGCAGTTATATCTCCGTCCATCCGTCTCTCCCGCCCTCCAGTTCTCTCTCTCCCATGGCAGGTGTTCCTGAGATCACTCCCCAATACATGTTTGCACACAGATTTCCAACTCAGAGACTCTGTATCAGGAAATCCAACTTGAAACACCTGCCCTGACCAACCCTCTAAAGCTGCAGTCCCCTCACCCCCACCTACCCTGCTGGTTCTCCGGCCCCACAAACACCGGTAACCTTGCTCCATTTCCATGTTTTTGGTTGGTATCTGCCTTCCCTCACACCGACCGTAGGCTGTAAGCTCCTGGAAGAGGGGACGCCTGGTGTGTTCCCTGATGTCACTCGGATGTCTGTAACTGGGCCTGGCTCATCATAGTTGCTCATCAAGTGTTAACTGAATGGAAGGAATCGAGAGGTAAAGGTTGTGGTTGACACGCACAGGACCGGTGGCGGGCACCTTGAGTGTGATGTCCAGGAGTCTGGGGTCCCTTCCAGGACCAGCAGGAAAGCACATCAAAGGTAACTGTTGTAAGCGTCAGGACTTGGTGGTGTGTCGGTTTCCCAGGGCTGCATAATGGAGGGCCAAACACTGGGCGGCTTACCCAAGGCAGTGTCCTTGTCTCACAGGCCTGGAGTCTAAAAGTCTGAGATCAAGGTGCTGGCAGAGTCGGTCCCTTCTGAGGCTCAGCGGGAGAATCTGCTCCAGGACTCTGTCCTGGCTTCTGGTGGTCATGTGGTGGTCTCTGATGGTCTTTGCTCTGCTGACACATCCCTCCTGTCTCTGCCTCCATCTTTACGTGGTGCCCCCCGTGTGTCTTTAAACATCACCTTCCCTTGTGCGTGTCTGTCTCAGTGTCCACGTTTCCCCTTTCTCTAAGGACAGTGGTCATTGGATTAGGGCCCAGCCTAATGGCCTCATTGGAACTGAAAAACCTCTGTAAAGATCCTCTTTCCAAATCAGGTCACATTCTGAGGTACTGGGATTAGGATTTGAGCATCTCTTTTTTTTGGGGGGGGGGCACAATTCAACCCCTAACAGGTGCTATCTCCCAGTTTGTGTAGAGGGAACGGGATTTGGAAACACATGCCAAGGCCTGACCTGTAGGCGGAATGGGGATTTTGTGTAGATTCCGCCCAGATTTGCTCAGCACCGAGAGGGCTCCAGGGCTGCAGGACTTCTGGTGTTAAACCTGTGGATTCCCCGGGCCAACTGCAGTGAGCCGCCCGCCCCAGGTGAGGCAGGGCACGGGCTGAGTGATGACCCTGGGGAGGTAAGTAGGTCACATTGCAAGGACGTGGGATGTCGAGACCATGGATATTATCCCATGGAGAGTGGGCACCATAAGGTGACCAAAGTGTATGGGCCTGAGGTCCGGCAGTCCTGGAAAGAAGCTTGGGTGTCACGCAGGTCAGTTGACTGAATATGTGAATAAGAGAGCTGGGCACATTGGAGGGGACTTTGCCTGGTCAGTCCTTAGACAGCTGGGTGGTGGAAGAACCCTCTCAGAATGTCCCATTTCCTGATTCCTCATGGAGGCCTTTTCTCTCTCATAACCAGAATACCCCAAAGTGTGTTCAGGGGAACACTGATCCCACGTGGGCAGCCTGCTATAAACTTCTGGGATTTTCTCTGCCTCCTGCATCACGTTGCGTGTGCACGTGTGCGGATGCGTGCACACACGTGGGGTGGGAGGCGTGATGCTGGTGTTCCAAAGCGTATCTCTTGGAGAATGAATCACTCTTTCCCCCAAGTTGCCTCGTTCCCATCCATCGAAAGGGTGGGTCCGCAGACTTGTTCTGAGTTGGATTCGATTAGCAAGTGGGAATAGTGCAGCGCTTGGAGTTCAGGTTGTCCAGCAGCCTTCTTTTGTGTAAGGAGGATGTGGGTGAAGCAAGGGGGATGGCATTTATATTCATATTAAGTACTTCGTGTAGGATGGTTTCATTTACATCTTTGACATATCATATAATGAGGATACTTCTCAGTCAGATGAGGACCCAAGAGGCTCAGAGATTTTTCCAGTGGCCAGGATTTGGGCTTGGATGTCGGAGCACCTGGGTTTAAGTCCTGGCCCCAAGACCTCAGAATAAATGTCATCGCAGACAGGTTAGTCTATCTCCCTGCATCCAAAAAATATAGATAATGAGAGTTCCTGCCTCCTAGGGTTATTGCAAACAAAAAATTATGTGTGCTTACTGTTCCCGATAAATTTTCGCTCTGTTTATTATTAATCATCATCATCATTGTGGTTATTGCGCAGATTGCCCAAGGGATCGCTACTGCTGGTTGGTGGCACGTCCAGAATTTACACCTGCACCTGGATCAGTGCAATGCTTGTGCATTCCTGCACAGCTGACCCTTGAACAAGGCGGGTTCGGAGTGCACGTTCCACTGGTACACGGATTTTGTACAGTGCAGCACCGTGAATGTATTCCCTCTTCTTAAGGGTGTTCTTAGTACCATTTTCTTCGCTCTAGCTTGCTTTATTGTCAGAATACAGTATACAGTACATACAACGTGCAAAGTATGTGTTCATTCTTACTATCAGTAAGGCTTCCAGGTAGCAGTGGGTTCTTAGCTATTTTATAGGAAGTCAGAAGTTTCAGGAGGATTTTTGACTGCACAGGGGTCAGAGCATCCCCCCCCCCCCAATTCCCATGTTCAAGGGTCAGCTGTACATGCTGTGCATTGCTGAGTATCTTAGCACTTTGAGTATCTTGGCTTGCAGAAAGGATTGTTTGTATGGGACCACAAAATACCTCTACTGAGTTCGTCCATCCATCTATCCACAGATTTGTTCATTAATGCATTCTTTCATTCATTCGTTCTTCCTCTCATCATACATATATCAAATAGGCAATAGGAAAAGAAAATGAACCAGCTTGGGCTTAGCCCCTGCTATATCCCAGGGACTGAGCCAGGCGTTTACCTACATCATTTCACTTAATTATCCTGCAGGAGCAGATATTATCTTTCCTGTTTTACACATGAGCAAACAGTCTGCCATAAAGAATAAAGCAAAATATCGTACCCGAAGTCATGCAGGCTTCTCAGTCTCTGAGCTCTGCACCTGCCCCTCCCCTGCTTGGAGCATCCGTCCACCTGCCACATTCTCCCTGGAGCCCCTTCTCAGATTTTCTGGTCTTTTCTCAGCTGCCACCTGTCTCAGGAGGCCATTGGATGGCTTAGCCTGGGTCAGGAGCCCCTTCCATGCCGTCCTTTGTTCTTCCACTTCTGCTAACCACCTCCCTGGCTTGTACTGCACGGTCCCATCAATTCCTACTCCCCAGGCTTGCCACCCAGGGCTGGCGCAGCGTGGTTCTCAGCTAAAGTTTGTTGATAAGGAGGTGATTTGGGTTGACATATTTTGACCGTCCTCGCCGGTTTTTTGAACCACAAAGTGGTATTTATTGAGGGTCTACTGTGTAGTTGAGACAGGTCCGGATGCCACTTTCATGGGAGTGACCCAGGCCGAGCAGTCCCTGCTCTCACGGAGTGTCGGTCCGGCGGGAGAGCCAGCCATCAAACCTAAGCTCCCTTTTCTCAGCGGGTAATTCAGTTTGGAATGCACGCTGTGATATAAAGTGCAGGTGGCCGTAGAGGTATGCCAGGAGACACCTCATTTCGATTGAGGGCTCAGGAGAGGCTCTTAGAGGAAGTAGCATTTGAGAAGAGACTTGAAGGTTAATTAAAAAATAGCTGAATTTGAGCGAGAGGAAAGAGGCCACGGGAGGGACAGGCAGAAGGAGGGAGGCCCCGGGCAGGAACACCTTAGTCCAGAAAACACACTGAAGTCCCCACGGCCGCTGGAAGGTGAGCCAGGGCCAGGTTCTGTGTGGCCTCCATGCCCTAGGGAACATCTCCCCTGTGTCACCTTGAGCAGCCTGCCTTTGAGAGTTACAGGCAGCCGCACAGGACTGAACCTCAGAGCCATTCTTAACCCTTCTCCTTCTCTTGTGTCTCTCCTGATCCTTCTTATCCTTCAAAGGAAGTGCCTCATACTTACCTGCACCAGCCTCACTGCTGCCATCCCAATCCAGGCCATGTCACCTCCCACAGAGCCTGTCACTGCCTCCTCCCGGTGTCCCTGGGCCCTCCCCGCCCCCACTCTCCCTGTGTTGGCAGTACGGCAGCCAGAGGGCCCTTTTAGAAGGGGAGCCAGGGAGTGTCTCTTCTCTGCACCAAACTTCCCACGTCCCTCTGAACAGAAGCCCAAGTCCTGGCTGTGTCCTCTGAGGCCCTTCGTGACCCTCTGGCCACTCCAAGCCACGGTCCTGTTCTGCCTGCACAGACCCCTGGGGCCTATGGGACACACCTGGGACATTCTTACCAGTATGTGTGCACAGCACAGTGTCTCATCTCCCGTTAAGTCTTTGCTCACGTGACCTTCTCCCGTCACGTTTCATACCTGCAGCTTCCTGCCAACCCCCCTCCCCGCAGCAAACCACACAGGTAGCTCATCTGTGGTGTTTGTATTCGTTTGATCCTCCTGCCGAGATGAAGGCTGCCCAAGGACTGGAGTTTATCTGTTCTCCTCACTGGTGGATCTCAGCACTTAGGGTACTGTGGACAGGGAGCAAGTGAGCAGCCACTGTGTGCTTAATACATGGAAGGAATAGCATGGGGAGGGAAATGGTTCACCTGGCATTTTATTTTAAAAAATTCTGTATTTATTTTGAGAGATAGAAAGTGTGTGTGTGTGTGTGGGGGGGCAGTCATGTGCCCGAGATCAAGCAGGGGAGGGGCAGAGAGAGAGGGAGAGAAAGAATCCCAAGCAGGCTGCATGTTAGTACAGAGCCCAATGCACGGCTCGAACCCACAAACCGGGAGATCATGACCCGAGCCAAAATCAAGAGTCAGATGCTTAACTGACTGAGCCACCCAGGTGCCCTGTCATTTTATTTTTTTGAAGTTTTCTTTATTTTTTAAAAAATATGCTCTACCCCCAACACGGGGCTTGAACTCACAATCTCAAGATCAAGAGTTGCCTCCTCTTCTGACGGAACCAGCTAGGCTCCCATCTCACAGCCAGAGGGACCTCGTAAAATGCCAAACGAACCAGAAAAGAGCTCACTTGGCATTTTAGAAGGTCCCTCTGACCTCTAGATGGGACCCGTGCCACTCCCCCCAAGTGAAAACGCACCCCCTCCTTCCGCACCCAGCCTCTTTCCTTCCCTCCCTTGAGGCAGAGCAGGGGTCTGGCTTCTGTGTGAAGCCGGTGAGTAGGGATTAGAGAGTACGACCCTGTCAGTGTGGTCGCTTATTGAACGAGCGAAGGAGGCAGAGGGTTGTGGTCCGGGAAGGAATGCGGGCACTAGTGCTCTGGGTATTGAGTAGTTTATGTGATTAGAAGGACCAGAATGTGACAGAATTGTAGAGATGGGATGGACAAGAGGTGGTCTCTAGGGATAAGGAACTCAGGTCCAGGGGATCCAATAACCCAACCCGGAGCAGGAGAATGTCCGTGGACGAGAGTGACATGGGCAGGGCAGGCGCGGGGGGACGGTGAGGTCCACGGACAGCAGGGGAAGGTGGAGTGAGGAGGGATGGCTAAGTCGCACCAGCTTACCGTTCGCGCTGGACGAGGGGCTGGGGTCCCAGTGGTCTGGAAGTGGCCACGGGAGCCACTCCGCCTGTGAGTCCAGCTGAGGTTGTGAAGAAACCGACGCCTAAGGAAGAGGGCTTCAGGGAGCTGGTGCTCAGGGAACACGGTGGTTTCGGTCACGACAAGGAGACACTTGAGGACAAGGAGGGAGCGTTTGAGGGCTTTTGCTGATTATGACATGAGCGCTCCAGGGTTCACGGTGGTCAGGGTCGGGAGGCAGCAGCAAGATCAGGGCTCGGTCAAGGGCAGGGAGGAGCAGAACATTATGGGATGCTGGTGTAGTAGAAGATAACCAGGCAGGGCTGCAGTCTTACCCTTTGGACTTTGGCTGTGAAAACAGAGTCGGTCTCGTAGTGGAGGCTGGTCCTGGACTAATCTCCCCTTGGATGCTCAGGCTCAGTGTGGGAGGCGGGGACAGTTCCTCCAGTTTGGGGTCAGCCCTGGTGCCCATAAACGGAAAGCAGAGGTGGGATGAGCCCCGAGGCCCTTCTACCGTGGTTGAGGAAGGAACTCCTGCCACGTGCTCCTTCCTGCCTGTGCATCCCAAGAGGCAGAAAACCCAAAGCTTCTTGAAAACCGGTTCCCTCTGCAGGTTCCCTCTCCCTCTACTTTCCAGCCCTCCGTCCCAGGTTTCTCCTTTGAACCTTATCAGGATGCAACCTGTGCTTTATAGGACAGACTCTCAAAGGAGAAACAGGCAGGTGTACTTCAGGAGTCCAAACATTTCTACTGCGGCATGAACTTAAGGGAGAAAATGGCACAGGTCTCTGAGCGTATAGAGTTCATCGTGGTCGGTCTGAAGATCGTGCACATGTCTTTGGGCGTGTGTGGCTGTGTGTGCCCATGTGCATGTCTGTGGGCGTGCGTGGCTGTGTGCAGGCATGTTTGTGGGTGCACATGGCTGTGTGCAGGTGTGCTTGTGGGTACACACATGCATGCTTGATTAAACAAATGGCCAAACAGACCTATGTGAACCCTGTCCCCCAGAACTGGGGACTCTGGGCTTCGAGGAGGGACCCTGTTATTTTCTTGTGTTCCTTCCCCCAAGGGATTTTTTTTTTTTGTTTAATGTTTATTTATTTTTGACAGAGAGAGAGAGAGAGAGAGAGAGAGAGAGACAGAGCATGAGCAGGGGAGGGGCAGAGAGTGAGGGAGACACAGAATCGGAAGCAGGCTCCAGGCTCTGAGCTGTCAGCACGGAGCCCGACGTGGGGCTGGAACTCACAAACCGCGAGATCATGACCTGAGCCAAAGTCGGACGCTCAACCGACTGAGCCACCCAGGCGCCCCCGCCAAGTGATTCTTTGATTATTCACCTCATTGTGCTAAGAATGAAGTCTTTCTGAGTGTCATGGTCTCCTGCTCATCCAGCTGCTCAGACGCCCCCCTCTGTCCCAGGGGTCCCCAGGGGTCCACATGGCTGTGTTCTAAGAATAGTTTGAGTACCAATGTCCCTTTGGAATCACCTGGAGGGCTCTTTGTTATAAGGCCAGGTTAAAGCACCATCGCCCTTCTCGGATCTGAAAGGAGGCTGTGCCTTTTGCTACCTTGTCACCGGCCATGCTAATTTAGAGGTCAAAGCAGGGACGGATATTCCTGCTAACAATGAGCTGACGAGCTTCTGGGCAGATGCCTGGTGGTGCCCGGAGAGTCACTTCACTTCTCTGGCTCCCAATTCCCGATCTGTCACTCAAGCCTGGATCCACGTGCTCCCAGGTGCTCCGGGATTGACTGGGGCCCTGCTTCCTTGGAACCTGGGTTCCTACTGTCATCTCTCCGAGCTCAGTCCACATGTTTTCTCTGTCGCGTAACCTACCTCACCGTGTTCTTGTGGGGATCATAGGTGAGGAGATACGGAGAGCTTAGCACAGTGCCTGACACACACTAGCCAGGCAAAGTGCTTGTCACATCTGCTGGTTTGGGGACACCAAGAGCATCTGAAATAAGTGTGCGCAGCAGGAAGTTGGTAAAGGTTTGCCAGACAGAGTGAGAGGGTGTTTTCGCAGCACCCCGTCCCTGCCCTTGCTTGGAGAGCTTGATCTCCTCCCTGCAGAGAGAGGCCTTAAGTTTTTGCTTTTGGGACAGGAGGGGTTGTGATGGCAGGAGGTCATGTGTGAGGGCAGTGGAGCCATATCAGGAGAGGTTGCATTTTCTCCCATTTCAAACAAATTATGGTAAATACACGTTAAAAAAATATATATATAGGGGCACCTGGGTGGCTCAGTCGGTTGAGCCTCCAACTTCAGCTCAGCTCATGATCTCACGGTCCGTGGGTTCAAGCCCCATGCCAGGCTCTGTGCTGACAGCTCAGAGCCTGGAGCCTGCTTCCGATTCTGTGTCTCCCTCTCTCTCTGCCCCTCTCCTGCTCCCACTCTGTCTCTCTGTCTCTCTCTTAAAAATAAATAAAAACTTAAAAAAAAATTTTTAATGAAAAAAAAGAAATATATGTAAGTGAAGAATCGCTAAATTCTCCTAAAATTATTATTATACTATACATTAACTAAGCTGGATTTAAATACAATTTTAAAATTAAAATGTCAATACAATATTTATATTTAAAAACTAAAATTTATAAATATATAAAATATAATTTTTAAAAAAAATTAAAAAATAAAAAATAAAGTGTATAAAAAAAGAAATGTACCATTTTACCCCTAAGCGTGCAGTTTTGTGGCTTTATGCATATTCCCGTTGTTGTGTAACCATCCCCACCAACCATCTCCAGGACTTTCTCATCTTCCTGGCTGAAACTCCACACTCATTAAATGCAAGCTCCCCGCCCCCTCCCCCAGGCCCTCACACCACCGTCCACCTTCTGTCTCCATGAACTTGGTGCCTGAGGGACCTCATACGTGTTTGCTCTCTTGTGACTGGCTCATTTCAATCAGCACGTCCTCAGCACTCATCCATATGTTGTAGCAGGTGTCAGAATTTCCTTCCTTTTTCAGGCTGAGTGATATTCCATTGTATGAATGGATCACATTGTGTGTATCCGTCCATCCGTTGATGGATGCTTGGGTCGCTCCCACCTTTTGGCTACTGAGGCTAATGCTGCCACGGCCGTAGGGTGCCAGGATCTGTTCAAGGCCCCGCTTGCACTTTCTTTGGGCACACACAGTGCCAAGCCCCTTTTGAGTACTTTGTGCCAGGGTCTCTCCTAGCTGCCGGGAACAAAGGAGAATTTAGAATTTAGAAATTTAGTCCCTGTCCTGGGGAAGCGCTTGGGCTTGTGGGACTGTGTAGCCCAGGGGGGCAGGGCTGATACGGTGACCAAGAGATCCTAAGAGGGCATGGCCGTCAGACGGGGCCTTGAAGCCGCCTTCCAGGGTGAGTGGATGTAAAATGGTGCAGTGACGTTTGGGTAGAGCAAGCCGCCTGGGCCTGGGGCTGGAACATTCCAGGATGCGGGAGACATGGCTTGCCGAAGGTGAGGAGGGGATATGCGTGGAAGGGCCAGCTCACAAGGAACCTTGTGTGCCAGTCACAGGGCTGTGGGTGCTATCCGGTCAGGAGGCTCTCTGAAAGCAGAGAAGCATCATGGTCAGGAACTCGGTTACAGATACGAGCAGTGAGTAGGTGCATGGATCCCGGAGTCAGGCCGCCCTGGTTTGCTCGCTAGCGGTGTGACCGCACCACGTCACCCACCCTGGAGCTGTGTCAGCATCCTGTTTGCGGGTGACAAGACGGATCATAGCTTGGACACGGCGATATGGGTAACATGGAGACAGTGGTATGTACGTCGATAGGGCTCTTGTAAGATTTAGGGAGTCACCAAGATGCTCATCACAGAGCTGGAGGCAAGTGCCCCATGACTGTCACTGTCCTGTTGTCTTTCCCTTTGTTCTGGCTTCATGTCAGAAGAGGCTCCCTGGCGGTGGCAGTGTGGGGGGCTGCTGCCTGCACGGGGGTGGGGGGCAGAGGCGCTTTGCTTTGAGTGCTGGACTGTCCTTGCTGCATGAGCACCCCGTGGCCTGCTGTCCATGGGCAGATGGTCAGGGTCCCAGGGAGGGGCTGCAGGGGGTAGAAAAGGAATTCTTGCAGCTTCTTGCCCATCCCCAAATGATGAGTTGGGCCTGACTCCCAGAGATCACTGGTTAGATGTGAAGAAATTAAATCCTAGAGCAGTGCCTACAGGCAGCAGGTCAGGCTGGAAGGGGCGGGGACAAGGCCCCACCTCCTCCCTTCCCTCCTCCGGCCCCGCCGACCCCACATTCTGCTGGACTGGAAGCCAAGGACCCCTTTCCTTGGAGGCCAGCCCTGCCCAGGGCACCAGGGGGCCTAACTGAAGGATGTGGGGTGGGAGGGGTGAGTGGGGGAGGCTCTCCTGTAACACGGAGCAGAGAGGGATTGCCTTTAGATTTTCGTAGTGTTTTAACCTTGATGCGGCAGCACTTAGCTGACGGAATGCTCTCATCGCCCTCTAAACGCAGACAGGGCCCCGATTTGTCAAAGCTCACTGCACTTGCCTGGTCTCCGCAGTCCCTTCCCCTGTTTCCTGACATCCTGGAAGCATGGTGGAGACGTTAGGGGTTCCTGACTCTAGCCCACCCCTGACCTCCTGGATTCAGGGTAGCAAAGAGGTAAATGGAGGTGGTAGGGGTGGCCAGTGGTCTACATTGTTTAGCCGTAAAATATGTTTAGTTAGTTGTTAAAACATGATGCATTTGGCTTATAAAATGTGAATTAATGCCACATCGCTAGCTAGCATTCTTATGATTGTTGAGAGTTTTTAAAAATACACACAACAAACACATTGCACATTGCTTTGATTTGTATACAAAAACAGTAGGAGTTGGAATTTGGACGCTAGGGGAGAAATTTAAAATAGTAAGTGTGGCTGGAGTATTACCTAACCTCCACTGAGTTCTGGTGGCCCCTAGGTTGTCTGTCACCCTGCCCTGGGGCCCCGTGGACGCCTCACAGTGGCTCCGTGACAGGGCATTTTCACCACAAGGACCGGTCCGTAAACTGGAGCTCAGAAGACCACGCTGAGCCCCTAAGTCCCGTCTAGTGCTTTGTGGGGAACTTCCCAAGGTCCATATTACGTTGAAGACATTTATCCTGTTGCACAAAATGCATATTCATTTATGCAAAGTAGAAAGTGCCAAGTAACAAAAATCCTATTTCTCAAAACCATTGCTGAGCTTTTAGAAAGCTTATAGCCCTCTCTGCATGAATATAGATATGTGTACATACTGTCAGCATTTTAAACCAAAATAAGGATTCTATTATGTACGTCGAACACTGAATTTTTTCTAATTGTTTACCGAAAGCTGAGTGAATGAATATTTTCTAAGGAGATCTACAGCCGTTTGCTGTAGACCAAAACTCTGAGTGATGTGAAAATACACAGGTATTGCCAGAGCAATACGGCCAGAGTGAGGCGGAGGTTAGGATCAGGAAATCGGTGGTCAGATTTCGGCCACCAGAGTGGCTCAGGATTAAGTCGAGTACTCATTCCTCAAATAAACAGGTTGAGGAAGCAGTTTGTAGAAATCAGTAAGGCACACGTTCTGGCAAGGAGCTCACAGCCAGGAGCTCAGGTTGAACAGATGAAATGCACGTGTCAATCCTTTCCTGATCCCTGCGGAGGCACAGGGAGGCTGGGTGCCTGGCACCGCACTGGGAGAAACAGGAAGGGGCGTAAAGATAGGATTCTTCTGGGGACAGGCTGCTGGGGAGGTGGTGAGGCAGAGTCCCCGGCACAAAGTAGTAGCGGCCCCAGGCCCTTTGGGAGTAGAGGATGGGGGCGGGTGGTACCGAAGGCAGCTGTCAGCGAGGGAGCCTTTGAGTTGAGTCCTGGCAAGGAGGACAATTCCCAGGATGTTTGAGGCTGGCGTTCCCAAGGAGGGGGAGGCATGTGCAGAGGTGTGGCAGTGTGTGAGGGCAGGAGGCGTGTGCAAAACAGCGGCACGTTTTAGCAGGTGCAGAGGCTGCCCCCTGAGGCACCTCGTGGGTGTGGCTGCAGCTCCCAAAACAAAGCCACGTAACTGGCCAGGCTTTTCTGCACTGTTGCTGATCTCTTTACCAGGGATGGGAAGGAAATCGCTCTTTTTGTCATTGGCGCCTTTCTTTCTGAGTTCCTACTTCCCTTTACATATTTTTTTATTTTAATGTTTATTCTTTATTTTTGAGAGAGAGAGGGGGGGAGAGAGAGAACGAGTGGGGGAGGGCAGAGAGAGGGAGACACAGAATCTGAAACAGGCTCCAGGCTCCCAGCTGTCAGCACAGAGCCCGATACAGGACTCGAGCCCACGAACCGCGAGATCGTGACCTCAGCTGAAGTTGGACGCTTAGCCGACTGAACCACCAAGTGCCCCTGAACTACTTCCCTTTAAAGGTGAATTCACATATCCCTGGTTTCCTGAGAGCCAGGTTGAAGGAATGGGTTGTAGTAAATACAGTCGTGATGGTCCTTACCAGACAGAAGGGCCCATATGAGCCCCTGACTGTGGCCACATCGTTCAAAACCTGGAGGCAGGGGAGCGCTCGGGTGGCTCCCAAGTCACTGGGAGTTAGACACTCCCAGTCAGTTGAGTGTCTAACTTCGGCTCAGGTCATGATCTCATGGTTCGTGAGTTTGAGCCCCGCATCAAGCCTCTCTGCTGTCAGTGCAGAGCCCGCTTCAGATCCTCTGTCTCCCTCTCTGTGTCCCTCCCTGGCTTGTGCTGTCTCTCAAAAATAAATAAACATTTCAAATGGAAAGCTGGAAAAATAAATAAATAAAATAGAAAGCTGGAAGCAGAGAGAATTGCGGGCCATAGGAATTGGCTCACAGATGTACCTTTTCCTTGTGGACAAAAGAGGGCAATCTTGAACTAGTGGAGGGGGTCACCTGGGCTCCAGGGAGTGTGGACCACGAGCCTTGGACTATGAGCCAGGCATCCCAAGTGCAAAGCCGAGCTTGGCTACCTCCCCGTCGAGAGCATCATTAATCAGAAGGCCGGTGGACAGTCTCTTATTTGCACCTGTCCTTTTTACTTTTTCTTGCAAAGAAGCATGGAAACATGGCTGGCTGTCTCACTGGGAATTTGGAGTTTGGTTCTCCTGCGTCAGTCTCCTGGAAAGACTCCTGGGTCAACTTGGAACAGGAGTCAAGTCTGGGTTTCAGGACTTCGGAGTTCAGTCTCCTGATTTTCAACATCCAGACAGAGGGGCCTGGGGGACATTGGGGGACTTGCCAGAGACTGGAGTCGGGGGCAGCAGTGCCTCTAGGACTTGTGACTTTCCTCTCTTGAGGAATCCCGTGGCCACACAGCAGGAAAGCTATGCGTGCTGGAAACCATCTCAGAGTTCTGTGGGGCTCTGCCCAAATTCTGCTAGGTTTCTTTCAGCGCAGCTTTAACCCAGCCTACTGTGTGTGAAAGACTGGAAACCCAACCAGTAAGACAAAGAAAACCTGGGGCTGGGGTGCCCGGTGACTCAGTCGGTTAAGTGTCCGACTGGCTCAGGTCATGATCTCATGGTTCATGAGTTCGAGCCCCGCGTCGGGCTCTGTGCTGACAGCTCAGAGCCTGGAGCCGCCTTCAGATTCTATGTCTCGCTCTCTCTCTCTCTGCCCCCACACCCTACTTGTTCTCTGTCCCTGTCTCTCTGTCTCTCTGTCTCTGTCTCTGTCTCTCTCTCTCCCTCCCTCCCTCAAAAATAAGTAAACATTAAAAAAGAAAACTTGGGACTTTGGGAAAGTGACGGGTCACTTGAAAGTAAGTAGGGGCTTTTTTCAAATCTCCACTAATCTGTTATTAGTGTGAGGTTACTAAGGGCTGACTGTATTGTCCCATCTTTGGAAGAGCTTTCAAAAATCCCAGCTCCCTTGAATCTTTGCTCTGTGACCTTGGGTAAGTGAATCAATCTCTCCGAACCTCTTTTCTCATATGTATTCTGGAATAATGCCTACTTTCAGACCTACTTTTAAAAAGAAATGACACTATTTTCTATCATCCTAAAGATAGTAGAGGCATTTTATTTCTTCACAACTTACATCATAATAGCAACCATTCGGGGTTTGCACATTAGTGATTAAAATGCCCCAAAGACCCTCCGGTAGTACCTGGTATGCCTGAGTCAGGCGACAAAATATATGCCCAAGGAGGCAAAGTGTATGTCTTTCTTCAAATAATGCATTTATGATTGGAGCCTTGCATTACTCAGCAGTTTGTGTTTTGGGGTCTCTGGGTTAAGTCAGAGAACATTTCTAGCACCGACTATGCATGGCGTGCTAAGGACACAGGAGTGAAAATGACAGATTTATTGAGAGAGGCTGACAGCTCACCAAGGAGATGATTAATTGCCTGAAACTTCCAGAATATAAGTCCTGCTAAGAAAACGTGGGGTGGGGAGGCAATGAGAGGGCACAAGCTTTGAGGATGGACAGGACTGCTCTGAATGCCCCCTCTGCTAATTGTTAGCAGCCGAGCCTTGGGAAAGCCACTTCACCTCATGGACCTGTTTCTTTCATTAATAAAATGAAGGTGATTGTACTTGGGTGGTTCACTGAAGCCCACAGAAGAGGTGTCCTCCTGGCCCGAACTGTGGTATGTGGCAGGATTCAGTGCCTGGTAGCTAGTAGTTGTACTAATTTTATTTTATTTTATTTGAAAAGGGCAGTGCCCTTGACATTGCCACGGGGCAGCGAGGGTTCTCTGTGCACCTGCCGTGGGGCTGCGGGATGAGGGGTCTGCGGCTGCCCCGGGTTTGCTCTCGCAGGCTTTGCTTGGCTGTTTGCTCTGCCCCGTCCTCCAGGACAAGCAGAATACAGAGAAGTGCTGGACTGCTGTCCACCGGAGGGACGTTGCTCTGAACTGTGTAAACCAGCAGCCGGAGCTTTGAACTCATAGCACAGGGAAGGGAAAAACCTAAGAAGAGGCCACTGATGGTAAAAATGAGTAGCTGCGGAACAGCGGATGCGCTAGTTTTATAGAGATAGGTGTGTGTGTGTGTGTGTGTGTGTGTGTGTGTGTGTGTGTGTGTGTCAGAGACAGAGAACGAGAGACAGGGAGACAAAGAGGAATAGAGACAGCGAGCTTGAAGAGACTGGCTGGGGGGAGGCAGCCCATCAAAGAGCAGGCTGTGTACCAGATTCAAACTGGCTCTCCCGGGTTCAGTCCAGTAGAGCCTTGTTACTCGGTCCCTGACTCTTAAGCTTTGGGAATGTTTTCCCTCTTCCTTCTGGTCAACTCATTTCACATTTAGATAGTGCCATCGATGTATCCAGCTTCCTGACCCAGGTCTTCTCGGCATGGAATCGGGCTTTTTCAGGCATGATAATAAAGTCTGTACCGCTATCCACAGGCATGGCCAGAGCGCAGCCCATTGGCCGGCCGTGGGTGGTCCTGTGTCCTCTCTGTCTCTAGAGCTTGCAGCCATGCTGTGGGGCGCACCTGCTCCTTGCCACGTCCAGCCGAGTCCGGGGTCCCTCCCGCTACCCGGCTCCACACGTCCACCGGCCAGCAGTTCTGCAACGGCAGTATGCCTCATTCCACAAACTCTTGCTTTAAACACCGCCCCCCCCCCCACTGTAATTACAGAGCACATCTCTTAGTCAGATGGAGCTAAGGGACTTCTTTGTTGTTCTGTCTGAGCAGTTTTGCAGAAATAAATTTGACTGATGAGGATATGGGAAATTTTTACACAGGCGAGGAAATCCCTTGAAATCTCCAGCCTGGCTGCAAATCCTGGCCGTTTTCATATGAAAAGGCAATTAAGAGACAGGGAACCCAGGGAAGAAGACTAACCAGAGTTGTGACAGTTTCTTCTCCATAGAAACACATTCTGATGGAAGGGGCTGGAAATCGGTCAGGGATTTTTCCTCCGAGAGAACAGCTCTGGCAGATTTGTCTGTCTGTCTGTGCGTCTATCAGTCATCCAGCTGCTGTCATTCAGGCTTTCGTGGCCTGCTTTATCTGTCCTCACAGCCCGTACATGAAATATGGCTCCCACCGGATTGCCTGAGACAGGAGGGGAGGTAGACGGTAATCATCCACAGGGATGCTGGAAGCATCTTGCATTTCCTGAGTATAGGCATGTGCAGGCCCCTCTTGTAATGCTGTCTCACGTACTCCTTCTAGCCGACCTACCAGATGGGCATTCTTATCCCTCTTTGACACATAAAGAAACTGAGGCTCAGAGAGCTGAAATGATTTTCCTAACGTCACACACCTGGAAGGTGGCAAAGCCAGGATTCAAACCCAGGTTTCAGTCTGAAGACTGTACCTCCTTCCATGAAGACTTTCCTTATTTGAATACTAATGGTAGTAAGTACATTAATCAGCTAATGATTATTGGAGACTTACTCTGTGCTGTGCTGAACGTTTTTTTTTGTTTTTTGTTTTTTTTTTTGTCAACCTCACTCAGCCTGGTGAGTTGGGTCTGATTGTTTATCTGCATGTTACAAAGGAGGAAATGGTAGCTCAGAGAGGTTAAGTAACTTTTCTCAGGTCACACATCTGGGAGGGGAAGAGTCTGGAGCAGAACAAAATTTTGTTCGATTTCACAGTTGGTGCGTTTAACCACTGCACTTAATTCTCCGTGAAGGGTGGTGAGGCCATCTGTTTACACAGTAGCAGATATTAGGGTAAATATTTGGGAAAGAAAGATCTATGCGTAGTCCCTCATTCCCCATCCTGTACTCCAGCCAAACTCAGCTCCCCACTATCCCTATGCTCTGGGAACCACCCCTCTGTATTTTTCCAAGTTTCCCTTCCACCTCAGATGTTGTTCCTTCTTTCCCGGCATGGCCTAGACCTACCCATTCTTCAGGGGTGAGCCAAGATGGCATGTAAGCTCCATCAGTACTAATGTACATTTATGAAATGGGTCAAACCCGGGAGAAGTCAGGTGAAGTCAGGCGTAGCAATTTGTAGCATGCACAAAATTCCATTACAGAGCACCTCTGTCTCCCAGGATCTCAGTCATGGTCGGGGTCAAAGCCTGCATCTAATACTGAAGAAGGGCACTGTAGGTCTCTGGGCAGTATGGATCTGTGGAACACAGTCCCAGCCTCGTTTCCTGAGCCCAGCATCGCCCCTGCCGTGAAGGGGTGTCATCAGAGATACCGCCTTCTGCCCTAGCCACTCTGCTGTCATTACTGGCCTTGAACTCCTGGCTCACACTCCTATTTCTTGACACGAGATATCTCTCCTACACACTCTATCTTTCTGGGACCAGTTTTAGTTCATCACTGCCTCCCACTGAGTATCATCCTACTCCGAGCTAACCTTGCCCTTAATTTCATTCTCTTGGAAACTCCACGAACCTCCTTATGATTATAAAAACTGGCTGTGAAGTTAGTTTTTTCTCTGCTGGGCTGTAAGATCCTTGAGGCCAGGGTCACTCTTCCGGGTCCTCAGGCCCTGTCATGGCACCTTGTACCCACATTGGTCAGTTTATAGTTGACCACGACTAAGTAGCAAGAATATGAAGTGGACAGAAAGCTCATGGTGGCATTTTCCATCCCTGTCACTGGCATGACTTTTTAATGTTTGAACTCTCCATGCTATTATGACCCATCACTGTCCCCTGGTCACATTTGCTGGTGTCCAGTATGCATGAGTTGACCCCGATTTGAAGAATATTTTTGTTATCTTTGGGCTTTCATAGCCCCAAGCTTGCATACCACTTCGTCTTATGCTCTATAAATCTATGAGTGAGGTACGTTTTTTGAGCTTCAGATTCCACACAGGAAGAAGAGAGAAGATAATGAGCATCTTTCATGGATATTGTCTAGGTAGAATGTGACATCACATGTAAAACCTGGTGTGGTGACTCACTCAGGATTGGTTTGCAGGGATGGATGGCTTCCTTCACTCTTGCTCTGATGTTGTGGTTATTATTGTAAATATTTATGGGGTATCCAAAAGCAACAATAAGGTAATTTATTCATCTACTTGTAGAATGTCTTTTCTTATCACTTAATATCAATATATATCCTAGAATTAAATTATATCCGAATGTATTGGTATAATGGGTTGGATGATGGGCTGAAATGAGCAGTCGTGTGTTCCTTCATGGCCTCCATAAACTAGCTTGGTGGACATAGGGATCTTCTTCCCCCTTTTATGTCTACTTCCCATTAGCAACATCCGGATAGATCATAATTATAAGAATAATTACAACAATAGGGACGCCTGGGTGGCTCAGTCAGTTAAATGTCTGACTGAAGCTCAGGTCATGATCTCATGGTTCGTGAGTTTGAGCCCCACGTCAGGCTCCAGGCCGTGGAGACTGCTTTGGATTCTGTGTCTCCCTCTCTCTCTGCCCCTTCCCTGCTCGCTGTCTCTCTCTCTTTCTCTCTCTCTCTGTCTCTCTCTCTCAGAAAATGAATAAAACATTTAAAAAATTTAAAAATAATTACAACAATATTTTAGAAGGAATTGGTGCTTACAGGGTCTCATGAACTATGCCAGGCACTCTGCCTGTAGTATCCCATTTGTTCCTCACAACGACTCATTTTTAAGACGAGAAAACCCGTGTACAGAGAGGTGAATGGATTACTGAAGGTCACACGTCACTCCTAAGTGACGAATCCGGTATTTAATACCTGGTCTGTCTGAGGCGAAAGCCAGAGCCCTTGGGTTCCCCAGGGTGTCTTCATGATCCCTCTACATGAGAGACCTGTCCCCACCCTCTGCCTTCTTGGAACTGGATGTTGAATCTGGTCTTGCCAATTAGAAAAATTCTCTCTGCCGAGCCCCTGGTCACAGTGTGATATTGCACAGCAGATTTTCCGGTCTGAGGTTTTAAATTACCCATGTCGTTTCAAGCTGTGCAAGAAACTTGAAAGCGGGCTTCTACCTAACCTCATTTAATCAAGCAACACAAATGCCAAGAAAATCAAGTGTTACCTCAAATCAAAAGGGAAGAGAAGTGGCACCTGTTTGGTATGCGCTATGTTCCGGACATCTTGTGATGAAATCCCACTCCATATTGGCTCTCAGGAAGGGGTCTTCATTTTACCTGCAAATGGTTCTTTTCTGGGTGATGTGGAGACTGACACCCGCGAGTTTGCTGAGAGCAACATCGACACATGGCCACTCATGCAAATTAGAAACCCTGTCTGTGTTGACTCATTAGGTGGGAACAACAGGTTCACCAGTGAGTGTGAATGAAAACAGCAGAGGGAGATGCAGGGATGGCGAGGCGCTGTCCAGCGTTCTAGACCCTCTGAGATCCCATTTCTTACCTATGGTGTCTCCAACTAGGCTCCTGGGTTGCTGCTTTGAATTCCTTAAGAGGCTTCTTGTGAATAGGGATGGTTGTTCGCAAACAAATCAGGATATGTACAAGTAACAGTAGCAAAAAGAATACCCATCATTTCTTAAAGCCCAGTATTCCTCTACACATTGATTCTGATTTCTGTCTGTATCAACTCCAGAAGGTAACTGACCATCCCCATCTGCAAATGAACAACTGAAGCCAGGAGAATTTAAGTTGTCTTAAGCGGCACAAAAAGCATCATGATTATTGTTATGCCTACTGTGGTTTGACTTTGGTTTTATTTTTTTAATTTATTTTATTTCATTTATTTTGTTAAAATTTTTGTTTATTTTTTAGTTAGTTAATTTCAGGAGTAGAATTTAATGATTCATCACTTTTGTTTTGCTTTTACTGTAAGAAGAGGGGAAAGAGGTAGAGCTACATTGATAAGACTTTGGAATCTATACTCAGAGCGCACACCTTAAGGTTATTCTCCCCTCTGACTCATAGGAGAATTATCCCAGGAGTGAAAAGAGTGTAAACTTCATTCGATGAGGTGTCTTGGAGCAATAAATAGATTTTTCCTGAAGGCTCAATAGTTGGAGTCCCTCCTAACTGTGGCTTTCTTAGAACTGTTCCAAACTGCCCCCTTTTTAATCTGTGTGGGCTCCATGTTTCCTTTGGTTAAAAGAATAGAAGGGTGGTCCTGAGGGGGAGCTGTAGGGTGCTGAGAAATGTTAAAAAACTGGCTCAAAAAAAAACAAAACACGTTTGTCAATTTCCATGGTGTAAATACTTCTGCCATGGCCAGTGTCAAGCTACCAACTTGAGGTCAAAAAACATGAAGTTGTGCACTGTTGATAGACCAGTGCATGGTCAGGAAGCACCATGAAAAATGCAGTAACCATTTTTTTAATTTTTTAAGTTTATTTATTTTGAGAGAGAGAGAGAGAGAGAGCACAAGTAGGGTAGGTGCAGAGAGAGAGAGAGAGAGAGAGAGAGAGAGAAGAAAGAGAGAGAGAGAGAGAGAGGGAGAGAGAGAATCCCAAGTAGGCTCTGTGCTGTCAGCACAGAGCCCATTGTGGGGCTTGAACTCATGAACCATGAGATCATGACCTGAGCCGAAATCAAGAGTCAGATGCTTAACCGACTGAGCCACCCAGGAGCCTCAACTGTGTATGGGTTTTTATAGACATTTAATTCAAAAACAATTTGATTGAACAAATATTTATTAAGTGCCTGCAACTCAAAGCTGTTATTATGAGAGGCAGAGAGAGAGAGAGAGAGAGAGAGAGAGAGAGAGAGAGAGCGCTCTAGGTATGTGCAGAAGGTTAGCCTGAGGTCTCTGGCTGAGTCCTGACCTGTACATTTGTGTGAGGAAACTACACAAGACTGAGGGGATTTTGAAAAATCTTATTTCCGTACCTGTAAGTTGGAATGCAATATACAATTCTAAGAGTTTTCATGAAAAATTATTGTGGTTTCTGTCGGCATGAATGTCACATGCTGCTAGACACAAAGGAGAGGAATAAGGGCAGAGGAGGTGCCTAGTTCACAGCTGGAAAGGACACAGGAGTTGGCAATTTTAACCTTTGACCACCCACATCCCTGAAATTTTCAGGACAGACACATACATTCACAGCATATTCATACAGTTCAGCTAAAAGTGCTTTATTGTCACCTGGGGCTTTAGCCCTAAACCCTGTTGGAGAGTGCCAAGACTTAGGTCCAGCTTTATGGAGAGGACCCTTCTCCCACACTAAGGACTTTAAACTCTAGTGGACAAAAAGACCTGCTTTGTTTCTACCCCAGAATTCTAATCTAGATTCTTAGATTTTAATGCCTCTACTGCAAGGAAAAGCTCAGCTTTCCACTGTCCAGAGAAAAGACAGTAAGAGAAGTCAGATTGCCTGTGTCACGTCTTCTAAGTTTCCGCTTAGAGAAAATATGGCTCTGGTAAAGTCTGGAATCAGATTCTATCTGTAAGGATTGTGTTTGGCTTCAAATGATCAAACATGTGACTGATCCTGGCTTAAAAATTATAAGATGTCACAAGAAGTCCAGATGTGGACAGCACTACCATGTCAACAAGGATATGAAGGACTCAGACTTCTGTCTTTCTGCACACCATCCTTTCCATGTGGCTTTTATCCTCATGGCCAAAAGATGGATGTTCTAGTGCCCACTGGTATTTTCTTTCTGTATCAAGTCAGGAGACAAAGTCAGAGAAGGGACAGACAGCCCAAGGATCATGAAACCAAGACTTCTCCTTTAAAAGTGCTGTTCTCTGGGGTGCCTGGGTGGCTCAGTCGGTTAAGTGTCCGACTTTGTCTCAGGTCATGATCTCACGGTTCGTGGGTTTGAGCCCCACATTGGGCTCTCAGAGCCTGGAGCCTGCTTCGGATTCTGTGTCTCCCTCTCTCTCTGTCCCTTCCCCGCTCACACTCTGTCTCTGTCTCTCTCAAAAATAAAAAAAGAAAAAAAAACATAAAAAAATTTTTTTTTAAGTGCTTCTCTTTGCTCCATTGGGAAATGTATCCTTTTCTCTCATTAGCCGGGAGAAGATCAAAAGATCTCTCCTAGCTGCAAGGGAGTCAGGAGGGGTGAGTGTTTTTAGGTAGGCATATTTCCTTCTCTGGCAAAATCTGGTTTTTGTTTTGTAGGGAAGGAGGGGATTATGGATATTGGGCAGACAGTTCATGTGTGAGAATCACATAGACCCTTCTGGATCAGCAAGGAGATAGGAATAAGGAAAGAGAAGGGCCATCGCGGTAGACATCAGTGGAATCTGAATTACTGTAATCATTATGTTTTGGCCATATCAAAGTATCTAGGCAAAGTATCTAGGCAAGAGTGGATTTTTCTTGAAAAAGCATCTCATTATTTGCTGTTGAGGCCAATAAAATCCAGCAGAGTGGTTTGTAGTCCTGTTGTAGGTGGATACTGTCAGAACAGATGAGTCAGTCTATGAATGTACAGTAAAGGTGTATTGGTCATTTCATGGGTCTTTTTTTTTTTTTTTTTAGTTAATTTTTTTAGACTACCAAGGCCTCTCTTACTGGTCTGACTTCCCTGGCTTCCCTTTTAGGCCCAGAGAGTTTTCCCCAGGGACCTGTGGGTCTTGCACTGACCTGTTAGGTCACACAGCCAGTCGGGGCAGAGATCCAGAGTTCACACTCTTACCCACGATGCTACATAGCCTCAGAAGACTCCAAGAGGAGGACTTTTTCTTAGCCATGTGGACACAGCTGTGTCGTAGCAGAGCATCACATCTTAATGCCCACCGTTTTGTATCATCAAGTACCACATGCCACAGGTATCTCTCAACCTGTCCCACCAAGGCCATCACCTCTCCCCCTGCTTCACCCCAGCCATGAGGTTGGAGGATAGATTGGGATCACGGCTGGGGGAGGATGTGTATATAACACACGCCTCAGGTAATTGCAGCAACAATATTTTCTCTTTAATGAAATATTAAAGGTTGAGCATCACACCAAGGGCTTTACATGCACGTCCTGTTTACATCGCATGACATTTCTGTGAGGCTGTACAGATATCATCACCTGTGAGGAAAGAGTTTCAGAGAAGGAAAGTGATTATGTGAAGACTGCCTGCTTTGGGACCTACTCCAGAGTCTCGGTTTGACCCTTTTGCAAACACAGTGATTTGTACTTTGGGTCATGTTGACTGCCTCTGGGTCAGAGTGGTTATTTCATATCATCCCTGATATGAAAGTGATTGCAACAAAATGTCACAGATCTCTGTATTCCCATTATAGAATGTCATTTCTAGTTTTGCGAGTTTTATAAAAATTGCATGTGGATTCTTAGTCACTCGCAGAGTTGTATATGTTGGGAGTGGATTGTATAACCCCATGGTTTTTGAAGGAATCTGTTATTGGATTCTTTCTTCCGTTCTTCCCTTCCTTCCGTCGTTCCTTCCTTCTGTCCGTCTGTTCGTTCGTTTGTTCGTTCATTCCTCCCTCCCTCCCTCCCTCTGCCTTCCTTTCTCCTCCCCCCCCTCCCCGCCCCTCCCCCCCCCTCCCCTCCCATCTCCTCCCCTCCCCCCCTCTCCTCTCCTCCCTCTCCCTCCTTCCTCTCCTCCTCTCCTTCCTCTCCTCCTTCCACCGCCAGGCCTGTTCTTTTTCCTTCCTTCCTTCCTTCCTTCCTTCCTTCCTTCCTTCCCGCTCTCTCCCTCTGCCTTCCTTTCTTCTCTCCTCTCCTCCTTCCCTCTCCATTTCTTTCCTTTTCTTTTTCTCCTTCCTTCCTTCCTTCCTTCCTTCCTGAAGGCTCGCCTCTCTTCCTTCCTTTCCTGCTTCTCTCTTCCTTCCTTCCCTCTCCATTTCTTTCCTTTTCTTTTTTCCTTCCTTCCTTCCTTCCTTCCTTCCTTCCTTCCTTCCTTCCTTCTTTCCTTCCTTCCCCCTCTCTCCCTCTGCCTTCCTTTCTTCTCTCCTCTCCTCTCCCCTCCTCCCCTCTCCTCTCCCCTCCTCCTCTCTCCTCTCCTCCTTCCCTCTCCCTTTCTTTCCTTTTCTTTTTCTCCTTCCTTCCTTCCTTCCTTCCTTCCTTCCTTCCTTCCCTCCCACCCCATTCCTTCCTCCCTTCCTCCCCCCCTTCCTTCCTCCCTTCCTTTCTTCCTCCCTTCCTTCCTTCCCTCTGACACCGAATGCCAACTATGTGCAAGCACCATGTTAGTTGCTGGAAATACAGAGATGAATAAGAACAGCTGGTGGTTAGTGGATATTTCTATAATCAACCAAGAACAAATGTTTATTAGATGATTTTCTCTTCTTATACAGTGCTAAGAGCTCTAAGGAGGAATACAAAAGAAGCAAAAGATAGCATTCTTATTCTAAAGGTGCTTTTGGGAAAACAAAGGGAAATGCATTAGCGATCAGAGGGAGAATGTGATTGGACTCCTGGTGGTAATAGTGATGGGGAAGTTAAGGGGAGGCTAATGAAGTTTAAAGCACCTGTGTTTGCCTCCCCAGATAAGAGCTTGGTTTTAATCAAATGGCCCTATGTTTTAATCCCTAAACTTTCCATTACGTAGCCGTGCGACTAGGGGAAAATTACCTAACCTCTCTGAGTCACAGTTTGTATATTGTTAACATGGGGGTAATCATTCCTTTCCTTTCGTTTCGTCATGATGAAGAAATTTGAAAACCTATATACATTAGTTTACTACAGTTGCTGCAATAAATTGCCACAAATTAAATGGCTCAAAACAACATACATTTATAATCTGACAATTCTGGAGGTCAGAAGTTTGAAATGGATCTCACTAGGCTAAAATCTGGATGTTGGAAGGACTGTATCCATTTTGGAGGGTACTAGGGAAGAATTTGTTTCCTTGTCTTTCCCAGCTCATATAGACTGCCTGCCTTTCTTAGCTGATGGCACCTTCCACCTTGGCTGATGGCAGCAGTGGCTGGTAGGGTCTTTCTCACATTGGTTTACCCTGTCACTCTCCGTCTTCTAACTCCTTCCATTTGGGAGGACCCTTGTGGTTACCTTGGGTGTACCCAGGTAATAAAGAATAATCTAATTTCAAGGCCAGGTGGTTGGCAACCTTCCTTCCATCTGCAATCTTAACTGTCTTTTATTGGTTCTGGAGATTAGGACGTGACCGCCTTGGGAAGGGGCATTATTCTGCTACCACATTATGTAAAGGACATAGTTTATGCCACTCTTATAGATGGAAGCCAATAAAGTAAAAGATGACTAGATTTATTTATTTCCCAAAAGGAGTTCTCTACAAGTCTACACCACTGGAGCATGCTAGCATACCGTCTGGAAGTTTCTATCTCCTGGTCTTAGCTTCTTTCTTCCTTCTGACTGGAACTTGCTCTCCCATCACTTGCGTATCCTCCAAGGACTTAAACTACCTCCTCCCTCCTTCACAGTGTCTTCCTTGAACGACCCCAGCCAGAAGAAGGTGGCTCTAAGACGGTTAAGGGAAATCCATGTGGGAAATAATCAGGTCATTCCTGGAGATGTGCTAACATTACTTACTGAATGTGTGAGCTTGGACAAATCCCTTCATCTCCAGAGGGTAGTTTGCTCATCTTTAAGATGGAAATCACAGTAAGCATATCAAAGATTTCCTGCAGGGATGAAATGATATAATGTATGTCATGTTTGACACATGGTTTATGGATTTATGACCTGGCAGAAATTCGTGTCAGATTGAAGAGAATTATTAAAGGGGTTTAAGCATTCTGTTTAATCAGAGCAGAGCCCAATTGAGCCAGTCTCATTGAAACTTATTTCTTTCAATAAGTGCCTGTAAAGCATCTGAAGTTCAAAATGATGACTGATTCCTTGAAGTAAGATTCAGCAACACCAAATGATTTTAAGGAATAAGAACTCAGATAGTGCTTTGGAATTAGTTATAAAAGGTTTTAATTTATGCAGTAAAATGTGAGGGGTGGCAGGCTAAAAATAAAAAAAAAATACATTTCATCTCTGGCAAGGAATGCTGGTTGCCCTTTGCTAGCATTACTACTTTGGGTCGGTAGCTGGGTGTTTCCAGTGGCCCAGTGTCCGCTCTGGTTAGCAGCTGGGATGGTCCTTTCTCTCACAGAGGATTTGTAGAGGGCCCAACAAGATTGCGTACATCGGGGCTCCTGATGCATAACTGCTCCAAGCACAGCCTGACAGAGTCGTGATGCGTAGCCTCTGGCGATGATTGACCCATTTCTTGTTCAGAGAAGAAGACATTAGAATATCAAAACTGGAGGTAGTGCATGGGATTTGCCTCTCTTCTTTTGATGATGAAATTACGGAAATGCGTAGGTCTTTTATTAAAGAAACACTAGAAGTAACATTTTGTATTTGTGTAAATCAGAGTTTGCCGATTGGTGACGCCAGGGGAGTTAGCCTGCAAATGTGTCAACACAGCGCTTGATTGTGAACGCGGTGGCCGTGGTTGCTGCCTCCAATGGTTTCGCTCTTGCTGTTGTCACTGTCATTAATTTATGAAGCAACGGTTAACATTTGAAAGATGTTTTATCAAAAATCCCAATTTCGATCTTCCCTGGAAAACCTGAAAGATCTAACAGTACACAATCAGCATCTTTGCACAGTGGTAATTAGCAACTGCTGAGGACCAGCTGTCTGCTACCGACAGGGCAGGGACTTTCTTCTCTGGCTTAGTCTCCTTCACCCAGATGAGTGAGGTTACTTGTTATTGTGCCCCTCTGGGGATCCCACAATGGTAGTAAACTGCCTCTGTGTGATGAGCCATTGCTCCTCAAGGAAATATAGAGCTGGGTGTTGGGGGCCTCTGGTCACAACTTGTTTGTCAACTGATCAATACCTAACCTTGTTTTAGGTGTGTTTCTGTTTAAGGCAGTGTTTGCTATCTGTTTATTATCTGTCTACCATCTATCTATCTATCATCTAACTGTCCATCCATCTGTCATTTGTCTATTATCTATCAATCAATCTATCTGTCTGTCTATCCATCCATCCATCATCTACCTATCCATCCATCATCTGTCATCTACCTATCATCTATCTATCCATCATCTATCCATCCATCCATCCATCCATCCATCCATCATCTGTCTACCCATCTATCATCTATCTATCTATCTATCTATCCATCCATTATCTATCTATCTATATCTATCTATCTATCAATCATCTATCTATCTAGTTTTGATTCACTAACCTTGAACTCATGGCCAATAGCACTGTGACTAAGGCCTGAACGAAGTTCATGTAATACACTGTTGTCTCTGCAAGGCACATCACAGCCTTCTTGCAGTTAGGGACATTGGATGGCACTACAGTGTGTTAGACGAGCTTCATTCAGGCCTGAGTTACACTGCTAGGGGTCATTTTAAATAGCAGAGTCACCCACAAAAAGCACAAAAATACAAAATAAAAAGTGGCACCAAGTAGACTGTAAACAAAATTTGTTTACACCTTGAGAACTGAAAAAAGAAGGTAGTATTGCCTTAGCTCGATCTCAGGTGGAAACATGCGCGTGAGGTGAGTCAGACCTTTCTCCCCAGGAGCATGTCTGGGTGACCACAGAGGCCGTGAGTATTGAGTGCGAAGTTACAGATGAACTTTAACAAATGGCAGATCCACAGATACAGAATCCATAAGTAATGATGGCCAACGGCATGTGATTTGCAAATATTTTCTCTCACATGTAGCTTGTCATAATATAACCCTCTCAATAGCACATTTTGCGGAACAAAAGTTTTTAACTTTGATGAAGTCGAGTTTATCAATTTGTGTGTGTGTGTGTGTGTGTGTGTGTGTGTGTGTGTGTGAATCATGCTTTTGGGGTCAAGTTTAAGAACTCTTATCCCTAGATTTTATTTTTTAATTTATTAAACATTTTGTAATGTTTATTTATTTATTTATTTATTTATTTATTTATTTATTTATTTTTTAATTTTTTTTCAACGTTTTTATTTATTTTTGGGACAGAGAGAGACAGAGCATGAACGGGGGAGGGGCAGAGAGAGAGGGAGACACAGAATCGGAAACAGGCTCCAGGCTCCGAGCCATCAGCCCAGAGCCTGACGCGGGGCTCGAACTCACAGACCGTGAGATCGTGACCTGGCTGAAGTCGGACGCTTAACCGACTGCGCCACCCAGGCGCCCCATTTATTTTTTGAGACAGAGTGAGACAGCACACGAGCAGGGGAGGGGCAGAGAGAGAGGGAGACACAGAATCAGAAGCAGGCTTGAGGCTCTGAGCTGTCAGCACAGAGCCTGACGCAGGGCTCTAACTCATGAACCGTGAGATCATGACCTGAGCCGAAGTCTGATGCTTAACCCACTGACCCACCCAGGTGCCCTTGTCCCTAGGTTTTAAAGTTTTCTTTTATTTTCTTTCCTAAAGGTTTAATAGTTTTACATTTTTTCCTATAAGTGTATGATCCACTTTGAATTAATAAACTTTTGCGTAAGGTGTGAAATTTAAGTGGAGCTTTTTGTTTGGTTTTGGTTTGGTTTCTGCCTACGGATGTCCAGTTGCTTCAGGACCATTGACTGAGAAGGTCACCTTTTCTCCATTGAATTGCTTTTGAAACTTTGTCAGAAATCCTTTGAGCAAATTTGTGCCCTTGTTACTGCAGAGGGAGGAGGGTAGAAACTCAGGCCCCCCACATGGTCTGTACTTAAACCAGGGTTGTTGAGGTTCTCCTTACCATCCATTAGTAGTGAAAATCTGGCCCCCTTCTCAAAGACCTTCTCTTGCTGGGCGAGGAAGGTGCCTTGTTAAAGCTTTGGTAGGAGTGGACCTCGAGGCTCCCACTGGCCTTTGCCGGGATGGACGGAGGTGAGACCACAGTTTCTGTGTGTAGTGTGGCTGGAGTACAACTACTATTGGCTAAAAGTTTTCTGTCGTGCTCGGCTGCCCCCTTTCTGGTTTTTTGTCTAGAGGAAGCAGGCATTTTTGTTGGGGATTTTCTTTTTCTTTCTTTCTTTTTTTTTTTTTTTTGTCTGCAGCCATTAGAATCTCTGGATAGCTGGCTTCTCTCTGGGACATGTGAGGCAAAAAGAAAATGTGGAGAACTCACCACCCTGTCTCTCTTTGGTACTTGAGGTCCTTAGACTGTTTGATTCCTTCTTCTGCAAAAATCTTTTGTTCACCTATATTGTCTAGAGGTTTTAGTCGTATGTGGTGGGAAAATTATATCCACTCCATCTTTCCTGGAAGCAGATGTCATGGCAGATATTTTTTTTTTTAAGTCATCCTTTTACAGACTCAGAAACAAGTTCAGAGAAGCTGTGTGGTATCTTCGAAGTCACACAGCTCACAGGTGAGGTCACCCAAACTCCAGCTGTGACTCTGGTCCCAGTGCTCTGTGTTCCGCATCTCCTCCGCTCTCCACACACACATAAAACGAACACAAGACCATCAACAGAACCTCCTGGGGGGATATTCAGCACGCAGCATCACCCCCGGCCACAAGCTCAGTGAGCCATCAGAGATGGATGTGTTCATGGTCCATTTTACCTCTGTTTCACTTGGTTTTATGCACATTCTGTTTCACAATGAGCTTGAAATTGGTGGAAGGGGAGAACAATTATGACGCCAGAAATGTTCCTAAGAGCTTGCGAGCAAAAGGGCCATTAATTGCAAGGCACGGAATTGCAAAAGATGCTTCTGCACCTGTGGAGGCAGGGGACAGATCAGAGGCTTTGCTGATGGCGTGGGAACCCGCACGGTGTCCTGAAATGATGGGATTTGGAAATGGGAGTGACATGTTAAAAATAAGGGCACAGAAATGCACTGGGAACAGCGTTTGGCCGTACCCCCAGGATCGACAGCTCAGCTGTTGTGTTTCTAAAGGAAGTATTTGTCTGTGTTGTAACAGGATAGCAACTCAGTTTGTGTATGGATTCTGCCCCACGCATTAAAGCTTCCATTTTCCCTTAGAATGTACTTTTCTGACTAAAGAAAAACCATGCCCCTTAATGTACCTGTGCCCTATGACCAACCCACCTATTCCTTTCCATGTCCCTTCTGCCACCAACCTTGCATGTGTCTTGTACAATCTCCTGTGAACTCAACTTCCTGTTTCCATCTTGGCCCCGTCCCATCCCTCTCCCACTGTGGTGACAGAATGAATCCCTCTTTGGTGCCAAATGATCATACATGCTGCCTAGAAACTTCCACGGTTCTCTGTGGCATTTAGGACTAAGTCTAGTTACTTTTGGAAGAAGCCAACAGTAAGGGGTCTGATCTTCATCAGCCTGTCCTCTGTTCCTTCCATAGGTATTACCAGATCCGAGTGACCTTGAAGGTGTCCTCAAGGATCCCCCACAGACTGAGCGCCTCCGTCGTCGGGCAGACAGGTGAGCAGCGGGATGGGAGTGGGGTGCTTATTCTCCACCAGTAAACCGTCATTTCTCACTACATGCCAGGGCGTGGCAGGGTGCAACGACATGGTAGCATCAGTAAGTCATGTTGCGTGTCTGATGCGTGCATTTTTGAAATGGAGACCCACTGTTGGCGTGGCCATGTGTGCATGATGTTGCCAGGGGAGCCCGGCTGAAGGAGAACACCCTCTCCCAGGGATAACCTGGCTGTGAGGGGTTGGCCAGGGTCAAGTCAGGGAGAAAAAGGACGGCAACTGGCCTCCAGCAAGTGGGTAGGAAGAATCCTGTTGTCAATCCTGAGAATCAGACCGAGTAAGCTGGCAGGTTAATGGTTCTTCTCAGACACAAGGCGGGAGTCAAGATCAACACTCCAGCTTTGGGAGAGGGAGTACCAAGGACAGCCCAGTTTCTAGCTTTGAGAAGGCTGGGTATTAGGGGGCATCCGGGGCTCCCTGCTGGTGCTCAGTGTGATAGGGTATTGAGTCCAAAATATGGAGCTTCTTACACAAGAAATGAGGATCAGCGCCAAGATGAAATACGTTAGTCAATTTGGGAGGATGTGTGGATCAATCATATTTCTAGAAGGAGAAAGATGTTGGGGTGGAGTAGAGAGAAAGTAAGGAGATAGGAAGACGGAATTATGGAAAGTTGGCTGAACTTTAAAGATACAAATAAAGGTAGTAAAGATTATTGCGGACATTGGATCTGGTAGAGTCAAAAGCTCTGGTCATTGGTATCCTTCAAAAAATTCCTTTTGGAATTTCCCTGGTATTTGGGCCTCTTCATTATTGGCAATGATACTCTGGTGAATAGAATTGCATTCAGCCCGGGCGCCTGGGTGGCTCAGTCGGTTGAGGGTCCAACTTTGGCTCAGGTCATGATCTCGTGGTTTGTGAGTTCGAGCCCCGTGTCGGGCTCTGTGCTGACAGCTCGGAGCCTGGAGCCTGCTTCGGATTCTGTGTCTCCCTCTCTCTCTGCCCCTCCCCTGCTTGTTCTTCCTCTCTCTCTCTCTCTCTCTAAAAAAAAAAAAAAAAGAATCGAATGCAGTTAAATACCCACAGATTGGCGTGTACTGGGAGTGTAGACCAGCCAGCAGGGTCAGCTTAGCTCCACCCTGGGGGAGGCGGGGGAGGGGCAGGGCAGAGCAGGCTGCTCAGGCCACCCAAGAGGACATCACAGATTGCCGCTGGTTTATGGGCTGAGCCTGTGGGCTAGAAACGGAAAGATACCGGAGACCCCCTGCTCCTCCTCCGGCCCTGGGCAGAGTCCAGCATTAAGTAATAAGTCATCGCACCGCCATGGCGTTCCGTGTCTTCCACTCTGCTCCTCTCTCTGGCGAAGAAATCAGGCAGCTGAGACCAAGTCTCCCGTGCCCCGTGAGCATTCAGGAAGCCTGTGGTGCCCTGCTTGGCGAGCGCCGTCTCCATCCCAAGTTCTGCCAGACGAGGGTCACTGGAATTGGCTGAGAGAGTAGGAACCTGACGTTGCATGAACTTGTGTGTAACCCCAGGAGTTGGCAACTTGGACTTCATTTCTTTAGCTGAATAACAAGGATAGGGGTACCTGAGTGGCTTAGTTGGTTAAGCATCCGACTCTTGGTCTTGGGTTCAGATCACGGTTCATGGGTTCGAGCCCCACGTCAGGCTCTGCACTGACAGTGCAAGTCTGCTGAGATTCATTCTCTCTCTCTCTGTGTCTCTCTGTCTCTCTGTCTCTCTCTCCCCCTTCCCCATGTTCTCTCTCTCTCTCTTCCCATCAAAATAAATAAATAAACAATTAAAAGAAAAGGACGAGGATAAAAATCCATCCTCTGTAGTGTTCTTGTCTTAGAGACGATAAAGGAGGACTTTTCACATCCACAGAGATTATAAATGTCAATTGCCAGGATAGGAACTGGCACAAAGGAAGTGCCCAGTCAGTCTGACCTGTGAGTGGCTACACGATCTGGGGCATGAGGCCAGGTCTGTTCTCAGGACGAGGCTGGGACGCAGGAATCTGGTGGGGCTGGCACCCCAGCCCCCCTGCCGACAGCCATCCCCAGGTAGCCGACGAGGACGCCGTTCCTCCCCTGTGACTCTAGAGCCTGAGCTCAACTCCTTGTCACCAGTGGAGCCTTCTCTTGGGGCTGGCAGTCCCCACCAGCAGGCCGCTTGGAGAGAGGAGGACTTGAACCACAGAAACAGAGAAGAGAAAAATGAAATGCAGTTTGGGGGAGGAAAAAAAGGTTGCTGTTTCTTCTTTGGTCTTGTTGGACGCGGGGATAATTAGGGTACGCTTGCTGTGCCCTTGGGTTTTACAGGAGCATAATATTTAGATCAGACTGCTAACAGAGAGGCCAGCGACAGTCACAACAAGGATTCCTGCATGAGGAAGAGACAGCATGTGTGGTTGCTTACTCAAGGTGAATTTCCGATTGTATCATGTTTAGTTAGATATGGCAGTGGCACCAAGAACACCAAAACTTTGCGGTTTAGGATGATGATTTATTCTTGATGTTTTCAGTCGGCTGGGTTCAGCCAGGTCACACATGTGCTGCCCTGAGCTGAGATTTCTGCAGAGAGGTTGGATTGTTGACGTCTTCATTCACATGTCTGATCCCTTGGTTGGGATGCTCGACTGCCCAAGGCAACAGCTGAGGTCCCGTCTCCAGCTGAGTGGTCTATCTTCTTATACGGTAGCTCAGTTCAGAGAGAGAGAGAGAGAGAGAGAGAGAACAGAGAGAGAGAGAGAGAGAGAGAGAGAGAGAGGAGATTCTAGGTCTCTAAAGGGCTGGGCTGGTAACTGCCAAGGGGTCCCTTCCCCAAAGTGCAAGACCAGCCCACCTTCCAGGGGAGGAGGAGTATACTCCACCCCAGGTAGGGCACCCTCTGCAGGTACAACAATGAAGGAAGTTTTAACAGTGCTGTTTGCATACAATCATCCAGACCTAATTTCCATCACCTGCACGTAGTTCTAAGGAAGCAAAAAGAAAGAAAAATGTATGTTTAGACAATGAAGTAGGATATACTGAAAAAAGAATCAGAAGGAGTCAAAACACATGGGACCTAATGATGTCTTTGATTTTTACATTAGTGGAGTGGTCTTGCGGGGACAAATGATTTCATTTGGCTTTTCTGTTCCATTTATCTCTAAAACAGAAATGGAAAAAGCATGCCATGTCCAGAGAAGCAGAGCTGAGTAGTGGTGAGAGCCATAGGCTCTGAGTTTTGCAGGTTCAAATCCTACGTCCGACACCTGCCAGCTGTGTGGGTTTAGAAAAGTTGTTTAGCCAGTTTGAATTTCGGGTTCCTCACGTATAAAGTGGGGCTGGTAAGAGGTACCTACCTCTTGAGTTTGTGTTGAGGATCGAATGAATTTTGCAAAGAAATGTCTGAGAGTGGTGCCTGGAGTGCACAGCGAGCTCACGGCACCTGTTAGCTGGAGTAAGTGTCCCTTCTGTGCGGACAGTGGTCCTTTCTGAGCAGCACTGTGGCCCATGCTGGTCCCTGGGACACATTGCTGGGGATGGGCGTCTGCCTTGCTGCTGTGGGGGAGCTCAGAGTCCCCTGAGGGAGGCAGAGAAGTGTCTCCCGAGTCCAGCAGAGATGGACCTTGAGATGGGGTCCCAGGTGAGGTCTTGAATAGGAGCGGAAGCTGGCCCTGCAGACAAGGGTGGAGAAGGATGATCTGGGCGCATGCAGCAAAATGACGGGCCTGAGTGGTGCAAGGCGTGCACAGGACACTTGTGGGGTGGCGGGGGGGCCAAGGGGAGGAGAGAAAGTACTGCAGGTGGGGCTGGGGGCCACGTTGTGCCCGACCGAGCCCCCCAACTTCTTTTCATCAGGTTGGCCCCAGGAGATGCGCGCACTCAGAAGACTTATAAACCCAGGCTGTTCAAACGCAAGAGGTTGTCTCGCAGATTAAGGGGCAGAATTTTACATTTTTGTTCTCTTTTTAAACATACCCGTTCTCTGGCAGCCACAGTCTGCGGAAACGGTTTCGCAGATGATTTAGATACTGCTTCTCTGGATGTGAAACAGTTTCTCATTGAGTTTTCCAAGCTCGACGTTTATGGTTAGAGTCTGTGAATAAGAAAAAATAATAATTCCCCGCGTGAAATGCAGCCATTGCCTGTGCACTGTCCTGTTTCCTTCTTTCAATATGTGCTTAACAGGTGACTTGGGGAAGGTTTCTCTGGGAAACCGATGGTTTCTTCTCTTGGACTACACTGCGAGGGGCTCTGAGCTCCCGCCAGCCAGGAGCAACTGTGTCCCTGGGCATTCTAGAAAGATCCCAGCATTACAGAACAGACGCACGTGCCATCACCTGTGATGGATGGCGGTCTGCCCCTGGAACTGAGGGCAGGGCACAGAGGGGGCCACTTCTCTGTGGATGTGGGTGCAGTGGGGGTGGGGGGCGGTGTTTGGCCCTGGTGAATCTGAGGTCCACGGCATCTCGGTCATTACTGAAAACAGAGAAGTATCAATTATAGGTGGTCGTGTGATGATTTACTGAGGCCAGGAAGTCTCTCCGCTGTTCCAGAACTTTTCAGAAGCCTCCTACAAGCCAAAGCACTGCGACCTGAGAGAGAGACAGAGGTGAATTTTGACCACTTAACATGTGAGGCTTGAGGTGTAACAGGGAGAGAAGCCAGAAGTGAGACATTTTAAAATGCGGTTTTGGGGAGCCTGGGTGGCTCAGTCGGTTAAGTGTCCGACTTTGGCTCAGGCCGTGATCTTGCTGCTCGTGAGTTCAGGCCCTGTGTCGGGCTCTGTGCTGACAGCTTGGAGCCTGGAGCCTGCTTTGGATTCTGTGTCTCCCTCTCTCTCCCTCCCCCACTCATGCTCTGTCTCTCTCTCTCAAAAATGAATAAACTTAAAAAAAAATTTTTAATGCGGTTTGGCTCGATTCAAAGCCTTGCTTACCTTTTTTGGGTCTCATAGAATTGTTTCCTCTCTTCTCCTGGGGTCAGGGCCGTGGGTAAGTGGCAGGTTCGTACCTGTGAATAAATGTTAAGTATACTGAATTGTGACCCTTTCCTTTCACCAGAGCGGTGCTATTGAATAGATTTTGCAGTCTCTTCCTTCCCAGAGGTGTTAACAAATTTTCCCCTTGGGGGGATGGCCGCTGAGGTCAGTCTGTGGGTCTGGGAACTTCAGATCTTTGAGGCTGTGTGGGGTGATTAGGCACAAACAGGCATCTGCTAGTCATGGCTCATGAAGGCCAGAGAAAAATAGCTCGGTAAATTGTGGAAACGTGTGAAAATTACCATGATTAGTTTTAGTAATGTTTTGAGAGGTGATTTCCGTTTCCATTAAGTGGAAGCAGTTAAGAGTTTCATTGTGTAGGGGGCGGGGTGACATTTATTCTTTAAGGGAATCCATCTCATTTCTTTTCAGGGTCCATTAAAGTGCACCTAAATATCAAATACGCCTGTTTTCATGGCGAACGCTAAGCAGGTAAAACACTCGAACTCCGGGGCTCTGAGTACCCACCTGGGGCCGTCAGGAAGGGTGTCTCTGGATTAACCGAGACGTTAATGGAATTTCTCCCACCTGCTCAGTTTCTGGGCAGCAGTCAGCTCAGAAACACTGAAGCCCGGGTCCCTCATTGTCGACCCTGTGGGCAGGCCAGGAGTCTGCTTTGCCGGCTGGCCCCGTGACCCAGCTGCCACTGGGGCCGAGCCACTCGTCCCTCGCCCTTTGAGCTCGCCGTGGCATCCTTCAGCCTGCTTGACCTGCAAGTCCCTCCCGGGAAGCTCTCTCCAATCTGCTGCACCATCCTTCTTGCGTCTCTGCCTCTGCCCTTGCTGTTCCTTCCACTTTGCATGCCTGTCCCTCCCACCCGCCCCTTCGGATCCACGAGATTGGCAGAAAGAGCCGATGCCGGTTCTCTGAGGGCGACGTCCCGCCCCGGGAAAGTGGCCAGTTCCCCGTCGGAGCATCTCACAGCTACGTGCTCACAGCATGCACCCTCCCCATTTCCGCGCTTCTCCCGCACCGCGCAGCGTGCTCTCATTCACGGGCACCTGGGAGCTGGCTTTGGAGGATCACCCCAGGCTGCTGGGAACAAGCACTTTGTTCAGGATTTGAACTTGCCTGAGGCTTTGAGTCCCATCGTCCCCCGTTACCACCCCCGACCCCTGCCTCGCACCCGTGATTGTTAGTGCAGGGATGGGGAAGCCCAGCCTCTTGTCTCCGGATGGGGCAGGCTGAGATGTAACTCATGTTCCAGAGTCCCCTGTGGGATCAGGCTGGTTCCCTGAAATGCACTGTGTGTGCCTCCCCCCTTCCCCTGCCCTGGGTTCCCCAGGCTTCTCCCACTGGAGCACATCCATAAGAGGTCACCAGCACACAAGCCCTCATCTCTGGGCCCGCTGCCTTATCATCCGCCTCCAGAAACCACTAGAAGCTGTATAGCAGTTAGTTGTGTTATAGGAAGTAGAGTGTGAAGTTAGCCAGACCCGAGTTCACCCGGGTTCCTCGTGACCCTGTGCCCGGAGCCTCTGTTTAGCTCCCTCTGTAAATGGGACACCAGTGGTAGAGACAGTAGGGCTGTTTTGGGGATCAGGTAAGGTAACGTGTGTGGGTACGTTGGGAGCCCCCATACGCACACGCACAAGGTCACGGCCTCCTTGCTTCAGCGCCCGCCACGTTTGGCAGGAACAGTCTCCAAAGCCACCCCACGTTTAGTGTAGCTTCTGTGGAGGTTCTCCGCATCAAACCCCAGTTTCTGAAAGTCGGCTGTGTGTGAGGTGCAGTTGAAGCAGGGGCGCCTGGGGGACTCAGTCAGTAGGCGTCTGACTCTTGGTTTCCGCCTAGGTCATGATCTCACGGTTCGTGAGTTGGAGCCCTGCGTTGGGCTCTGCGCTGTGAGCGCAAACCTACCCGGGATCCTCTCTTTCCCTCTGTCACTGCTTGTGTTCTCTCTCTTTCTCTCTCAAAATAAATAAATAAACTTAAAAAAATTATTGAAGCAGAGCTTGATGGCAGACCCTGCTGTCTCAGAGCTCAGACACGGTGGTGGGGGCCCAAGAGGCCTAGTGACAAAGGCAAGGAGAGTGACCAGGGCCCAGGAGGGGGAAGGCCAGGTGCTCAGGGCTCGGGCAGCATCCCTGGGAGGGCCTGAGTGCTGTTTCCCCGGGTCTGACTCTGCCAGGCACACCTGACCTCCAGGTGTCCTGACTTCTGGCCTGGGGGCGTCAGGGCAAATCTCTGTCCAGAGACCAAGGAGAGCCCCCCAGCAGGTCCTCCCAGCCTCAGCCCAGCTGGCGTGGGCACATCTGACCTCAGCCTACCTGGAGCGGGCATACCTGGGGTGGGCACATTGGCAGGGTCACACCTGGCCTCAGCCTACTTGGCTTGGGCACACCTAGAGTGGACACCCTGGCCTGCTATTCCCCCCACACTGGCAAGGTTGCTCCCAGGCAGTGGCACTGCCAGCCTGCACCTGTGTGGGGGCAGCTGGCACCTGCTGAGCATGATTGAGGCACGGGCACCTGAGAGAAAGGTGAGGGTAGGCCAAGGACCCCTGCTGCATCTGGCAGAGACGATGCAATGCACGCTTCAGAGTGGCCTTCCTTGCGGGTGGGGGAGAGAGCGGGGTCTGTCTGTGGAGTGCAGCCGGCTGGGTCCCACTCCTGCTGGGTGACCCGGGACTTGCTGCTACCCTCCCCGGGCCTCATTGTCCTCCTCCCTTCTTCATGGCATCCTGAGAATTGAAAATGTTAATATTATGAAAGCACTGAGAAGGGAGATTGACATCCTAGGCCCTCAATAAACTTTGGCTATTTTTAGTTTTATGGGAGGAGCCAGAATCCGCAGACATGCATGAAATTTACATGGGCTGAACCGGTAACCCTGGTGGGTTTTGTTTATTCTGTAAATGTTTCTTGAGTGCCTCCTGTGTGGCTCGAGCTGTTTCCAGAGCTCTCTGAAGTCCTGGATGCCCTGTGGATGTTGACTTCCTGGTGAACTTTCCATTACTGGAGGTTCCTAGCAGGGGTTTCCTGAGAGACCCTGGCAATGAAAAGGACATCCTAAGTAGCCTACCTTGCTCAGAGTCCTCCTAGTCTTATTAAAATGAGGTCACTTTTTGACGGTTTGTGTGTTTGTTTGTTTGTTTGTTTGTTTTGATACTTAGGGATATAAGTAAACCCTCCATGTGGAAGATGAGACTTAAAGCCCCGGAGCCATGTTGTCATATTCAGTTCTTGCTTTGGGAGCCTGCCAAGCGCCTGGAACATAGTTGGCGTTCCCTGTATGTTTGTCCAGCGGTGAATGGAAGACCAGGGAACACAACTTGGACCAAAGAGAGAAAGAAAAGAGGCTGAGGGGCGCCCGGGTGATTCAGTCGGTTGAGCGTCCAACTCTTGATTTTGGCTCAGGTCATGATGCCAGGGGCGTGGGATTGAGCCCCAAGTTAGGCTCCATGCTGAGTGTGGAGCCTGCTTGAGATTCTCTCTCTCCCCCTCTCTTTCTCCCTCTGCCACTCTCCTCCACTCATGCTCTCTCTCTGTTCTCTCTCAAGTGAAAGAAGGAAAGGAAGGAAGGGAGGGAGGGAGGGAGAAAGAAAGAAAGAAGAAAAGAGGCAGAATTTCATGCAATTAAACAAACATAATGAGCTCTTGAGGGCTCAGCGACCCAGGGAGGAAGCATCTCAATGAGAAAGCATGCTGTTTCTGGGGCTTTCAATTAATAGTCATTAAAATGTTGTTCAAAAAAACGATTATTTAAAAAAAAAAACAACAAAGAGTCAAGACAGCCTCTTTCTGATTTGGCCAAGTGGGCTCTGAAAGTCTAAGAATGAAATAGATGCATGGAATTGGGAGTATCAGGGGGAGAGATGTCTGCCAAGGGAGGGGCCCCCTCAGGCCTCCACGTGCAGGGGTGTCAGAGGATCCCCTCCCTGTAGGGTCCCCTGTAGTGTCTAGATCCGCACTCCCACCCCTCCTAAGTCAGCTCTAGAAGTGAGATGAGAGGGTAAGCAGAGAAAATACTGAAGAGGAAACTCATGTGGGGACGCACAATGAACTTGCTGTTGAGAACCTGGAAATTATGTAATTGTCGCTAGTAAGTTGGTACTAATGGCAGATATTTGGATGGTTGCCTCTTCTCGGCTCAGTGGCTTAGTTACGTGAAGAAATTCTCGAGTCTTATCGCCGTAACATAAAGGACGGGTCCCTGAGAGTAGACGGGGCAGAGGGTCCTCATTCTTGACCTGCTCACAGGCGCATTTTCATCTGGTGCCGATGGAAAGAGTGTCACCACGAAAAGAACTATTTGTTTCCGAGCTAGAGGAGGTGGTTGAGCGCACGAAATAGTGACTGCTATAAAGGGCAGAAAGCCTGTCTCTGTGTGTCCAGTGCTGCTGGGTATGTGCCCTGGCTAGGCCAGGGGCTCTCTTTCAACCGCGAGGAGTGATAAGGTCTGTTTTGTCCAGGATTTTCCACATTTAAAATGAGGGAGTCTGCACCCCCACTGCATGTGGGGATCAGGGATGGGGAGAGGGAGGAGGAACATTCTCAAGGGCAAAATTCCTGCTGATGGAGATCCTCCCCCCGCCCCCCTGCCCGCCCCCCCCCCCCCCACCACACTGAGTCCCTAGAACTCATTCAGGACCTCCATTCGACCCCAGGCACTCCTACTTTTGATGACCCCACTCCACTTTCTAGGAGCTGTACTAAAATGTAGCAATTTCCCACATCCAATGCACATTTTTTTTTTCTGTAAAATTTTTAAAATTAATTAGCTCCAGGGGTGCCTGAGTGGCTCAGTCGGTCAAGCGTCTGACTTGAGCTCAGGTCGTGATCTTCTGGTTCATGGGTTCGAGCCCTGCGTCGGGCTCTGTGCTGACAGCTCACAGCCTAGAGCCTGCTTTGTGGATTCTGTCTCCCTGTCTCTCCTTCCCTCCCCTGCTCATACTCTGTTTCTGTCTCTCTGTCTCAAAAATAAATAAAACACTAAAAAAATTTTTTTAGTTAATTAACTCCAAATGACTCTTTATTTGTGAACAGTTGTGATTTTTCTGCATGCTTGGAAAATGTTGCAAGTGAGGCAATCTACCTATAAGATCTTTGCAAACGCAGTGTAATATTTGTAAAGACTACATGTGACCAGTATATTATTTCGAGGAGATTTAATGAAGCATTTACTAATTTGACCTTGCAGGGTTATGTTTCTCTTGAATCTCATCATTTTGTTTTCAGCTCAACCATTTAGGCCCCCGGGCAGCCTATAGACTGCAGGCATTCTGACTGTGGTGGCCAAGGGACAGAACAGTGCCTGCTGATGGCCAGTGTCCTACATATTGGGGCCCAGTCCAGAATTGCTTGACAAGTTGAGTCAGTGGCCGTTTCAATAATAAAAAAGTGAATTTTATATTTCTGCATTTATTTTAAGAACTAAGTTTCATCATAGGCAATGGGACAAATTGGGCATTGGGCCAGGGACAGAATAGTCCGGGTTCCAGAGGCTTTGAAGGCAGAGAAAGCTGGACTGTCAACGTGGCTTAGTCTCTTACAGGCTCTGTGCCTTTGGGAAAGTCACTTGGTCTTCCTGAATTTCAGGTCTTTTATCTGTACGATAAGGATCATAATTTGTATCTCACAGCGTGCTTGAGAGCTTAAATCGGCATTTCCCACGGTGTGGTGTTAACACCAATATTGGTTAATAATTATATGGGATTGTGAGTGATGCAGACATGACATAGAGGGGCTTAAGCCAGACAAAAGATGATTTTTCACCCGCCTTAAACTCCAGATGTGAGCAGACCACATTGGTGTGGTGTCCCTGTGGCCTTCAGACCCCAAGTCCCAGCCGTCTTTCTGCTCCTTCGTCCTGAAGTACAGCTTCCACTTTCAAGACCCCCTCTGGGTCCAGGCTGACTTTTGAAGCTTTGGCCACGGCCTGGATGGAGCCACAGGCTGGACGGAGAGTAAAGTAGAGCGAGGAGGAACAGTGCCTTCTTTTTTGGGGGGGGGGACGGGGAGCAGTGGCAGGTGGGCGATGCTCCTACATCTCATTTGGTGGGATTTATTTGTCTGAATGCACCTGCGAAACAGAGACGCTGAAAAGAGCAGCCTGTGAAGGGGGTACAATTCTAGGTTTGTCTCCAGGAAAGAGCCCGTGATTTGATGGTGGCCACTAGCAGCCTTCGTTCTGTGGTGGCTGGGAATAATGAAGATGCATTTGGGGGCCTATGAAATACTGCTCCGGAATAGCCATCCCAATGGAAAACTGTCTTCATTTTCAACCTTCTTTCAAGGCTTGTGTTTAATTCAAGAAAGAAATGGGGGCGCCTGGGTGGCTCAGTCGGTTAAGCGTCCGACTTCAGCTCAGGTCATGATCTCGCGGTCCGTGAGTTCGAGCCCCGCGTCGGGCTCTGGGCTGATGGCTCGGAGCCTGGAGCCTGTTTCCGATTCTGTGTCTCCCTCTCTCTCTGCCCCTCCCTCGTTCATGCTCTGTCTCTCTCTGTCTCAAAAATAAATAAAACGTTAAAAAAAAAAAAGAAAGAAATGTATTTTAGGATAATAAATTTATATAATTAACCTTTGCTAATCTCCTTTTTTTTTTTTTTTTTTTAAGCAAGGAGAACAGGGACGGGATCACCTCCATTATCTGTCAAGAGTATCTGGCTAGACTTTAATAACACTCATCTGTTTTCCCAAACAAGCGAAGTCACACTGCAAAATCAATGTATGCCTTTATTTGGGGTCTCAGGGACTGCAATCCGGGAGACACAGAGACCCCGAAATGGGGCGTGCTCCAAGCTGGAGGCAAGAGTTAGGGTTACAAAGGCAAAAGGACTTCCATAAGGCATTGGAAAGAATTATCATAGGCGCTGACAACATTTAGACGGAGCGTCTGATCCCTGATTGGCTATTTAGTTACCAGTGTTGCATCGTCTCTGTTTCAGTCCCAAGTGTGAGGATGTTTTCCAGGATGGAGCTAGGCTGTGGTTGTCCAAAATCCGAAGTCCATTTTCCACACGGTGTGGACATGTCTGGGTTCCACCCCCCTGGGGCCCCCCCACTCCCCACTGTAAACAGACTCCTGAGTCACCCTTATTCTTCTTTGAATCTTTCATACTTTCGACCAATATCTCCTACGTATGGAAAGCAACACTGGTTTAGTTTTTATAAGAGAATGATGCCAATTCCCCTTTAAATTGAATTTTGAAGCAGAACAAATTATTGCAAACAAATATTAAGCAATGCCAGTAGAGATAGTCAGGAGATACAGTAAAAATCATCCAAGTTTTATGTAAATAACTGAAGTTGGGTAAAAGGTTACATAAAATCCATTAGTAGACATAAAGCTCTCAGCTCAGTGTCTGAGCAGTTATATTATACTGCTAGCCATTTTTATTTCCTAAAATAGCGAGACTCAAAAGCCCTCTCGGTTTTATAGAGTGTCTTTGATTCATTGCCCTATTTGTGTGTGCCCAGTAAAAAAATTAGGAAAATATTACTTGGGACAATGATACAGAACAAAATTCCCCCATAGAGGCCAACAATTTGAACAAGATACATTTTAAACCAGAGCAGGGTTGTCCTGGAGAGTGGGGTTACCAGGTCAGGCTTTCCCACAAATTGGCTTTCAGTCCATCCGTCCAATGTCCCTTCTTTCCAATGACAGCCAGAGATAAGAGGACGGATTTATGTTAAAAATTTTCTCAGGCAGGAAAATTAACAGAAAATGCCCCTGTTACTTTTTTCCATATCTGTGTTGTATTTGGACAGTTGCAGAAAAGGCATTTCTCATTTTGTCTTGTTAGCTCATTGGGACTATCTCCAGGAGAGGCTGTGAGGAATGTATTATCTCTGAAGTCTGGCTTTTACTCAGAATGCTCTGGAAGGAAGAGTCTGAGAGTTTTGTTTTATTTTTCTGTATTACTTTCTCCCCCCCCCCCCACCCTTTTTTAAAATAGCATATTCGCTTTAGGTAGGCAGTAGGTTGTTTTTTTTTTTTTTTTTTTTTTTTTTTTTTTTTTTTTGTAGGCAGTAGGTTTTAAAGACTGCTTAGCTTGACCCGGCACATACATATTCTTGGGGAAATGTTGAAATCTACATGCACAGAAACATCAGCCTAAGAAGTCTGCTTCTTCCGTCTGTGTGCGACGCACTGATCTGGCGCTCTCGAGTCGGCCGACCTTTATAACCTGCTCGCAGAAGCCAGAGTGCTACTTTGTACTTGCAGATAATTCAGATTATGTTGCTTCCCAGCTCAGAATCCACAGATGATAGTGGTGATGAGGGTGGTGGTGATGGTGGTGAACAGCCGCGGCCACCAATGCTTCGTAACATTTAATCTGCCCCGGGTGCCGTTCCCACTCTTTGCAAATATTCCTCACGGCAACTCTGGAGAGTAGGTACTATTACCATCCCCATTTTACAGATGAGGATACTGGAGGACACATCTAGGAAGAGCTGGGGTCAGGATCCCATGCCAGGCAGTCTGGCTCTTAGCCACAACATTGCATCGCCTTTTGTTTACCTTGGAGCAAAACCTGAACTCCTTGGCAGGTGCTGGTTGGCCCCGTGTGATCGGATCCTGGACATCCCCCTCACACTCATCTACTGCCCCCCTACCCCCTTGCCCCTCACACTCATCCACTGCCCCCCTACCCCCTTCCCCTTCACACTCATCTACTTCCCCCCTACCCCTTTTCCCCTCACCCTCATCTGCTGCCCCCCTACCCCCTTGCCCCTCACACTCATCCACTGCCCCCCTACCCCCTTCCCCTTCACACTCATCTACTGCCCCCCCACCCCCTTCCCCTTCACACTCATCCACTGCCCCCCTACCCCCTTCCCCTTCACACTCATCTACTGCCCCCCCACCCCCTTGCCCCTCACCCTCATCTACTTCCCCCCTACCCCCTTTCCCCTCACACTCATCCGCTGCCCCCCTACCCCCTTTCCCCTCACACTCATCCACTGCCCCCCTACCCCCTTCCCCTTCACACTCATCCACTGCCCCCCTACCCCCTTCCCCTTCACACTCATCCACTGCCCCCCTACCCCCTTCCCCTTCACACTCATCCACTGCCCCCCTACCCCCTTCCCCTTCACACTCTACTGCCCCCCCACCCCCTTGCCCCTCACCCTCATCTGCTGCCCCCGCTACCCCCCTGCCCCTCACACTCATCTACTGCCCCTCCACTCACCCTCCCCTTCACACTCATCTACTGCCCCCCTACCCCCTCCCTCTTACTTTTCCTTGGATGCACCAAGCTTATTCCCAACTCAGATCTCCTGGACTTGTGGATCCCTCCACCTGGAGCCTCCACGTTCTGCCTCAGTTATTCAGGTGTCTGTTCAATGTCACCTCCTCAGAGGGGCTCCTTGCCTTACTTTTTTAAAAATAGAGTTCCCATTGTCACTCGGTTCCTGACTGTGCTCTGGTTTTCTTCAGACAACTCCAACAGGTGTTATTATATCCTCATCTATTGCCCGCACCACCTCTAAAATTTAATAATTACGCTTTCAGTGAATCATGACTGAGTGCTCTCTATGTGCTAGGAAATAGACTATTTCAAGTGTTTTGTGTATGGGAAGGTACTTAAGTCATTGCACCTTCTATAGGTGATAGGTCCCCTTTTGCAGAAGGGGAAATTTGGGCCTCTGGATGCCCACGGGCTTCCTCAAGGTCCCCCAGACACTGAGTTGTCCAGCCCGGTAAGTCTGGCTCCAGAGTCTGGCAGGTCCTGCGTGTCCCCTGCTCCACCCGCAGTGCTGAGAACGGGACCTGTGATAAGCATCCGCTGAAGGGGAGAATAAGTGACGTTGATGAATGGCCCTGCCACCCAGCTGGTCCCACAAGAGCCACCCGCACTTCACCCTGAATCCCTTCCCCGCCCTCTCTCCACACTGAGTCAATTTCCAAGTCCCATCAGTTGGGACGTTCTCCTCCTCAGCTCTCTTGGACCCCTCCATGCCTCCTGACCTGGCTATGGCTCAGCCTCGCCTCATCCTTCCCTGGGCTCAGCCTCCTCGCTGCACCTGTTCCTTGTGTGCCCCCAGTGTTTGTCAGCCATTCGCACGAACACCGTCAGTGGAGTGACAAACCAGACCGGCAGGGGCTGCGCAGCCCGTGTTCCATGGAAGGGCTTAACAGGGACTGCATGTGTCATCCCAGTTTTGCTGTTTAAATATTTAAACTCCTATGAAAGGTGCAGTGAATGAAATATTTGTATTATCTCAGTGAATGTTGACACACTGAGGACCTACTTAAGAGCTCACCTTCTGCAGCCTGCCTGGGTTCGCATCCTAGCCGCACCTCTTTGAAACAGTGAAACAAGTGCCCGGTGCCTCAGTTTCTCCGTGCAGAATCAATAGCTAGGGCAGAACCTTCCTTGCGAGGTCATGTTGAAGATTCAGTTAGGTAATGCGGGTCCCCAAGGAGTAGGACGTCAGCCTCTGTCGTCCTCCTCATCCCCATCATCAACCCAAGCTGGACTTTCTGTTCAGCTGTGCATCACTGTGGGAGAATGCGGCAGGTGTACAAGTCTGATCACATGACCTGGTGCCAGCAGCCCACCCCCCGCCCCCACTCCCGCTGTGGCTCCCACACTTGAGGGGCCCGGCTGCTGCAGCTGCTCAGCACAGATTGGCACTACGGTGTGACCATGTGACAACAGACGGCATCCCAGGTCATGATGATATTGTGTCACACGCAATGTCCGCACGTGCTCTGAGCTCCCCTCGCTTCGTATTTGACTTTAATATTCATGAGGAATAGCGTGAGCATTTGTTAGATATAATTAGAGACAGAACTTTCCAACAGAAATTGATGACAAACCTTTGTTTTCCCATCAGTTTCAGGGCTCTTGAAATATCAAGGCCAACAGTGATCTTGGGAGTTAAAATGAAAAACAGAACCAAAACCAGTGTTGGGGGGTGGGATGAGAACAATCAGGCATTTATCACACTGACGCTTATAAACAGTAGTTACTGTAAGTGTTCAATACACTGTGTTTCGTGCAGTCAGGGGGGAAAAGCAGAGCTTATCTGTGCCTCCTTAGCTGTTGACTTCAAGCTTGCCTGTCAATCAGAATGGCTTCTAGGTTTCGTTGATTTTCTTTAGCAAATGTGATACATTTGCAATATATGAACTAAATGACGTTAATAAAACCATGCTTCCACGTCTTATGGATTTGACTTCCACGTAAGACTGAGTTGGAGGGAGGAGAAGAGACTCCCCTGCTTAAAAATAATTCGGTATGACAATGTGCACAAACACCCCAGTGCAGGGAAGTCCGTGCTGGCTCCAGGGAATATCCGAGCTACAGTTAATTTGTGCAGTCACAAGCAAACACCCAGGGGCTCAAGCCCGTGGTGAAGACAAGTTTACACGTGGTTTCTGGGGCTGGTTGAACATCCAGGGGTGGGCAGATGAAAAGAAGCTCATGAAGATGCTGGAGGAGGAACTAAGAGAAACTGACCAGGGAGGGATTGGATTTCAGAGAGAAGGGCTCAGTCTCAGAGCCAGAGTCAGAGAGAGGTTCTGATATGGGGCAGAAAGCATGCATTCCCAGTGAATTCCTAAGTTGTATCTTCAAGGTCTTTGAAATAAAGCTTAACCAAGTTATCCCTTGACACGTGTCCTGGTTTGGGCCGGACCACTTCCTGTTCCCCTTGCTCTCTCCGTGGCACGCCCCTGCGTGCATATCCCTCTCTGTGTTTTCTTGGTCACGTCCTGCTGGATCATCAGATTTCCTCTTCCCACTTCCACAGAGCCTCTGGGCAGGAGTAATCTCACCTCTTAGAATCATTCCCTAATGTTTTATCTGAACGTCCTGTATGATTCCGTTCCTCACCATGTGTTTGTGTAGCGTGTGGATTAGCACTCCCTCTAATGTGGGGGTGCTAGAATGTAGGATATTTGCATATATCACCCTCTGTCTCCCCTGCCCTTTGCCCCTTTACTTGTACTCGGCCTTCAGAATTTTGCCCACTGGCCATTTGCCTCTGGAAGTCTCCCCTGGCCTGGCTGAGTGTCAGGTGCCTTCGCTCTGTGGCATTCAACACTGCCATCATGTATTTGTATGAAAATACTGGACTCTTCCATTGGCTTCTATAGCTTCAAGCTGAGTGACGGCAGGAACCATGTTGTTTTTACTCCTCTTCATTCTCAGCACGTGACCCATCGCCCCATGCTTGGTTTCCCTCAGGGCCAGCAATGGTATTCTAGAGATAAGGGGACTAGTCTCCTCTCTAAAGTTGTAGCTCCTGAGTCCATGTCAAAGCCGCCATCTGGGTTCTCAGACTAGTGCCCTTCTTAACAGGCTAGACTGTTCCTCTCACCTAGGAACATATTCTGAGAAATCCATGCCCTGAGCTGGATTATTGCACTGGCTATCAGCCCTCCTTAGGAGGGACTGTGAGGGACCAGGGCAAAGGGATTGCTAACCAAAGGAATGAAGCAGCAATGGTGGAGTTTTAGAGTTGAATCAGGAGTGTGTGAGGAACGATCATGGTCTAACTCTTCTTTCTGGTTAGTTTACATTCATGTAGAAAAGATTCTGAAGACCATGGCCTTGAAGTCTTAGACATAGGAACCAGAGGAGATAAGAAACGGGAAAATAAATGGCCATTAAATGGGAAATTCAACATAGCTTTAGGGCCAGAAGGGACTCCAAAAATTCAGTGGAAACTTTGAAGTCCCAGAGTCATTAAACGGATTGGCCAAGGTCACTAGTCAGTGGAAAAGCTGGTATTTTAAATTCAGGGACTGGAGATCTAAATGGATATTTTTGCCTTCATTAAAATTTTTGTTCCATTATGAAAAGGCCCTCCACTTGCCGTTTGAGTAGTGAGGAATTTATTTAAAGTTCCCGAGTTTTAATTTCCCCGGGGGATGAAGAGGCCTCGTTTTGTTGTGCAACCAAATGGATCAAGCATCACGAAGCTTCCAGCATAGCACATGGCACTTTCATGGCAGTTGGCCCCTTGGATTCTATGCTCCCTTTTCTACCAACAGTACCCTGCCATTGCCTAGGGAAACGTCCATCTTCCTTTTCCTCAGCCATGTGGCTTACTGATTTAATTCCCAGCTGCAGGCCTGGCTCTGATTAGCTTTTACCAATCAACATATCCTTTGGTCTTGGTCCAGGGAGGGACCTGACTTCTCTCTCTATTCTTCTGGATATTGAGGCGCTGGGATATAAGTTCTAATGCTGCTATGTCCATTTCTCTATCATAGAAAGAGCGATGGGCTGTCCATGCAGTAATCGGAGGGGGGCTAGAGAAAGGAAAAACAGAAAGGACATCAGAGTTTTGAGTTTCATCCCTAAGCCAGCGAATTAAGCCATCCTTGAAGCTTGAACTGCCTTTGGGTTATGATTGGGTTTTCTTTCTTGTTGAAGACAGTCTGAGTTGAACTTCCTGGCCCCTGAAACCGCTTTCTCATGGATACAGGGGTTTCAAAAAGACTTTTCTTAACTTCCCCTTAATTTTAAAGTAAATGTCTCGAGAGATTGAAGAATAGATAGCATGACATTTCAAGGTCCACCTTACTTTGAGAACTCTGATTTGAGTGTTACAAGGACCTGCCAGACATCCTTGAAGCCAAATTTGTTGAAGAGGACTGTGACGTTGCTGGTGTCACATTAACAGGCTTGTATCCAGCCACCCCCTTCCACCTCCCCCGGGGCCAGGTCAACGGGCTTTGTAGGAGTCCTTGGTCCACAGCTCTGTGCCTGAAATCCTCCTCCAGGGCTGAGTTATAGCTTTTCTGCATCTCTGCTCCCCTTTCTCCCATGAGGCGGGTTGATTTTTCAGACGGGTTTCTTCTCATTGCAAAATGCACGCATGTTCATTGAGAATATATTTAAAACCAAAATACAATGCAGGAATACAAATAACCCCATAATACCACCATCTCGGTCTCATATAAGCACAGCATTTGGTGAGTTATCTTCTCTTTTCAAGTTGTTTTCTCTTTCCCTGTCTTTTTTTCCCAGCCCCGTTTCCCCTTCTCTCTCTGTCTCTCTTTCTTCCCTCTTTCCATTCTAAAACACCTCTCTTTCCAGTCCCTCTCTGTGTATATGGAAACAAAACTGAGTTAGTTCCACGGCGTTTAGCTTTTACTTTTGTGTATTGCAAATGCCGTCATTTCAGGAAGTATGCCATCAGGTAAGTCTTTTTAATTTTCTCATAATTTTCCATTTATTGGGTGGAGTGTGATGTATTTAACAGCTCCGTTATGTGGTGTGATTTGATTTCAGTGTCGTTTCTTGTAAATGATGACGTGATGAGCATTTTATGCCCCAAATCTGCCAGTGTCTTTGTTGCCTTAGAACAATCTTACAGTAGCCCAGTGCCTGGTTAATGAGCATGCATACAGATGACCTCGTAAGGCCCCAGTCTTTCAGGAAGACCTGCTCGTCTCCCGGTCTAAATATAGCTACCTTGATCCAGCCACTTTTCAGCCAAATTGTTTGTTCAGATTCAGCTGGCTCTGCATGTGGCATGTTGTGAAAAGTTCCACATACCAAACAGCCAATGTTTGATATGTGTTGCAGATCACAGGAACACAGAGCAGGGAATGGGGGGTGGGCAGAGAATCCCCCCACCCCGTCCCGCCACCTGCTACAGGCAGAAGAGCAGAGCACGGCTTGCGGTTGGAGGCGGCGAAGCGAGTTTGCATCTTGGCCCAGCCTCAGGGGTTGGTTTTTTGCTCCTACAGTTTTGATGTCGGGCTCCAGAAAACCAAAGGCTGGCAGGATCGTAGGTCACTTTCCATCTGTCAGCCTTAGTTTTCTCAGCTGTACAATAGGAGAGCTTACGAGCAGTGCTCCCTGATGAAATTGAAGTAGGGTTCATGAGCAAACGGGTAAGAAAGAATTCTTGAGACGTTTTTGGGGCATCAACGTGATTTTATTATAAAATTTATTTATTTTATTGTAGCACTCTGAGGAGTGACTATGTGCTTTCTAATTAGTGGGGATCAGGGAGAGTATAAGTTTCTTGTTAATGTTTATTTATTTTTGAGAGAGAGACAGAGTGTGAGCAGGGGAAGGGCAGAGAGAGAGGGAGACACAGAATCTGAAACAGGCTACAGGCTCTGAGCTGTCAGCACAGAGCCTGATGCGGGGCTCGAACTCACGGACCGCGAGATCATGACCTGAGCTGAAGTCAGCTGCTTAACCGACTGAGCCACCCAGGCGCCCCAAATGTTTATTTATTTTTGAGAGAGAGACAGAGTGTGAGCAGGGGAGGGGCAGAGAGAGAGGGAGACACAGAATCTGAAGCAGGCTCCGGGCTCTGAGCTGTCAGCACAGGGCCCGTTGCGGGGTTTGAACCCATGAACCATGAGATCATGATCAGGATCTGAGCGAGCCATCCAGGCATCCCCGGAGAGTGTAAGTTTCTAAGGAATTTGGAAGCAAGGCTTTCAGGGCCTTGAGGGGCAAGGTGCTGTTAGGGTAAGGTTACTTTTCGTCTTTAATGGAACATAAACGTTAAGGCACTAAGGCAGCCATGAGTTCCTTGAGGAAGGTCACGCTCTGCATGCTCTGGGTGTCTATCAGTGGACTGCAAACTGTAAGGAGATTTAATTTAAGCTATATTTTCTTGCTTTGCTTCCCTCATCCCTCACGGTATCGCCCAAAGGGCTAAGTGAGTGTTGGGAAGGAAATGGGGAGCGTTAGCCTCTAAGAGAGCCCCTTCCAACAATAAATAGCACTACCCGCTTCTCTGACCGGATCTTGCTGTAAGATGTTTTTATCAGTAGCTCCTTAGCTCCGATTCAGGCACGGCGGTTGCCAAGGAGGAGAGGAGGCCGTGTGGAGCGCAGGATGCTGGTCGAGCCCTGCCCTTCCTTGTCAGGAGCTGCGTCCCTGTCCACAGCGGCCAAAGGGCAGAGACAAAAGGAGAGTAAAAGAAAGCACAATTTTGCAGTTTCGACTTTCCCAAGCGGGGGAGCCCTGCCAGCCTTGCAGGTGCCGTTTCTGTGGCAGAGCGAGGATGGAAACCCGTGCCCAGGATTGTGTTCCGCCTCCGCCCTGCGCGCCGTGACCTCGATCGTGTCACGCAGCCTCTCCCCGGCTCACTTGACGGTTCTGTATGGTGGCGCCCACGAACACACCTCACCTGGTTGTGAGGAGGACTAGGCAAAATCGCAAACACCCCAGAAAGTGCATGGTGCACACGGCACATGTTCGGTGAGTGTGAAATCCCCAGAGCAAGGCGGACGGAGCAAAGGGGAGTCTAAGCAGAGGCCCCGGGGCGGGGGGGGGGGCATTAGTTGTGCCCCAACCACATTCTCTGACACCAGAGGTACTTAGAAAGTGGAGGTCGCCAAGGGATGGCACCTTGCTCCGCAGTTAGGGCCGTTGGGCAAGAAATGTGTGTTTGCCTCCTAGACTACCTGAGCCTTGATGGTGATTAGAGCAGATGCATGGATAGACCCTGGGGCAAGGGGAGTCAAGCCAACTGTAGGGAAGGGATATCTAAGCACTTCAGACAGTAAAAATTGTAACAGAGTTGCTGCATTAAATTAAAACAACAGGGACGTCTGGGTGAGAGAGATGGGAGGAAGGAAGGAAGGAAGGAAGGAAGGAAGGAAGGAAGGAAGGACAAGGAAGGAAGGGGTTTTCATCTACAAAAAACTGGACATATGGCCAAGGAAATGAGGATTCAAATTGACAGTGAGTAATGGGAGGGATACCTGTGTTTACAGAAAAAAATCAGTGTCAGGACCTCTGTTTTAGGTAGACGTCCAGCCTGTAGAGGCAAGCCCTGAAACAGGAAGGAGACCCGTGTTTCCTGCAGACCTACTGTGTGACATTGCCTCTCCCAGGCTCCGCAGGGTCAGTAATCTTGGACACATTGTTGTAGAAAAGGTTTGAGGGAGATTTTGTCATCTGGTGATTTGCCGTGGAGGAATTTTAGGTTTTTGTTTGCTTCTGTCACAAAAGTACTTTGATTACCAACCTGGCCCCGGCCTCGAGGCTTCCTGGGTGCTGGCCCTCCCGCCTGCCTGGTATCAGCCCTTGCCACCGCCTGTTTGTCCGCCAAGTTCCAGCCCTAGCGGCTTCTTCCACCCCCCACATCCCTGGCTCTCTCTTCCCCACATCGGCCCTCTCTTCCCCGCGTGCTTTGACATGATCTTTCCCCTTGGTGTCCTGGCTTCTTCTCCCTCCGCGCTTCCCTCCGCCTACCCAACCTTCCTTCCTCCAGATCCTTCGGACGTTGTACCCACCTGCAGACTTACCTCCCGGCATCCCAGATCCCGCCAGTGTCACACCTACTACGTGCCTCTTTTCTCCCTTTCTCAACAAGGTTTGCAGCCTTGGATCGTGGAAATTGCTCTTTAAGGGAACGTCTCTTTCTCCATTAGACGATTAATAAGCTCCCCCAGGTGGGGGAATTCCATGTCCATCTTGCTCACCGTATTTTACTGGAGAACTGAGAATGAAGTAGGCACTCAGTAACAATTTATTTCATGCTTGCATGAACAGACTTGATTTGTCCCCCCACCCCGGTGTGCACAGCAATGGTAGGAGGGAGCTTAGCAGAGGAATCAGCATCCACTGGCAATTCCATTAATTTGTTGCACAAAGAATACAACTATGTTACTTCAATGTTCGCAGTATTAATTTTGTTGCATAAGTGATCTGGGACTGAAGTCTACTTTAGCACATCGTAAAAAAAAAGGCTAAAGATACCTTTGACTACTATCTAAAGGCACGACCCCACCCCTTCCCACACAATCCATTATTAACTTGTTGGTATATATTCTTTGCATTTCTTTCCACGTTCTGCGCGCCACGAGGTAATATGGCAATGTTGGGTTTTCTTGCTTTTTCAAAATCTCTTCACGTGTAGTATTGGGGGACATAGCAGCCACAGTCAGCTGACACTGGCTCATGAGAGCTGGCTTTGCTCATCTCTCCCCGGATTTAGAGACTTCTCCTTGGCAGTTTGAAATGGGCCATGGGTGGGACTGGTTGCAACAAGAAATCTGCAAATGGGACAAACCTGGTCTGTTTGGAAGGGCGGTTGTTAAACACGTTTGGGGGACTTCTGCAAATGGTGATGAGTAGTGAGCATTTCTGTGCATGCTGTGTGGGGAGCTTCTCAGGGGCGGTGACAAGAAGCTGCACTGCTAAATCCGTCATCGGGTGCGCAGATGTAATGTTTTAAAACAGCGACTGCCCAAAATGCCTTTCACAGGGCCCGTTTAAACTGCCATCGGCAGCTTGTGCAAAGACTAGTTCTCCACACAAATCTAGAGGGGTAAAATCTAGTGGCTTGGGTTAGTTTGCATTTTCCTGAGGAGGACCCACAGTTTTATGTGTGCATTAGCTATTTTTATTTCCCCTTTCGTGAATTTCCCCTGTACAACTTTTGGGTTTTTTTCTCTGGGTAATTTGCTCCTTTGTGATACAGTTTAGCTTCCTGCCTCCTGCCAAACCCGTCTTCCCCCGGGCCAGTCTTTGATCTATCAGGTGGAAAACCTCTTCTCCTGACTGGTGGCTTGCCCTTTAACTTTGCAGGTAATTTTTGTCATGAAGAACATTCAACCTTTGAAGTCTGAAGTATCAAAGAGTCTGCCTCTTTGCCTGTTCACACGGTTATGATTTCTTCTTCCCAACAGTCTGAGCTTGTAACTAACACTCGCATTTGCAGGAGGAGAAGCTGAGGCTCAGGGAGGTAGAGGGTGGGTCAGGATCTGTCCCTGGGTCTGTTTGGTCTCCTTATCGCTTTGCCTTTGGGCCATGGCTCCGCTTGGCTACCGTGGTACGCCCCCAGGGCCCCAGGAAGCCCCTTCCAGTCCCTCCTGCTGACTCCGCCTTCCCCACTTGTCCTCTCCCTGGGCTTGTTTTAGCCACAGACGTTCCCTGCTGGGGTCTTCTTGTCCTGCCAGGTGGTCCCCTTGGGTGAGCCTTGAAACAGCACCGGGCCAGCTCTCCAGTCCATGTGCCCCAGCTCTGGTGCATAAATAATGCCTCCTTTCTCTCAACAAATTCCAGATGTCTAAGCTTATCCTAATACATCAGCCTCTATCCTGCTGACCTTCACCTTCTGAGACATGACACGTGAACTGGCCCTCTGGTCCCCAGACTGTGGGGATCTGTATCAGGCTCCTAGAGTAGGCCTTCCATGCTTGGAGGAAGGGAGATGATACCTCTTTTCTCTCCTCCATTGGAGGAGGTAAAAATAGAGGCGGACTTCACAGCCACGGCTCTCTCCAAACATCTGCATACACGCTCTCTCCCAAATCCTTTCTTCCCTCTCCCTGACCTAAGGGAGGAGGGTCTGGAGCCGCGGTTCCCAACCGCTGCCTCCTGGGCTCTGCTTTTGGGTCTGGCCTCCCACATTTGTACACAGGGTTGGTTGTGGCCTCTGTTAAACTTCAATTTTAATAACCCATAAGAATGGTTGTTTTTGCATTTTAACTAACTGGAATTTAAATAAAAAAGACACAAAAAATTTTCCAAATCTAAGAAGAAAAGAAAGAAAGAAAACCCATGACATAGATTTTAATCGTTTAAATTTCTTTTAATTTTTTGTAACATTTATTTATTTTTGAGAGACAGAGACAGAGAGCGAGCAAGGGAGAAGCAGAGAGAAAGAGGGAGACACAGAATCCAAAGCAGGCTCCAGGCTCCAAGCTTTCCGCACAGAGCCCGATGCGGGGCTTGAACTCATGAACTGTGAGATTATGACCTGGGCCGAAGTTGGATGCCTAACAGACTGAGCCACCCAGGTGCCTATGAATCCTTTTAAACAGGGGCACCTGGCTGGCTCAGTTGGAAAAACATGCAACTCTTGATCTCAAGGTCACGACTTTGAGCCCCACACGAGGCATAGAGATTACTTAAATAAATGAGACTTCAAAAAAATAAATCATTTTAAACAATTCATGATAAAAATGAGGGAATTTGTTATATGTGTGAAAATTGATTGTTATGATCAAAGATCCATAATGTCAATTATATGAAGAGTTTTATTGAAAGAATTCTGTGTTGCTGTTAAGGAAAATGATTGTTTTCACCTTTAGACCATGAGCTCTCCCACTCCAAATTAAGTGTGTCATGTTTCCCTTAGTCTGTATTTTTGCAGCATTAGGACATTATAACTGAAGGATTACTAGAATTTTTTTGGTTTTTCCCTTTCAGGTAAGTCCCAGGAGGACAGACCCTCTCCCTTCCTTGCTGCCATGGCTCAAGTGCCAGGGTTATGTCCTCCTTACTTGGGGCTTCATGCTGAGTCATGGATGGATGGTGGATGGAGGGATGGGTCTGTGGATGGATGGCGGATGGAGGGATGAGTCATGGATGGATGGCGGATGGAGGGATGGGTCGGTGGATGGATGGCAGATGGAGGGGCGAGCATGAACAACAATACTTTCCCATCATTCCAAGACCTCATTGAAAGAACCCTTTCCGTCTCACCTCCCTCTGTTTCAGAGCTTCACCTGGGCACACATTCTCCAGTATTGATTGCTTTGCTTTAGAGCAGTTCAGGTCGATATTGTTAAAGTTTAAAGCACAATAAAAGTCATGACTCCTGACAATGAATGTTCTTGTTTATCTTCCTTGAAGTAAATGTACTTCATCTCGGCTTGCTGAAATATGTGTTGCTGGCCGACCCATATTTTTATGGACGGGCACCAACGACACTTAATAAATCTCTGTTGATTGTGCAACTGAATATACCAGGCACTGTGCTTGGCATTTTGTAAATATTATTTTATAAATCCTCAGAACAATCTTTGGAGTAGTTCTGTTCCTATTTTCAAAGGAGGAAACGGAATCTCAGAGTTTATAAATGAGCAGAGTCAAGGAGTTGGGTGTTTCGGAGTTATTGCTGTGGCTTGGTCGTTAATTTTATTTCCTCAGGCAGATAACTTGACTTCTATTTTTATGATCTTTTTTTGTAATGGTCAGATGATAAGGAAATGACTTTATTAAATTAAAAAGGTCACTGAGTTAATAGCTTTATACTTTTTACAAAACTAATAGTACGTATATTTTAATTCCACCTTCGACAAATATCTACCAAGCAGCTGCCGAACCTGCTCTCCAGGTTTTAGGTCTGTTTGAGCAGAAAGAACCTAGTGTGCACGGAGCACTTAGTCTAGTACAGGAGGTGGTCATTTGCACTCTAGCTAATGTCACGATGCTCAGAGAGGTACAGTGTGTAATGAGAGCCCGTAATCACACATTTGACCCTACGAGGGAGATCAGAGAACACCTCTGGGGAAAGAGACGCCTGAACTGAGGGCTGGCGAGTGAGCGGGGGTCAGCTGGGTCCTCAGAGAAGGGAGGTGCCAAGTGGGTGGAGGGTGCAGGTGATATGCTGACGAGGAGGCAACTGCCGGCCAGTGTGGCTGCAGAGAAGTGGGGCGCGGGAGCCAAGGGTGAGGAGAGGATGGACGGGTGGGAAGGTCAAATGGGCTTCGAGGACTCCATTGGAGTATTTTCCTTCATCCTAAGAGGTGTGGAAAGCTTTGGAAGCATTCTGATCAGGGGAACAGCTTTGTCCTATTTGCATGTTGGAAACATTCTTCTCTGGAGATATGGTGGGGGGGTCATTGTGCATGAGGGGCAGGTGGCACTGAATGAACCCCCTCGTGGTCCAGGTGAGGGCAGGGGTAGCAAGTGGGCGAGTCCGTTGGTGGCTGAGACGGAGCAAAGCCGGAGCGTCGGCCGGGGGCTTACATTTGGGAGGTGACGGAGGTTACGTCGAAGGTGGCTCTCCTTTTCCTGGCTTCTATGCAAGGCTGGATCATAGAACCACTTACCAAAGTAAGGAACCTTGGAAGAGAAACTAGCTTTTTAGCTTTTTTTTTTTTTTCTTTTTCTTTTCTTTCCTAGTGGTGATATGGAAAAGTTACTTTTCAACAGGTTACAAATGTGCGGTACCTTCGAAAATCCAAGCGGAAGATTTCAGTAATCAACTGGACGGACAGGTCCTGAACTGAGAGGACGAGTCTGGGGTAGGGACGTAAGTTCTGTTGAGTGGCCATGTGCTACATTCCATTTTATGTAGCAGACTCGGAATCCACAAACAGGCAGATTTATTGCTGGCATAGGGCTTACATCCTGGTTGCAAGGAAATAAGTGCTGTGGAGTAAAATAAACCACTGGAAGGGAAGCAGGAGGCACCACCGGGGTGTGGAGGGACCGTGACTTTCAGAGAGGTGACTCCCAAAGGGAGTCAGAGAAACGCTACCAGAGTCAAGAAAAAAACGAGTGGAGCCTTATTTCTCAGAGGCTGAGGGAAGAACATCTTTCCAGGAGGAGGAATTGACCGACATTGTGGGCCCCTGCTGAGAATCGAGCATGATGTGGGCGAAAACTGTCCTTAAAATCTGAGCAGTGCGTAGGGTGCTCCCTTGGTGGTGATAAGGGACCAGAAAGAAACCAGGTGGGGCTTTTTTGGGGGGAGGGGGGAGTTTTGAAGAGCGCGTGGGGCAAGGAAGAAATCGGGGCTTCGAGTTCTGAGTTTTGTATGCCCTTTATTTCTGACGAGGGAAAGTTGACTGCATTTAGAATCCATGTGGAAGGAGCTAGTTGAGGAGAAGCTGAATATGTAACATGAAGAAGAGAAAATAATCGAAACGGCCATTAAACGTTTACTTTTCCTCCAGCCCCATGCTACATGCTATGGCTGCCGAGGTGAACCGCAGCACGACTGAGTCCCAAGAAACTCACCCAGACGTGTAGACCGGCAGAGCCAAGATGTTGGGTGGCCCCGAGGAGTGTGGAGCGCGGTGTGTATGGTAGCCCCGCGTTGGGTGGGGCTGGCCGCCCCGGGGCGTCCAGCCGCCCCCGTCCCCTGACCCCGACGGCTTACCCTGGCTGACGGATGGTGGCTGTGGTGCATTAAACAGCAAGCTTTGCAGGATTGCCTCTGCGCCAGGGTGGAGCTGTGAAGACAAATGAGCATGACTTAACGGGCCATCTGGTAATTGAATCTAAAGCTGCAATAATTGATTCCGAGGACGTAGGCCTAGGCGTGCATTGATTTCGAAGCCAACTGGCTAAGCGTTGGCTGACACCCAGGCAGGTGCTGCTGTGACTTTGAGAAGCTGGTTATAGACTTTGCTGAGACACAAAGGCTTTGAGAGATGCTTGGGAAGAGTCCTTCTGGGCCCCGGCGAGCATCCAGGCAGGGCCAGGGAGGGCCAGGAGGCAGGGTCCTGGGAGAGGAGGCTGGATTCTGGAGTCTGCTGTTTATTCTACTCTTGGGCTGGATCCTCCATCTCCCAAAGCCTCCCAGTTCTTATCTGTGAAATGGGTTTATAGATGTGTGTGATTTTCTTTGTGCTGCCAGCCCCCATGTCGGATGTGTGGATTCTCAGACTTAGGACGGTGGCTCAGGGATGAAAAACGAAAAGCTGTCTTTCCTAGTGACGACTCAGCCTTCCTTTCGGGGTAACCCTACCCTTATTTTTGCTGGACTCCTGCTGAGCATTTAGTTTATTCAAGTACTCACCTCGGTCACCGGAAAGACCCAAATGACTGGCTTATCGTCTATGCCTTCACATACCGAAGCTGGGAGTATGCGGGTTGGTGGAAGGTGATGCCAAGATGAACGACTGGAAAGTGGACCATGTGGCACAACAAAAGTATAAGGACACTTATAGTGGAAGAGGTGGCATTTTTGGTAACAATGGCTATGCCAGTCATTGTCTTATCACCACAATGACCCTGTAGAAGAAGAGGGTCTCACGATTAGTTTACACATGAAGAACATTAGGCTCAGAAGGGTTAACTAACTTACAGGTGAATGGAGAGTCTGAACTTGAATACAGGTCAGATTTCAGAGCCTGTGCTGTTTGCAGCTACACTGACCGGGAACATCTCCATAAAGAGGTGACGTTTGAAAGGTCATCGAGACAGAGGCAGGATTCTGGAGTGAAGATGAGTCTATCGATTCATCAAAAAGTACTAATTGTGTGGATTTTATGCCAAGCACCTTGCTAGAAGCCAAGAGCACAGTGGTGAATGATGTACTCTGCAAGCTTAGAGCCACCTTTGGTCTGGTGACAGGCACAGTGAACTATATCGCTACACAACAGGTGTTCTTGGCAAGCAGGTGCAAAATGTTCTGGGGACAGAGGAGGGGTGATTATCCTTGCTGGGGCACTGAGGGACAAACTCCCGATGAAGGGGCAACACAAGCAGAATCTTGATGGATGAGAAGCAGAAAGCTTAGTGGGGAAAAATGTCAGAGGAAAAAGACTATTCAAAGAGTGCATACAGATTGCCCCCTTGGTGCAGGTGCTCTCTGCTAGACCCTCTGAGAATTATCAGTAAACAAACGGGGCTAATTGGAAAGAACTTGTATTTGGCATGGTGGAGGTTCCTAGAAGGTAATACCTCCTGACCAAAAAGAATAATTAAGAAAGCGATCAGAACCTTGAACAATGGTGTTCATTTATCGTGAACCGTAGACACCCATTTCTTCCATCTCCTGGCTTGATGCTCATGACAACTCTGTAATTAGAGATCATACTTCCATTTTATGGAAAGCAAATTGATTAAAAGGGCATCATGGCCTTGTACTAAGGAAAAACGTAGACCCTCACCCAAGCCTTTCAGTGCCCACACCCTGCCATGTCCCAGTGGCCTAAAGAAGCTCTGGAATGTTCCTTGCAGCTTCTTGACATATCTGTGTAATTGACCAAAGGTACTGTATTGATCACCTCTGATGGGTCAGAAGTGCAAGATTCAACAGGTGATGCTACTGAGCAAATTGTAACATTTATTCAAAGAAACACAATGAGAGTGGTCCCTTGTTAAGAACAAGGGTTATCTTGAGTCTAAGTCCTACACGGGCCCTGGATTCTGAATATTTCTGGTGCGTGGTGTGTGTGTGTGTGTGTGTGTGTGTGTGTGTGTGTGTGTGTGTGTATTGGGGGAAGTGGATAGAGGGGGTAGCATCTTCTGTGTGCTAAGTGGTGTTGAGGAGTAAATGCGTGGGGTTCCCAGGTGAGGACATTCACTCTAGGCTGCAGCAGTCAGAGAAAGCTTGCTCACAGTGAGAGCCTTAGAAATAGGCCAGTGAGATGGGGAGGAATCAGCTCCTGCACCAGGACCTCAAGCTCTAGTTCCTGAAGTGTCTGTGTCAAATAAGCAGGTGGCTGTTCTAACTCCAGCTGCACCTGAGACTGGCCCAGCTGTGGGCTGGAGCTAGGGGCCAGGTGCAGAAGTGCAGAGGAGGGAGTATCCCAGAGCTGGGTCAGGGTAGCAACCCCTTCTGTCCTGCGTTTGCTGTGGGTGGAGTTGAAGGTCAGTTTCCAGGCTCAGCCAGGGCCAGGTCTGAGTCAGGGTGACCCATCGGAATCCGGTTGCACAGGACTCTAAGGGAGAGCCTGGGGACATCGAGAGATGGAGGAGGTTTGAGTTGGAGAGGGGAGCATTGGCCCTGGAATAATTCCCAAGTTCATGTGCAGACGGACGATCCTTCTGTGGCATTTGGCACGGACGTACAGCAGCAGGAGAAGGAGCTGTTGGAGGGGAGGAGGGTGTGCAGGAGCCTCCGTGTCCCAGAGGACCAGCTGAGGCCATCCAGGCCACCCTGGGGTTTAGAAGGAGGGGCGTGGGGTGAAAGATTTGGAGCTGAGCACACGAACCCTGGCCACAAGGGCAGGTCTCAGCAAGGAAGGCTGGGCTGACCTGTGTGTGCCGTGAACATGCCTAGCTCATTGGAACCGGGGGCAGCATTCGGCCAGTGCCTCTGGTGTGTGCAGTTGTCATAGTAGCCATTGCCCTAAACTTTCTGAGTGCCCCCCCGCATTGGCTAGTTGGCCTGGCCCCTCCCCCAGATGCTCATATTCCCTGTGATCCTTAAATCAAGGAGTTATGCCTGGCACAGCGCATGGCCTGCAGGACCCTGCTCATCACTCTGCCTGGCATTATTCTGATTGGCGGGTGCCTGCACTAACCAGTTTGGGATATTCTGTCCCCTTTCCCAAGTATAGGTATGGCCCAGGTGTGTGCCCTAAGGAACAGGACGGAGGAGTCCAATAGGGGAAAGGTGAGGCATAGGAGGGCAGGGTCCAGGTGAGAATGTCCTGTGATTGAAAAGAACTTCCTGGCTTGGGGAGGGGAAGGGTTGGATGTAGCCCTTGGAGCGAGAAGAGGGCTGAGGCTGCTGGTCTTTCTGGACTGGTCAGTCCTGGCACAGCCCCGGGCAGTGGGGCTAGCCCTCCCTCCAGAGGGACATTCTGTTTCTGTGGAAGGAAAAGACAGTGACCACCTGTTCTCACCTACTGGGCACTGACTGTGGGCACTCCCTGCCATTGTAGGAGCAAGTCACGACTGTCCCCCACATCCTGTGGTTTCCCAGTCAGGCCACGGTCACCGTGGGCCGGAGAGTGGCTCTGTGTTCCTCGGAACGTATTGGGGACTGTGACTGGCCCTGGGCGTGGCCACTGCTGCTCCCACAAATATTTGATTAGCTGCAATCACTGCTTTTCTTGGTTCTCCTTGCATATGAAGCATATGGCTGAGGCAGATGGCCCTGGAAAGTCTGAACCACATAAACAGGGCTCTTCGCCTCCCGTTTTCTGTCTCCTAATGACTTACCAGCACAATAGGTTTCGGGATTAGGAGACAAAGCCTTACACCCCAGAAAACCCCATAGTGTGCCCCTTTAGGCGCATTTAGTGCCTGCTGTTTGCCGGGGAGCGTAGATCGGTGTGGGTGCTGGCCCATCGTGAGGACGTAGCAGGAGACAGAGCCAGCCTCATGAGCTAGCTCTCGAGCTGAGATCCAGCTCACTTCCTCAAATGTTTATTAAACACCGCTGCCAAATTCTCAGGGATTAGGTCACTTGGAGCTTTGGGCAGCCAGACATTCTATAAATATTTGTCCGGCCCGGACAACCGCCCAGAACACCGGCTCTGTGCTAAGCCCTCACCTTACTGCAGCGTCCACACTGATGATTTAGGCCCAGCGATAACATCGTAGAGAATTTAGATTTTATTCTAAGTGCCATCAGGGGTGATGACGTCCGGTTTATATTTCATATGAATAGATGCAAGAGTGGAAATAATAAAAGCATGTTTCAACATTGAGAGAAAATCCTGAAAGGACACGGAAAGGATTTGATTAATCAGAACCACATTTTGAATGTGAATTTGCAGGATTCGCAGATGATTGATCAGGGGGTGAGGGGGAAGAGGAATCAGAGATGGCCAGGAGGCATGGTACGACTATGGGTAAGAGACGGCAGGAGAAACACATTTGGGAAACAAAATCAGAGGTTCTGCCTTGGATGTGTGAGTTTATGGTGCGTATCCAACATCGAAGGAATAATGTCTCGGGGCTGAGGGATCGCGCGCACCCACGCGGGAGAGATGGGACTCTTGTCACACATTTGAGAGCTCTTAGCTTCTAAGTGGTGTATAAAGTGCTGGAAGTGGCTAGGGTCCCCTGCGGAGACCGTGGGAGGAGAGAAGAGCTCATAGGAGAGAAAAGACGTGGGTCGAACACCCTGATGGAAGTCTACAGTGCAGAGAGGTGGGAGGTGCAGGAGGAGACACCCCATGGGATTGAGGCAGAAGCAAGGTGGCCAGGAATAAGGAGCCATCTCGCTGCCCCCTGGAGTCATATTGTTATTGTCATTTTTGCTCAGAATTGAGGTGGAGGGAGTTAAATCTCACCCCACGTCTCCCAGCTGGAAAGCAAGGAGATTCTGCGTGCTTCTCCGTCCTTGCAGGCAGTGCCCCTGCCCTGGTCAAGACAGCTCTTGACAGCTCCCCAGAGCTGGAGGGCAGCTGAGGCTTCCCCTTGCATTTTCCCTGAGAGTTTTCTAGTAGCCAGTAGAATTCTGCTGTGAGTAATTTTTTTTAAGTTTATTTATTTATTGTGTGTGTGTGAGTGTGTGTGTGTGTGTGTGTGTGTGTGAGAGAGAGAGAGAGAGAGAGAGAGAGAGAGAGAGAGAGAGATATTGAAGCTCAGTGCAGGGCTCAAACTCATGAACTGTGAGATCATGACCTGAGCTGAAACCAAGAGTCAGATGCTTAACTGACTGAGTCAGCCCGGAGCCCCTGTTGTGAGTACTTTTTAATAGTCACATCAGCTACACACTCCTGTCCATGTGGCAGTACACGCATGGCTGTTTCTCTGAGCACCTGTTACAGGTTAGTCCCTAAAGCAGGTGCTGTCACAGGTTGTCTTGCTCCACCCTGGCAACCCTCGAACAGGAATGCTCTCTCCCATCCCCATTTCACAGGGGAGGAAACTGAGGCTCAGACCGGGGTAAGTTCCTTGTTCACAGGAACACAGTGTACAAGTGGAGAACCCAGGGCAAATCCGTGGCTTTTCACTCAAATCTGTGTCTTCTCCTTGCAAAAGCAGGAGGCCATGTACTGCACTCTGCAGTTGAAATGCAGATGGAAACACCTGAGTTGGCCGGGTGGTTAGGTCCCATCTAAAGGAGGCCAGGTGGGTGAGCCGTTGGGTCACTGGAGTCTGTTAGAGGCGACGCGCTGGCCTTTCACATTTGAGATGAGATAGCAGTGCACGTCATGGGCTGACAGAATAGGTATCCAGTGCTGGCCTGGCTGGGCCCCTCTGACAGGTGGGTTGCAGTGGTGATAATTAAGTAATTAAGCCCGCTCGGTGTAGACGGGACAGGGCTCGCTGCTAAATTGCACCTGCAGCCATGTTCCCTTTCAGTAGGTTCAATGATGGTTTTTCTGCGTGCTTTGGATTAGTTTCTGTAAGCAGGAATTTCTGCGAGGCCACGGTATCTCTGTAACTTGAGTCTTCGTGCGGAGTAGGCTGAGTGCCGGGACCGCTGGGATTCAGAAACTTGGGAGTGTCGCCTCCTTCACCCTGCACTCACTAATGATGGAGTCATGGGTTGAGTCCATGTGTACCCGAGTGACCACAGTATGCATAGCCCACGGTTACATCATTCCAGGACTTTGGCTGGTATTCTGTAAGACGCAAGTGATGGAGTAGTGTGAGTCCAGTGAGGAGAGAACAAAGTTGGGAAACGTTGGACTAAATACTGAAGACTCTTCCTTGTCGTTGTTGTGCTATCACCAGTGACTGGCATTATGTCTAACATACTGCCTGTGTGGTTGTTGGGTTCCATAACACATATGTGAGGAAACAAGCTTAGGGATGAATGGGTGCAAAAAAGTACAAGATGTGGCATCCCCGATGTACTACCTTTGACGCTGAGGACGTAACTTAACCGCTGTGGTCCTGAGCTTCTTCATGAGGATACAATGAAGACTCTCATACCCAAGGTCAAGTGAGACAAGGGATCTGAAGTACCTAGAACTCAGACCAATCCCAGGCTAGCTTCTGTAGAGCGATTTGCAGTGGGTGATCAGTTTTGCATGTAGTACACCTTACAGAGAAGAGACATTTGCAAGTCATGTGGTTAATACATAATGACGTCTAGACTGCAACCCAGGGCTTGCCACCTCAACCCAAACTGGTTAGGTGGGCCATACAAGATGATGCAAATGATGCGATGTGTCTGGAGAGATGAGAAACTCATTCAGACAAGGAGGTGTCTGTGGAGATGAGCAGCTCAGGGATTACCCATTCCCTATCCACGGACAGCTGTGTGGGACAGATACACCCCACGGGGAGCTCTGATCGTTCAGTTCCAAATTCCAGTGTCTTGCACAGGACCTGACATGTAGCAGGTGATTAACAAGGAGTTAATGAATAAATGAATATGTTTTATAGTAAAGAAAAAAGCCCACAGAAACATATTCACTTGGGATTATGGATAAGGCATAAACTCATATCCTTGTTCATTAAAGCACATTATTTTCAATATTCCAGGGACATCATATTTTAGGTAGAAAGCAAGAAAAATGTCTGTTAGGGGAGTTTAGATGGGTGGTGCAGTCGGTTAAGCATCCGACTCTGGATTCAGCTCAGGTCATGATGTCACGGTTCATGAAATCGAGCCCTGCTTTGGGCTCTGTGCTGACAGCATGGAGCCTGCTTGGGATTCTCTCTCTTTCTCTCTTTGCCCCTCCCCTGCTCTCTCTTTCTCTCTCAAATAAATAAACATGGTGTTGTAGGTAAGCGATGAATCATGGGAATCTACCCCCCAAACTAAGAGCACACTGTATATGCTGTGGTTAGCCAACCTGACAATAAATTATATTAAAAAAACAATAAAATAAAACAAAAAAATGTTTTTAGTTTTTTCAAATAGCTATACAAATGACAATATGATGTGCTTCAAAAATTGAAGGTACAAGTCCATTCACATCTCTGCAGATATCTCACCAAAGTGCTTTTTTTTATCTAAGTGCTCTGTTAGCAAAATGCTAACCTGCTTCCCTCATCTCACAGGGGCTGAGAAGACCTGGGCTTATAAAATGAAATGGGATCCTTTTTAAGAAAATTTTTTTAAATGTTTATTTATTTTTTGAGAGAGAGAGACAGACAGCAATCAGGGGAGGGGCAGAGAGAGAGGCAGACCCAGAATCCAAAGCAGGCTCCAGGCTCCAAGCTGACAACACAGAACCCAACTGTGGGGCTCAAACTCATGAGCTGTGAGATCATGACCTGAGCCGAAGTCGGACATTTAACTGACCGAGCCTCCCAGGCGCCCCAAAATGGGCTCCTTTTTTGAAAGCCAGGTTGGGAAAGAACTGGGTCTGATCCTTCTCAGGCTACTAGGGCTTTTCATGGCCACACGGATGTTCTGTTGAAGGTGGTTCTTTAGAACTCCAAGAAGCTCGTAGCCTCAACGATGAGCTTGCTTGTTCAGCCATCTGCATAGGACTTGGGGGCCCTGCCTCAGGACTTCAGGTCATTACTTTTCAGGTGACATTTATATGTTCAGTCATTGCTATTCAAAGCACAACCTTTGTGCCAGGTTAGATGGATGCACAGAACTTTCCAGCTCATGATATAACCAAACCAACCTTCTACTCGTGAACCCTGGAGCCATTGTGAACATCCAGAGCCATCATAGTGGGCTCCAGCTTTCCTCAAGCTACTTTTATTTCCAGGAAACAGTATTCCATGCTTTATCCATACAGGATGTTGACACCTCTTTGGTTGGGGCAAGTCTGTCCTAATCCGGTGGGTCTCCCCACTTCCATACTTCAGAAAAAGTCATCAACACCTTGGCTGTTTGCTCCCAGGGGATTCTTCTCTCCCTGTGTGGATTGTTTTATTTGGGGACAGAGTCTCCAAGAAAAGAAGCAGCTTTGATGGAGTCACAGAAGGTCATGTCCTACCTCTCTAACTTGGCAACGAGTGTTCCCCGGCCCTACCAGCCATAAAACACTTAGACAATATGGGACTTTGCTCTGGTCATTCTCTGGAGAAACAGTGAACACCTGCTTCAAGGTGGTTTTCTTTTCTGCCTGTTCTTTGAAACTGGTAGAAAAAAAAATAATAACGTTTGGCTTCAAGGTAACCTTCTGTCCTTCCTGTTCCTGGAAATAGCCAGAAAATCACCTGGCATAAAGATCATCATCATTATCATCTTTATCTTACTAGGGAGTCTGGCTGGGTTTGGGGAATTTTATAGTTAAACATACCCCTTTATTTCTCATCTCGTCTGAGTCTTAGATTCACTATGGAAATCAGGCAGGGCATGATTCTTGCCTTATTTGCACTCCGATTTCATGGCCCGCCCAAGACCAATGGTGAGAAAATGGTGGGGCAAGTTTAGAAAGCAAGTCGGCCTTACTGCGGATGTCCTGTTCTTTAGAACGGGATAAGAAAGCTGAGGTCTTGACTTTGAGTCGCTCTTACTCCAACTGTTAGAGGATTCTCACGTGTGAATATGGCCTGGGTTTGAAGACATTCGCTGGTAGCTTCTCAGCATCTTCATTTGCCAACAGCCCAAGCCTCCCCTGGCTGTCCTCAGGCCTGGAGGGTTGGAAGAGAATCTCCCGGAGTTTTGACCATTTAGCACACACTTGGTTCTCTGGGCGGCTCTGCTGTGCAGGCAGAACCATGGCCATGTTCTTGGAATTGGGGTGGGGTTCCTTGCACAAGTAAATGTGCCACCAGAGGGCTGCAGGCCTGGATTCTGGGGCACCGGGTACACATGCGATGAACAGCACCTACACTCTGTAATCTGCACTCACGGAGGCCCTGGGGCGGGTGGGGGCGCCCGGCAGAGGGAAGGTCATCATTCGAGCTATAGACATGTGGAGACACTGCCGAAATGCAGATTGTTGATATCACTCATTTTTGTGGGGGAAAACCCCCCCAAAAAAGTCTTTTTACTCTGGCCTTCTGGCCTGAAACTCCAGATTGAGCTGTTTGAAACTCATCCCTTGAACAGTGGGCGCCATTAAGGAGTTCCTCTGCCTCTGCGCTATTCTCTTTTCCCTGCTCTTCTCCTCTCCTTTTCCTTTCTATTCCTTTTTCTTCCTCCTCCTACCTTCTTTCCTCTGCCTATTTCCACTTCCTTATTTCCTTTTTTTTTTTTTTTTAAGCACACTCCACGCTCGGTGCAGAGAGCCTGACATGGGACTTGAACTCACGATCCTGAGATCAAGACCTGAGCTGAGATCAAGAGACGGACGCTCAATCTTCTGAGCCACCCAGGCATCTACCTTGTTTCCTCTTGAAGTTCTAACTGTCCTTTCAGATTCTTATGCATGGTACCGACCCTGCCACGCACAACAGCAGACAGATATTTGGGGAGACGCTAATCTCCGCCTTCTCACTGGGTCACTTGAGTAGAATCTGCTCACCCGACAAGTAAAAACATTCTAAAGAGAGATGTGGCTCTTTACTCCCCAGCCAGGAAAGGGCAGCCTCCCAAAGTATCCCAGGGTCTTTGAGGGTGGAGAGAACACACATTTTCTTCATCTCTGGGCGGCCAGTGCCTGGGATCTTTGGGTGCGTAGAAGGAGGGGGAGCTGGAACAAGAACCTTCCGTCTGCCCATGGGGGCTGCATAAAATAAGCTGGAGAGCCAGTCCTAGAAATTCTAGGAAGAGGCCTTGTGGAGGAGAAGAAAGTAGCATTTCCTTCAGAGTGCAGGAGGAGGGAGCCAAGATGATGGGTAAGGTGTCCAAGTGTGGGTTGTCCTTACTGAGGGGAGGAGGAAAGCACCATATCAGTGGTGCCCACAATCCCAAACGGTGTCCGTGATTGACGAGCCTTCCCTTACAAGGAGACACCTGTTGATGTCCTACTTGATAGTAACGAGAAGATGACACAGGAAGTCCCATCAGGCGTAAGAAATGCCTCATCCTGGGCTTAATGGGGCCGTTTGGGATTTGGTGATCTCTAGATACCATGGAGTCTTGTGGTCTAGATTGACAGTCTGCTCAAAAATCAGAGAAGTTTAATTTCTCATAGAAATGCGACCAGTGGAATTGTCTTCGACAGAAAGCGCCCAGACCTTTCTCTGAGCATAAAGTGTCATCTTACTGCGTATTGCACACCCAGTATGTGCCTGGTCTTAGGATCTTGATTTATTTTATGCTCTTTATGTCTATATGGATCCCAGGTCAGGGTGGATATGCCCGTTTTTCACATGGAAAGCTGCTGTTACAAGGGGTGATGTCACCTGCCCAAGAAGGCTGGGTGATTGAACTGTTTTGCTGGCTGTCCCTCCTGGTACTGGACGCCTCAGTGCTGCTCTGACCTTCAGAGTCTTTACCCCATCCATCCTCTGCCGTGCTGTCGGGCCGGCTGATAGATCAACTAGGCCTTGACAGTGATAGAGAAAGGGCTGGTGTAGCAAATAAAAACAGAAAGGCATTTGCACACAAGGATCACTTCTATTTAAAGGCCGCATCAATTTGAATCCAACGGGTCTAAATAGGGCTGCATTAGCCCAGTAATTTTATTTCCTTCATGACGAAGTGCAAATTAGAGCAGGCACATCTGAGCAGTCTTGGTAATGACCTGGGATTTTACGTGTTTTTGTTCCTTCCTCTGAAGCTACAAGACAGGTCTTGGTTTGTGTGTCACTGTGCCCTGGTGGGGGCGGGCAGTGACCCTTTGTCCCTGTTTCCAGGGGACTCTTCAGGCCATCTGAGGACAATGCACAAGGCAGTTGAGCTGTTTTTCTCTGCTGGTTGCACTGATTTTTCTTATCTTCTGGGCTCTCTTTGCAAACATGCTATTTATTTTTTTCTGTAGTGATTTATAGAGGACCTGCCTTTGGCTAGGCGACAGGTGCATTTTATTCATTCACCCGAGACTTCTTTCCTTGGTTGCTAAACAGATGGGTGTGAGGATAAATCCAAGCAATACCTCGTCACATGGCAGACACCAAGATGCCTGCCTCTTTTCCTTTGAGCCACGGTCTCTCCATCCGTAGTAAAATCTTCTCTAGCAAGTTCCTACGAGGATTAGGGAAGAGTAGCAAACGTGAAAGCTTGTTGGAAGCTATAAAGTGCCACGTGGTTGGTCATTATCATGAACAGGTAATCATTGCTTTGTTTTGTGTAAATATTAGCATTACTTATTTGAGAATATTTTGATATTGTCCCTGGTGTGCGCTTTATGTGTTAAGTGGTTCTGAGAAGTTCCCCCACTTGCTTTCCATACCTCTGGCCGGTGCGTGCAGTAAAGTCTCCTGTCATCATCAGACAGGTGAGTCTTCCTGAACTTGAGTTTGATTCACAGACAGTGCTTAGGAATTGGAGTTTCTTTGGAATGCTTTGGAAGACACAGAGTTCCTTTGAAACCTTGATGTCTAATACAATGAGGATTAGCACACGTACCTAAAACTCAAGACAGAGTGTTCTCCATATCATACATGATGTGAACAACATTTTCAGGAGGGAGATTCTAGGGGCACTGGGGAGTTCTTGGAGGAGGAAGAGGTTTCTGTCCGTATCTTCTCTGTTCTTCTCTTCTTCCCTGATTTCAGGAGAGGAGGATTACGGAAGGCTTCATAGAGGTGAGTAGGTGAGGAATTTAGCAGCCACTGATTTCCAGCCTCGGAGCACTGCACGACAAGATCATAGGGTGTGTAAGGGATTAGTAAGGTTCTTCTGAGATGCCAGCCCAGTTCACTTGACAGGAGTCCTTCTGTGATTTTAATCTTTGGACATCGCAATGCGTTTGGGGGCCATTACTTTCTTTGGGCTGGACTGACCCCTGAGGACCCTGCGGGTGTAGGACGGCACTGGAACTCACGGGCTCTTACTGGGATTTGTTTTGCAGACGGCAACAGCCTGCACTCTGCCTGCGCCCACGAGAACGCCGTGCACAGCCGGATCTTTCAGATCTTATACAGGAATGAAGAGGTGCCCATCAATGACGCCGTGATCTTCCGAGCTCATCTGCTCTTAGACGGAGAAAGGGTAAGTGGTAGAATCTGCCGCCAGCCACGAGGTGCTGTCCCCTCCTCCCGCCTTTTGTCGCCATTCCCAGGTGATGGTAAGTGATGGAGAAGCTGTGGATTTGCCCTAAAGTCTGACAGGGATTCATGGCTTTAGAGAACTCATGCATGTATTTGTTCTTTCCGGTACTCATTCTTTCACTCATGTACTTTCTCCATCCATGTCCCACACAGTTTCCACTAACTGACTTACTGAGGCTTTGATTCCTTCTTCCCTTGCCTGTTTGTTCATCTGTTTGGGCAGGCATTCTGTCACGGTCAGCATGCACCGACTGTCTGCTCCGTGCAGGGCTCTGGGCAGGGCCCTTGGATGAGGGACAAAGCTGGAGAAAGTGGCAGGAACTCTGCCCTCGAGGGCTTGGTAATCGAGTAGGAGAACAGGTATAGAAGCCAGCACCCTGGCAGGTGATGTGCACTCTGCTGGCTGTAGGCACAGATAAACGAAGGCGCCCCGAGGCTGGAGAGATGAGCTCTGTGGGAGGCATCGATGCTTCCACCAAGGGGCTGGCTTTGAGATGCACCAACTAAGAGTCCCTCAGACTAGGACAAATAGAAAGGGCACTCCGTGCAGGGGCAACAGCATGAGGTGAAGCCCACTGACCTTGGGGGGTCTCATTCCGTTTGTTGGAAGCTTGATTGTAAAATCTCTATTCCGGGACACCTGGGCAGCTCAGTCGGTTAAGCATCTGACTTTGGCTCAGGTCATGATCTTGTGATCTCACGAGATGGAGCCCCACGTCAGGCCCTGTGCTGACAGCTCAGAGCCTGGAGCCTGTTTTGGATTCTCTGTCTCCCTCTCTCTCTGCCCCTCCCCTGCTCATGCTCTGTCTCTCTCTGTCTGTCTCTCTCTCTCTCTAAAATAAATAAACCTTAAGAAAAAAAAAGAAAACTGTCTATTCCTCAGGTTAGCATGTTTCGAGGGAATATTCGGAGTCTAAGGCATTGCGCGCACTTCCCCAGTCCCGCCTCTGATTCCCATTGTCGCACTCCAGCTGCTCGTTTCCTGCTGGAATGCCTTTAACGGTATGGCAGTATATTCCCATTTTAGGAAGGTCCTTTGGCAGCAGGTCCCCCCACTCACATTCCCCACTTGGTGTGCAGAGCGCCTCCTGCTGGCCAGGTGCTCTCTTCCTCCTGTCAGGCCCTCCTTTCCGTCCAAGTCCTTATGGTCCACGCAGTGACCAGGTTCCACCGTGTGGCTACAGGTGAAAAACTGTGGCTCATGTTTCCTTCCTCCATCCATCCATCCATCCATCCATGCAAGATTTACTGAGTACCACCGATGAGCACCTACGAGGGGCTAACGATAAAATAGTGACCAAGAAAATACCCCTGGTGTCTCGGGACTTATATTTTACTGGCAGATCAATACATTTCAGTGTAGTCAAATAAATAAGTCACGGACTTCCTATCCCTGAGCTTCCCGTGGCGACATGCTCAGCCCACTTGTGGTGAGATGCACTTGCAAGGGCAGGAAGGGGGGGCCTGGCACCCTATCGGGGGTCCTGCAAAGCCATCACTGGTCCCAAAGTGGAGGAGGTCTAACTCCGGGAGACGACTTCTCTTCACGGTTGCCCAGCGCTCAGCTCCTGCACAGCCTCCACACGGGGTGGAGGTTACTCCCTGAGGACAAGGGACAGTCAGGAGAGGCCTCCCTGAAAAGCCTACACTGAGCTGGGGTCCACGTGCCCAGGAACCAGGCATGCCAGGAGCTCGGGAAGACAGCATCCCTGGAGGAGGGCACAGCAAGGGCAAAGGCCCTGAGGTAGCATGTGTCCCAGCTAATGCCATAAGGCCGAGATGTCTTGCGCAGTGAGTGGAGGGAAGGGGCAGGAGGTGAAGTTAGAGAGGTGGTGGGGGAGGGCAGCCTTAGGCTGTGGGTGACCGGAGGGAAGGGGGAGGTTATGATTGGGTGACGGCGAGCCATTGATTTCGTCAGAAGGGCGCGGTGTTTGTCTTAGATTTTGTCCCCCGTCTTCCCATCTGTGAGCTTCTCCGGGGCCAGAGTCTCCCGTCTGTCTTTGCAACACCAGCGTCTGCCATGGGACTCTGTCCGAGTTGCCCAGCAGATGCGAGCAGGTGACTTGGTTGGTGTAGTGAACAAACTGAACTTGAAATTCCTCCTTTTAGGAGGGGCCCCCTTCCTTCCAAACAGGAATGAGTATCTCTAGTGTTGCCTGTTAGCCTTCAGTGACCCTGGTCCACTTCTTCCTTATGCCCTCACAGTGCCCACGAACACTTTATCTGTCATTGAAATCAAAAAGACCAAAACCACCCTCCACGAGCTGGGCGTGTCGTTTGACTACTGGAGCGTCTGCCCTCTGCCCTCCCCACCTGCTCTGGACCCCGGGGCTGACCGCATGCACCACTCAGCCGCATCCTCCTCTTTTGGGTTCTGTTTGGGTCTAGCCTGGCAGTGATTGGAGGAAGGGAGGGGAGTGGGGCCAGAGAGTACATTCCCCAGGCTCCCATTGGGCCAGAGAGGGCTGCTTGTCCACTGGCGTGCTGGGGCTAGCTGTTATTCTGGGGCTAGCTCGTGTGCTGGGGCTAGCTTGAGTGACCCAAAGGTACACATGCTTTGCCAGCTCCCCATTCACCCACTCAGTGATGTCACATTGGTGGCCAGCAATCAGTTGTGGTGGAAAGATTTATACCAGAGAACTCGGCAATGCTGCCCATCAGGGTTTTTAGTTTTCCTTCTGAGAATTGGTTGTGAAACATTTACCCAAGGTCTCAGCTCAGGTCAGGGGGCTCGCTCCATGGAGCTTTCCCTCCAGTTCTGATAACTCGCTTGGCCCACCTCTCTTGGTCCAGGGCATCAAGGACATCCTGCAGTGACCAGTCCTGACACACTGGCCATCATCCGTGGCTTTCCATAAACCCTCCCTGCACCCTTGTGAGTCATCTCTTTGCTGAACGGCATGGATTCCTCATTTTGAGTATATCATCAGCTTCCTTCCTGGACCCAGTTTCGGAAGAGACCCCTGAGATTGTTTTGAGTTTTAAGGAACCCCAAACCAGGCTGCGTGTTCACACTTGGCTCGCCCAGGTTCTGGCAGGCGAACATTACTGTATCTCTTGTTGACCATCATCCTTTGCTGTGTTGACCTCAAAGGCCTTCTGGGCAGAAGTTGCGTTGGGAGGCTGGGTTCGGACAATGTTCAGGTGTCTCAGTCATCTTCCATCTGAATTCCACCACTTGCTCCCACCCCAGCATTTGTAGGCTTTCCCAACACCCAAGTTAAGCTCAGGTCAGGTTGTAACAAACCTCTGTTCTGAGGTTGAACAGGGAGTCTGTGTGGCTTCCTTTTTATACCAAATCATTCATTGCTACAAGCTAATAATTTGTGTTGGAGTAATCCATACAGCAGCAAAGAATGCTACAGTTAATCATTATATCCAGATCAGTGACAATTAAAATTAATTGGGTATGTCCATAAACGTTTCATATCGAGAATGGTTCCATTAGCTCTTTTCCAGTGAGTGTCTGTCTGCTTTGGACGACAAAAACACTGCTTATTGCCAGGTGTCCGGAGTTCATGTTCCGGCATGCGCACAGCCATCATTGTGAACAACAGACACTTATATGGTGGCTATACATCAAGCATACCATTGCGCATGCTATGAGAAATGCAGATGTGAAGATGCCTTCCACCCTGGGAGGGAACAGGTCAGTGCAAGACATGGCCGTGGACAGAAGCAGTCACCGCTTAAGGCATAAGATGGGATGTTTGCATGACGGTTGCAAAGAGTGAGTGTCCAAGTAGGGTGGCTGTTTAATTTATATACACTGTGTAATCCCTCAGAGGATTTGGAAAGGCTGACGAAATGCATAGAACAGTAAAAGGAAAAACAACAATAACAACAGACTGAGCCAGAGTCAAGGAAAATCACAAAAAGGGGGCGGGGAAGCCTGGAAGCCTAAATGTAAATAGGGCTAAATGTAACAGACCGAAATGCATGAACATGGCACTAGGCGTTGCTAATGGAAGCTCGCATATTCAGCACCAAGTTTCCCAGGAGCCAAAGCAAAAAGGATAGTTACTAACCACAAGATGCTTGGTGCCCTGAGGAGGATGAGGGGCAGATTACATCAAAAAGTCTTTGTCAACAAGGCTGCGTGTTTATAGGCTTAAAAAAGAAAAGCATTTCTCAAAGCGTGATTCCTTGTTGTACCCACATCACGGTCTCCTGACATTACTTGTTCAAAATGCAGATTCTTGAGCCCATCACAGACCTAGTGAGTCAGGCAGAGGGTTTTCTTTTGAGGGGGCAGGGAGTTGATTAAAAGTGTTGAATTGTTACGGAATGGGTGGAATGAATTTCTGCAGGAGGCTGTGAACAGCTCTTGAGACCAAGGGTGGAGAGGGCAGGGGAAAAGCAGTGAAGTAGACCTCCCATCTGGGGAAGAAAGCATCATTTCCAGAAGGATGGTGCAGGGGCGAGAGTGGACGGGAGAGTTGAAGACACAGCAGTTAGCACCATGAAGGCCCTGCCGGACACCGTATGTTTACCTGTTGTGAAAGCGGGGGGCGCCCTCAGGAATCAGGAGGAGGAGAGTTGGGATTTGGAAAGGTCCATCCGACAAAAGTACGGAAAGTAGGGCCCAAAGCCCCAGGACATGGAGGCAGTGCTAGAGTCCACGCGGGTGTTGGGGAGCATGACAGCAGAGGCAGCAACGGTGAGGATGTGTGGAAAGAGGGAGCTGTGTTTCAGCCCAGGGCCTGTGGACCTGGGCTCAAGTGTGGGGGGTGTAGCACATCGCATAGTCAAGAAAGTTCAGTGGGAGTTGACCGTAAGGTTTGGCCACAAAATGGGCTTGGGGTCCATTGACGGTCCAGGGTAGCTGGGAGAAGATCACTTTTGGGAAGTGATAGAAATGCAGGCTGAGTTATAGTAATAACCACAGGATCTTAACACTAATACCACCTTGTATGTATTCGACGTGTGTGGTGTGGTGGGTGTTGCACTGAGTGCTTTGCTTGGAAGGTCTCAGCAGCCCATCACTACGGTATTGTGGTATGTTTTGCAACACTTGCTTTATGGAGGAGGACACAGCGATGTAGAGAAGTGATTTGTCCAAAGTCACCTACCAAAGTGGTAGAGTGGCGATTTGAACCCCGGCAGTTTGACCACAAAAGCCTGGGTTTCTGACCAGTATGTGGACCCACCATGTGGAGTTGGTGTAGGAAGGGTCCTCTGGTGGCCAGGTCCATAGGAATTTGGAAATAACAATAATAACTAATATTTATAAGAATGGTCTTTGGAGACGCCCAAGTGGCTCAGTTGGTTGGTTTCGGCTCAAGTCATGGTCTCATGGTTCGTGGGATTGAGTCAGTTGCACTACAACATGGAGCTTGCTTGGGATTCTCTCTCTTCCTCTCTCTCTGCCCCCCCCCCCCCCACACACACACTGTCTCTCTCTCTCTCTCCCTCTCTTTCTCTCCCTCAAAAAATAATAATAAAAAAGAATGGTCTTGGCTCACATGTTGTGTTAAGCCCTTTGGGTGTATTTTCTTAGTCACACAATAGCAGTGCTCTCTAAGGAGGAAGTAATATTTAACCTCATCTACAGCTGAGAAAACCAGTTTAGAGGGGCTGATTGGTGCAGGCTACAGCCAAGAATTGCACACATGTAGCTCGATGTCCGAAGCTGCCTCCTCCCCCACTGGCTGTGATGCAGCTCAGGAGAGAAGCTAAGAATGGAGAAGAGTCAGCATCATGAGCGGAGTCGAAAGCAACCAGGGAGGGAAGGCATACCCACAACACAGAGGGGATCACACACCAAGGCCAAAGAAGCTTTGGACCCTTGACTGGATCTGGGCTGTGGGACTCACCCGCCAGCTGACCTTGGGGAGGTTGAACTGGGAATTCACTCCTACATGGAGCCTCAATGTTCTCATTTGTGAATGAGGGACAATAGTCTTGAATTCTCCGTTTTATCCACATTGGAGAAGACAGAATGGGCAGTCAGCTGCTGCATAGGAACTCTTCTGCGGATACTAGGCTACTGGTTTTATGTTCAGTGTTACACCACGCTGCTTCCTGCTGCTCAACAATGACTCTCTCTTTTCTTTCATGTTTATTTATTTTTAAGAGAGAGAGAGAGAGAGAGAGAGAGCGAGCAGGGGTGGGGCAGAGAGAGGGAGACACAGAATCCGAAGCAGGCTCCAGGCTCTGAGCTGGCAGCACCGAGCCCAGCGAGGGGCTGGAACTCATGAGCCCTGAGATCATGACCTGAGCCGAAGTCAGACGCTTAACCGACTGAGCCACCCAGGCGCCCCTAAACAATGACTCTTAAAGGGAGGTGATGTCTTAAACCAAGTGATATGCATCAGTGGCTGGGCGTGCACGTGTGCACATACAGACGTGCACAGGTGTGTGCACCTTTCCACACGTGCCCATGTACGAGGGTGTGTATTTTGAGGGAGGGGAAGGCAGCCAACTGCCAATGATTAATTGAATGGTTAGAGAAGCCAGTGACTTTATCCTGGAGCATCTTGGAATTCAAGATTTATTGAGACATCAGTAAACCCATAGCCAGGCTCAACCCTGGCCCGGGATTCCACTCCTAGTTCCAAAGGAATTGCAGCAAGTTTAAAACTGGGGCTTACAGTGAGTTTTTCTCGCCAGCACGCTCGGGAGGAGGTTAGGCGGGTTTCCTTTGCCAGTCCCACTTCCGAGGAACGGGCGGCAGGAGGCTCAGCTGCCTGGGTTGTGTGTACGAAGCAAGGTTTGTGATTATGCAAAACAAAGCTAGCAGAGGAAGTTATTCATAGCACTTGGATCCAGCAAAATGTTAACTTTTAAATGCTTTTTTTTTTCTCCAACACATTTTAAAACCCTGGGGACCTAAAGATAAATTCCATCCATATGTCTGTGCCTGAGTTCTGCTTAACCAGGAACGTGTTTCCAAAGATGCCTTTGGGTAAGAGATTTCCATCCCTGAAGGATGAGGACATTTTGCAAAGAAACAAAAACCAACAGGAGAGGGGGTGGAGAAGAGCTTTATTTATTCCTCAGGACACATGAATACTTTCTATGTGGCAGGCTCTATTCCTAGAGCTGGGGATCCAGAATGAATTGAGACTACTCTCTCCCTTAATGATGACTGATTGCTGTGGACACTGTGGCGGGGCGGGGGGGGGGGGGTGGGATTTAGCCACAGGCCAGATGGGGATTGTCAGTGAACAGCGTGAGCCTGATCCAAGTGAAGTTTGCAAATGCCAGGCCTGCATTGCAGGGTCCAGGGATTTTTTTTTTTTTAACAGAAGCTGGAAACTTGCAATAGAAATGTGAGGTTGCCTGATTTTTGAATGTTTGCGATTTGTAAGGTGCAACTTGCAGCTTGGCGAGGACTAGACAGAAACAATTTGGGTCCCGGGCTTCCCGGTTATGAACCGGAAACAATTACAATAGGAAGCATTGAATGCCAAGATAGAAATTAGATACCAGGGTTTTGTGGGTTACAGGGTAGAAGGGCTCCGTCCAGCCTGGGTGTGGGGAGGAACTCATGCCCTGCCCCAAGTGTGCAGTGCTCACCTAGGTTTCCCCGCTGAGCAGCGGCAGCGGAAGGATCTGGTGTTGAGCAGGCATCCTTCCTGAAGGTGGGATGGTGTTGGGAGTGGGAAAAGAGGAGCAGAGGGTACCATCTTTTAGATGTAGGTGAGAAGCCAGCAGGTAGAACAAATAGATTCCTTTGATAATTGAGGAAAATAGGAAAGTGAAGAATGAAAGCAGCTGTGGATAGGACAGGAAATGCCAACGTGTCTCAAAGTGTGAACGGTTGAATGAAATGGACCTCAAGCCAAAAATGAAAGATCTGGGGGCGGCCAGGTGGGTCAGTCAGTTAAGTATCTGACTCTGGTCTTTGGCTCCATGAGTTCGAGCCCCACATCTGTCAGTGCGGAGCCTGCTTGGGATCCTCTCTGTCTCTCTCCCGAATAAGCTTAAGAAAAAAAAGAAAGATCTGCTTTCTTATGAAGCTGAGCCCTCTTGGGGGATGACCCCCACTTTCCTGGGTGTCAGCATCCCCCGCTTACACATGGACAGCAGTGCCCACCTGGCGAGGGTGCCCGAGGGCAGAGATGATGTCACCTCCAGCATTTTCCCATCGCTAGCCAAAGGGGGCTTCTTCCGGGCAAGTTCACAGCCCCCTTTCCCAGAGCGGGTGCTACAGAACACTTCCCTCCTGCCGAAAAGGATTCCAGATCAAATCTGTTTGGGAAGTAAGGGGCTCAAAAGGCCTGCGCTATAGAAAACTTGCCTAACATTTTTTTTTTTTTTTTTGCAAATTGGCTTTTTCCCCCATTTGACTCCATAAATCCCTTCCTTCTGATTTCCTCATAATGCTCACAGATCTCCCCTCCAACCAGAGTTCTATGGACTCTGCATGGGAATTCTGCTTTATGAGTAAATGACATTAACGTTGCAGTGAGGTTCTTTTCCTAAACTTTGGGAATTAGGCCAGCTACATTTTTCATCTGGGCCAGGTATGACTGCTAAATCCCTTCCACTTTGTTTCTCTTGCAGGTGGAAGAGGCACTAAGTGAAGTCGATTTTCAGCTCAAGGTGGATCTCCACTTTACAGACAGTGAACAGCAGTGAGTGTCCCTGAAGTCTCCAAATCCTAGTTTCCTTCCTCCAACCCTTCCTCGTCCCTGGGGCACCTCCTGGCCTTGAACCTCAGAACATTTCCCAGATGCCTGGCTCCCAGCAGCGAGGCTGGGAGCGTCTGCACGGTCACTGTAGACTGCGTGCCTTTCTGGTAGATAGCTCAAGTGCTGGGTGCACAGACAACTCCTGACTGCTTGCCTTTAGTATCTGGCACCTTCTCATACCTGACACCTCCATTCGTTTCCGGTGCGGTATTAATTAGGTCTTCAGATTGATGACCCTATGAGGCTGCAATCCTCAAGGCCCCTTCTGAATCAGAGGAGAGCCTGCCTGGATCCCACGTCTTTGTCCCAAGTATCTGCTCCTGTGCTTCAACTCTCTGAAAATTGAAGACCCGTTGACTTGTGACATGCCGATTCAACAGGCAGGAGACAACGCTCCTCCTTCCTATAACTGCTTCCTCTCAGCCTGATCAATGGCATCCCGCTCCTGCTACTCTGGGCAGGCTGTCAGCTGTAGATTCCGTCAGGTCATAAATAAATGGTCCCTGTTTCAGGTATCAGGAAGGCCACTCGAGGGTATTACCAAAACTCTAACCTCTCATCCAGTTTATGACCTCTTCACTGCCCCCCTCCCCTGCCTGCTTCTGCCACCCCCCCAGCTTCAGGCTTGTTGAGGTCAGGAAACTCCCAGGGCAGGAGCAGGGCGGTGGGAGGCCTCCTCTTTGTTCCTGCCTTCTTCCCTGCAGGGGCGTGTGGGTCTCACAAGGTCACGCTCAGTCAGGAGTTAAGGGATTACAGAGGAGCAGAGGTCATATAGGACAGGTTCAATTGCAGGCAAGGCTCAGTAGAGTTTGAATCACTGCGCCCTTTGCTCTTGGGGTATCCCTATGCATTCTTTGGGGATAATCCCACTAATTAGGCAAGCTTGCTCACTCCCCCACTGTAGTTCTTTGATGTAGATACCTCTTGTGCCTGGGCCATTCACTCCTTGCTGGAAGCTCTTTTGGCATATTCTTCTTGAAAAAACCCATATCTGGTCCTTGGGAAATGAACAAAGGCACTTTAATCCCTCAGGGGTGGGGAACCCTCTCCCCCTGCAATCCTGCTCACTCTTCCTTTGGCCAATCCGGCCACCCTCTCAGCCTCTCCCCTGAGGACATATGCAAGATGATTCAGGTACCAGGACCTATGTTCCCCCAATTGTAGGGGACAAAGGGCAAACACACTTGAAGATCCCTCTCACTAGGCTTACAGTTATGGGGCAGATACTCCTTTTCCCTCTGTTCTGTTAGCAGAACCGCAGAGAATTATCCTGACCACTCTTCACAAGCTAATCTGCACTTCTGGTCTCTACAACCTTTTCAGCAGAAACATCACATCCTCCTATGGAAAATAGAAAACCAGGTGGCCAATGGTCTAATGCTGTCAGAACGACCTCCCAATCCCTTCGGAGTTCAGACGCCCTTTTAGAACTTTCTCCCCCTTCTCAAGGACCGTCCCATCCCTGAGATGTGTCTGGTTATTACAGAGTTTCCATAATGTGAGGAGTTGGATCACGTGGGGTCCTCTGAGATGTCAGTGACCCGATGTGTCTGCGCATTGAGAATGGACATCTGATATGCCGATGGTCATGTGTAATGTTTGGGTTGTCAGAGGCATCTGTCCATGGTCCTGCCATGGTGTCTGGGCTCAATATCACAGATTCCTCATTCTTGTCTGGCCCCCAAGGCCCTCAGGCCACTTGCTTCCCTCATCACTGCTTCTTACCTCTTTGTGAGATGGTGGACGCTTGGGAAACCTTATTTTCCTCAGGATTTGTTCTTCCAGCACCATATTGAGCTTAGAGCCCCCGCAAGAAGCTGGCTTTCTTCCTAACCTATAAACTCAGAAGTTAAGCCTCTGCCTCTGTTCCCATATGCCCCCTCAACCATCTGCGATTCCGATCATCTGCCCGTTTCTTTAACCCACCCTGCCTTATCTTCCTGTACCTGCTTCCTCAAAGACATTCATCCATTACTCCACGATAGACATTTCCAAGCAGTCAGAGAACCCTGCAAATGATTCCATGCTCGGCCTAGAAGTCATTCTCCATCCCGCCTGCCTGGCAGTCTGAATGATAAGTCATGGCAGACCCAGGAGATGAGACCATCTTGCCATCAAGATGGGAGTTCATGGAGATGGGACCAAAGTGTAGGACATTCAGCAGCCCAGGCTGTGTGCTCAGCCGCCACGAGATGCTGGTCGAATCCCTGAATTGTTCCTACATCTCAACAGCCTCATTTTTAAAGTGGACATTATTATAGAACCCATGTCTCACAAGTCTGTTATGAAGATTAAGAGAGACAGTATCTCAAGTGTGTGGTCTGCCGAATCAATGTCTTCTTCCTCTCTGTGGCTTCCTAGATGCCTGTTGGACCGGGCTTCCACGTGTCACTTCCTGTCTGTAATACAGAGCACTTAATAACAATCAGAGCAGGGGATTTTCATGGAGTACAAGATTAGCTAAGGGGAACAGGAAGCCAGGGACTGGGGAAGAATTCAAAATACCATATTTTTTCATTTTCCTAAATTGGGTTTAAGGATGATGCAGTGTCTGTAGCACATCCTGGGGATACGCATTAGGCTTTGAAACGTGACCCAGGCAGATGGCTTCTTTAGAACCATGTAGGCCCGAGTGGAGACCAAATAGGGAAGCATGGCATTGAATATCAGGGATTTGGAAGGGCCAAAGTCAAGATCACCCTGCTCCAGTTGGCCCTCTCACACTTGCACTTGCTACTTTGCAAAGGCCCACGAGCACATGCCTGCATAGGGACGGGAAGCTCACTCCTTCCCATCAGATCCCCTTCTGTCCCTGGACAGTTCTGCCTATGAGGAAATTCTTCTTTATTTAAGGAACAAGTCCTTTTTGTGTGCCTTTCTTCGGTTGCCCTTGATTTTAATCCTTGCAACCACTTAGGAAAATTCTCAGTCTGGATGACCCTTTAAGATCAGATAAACAAGACTCTTCAATAAAGTCATCTCTTCATCTCCAATTAAATATCAGGATTCTTTCTCTGTGTTTTGTGTTTGATCTCTTTTTGGTTCCTTTATAGGAACTCAGTGCTCAGGGTGACCTTCATCGTTTCTAAATTGAGACCCCCACGAATTGAGTTTTATCTCCATCGATTGGTTCTATCCATTATTGAACACAAAGCAGCTATCACCTCCTTTAATCTGAGTTCTTTACTCCTATTGATGTGGCTTAAATTCTTTTAACATTTTTGACACCTTTGCTCCCCTGACGTGTGCTTCACCTCCTCTTGTTCTAGCCTAAGAATATGTCTGTGATTCCCACAAGCTTGTGTCTGAATGGATTCCAAGTGACGAAGTCCAGTAGCACAGAAGGGACTGTGTGGTCAGATGAACGTGGGTCTAGCATTTCAGTTTTGTCTCGTGACTTGGAACAAGTCACTTAACCCATGCTGGCTTTGATTCCTTATGTGAAAATGGAATAATACTAGTAAAGACCTCATATGACGGTCATAAGGATTAAGGGAAAAGCACTGGATTCCGTTCATTGTAAGGCCTCAGTAAATTATTGTCAGAATTAAAGTGAATGTAAATGCTAATGGCTTTCTGAGACTCGGGAGGTACCCCCTTTCCCCATCCCCATCAGGTTTCTGCCTGGTAAGAGAGGAGGCTGTTGTTTGTGGTCTGTTTACGGAGTCACCCTGGGCTGCAATGATTTACTTGCCAATTTGCACACAAGCCAAGCGACAGGATTCCAGGGGGATTCCAGCCCATTGAGCTGGGTCTTGGGAGTCCGCTCCCTTCCCTTCCTCTCCCTGTGTCTCATTTCCATCTACGGAGGAAGGAGAAGTTTGTCCTCCGAATACTCTCTGAGCTCTGGGCTCTACCCATGGAAGATGCCCCATCCATGCTTCCCAAGTGCTCTGCTTCAGAGAGACTTAGAGAGCCGGAGTGATTGGCTTCCAGAACTTGAGGTTAGCACTGGAAGAGTTTTATTTAGAGAAGAATCAGCCCCTTTTTTATAACCAACGGCTCTGTTGGGCCTTGCCTACCAGCTAGTTCATCTCTTAGGAATCAGACACACCCCAGTGACAGAATGCTAGAGCAAAGGTGCAGGAATCCTTCTCGAAACTCGTCAGACTGTTCAGCCATTATGCTTTGGGACTCATTTATTCCTTTGGTCAGCCACTTCTTCTTTTCCATAAGCAAACATTTGGCCAACGTCTACAGTTTGCCAGATACAATGGGAGGTATTGAGACAGAAGGATGAATTAGTTGAATTTCCTGGCCATAAGACGTAGGACTCTGGCAGAAAACCCAGACTCACGAGGCAGTGCTGTGCTGGACGTTGGTGGAGGGAGATGAGCAGCGTGGGCGGGAGGGAGGCCCAGGGCTTCAGGGTTGACGTGAGCCCTGAAAAGGGGTCTGAGCATCTTTCCGTCACTGGCCTGACAGGGGAGGGGGTGCTTGGTATCAGTGACAGCAAAGCACGAGCCCCGGGGCTGCTGAGAAGTAACCGTGTGATGCCTCCTGAGTTCTCTTCCTTCTCGGAGCCTCAGGGATTTCAAACCAGACAGGGTGATTGTAGGGGACGGATCAGATGATGCGTGCGTGGTGGCTGGCCCGGGGCGGGGCCATCACGCAGACCTGCCTGGGTGACAGCAGGGATAGCTTGCCATCACTCACCTGGGCTCACTCGCTTGCCTTCCAGGCTGAGGGACGTGGCGGGGGCACCCCTGATTAGCAGCCGCACGCTCGGCCTGCACTTCCACCCCCGAAGAGGCCTGCACCACCAGGTCCCCGTCATGTTCGACTATTTCCACCTGTCGGTGATCTCGGTGACCATCCACGCGGCCCTGGTGGCTCTGCAGCAGCCCCTGATCAGGTATGAAATTACGCACATGAACGCGGAGGCGTGGGGCGCTGCCCTGGATTTCTCGTCATACTCCTTCCACGGCGCAGCTGAGGGGGGCCGGGCTGGCCGGGATTGATGGGCGCAGACCAGAGGGGCTTCTCCCAGGAGGAGGGTCTAGGCTCTGGGCCTCCCTCGGGGGCAGGGGAGAGGTGGGCGGTGGGCGGCGTGGAGAGGGCATCAGGAGTCCAGGGCGCGTGGGCAGGGAGTCAAGGGGCTGAATCTGCCAACAACGGATTAGACCTGGCAAGAGTAGATTCGGACCGGACCTGGGCCCTGCACCCGGCTTTGCCTTTTCTAACCGTGCCTTATCTGAGAAGTCACCACGTGTCCCTGAGAGGCACAGTCTTCCTCTCTAAACCAGGAGCACTCGTGTCCCGTGCACAGATCTTAGTGGCTCTCAAACAAGGGTAGTGGCTAAGCGTGGGACAGGGACTCTGTTTTCTGCGCCCCTCCCCAGGTTGCCATGTGTTCAAATGCAAGGCCACCCATATGTCCCTGTGTTCACCCTGTCAGTGAAGCCCTGTGATGCACCGAGGCTTAATGCATCCTCAAGAGGGGGCTACAGAGCTGGCAACGGTGAGCATGTTCCTCGTGTGCCTGGCATGGCCTGCTTTGTGCACCAGGTCACTTCCTAACCTTGCCCGTGCACGCGGGTATGAGGTGGTCATGCGTGCAAAGGGACAGTCAGGGATAGAATCTTGTGATGTGGAGTCTCGGGAAGGAACTAACGTTCCAGTGCCCCTTTTAAGGAGAACTTCTCACTGCTGGTGGTTAATATGCATGAGACTCCAGTCCCCACTGATGGTTGGGTAAGAGCTTGGCTGCGATCACCTGCTGGGGTCAGCGACTAGGAAAGGAGCCGGGATCCTGGCCGGCTGACGGGGCCCGCAGATGCTGTTCTTGGAGGCCTTTACCCAGTCCCCGTGCCCCTCAGCCGAGCCCCACCCCAGGCTCTGCTTGCTGTGGGGGCTAATTCAGACACTGATCTGAATGGTGGACAGGATGGATATATGTCCAATCAACCATAATCCCCAAACTGAGAAGTGTCGTCCAGAGATAAAGACTAAGTGGGCTAAGGAGCATGGTGAGAAGTTTCTGAAAGAAAGGGTGCATTGCATACGCTGGGCCTTGAGCAGTGTAGGGTTTTGATGTAGGGAGAGCCCTTGGGGAGTTAGCTCAGAGCCCAAGAAAGGAGCCAAGGGCACTGAGGGTGGAGGGGGCTGGCATCATGGGCTGTGAGTGTGCCGTGCCTGGCCTACAGCGCTCCGCTGGCAATGTGGACATTCTCCTGCCCGTCTAGGGTCGAGCTCCTCCAAACTGGGCCCTGAAAAAGGAGACACCCCTGTAAGGAAGACCATGGGAATATTCATTGTTCTTTCTCAATCGCTATATCGAGGGCCTGCTGTGCCCCAGGACCAGTGTTAGGGTATGCACAGTATATCCCACTGGGGCAGCTAAGGAGATGCTGCGATAGACTTCCTTGTCTGCATTTATGGTGTTATTATACGCCAAGTGCTGCTCAGAGTTTGGCAGAAAATATTAACAGCAATCATAGGTATAATCAAAGGAAAGCAGACCTGAATTTGGGAAATTGCAGGAAAAATAGAATCCAGAAAGGGGGGGCGGGCATGAGGATCCTGCAGAGATATTCCCTGGCTGTGTGCTCGCTCTGAGACTTGGCAAAAAAGTGTCCTTGATGCAGACTTCAGGACACAGTCTGCCGTCAGTGACACGGGACTGATGGCGGGAGGTGGTGTCCTATGAGTGGCTGGCTGTCACCTGCTGGAAGTGAGGTGATAGCCACGCCCTCCCCCCTCCCCCATCCCCCGCCCCGGGCCCCCCAGCCCTGGGCCCAGGGTAGGAAAGAGGAGTGCCCTGCCGGTGGTTCTGGGGCTTGAGACTGAGCTGTTGTGCCTCAGCTGGAGTCAGGCCCGTCCTGTTGTCTGCAGCCACCAGGTAATTCCTGGGGGTCCTCGGAGTGATGTGTAACCGCTCTAGACATCTGTTTCAACATTGAAGTAAGAAGGAAGGAGAAGGAAGGGAGGGAGGGAGGGAGGGAACTTACGAAATGGGCAGTGATAGTAATCCAGCAGAGATGAACAGAGTGCAGTGAGATGAAGTTCATCGTCTATGCTGCACATGGTGACCATGTGCTTGCTTAGTGGTGGGTGGCCTAAGCTTGACCCATTTCTGGAAAGGCCAAGCCAGGAAGCTCTGGGATGAGCAGATCAGATCTGGGACCTTAAGAGGCTTAGAGTTTGGCAGGGCAGAAACATACGTAAGTAACTCTAGTTCAGCAAGCGAACCATCCTGGGAGTGGGAATGTGATGGAGGGTGGGGTTGAACTGTTGGCTTTGGGGTCAGAGGGATCTATTCTGAGCCCCCTGCTGAGTGAACGCGTTAGCTCCAGCACATGACTTAAGCTCCCCGAGTTTCTGTTGCAGTTTGTGCGGGAAGGTTATTAGAAGGAGTAAATGAGATAGCACACGTAAACCCTTGGCCATGCATTCTGTTGATTAATATTTATGCAGCGCCCGCCATGTGCACATCTCAGGGTCCGATCTCGGCCTCATGTCTAGCACAGTGAGAAATAAATTTGGAAGGATAAAGGTCTCATTTAGCAGTGTAACTAATGACACATTGAGGAATTGAAAATCCATTCATTGTTTAAGAAGGGGGCATTGAAGGACATGAGCAGAAGAATCACCCAGTAAGACCTGTGTTTTGTAAAGATCCCTCCTGTGGCCAGAGTCGGCTGGGCTGGAAGCGATATCAGGGTGGAGACGAGAGCCAGGGTCCAGCTAGGAGCTAAGTGTCCATGTTGCCCAAGATGGCTGTGAAAAGCCATCTTCCTGCTGCTGGGAGCCCTGATACCCTCTAACGAGGATTTGGGACCTGGAAACTCCTCGTAGAAAACTTAACCTTCTGATGGAAACAGCTCCTTGCAAATCGAATGGAGCACACAGAGACATTCAGCGTCAGAGCCTGGCTTCTCCAGGGATGGAAGTTAAAATAGAACTGTCTTTTGTTCTCTGGGTTTTATTAGGAAGGATTTCTGTTAGTTACCTCACAGTGGCTGGGAACAAAGGCAACCCTTTAAAATGATGGGAAACACCTGTCAAATGGGGCAAGTTCTGGTTTTTCCAGAAAAGTGAGTTTCCCAGCATTCCTCAAGTCCAATCAGGAAGAAGCAGGTGAGAAATTAAAATTTAACCTCAAAAGACCTTCCGCCTTTCCTGAAACACCCTCAAGAAGAGACTCCAGTGTTTCAGCCTTAAATGGGGCAGGTGGATTCCACTGGGGGGATTCAGATCCTCTGGAAGAGTCAGTCAAGGCCACAGTTCAGGAAAATAGCTAGTGATTCCAGTTACTAACTTGCGGTCTGCCCCCGAATGTGCCGTGAGCATCGCTGCTCATGCACATGTTCTGTGTTTTCCTGCAATGTTCCTTTGATCCAGTTGTAGCCAAACTGTACCCTTGCTTTAAATTGCAGCTCTGGCTCAGTCGGTTAAGCGTCCGACTTCGGCTCAGGTCGTGACCTCATGGTTCGTGAGTTCGAGGCCCGCGTCGGGCTCTGTGCTGACAGCTCGGAGCCTGGAACCCGTTTCGGATTCTGTGTCTCCCTCTCTCTCTGCCCCTCCCCTGCTCACACTCTGTCTCTGTTTCTCTGTCTCTCTCAAAAATAAATAAAGGTCAAAAAATTAAAAAAAAATCGCAGTAAACAAATCAGAGTAATGACTGTATTCTATTCGATTAGGTGTGTGTTATTAGCAGCGGTGGCTACATAAAGATAATAATGATCGTGTAAGGTTTTGTTGTATTTGTGGTGTCATCGACATCAGCTGGAGCCTTTATCGAATGACTGCTGTTTGTCTGACGCTGCACTTGAAGCCACGTTGGGCCAGTCTCACAGAATCCTCAGAGGCCCCAGTGAAGGTGCTGGTGTCAGCTTGCCCGGCATAAAATCTGTCCCCTCCCCATGTCGTGGAGCTTATGGGCACTGTCACCGGGCTCCCAGTCTGGACAGACCAGCCTGGATGGCGGCCCCTGACCCCTGGGCCGTGCTCTATCAGTGACCCCTCGACTATCCCTCCTCCCCCCTGGTTTGCTTTATAAACTGCTCTCCAGTGCGCCCTGTTCTGAGTTCACCTTCGTGGTATCCCCTCTACCTCCCTCTCTAGACAAAATGTCTTTACAGAGAGGGGGCTGGGCCTCCATCGTCTTACCACCTGCCACCTGACTCACTGCCAGGCCTGTGGCGCTCACCGGATACATGTTTGAATACATGAATTAAAAGTATCATATTAACTTTATTTCCCGTCAGGGTGTTAAGCAGGGATGTGGGCCGCTTGGACTGGATCCTTCCAGGGAGATTCCTTGAGCACCTGTGATGCTCACGCTCTTCTACAGGACAAATGGAGGCTCAGGGAGGGGAAGGGTTGAAGGAGCTCACCCCAGACTGTGCCCCGAAGGGAGCAGACACGGACTCAGACAGTAGCGGGTGGAGCCCCCGTCCTTCTGTCCCTCTGGTCCTGGGGCCTTGGAGCTGTGCCTCGCTGTCTTTCGGCAGGTGCACAGTTGGCCTTTCCGGGCATGTTCGTGTTCACAGAGCAGGCTGTGTGCTGTCTTCGCTTCCAGGATCGCGTGCCGGGTGCACCCCTTGTCAGGCCGGCATCCTGAGGGGCAAACTGCTCCTTCTAAGTGGCTTATCTCGCCGTGTCCCACTGACAGCCCGGAGGGGCAGAGCCAACAGCACCATCGCTTTCTTCACACTGTTTCTCCCTCTTCAATCCCCCGCCTTTCAGTTTTACCCGTCCGGGAAGAGGGTCCTGGCTTGGTAAAGGCGGCCCAGACGCGGGACCGGAGCAGTCCAGCCTCTCTCTGGAGAACCTGGTCTTCGGAGCTGGGTACTGCAAGCCGACTTCCTCGGAGGTAAGGTCCACACGGGACGTGGCCCCGGGGCCAGATGCAGCTTCGCAGGGGTGCGTGTGGGCCCCTTCCTCTCACGCGTCCGTCCGTTCCTTCCTTTCTGTGAAACATATTCCTCATGCCGGACCCTGGGGTGGATGCTGTAGGGTCCTCTTCTGGGCGGTCCCTTGCGAGGGCATGCGGTGAGCGGCTTCCCCCGGACCACATGGTAACCTGGACAGCCCGTCGGCCGTGAGCCCCTGTCAACGCCCACCTCCGTCTCCCACTTGCTCACTTCTCTGAGCCTCAGTTTCCCCCCTTGAAGAGTGAACTCACAAAGATTCGGTAATCTTCTGGGGTTGTGTGTGGAGCCATCGGTGCGATGAGTGTGAAGGTCCTAGTCCAGTGCTGGTATTCAGTAGGCGCTCAATAAATACGCACATCCTGACCGTTCCCTTCTTCCTTCTTCCCAGCCAACTCCCGTCATTACCTCTCTGTGAGGCGCAGGGCTTTGGCCACACTCAGGGTCGCTGTGCCCGGACTTCTCCTGAGCCAACACGTCATTACGTTTGTTAGGGACTTGCTCAGAAATAACCAGCCTGCATTAGAGACGGATAGATGGAGGGGCAGATGATAGTATTTCCAACTAGCGGTGACATATTTATGTAGACACGATATATATAAAGAGATCTGTTGAAAAGAATTGGCTCACGTGATGATGGAGGCTGAGGCATCCCCATGACCCATCCCTGCAAGCCGAGGACCCGGGAGAGAGCCGGTGGGGGGCTCCGGTCTGAGCTCAAGTGGGCAGGCAGGAGAACACGGGTGTCCCAGCTGGAAGGCAGGCAGGGAAAGGACATTCTCTCACTGTCCCCTTTTGTTCTGCATTTTCTTAGCCGGTCAGCTGATGCCGCCCACCTCGGGAGGGCGATCGGCATGAACTCGGTCCGCTGACTCAAGTCAGTCTCTTCCAGAAACCCTCACAGAGACAGCCGGGATAAAGTTTTACATGGTGTCTGGGCACCCGGTAGCCCGTCGGGTTGACCCAGTGAGCCGTCACACAGTCCACAGTAGAAGCGTGGAAGTCTGCCTACCCAGACACGAAAGAGGCACCCCCTTGTCCCGTGCAGCCCTGCCCCCTCCTCACATATCCGGCTCTGCTGGCTCTCCTGTGACATCACCTCTCCCTGCCTGTGGCCCAGCCAGGAGGCTTGGCCGCAAAGGTGGCTGAGCCATGCGTGTCTCCATCTGGTGCCAACCGCGGTGTCTCGTGTTCTCGCGATGCAAGGAGCTGAGGAGAGAGCTTCTGAGACCCTCCTGAGGGGCAGGGGACCCGGACCCGGGGCAGGGTTCTGTGCCCAGGAACGAGCAGCCTTTAAGGCCAGATAGAACTTCCTCGGAGGTGGGCTACAAACACTTGTAGATGCCACCGAGCCTCGAGGCACCAGTGCCCTCAGCGTTGACACTGGACCCAGCAGATAGTAGCAAGGGGGTGGGAGTTCGGGACTTCCTGCTCCCTCTGCGTATCCCCAAGGCCAGGCCCTGACCCTCCATCGTTAGTGGGCGCTGTAGACCAAGGCCTTCGTTGTGACCACGTCACAGGGCCGGGGCCGCTTCCCCCTCAGCCGACTTCTCACTCGCCCGCATGTGCCTCCCCAGAGGATCTACCTGAAAATCTCCAGCTCAGACCATTTCCCAGGTAATGTGGCGTAGGACGTTAGGGAATGTCAGAGATCGGTTCAAAACATTTTTGACACGTTCCAAGACAAGGGCCTTTTCTAGGTCCACGGGAACATGTGGGGATGATTATGCTACAGCATCTCCCAGAGGGAACTCTTATGCACATCCTCTGATGCCTCGTTCAGATGCCACCACCTCTGAGAAGCACTCTCTGATTTCCTAGGAAGAAGTTCTCTCTCCCAAATGTTCCCTCCGTGGTTGGCTCTAGGCATCTCTGTCTCTCCTCCGCCTGATTCCGAGCGGCTGCGGATAGAGGCCAACGCACTCAGCAGCACATCCCTGGGCCCAGCACCGTGTGGGGCTGCCCCTGGAGACTGTTCAGAACCCAGGAACTGGGACGGGCTGGGGCGGGGGACACGGACTCTGCCGCATCCGAGAAGCCGAGCATGACCCAGCCAGATCTCTGCCTTTGACACGGTGTGACATGGGGGAGGGAAGATTATGGTGTTAGACACCTGCCACACTCCCCAACGCCATGTGACTTGAGGGCGTTCATTCACCCTTGCAAACTCAGGTTCTCAACTTGAGAAAGGGATAATACCTGCTTTTAGAGAGGATTTCAGGAGTTAATATGTATAAAGACTACAAAAATAGACTCATAGCAGGAACATGATACAGTATAGTTTTTTCTTCCCCTTTCCGTTTCTTTTCTTGGCTATTTTTGGGGATGTGTGTCAAAGAAGACATCCCTGTCTTGTACAAGAGTCAGATAAAATAGCTTATTTGTGGGTACTCAGCAGTGAACTTGCTCATGGAGCCTAGCTCAATGGGTTATTTTCGGGACCTGATTCTTTCCCTGTGTATTTTCCATTTGGGTCCCATCCAATTATGCGGGCTCAGTGCTGCGCACCCACCCTGTGCCTTCCCACCAGGCAAGGGCTGCTGAGCAGAGAACAAAATCCACTCCCCCTGCCTCCCCTAGGAACGGTGCATCCAAATCCCCAGGAAGCCCAGTGCATTAGCAAATAACATGGGGATCCGTGCAGATTGCAGCATCAGCTGAAAGGATTAGAGACCAGGTGTTGCCTTCAAAATAAGCCTTTCTGTGCAGAGACGTTTGCAGAAGCTAGAGCGTCATAGCAGAATGAGTTGACCGCATGAAACATCATGGGTCCCTTTCCCAACAGCCGGGCCCCTCCCTCCCTCCCTCCCTGTGTGCATCCCGGCTCTTTCCTCTTTCCCAGCTCGCGGCTGGGGCTTCAGATTAGAGTTGGAGCTCCCGTCCCCTCCCCGTCAAGAGCCGGCAAGCTCTGCCCGAGGGGAATTATTTTGCCTCTCTGATTTGCGGCTTATCTGTCAAAAAGGGACACTAATGCCTGCCTTGCAGGGTTGCTGAGAAGATTAAATGAAATAAGCATGTAAGAGCCTGGAGCGTAAAGCCCAGCACAAAATGCTCAGTAAAACCCTCTGTTGGATTATTTTTCTTTTAGTTTATCCACATAATTAAATCGAACATTCCTCCAAGAGCCCCAGTGTGGTCTTGTGGGTAGGACATTGAACGAAGGGTCTTAGGTGTGGTTTTGTTCTTGGCTTTGGCACTAACCTGCTGTGTGACCTTGAGTCAGATCATTGCCCTCTCTGGGTCTCAGTTTCCTCATGTGTAAGGACAAGATGATGCTGGAGGTCCCCTTTAGTCCTTTCTCTGCTATTTTCCCTGTGATATCCCTGTCACTGCCTGGTGCAGTTGGGGACGTTTGACACATACTTGACTTATTAGTCCAGATTCTCCAGAGAAACGGAACCAGTAGGATGTGTGTATGTGTACACACACACACACACACACACACACACACACACACATGCACAGATCGATGCTAAGGGAGTGTTTCATGCTTTTCTGGAGGCTGTCAAATCTGAAATCTGCAGGTTAGTTCAGCAGTCTGGAGACACGATAGGAGTTGCAGTTTGAGCCCAAAGGCAGTCTGCTGACCAAATGACCAAATCCTTTCTTCTTGGTGGCAGGGGGTGGTCAGTCTTTCTTTTAAGACCGTCAACTGATGAGGTGAGGCCCACCCACGCCATGGAGGAAAATCTGCTTTGCTCGGAGTCTAATGACTTAAATGCTCACCTCATCTAAAACATACCTTCACAGAAACACCTAGGATAATGCTTGGCTGAGGAGCTGGGTACTGTGGCCTGGCAAGATTGGCACGTAAGATCTGCGGTCACACTTTTTTAATAAAGTGCTCAGGATCAGGAATCCAATTCTCGAAACCAGGATACTCCCTTTCTCCCGCCAGGGATGCCGCGCACTCCCAGCGTCGCTGAGATCAGTGGTGGTGTTCCACTGCCCGGGGAGAGGATGGCAGCCTGGTGGATGAGCACAGGCCGTAGGGTGTCCTGGTCCTCAGAGCTCAGCCTCCGTGGGCAGGAGCATCCGTACATCGCGTGCTCATCCATCCACGTGCTTAGTCTCGACTAGGTGCCGCCCCCCCTGGTGTGCCGCAGGGGCCCAAGTGGATGCACCTTGGCCTCTCCCTCGGTGGGTCGTGGGATCTAGTGCATGAGGCAAAGCAGTAATCGAAGCTTTAAAAATTCCGCAATAGCGTGTAAAGTATGAGGCCGATCATTTCGCATTGAGTTTTTGAACACCTGTTCCGTGAAGCCGTGGACGCCCAAGGGCTCCGTCAGTGTCACCAGCCACCGTGTGGGATTTCCTTTTGCAGGTGAAGAAGCCGAGACACAGGTTTAGTTGTGTGTCGACAGTCATAGGACTGGGCAGCCTCTTGCCACGGCCCCGCCCGGTCAGTCTGCTGCTCCTCAGGGCTGGGCGTGGTCTTTCTGTGCCCACGGCGTGTGCCTGATACAGCGCGTGTGCTCCGGAGACCTTTGTTGAACGAGCACCTGTCGGAAACCGTGGAATCCGAGAACATCTGAATGCGAGAGGACAAAAGCCTTTGCGAGTAGACGTGAGGCATTTAACTTTCCAACAGATGGGTTCCACCCGATGCTTTGAGCCTCCCTGGCCCCCGGCTCACCTGTGGAAATCACAGAAGGCGTGCTGGGGAGGGGGGGACTCGTGCTCTGCCGGAGCAGATGAACGCGTCTGAGACGAATGTGTTGGCCACCAAAGTGAAATCCCTCCGTGCTCATGTGACGTAGAACATACTTTCCAGACCCAGGAGTGTGTCATTGAGAGAATATTCCAGACTGTGGCTCTGGGGCCACTTTCCTGCTAAGTCAGGTGGCAGAGGGTTGTAAACCAGCATCTTCCTGGAAAGGAGTGATGCTCCCAAAGCACACGTATACAAAGTGCTGAGCTTTACAAAGCCTTACACGCCGAGCCTTGTGGCATGACAGCCCCTCGCTGGAGGCAGGCATGTGTCTGCAAGGGCTGGGTGGGGTGGAAACCGAGGCACAGGGCTGATCTCCAGGCAAAAGTCTCCCACCTCCTATATATGCCCTTCTTCCTACTCTTCTGCTTCCACTTTTACTGGGCGCTTTGTACTTCACCCTTGCTTTAAATTCACCCTTGTTACTGTAAACATCCTCGTATCCCTTTTGCGAGCATCTGGAGTCCCACGGCTAAGGCACGGACGTTCACTATTGCTGTTAATGCACCATCATATTGCCTGTCGACTGCGATGCGTCTCCATGAGCAGAGATGCTGCCGTCAGTCTATTCACTCATCAGATATTTATCAAGCACCTACCATGTCTCAGAGACCGGGCAAGGGGTTGGGGACACCACGCTAATGGGAATGTCAGCCTCAGCCCCCACCTGGTGGGGCATCTTCCTTTCTGTAGCCCCCGGCACCCATTCGAGGTGCTGGTCACTGCAGGTGCTCAGTTAGTGTTGGATGTAGGTGAGGTAAGCTGGTGCACCGTGAGGTTCTTGGTTGCATATGAGGGGTGACCACAGCCGACGTAGCCCTCAGACACAGTAGGTCCAGTACCCAGGACCCAGGGCCCACAATACTTTGGGGGCCAATGGAATGTTTTAATGTCTTGTAAAATCAAAACATATATATGCATACACACACATATGCATCTACCTGTGTCTACATATGTGCATGTATATATGTAATTATGTCGTTCCAAGCCTGAAAATAAAATTTTAAATATATTTGCTATTTTCTAACAGATGAAAAGTCCCAGGCCCCAGCAAAGGCATAATCTGGCGCTGGGGACAATTACTATTAGCTTAGCTTTCATTTTTACTTCCTGATTACAGACACAAGAAAGCACAGCCCGGTAAACCCAGATGTTCTCCCCGAGGTGGACAGGTGCACACTTAGCACTGACCTTTCTGTTTAGCCCCGTGCTTTGTCAAAGCTCATCACACCAGTGTGATGCCCGCCTGGGGAGTGGGCTGTACGAGCATTTGTGCGGACGAGCACAGACGACTTTGCAGTCCGTGGACGCCACGTTCTAAGGTTAACTACCTGGGGACGAATCCGACGTCATCAGGAAAACACAGTCGTTATCGAAAGAAAAACATGTTTCACAGTTTTAAAAATTGTGTTGAATGATGTCTGCCATTTCGGGAATTAAGATGCCAAGCACTGTTGTACTCGCCCTCTGTGCTAAAATTAAATAGTTTATAACGTTGCAAAACAAATAGTAAATTGCTATCTGGTGCACAGCCGTGATGGGCTTTGACTCTCTGGTGGGTTGCATTCATCTGTGTATGAATCCAGCGAAAATTCCATGGGTCATTTCCACAAAAGAATATAAATCCGTGAAAGTGGACTTTTCGTGCAAAAGTCTACACTATTGCTTATTTATGCACAACGCTTTTCATTGGCGAAAACCACCGTTTTTCCTCGTCTCCTGCCTTCGGAGGCCTTCCTCCTCTCCCAAGTCTCTAGGCACGGTGGGAGGTCACGTGGCAAGGATGAGGCAGAGCAGTGTTCTCAGCATCCAGCGTGACAGGCACCCAGTCAGCACACGCTGACTGATTACGAGGCCAGGGGGCAGCACGGCGCACAGGCGAGAACACTGGATTTGAGACGGACCCCTGGCAGGGCTAAGGTCAGGTGCATCCGTGGATTACCTGTGAGAGCTTGGCAGGTCGTTTGACCACTCTGAGCCTCTGTTTCTTCTTCTTTTCTTTTTTTTTTTTTTTTAAATTTTTTTTTTCAACGTTTATTTATTTTTGGGACAGAGAGAGACAGAGCATGAACGGGGGAGGGGCAGAGAGAGAGGGAGACACAGAATCGGAAACAGGCTCCAGGCTCCGAGCCATCAGCCCAGAGCCTGACGCGGGGCTCGAACTCACGGACCGCGAGATCGTGACCTGGCTGAAGTCGGACGCTTAACCGACTGCGCCACCCAGGCGCCCCTCTTCTTCTTTTCTTAAAGGGGAGAGTGAAATGTGTTCACCCTGTAAGGTTTGCTTGGGACTCAGGAGGGGAAAGATATTTCCCCCTTTGAGCATCCCTGTCTCCCCTCCTGTTCTTCCTCCTACCCAGGGACGGTGTCATGGTGTCACCAAACGTCACATTCACCTTCTAATGTAATTATGTCAGTGAGATGTGCTGAGCACTTACTCATGTTAGGCTCTGTGCTGAGCATTTTTACTGTGCTTCCTCGTGGCTCCTGGAATAGACTCGTATTATAGAGGTAAGGAAACTAAAGGTCTAGTAACTTCATAGTTGCCCAACACTGGGCAACTGGTCCCCGGTGGGGCCGGGATACATGCCCAGGTCCTACTGCATCCAGCTAAATTACTCCCACTTGCCGTCTCCTAGAACCCTCCCAGTAGGTGGACGGCCGTGTTCCCCACCTTCACCACCTAGTGCCGGGCAGGTGGCAACAGCTGTCTCTGTAACCAGTGCCTCTATGATGTTTCCTCCTTTTCGTGGTTGAGGATCCTGAGTCTAAGCCATGCCTTGTCTTCTCATTAAGGCAGCGGTCATGTAGGAGCACCCGGGTGGCTCAGTCGGTTAAGTGTCTGACTCTTGATCTCAGCTCAGGGCTTGATCTCAGGGTTGTGAGTTCAAGCCCTGCATTGGGCTCCATGGTGGATGTGAAGCCTACTTAGGAAAAAAAAAAAAGCGGTTATATTTAACATTGAGGTGGGCAGAGTGGAGCGATGGTCAACAAATCAGCCCCAATTCTATCCTCGTGGAATTTGCAATTTAGGCAGAAAAAGGAAGGAGATTGAAAAAGTAATCTCATAGGAGATAGACGCTAAGAAAGAATTCATCTGCAGTGCTCTAGCTGGCTGGAGCACACAAGAGAGGGGCCCACCCCCCAGGGTGATTGACAGAGGGCTTCCCAGAGAGAGGGACTTTAAGCAGGGAACAGGACGCAGGACTCTGAATCTAGATCCGTCTCTTGCCACGGACTAGTAGTTTCCTAAATCCTCTGTCTTCCGAAAGCAGACATTAGTAGGGGCCTTCCAAATCATTTGGCCCATCATTTTTTAGAGAGAGTCGTTTCCTTGAAACTTCACTTATTGCTTCATTTACCATGTGTTCGCAGGGTACTTATTTTGGTTGTGCTCATGTTGGAGTGGACGGACACGGCCCAGAGAGACATGTGGACTCTAGACAGGAGCTCCCGGTGCAGGGAATCAGGCCTCATGCTGGTTGGTCTGCTAGTGAAGCACAAAACAGGGCCGGGTGCTCGAGACTGGGACACAGTCCGGAAGCACTTCCCAGAGTGAAAGAGCTCTCGTCTGAATCAAAATGAGTGATTGTCAGCTGTGGAATGTCAAGGGGTGGGGAAAGGTGAGGAAAAGTAGCATCGAGGCCCAGGGCAGTGAGGGAAAGGGTGTGGCACATCTGGGGACTCCAGGGAGGCAGGGTGGCCAGACCTGGGGCTGGGAAGGTCACCAGTGGCCCGATCACTGGGGACTCTGTAAACCTGGTTAGTCATGACAGTACCACATGCGGGGGATCCGCATGATGGGATGAGTTGTCATTCTCACCGCTCTGGACGGGATTGATGGGAGGAGATAGGGCTGGGGCAGAATCTGCAAGAGCCTGGAGTGGAGGCCTGGACCATGTAGAGGTGAGGTGAGCAGAGTAGAGAGATGATGGATGTCATAGCTGCAACTGAGGTAGAATGGAAGGAACTTGAAGAATCGACCTATTTGGTAGCTGTGTGTCATGGGTCATAAAGGGCTCTGCTGTGAGCTAGCTTCCTAGTAAGGAGATTTGGCACACTTGATTCACGCTAAAGTGTCAGTGGCTGAAATCATCCATTGTGGGTGACCTTGATTTAGGCATTTGCATTTTTTAATTTATTTTTGAGAGACGAGAGAGAGAGAGAGCATGAGCACAAGTGAGGGAGGGGCAGAGAGAGAGAGAGAGAGGGAGACATAGAATCCAAAGTAGGCTCCAGGCTCCGACCTGGCATTGCAGAGTCAACGCAGGGCTCGAACCCATGAACTGTGAGATGATGTTGAGGCCGGATGTGTGTTCTGTATTTGAGCCTTCATTTGATAAACATCTTATTGCGTATCTAACCTGCACTTCATGCAAGACTCTGGGAGTTTAGCTAGGAGCAAGGTTTACGTGCAAGAAAACGCACCAATCTCTACTTAATCATAGTGTCTTGGATGCAAAGGAGCTGCTCTTATGGGGCCCCTGACCTGGTCTGTGATATGGGGGAGCTTCCTTGAGCAAGGGGAATTCAGGCTGTGACGTGAAGGATGAGACATAGCCGGAAGTGAGGGGGGGGGGACGTAGGGCTGCCATGTACAGTTGTGTACGTTGTATGCTCTACAAAGGCCCCTGGTGGAGGAGGTGGGTTGGGACTGAAATCCCGCCCACTTTCCACTTGCCAAGCCAAGCATCAGTAGGGCAAGGGAGCTTCCCTCCCTCCCATTGATCCACCAGCAGGGAAACTCATTCTGGTTAGCACAGAGGCAACCCATGGACAAAGAGTGGCGAGAAAGAGGAAGAACATTTGAGCTGCGTGTACTGTGGCAAAGACCCTGGGCCGGGAAAAGGTGTGATGATGCTGTTGCAGTCCCTGGGCTGGCACCCAGTGACTGAGGGGGGGATGGATATGAGTGAGGCTCCGGGGGGGGAGCTGTCACCTGCAGGAACCTGCAGCCTGTGTGCTGAGGGTAGCAGGGCTGACGTCCCAGCACGACTGTGATGAGCAAGTATGGCACGGATGTGAGGCACCCAGACGGTGTTCTGCAGCCCCCCAGCAGCCTCACCTGCAGCACCCGCTCTCTGCGCAGGGTCGCTGGGCTCCAGCCACCACCATACCATGAACGCACCTTTCCTAGGAAGGGATTGCTCCGGGAGGGAACAGAAGGAGAATCGCAAAGGCCTTGGCAGGTGTTGGATCTGACTCTTGCCCAGTGTTGTGTGTGAATTTGAAAACCAGGTCCGAACATAAACACTGCCCTCTGAATGTGTGTCCAGAATCTCTGAACCAGTTCCCGCTGAATGGCAAGAGCCCATAACTGACTGTACCTAGAATATCGGTAATTCGTTTGGTTCTTTCTTGCTGTCTAGCTGGGTGGGTATCTACCAGTGGATGTCTTGATGTCGTGGAGAATGCCTTTCCTAGTTAATGGAGTCTTGATGGAAGGGACGCTGACGTGGGAGCCAGGATTTCGAGACTCTAGGACCATTTCCCCCCAGAGTGTGCACTGTGACCCCGGCAGACACACCCCGAGCATTTGGCTTGACTCAGGAGATGCAGAGCACTGGCGTGTGGGTGGAGAGAGTGTGAAGTCATTGAGGAACCGTCCCCATGTGCCCTGAACACCCACAGTTAATTAAACTGTAAGGCTAGGCTTTGGGGCGCCTGAGTGGCTCAGTCAGTTAAGCGTCCCGCTCTTGATTGCGGCTCAGGTCATGATCTCACGGTTCATGGGATCGAACCTCACATCGGGCTCTGCACTGACAGAGCACAACCTGCTTGGGATTCTCTCCTCCTCTCTCTCCACCCCTCTCCCACTCATGCTTTTTCAAAAATAAGTGAACTTTAAGAAGGAAACCATGAGGCTCTAGTCAATGATGTAGGGATGTAGGTGATATAAGCCTCTTCTCCTTACTCTCCAAGCATCTTGCTTGATGCTCTGGGCTTCCTTTCTTCTGTGGTGACCTGGGGAGTCATGTGTTTGGGACGGCAGTGGCACAGAACAAAAGAACCAGGATAGGGAGACATCGTTTGGAGGAGAGCCACACAGGAGATCCGCTGACCTGTATCAGACTTTGGAAAGACAAACAAACAAACTTAAAAATGTTAAGTATCTGAGATTTATGGATTGCTTGTCGCAGCAGTTAGTGTTACTTAAGAAAAAATGTTTCTTTCGATGGTCTAGCCTTATCAGAAAGCTAAGAGCATGGCCTTGATCTTAGCAATCAGGGATCTGGAAATGGAGACTCAGCTATCAGAGGATGGGCACACGAGGACCTGTGTTACTCAGAGGCAGGACATTTGGTAAACTGTCACCTCTGAGGACTTGGAAGGGAGACTGAAGGCCGTCTGAGCTGTGTCTGGGGCAGGTCCTCAGCCTCGGCACTGTTGACATTTTGGGACATTTAGGGAAAGTCCATGCAGAAATTTGGGGCCCGGCAGAGTTGGAAAAGCCTATTTCTTTTGGAACAAAAACACTGAAGTTATTTTAAAAATAAAAAAACAAACACAAGAAAACTTTGACAGAGCCCAAGAAAACTTCTCTGTTGAATAAAGTGGCTTGAGGCAAACAGCAGATTAATGCATCAATTCTCCTACATATCGACCCAGAAAACTTCAAGGCAGCTTCTATTTACTTTCTATAGAGACCTGGGGGGAGAAAATAAAGAAATGCAGCTGACATAAGGGCACGGGGAAGAGACTGGAAACAAATAGATTGACAGCCTACTAAATTTTGAAGAAAATGGTGTTGTAGAAGAAACCACAGACTTAGACTGGAAGACTGATTGGCTATTTGGGGCTAATGTCAACCCGTGGGCCTCCTTCCCAGGGTGCTGGAAAGCAAGAGGTAGGCTTTGAATGCTGTCTGTCCCCCAGGGACCGTGCTCCCCTCCACCAGCCTCCCGGGAGGCGGACCCAGGGACCGCGAGCTGCATGGACCCGGGGAGATGGACCAAGGAGTTCTACCAGTAGTGAAATTTGTGCCTCATCACGAAACCTACAGACCTATGTCTGCGGTGGTTTCCCCACTCTTCTCCATCCCTAATGGGAATGTCCATGTCAGTTTCTCCTTCCCACTCCTACCGTTGCCCGTTGTGAAGGGCAGTTCATTTATATTCTTAGGTCTTTGGTTGTTAGACCAGTAAGAACCATATCAGACCCAGCGTCCACACTGCCTCCCCCCCCCCCAAAATCCGACAGCTGGAAGGCGGGGCAGTGAACCCCTGTGACCAGGGCTGCCCCCCTTGCACGAGGGTGTGGCAGGTGTAGGAAGAAGAGGGGAGCAGGGTTGGTGATCAGAATAACAGTGGTGGCCGACTGGCTGTACCTCCCCGGTCCCATTTCATTTAATATGCACGTGTGAAGATGTTTTGCCAGGCCTCCCTTGCGGTTAGTTGAGGGCCGTATGCCTGGGTTAGAGCCAGCGGAATCCCTGAGTATTTTCCCTTAAAAATATTGTGTGATGCTCGAGGCTATCCGTTCATTCTGTGGTGCCTCTGAAGAGTGTATGTCAAAGTTGGGAGTGGCACAAGATGGGAGGACCCTGGATCCCTGAGTCTCTGCTTCTAGGAACACTGCCCACAGCACTGCTAACCCACAGTGGCCTTTGTGTGAGTGATAACTCACTGAGAGCTCAGGGTTATTTGTTATTGCAGCGCTATACCAAAGACGAGAAGTCTGATGCACAGAACCTGTTTAGAGACTGTAGTGTGGTCTTGAGATCCAGGATGCTTGATGGGGTTTAGTGGAAGATGGGCCTGATCACGGGAGGTCTCCAACGTCTGGTTCAGACGTCCTCAGTGATTCCTTTAGACCCAGTTTCTAGCAGGCCCGGTGCCTAGGCTACCAAAGGAGGGACACACAGCAGGTGTAATGCAGGAAGAGAGCACACAGGATGTGAACTCAGTGACCCTCTTAAGTGATTTCCCCCAGTGATGAGAACACCCGGCAGTGGACCGACTGGCTATTCGGCGACAGCGTTGCCGAGGTCTGGGCGAGTGTGCTGTGCACGTGGATACACATGGGAGCACTTACACGGGCACAGGCAGGTATGTTTGCAGGAGAAATGAAGCAGTTTCCACAAAAGTAGCTGTGTTCTGTCTTGAACGCGGCAAGCAGAGGACCAGGATAGTGCACACCTGTTTCTCCTTCCTCGGTCTAAGCCGCTAGCTGGCCCAGGCAGGGCAGATGGGCTGCCCGATGGCCGGATGGAGTCCTGGGGACCGGGGGGTCACCAGGGCCCCTCCGTACAATGCAGGAAGCACCCGCAGGTCTAGCTACTCTCTCCCCTCCTTCCTCCTTTTCCCAGTCTCTCCCTGGACTGAAGATGAGCTTGCAGTTTTAAGAGGAGGAGAGAGAAATGGAGAGAGGCAGCCTCAAGGCTGACATGTATGTCACTCCCCTCTCCCCAGGAAGCTGGCTCAGGGGGGCGTGTTGTCCAGCTCAGCCTGTCAAACCTACCTTGTCGAACCCCGGCCTGTCCACCACCAACATGTGTCTTCAAGCTTCACAGCTTCGCTGCTCTCAGAGTACATGTCAACACAGGCATAGACTCAGAAGTCCAACACATGGACTTTTGGTAGCTCACGGGTGGTAAACAGCCTTGCACGTGGTACCAGGCTGCCTGCAGAGAGAGCCTTTCCCCGTGGCTTTCCCTGCAGTTGGGGACAGTGCACAGCAGAATCTCCTGGGGAGACTTTTAAAAATATTATGCAAATCTGAGCTCTACTCCCAGGATTCTGAATCAGCCCAGCTAGGCTGGGGTTTAGACCGCAGTGTTTTAAAAATCTCCCCAGGTGAGTCTGAGGCATCATCCAGCCGAGGTCTCCTGGAGTGGACCAACAGGTACAGACTTGGAGTTGGACATGCTTGGGTTCCAACCCAGGGTCTGTCACGCTGGTCGTCCAGCTCATCACCTCTGAGCTAGAGATGATGCACCGATTGGGTGCTCGACGTGGAGTCAGAGCTCCATAACGTCCCTGACTCAACTGGGGATTTGTGTCGTGTCTGTGAAGAAGGCACAGGAAGCTCCACCGTTTATCCTTCTGCATATTCTCCTCCGTCTTGTTGATTGCATCGTCCTTTTCTCCAAACACCTCCCAGTCCTACCCTCTCCCCTGGCCCCAGGCTGGGTTAGGAGGCCCCTCTCTGGGCCCCAAGTAACTTCTTGCCCACTCTTGCCTTTATGACCTTTGCATTTCATTGGCATTGCCTGTTTTCTAGCCAGTCCCCTGCTAGACCACACGTGTTGGGGGCAGTAACTGTTCCTCCAGAACAACAGGTGTGTCAGAGATGGACCTTCAGTGAGTAGCTATAGATGCTGTCTCTGTGCTTCATCCTTCTTAATGCCTGTGATAACCCTCTGAGCGAAACCTCACCACCTACATTTTGGACACAAGGAAACTGAGGCTCAGAGAGAGGAACTAACTTGTCTCAGGTTACACAAATAGAAGGCTGCAGAGGAGAACTCAGTGTGGCAGACTCTGTGTATCATGTGTGCGCATAACCTTTGAGTCCGCATGTGGAAGGACCTAGTCTCCAGTGTAAAGAACCTCCTCTCTCTCTTTTAATATTTTTTTCATGTTTATTTATTTATTTTGAGAAAGAGGTTGAGCACAAGCAGGGAAGAGGCAGAGAGAGAGGGAGAGGGAGAGGGAGAGACAGAGAGAGAGAGAGAGAGAGAGATTGGGAATGAGATTGAATCCCAAGCAGACTCTGGGCTGTCAGCACAGAGCCTGATGTGGGACTTGATATTGTGAACCATGAGATCATGACCTGAGCCGAAATCAAGAGCTGGACGCTTAACTGACTGAACCACTCAGATGGCCCAAGAACTTCCTCTCTTTGACAGCAGCCTCCCAGGCTGCCATGCACTGTCCCTCCATTGCCTTGCCCTCACCAACAGCTTGTACAGAATGTTTCCTTCCCCTAAATATAGCAGAAATGCTCTCTGAGCCTCTTTGTACTCACAACTGTTCCATCTGAAAAAATACAAATTATAATTGGATCATAACTATTCATTGAGGAGTTAAAGATTTGGCACGAGTTACCAAAAGGAATGATTTTATTTTCTGGCCTGTAGGAATGCCTGGACTTGGAACAAAGAACTCCATATTTAATGGGACTGCCATTACTAGCTTTTGTCCTTGAGTAAGTAACTGACCCTTCTAGACTCAGTCTCCCCTGGTCAGTAAGGTAACAGTGATACTTGCCCCCTCTCTTTGACATATTCAGCAACTTGGCCACCTCACTGTATTCTGGGGCTGTGTTCATATTTGGTAAAACTGCAGTGAGTAAGACACACGCTATCCTGGCCTCACGAACAAGCAGGGTACTGCTGGGGGCGTATATATGGCGTATATATATTAAATACGTAATTACATCAATAGGTCACAAATTATTGTGATAAAGGTTATATAGAAGTGGAGCAGGTGATGTGCTTCCCCCTTCTTTCTGTCATTACATTTGTGTCTTTTCTTATCACCTCCTGGTCCTGCCCCTAATTCTGTCCTGCCCTCTTTCCAGGCATCTCTGCCCTCCTCTATGCTCTCTTCTCTTCCCTTGTTTAGATGGCTTGCTTCTCTGACCCCCTTTCCTCTCTGCTTCTGCCTCCTTCTCAGCTCCCTCCACCCCAGTCTTTCCTCTCCTCCATGTCTCCACCTCCCATTCTCTACCTCATCCCTTTTTCTTCACTATAACTCCCTTTGCTGAGAACTTCTCTGTCATCTGTGCCATTTTTGTATCAGTTTCTACTGTTTGATTTTTCTCCTCATTATGTGTTGTCTTTTCCTGACTCTTTGTATGCCTGGTAATTTTCGATTCAATGTCAGGCATTGTGTTTACCTTTTCATTTTCAGTGCTAGATTTATGTGTATTTATTTATATATACATGAAATAAAAATATGAACATGGATTTATATTAACTAATACATCGAAAAACAAATACGTATATATCATTATATATACACAGAGAGAGAGCTTTGTTATGGGATGCGTTTAACTGATTCCAAACTGGGAATCAGTTTGATCCTTCCAGGGCTTGCTTTTAAAGGTTTGCTAGGAGAGACCAGAGAAGTCTTTTGTCTAGGGATAGTTTAGCTGCTGAGACAATGCTCCTCTGAGCTCTGCCCATTGACCCATGAATTGTGAGGTCTCCCACTCTGACTTTTGGATGCCCCCATCATTCCCTGGGAATTGTTTCCTATGCTCTCATCTCTGGTGCTCTGTCCTGTGAACTCTGGGCCCTTGGCCTCCTGAACTCTCAGCGCTGTCTCCTTGGCTCAGGGAGGCTGCCCTGGCAGCCTTAGTTCCACCTTCCTGGATCATGTCCTGGAAACTCCCTATAGGCAGTAAGTAGTAGGACTCACTTCACTTGTGGTCTATGCAGCCTGATGGCCAATGTCTGAAAACTGACGCTTCATATTTATATGTGGGTTATTTTGTTTTTTGTTTTTTTTTTCCCAGTGAGAGTGTAAACTTGATTTCTGTTACTCATTGTTGGCTCAAGCAATCACCCCTCCTTCCAACACCACTTTCGGTGGAACCTTTAAATTTAAACATCAATATACTTGCAGATGTTGTTGTTGATATTATTCTATTTCCTGCTTCCTTGTAAACCACGAGCTGAAATCCATGGTAGCTATTTGAATACAGGTCTTGCATATTAATTTTCCTAGATGTCTTTTGTGGGGTAGACGTATATACACATGGCTTGTTTTTATCCTCCTCACCACCACCGTCGTCGTCTTCATGGACGTGTCAAATACACTTCTAAGCTCTTTACATTGATTTACTCATTTAATTATAATGACAGCCTCTGAGCCAGGTTATTATTAGTGTCAACTTTTTTTTTAAGTTTGTTTGTTTATTTCTTTAGAGAGAATGCACATGGACACGGGGCAGAGAGAGAAGGAGAGAGAGAATCTTAAGCCGGCTTCATGCTCAGTGAGGAGCCTGATGTGTGGCTCAATCCCACAACCATGAGATCATGAGAGTCAATATCGAGTTGGACATTTAACTGACTGAGCCACCCAGGACCCCCTGTGTCACTTTTGAAATGAGGAGACAAATGTACAGAAAGCTCAAGGAACCAGCTAGCCAGCAGCATCTAGAATACAGATGTAGGCAGGGTAGCTCCAGCATCTCCAGCCTCCACAACTAGGCTATTTGCTTCTTATTAGCAGCTGAACACAGCAGGGCCTTTCCAGGTGCCCCGGAGGGAGGACCAGCATCGCAGCTGCTGACCCAAGTGACATTTGAACTGCCTTTGAAGGAGCTAGGGTCTGGAGGGAACAGTAGGTCGTATCTGGATTCCAGGCTAGAAGGATGATCCAGCCATGAGCCAGGAGGTTCCTGTTGGAACATCGTCATCTTTGGGCAACCCAAGCATTTAAAACCCCAGTTATATACCCGCTGGAGTGCCTGTAGTTTCCACCACGGACTCTGGATCCACATTGCTATGTTCTGTTCTCGACTCTATGGTTTCCCATGTGTGAGCATGTGTGTGAGAGTGCATGTGAGGCCGGGCAAGGTGCTTATTCTCTCTATACCTGAGGCAAACTCATCTGTGTGATACAAAAATATTACTGTGGAAAACTCCTAGGTTTGGGGTGAGAAGTCAATGAGTTAATTTATTAAAACATGTAAGATGGCACGAGGAACAGGCTGGCCTCCCATATGCTGTTACACAGATTACGGTTTCTGGTGACTGCTAGGCCCCCGCCCATGGGTGCTTCCATCTCTCACCCAGGTAGCCCCCAGAGGAAGGGAGCAGAGCTGGCTGGAGGCCCTTGCAACCATCCAGGCAAGAACCGGACCCAGGCAATGAAAGCAGGAGGTGGGGGCAGGGTAAAGAGTGGGAGGCATTTTAGTGGGAGGATACATAGGTCCAGGTGAAGGAGAAAATCCAAGGGCAACTCCTTCTGTTTTTGATGACTTGGAGAATGGCATGGGCTTTCCCACATTACCTTGAACTGCTCTTTCGACATTTTCTCAGTCTCCAGCTCACATATTTAATCAGATTTGATATTCTTTATTGATGATTGCTGAGTGGTCTCCCTGCATTGATTAGGGCTCTGGGCATTCACTGGTCCCTGGTGGGCATTTGTAAAATGACTGAAGGCAGGAAGTCCGTTCTCTGTGATGAAAGCTTCCCTCTGTAGGTTCCAGGCTTGGCGATTCTAGGAGTCACAGGAGGACCTGACATTGTGGTCTTTTCTCCCAAATATCAGCCTGTTCTCCCAATCAGTGTCATCTTCTCTTCCTGAAAATGAGTGGGACCAAAGGAATATTCCAGACCCCACACTTTGTATCTCCGATGTTATGCATAATTGAATGTGTTTGATAGTTTCTATCATCTTGAAAAATCACTCTTCAAATACTGAAATAATAAAAGATCCATCAAAGAACAGTGGTGTAATGTTACCTTCTGTTCCCATGGAGACCAAATTGCTGGTGTTCAGCTGTGGGATTATTAACGGCATTTGCCCATATAATGTGTGTTGGCTTAACCTGGTAAGCAGCCCATGATATTTATCATCACCTGCAATGTGTTCAACTAATTTCAACTTACGTTTATTGTGGGGGTTTTAGGAATGGTTTTATTTGCCATTTTGATTCAATTCAATTTTCCTGAAGGCTAGATTGCCAATGCCAGGTAAGGAGTTTCTTGGCTGTGTTGCTTAGTCTGATGGGGAACGTTCTGTTCATACGTGGTGTGTATGTGTGTTTAGGGGAGATGGGTCATTGAACAGGATCCCTGGAGTGTAGACGCAGTGGCTATAGCACACATTGGGAGGCACTATGTTATATGTTAACTGGGAGGGCTCAGTTTCTGCAAACATGATCTCTTTGGAGTCTTCTAACATCCACCAACACATCTAAGAATGAGACCCATTCTAAAGGTGAGGAAACCAAAGACCTGAGAGGCCAGGCATCTATCCTAAGGGCAGTTATTTGAGCTGAAATTCTAACCCACCTCTGTATAATTCTGAGTGATTGTGCTGTGCATTTGGTATACTAGGCTAACTTACTTAGTAGTTCTGAACAGCACATAAAGCTAGCCGCCTGGGTTGTTCTCAAGGTTAATGTATTTACAGTGATTGGCACATGGCGAATATTGAGTAAGCAGTAGCTCTTGTCTCCTGTTTTCCTTCTCTTGTTTGTATTTTTTTCTTGTTTTTGCACAGCTACAATTAGAAGTCAAAGATGTTGAATTACTACTATTTTTGCTCATGTGCACAAAAGATTTTTGGTTAACGCAAGAGCTGCATTTACATGGATTCAGTTTTTGTTTTCTGCCAAAGTGTCATTGCTCACATATTTGGAAGTAATCTGAGTTAACCGCATTTCCATAAACACTAAATTTGCACCCATTAGACTCTACTGATTATACTTGGTATGAAGGGATATAGATTAAACGTGCATCCCATTGATAGCCTCGCTGTTGCTTGGAAGAAAGAGATTGTTTTTGTTATAGAAACAAGAACTCTCTCAATTTAAAAATCTGTCCAGAAGAAACCCTTACATTTCTTGCCTTCTTCCCATGGTTATATTGTAGTGACCTTGTACATCTTATCTTGTCCCCCAGTTTGTCCCCTTCACTCTACAAGCTCTGAGGAAGGGACCATGTCTTTCTTGAACACTGCTGTAGCCAGTGCCTCGGAGATGGGAGGACTCACTCCATATTTGTGTGGAAATCACTGATGAGGGAAGAGGTGACTAACCCTGTGAGGGAAGGAAGCAGCAGGCTGATTTTTCCCATCTTCTGGAGGAGGATGTTGAGATTCCAAAATCAGTTCTTCTAACACTTAAGCTAAGAGCTCCTTCAACCCTACCCTGTTGCTGTCCAGATATGAGTATCTGGAGATCTATGGATAGTTCTAGCCAGAAGGCACGTTTTCCATTAGTTACTACTTATGTAAACATAGGTCGTGGAAACACTTTCCAGACTCGACATCAGCGGGCACGCTGGCCAGATGCTATGTGGCGATGGTGACTTTGGTGACAGTGTGAATGACAGCCAAGGTTTACATCAGTTATCTCACTGAGCCCTCACGACAACGATGAGGCTACGTTGTAGCTATGGCGTCATCAGGAAACGGGCACCGAATGGTCGTGTTACTTGTCCAAAGTCACTTAGCAGCTGCTAAGTGAAGAGGTTTCGTGGGCTGTGCAGCCGAGAGCCTGAGTGAACTCCGCAGACCACTAGCTATGTGGGCTCATACCTCGGTTTCCCCCCTTACAAAATGGGGAGCCTTGCGGCTCTCTTCCACAGACACGGTTTATGCTACGTGAATGTGCTTTATGCGGTGTCCTCCAGGACAAAGGTTGCCGTGGATAAACCAGACTTCGGGGAGAGGATTCTCACTCTCCAGTCGCCTCCGTCACCAGCTGATCAGGTGCTCCGTTTAGAGGCAGCCATGGCTTCCAAGTGCCATCTTGTTTGCAAACATAACAGAGGACTGACCGCATATATTCCCCTAATGAGTGAGAAAGGCAGCATGTGAGAGTTTTCTTTTTCTCAGATTTACCCCTGGCCCACATTTCAGCATCCAGAATGAACATTCCTTTCCCGAGGATGCTCTGCCCGACCACCCAGACTGGCTACAGACCTCATGGCTCTCACGTTGCCTGCTTGGTGCAGCGCCCACCTCACTGGAGACGGTTGTCTGTGTTCCCTACCAGACCGAAGGCCCAGGACCGAAGGCAGACCGTGGCCTCCTTCACCCACGGCCCCCCTCGGGTGGGCGAGCACCTGCACGCTGTAGATACCATATGCATGAGGGCTCGTAAAGTGTAACGAAGTCCCATCCCTGAGTAGATTTGTCCTCTTATTCAACCTCCCCCCACAATTGTTGTAAATTGTGTTGATAGTGGCTTCATAGCCAGTTTTATTGGAGTCACTTATATTTTTATTGCTGGTCAACAACCCACTGCCAGCACCCACTCAGGACCTCCTATTCCTAAGGAGGGCACAACAGTGACGCGCTCTCGGAATCCTGTCCCCAGACCATTCCGAGTACAGACAGGGCGCTGATCTGCAGGCTCCGAGCTGTGCTGACTGTCCCTTTCGCTGTGGCACCGTCTGCCGTAGTGTTTATTATTGGAAACGAATCTCATCCCTCCCTGACTTCAGCCATTCTCTCTGCTTCACTGGCCGCTTTCTCTGGGTAGCAGAGAATCCCGTTCCGTATTGATCTCATTCACTTTCCCAGGAGAACCTTGGACAAAACTGATGCTTGCTCATGGCTGCCAGAAAGGCCGCCGGTGGCCTCAGGAAATGCTCTAACCTTTGCTCAGCCTTGCCCACGGGGTCTCAGCCCTCACGGGTGGAGACATCACGGGGAGCGTGCACAGCGCCCACCGCCCCGGGTGCCTGAGCTGCACTTTCTTGGGAGTCGGTGCTGACGCATCAAGTAATGGCAACACGATCCTTGAGTTCCACTGTGCTCTCTGCCCCGAAGGCCTTTTACCTGGTTGTTTCTATCAGTATTCATCGCAGCCCTGGGACGTGCTAACCCCAGGGGTGGAAGTAACTCGCCCGGGACTGTCCACATGACCATGTCGTCAGAGCTGGATTGCAGTATCCAAATCCAAGTGTTCGGTTTGCTACACGACAGGTGTCTCCAGTGATCACAGCCATGAATTCACAGAGACATAAGGGATGTGGTTCCACGGCCAACTTCCAGACCACGCTCTGTGCTTCCAGTCAATTAATAGAATAATATTAGCCAAACTAACGCTGAGTTCTTACCCTTTTCCAGCCTGTCTTAAGCCTGTGTACATATTCCATGATTTACTCTTTACTCGAACCCAGTGAAGAAGTGATTAGTAGTTCCCCCATTTTACAGATAAGGAAACTGAGGCCCAAGGCCAGGAGGGTTGTGAGTGATGGTGCCGGGATTCCAGCCCCAGTGGTGGGACCCTGGAGATGTCGTCTTGGCCAATACATCTCCCCAGCTGGCGCTCTCCTCCTGGGACCCAGGCCCTTGCTGTGTGTGTTGCTAATTTGAGTGAGGTTCCAGGGACCTCGTTCATCCTCGGCCCCTTCCTGTCTCGTGCACTGATGCCCTCATTGCTTCCTGCCGGACAACAAACAACTTCCAGACTTGCCTCCTTTCTTCCGAATCTCTTCCCTCTGTTCCATTTCCCCTCGGCCCCTGTGAGATGGTGAACCGTGAAATTATCCTAGTGACAAGGAAGAGAGACCCTCCCGCCTCAAAACCCACACCCGTCTTCATTCAGCCTCGTCCCCGCGTGTCCACGCTGCTGACATCATCTCAGTTTTATTTTTACTTCTGCAAAAGGTTTTCCTTCACACTCGGTTTTCCTCCTCCTTGTATCTTCTGATTTCTTTTAAATTATTAGGTCATTTCTTATGTGGCATTTCCCTTACTGGCCCAAGAAGAATGCACACGCTTTATTTTGTGCTGCAGTGGCATCGTGTGGAAACTTGATCCTAGCACTCACCAACCTGTCCTGAAGCCCTTCACCTGTGTGCTGCCACACACACCAGATCACACAGGCTTTAAACCCAGTAATCCTCTTTATTCCCTAGCCAAGCCCAGAAACAACACCCACAAAATGGTCCTTGAATAGATGTGTCCAGGAGTAACTTGGGCACCGCGTAAACATGTCATATACTCTACTTAATTCTTCTTTTTTTAACATTTATTTATTTTTGAGAGTGAGAGAGAGCGTGAACGTGGGGAGGGGCAGAGAGAAGAGGAAAAAGAGAGAGAGAGAGAGAGAGTCCAAAGCAGGTTCCGCACTGTCAGCGCAGAGCCTGATGAGGGGCTCGAACCCGTGAGATCATGACCTGAGCCGAAGGCGGACACTCAGCCAACTGAGCCAGCCAGGTGCCCCAAGTATTTTATTTAATTCTAAAATATGGTTGTTTGTAATAACACTAACCATAATCAGGGTTAAAAGCATCCAAAACTCTTTTCAAAAGAGATTTCTCTGCTTCGGTGTGGAAGTCATACTAGCAGTAACATTTGAGTAGCGGAAAGGACAAGGTAGCTAACGCGCAACAGTCTCCTTTACAAGGAGAAACGGTGTGGGGCCCTGCCTGGCCGTCTGAGACACGGGTTTGGTGAGGTGAGGGCACCGAACCCGGAGGCAGGCAGCCTGGGGCGGGAGACCAGTGGCAGGGTCAGAGCAGGCTGGTGTTGGGCAGTTAAAGCCGGGCAAGGAGAAGCCACAGGCATAGGGGCCGGCTTTGGTCTCTGGAGCAGGGCCTCTGTAAGGGAGCAGGGCCACCAGTGGAGTCACCGCGTGGGGCTGAGGCCAGACGGGCGGCCGCAGTCCCCAGGGTGGATGGGGTGCTCACGTCCACTAGCCCCTGCCTTCTCTCTCCTCCTCGGCAAATCCACGGCCCCGCGGTCTTACGTGGCCTGCCACTCCTCTGCTGTTTCTTTCACGCCTCGAACCTGCCCTTCTCTTGCTTAAATCCACCAGAAGCAACTTGCCAGGGAGATAAGCATCCTCAGTATCAGATCCTCGACAAGCTAAAATCCTCTCCCCAAAGGACGTTTCTGCCGGATCAGAGAGCCAAGTGGTAAAGATTTGAAGACCTCACGTAACATAAAAGGGAATCACGCGATGTTGAAAACAATGCATGGAATGTAACCACCCTCTGCCCACCTCCTGTAACTCGTGAGCCTGGTCTGATGAGGAAACACGAAATGCCACTCTATTACACCATAATGGTATTAATAAGAATAAGAGAATTAACTATAATGCTAATAACAAGGATTATCATTTTGTTCATTAGGTCTACTCTTTGTGGAATAACCAAATAATGCACTTAATATCCACCAGGCATTTGGTTTGCTCTATAGCTAGTCCTGTCAACAATCTTATAGATGGCATCTCATCCCAAAATTGTTTTTATTTTTTATTTTTATTTTTTTAATTTTTTTAACATTTATTTATTTTTGAGACAGAGAGAGACAGAGCATGAACGGGGGAGGGGCAGAGAGAGAGAGAGACACAGAATCGGAAGCAGGCTCCAGGCTCTGAGCCGTCAGCCCAGAGCCCGACGTGGGGCTCGAACTCACGGACCGCGAGGTCGTGACCTGAGCTGAAGTCGGACGCTTAACCGACTGAGCCACCCAGGCGCCCCCCAAAATTGTTTTTAATAGACAGACTGAGCATGTGCACATGTGGAGCCTGGAGGAGGTTACAGGTTGCAAAGCCAGTGTTTGGGTTCAGATCGACTCTGATGATGGAGTGCACACTCATTTCGCAAAACACACCATCTTTCATGACTGGTGATTTCTTTTAAAATTTTTTTTTAATGTTTATTTTTGAAGGAGAGAGAGACAGAGCATGAGACGGGGAGGGGCAGAGAGAGAGGGAGACACAGACTCCAAAGCAGGCTCCAGGCTCCAGGCTCCGAGGTGTCAGCACAGAGCCTGACGTAGGGCTCAAAGTCGCAAACCTTGAGATCATGACCTGAGTCAAAGTCAGATGCTCAACTGACTGAGCACTCAGGTGCCCCGTGACTGGTGATTTTTAAGAGACACTGATACATCTAATAGAGTTGGAGAATGGTATTTTTCTTCTTTAAGTCAGAGCCCTCCTCCAGCTAGACTGTAAAAATACATTCAGCAGAAAGGTGTTTGGGGTTTTACGATGGGCTGACAGCTGAACTGCTCATTCGGTGTGAGTTGTGCGATGTTGTTCTCAATTAGATTAAATGTTAAGAATCCCATTTGCCAACTGCTAACAAAAACTGTTGAACGTCGCACACGGTTTGGGGAATTGCTTGCAGAGAAGAAAAACTGGAGATAAAGCACCAGTGAATCAAAGTGCCAAAGCCATCCGGGTTTCGACAGATAGAGGCGGTACTTTTAGACGTGTGGCATTAGGTGTTTTCGACACCGGAGTGCTGTTTTGACCGCGGTCACCTTAGTTAAAGAATTTACTGTCTGCGGAGCCCTTGTTAGTAAACACAGTGGTGAAGTGGCCTGTTCACGCCGTTCGGAGGCTCTGTGCACAATACTAAAAAGCGAAGGGCCAGAAGGTCCCCAGTGTTTGGGAGGCCGCAGGGAAGCAGGCTCCGGTCCCCTCTTTCGTCCCCTTTCTATGCTTCCATCTCCTCAGCTCCGCAGAAAGGGAGGCAGTGTTTGCACAGTGCGGATGCTGGAATCATGGCCGGCGTCCTCACTGCCTGCGGGCCTCTGGCTTGTCCTGTCTGCTCTTGGGGACTCTGTCACATCTCCTCCCAACCCTGCAGACTGGCTCGCATGCGCCTCTCTTGTGTTCCCAGAATGCAATGATCTGTTCTTTGTCAGGTGCTCATTCTTTGCCAGATACGCTTCTAAGTACCTCCTTCCACTACCTGTCTTAGTCGCTCATCACCACAGTGCTTGGAAATAATTACCTTTGTTATGGGAGAGGCAGTGAATGATCACAAATACACAACAGGCTCGGGGCGCCTTGGGGGCGGGGGCTTGGTCTGTTGAGCATCTGACGTTGGTTCAGGTCACCATCGCACGGTTCGTGGGTTCGAGCTCCGCGTCAGGCTCTGCACTGACAGTGCGGAACCTGCTTGGGATTCTCTCTCTCCCTCCCTCTGCCCCTCCTCCGCTCGCTCTGTCTGTCTGTCTCTCAAAATAAATAAATAAGCTTAAAAAGTGTTTTAAAAACGCATGGTGGGCTCAAGACCACATAGAAGGTACACACGATATTCAGCAGAGCACCACCATGTGACAAGCAGTCACTAGATGTAGACCAGCACGGGAAACAGGTCAAATGCCGTGGCCTCAATTAAGAAGGGTCGCGGTGGGGGCGCCTGGGTGGCGCAGTCGGTTAAGCGTCCGACTTCAGCCAGGTCACCATCTCGCGGTCCGTGAGTTCGAGCCCCGCGTCAGGCTCTGGGCTGATGGCTCAGAGCCTGGAGCCTGTTTCCGATTCTGTGTCTCCCTCTCTCTGCCCCTCCCCCGTTCATGCTCTCTCTCTGTCCCAAAAATAAATAAACGTTGAAAAAAAAAATTTAAAAAAAAAAAAAAAAAAAAGAAGGGTCGTAGTGCAGGGCCAGCCCTATCACTTTGGTGCCCATACGTCTAGTAGCTTCGTGTTGGACCTGAAGCAAGTGCAAGTAATAACACCGCACAGCAATATTTGATTGCAACGTGGCCCTAGATGTGATCAGAATTTTACTTAAAATGTGCTCAGGTTATTTTTGGTCTGTTAATTTTGACAATTTTTTTTTCATAAGAAACTCTCAATTCCTGACACTGTCTGACAGATCCGTCACTCTGCTTCCTCATCCATAGATGAGGCTGATGTTGACCGGTACCTTACAAGGTTGATTTAAAAGCCCTGGATACACTACGATCTATTATGCAGATACTCTTGTTTTGGTTTCTACGATTGCCATGATCGTTCCGATGAAAGCCATACAAGCTTTGAGCTGATTTCCTATAAAAGTAAACATCCTCATATGATAGCATCCATGCGGTAGCCTCCCATTTGTCTCGATGGCCTCTCAGAGCAGCCCGATCTGTTTTCAACGGGGGCCGAGAAAGGGCTCACATTCACTGAGCATCGTCTCCGAGGAGTCGGGAATTGGCAGTCGTCAGGTGTGTGGGCTCTGGGATCAGGCTCACCTCATTCAAGCGACAGCCATACCCTGTTCTGATCATCTACCTTTGGGACGGGCCGTTACCGTGGCTCTGGCCACCTTGCTCTCAGACATGAGTCTGGGTACCCCATGCATCTCAGGTAAGGAGGCTTATGAGGAGACACATGGCTGTTTGGAAGTTTGCTATCAGAATGTAGAATCCATGTTCAGTGCTGATCTGCTCTGGTCTAGTTCCCAGGTTCCCTACAGAATGAGCCATGTAGAAAGAACGCACCAGAGGTACCAGGAGGAGAGACAAGGACCGAATCTGCATGACAGACTTCATAGCTCGCAGTAGGAGAGTGATTACGGTTGCTGGGTCGATATCTGCCCCAGTGTCGGCTGAAGGAATTTAATACCTTTCATAATTAAAATCACAAAAGCATAGAATTTTACACCTTTAAGAGACCATAGTGCACATCTCGAGTTTCCAAAACAGAAACAGTTTCAACAGTCACAGTATCCCCCTGAGACTGGGGATACCTCATTCTGCAGGTACGTCAGAGTTTGTGGTCTTGGAACCAGCCTCTTGGAGATGGTCAGGTACATCAGAGTTTGTGGTCTTGGAACCAGCCTCTTGGAGATGGTCAGGTACATCAGAGTTTGTGGTCTTGGAACCAGACTCTTGGGGATGGCAGTAATAATTACTCCACACTTCACGTGCTGCGTGATTAATCCAGCACTTCTGGGTGGCCATTATCCCTGTCCTCACTGCCTTGCCCTTGTTTGGGAAGACTTTGATTCTGGTGAATTCGGAATAGTGCCCTGTGGGATGAAACAGTGTGGCTATGCAGTTTTGGAACCCTGGATTTATCCCTTAGTAGTTCTGGAACCCAGGGCCATTTGTTTTTAATGGGACCCAGGGCCATTTACTTAATCTCTCTGGGCCCGTTCCACTTTTGTAAGTTTACATTATGATTTCAACTTTCCCGGAAGGTTTGGAGGACCGAATGCAGCAACTAGTGAGAAGGCAGAGTCGGAGAACAGAGCCTCAGCACGTGCCTACCCATCTCCCCTTGCCCGGTTCACTGGCACACATTTTGTACCTGTCGTACGTGTCTCTGGGTTCCTGGGAACTGAGTTCTGATGAACACGATGTGCCTGACCCTCCACGACCACGTCCCACCTGCGTCCTGGACTCGTGCGCCTCAGTAGGGTGGCAGGGGTTGTAGTTCCCTGCATTTTATTCATTTGCTCACCCGCGTCTTTGCTTATGGCGGTTTCTGTGCTTGCTCTCATCCCTTTTCTGCCTAACCATTCGAGATTCGGCTGCAGCATCACCTTTTTCTAGGGCGCCTCCCCTGCTCGCATCCTTCCGCACACTCAGCATCGTACAGTTTCTCCTGGTGTGAGACCTTCCTGCAGTTAGGGGTCTGTGCCCCTGGTTCCTCCAGCCAGAGGGTATTTTCCTCCAGGTGGGCCTCCGGTGTATTCTCATCTCTGGAGCTTAAGTGTTTATAGCATGGCGGTGGGCACCCCAGAGGCACCAAATAGAGAATAACTGGGGTCATGATGATGCACTGACCCCATTGACTTGGTGAAGAAAAAGAGAAACCCAATGGGACTCTCTATCATAATGCTTGCCATGTGTAAGTATCCTTCTAGTCAAATAGATCAACAGTATATAGGCATTCACCCAAAATGCATCACAGCCATTAAGGTAACTTGTAAGATGGTGATGGATTATTCAGGGTCAGTATATCAAGTTATTTCATTGCTAACGAATTATTGCCTTTTGAAGTTCTAAACATGTCAACAATCTCTTGGTCAAAAGCATAAGAGACTCTTAAAAACTGAGAACAAACTGAGGGTTGATGGGGGTGGGAGGGAGGAGAAGGTGGGTGATGGGTATTGAAGAGGGCATCTTTTGGGATGAGCACTGGGTGTTGTACGGAAACCAATTTGACAATAAATTTCATATATTAAAAAAAAAGAAAAAAATCTTTTGGTCAAACAGTAATTGACCAGTTTACTAAAGAAAATGCCACTAAGTACATTAGTGGGAAGGATTTGTATGGAATTCTTACCTGTAAAATCATTAGACTAACATTGTGTGTGTGTTGTGCTCTGTGGAAGGTAAGGAACTTTCCCTTTTACCCCTAGTCTTGACCCATGAGGGCAGCTTAGTCCCTGTCTGAGGTGTTAGAGCTGGAGAGTAACAAGGGTCAGACTTGACCCCTTGACCCCAGGTCATCCTGTAATGCTAAGCCCACTGAATGTTTATGGGTCTGTGGCTTTGCCCCACAAGATACAAGTAAAAGAAAATGCATGTCACAGTGATTTGGGGGCAAGCTGAATCAAAACCGTGCCTTTCAAAAAGTGCTGTTTAAAACAGGCTTATAAACAGGAGAGAAAGCAATATTTAGGAATCAGGAATGAAAACGATGACCACTGGTCTCCTCTGGCCCTCTACCCAACACTGACCAACTGTCCCACTTGCTTCCTGTGGCCCTGAGCACCCAGGCGATTGAGGCTGCCACAGCGAGGCAGCATTAACGCAGTGACTGTCACCAGAGGAGATCAGATCCGCTGTCGGGTGTGAGGGCGACTGGGACGTAATACCTTCTTCTCTCCAACTGAGTGCTGAGCCAGTCAGAAAGACAAAGTAATAAGACACGTTGGAGATGAAACTGAAGTAGGAGATCATAGGGCCACTTGGGTGGTTCTGTCGGTTGAACCTTTGACTGTGGATGTCGGCTCAGGGCATGAGTTTCATGAATTTGAGCCCCACATCGGGCTCTGAACTGGCAGCATGGAGCCTGCTTGGGATTCTTTCTCTCCTTCTGTCTCTTTCTGCTCCTCCCCTGCTCAAACTTTCTGTGTCTCAGAATAAATAAACTAAACCAAAGTAAACTAAACTAGGAGATCATTTGGCTTCCATCATTGACCGAGGGGACTCCCGGATATTGAACTCTAGAGTGAACTGCTTCCCTGCTCAGGTGTAGCAGTGCTGGACGGATGCAGGCCCCCCGCTGAGCACATCCTCTGCCAGGCCTTCCCCGGGACCGAGGGGGATGGAGATAAGCGCCTCCAAGGGAGGACTTGCTCCCAAGAAAAAAGACCAGGAAGCTCCCAGTTTCTTGTCCCAAACTCACCATTTGCCCAATAAATGGGCAGAGAGGATCTGGGGGTGTCACGCAAAGGGGTGTCCCTCCACATACAAGACGCATCGAGAGCGGAGAAGCCATGTTCTCGCCCACAACGTGTGCCTCTAGATCCACTCCGTGGGACCTTGTGCGCGACGCCCCCCACGATGACCCTTCAGAGAGCTCAAGGCAGCTCTTCTGCTTCACCGCGGCCCCCCCTCTTTTCCAGCTCTCGCTTCGGTCAGCCAGGTGGCTGGATTGCCCACAGGGCGGCAGTAGCTGGGAGTCAACGCACACTATCCCGTCCCTGATTCCAAGAGCAGGCGTGTGTACAACAGAGGGAGAGAAACACCAAGCGAAGTTTACTTCTTTTATGGCCGGAGCCACACAGATCTCTCTGTGGTCACTCAGCGGTCGCGTGGGGGATCCTTTGGCGCTGGAGCGATGTGCGGGTGGAGGGCAGCGAGCATATACGTGTAGAATGGAGAGACGCCTAGGCGGGAATGTAACCTAGACTGGGGACTGTCAGGTGCCTCGCTGACCCCCGTGCCTGACCTGCTTTCCTCTCTCCTGCTCAAGGAGCCGTGTGGGATGTCAGTAAGAGGACACTAGGGGCAACGTAGATCAAGTCGTGCTGATGCGAAGTCATCTGTGATTTCTAGATTTCAGCCACTTGTAGTAAGAGGTTCTTATAGTCCAGCCCACAGCTGGTTCCTGCAGTCTTGTGTGTTGGGGCACAAAATTGGGGACTGCTCACCCAGATAGCGGCCGTCTGTTGCTGACCAGATGAAAGAACAGATAGACAAAGGTGTTTTCCGGGATTCTGGATAGTTGGTTGCAAAGCAAAGACTAGCCCCAAGGGGTTTTGATTCTCTTCGGAATTTACAGAGCTGGGTACCTTTTTAAACCCGGGCTCTAACGGGAATTAGAGGCTCCACTCTTCAGAGCACCAGGGTGGCTCCGTCCGTTAAGCGTCCAACTCTAGATTCTATCTCAGGTCGTGATCTCGTGGTCCGTGAGTTCGAGCCCCACATCAGGCTCCACGCTGGCAGAGCCTGCTTGGGCTTATCCCTCTCTACCTCTCTCTGCCCCTCCCCAGCACCCGATTGCTCTCTCTCTCTCAAAATAAATAAACTTAAAAAGCAAATACTGGTACATTATTAACTAAAATCCCTACTGTATTTAAAAAAAAAAAAAAAAGGAAGAGGTTTGACTCTCCTGCATCCCGAAGGTGGGGACACAGGCTGACTCTATAAACCTCCCGCATCTCAGTTCCAAGAGTAAGGTCAGCATCGCGAGGCTTTCGGCGCCGGCCCGTGTCTGAACTGCTAATCCGCCACTTCCTTGCCGTGAGGCTTGTAGACAGGCTGTTTCCACACTGGGGTTCGGTTTCCCAGTCTACAAGATGGGGGCCAATAATTGCACTAATTTTGCAGGCTTGGCACAAGAATGGAATGACTAACACACATAGAACACATAATGCGTGACGCGTACTAGGGCCAAATAATAAACGTTAGTGCACTAATGCTATCGTAGTTTGCTCCTTGGTTAAAAATAAGATAATAATGAAAAATCCCCTGAATTACCAAGAAGAGGAATCCAGGGACCGAAAACTGGTATGAGGCACACAGCAGGCATCTGATGAACAGTAGCTACTATTAATAGAATTCTAGATTGTGAGGTCTGATGGAGCTTTTGCGTTCCTGTTTCAAATAAGCATCCAGAATATTAAAACCCCATTCCGTTTATGCCTTCTCCCGCAACTGCAACACAGAAGATGTACTGATATTTCTGTACAAAAACGTGCCTCACTTTCATGGGCGTGTTTGAATTAAATGAAAAGTTATCCGTGTTTACCCCGTGCCGAAAGAATATCAGATTGTGTGTGCATCTCACGTAAAGTGTAAGTTGAGTGTGTTTCTATAGGACATAGAGATCTAGAGCATGATTTTTGCGGTAGGGTAGCAAACCCAAATTCCAGTATCAATTCCAGAATTGTGTGAAAACCTATGGTTCTATTTACTTTTAAAGAAGATGTGGTATGTTTATTTATTTTGAGAGAGAGACAGAGAGAGAGAGAGAAAGTGAGCACGGGAGGGGCAGAGAGAGACGTAGAGAGAGAGAATCCCGGGCAGGCTCTGTACCTTCAGTGCAGAGCCCGATGTGGGGGTCGAACTCAGAAACGATAAGATCATGACCTGAGCCGAAATGAAGCATCGGGCGCTTAACCAGCTGAACCACCCAGGTGCCCCAAAACCTACGGTTGTAAGGAAGGGGGAGGTGAGGGTGATTTGCACCTTCAATCCAGGGCCGTGTTGCCTTGTCAAGACCCCCAGCAGATGCAACAGCCCTTTTCTCTTTTTCTTTTCTTTTCCTTTTTGTTTTCTTTTTTCTTTTGTTTTCTTTCTTTTCTTTTTTCTTTTCTTTTTTCTTTTTTTTCTTTTCCTTTTCGTTTTCTTTTCTTGTTGCTTTTCTTTTTTCTTTTCCTTTTCTCTTTTTTCTTTGCCCCCTCTTCCTTCCTTCCTTCCTTCCTTCCTTCCTTCCTTCCTTCCTTCCTTCCTTCATCCCTCCCTCCCCCCTCTTCCTCTGCCCTCCTCCCTCCCTGTCTCTTTCCCTGTCTCTTTCTCTCTCTCTCTCTCTCTCTCTCTTTCGTCATTGAATTTCTCTCTGCTGTTTCAGGTTCAAAGACAAATGACAAACCGCTTGTACCCTCAGGGGATTCAGGTAGGGTGGTGGGGGGGATCATTGTGGTCTAAGGAGGTGTGTGCAGGACCCTGGCAGAGGAGGAGCCCGGAGAAGCTTCACAGAGAGAGGACATTTGACCCAAGTCTTGGTGGTGAGTTTCAGGCAGCCAGAGGACAGGCCCTTAAAAGGAGAAAAGCAAAGAGAGCTGTGTTGTGCAACAAGAGGCAGCAGATGAGCTGGAAATGTGGTCGGGGCTTGAAGGCTGTGAGTGCCGTAGTCAGGAATTTGAACTTGATCTTGTAGACAGTGGGTAAAGCTGTGAACGAACTCGCACACACCAGTGCCACAGGAGGAAGGTAAGACCAGAGGGGTGAGGCCCATGAGGAGGGTGGTTTAATAATTAAAGCAAGCAGCATAGACTCAAACCAGGGCTGATGTGAGAGCGTGGTAGAGACAGAACCTTCGAGACTTTCTTACAGGTTCTAAGGTGAGAAAGAGATCTGGAGTCTGGGCGAATGCAAGGCTTTTGTGAATGTTGGGCCAAATGGGTCCACTAAAGATGCCCAAAGGGAAGAGAAGGATTGAGGGGGGACAGCAGGTTGCTCCTTTTAAGCTGCCTCTTTGACAACAGGCCGCCTATCCAACCGAAGCCTGGAATGGCGATCTAGAGCCCAGGGCAGGATTAGACCTGGTCACGTAAACGGGAGAGGCGTTAATAGGAAGGTCAGAGGTGATGGCAAGCTTGGCTCTCTGTTGGGGAATGAAGGAAGTACAAAGCAAAAAAACTTCCTGACGAACACCTCTTAAGTGCTGACTGTAAATCAGGCTCTCAGGTGAGCGCCGAGGCTTTCTTACTATCCCCACCTCTCATCTGAAACGATTGCTTCAGAAGGGAGGGGGCTAGCCCGTCACGCCATTAGCGAGTGGCTGACCGACGAGCAAGGCACAGGCCCGTTGGACTCCAGATTCTGTGTTCTCATCAAACCATGGTTCAGCAGGGACTCCAGTTGAGTTAAAATCCATTTTTAGGGGGGCACCTGTGTGGCTCAGTCAGTTAGCTTCTGACTTCAGCTCAGGTCATGATCTTGCGGTTTGTGGGTTCGAGCCCCGCGTCGGGCTCAGTGCTGACAGCTCGGAGCCTGGATCCTGCTTCGGATTCTGTGTCTCCCTCTCTCTCTCTCTGCCCCTCCCCCACTTGCATTCTGTCTTTCTCTCTCTCCTAAAAATAAATAAACACTAAAAAATCCATTTTTAGGTTTCTGAGAGGATCACTGTTGATGTCTAAGCTGCATAATCCGTAGGCGTATCCCTGGGGACCACCGGTGCATCCTGAGGGAGCCGAAGGTCCTTTTCACGCCCGCTGACCTTACCCTGGGACGTGGCTCGCGTCCGGATTCTACCGCGATAGTCTTGTTTGATCCTTAACAGCCGCTCGGAGAGGCCGCGTCATGACCGTCCGCTCTTCACCTGCTTTGTGCCTGTGGTGGGGTGGACCCTGGCCCGGAGCTCTCCATCGTGAGTTCACATGCAGCCTGATGTTCGGCTGGCCCTGCGTGAGGCCTGTGTGTCTTTCCAGACTGTTGGAGAGGACGGTGCTCGAGTGTCCTTTCTTCGTGTGGGGACACTGTGCCGTTCAGCCGCGCTCCGTGCACCGTCAGTGGAGGTGCACAGGCTCTCCCGCGCCGGCTCTGCAGGCCCGGGGGGGCGGCTAGTGGGGCCTTCTGCGTCAGCCCACTCACTTTCTGAGCCTTGTGCCGTTGGCTGTTTTACAGGGGACAAGATTTGTTTTGTTCATAATCGTCTCAGGCCGTGTATTTTATTTCTCTTTGGATTACCATTTTGACTTTATATTATCTGTCATCATATTGAATCAGCCTTCTGAAGATTCCCCAAAGATTACCCAATGTGTCTTTTGAAAAATCCTCATGAGATTGGTACGTAGTTTTAAAAGTCAAAGTCAATATCGGACTTCGAAGATCCCTTGCCTTCAGTAGGTCCTGAAGCATTTTCAAAAGGAGGCATCGGTGATAAGGAAATTCGTTGGCAAACAGGTGTCAGGACCAGAAAACGGGATGCTCGGGGCTGCTGGAAGCAAGCAGACTGGGGGCTCATAGCTTCCTGGATCTGATGCCTTTGTTAATCCCCTGTCCGCTTTCATTTCTGCTTAGTCACAGCCACTGCAGGCAGGACTTAAATTAATGCCTCAGTCAAAGCAAGCAGGCCTGATGGAACATCTGTCCTCTGCGAGGCACGGTCTCCAGGACGCATGTGGCACACTGAGAAAGGACTCCCCCCACTTAGCACCTGGCCTTGAGAATCATTTCTTCTGCGGGAAGAGTGGGGTGACCTTGAACAAATCATTTGATTCTTTGACCCACAATCTTTTATCTATGAAACAGAAATTGAAGTTCCTACCACTTATTATTTGATCTAATCAGAAAGAGCTTTGAGGCACGGTAAGTGATAAAAGCAAGGAATAGAGAACCGCCCAGAGCCTTTTCCCACGTGTGAGTGTGTCTGCGTGTGCTTCCAGGACGTGCATACATAACACACATGTGCACATGTATGTACGGAAGTCTTCTAGGAAGACCCACAAGAAATTACTGGACTCTGGGGAATGAGGCACTTTAGACTGTTTCTGGAAACACTGAGATTTTTTACCATATGTATATTCTAATTTTGAAAATCAGAATTAGAGCATCTGCTTTGTATGGTGTTTGCCAAAGACCAAATGAGGTCAAGATCAGGGGAATACCTAGATGCCTTGCGAACGGCGGATTCCTTCTTGCTCCTTGGGTCTGGGGGTCCGACACGTGCACTCTGCTACCCACAGGCTCTGCTTGTCTTTCTATAACTGCCCCGACTTCTGAGCCTTACCGAATAAGGATGAGAAATGGGGATAATGTGGATTACCTGAGGGCCTAGCTGACTGAATTCTCTGCTTATGAAATGGAAGAGTCTTTTGGTTCCAAACCTCACTGAATGTGTCTCGTAAGTTCAAATCCAAAGGGACCTGGCGGCCTCGTAATGCAAAGCCAGGTTTCAGTCGAGGCCCTGGGGAGGGTTCACGGAAGGCCTCTCCAGCGGGTCCTGTGGCACGCTGCCCACATCCCTCCTCGGGCCTGAGTCACTGCTTCTTCACACTGCCAGGGATGTCGGGAGCCTCAACCAAGCCCCTCTCTGGAGGGGCCAGTTGGCCAAGCCCCTCTCTGGAGACCGCTGTGTCTGAGAGAGCTGCTGACCCAGGCCCCACCTCCTCCGCAGGGTCACCCACACTCGATAATGGTCAGTGCATGGGTGCAGTCGTGCAATGCACGGCCCCTACTCTGAGGCCGACGGCCCTGCAGCTCCAGAGCCCCCCGTGGGATGGACTGAGGTCTCCGTTGTCCTGCACGACTCTCTCTGCCCAATCCTACTCTCCCGCAGCGTTGCCCCCCGACAGCACACCCAGCACCTCCTGCAGGCACCACTCTGTCTCAGTCTTTTTGCTAGGGACCTGACTTGCAGCCATCTCAGAGCCAAGTGACAGAAGCTGACCGGACGCCTCCATCCCGGTTTCCTGATTTGTAGCACCTTGTGTGACTCACTCATCGTGATGCTGTGATTAGACCCAGTACAATACACCTGTGATCGCCTGCCTTCGTGGCACCATTGAGAGTGCAGATGAGTGCCGATGGCCACGGACCCCTATCACACCTGTCCCGTCCCCATGGACCAACTCAGTCCTCCCCGATGGCAGCAAGGAAGGAGACCAAACGAGGCAGGAGGCTGCCACATCACCCGCTCACAAGAGCCTGAAGGGTGGGATTCTACCAACTCGCCGTCTGGAGTTTCTTGCAGCAGGACGGACAGGCGGCAGGGGATCATACAGAGCCATTTGTGTCCTTTCGTGGCCCCTTGAGCAGTAGATGGACAGGAAGGTCCCACATCCATGGAACTCTCCAGCCCAGTACTCAGCGCCTTCCTCCTCTGTGGACCAAGGTCCTCCCTGGGGCTTCCTTTCTCTGTGTCCAAAGCAAATCCCTTCTGAAATTCGCCCCAAGACACCCTTCTCTCTTGAGTTTGTGCCCAAGTCAGAACTGGCCTGTGTCCTCTCTTCTGTCGTGTCTGGGTCTCCAGGTACATCGTGACTTGGCCACCTTGTCCTCATCGCACAAACCATAGTTGGGTCATTATACCCGTTTAAGGCTCCCTACGTCTGTGAGCAGATGGCAACGTACGGAGCCTCTGAGGCCGACTTAGGTTCAGTCTCTCACCAAACGCACCTGCCATGTTGTGTATCTAAACCCACAACTACACCCCATCTCACAGCAGTGCATTTTTCTCTCTCTTGGACCACTCTCCCATCCACCAGGAGGGTCTCTACAAATTCCTCATCTCCCTGCGAGAGGAGACCCTTCTGTCTGTCCCCGTCTGCTATGAAGTGCTGTGCAGTGGCCGAGGAACACAGGAACTTGTGAGTGGGTCCCATTAGGTTATCCCAAACCTTGCAGGTCAGGGCCCTCCTCCTCCTCCTCATTCGTTGTTACTATTACTATTATTATTGCCATTATTATTATTATCGTTGTTGTTTTAATATGAATGCACAAGACAGAGGCTCGGCAGCTCTCCGTGTCTTTCCTGCACAGAGAGGCAGGGACTCAAACTCTCCTTTCCCTGGAACCGTGAGCCCCTCCTCGGTCGTTCTCCGAGCCAGCCGCGTGGTGGCCCCCAGCTTCTGTGTCTGTCCCGCCCGCAGGGGAGTTTCTATGTGCCCTCGGAGAACTGCATGCAGCACGCACACAAGTGGCACCGAGAGCTGTGCTTCCTGCTCCTGCACGCCTACCGGGGGCTCCGCGCCTACTTCCTGGTCATCATGAGGGACGTCCCCGAGCTGCCGCACACGGAGCTGGGTAAGGGGCCGGGCGCGGGGCACCGCAAGCCGCGGCCGACCTGCCCCTCTTGGGCCGGGCTTGAGAGAGCGGCATGTTTTGTGAGTGTCACGGTGGCAGATATGCTCCAGGTATGTGTCGTGTATGTTACCTTGTTCTGGGAGGAGGGAGTCTGGGACATGCACCTGCAGGAAGTCGAGGCAGGAGCCCCCCTCGGTTCACCCACAGGGCACTTACTGAACACCTGCTACGTCCACCGGGCACCGCTGACACCATGTTGACTCGCTTCCTAAGGGAAAATGCCAGTTTATAGCCTTTCTTTTTTAATGAGGCTGCAGTTACAGGATTGCAACTTACAAGAGGGGAAAACAACCCCCCAAATAATACATGTATTGTTATATATTATATACATATATAAATATATACATATATATAATGTACCTATTATATTATATACATATATAAATATATTTTTATATAACATATAATTTTAATATATATTATATTATTATATACATATATTTATATACATATATTATGTACATAAACATATTTTATATATAACATAATTTTAATAATAATTTTAATGTTTTACATATATTACATAAAATGTAATACCTGTTTCATATTTTCTATTTTAATAATTTTAGTATGTTTTTATAATCATATATAAAATATATAACATATTTTATATATAATATATTTTCTATATTTTGATGTATAACAATATATTTATGTATACTTTATAATATAGATATCTAAATATTTGCATATTTGTATATAAATATATGTTATATATGTTTTTAATCTGGATGATTATGGAAACGTCTCAGTAGCCATCATCTTTGGTTTTCTGGGGATGGATTGCTCCGTGCACTTCATCAGACATCATGGACATCACTGGGCCTGAATCCCTCTTTGTTGCCAGATGGTGGAACTGAGATCAGAGAGGTGCAGTGACTGCTCAGGGTCACACACAGCAGTGCACGGCAGGACTAAGACAAGAGCTCCTGCAGTGGCTCCTGGGGCAGGGTCCCTTCTATCATCCCTCTCATTGACAGCAGGTGACACAGTGTGATTCTGCTGTCAGTCCTCTGCTGAGGACCCTTTGCTTCCAGAACAGAGGCCAGGTCTTTAGCCTGGTTCAGGGTTAAGAACAGTCCTGCTGGGATACCTCAGTTTCCCCACTTACACCCCTAGACCTACTGAGCCGGTCTTGGCTTTGGAGGTATTTATGGCCTCATACGTTGTCCATTACCGCACTGCACACACCACACGAGAGTGATAGCCTATTTGCACGTTTCTCATCCCCACCAGATGTGGGGTCTTGGAGAGCAGAGGCCCCCTCAGATGCCCCCTCTGTGCCCCCCCAGGCACAGATCCCTCGTACACAGTGCCTGGCCTGCAGGGTGAAGGAGTCGGTACAGGGCGGTTGATGAATGGTGGTGCCATGTTCCCATCCGGGCTTACCAGCTCTGACCCCCTAGACAAGTCAGGCACTACTCTGAATCATGCAGTAGCAACGTCGAATTTTTTCCGGTTCAGATGTTATACACACCATAAAAGCATGCACAGAATCAGAGACAGCTTACGTAACCCAAAGGGAAAATGGAGATTGTACACGGACAGTTGACTTGTTGTTTTAACTTTTTGCCCAGAGGAACTGGGTTTATTTGCTCACTCATTCACCATCATGTTTTTATCAAGCCTCTACTATGTGCCAGATGCCCCGGACACAGTCATGTTCAATATGACACAAGTCCGCTGTGCCTGGTGGGACTCACAGACCTGAGGAAGGTGCTGGATGGGGGCAGGGGGGTAAGGCATGTGCTTATCAGGACATCAGTGAGGATCCGGAGGTGTTGATGGATTGGTCCCACTCATCTGGGCAGCAAGGCTTTCAAGGGACCTGATGCCGTGCCCAAGTGCAAACCCCCGACCACGTGTCATAGAACTAGGGGAGAGTCCTAATACAGGCAGATGCAAGCATTAAATCACCACTGGCCGGAGGCCAGAGGTTCCTGCTGATCAGAGGTGAGATCGCCAGCTCCTCTGTGGGTGGCAGGGAAGGTCATGATGACCCTCAGTGTCAGAGTCAGTGGTCTGGGTTCAGCTCTAATGCTCCACTTCTCTGTGCTTCCCAGCATTCACCTGGCTGATGGAGATCCAAACCCAGGCCCCACATGCGTCACACACACGGATGCATGTACATCCACACCTGTAGGCACATACCTGCAGAAGTCCAGAAGAATGTGGGATCGCTCTGAACCCCACAAAGTGCTGTGTGAATGTGGGGGCCTTCTATTCCGCAGAAAGGCATCCCTGAGATGCTGTTGACCTTTATCTAGTATGAGGTCACCGGGCTCCAAATCAGGTTTCTCCTTTTTATAAGTATGACCCCGTTAGGCAATTAGAAGAGAAAGAGGGAGAGCCCTCAGGCCGTGTGTTTCTTTCTGGGACTCAAACGCCAACCTGAACGTATGCTTCTTTATTGTAGTTAGCAACTGCAACTTTTCAGCGTGTGTCCATTTTATTGTGCATCTTTTTGTTTTTTCTTCCTAGAGTCCCTTGCTGTTGAGGAAACGCTTTCTCAGTTGTGCTCCGAGCTACAGGTAATTAGAAAACTGGTCCTGTGGGTCCAAAGGGCAGTCGCGGTACAGGGCCAGCATGGGTGCTGGCTTGATGTAGAAGTCAGAGATGAAAACACGGGGCACGTATGCTCCCTCTAGACCTGCACCTCCTCTACCCCCTCACCCTTTGTTCTAAGTGTCACTAGACCTCTAGCTCTCTGCGAGAGGCTTTGGGAGAAAAGAAACCAGTTAACAGGTCTCTGTCCCTGGAGCTGACGCTACATCTATTTGTCGATTACTCATCCATTTAACGAAACGTATTAACGACCAACTGTGTGCCTCTCCCGGAGGGTGATGGAGACTTTGCGCCTGTGCCCAGATGGCCTCAGCCATGGCTGGGGGCTAGCAGCACGATGATACTGACGATGGAAACAATTGCATTTGCCAAGGGTTCATCAAGCATGCATCGAGACTATGTGCTGAATATCGGCACTTGGCTAATGGGTGCTGTTGTTACCTGCGATCCCTGGAATACTTTCACATCCCGTTGCGTTGGGTGGCCTAGGTGCATACTGCACACTGTCCTTCTAGAGCAAGAGGCAAATTAAGGTGGAACCAAGGCTGGCAGCTCGCGGTTGGTGACACTTTAGTCAGTGCTAGAAGCTGGGCTCAAAAGACCATCTCATTGCAAAGTGATGCCCCTGTCTCGTAGACCAGTGTTTTCAACCCTTGCCGCACAGTTCCACACTTGGAACTTGAAGGATGTGCCTTTGCCCGGGTCCAGCCTGAACCGGTGGAGACAGAGGATGAGGGAGTGGATCTCAGGTATTTGTATTCATTAAACGCTCCCCGGAGCAGTCAAAACCACAATGAGACATCACCTCACTCCTGTTAGAGTGGCTGTTACCCAAAAGACAAGAGCTGTCAAGTGCTGTCGAGGATGAGGAGGAAAGGGAAGCCTCGTGCACTGTTGGTGGGGATAAAAACTGGAGCAGTCACCGTGGAAAACACTGTGGAGGTTCTCCAGACGTTTAAGACGGCAGCTGTCATAGGATCCAACAGTTTCGCTACCGAGTAAACATCCAAGGATGTAATCACCATCCCGAAGAGACGTCTGCACGCCAGCATCCGCTGAAGCGTTATTCACGATAGCAAAGGCCTGGAAACAACCTGGGTGTTCATGTGCGGACGAATGGGTAAAGAAAACGTGGTCTATCTGTGCAGTGGAATACTATTCAGCCATAAGAAGCAAATCCTGCCATTTGCGACAATGTGGATGAATCTTTTTTTAAGTGTATTTATTTATTTTGAGAGAGAGAGTGGGACAGAGAGGGGGAGAGAGACAGAGCGCAGAGAGGGGAGAGAGAGAGAGACAGAGACAGAGAGAATCCCAAGCAGTCTCCACACTGACAGCACGGAGCCCGATGTGGGGCTCAAATTCATGAACCGTGAGATCGTGATCTGAACCGAAACCAAGAGTCAGCCCTGCCCGACCGACTGAGCAATTCAGGTGCTCCACAACGTGGATGGATCTCGAGGACACCATGCTAAGTGCAGTAAGTCGGGCGGAGAAAGACCGATCATGTATGATCTCACTTACCTGTGAAACGTAAAACAAAAACCCGAGTCCTAGGAACAGAGCACAGCTCGGCGGTTGCCAGAGGAAGGGGGAGACAGCGGATGGTGGTCAAGAGGTACAGACTTCCTGTTAGAAGATGAGTAGGTTCTGGGAGTGTCATACACGGTGTGGAGACTGAAGGTGACAGGAGTGTTCTGTGTGCTTGAAAGTTACTGCGAGGGTAGATCTTAAGTGCTCTCATCAAAGAGGGGAAGCGTGGTAAGCAGGTCAAGTGACGGATGTGTTAACTAACCCGATTGCAGTGATCACTTCACAGTGTATGCATTTATCGAATCGTGATGCGGTACACTTGGAATGCCCAATGTTCTATGTCAGTTATTTCCCAGTAAAACTAGAAGAAAAAAATTCGAAAGGAAGAGCTCCCCAGATGAGTCTCCTGTGCCACCAGGGTTGAGAGCCCCTGGTCTAAAGCGTGTCATAAAGTCAGCAAAACACTTCCTCCCGGTGGTAAGGCAGAGCACAGAGGTCGTGCTGCGTGCTGGGGTGTGGAAGGGTCTAGAAAGGAAGGGCCATCTGCTGGGAGCCCTGAGGAAAGGTGGGGCTTAGGTGTCACGGTCAGCAAGGAGTCACATTGCAGGCGCTACTCCTGATACAGGTGGGGACACGTGAGGGACACAGGAAGTCAGCTTAGAGAGTGTGGAAGGGAAAGATATGGCTGGCAAGGGACCTGGATGCCACCACGAGGAGCATACACCCCCTAAACGTGGAGGTGATGAAGGCGGTGCACCAGAGGGACGGCAAAGCGGTCCACCGGGCGGAAGACAGCAGGGGCCGCCGCTCTCCCCTTCCCCTGAGTGAATCCAGGGTGGCGGCACCTTGGAAAGGTCCGCAGGCTTCCAGGCCCAAGTCCAGGCTCCAGCCCTTCCTCGCGTCAGCTGTGTGATCCTGCACCTGCGATTTAAGATCTCTACGGGCCTCGGATTCCTGTGTGTGTGTCGTGCTTGTTTTGAGGGGCCCAGGAGAGAGCTCACGAGAGGACCCTGCGAGTGCCTGGCCCAGGGGTCTGCCGAGCGGAGAAAACTGGGGGTCTCAGCTCCGCCCCTTGCGGCGTCCCAAGGAGGCACAATCTGCGAATTACCGAACTCTTAGTTCTAGTTTTAGAAAACGCGGCCGTGCACGGCTGTTCGTCACCCCGCCGACCGTCTCTCCTCCCGCTGCCAGCGCGGTGTGCGGTCAGAGCTGGGGTGTTCCGTGCGTTCTCCGCTGGTGGCCGTGCCTGTGTCGCTCCGGTTCCCAGACAGCCAGCATTTCCCGAGTGTGCGCTCTGAGGCAGGTGCAGGTTAAGCGCTTGTGGTGTGCAGGCTCCCCCTGTAACCGCTGGGACTCTGCCTTCTTTTTTTTTTTTAAAAAAAGGTTTATTTATTTATTCTGAGAGAGACAGAGAGAGGGGAGAAGGGGAGGGGCAGAGAGAGAATCCCAAGCAGGCTCTGCACTGTCAGCACAGAGCCCGACACGAGGCTGGAACTCACGAACCGTGAGATCGTGACCTGAGCTGAAATCAAGAGTCAGACGCTTAACCGACGGAGCCACCCGGGCGCCCGGAGACTTTGCCTTTATAGAAGCACTCGGCCAGGGCACCCAGTAAGTGGTGGAGGGAGATGGGGTGCCCGCTCCCGGGCTGTGCAGCGCCCGGCCCTCTGCCTCAGTTTCCTGCCATGCTCCTCTCCTCAGGGTGACCTCACTAGGTGCCGGGTGGATGGGGGGCTGTGGTCGTGACCCGGAGTCATGACACGCTGCAGAAGTGGCCCTGTCCACGCCAGGGAGACCTGGCTTTGAATTCCACACCTACTAACCGTGAGACTTTAGACAAGTTGCTTACACTTTATGGGCCTTGATTTTCTCATCTGTGAAGTGGAGACACAATCACTTGGTTTTGATTAACCTCCTTTTCTCCGAGTCATAAGCTCTCACGCTGGCGGGCTGCGGGCTGCTATTCTGTGTGCGTTTCCTCAGTTAACGGACGCAGCAGTTCTCCAGCGTGGGCGATCCTGTTTTTCTCAGCGGATGAAGCATCAGGGCTCAGCTCACAGAGGACGGGTTGTTCGCCCAGAGTCACAGCACTTGGCAGAACAGGGTCAGGCGCCGGCCGCAGAGGCATGGAGCCCTCCCCCCTCCTCCACGACGCCCTCCTGGGAAGCAGAATCATCGTTTGCAATCCATGGAGGTGGAGCTCGTGGGGCATCCCCATGCGGCCCTGGCGGGCGGCAAACGCACAAAAAGCTGACCATCCTGTTTGCTACAATCATCACGCGACCTCGCTTGTCACTTCCCTGGCCATAAAGTAGGTTTTGGCACCACACGTGCCCAGCAGGGCATGTGGTTCAAAGGCCGTGCTCCACTTGTCCCCGTGACCACAGAGGGTCAGTGTTTCCGCGAACGACCCGGGAGAGTTGGCTCAGGAGTTCTGATTCGTTTCAGCAAACATTTTGTGAGTCCCCCAGGACTCGCCAGGCCCTGCACTAGGCCCTGAGGACTCAGCGGGGATCCCCTTCCCTTGGGGGACCCACAGCCTAAGGAAGTGACTTGGTCACTCTCGAACCTCCAGTGCCCGGAAGGGCTCATTTGTGGAATGAATGGGTGCACTCATGAATTGCAGGAATGCTACATGCTACCAAAGGTGACCCTGGTCACGCTGGTCCCAGCAAGTGACCCTGGAGCAGCTGTGATCACCCCAAGGCTGTTGGCTCGTCTCCAGGAGGAGGCGGGAGTCAGCACGCTCATTCACCGGCTCAGCAACCCCTGAGCGTCGCCACCAGGGAGGGCCAGTGGTCAGAGGCCACTTCTGCCGGACCGCACGGCACAGTCCTGAGGATGTGGGCTGGCTGTCCAGTTTGGCCAGGCCATGTCCCCTCTGGGTGACTGCTTTATCGCGTGTACAGGACCGTTCTCAGGGCGAAATGAGCTCACACATGCACACGGTTCCATTGCCACTTGTTGGCTCTGTCCCCATAGACCCTGCGTGCTGGTGGAGGCTGCAGATACGGACACAGACGTGTGTGTTTGTGGGACTTCATGAGGATGTGTCACTAGCTAAATTGCTGTGGGGAGACAGATACTAGTGGACCCGAGAGCGTAGGCTCTGTGGGAGAAAGCCTCCTGGTGTCCAGTAAGAGGACAGTCTGGGCAATGGAGGTGAAACGGAGAGCCTCAGAGCCAAGGCCAGGATTATGCATCAGTGAATGGGGCTCCCAGAAGGGGAGCCAGTGCGGCGACTGAGGCTCCGTCGGGGAGCCTGGGCTAACGATGAAGGAGCCTGCGTGCCCTGCATGGTGAAGAGCTTGGATTAATCCCCAGGCCACAGGGAGCTGTGCAGGAAGGTGACAAGCTCATTGGGGACCGTGTGGAGGAGGCGAGAAGGAGAGCGGGCCTTGAGGCAGGAAGGGTGGCTAATCACATTTACAGCTAAAGCCAGTGACAACACAGGCTCGTGTGGACTGGACGCTGGCTCCCACCTGTGACACACTGGGCACTCCCTCCCAGCAGCCCTGAAAATGCAGGGGGACGCACAGACATGTCCCCATTCATTTTGTCACAGCGGCACCAAAGGGTGGCCACCACCAAGGGGTGGGCTCAGCGCCTGGCCCCAAGGCGGTCTGCAACCCACTGCTATATTGACGTATCTGGTCCCTGTGATGGTTCGGGTGAGAGCCGGGCTGCCGCCGAGTCTGTCTCATGAACAGCCAGTGGGTTGCCTTCCTCCTTTGGCGCCAGACCCCTGGTTTTGAGTGATGGTGTGGCTGCGGGCTTAATTTTGTAGAGAGCAATCCAGGTAGCCCACTGATGTAAGGGTGTGGCTGGGTGAGGGGAAGGGAAGCAGGGACTGGGGGTGGGCTTCAGCTACAGAGCTGCCCTAGTGCTGGCGGCGGAAGAAACCGAGCCCCCTCCCCGACTCCCCAAAAGGGTGCTCACAGCCCAGCAAGTATTCAGAGGCAGGATGTCGCCACCTAGTGGTCAGTCACACCAAGGACTGAGGCGTCCCTCAAAGGGGATGGATGGAGGTGGGGGCTGGCGGGGCATCTTTTCCAGTGATTTACCAAAAGTTGAAAACATAGAGTTCTGTAGTCATGGAGCAGTTCACATGTATCTTTATGCCATGTGAATCGTATAACATTTATTAGGCGCCTACTGTGTGCCGGCCACTTTGCTCGTCATTGGCAATACAGTGATGGGGACACTTTCCCAGGGCTAGCAGCCTGGCCAGAAAGATTTGTTCAGAAGCTGCCAGTAAGGTCAGGGCTCCACCGGGAGGTGTAGGATGAGGGGCTCCTGGCTCTCTGAGAGGCTAACCACGAAGGAGTCCGTGTGTGTGCCCAGCAGGAACGTGTGTTCCTCCTAGCAGGAAATACTAAAAATAAGTTATCAGGTATAAATGAACAGCTACCAGTTGAGGTGGCCTGGGTTTTTCTTGTGTTGTTTACTTAATTGTGTGGATTTTTTTTTTTTTTTTTTTTTTTTTTGGCCAGTTACCTTGCCAGAGGGTTTTTTTTTTTTTTTTTTTTTTTAATTATTTCACTTAGGCCTGAGTACATCTTTGTGATGTGGGTCAAAACAATGACCCACTGATAAGGATGTTACAAGATTTCTTACTGAATCCTTGCTTTGGTCTGTAGGTTGGGCACGTAGGTTTCATTAGCCCAGTCGCCTAGCAGAGAAACGAAAGCTGTCGAGAGTGACTGTCCCCTGTGATCACGGCGACTTCTCCCGTGGCCAGCCACAGTCTCTGGCACGGTTACTTTTCAACACGAACTCTGGAGGGCACCTCACAGCTCTGATTATTTAGAGCCGGGGAGTGACAGAGCTCAGCCAGTGGAAGGTCTTTTGAGTACCATCCATTTCGGTCTCCAGTTTCAGAATTTCTCAAACTTGATATGCTTAAGAAATAGCTGGGAATCTTTTTGTTTGTTTGTTTGTTTGTTTGTTTGTTTGTTTGTTTGTTTTCTGGAAATCTTGCTAAACACAGATTCTGATTTGATCTGGGCTGAGGCAGGAGATTGTACCTTTATAAGATTTTCCAGGAGATGTCAGTGCAGGTACGACCCCCCTCTGCCATGCTGTGAGGCCGGGCACAGAGGCTGATCCCCTCAGCCTGGGCTTCCCTTCCCCAGGGAACCTCCCAAGCTGCACCCCCCCCCCCCCGCCCCGAACATCTCCACTGCGGAGTGGGGCTTTGGCAGTAATGACCAGCATGCCCTCAAGGCCCCCTCCCCTCGAATGTGGGAACTGTTCACAGACCCAGAGGGACCCGGCCACGTTGTATGATCACTCTGACGACAGGGGCCTCTTCTGTAAGTGCAAAGCTCTGGGTGTCAGAGAACCTGGTTAGTTCAGGGAAGGTACAGAGGCTTTTATTTACCTTGAGAACACAACACAGCTATCACTTCCTCCAGGAAGCCTCCCTGACCCTTCTGCAGTAGTCAGTACATAGCTCTTCCACAGCACTTAGTAGGTATATTATAACTGTCTAAATGATTGACGGTCACAGGGCCATCTGCCTCTTCCAGGACTGGCTGTATTCTTCTGTGGCTCCCCCAAGCTCCGCACACCCCTGGCACATAACAGTCACTCAATAAACCGGGGGTGTGAGAGTGAACAAAGGTGCATGGTTAGAACCCAGGTGAGCGGCAGGGGTGAGTGGTGGAGCGTTCCTCAGGCAGCTTCACCCGCAGCAGCGTGGGGCCCAGTTGCCTCCTTGTTCGCGTGAAGGGCCTCTCCTCGGTCTTGCGTGAGAAGCCCCTCCATGCCCATCATCTGTAATGACACAGGCCCAGGCGTCTGTGAGAGGGAGGAGAGTCCTCTTGTGGCCTAATCAGAAGCTTCCTTAACCTTTTCTGGAGCCCTTTCTGTAATCAACCGGGGGAAAAAATAATTCTCCCAAAGACACGTTCAATGAGTAGCTTTGCTTTTTCGCTTTTTCGCTGTGGCAGCCGAGCTCGGGGTTCACGCTGTGTTTCCTGCTTCCACTGCGGCGGGGGTGGGAGAGCCATGGCTGGGAGGTCTGGTTACCGAGGCCTGGGGTGCCTCTTACTTATGCAGAGTCACCAGATTGTTCAGTAAAGAGTGACTAGATCCCCCCTGCTCGTCCACCAGCGCGTAGTTATTGGGAATACAGAGAAGGCTGAGTCTCACGGCGCAGGCAAAGGAGGGCTGTAGGAACCACGTGTGGCCACGGGTGCCGTGAGCGTGGTCTGTGCGAGGTCAAGTAGGCTTCAGGAGAGCGAGGTTTGACTTACCCTTGAGCAGGTAGATGTCTCGAAAGAATCATCGGGAACAAGGGGGAGCGCATTGGCTCCTTGAACAGTTCTCTGGTGGGGAACAGACAAGTCCAAAGTGACGAAGGGAGGGAGAAGGGAGCTGGCTGATGAAAGGAGGTCCTCGGGGTGGATGTGCTGTCTGGTCAGAGCCTGGCACGCGGGTGTAGCTGGGTGTGTTCGGGCCACGGGAAGCGGGACAGTGTGGCCGGAGCAGGGTGTGCCCTGGGCCAGAAGGGAAGGGAGCCAGAGGTAAGGCAGGCCGTGGTGTCAGGGGTGAAATGGTGCCGAGCGCTGATGCACGTGTTTGGTGCTCATTAGCGAGGGGAAGTGGGGAAGAGGGGCCACTCCTGGTTCCACCCAAAGACCTCACATTCCAGCCTAGAGGATTCCCAGGGGCTGACCATGTCCCCCGCTCTCCCCAGCCCAGTGTTCACTTTTCCGCTTCTGAACGGTGTTGGCCACCGACGGTGGGGCTGAACCAAGAGTGGACAGTGCCCGTTTGACCCTTGCCTCCTAACAGAGCCGCTGCGGGAAGTAAGCTTCCCATCAGAAGAAAGTGGGGCCGTTCTCCCACTTGGGAGTTTTGCAGCTGGTGTATTCATCAAAAAGTGACCTTTCCTGTGGGAGGAAGCAGCTCAGAGATGGCTTCAGTTGGTTGACACCCGGTATCTAGAAGCCAGCCCTTAATTATAAACTAACGATACCTAAAGAATTAAGCTTACTGGATTCAAAACTCCTCCCTGCCTCCTTTTCTTCCTCTTAGATACATGCCTCACTCCAGCCACCTGCCTTCCTCTGGCATCAGCCTGTAGTCCAAGGAAAGCAAAAGGCACTTCACTGTTGTGAGCAAGGCTTCGAACTTACTTTTCCTATTGTTACGGCATCCACTGAGTGCTCACTTGCTTTGCACACCCATTTCACAGATGAAGAAGCTGAGGCCCAGGGCAAAGAAGGATGGCAGAGATGGGCTTGAAGTGGCTGCGGTCATGTGTCCCTGATGCATCGCCCATGATAGAGAGATCCCCAACCCTCCCCATGGTTAACTCTCCTCTGTTCAGTGGGGCTCCCTGCAAGCAGAGACCTTCTCTTGTTTGTCTTTGTGGCCCTGTTTGTTCCAAACATGTGCCTGGGACATGGAAGATGCACATCTAGTGCTTGTGGAACCCATGGTGAGGCCTAGAAGTCAGTGTCAGGCCTTGACACCTGGCTTCTGCCTCTCCTCGGAGACCTGATCTCCCCTCTCCAGAACCAAAGTGCCCCCTTCCCCTGTAGCAGGTGGCCTCCCAGTTCTACACTCAAGCTGTCCAAAGTTCCCGTAAAGGCTCTAGGCTGGCTTCTTCAAGTTGTAGTTAAGGCCACCCGTGATCCCCCATAAGGTATTTAGAGCAATGGCGGGAGGATGGTGGAGGGCTGTTGGGCACCGCCCCCCCCCCTTTTGGGAATCACCTAGACTGGTTGGTGCCCTGAGGCTACAAAGACGTAAGCACTTCTCAGGAAGCATCCTCAATGCCTCCTGTGTAAAGGCAGCTTGGTGCTATGGGTCTGTGGTTAGACAGCCGAGCCACTGATTCCCAGCTCTGTGTGACCTTGGCTGTGCTACTGTAGTCCTCTGATTCTCGTTTTCTTTTTCTGTGCGGTGACGTACAATACCAGACGGTAATGGTAGGGATGGAGTGGGGAAGTGCCTAGGGTTCTACCTGCCAAATGGTGGCCATGAAGAACTGGAGTCCGTAGAGAGTACAGAGGACGGAACTCAGGATGCAATGCGATACAGAATCCAGAGAAAGGAGCGACGCACTAAAAGCAGAGGGGTCTTCCAAGAGGAAGACTGCAGGAGCTCCATGGGGAAGAGGTTCTTTACTACCCCCTTTTTGGCCTCTCCAGGTGTTGAACAATCCAGAGAAGATCGCTGAGCAGATAAGTAAGGATCTCGCCTGGCTCACCTCCCACCTGATGGCTCTCTGGACCCAGTTCCTAGACACGGTGACTCTGCACTCCCAGGTGACCACTTACCTCACCCAGGAACATCACACCTTGAGGGTAAGGTGTCCAATGGTACACAATCTCTAATCATGCGCGCGGGGGATCCCTTGAGGAAGCTTGACGACAGTTAGTTCGTTGGGCAGGACAGGAATTGGGGTTGACTTCCATAGTCAGTGCTGGTCCTGAGTGCTGGTCCTGACCCCACCACCAGCTCGCAGGGAGGCTTTATGAACTTGTTCAGCCTCGGAAACTGTTGCCTCCACCGTTCATGAGACCCTGCCTTGGCTACCTGATGATAACAGAGCCTGCCTTGTGGGGTGTGACGAGTGCTTAGAAAAGTGTTTTCAAATGTAAGATCTTATTCTTTGCCACCAGCTCAGGTGCACACGGATAGGTCCTAATGCATAGTAGATGTTGGTTGGTCTCCTCATTTACAGCAAGAGAACCGAATATCTGGGTCCACAAAGCACTTAGTGGACACACTTCCATGACTGGCTTTGCAAATTCTGTTTCGTCTGCACTTACTTATGGTCACAGTCTTCGAGTGTCTTATATTCTAGTAGAAGAAATGCAACCTGAGTAAGAACATGACAGAAAGCAATGCAGGAACAGATTCATAAACATGCATTCAACTGTGTCCATAAGCCAGCTTTGGGCTAAGAGCCCCAAGTGAGAGAGGGTAGCTGTGGAAGTATTTGTTTCAGACCACCTGGGTGGGGGGCTCAGCTGTCCTCAGTACATGCCACTTACCTCCGTGAGCCCCAGTTCCCTCTGAAAAATCAAGGTCGTGCCCACCCAACGAGTTAAATTGTTTACATTATCTTATTCCTCAGGTCCGAAGGTTTTCTGAGGCCTTCTTTTATATGGAGCACCAAAAAGTTGCAGTCCTGACCTTTCAGGAAAATCTGTAAGTAACCAATCGCGTGCCCGCATCACACTGTAAAAGTAGCCACCCGAGACATTCTTATCCAAAGGTACTTCTTCCCTCGTCTCCGCCTGCAAAGGAGAAGTCTAGCCACCTTTGCACATTCAGGCTGCCTTTTGTCTGCAGGCAAGAGAGTCAGACAAATTGCAGAGGCGGGATCTAGCAGGTGGCAGAGAAGGTCAGTAGCCAAAGTTTTCTTTCGTTGAGTGTTATTATGGTTCTATAGACAGAATCAAGACTTCCCAGGTCCCTGAAGACATCTGTGCTGAGTCTTTGTGAAATGAATGAGAAGTAGGTGGTGTGGCCACAAGCAATGTCAGAAAAAACACAGAACTCGCTGGAGACTTCGCAGGAGCTTCTAAACGCACTTAGCATAAGAATGAAGACCAAACTGCCTCATTAGGAGGGCTGATGAATTTCTAAGTCTGCCTTCCTCCCAAATTAAAGAAAAAATGAAAACCATACAAGAAAAATCAGAGGGTTAACAAGAAATGAGGTCATTGTCTCCTAGATCTCCCTGGTGGGGAGGGACAGATGGGTTCCCCCAAGATGGGTTGGCCTTTGCCACACAGGGGGTTCTTTTTGTTTCTGAAAGATACATCCACCTCAAGGAATAAATGTGGATGGAATGATGTTTGAAATGGCACAGTAGATCCAACAGGAGAAATATTATAGGTCCGCCTCCCACGCGAGACAGATCTGAAGACCTTTTCGTCCCCCATGTTGACAACCCTCTCTCGCTTCTTTCCACACTTCATCCCGGTGGAAAGTAGACCGGCATTTACAGTTTACCTCGCGGAGCCTGAAAGCGAGGGGGCGCCAAGGGAGACACGCCTGGGGTTAAAATAGCTTGTCTAGAAACACGTACGACCTCTCGCTTGCTCACGCGTTTCTTCATCCCATCCAGCTCTTGGCCAGGACGGGCTGAAGGGCCGTTCTCAAACTAAATCAGAAGCCATTAACCTGACAAATGTAAACATAACATGGAGGGCCGCTGAGCAAAAAGGCTGCGAGTCAGGACTGTTGTAGGAATCTGCTTCCTGACTCCCGCCGCAACAGGCGAACCCTAGGTGGTTGGGCCGTGCTGTGGTCCCCGGGGGTGTAAGTCCACGTGGAAGGAACAGACACAAGGGCCATTTTGTGGAAATGCCAATTTCCACGTCCGCTGTACCAAGTACAGAGGATGTAACATTCGGCCGACCTGGGTTCAAAATCCTGTTCCTCTCTTGACCTACGGCAGGTCCTTGACAAAGTCATTTTTTTGCTGATTTTTTTTTTCTCTTACTGTCCCCTAGTCTTTGTTTCCTTGAACAGGCAGGATAATGGTGTAGAACATCCACGCCCATGGAACACACTGTTCAAGCCACAGACTCGACTCACAGAATGTTAGGTGATGACTAATACGTTACACAATCGTCTCTTGTGCCCGCGGGCACTGGGGACACCACAGGGAACAAAGTAAAGACTCTGTCCTTGGGGTCCCTCATTCTAGGGCAGAAACAGGCAAGATGTAAGTTGTGTCATTTCAGGTAGCGACAAGTAAAGAGAAACAAGTCAAGGTGAGGACACAGAACATGAGGAGAAAGGATGCGGCCAGCGTCTTCATACACGGTGAAGGACTAGCTCTCAGAGAAACAAAACCCAAAACTCGGGTCTCTAGTGTTTGCTGATTTCCACTGTGTGAACGCTGGCACTGTGGTCACTTTCAAGCTTGCCACTATGTGTTTTTTTGCTTGTTGTTTCAAATTTTTGTTTAGATTCTGATTAACAAACAGCGTAATATTGGTTTCAGGTATAGAATGTAGTGGTCTGTCACTTATGTACAACACCTAGAGCTCATCACAAGTACCCTCCTTTTTTTAGTGTTTATTTATTTATGTTGAGAGAGAGAAAGAGAGAGAGAGTGTGTGTGTACACGTGTGAACGGGGTTGGAGCAGAGAGAGAGGGAGACACCGAATCCAAAGCAGGCTCCAAGCTCTGAGCTGTCAGCACAGAGCCCGAAGTCAGGCTCAAACTCAGGCACCGTGAGATCATGACCTAGGCCGAAGTTGGATGCTTAATGGACTGAGCCACACAGGCGCCCCCAGGAGGAAGTAAACTTTTTATTAGGTCATTAAGAGTAAGACGCACAGAACAGAAAGGACATTTTATGTCGGGAACCGAGAACCTTCCTGGAGGAAAGGCACAGAATTTCCGCTCACATCGAGGCAGTGAGTGGGTGAGCAGGGTTAGCAGGTTCGCACGGGCGGGGTCCGGCCACCTGGGGCTCCGAGCTGCAGAGGGAAGGTGTGCCTAGGAGTCAGAAGCGTCCCTCCAAATCAGGATGGACAAGTGGCCAGACGAGGTGGAACCCATGTGTCCAGACCCATCTCGTTCAAGCTCAGACTAGATTGTGTCTCTCAAACAGCGGGTCACAGCCATTTAGGAAGATGTGACATCCACATAGTGGATTTGGAACAGCGCTTTTTACATGAAGTAGGATGGGATGGGCCAGAACAAGATGGAGCAGGAAGTACGAGTGAGATGTGTTTCTGAAACTTGTTTCCTTGTGTGTCTGGGAGTGTGGGATTGCACTCATTTGCCGCGTAAAATGAAGAATGTTTCTTGCCGTGGGTTGCTATGTTTTATTTTTTTAAACTTTATTTATTTATTATGAGAGAGAGAGAGCAAGGGAGGGACAGAGCGGGGCAGAGAGAGGGAAAGAGAGGGAGAGAGAGAATCCCAAGTAGGTCGGCGCAGAGCCCGATGTGGGGCTCGAACTCACAAACTATGAGATCATGACCTGAGCCAAAACCAAGAGTCCAACACTCAATCAACTGAGCCCCCAGGCGCCCCATGGGTTGCAACATTTTAAAACGCAGCGTTGCCGTCTTTAAAACGGTTGAACTGGCTGGTAGCAAGGGTCTGTTTTATTGTCTCTCTCTTCTGTCTCACCCCGTGTCTAGACTGTGCTTTTCATACAGTAAAGCGTTCAGGGAAAGTTGCTAGTGGAAATGTTATGAATGAAATGTGATGTCGGTCTGAATGGGAGTGAATGCAGGAAGACCGATACTGGTGGTCTAGCCCCTGGAACAATGACCATGGATTTATCACTCTGTCTTTATGTTTTTCTGTAGTAATATTGTAACACTCATCTTAAAAAGCATTCATTTTACAAGATGCTGTGTATATAGTGTTGAACACAAGAGGCACTTTACCTGCCTTGCTGATGCTTTTCTGTTGAGGGAACTCTGGTAAGAAGCCGTGCTGAGTGCTGTATGTTCATTGGCTCGCCTAATGTTCACAATAACACTATGAGCTACGAACCGTTTTTATCCTCACTTCACCAAAGAAGAAACTGGGGAAGGACACCTGGGGGCTCAGTCGGTTAAGCGTCTGACTTTAGCTCAGGTCATGATCTTAGGGTTTGTGGGTTTAAGCCCCGCGTCGGGCTCGGTGCTGACAGCTCGGAGCCTGGAGCCTGCTTCGGATTCTGTGTCTCCCTCTATCTCTGTCCCTCCCCTGCTCACGTTCCTCTTCTCTCTCTCTCTCTCTCTCTCTCTCAAAAATAAACATTTAAAAAAAATGTTTTAAGAAGAAACTGGGGAAACCGGGGCTCAGAGAGGCTAAGTAACTTATCTTAGACCACACAGCAAGCATGTGATATACACACGGACTGCTGGAGTCCAGATCCCACACTCCTAGCCTCCTCGTCATGGCTGTGCTGTATAGTGGTGATCCATTCTCCCAAAGAATACACGGAAGAACCGAACTGTGGGTTTCTCAAGCTCTAAAATAGAAATATCCGTATGTTGCCAGCTGTCTTGCTGGAGTCTGAGTAAATCTGAAATGGAAATAAGTAGGTGATGAACAAGGCCCTGGATGCTGCGTATAACAGATCTCCAGAACTTTCTCATCTTATTTCCTTGAAACTCTATGCCCTTTACTTAGCATCTCCCCATTTCCTCACCCCGGCCCCTGGCGGCCACCACTTTATTTTCTGACTCTGTGAATTTGACTATTTTCGACTCCTCCCGTAAGTGGAATCACACATCATTTGTCCTTCTGAGGCTGACTGATTTCACTTAGCGTCGTGTCCTCGAGGCTCGTCCATGGTGTCACGTATGACAGAATTCCCTTCTATTTTAAGGCTGAATAATATTGCATCGTTCTGCGTTTTCTTTAACCCTTTCCTGTTCATGGACACTTAGCTTGTCTCCAGAGCTGGGCTGTTGTGAATAGTGCCATGCACATGGGGGTGCACATATCTCTTAAACACCCTGGTTTCGGTTCTTCTGGTTAAGTACCCAGAAGTAGGATTGCCCGATCATATGTAGTTCTATTTTTAATTTTTCAGGGCACTTCCATACTGTTTTCGAAAGCAGCTGCGACATTCTACATCTGCATCAACAATATACAAGGGGTCCGACTTCTCCACATCCTCACCAACACTGGTTTTTTGGTTTGTTTTAACAAAAGCCATTCCCGGTGCGAGGTGATTGCTCACTGCATGTGTGCCCTGGAATTCTTAGTCATTTTTTTAAACACATGCTAAGCACTGTTTTAGGTGCTCGGTCACAGGCACAAAGTCTGTGCACATAATACACCACCTTCTAGCAGGAGGTAATTCCCTGCATAAAACAACCTAGACCTGACTCTCCTACAGCTCTCCTGCTGTGTTACAGTTACTTGATTAATCACCTGATCTATCATGGCTATTAGCTCTTTAGGTCCAGAATCAAGTTTCCATCCTGGAGGTATACACCCTAGCTTGTGGACATAGTCCTATGCACATGGGTGTCCGGTCCGTATACCTTTGTAAAAAACTAAAAACGGGACGCAAATTCCACGTTCCGATGATGGCTAAGAAGTGCATATTTGAACAAAATACCATTTAAATATTCAAAGGAAGGTGCACAATATTAGGAAGTTGCTACAGCCTTCAGGGGCGCCTGGGGGGCTCAGTCGGTTAAGTGGCTGACTTCAGCTCAGGTCATGATCTCACGGTTCGTGAGTTCGAGCCCCACATCGGGCTCTGTGCTAACAGCTTGGAGCCTGGAGCCTGCTTCAGATTCTGTGTCTTGCTCGCTCTCTACCCCTTCCCTGCTCGTGCTCTGTCTCTCTCTGTCCCAAAAATAAATAAAACATTTTTAAAAATTAAAAACAAAAAAAGGAAGTTGCTACAGCCTTCATAGCTTTGAGGAAGATAATACATTGCTTATCTTTTTTTTAAAAAGTTTATTTATTTATTTTGAGAGAGAGAGAGAGGGAGAGAGTACGCACAAGCAGAGGAAGGGCAGAGGAAGAGAGAGAGAGAGACAGGATCCCAAGTGGCTCCCTGCTGTCAGTGCAGAGCAGGATACAGAGCTCAATGTCACGAACTGTGAGATCATGACCGGAGCCGAGACCAAGAATCGGATGCTTAACTGACCAAGCCATCCAGGTGCCCTGTATCCTTTTTGACCATAGGTTAAAGTCCAATGGAGAAATGAGAAGGAAATAAAATATTCATATTTCAAATGTATATTCAAAATTCATATGTAACATATCCATATGCATATGTTTATCATGTTTGTCACCAAGAGTGCTGACTGGGAGAATTTTCCCTGGGCGCGTGTGGAGCTGTGCTGCAGGAACAGGTGACCTGCCTCCACAGCTGACAAGTGACGTGGGGGCCTCCAGAGGTCAGGCTGCTCCAAAAAGAGCGACAGTCAGGCAGAAAGTAGCTACATGTGCTTAGTTCTTCTCCCAAACTGGCCAACCCAGTAAGGCCCTCTTCTCCCCTTGTGCAAGTGTGATTGAGGCAGAATGGAGAAGATGACAGAATGCTCACACTTTTCCTTCGTGGGAGGAAATAAACTCTCTCCCTTCTGCAGGGACTTGAGGAGAAGGGAATAAACGTTTCCCACCATCCAATCCTTTGAATGAGGAATACTGGTGGTTTCCAAGTCTGAAATGAAATTCCTGCTGGTGGAAGGGTATTCAGTTCATGGAGGAAGAACATGGGGCATTTTTTTAATCCTACTTAGAAGAACAAAAAACCAGGGCTCCTGAACTAGGGGAACTTACGTGCTAATCAAGGATGCTGGTGTCCACACAGTAAGCAATAAAAAAAAAAAAAAATAGCAATTTTCGATGGTTCTTAATTCTTAACCTATAGGAGGTTAGAAATGCAGGAGTAAAGGATACATAACTTGAAGTGTTTCCTCCAAAGTACTAATTTAAGATTCCTGCCATTTAGAAACTCAGTTCCTGCCCCGCTAGAATGGTATTTGTTGCTTCCCACTGAAATGGGGTGTGATAAAGTGCCCTGGTCATACAATCGCTGACCTCTAACCTCAGTGCCCAGGCCAGTTAGGATACAAAGCAGACCATGGCATTGGGGGCTGGGTAGGTGGCTGGGAAGAAAGGAAGAGAGGACAGACAGATGGTGGATTGTCAGAGCCTGCTGAACATTTTCTGAATGTTTTCTTGGGATAAGGGGCTGGAGCAACGATTCTTAACATATTTAAAACTTCCTTGGAGAGGTGCCTGGGTGGCTCAGTTGGTTGGCTCTTGGTTTCGGCTCAGGTCATGATCTCCCGGTTTGTGAGTTCGAGCCCCACGTCAGGTTCTTTGCTGATGGTGTGGAGCCTGCTTGGGATTCTCTCTCTTCCTTTCTCTCTGCTCCTCCCCCCACTCCTACTCTAAATAAATAAACAAACAAACTTAAAAAAAAAAAAAGGCTTTCTTGGGTGCTAACCCAGTACGTGTGTCCCCAGGATACAGACCCACAGCCAGCTGTCTCTGGACATCCGGAATTCAGAGTATCTCACCACCATGCCCCCGCTGCCCGCGGAGTGTCTGGACATCGATGGTGACTGGAACACCCTGCCGGTTATCTTTGAGGACAGATACGTGGACTGCCCTGCAACAGGTTGGTCTTTGTTTTGGAGAGAACAGCGGGTCCCAGTCCTTTGCCCTATTTGTTTTCCGATAACAGTGGAACCAAATCAAGGAAGTCATTTGTCAGTTCAGGCTCCACCAGTGGGAGATGACCTTATGTCAGTGCAATTGACAGATCGATGTAACAGAAGGACAGCTGCAGTAAAGATCCCCTTCCCGACTCTTCCTGGGGTAAAATCGTACCAAGTGCCTCAGTGTTTCCACCTATAGAATGGGAACCAGATTCTCCCCTCACCAGAATACCGTGAGCATAGGATGGGCATCCTTTCTTATCCCAAATGTGCAACTCAGATATAAAATCATTTCTCTTTGAATTCTAATGGCATTCGATTCAGACTCCTATGGAGTGCTTGCTTCGTGCCATGAACCAGACAAGGTATTTGAGAAAGCAGGCTGCATCAGCGATCAGATTGGTAGATGAGCTACTCAGCTCAGGGAGAAAAGACAGCGGGTTCCTGTGTATTTGTGTGTTTGTGTCCGAATCACAGTCTGTCTTGCTGGTGTTGCACAGTTTGTTAATGAATTGATAGCTGGGCGAGGGGGCGGGGGGCCTGATGCACACCGGGCATTCGGGAGATGTTAGTCCTCTGTCCCCTCGCACAACCCTGCTCTTGGAAACCCCAAAGCTATCACAGGTGACAGAGCTGAAGTAAACCCCTAGTCCCTGAAAGAGCCAGAAAATACCCCTGGAGGTTTTACCTGTTTTATCTTTTTAATCCTATTAAAAAACAGACAACCCAACCTCCTAAGCCCTATTTCACCGAGAGAAACTGAGGCTCGGGGGTATAAATATGTATTAAAGATCATGCAGCTTATAAAAGCCAACTGACATCTAGCGTCCACATCGTGTAGGACAGCCAGAAGGTAGGGGCTCTGGAGATGGCCAGCTACCCGGTGGTCAGACAAAGCTTATTCCAAGTCTCCCTTGACGCTGCGTGTGTAGGTGTGTGTGTATATGTATATGATCATTTTCGTTATAGTTTTGTCATGTAGCTACAGGCAAGTTGAACAGTTAGAGAAGAAATTTAAAATAAGCACCCACGATCAGACCCCCTGATGGTATCATTAGGCCTCATTGCAGCCGATCTTCCAGTCTGTTTTCCTGTACATGTTAAAACAGACACCCCAGCGGATGTAAATCTCAGTCCTGCAACATCTCCGTGCAATTGTCTTGCACAGAAATCAACCTCGGGCTGCAAGTCAACCTCAGGCTTTCTGGAGTTTCCCTGCTGGCCCTCACCCACTCTCCCCCGTGTCAGTGCCCTAGACTTAGATGTGGCTGGGGGTCGTCTTTCCAGGGTCATCTGCCCATGCAGTTTCCTCTAAGCTCTACATCTATTTTAGAACCAGCAGCTTCTGTAATGTGCTTGGGACATGGGACTTGGCGGAGTCTGGGCCACCAGCACTAAGGATCCCGTCTTCCCAGAAGGACCCCAAGGCAATTGCTCTCAGAGGGTTGGCTGAGGATTGGTTGGCTGTAGGATTTCTCTCTACAGACCTCTCACCTGCTCCTTCCCCTCCCGCCCCCACCCCCATTTCCCCACTCAAAACTTTTTCTGACCTTCTTTGTTCCTTCACAGTGTGCTCTGATGATTTAATCCCAGAGCAAAACCATTAGCAAATAAAGAACTATTTCCTTTTTCCTCCAGGGGTTGGTGACCTTAATGTAATTTGCAATGAGGCCATCACATTTGCATTTCATTGTTTTAGCTAGTGAAGAAAGGGACAGAAAAGAGTCCCGTTTCCATATGAAAATAGTAATATTTATTCATGGTTTGCTGTAATCCCATGGTAGATACCTACTGGGTACCAGGCACTCTGTATTGTCAGGATCCTTTTTCCCAGGTACCCGTCACTCCTAGGTCCCAAGGCAATTGAGCCATTTGCCTAAGGGCCTTAAAGGTTGGCCCCACTGCCTGAATTTGAATCTTTTCTCCAACCGTTGGTAACCATGTGAAACTGGGCAAAAAGAATTGTAATTTATTCCGCAGGCCTACTGTGAGCAGGGGAGAGATCCAGCCACAGAACACGCAAGAGTGATCGGCACAAAGGCAGTTAGGAATGCGTGTCAACTAATACCATGAGCTAGGATCTGACTACATCCATCCTCTTTGGATTAGATGTTCTGCTACTATTTTGTCGCACAGTTGTGGCATGAAACCAGTGCTGCTAATTTTGACAGCCCACCTCCTCACTGGGCTTTCTGTGTCCTGGCATACACTGTCTGTGATCAATCAGAGGCATCTTTCATTTTTGTTCAAAGAACCCATCAATCCTCCTGTCTTCCTCTAATCTAAAGACCAGACTCCTCGGGGCGCCTGGGTGGCGCAGTCGGTTAAGCGTCCGACTTCAGCCAGGTCACGATCTCGCGGTCCGGGAGTTCGAGCCCCGCGTCGGGCTCTGGGCTGATGGCTCAGAGCCTGGAGCCTGTTTCCGATTCTGTGTCTCCCTCTCTCTCTGCCCCTCCCCCGTTCATGCTCTGTCTCTCTCTGTCCCAAAAATAAATAAACGTTGAAAAAAAAAAAAAAAAAAAAATTAAAGACCAGACTCCTCATTCATACAGGGCATTCGAGTTCATCCATATCGTGGGTTCTCTCTACCTGTCCAACCTCATGCTCGCCCCACGTCCCTGTTCAGTCTATTCCATTCACACGGCATCTAACTGATGTCTGACCAGACTGTGCACCCCAGGCTTCTGGGTCTTTGCCCTTTGCTCTTCTCTGCACCCAGCACGACTCATTATCTCCTTCTCAGAAGAACCCAATTCATATTTTCCAAGGTCACAGCCCGCGTGGTTCAGGTAGAGCCAACCGTACTGTGCTGTGCTTCCCAATGTTTTGAAGATTCCTTGGAGACAGAGAGACTAGTTCATTATTATTACTGGTCCCCACCTCCCGTCCCCCTAACCCAGGGCCTCGTACAGGACTTTGTGCAGAGGCTCTGCCAATTATTATTCATGGATTCAGTCACTGACGTTGTGGTTTTTTCAAACCAATGTAAACAGCTCACAAGAGTAATCGCCTTTTTTCTGCTACATTTCTGTTCTGTTCTCAAGTCATTTTATGAACACAGCTCAGGGACTATGTGGCGGCCATGGTATTAGCTGTGGGCGAACAAATATATATAAACAAGCCCTTCTCTGCAGTGGGGACAGGAAGTGCACAGGTGGATCCCATTATACATGGTAGTCGTGGTGGTGGTGTTACAGCACATGTGTAGAGGGGATGTTGGGAGTTTGCCCAGAGAACGTCTAACTTGTGTTGGCCTTGGAAAAGCTCCCCTAGAGGAAGAGACATTTGCTCAGCCCCTCAAGATGCAAAGAACATATCGACCTGAGGAAGAGACCCATTCTTTCCTAGTCTTTGGTCTACTCTTTGACCCAGTCATAAATTTCACTCCAAGGTGTGAGCTGTTGATATGTTGTAAGTGTCTCCGTGATTCACTTCATAACCTCCTATAGTTGTTATATTCCTTTAACTTCTATGAAAACTGTATGAAGGATTTAAATGTTTTAAGTAAAATGAAAGCCTAAACCCTGTCTTCTTTTGTTTGCTGTATATGGGAAGTGAGTAACATATCAGATGGCTTTGTCGAGAGAGTGGTGGTTCAGACAGACATAGCAGGTACTTATTTTCTTTCATTTATGCTTTATTAGAAGGGAGAGAAAGAGAGATAGGGAGGAGGAGGGCGAGGGGAGAGAAGAGGGAGGTAGAGGGGGAAGTGGGGGGGCAGGGGGGAGGGAAGAGAAGAGACTGAGAGACAGGATGAGAGAGATAATAGTTTACCCTAGAGAAAAATAAGAAAAAGAAGGTGTGACCCCCACCATCCTACCGGGAAGATCAGAGTGACCTGGGAACCTCTGTGGTCTGAATGCCACGCGGGATAATTGCCCTGGGGACAGAGCTCAAGCTTGGAGGGTTTCCCTACAGAAGGCAGAGATCTGTCTTCCCCACATGTGCCATTTCCTATCGTAACTCTCCTGTGAGCTATGTCTGTGAGGCCTGCTGGTCACTATGAATCTGCCCATCCTAGAGTTGAGGCAAGTGAGCTCAGGTGGGAAAAAAAGGCTTATTTATTCTGTCGTCGTCCAAGGCCTCACAGCTGTGCCAGAGTCAGGATGAGAAGGCGGACCTTCCTGGATGCAAAGCTGTCTTTCTACACTGTCAATACTGTACAGAAGACAGGGAAGAGCTTTAATATTTAAAAGTGGTAATTGTCAAAACTGTTTTGATAAGTAAAAGGTAAATCATGAATAATGATATCTGACAGTTTTGCATTAGTGCACGGCGATTCTTACGCTGATTACCTGGTGTTCGGTTGAGTTACGCAGGTCAAGGGCACAGCCTCTGATAAGGCTGCCCCCGGGTCAGACCCAAGCTGGAGGGTTCCTGGGCCACCCGTGTTCCTGACCAGCTGGCTACCAATTCAGGGCTTCCTACCAACCCCTCAGGTTTGACGATTTGCTAGAACAATTCACAGAATTCAGGAAAGTGCTATGCTTACGGTTACAGTTTTAACCAAATAGAGGATCCAAATATAGACCAGCCAAAGAAGAGACCCATAGGGCAAGGTCTAGAAGGGTCCCAAACGCGAAGCTCCGGGTGCCCCCAGGACTGGTCATCCTGGCAAATCAATGTGTAGTGCCACCAGGAAAGCGTATTCAAGCCCCAGTGTCCACAGTCGTTGTTGGGGTTGGTTGAATCGTTGGCCACGTGATTGAACTACTCTCCTGGGAGATTGTCCTGGTGTTATCTGGCGACCAGTGGTTGGTCTTTCTCGCATGGCCAGTCCCCATCCTGACTCATTTCCTTAGCGTAAACTATTAAAGGGCTCATCTTGAGTCACCAGGCTAGCATACGCCTTCAGGGCCTGCCAGCCACAAATAACAAAGACCTTTCCATCACTTGGGAAATTCCACGAGTTCAGGGCTTGTCCGCCAGGAACCAGGAACAAAGCTCAGCCAAGGTTTTGATTATACCATCAGGCTTCTGGATAATCTGTGGACATAGATTCATAAACGACAAACATTCTTCTTTCTTTTTTCTTTTTGTAGGGCACAGTTTGAGTGTTTCCCCTAATTTTGATGTTCAAACAAGTCCCGCAATAATGAATCTGAAAGACAGAGAAGAGAGCCCTGTTGTAAATAGAAAATCACCTTTCAGGGAAGACCTTGTCTCGCCCGCCATGAAACCACCCCAGATGGACTCTGACGAGGAAGTTCTGAGGTGTCCAGAGGCAGATGACAGTGCAACTACACCAAAACACGCGGATGTGTGCTCCGAATCTCAGGTGTATCTGACAATCGGTGAGGTCCAGAACAAGGCGGGTTTGCCTGAAGATGAATGTTGGGCTGGCCCGAGGGCCGATGTTGGAACACGTCCCCTGGCAGATGAGGACCTGCCCAGAAGGAGGCCGGGTCCAGAGGATGGCCAGCCCCCGGTACTCACCTACATTGATGTGAAATCTAGCAATAAGGACCCGTGCGGCCCTGAACCCACGGTGGTCGTTAGTGCTCAGCACGAGAGTGGGCACTCCCGAGATAACTATGAACCCGCCAGAACTGTGCCGGGCAAGGAGGTATCAGGTACAAGTCGTCCACATGCCATCTCTTCAGAGAAAACAACGCTCCGTGAGTTAAGTCCTCTAGGAAAGGTTGCAGACCGAGAGGGCAAGGTGGTGCTGCTAAGCCTGAAGCTCATCCCCTCTGAGCCCTGCGATCCACTGAACTGTGCTTTGAGGGATCCCTTGGACGTTAGGGCTTCCCCAAAGGACCCTCCCTCAGAGGAGCAGGAGGAAGTGTCGGTGCTCTCTGGGGTCATCAAGAGATCTTCTTCCGTCGTCTCCGATTCAGGCATTGAGAGTGAGCCGAGCTCTGTCGCTTGGTCCGAGGCGCGAAGCAGGGCCCCGGAGTTACCCAGCGACCGGGAAGCCTTGCACCATCTGCTTCGAAGACACGGCCTGCACAGGAACTCCTTGGAGGGCGGACACACGGAGAGCAACACGAGTTTGCCGAGCGGGATCCAGGCGTCCCTCACCTCCATTAGCTCTTTGCCTTTTGAGGAGGAGGAACGGGAGTTGGCCCTCACCAAGTTGACCAAGTCCGTATCTGCACCCCAGATCAGTAGCCCGGAGGAGTCTGCTGGAGACACAGACGCCATGCAGCAAGGTGGACCTCTTGCTGAAAGTTGCACCGTGCCCGTCGAGACCATAGACTCCCCGGGATCCAGGACGCGGGACGCTGGGGCACAGGTGGTTTCAGGTGCCGACAACCAGCAGGGCCCCGGTTACATAGACATCCCCAAAGGTAAAGAGTCAGTCTGAGCCTCAAGGACCTTGCTGTCTTGATGGCAGGACGGAGAACCCTCCAGGTGTGGAAACCAAAGATCTTCATTTAAAAATACCGTATCATAGCCCTTGAAAACCCTGGGAATGGATCTTTCCCTAGAGTACTAAAGGAGACCCCAAAGGGCATGCCTGAGGACTTGAAACTGGAGAAAGGAGCTCGTTCCCACAGCAGCATCTCAGATGATGAGACTGTTGCCCACCGTACGGTGCCTGCGTTGAACTATACCGCAGTGGCTGACGCCGTCGACCTGGGCTCAGCAGGCAAACAGAGCAGCTCACCTTGTATCATGGATGATGCAGAGTTCAGCAAGGGAGCCAATGCTGTCCTGGAGGCTGGGCGTGAAGCGGGCACTGCGTGCCCCACCGTGACCCACTCCGTTCACTCCCAGGTCTTAGGAGACCAAGAGCCAAGGGCAGGCACTTCCGTTATGGTGTCCCACCTGCCCCCGGCAGAGACCTTCACCCTGGACAGCCTGAAAGCCGTGGAGGTCGTCAACCTGTCCGTGTCTTGCACTGCCACGTGTCTCCCTTTCTCGTCTGTACCCAAGGAGACCCCTGCCAGGGCCGGATTCGCTTCCAAACAGACCCCATTGCCCATCACTCACCAACCTTTGGGTTCCTTTGGAGTCGTTTCCACTCATTCCAGCAAGTTGGAGGAAGAAGTCAGTGAGAGGATGTTCAGGTGAGCTTGCTGACGGCTTACCCACCCCAGCCCAGATTTGGGTTTGCCCACATATTTCTCAATTCCATGCATCCGTCGAGATAGGAGTTAGTTCCCGACTTAGATAACGTAATATGCTTCTATCATACAAGTCCGAGAGTACAGGACAGTGTAAGTCAACACGCTCAGTAAGCCCATCTCTCAAATACAGCCACTGTGTAAGTTCTCTACACTTTTTTTCTACGTACATCCCTATATATTCTTCTTTTGCCAAAATTGGATAGTTCTATACAAACTCTAAGGTTTTTTTTCACTTTAATATATTGGGGACTTTTCTGTATTTACAGATTTATTTTTGCATTCTTTTTTAACGTTTTAAACAATATTGTCTAGGTATAGCTCGATTTATAACAAACTCCTTTAGAGATGGGCATTTAAGGTTTTATTCTTAGTTTTTATTATGAGAAACATTCTCTTACGACTGTCACCCTACCTCTATCTTTGCACATAGAGAGGGCAGTTCCTCAAGAGGCCTTGGGGAAATTTCATCAGATTTACCTCCTAAGCCCCCTTGTACAATTCCTACATTATCATCCCTTTTGCAATGCCAAAATCCATCCCTGCATCCTCTCATTGGGTTTGTATTCATAGTGATCCTCATCTATGAACTATACATTTGATTAAGTATATCGTGGAATCATTTGATTACTCTCCTACAAAATGATGGAGAGTTACCTATTAACGGTATCCACGAAAGAGATTGCACAGGCAGGTAAACTTGGATCCCCTTACTCATAAAGAACATTAAGTACCTATTACGCTCCTGTTGTCAGTTTAGCAAATAGAGAACAAGCAGTGCCCCAAGCCTGGTCGGGTTGTCCTGGCTGGCACCGTACTTCCAGCCTAACAGGGGAGACAGAAAGACGAGAGAAGTGAGAGAGGGCAGCTGGGTAGATGGGATGGTTCCCGTGTGTGCACAGCTGAGCCAGGAGAAGGACCCAATCTGGGTAGTGAGTGTGCATAGAGACGGTGGCTAGGGGAAACTTTAGACACGACTACAGAGCAAATACGAGACACATGGTGATGATGGTGGTGGTGATGACGGTGATGATGATGATGGTGATAAGTCTGGTAATAGGTCATTGTTTTTTTACTATTGAATCAGTCTGGAGGACTGTTCTAAGCATTTGCGTATATCGCTTAACATACAGAATAGTTTTATGAGTTAGATAATCGTGTCTTCTCCTTTTACAAATGAGGAAAGGAAATGCAGAGAGGTTACGTGGGTGGCCCACAGCTAGTAAATGTCAAAGCTGAGATTCTGACCTTAGCAGTCAGACTCCCAAGTCTGTGCTCTTAACCACCACCTCGTCCAAGAATCAGGCAAACCCGGTGGGAAGGCATCTCAGACAGGCCTGAATGCACAAAGACATAGGAGTAAGGAACTTAATTCACGCAGGGAAACATGAGCAGTGTGTTCCCTTTGGAGGCTGGGAGATGCTGCTGAGAGGCAGGTGGAGTCCAAGCCCTGGTAGCCTTGTGGGCCACTTTGGGAAAACTTTCCTTCTGGGGAGATCTTTTCAAGGATCGCATGGATCCCTAGAGCTGAACAGAATCTTAAAAGTCCCATTCCATGCAGAACCACATAGAAATCTGCAGAAACCAAGCCAGTAACGCTTTTCCCGGGACGCTTTCCTGGCTCCTTGTGGAGGAAAAGCTTCCCTTACCAGCCTCTCCCCGGGGCCTCATATCCTGCCTTTGCTGCTCGCAGACACTTCTTTGTACATGTGCATCATTTCCACTCCCCAGCTCAACTCATCTCCTGCTCAACACGGCACACACAGCGTGGCTTCTGATTAATTAGTGTATTCTCCAGTTTTTATCAGGCCAAAGAAAAATTTAAAAAAGAACTGAAGATTGCTGGATTTCTGTACAGTGACTTATCTGTACTAGCTTCTGATATACCGTATTCCCACCAGAGGAAGAGGAAGAAAATTTGGAAGATGGGATTCACCTGGTAGTCTGTGTCCATGGCCTAGATGGTGAGTCCCAAAAAGGTTTCCTCCGCAGAATTCTGTGCTATAAACCATTTATGATATTTATGAGTTAATTGAGTCAGGTACTTGTTCAACTGTGTCACCAGCAACCATGGAGTGGTGGCACGTTGGTCTAGGGAAATGACATGGCCTTGTGCCCAAAGATGAGATCTCTGACACAAAAATCCTTTAAGTAATGAAATACATAAAAAAGTGCAATAATGCAGTAATGGAATAATTAATGGAATGAAGGAAGGAAGAAATGAATAAGTAATGAATGGAACTAATGAACAAAAATAAAAAAAGGATGGATGGATGGATGGATGGATGGATGATGGATGGAATGAAATATTAATGGGATGCATGAGTAGTTAGAATGTGTGGATTAATGAGACCCATGAGTTCAATAGAAGGAGGGGAGAAATTCAGTGGATTCATTTTGAGGGGCTCAGGTTAGTGGCCCAAGCTATGCTGTTGCCTACTTTTATTCATTTCTCACTTATGGGCAACACCAGACACTGTATCAAATTCTGGGATTGCAGAGACCCAACATGGTTCCTGATCTTAAAAAGTTTCTTAACTTCGTGAGATTAGCCAATGTGGTCCAAGGGAAGAGAGAAGGGAGGGGGGAAAGGCTCCTCCCTACCCTGCCCCCTAAATGACCTCATCCCCAGTGTCAGGTCTCTTTAGGGTTTCTGAGGTTCAGTCCAAAGGCGCTGTGCTGTAAGATAACAGAACTTAACCAGCTCAGCCTGGACCAAAGGCAAGAACTTGCTCCTGCCCTCCCCTCCTGAATTTCAGCTTCTCCCTAACTGGCTGAAGAAAGTGATCAGATCAACTAGAGGTACGGGGTGGTCTGAGTTCTCCTCAAGCTCAAGTTTACATCATAATTGATCTGAAAGCTGGAATGTGGAACATGATTGGACATCCACTTTGTATGGACTCCGGTGCATAACTAGCGTCAGGCAAGAGAAAAGACTTCCCTGCGGCGACATAGGTGACGAGTGGCAAAACCTGTGGTCACAGTCTTCTGCTGACAATTTATTAGGGAGTGGTGGTGTGCTTTCCTTCAAGGACACACTTTCTTTATACTCTTAATTTTCAACCTGGGGGCTAATGCGTTTTTCTTGTCTGGCCATATGCCTTGGGTACCAGGACACTCAGTCTAATGGGTCTATTTGGTGAAGTGTCCAATAATCCAGTGGTGAACAATAGATTTTAGAGGAGGAGGAGGAGAAGGAGGAAGTGGAGGAGGAGGAAGAAGAGGGGGAGGGGAGGAGGGGGGAGGAAGCGGAGGGGGGAGGAGGGAGGAAGAGGAGGAAGATGAAGGGCGGAGAGGCAGCCGTAGCATTGGTTTATCATATCGACTCATCAGGGGCCAGACATCCTTCGAGATACTTGACACATATGAATGCCATTGATCATCACAACCGCCCTGCAGAGTAGGTGTTGTTATTGTCCCCTTATCACTGGGGAAACTGGTCAGGGGGAAGCTAAGTGACGTGTGTAAGTTCCCACAGTTAATGTGGTTGAGCCAGGTGGAAACCAGTGGAGCTGTGAGGCTCCAGAGCCCATGGTTTTGTTCTGCGTTATGCCAACAAGTTCATCTCTTCCCCTTGTCCAAACGTCGGTCCCCATCGCCGTTTAAGTTATCTTTACAGAGATCTTGTCAAGGGGCACCTGAGTGGCTCAGTTGGTTAAGCGTCCAACTCTTGATTTAGGCTCAGGTCGTGATCTCATGGTCCGTGGGCTCGAGCCCTGCATCTGGCTCTGCACTGACAGCATGGATCCTGCTTGGGATTCTCTCTCTGCCCCCCGCCCCCTCTCTCTCTGCCCCTCCTCTGCTTGTGCTCTCTCTCTCAAAATAAATAAATAGGAGTTTAAAAAGGATCTGGTCATGCCAGTCCATTACTGAAAACTTTTCTTTTGTAGCTGCTAGAAGATAAAACTCCTGTCTCAGCTCCTAGCATGAAAAGCCCTGTATGTTCCTACCCTCCCCGCCATCACCTCTGCCCTCTCCCTCCTGCGGTTGCATCAACTCCCTGCCTTTCCCAGGGATGTGTGCATCCCACCCACTGTGTCGGGTCACCCACGGCTCTCCCTCCAGTGAGCTGTCCCCACTCAGCGCTGACTTCAGCACTTCCCAAATCCCAGCCGTTCACATACCCTTCCCCAGTTTTACTCCACCCAGGTACCTTGTACTATGACTCAAACTTCATATTGCAATTGGCATGTTTTTGGAATGTATTTATTTTATAAAAGAAACGTCAGATGACTACCACAAATAAAATCCTGGAATCACTTGCCACCCAGGAGAGTAATGCTAAAAGTAATCACAGTGAAACGAAGATAATCTTACTGGAGCGGCCCCACCGTCAGAAGACGGTGCTTGAGGACTCACGCATCTGTCTCATAAAGTAAGAAGCTACTGAAGACAGACTTGATTTTAAGTGGGACTTCCGATCAGAAGGGCCGCAGACACAGTGACTCTCTCGCTCATCAGCACCAAGTGACACGGGAGCTACAGTCAGCTCAGCATCTTGTGGCACCTGCCCCTCTTATCTGATAGTGAATTAAAATAGAAAGACCCTCAATCTCTTCCTTAAAATGAGGAAGCTTGTCAGGCCAGAGGCTTTTGTTCTTTGTTTTGTTTTGTTTTGTTTGTTTTTTTTCCCACCAATGCCTGTTGGAGAAGGAGCAGAGAAGCTTCACCAATGTTTTGAACGATGTCAGGAACCTTGTGGTGACAAGTACAAGTACAGGCTTATCTACTGGGCAGAAGATCTTCAGAAAGACAAGTGATATCACACACAGGTTTTTTTATTTTATTTTATTTTTTAGTTTTGCTTTTTAGAAGGAGAGAGAGGGAGAGTGGGGCAGGGAGGGGGCGGGGGGGGGGGAGAGAGAGAGAGAGAGAGGGAGAGAACCTCAAGTAGGCTCCACGCCCAGTGCAGCATCCTACACGGGGCTCAGTTCCCACAACCCTGAGATCATGACCTGAGCTGAAATCCAGAGCCGGACGCTCAACCAGCTGGGCCACCCAGGGGCCCCACACGCGGGTTTCTTTCGAAGGTCACTTCTTCAGCTCCAGGTACATAGGTCCAGACTCTACAGGGTTGTACAGGACCCACTTGTTCAAATTCCACTTCCCGGGATATGTTTATATCAACAGAGAACCGAAGAAGTTGGTAAGAGTTATGAGTATTCATACAACTCTTCGTGATGTTCCCCAAAGCCCAAGATTTCTAGGCTCGTAAACACCCTCAGTGTAACACCTTGTCCGATCATATTTTCTGAGAATGTTTTGAGCTACAGCGAGTTCTCTCTCTCTCAGTGGCTGAAGGAGAGGGGACATTATCGTCCCTTACTTAGACTCCTCATGCTGAATATAAACACTTGCTACTCTTCTCTGTGAAGGCCATGTCCTGGAATGTCAGTAGGTAGCTTCAAATAAGAACAATGACGGGACCAAAGGGCCTAATTGTATTGTCAGAAATGAATAGGAAGAGGGGGACGCCTGGGTGGCTCATTAGGCTCAGATCTATCACTGATGGTTTACAAACTACTTGAAACTCTGGTTATATGGTAAAATAGGTCAGCTGTCTATCCACCGACCAGCTTCTAGCTTTCGACTCTGCAGGGACCCGTTGGAGGAATAGGTCAAAAATCCATTAAGATGAGTTGAGCGCCATAGTCTTCCTGAAATGTACGCCCAAGAATACTTGATACGAAGCTTAGTCTGTTCTATTAGATGCATTCTCCACGTGATTTTTACGTCGGGTGCTACAGATGCCCCAGATTCCAAGCTGTCATTCCCTGTCCCGGTGGTCACTGGGGACCAGACGGAGTCCACGAAGCTGGCACTTGCATGACTCCTGTTCCCAAGGACGATTGACGTTTTGTTGCAGATAGACTATGCCCCCACTGGCCGGGTCTGGGGGACTTGCTGGCTGTAAGTGGCCAGAACTAGACTTTTGTATTAAGCAGGGAACTTGAAGGAGGGACATGTAGATGTCATATCGTGTCCCATCAGCCAGCAAGTGGCACCCCTTGCCGTGAACAGAAGTGTCTGTAGAGGAGGAGGAGTGAGTGTATCTGTGGACTATTCTGTGTGGGAATGTTCATGAGTCACACGGTCATGGATCAGGGAGTAATTCCCCTGAGGTAGGACTACTAGAAAGGCTGTGACCTTGTGTTGGGGGTGGGGGGAAAGCACAGGACCTCTAGGTGGACTTGTTTTAGCTGTTTTTATTATCTGCTTCATGAACAAACGGGACCTGGGGGGATCGGAGAAGAGGGGGAGCTGAATCCCTTGTGTGTCAGTTTTGATATGAGTAACCGTGGGTCTGGGGTGGGGGTGTCTCTCGTTTTTAGGGAACAGTGCCGACCTCCGCCTGGTGAAGACTTTCATAGAGCTGGGACTTCCAGAAGGAAAGCTGGACTTCCTAATGTCTGAGAAGAATCAGGTATGACCAAAACAATAAAAAACAAAAACAAAACAAAACAAAAAAAACCCACATCAGAACTAAAAGAATCCCTCAATCATGTCCTATATGAAACCCCTAAAGTCACCCTGGTTGTTCAAGGACGCTCAGCTAGAAGGGGGGCCTGCCAGAGAGCACCGGTCAGCACTCAGATGGGTTGGGAAGAAATGAGTCATTGTTTCCTTTTGGAGGGTGCAGAAATAGTACGGAGTGAAAAGATGTCCGTCAGGTGCCTGGGGCCTTTGGCCTCTGAGCTGTCACCCACGGAGCATAAATGATGGGAGTGTCCCTGCGTCTCTACCGGGTGAAAGGGGCTGTCACAGGCGTAATTCAGCCCCTGTGATGCAGCCCTCATGGCAGAGGGTTTTAACCAGGGTACCCTGGGGACCATTGGACTGGATCTAACAGAAGTCATGAATTGGTGTGTGTCGGGGTGGGGGGTGGTCACTCAGGAATGATTATATTCCGTGACCTGTTGTCATTATTTCTTGAAAGTTTAAACGTCATGAGCAAGTGGATTTCCAGTACATCCCTTTAAAAGCACCCTGGTCAAGGGTGCTTGGGCGGCTCAGTCGGTTAAGCCTCCGACTCTTGATTTCGTCTCAGGCCATGATCTCACGGTTCGTGAGTTCGAGCCCCGTGTCGGGCTCTGCACTGACAGTGTGGAGCCTGCTTGGGGTTCTTTCTCTCTCTCCCTCTCTCCCTGCCCCTCCCCTTCTCTCTGTCTCTCTCAAAATAAAGTTAAAAAAAAAAGCTTAAAAAATAAGCGAATGAAAGCACTCTAGTTGCTATCAGTTTTTAAACCTACTCTGTCCTCCAGAACATTTCTCATCAAAGTCTGCTCCGCCCTTGTAATTGCTACCATGTATTCAATAACCCCTGTTAACAGTACACAGCTGAGGAAACAGGGCCTGGAAGGCTGGGGGGTCTCGAACATAGCGGCCTCTGTCTTAACTGTGATGCGAATAGTTTACCGAATCCTTACGCTGCGGCTAAGGAGCAGGCTTCATGGTCCGCCTTCAGGACTTGGAGGAGACAGGTTTGCACTGGGGAAGAACCGTCCCGGGCACAGGTCCTGTAAGCAGGAGAGCTGGCCTGCAGACGTGGTTCTGTCCCCCTGTGACACTGAGACATTGACCAGAGCGTTTCATCCCTCCAGAGCCTCAAGGACCATTGAATGGCAGGTGGCAGTGAGCCAAAGGCCTTCTCTCCACTCCTCTTCTTCCCCACCCTGGTGAATACTCGTAAGACCTGTTGTTCACCTCTGGAGCTGGTGCCCCGTGCAGGTGCAGGGAGCCCATGACACTGGCCGACAGTTCCACTAGTGAGAAATGGTTTTCATGTTGGCCCCGTATCTCCCTCCCCGGGGTTCCCATCTGTTTCTGAAAGTTCACCTTTGAAGTTAATAAACCAACCTAGCCTGTCTTCCCCATGCCCGCCCTTGAAGGTTTTCAAAGACACAGATGACGTTTCTCCTCTTCCTTTGATGCCCGTGTCCTCTGACAATCCGTGTGGAGTCACTGATGGCTTTGGATCCTTCCCTGGACGTGGCCTGGGAGTGCGGTCTCGAGGCTGAGCTGGGGAGAGGGCAGGGTTTTGGGGCCAGGCAGGCTTGGGTGCGAGTCCTGGTGGCACGGGGCTCACCCTCGGAGCCCGTCTCCTCGCGGTGCAGTGGGGCCAGCAGTCAGTGGGCACGTGCAGTGCCTGGCACGCGACGTGGCGGTAGGAGCTGCCTGGTCCATCCATCCTGCTTCTCCCGTTCGTTTCCAGCCACCCTCCTGACTGAGGGTTCTCCAGCGTCCGAGTGTCCTCCTTAGAGCCCCGGGCTGTGAGCCCCTTTCCTTGGTGCTGAACCCCCCGCCCCCTGTGATCCCAGCACAGTTCCCAGAACGTGCCGCCGTGCCCCAGGGAAGACCCCGCCCGACAGCCGTCCCCTCTCTCCTCTTCCAGGTGGACACGTTTGCAGACTTTGATACCATGACAGATCGCTTGTTGGATGAGATCATTCAGCACATCCAGCTGTACAACCTCTCCATATCCCGAATTAGGTAAAAGGAAGCCACAGGGAGTTAATGCCGGGGGAAGAGGGGTGACCTTCCTGGATGTTGGCCGCATACAGCTTCAGCGTACTGCCTTCCGTCCGCCACCGTGACAGGCTAACTTGTGACTTACTGGGTAGACGACTCCCAGAGCGGAAGCGAGTGGGGGAGGAGGAACGTTGGGTAGCTCAGTAGGAAGGGACTGGGCTCCAACAAAAATCCCTCGGTTTGAACCGGTATTCTTCTAACACTCACACGTCCGAGTACCGACTGGGCCATGCAGACTCTTGCAAGCTTCCCAAATCTCGGAGCCTCTGGTTCCCCACCCGCCAGGCGGGACCAGCCCCGGCGTCCTGTGGCACCTAGCGGAACACATCACTGCCTGGTGAGAGGTTTCCGTCTGCACTCGTTCCCTCCTTCCGCTGTGGCAGTTAGCTTGGCTGAAATGTTTCGCGATTCAAGTGGCAGTAAATGGCTTGTGTCTTTGTGCGTTTGCCATTTGTGGACACGGTGGGCTGTCCTTCCACGGGCATTAGCCCGCTGAGGCCTCAGAGACAAAGTGTCCCTTCTATATCTCACCATGAGGAGTCAGAGGCCCGTAGAGATGAGGTGAAAGTCACAGGCCACCAGCGAGGGAAAGCAATCTCGTAGACTCCCATACATTTCCGTATGTGGCCTGTTTTACACTCATCATGAGCAGAAGTGGGGCTGCATACCTCTCGTGTGCTAGGGTTTCGATCGACCGGCCCTCAATTGGATGATGACGGTGTGTTGGGTCCACAGATGTGTGAGTGGCCGTGTGACTGGAGCCGAGCGTGTAGGAGGGTCTCAGACGGCATGAGCCGACAGCGGGCGACTCAATAAGTGTGAAATGACAGTGAGAAATGAGTACATTGCAGAGGCCGTCGGAAGTCAGGTCGTGAAGGGCCCCATAAGCCAGGCCAAGGAAATGGGGTTTCGCCCTGTGAACGAGCAGGATGGTTCAGTGCCCAGTGTGTATTTCAGAAAGCACCCCCGGGTGGCTGGGGAGGAGACACAGGGGGGCACACAGGGATGCTGCAATAACGTAGAGCCCGGCCACACGCCCGCACTTCCGGCCACACTGGGCAACAGCGGCCTCGCTCCCAAGGCCTCCGTCTCAGGCGAACTGTGGCCAGAATCTGGAAACCCCGAGGATGGGCTAGCAGCCCCATTCTCTTTGCCCGTTCCCCGAATCGGGGTGGGGGAGGGAGGCGGACCCCGTGGTGCCGCCTGCCCAGCCGCTGGCCTCCTGAGGCCACGCTCACGCGCCATTTCTGTCCTAACAGCTTCATTGGCCACTCCCTTGGCAACATCATCATCCGGTCGGTCCTAACGCGGCCCCGGTTCCGGTATTACCTCAACAAACTGCACACATTCCTGTCGCTGTCCGGGCCTCACCTGGGGACCCTGTACAACAACAGCACGCTGGTTAGTACAGGTAAGACTCGCCCAAGCCCCGTCACCCCCCCCCCCGCTATCCATTCGGAGCAGTGGGAAGATGAAAACAGAAGCCGATGTTCTCCTCGATGGAATCTGGTGGCTTCGGAGCCTCTTCAGACACGGGATGCCGAGCAAAGGCTTTGGCCTCGGACAGAGGGCCTCTCGTTTGTGAGTCGCGTGAGCTCAGACTAGATGTGCCCCAGGATCTCATCTGTGAACAGAAGCGTGATGCCCCTGGGTCGTGGCTGGAAGAGACTGAGGCACAGAAGTGTGGAGGGGGCAGGGGGCCTGGGGCTGCTCGGGCTGTGGTGACACATCCTCACAGACCAGGTGGCTTGTAAACGACAGATGTATGCCTCACAGTCTGGAGGCTGCAAGTCCAAAACCAAGAAGCAGGCAGATTCAGGGCCCAGGGAGGCCCCACTTCCTGCCTCACAGGTGGCACCTTCTTTCAGCCTTCAGCGTGACGACTCTGGCCAAGACATTTTCATCTCTCTGCTACTCAGTTTCCTTCCTTTTTTTTTTTAATGTTTATTTATTTTTGAGAGAGGGAGAAAGAGAAAGAAAGTGCACGTGAACGGTGGAGAGGCAGAGAGAGAGGGGGACACAGAATCCAGAGCAGACTCCAGGCTCTGAGCTGTCAGCACAGAGCCCGACACGGGGCTCGAACTCACAAGCTGTGAGATCGTGACCTGAGCCGAAGTCGGACACTTCGCCGACTGAGCCACCCAGGTGCCCCATCCTTACTTTTTAAAATGGGGCTGTGTATGTGTGTCTGTTGTGTGTCTGTATGGATGCATTTGAGACATGGATACGTTTATGATGTGACTGTGTATGTTGTGTACCTTTGCATGTCTGTAAACATGTGTATCATCTCTCTTTGTGCAGTGGTGTGTGTGTGTGCGCGTGCGCGCGCGTGAGAATTGTTGAGGATTAAGCAGAAGGAAAGAAGAAGCTTGCTGACACACACACGCATCACCCGTAGCCAGATTCTCTTCTTCTCGCTGGCACGGCCCGCAGCTTTGAGGCTCCCACAATTTCCTCTGTCCTGTCGGGTTGGGGACACCACGGAGGGTAAAGAAGCAAGGTTCAATGAATCTTGGACAATGAGCAGACTTTCCAAGGTAGTGAGCGGTGGGACACGTTTTCTGGTGCAGAAGAAATAGTGTGTGTAATAGCATAGAAGCATGGTGTAATCAGCAAACAACAGAAACGCAGGGTGACCGAGAGGGGCAGAAGATGACAGTGGTGCTCTCAGCAAAAGCCCAAAAGGGCCCCGAGGGATGTGATGGGGGTGGACTGCCCAGCAGATCGCACGGATGCTCCCCAGGGGCCGGTGACTGTTGGAGCCCAAGGAAGGCATCGGGTCTCGCTTAGCAGCTAGTTTATTAAATCACGCTCTTGACAAAGACTTCAGTGGTCCCCGATCGCCCCAATCCATTAGGTGGCACCTTGGGCCACCCCGAGGTTCTTTGCGCCCTGCCCAGCCCCCAGCCCCCTGCCACTGCTCCCCTGACCTTGCCTGACCCTCAGGGCAGACTGGGCTGCTGACCTTCCTCACCGATGGGGCAGATCGGTTGTCTGCCTTTCCGTTATTTTAAGGGCATTGCTGGAAATGATCATGACAAATGGAAGACGGCTCCTTGGCCGTTCTCTCTGTCCTCACAAACGGGGAAGCCATCTTTGGGTAGAAACAAGTGGTTTGAACCACATTTCACTTTTTTCACAATTATAATCTTGCAGTGTTCCAAAAAGAACCGCATTGTATTCATTCCCTTGCGTTTGTATGAAACTCACTTTTGTCGTGGTGATGTCATAGTCCCCATCAGCGTTGGTGCCCCCATCACCAAGGTCAGGGATAGACTCTGACATGGAAGCCTGCTTTCAGTTTGTCTGTGTGCTACGTGGATCTGTAAGGACCATTCCTACCTACAGCTCTGCGTTTGGGATTATTTCCTTTGGCTAGATTTATGGGAGGAGGTCAAATGGGCCGAAGGGTATGGAAGTGTCAGGACTCCTAACGCCGATCGCCGTATCATTTGATTTTATAACCCCGCCATGGGTACCTGAGAAAAATTTACCCCAACTTCCCAAGAATTTGCCAAAGTGCTCCTTCCCTCTTATTTTAAAATTCACTAAAAACCACAGTTTCACGTTAACCCCTCCCCAATTATTATTATTTGCTCTCTTTATGTTCTTTCTTTCGTTTTTCTTTTCTTGCGTTTTTGTCTTTCTAGGCTTGTGGCTCATGCAGAAATTAAAGAAATCCGGGTCCCTTCTGCAGCTGACCTTCAGGGATAATGCTGATCTACGCAAATGTTTCCTCTACCAACTCAGCCAGAAAACAGGTGAGGGCCTTCCTCCACAGCACGTGGCTGTGGTCGCGAGTGGGAGCTGGGGGTCCAGCCGTGAGACCCCAGATCACTTCACCACGGCGCCAGCATGCTCAGGGAAGGGTGCAGCCAGGAGGCCCAGCACACACAGCCTCTTCAGCTCACGGGGAGCCCGACAGCGACTCACAAACCCAGCTGCCCCCGAGGAAGGGCACCAAAGACCAGCCGAGGTGTGCGTAGGGGTCCTCTCGGCACACAGAAGCTGTGGCTGCTACTTCCTGCCAAGCCGTCTGTGCCCCAGTCACAAGCCCTGGGTCTGCTCCTTCCCAGGTCGGGATCCCCCCCACGGAAAGGGCACATAAGCACTGTCCGTTCGGGTGGGCGGTGCAGGGGAGACAGGAGTCTGTCCCAGGCGGGGCTGAAGTCACACCTTCGCCCCCAGTGGACTAGGAGATGCACAGAGGTGTTGAAGTCCCCGTCTGTGCTGTGGGGAATGAGCGGAGAGCAGCAGTGGTCTGTGTGTCCAGGGAGGGAGCAGAGAGGTGACCGGGTGGCCTGCTCAGTCCTGCCGGGCAGGCCAGCCTGGCGCGGCCTCGGTCCCGTGTCCCCCTCCCCGTGGCCCCTGCTGACGTGTCTGCACCTGTCTGAATGTGAGTCCGGCGTGGCTGCCGCCTGGTGTGGGTCCCCGGGCAAGTCCTGTCCACCGCGTGTCTGTGCCGCGCCGAGCCTTCCGGACTCCCCCCGGCCCTGGGGGGCAAGGAGGGCAGAGGGGAAGCTGGACGACGGTGTGGTCGGCACAGAGAGCTCGGGAGCTGGGCTGACCCTGCAGAGCTGTCCTGAGGTGGGGCACGCGGCCGGTCCTTACGGTCCTGCCCTGTATCCGCCAGCCACTGAGGCAGGCTGGCCCCCAGAGGGTGGTCTTGGGATGTGACCTGGGATGAGAGGTCCCACCGTGCTGGAGGGGCACTGGGCTGAGGGCCTGGGGGGCACACCGCGGTGTCTGCTGGCCCGTGCTGGGGTCTGAGGACGAAGGGACACGCTGTGCCGTTCGGCCCCCCTGTCCCAGCGCCGGAGACCGGCTGCAGGCAGGGAGGCGCGTTCAGAGGCCGTCTTCCTCCTGCGGGTGACGGGATGAGCCCCGCAGGTTGGGGCTGTCCCCGTTGAGAAGGTGGAGTCGACACTGGCTTTCTTCCTCACGCACTCAGTGCCGCTGCCCAGAGAGGTTCCCTTGTCACCTGCCTGCAGCTCCCCTTCCCCCCCTTGAGAGCAGCTCTCTCCGTGCGTCCCTTCAGCATCTGCTAATGGGACAGCAGTGCCACAGCCAGCTGCTCTTCCCTCTTCCCCTCTCCCGGGGCAAGTTCACAGAGTGTGTGCGAACCAGGAGGGCAGGGGGAGCCGCCTGGTGAAAGGCACCCTCCCGGCTCCTTCAGGTCTGCAGTATTTTAAAAATGTCGTGCTGGTAGCTTCTCCCCAAGATCGCTACGTGCCGTTTCATTCAGCCCGGATCGAGATGTGCAAAACTGCCCTCAAAGACAGACACACGGGTAAGCCACATGTAATGTTTTTTTTAACCAACTTTCTGATTGATTGTTTTTTTTTATATGGATTTTGTTTTTTCTTTTTTTTAATTTTTTTTTTCAATGTTTATTTATTTTTGGGACAGGGAGAGACAGAGCATGAACGGGGGAGGGGCAGAGAGAGAGGGAGACACAGAATCGGAAGCAGGCTCCAGGCTCTGAGCCATCAGCCCAGAGCCCGACGCGGGGCTCGAACTCACGGACCGTGAGATCGTGACCTGGCTGAAGTCGGACGCTTAACCGACTGCGCCACCCAGGCGCCCCATGGATTTTGTTTTTTCTAAAAGAGAGAGGGCACAAGTTAGTGAGGGGCAGAGACAGAGAGAGAGAGAGAGAGAAGAGAGAGAGAAGTGGGTCTCGAACTCACAAACCGTGAGATCATGACCTGAGCTGCAGTCAGATGCTGAACTGACTGAGCCACCCAGGCGCCCCCCTCCCCCGGCTTTCTGATGTAAAAAGCCCAAGTAAATTCGTGAAATCGACAGCGCCTTTGGGCACTGGGATGTCCCCCCTCCTGGGATGGGGACCCAGCAGGCCCAGTGTTTTTCTCCAGATCCCGCTGGCCGGTTCTGCCCTGACTTCACCTCCTTCTCCCCTCCTCCCAGGGCCCGTGTACGCGGAGATGATCAATAACCTTCTGCGCCCTCTGGTTGAGGCCAAGGACTGCACTTTGATCCGACACAACGTGTTCCACGCCTTGCCCAACACTGCCAACGCCCTGATTGGCCGCGCCGCCCACATCGCCGTGCTGGACTCAGAGCTCTTCCTGGAGAAGTTCTTCCTGGTGGCAGGGCTCAAATACTTCAAGTAGTAGGGGGCGGGGGCCTTGCCGGAAGCCTGGCGATCCGCGAGAGCTTTAGCTGAGACGTCCTTGTACAGCCCGCTGCCACTCCAGGAAGAGCTCGGAGAGGAAGGCACCGAGGCAAGGAGGGTGGGGTGGGACCGGCCATTCGAGGTGCTTCCATTTTGGAGATGTGGGAAAGCTGAACCAGTACAGTAACGCAGAAGACAAGACTTTGCCCGAACCTGTCTAGCCACCTGGAGTCTCCTTCAAGATATGGAGGGAAACTATGACAAAATAAAGCAACAGAATACTTGGGAGTTGGCGAGCCCACCTTTTTATCCACCACCGGCTCCCAGAGAGATCGTTCTTGATTTACTAGGTTTGTCCGGTATGTTTCTAGCTCATAGCTTTATCATTCTGATTCAATTAAGTGCATACAAGCATTTCAGAACTCAGGTTAATCTCTGTGCAGAAGTGGAACATATTTGTGTACATATAATCCTCGATAGATTCACATGTGCCACTCGTTCGAGACAGTGCGATGCCCACGCGATCATTCTCTCCTCATGTTTTCTCAACAAGGGGCAAAGGAATGCTTTATAAACTCCAATTCTGTTTCGTTAGCAGCAGTGGGTTGGGTGATGCAAGGTATGGGCGGGGGTAACGGTGATGCTCTGATGCAGGTTTGTTACGAAGAGAAGTAACTAGAGGCGACGAGGTGAACTCATTGCTTCACCTGCTTCTCCAGACTGTCTATGCAGAGCCCTGGCCCACAGGTTACTTCTGTGATTGCTTAAATCTCTGTCTGTAGTCAGGAAAATGGACTTAGGGTAAATCTAAGGGGTAAAGCGGAAGGGGGAGCTGGGATTAATGCACATGTGTCAGGCTTCTGCTGATACGCCTCCAAAGAAATGCTATGTTAGCATTTGATGCAACTGCAAAAAAAAAAAAAAAAAAAATACAAATAAAACCATTACCATGGCCAGCCGCTGCTTCTCTCCGTGGAAGGAGAAACATCTAAACGGAGGAGTGCTGGATTACAAACCTCAGGGGAGCTCTAAGAAGGTGCTGGTTATCTTTCCATAGAAATGTCTTCTTGCCTTAGGAAAATAAAGGGCTAGGAGAGGTCACCATTGATAAAAACCAGTGGACGACAGGGACAACAGTGAGATCAGAGAGGAGGACAACAGCCAGATTGCGGACCCAGCTTAAATAGTTAGTGGCAAATGACTTAAGGGAAGTTTTGAAAATCACCGGGATGTTTGATATGGTCTCATAGACTGTGTAGACTCTTGGCCTAAGGAAGGCCAGGGAATCACCTAGTTGTACTAAAGGAGCACGGGGACCAGGACAGTAGGGATGATTAACACAGAGACCCATCTTCAGGAGACAGAGGCTCCTGTTTCTGCAAAATCCCCTTCTAAAGTGCGGAAAATCACCTGCGACCAGATTCCCGGTCCCAGCACCTGGACCGTGACCTTAGGTCACCAGTGCCATGGTCATAAAACCAAGCAAATCTTGGCTCATCTGAGAATTTTAGTCCTCACATATTAACAGTGCGACTTTACAAAACAAATGCAGACCAACGAGAAACCAATGCAGGTGGGCAACTTTGCAGGATCGTAGACTCCTGGGTTCCTTGTAAAAGGAGAAGGCGGGTGGGGGGGTGGAGTTGAATGAGCCACAAAGGCAGACTTTCACACAACGGAGTTAGGGCTTCTCTGTGGGTCTTCTGCGAACTTTCTCTGTGTCCTAGGCTTAACCCGTATGGGATCAGTAAGTCCTGAGGGTCATTTTCCAAGTTCCCGATGTACATAGCCCCTGATTACTCACGAATGGCGCCGACCCGGTGTATAACCCAGGAGGAATCCGTTCCCGCAGTGGAGCCCACGATGTGGTGTTTTCTGGTCTAGACGAGTGTTCCTGGTCAGTGCAGGACTGTATGTTTGTAGCAACTTCCCCTTTTTGGCCAAATGCAGAGCCCCTCCGATGAGAGCATTTCATTTTGTGTTTCCGACACCCATCAGCAAAGCTTGTCACTCCCTGGTCATTTGCAGACCGTGTAGCCAGTGGTTATGGAGCCAGGGGGAATCTGATGACCATCGTCTTTTCCAATAACCAGATGCCATTTTTAACTTCAATATGCTGTCTGGACACGGTAAGAACTAATGGCAATAAACGTCCAGCTGCATGGTGCACCCCTCTTTTACAGGGGTGATCTCCTGTCTTTGTAAACCCTCTCTGGCCTCTGAGCATCTATTATATTGTGTAGAAATCACATCTCTATATTGTAAATAAGAGCGTCCAGTGTTGTGCGTCATGCCTCATTTGAAAGGCTTTTTATGTCTCTTTCTATTGAAGTATAGATATCTAATATACATATATATACACATATAATATATATATATATATAAAATGTAAAACAGGGACATTATATTATTTATTATAAAAATTATAAACAAAATGCCTGCCAAGATAATGGTCTAGTATGTTTTCATTCTCAGCGTATATTTTTTTGTTTTTACGATTTGTTAAGTCTCTCAGAAGTAGTTAGAAATAAACATCGCTACTATTGAGATCAACTGGAATTGGTTGTTCACAAGCCAAATACACCCGAGAAGCAGGCGTGAACCTAGCGTCACCCGGGGGCAGGACTAATGCCTCAATGGCAGGTTGAAAGCTCTGGAGAAGGTGAGCCCCAGGGAGAAGAGGGGGAGAGGATGGGCTCCTGCTGGTGACCGCGCTCCGCAGGTGGGTGCAGGGGGACTTCCGGCCAAGGCAGATTCGAGCAGAGATAGAAGGCACAGTCCCCGCCCTCCAAGAACACAGCCTTGTTATGAAAACCGGATAGCTTGAAGGTGAGGCACGGGCAGATGCAAGGCAGTGCTGGAGGGCCGGTCTTCGTGGCCTGGAAAAGGCTGTGAGTGAGATATATGCTCGGCACAGCTGGTCACCGCCAAGGGCACTCATTCACCAATTCATTCATTCATTCATTCATTCACTCATTCATCATTTCATTCATCATTCATTCATTCATTCATTCAGCAAGTGTGTCTTGAGGGCCTGCTGTGCTAGGAGGTCCAGGTAAGACTGAGCAGCTCGTAGTCTGCTCAGATGGGAAGGTGACGTAGGTCGGCACCCCCCGGGGGTAGGGATCAGAATGTGCTCAGAGGAGAGATACGCAGCCCACACTGGGGGTGCGTGGGGTCAGGAACAGCCTCGTGCAAGGTAGGATTTCGAAGGCCAGACACAGGGCTGAGTAAGGCTTGGCCTGGGGAAGGTGGGTTGCAGGGAACCCCCCGCGCAGGGAACGGAATGACCGAAAGGCTCGAGGAGAGAGGGCCAGGACCTTCGGCACACTGGACGGGCTTATGGAGACTGTGTCCAGGTCCCAGAGTGACAGAGCAGGGGCGTGAGAGGTCAGCCACCACGCCAGGCTCTTCTTCAGGAGGAAATTTTTGCTGTTGACACTAGTAGGAGAGTTTCAGAGGCGGGGCCTCTGTCAACCCTGTGTTCATGTCCTTCCCCTGGGTTAACTCCTAGGACAGACCCAACCCTCTGTCTTACGGGACACCCAGGGCCACGTCTGCTCCCCCCAGCTCACTTCCGAAGACAGTGGACGTGTCTTCCCGGCTTCTCGTGGAGAGAAAGCTGGAGGGAATGGCAGTTTGGTTAAACTATTGCAGTTATCATTATTGTTACTATTTTCTGCTTTTCTGTTTTTCTTTTCGTGCATGGAAACAATCAGGTGAGATTCCTGCACTGGTATTTGGGGTGACCACACTGATCACTCTTGATCATTTGATGTTTATTTTTTAAGTCTATTTATTTATTTTGAGAGAGACAGAGACAGCACAAGCGGGGCGGTGGGGGGCAGGGAGAGAGGGAAAGAGAGAATCTCAAGCAGGCTCTGTGCTCTCAGCACAGAGCCCAACAGGGGCTTGAACTCCTGCAACCTCGAGATCATGATCTAAGCCCAAACCAAGAGTCAGATGCTCAACCGACTGAGCCACCGGGCGCCCCGATCATATGATGTTTATGTGGGCGGGGAGCGTACGGAGCCCTTCGTTGACAACTGCACAATCTGCAGCCCCACCAGGTTGAGGTAACTTGCCCAGAGCTACAGCCCCTCATTCGGTCGTGGATTTCCTAACAGCTGCCCACGAACCAGGCATGGGTCACAAAGCACAAGGAAACAAAAGCGAAGCAGCCCCTCCTGATGGAGTGTGCGTGAGGGGGAGGGTGGAATGCAGAAAGCCACAGGCATGGTGAGGTGGCAAAGGCCAGTTCGGAAGGAGCCCATGGGGCTGGGGGTGGTGGTGGTGGTGCGCCAACACAGTATGTGAAAGGGAAGGAACAAACTAGAAAATAGCGTGTGATCCAGGTTTTTCCGTGAAGACCGAAAACATTGAAAAGGGCTAGGACGTGACCAAGTATCAGTGAGCCCTCACTTATGCGAGATGATGGCATCCCTCCAAGTCATGCCCATTGAACTGAAAGTCTGCTCTTGGGACGCCGTTTGTTTGGGTTTCATAGAGTATATTTCTGAGCATCGGCGATAACCGGGGCTGCTGTGTACCGTTGCACAGGTTGTGTAAAAACACATGGCAATGACACAGAGAGGGAGAGTTGTGCTTTCTTGTGTCGTTCTTGCGAGGTATCCATTCCAACACCCTTAGGGAGGACGTGTCCGTCTTTAACTGATGGAGCAAAGCAGCATATGCTAACACCTGCATCCGTGTTGTTGTTTTTTTTTTCATTTGCTTCCTCTTCCCGTGCCTTATTGCGTATTTTGTGCTGGGTACCGAATTGCAGCTATTAGCGTAAATCATCCTAAATAAACACTAAAAGGGTCTGGGGGGGATAATAAAATTTACTGTTTTATTTTTCACTGTTAGTTTTGAAATTAACGCCATGGGACCTCCACGTTGGAGGAGGAACAATGACTTTTTCCTCCAGGCTCTGTCTGATGGTTAGCATCCTCAGCTTTGCCCTTCCGGAATCCTCCGGATTGTGCACACAGGTCTCCATCCCCGTGTCACAAAGCAGGGATGGACTTCAGTGACGTTACAAGTCTTTCTGTGTCCCTTCCTCCTTTCCTTTTTCTTTGTTCTGTTACATTTTCGTTCCCTTTTTTGGGGGGGTGGGGGAGGGCTTTGTCCGTGGTACCTCAGCGTGATGCATAATGCTAGAGATGTCTCCAGAAAGCGCTATTAAAAAGCTAGCACAGCAAAGCCATTCCCTTCCCGCGTCTTTTCAGGTGAATGGGAATAATATGCTTTGCTTCACGGTGGGCTGAACTCTCTACACCAATTTTCATTTTAGGGAAAAGGGCCCCGGTGCCTTCTGTCCCACAAAGGACTGTCCCCGGTCTAGAGCTGGACTTCTGGACCAAATGTCAGTGTGTGGATGCTGCTGAGTGATGCTTCGTTAATGTCTGAAACAGGCTGTTTCCCATTTGTGATCTCTTCACAGCCACGGTGTGAGGTGCAGAATGTGTGTGCTTTCATTCCATAGATGTGGTTGTGATTATATGGCTTTAAAATCGTCCCCAGACTCAAGCCTTCATGCTTCATCACAGACTCAGAGCTTCTGGAGCTAAACCGAACCTCAGCTCTGATTTGCTCCTTTTTACCCAATGAAGGAGCAAAGGAACGGGAACAGCGTGCAGGGCTCCACGTTTGTCGGCGAGGACTTTCACGCAGAGGATTTCGTTTCACAGCCCACAACATACAAACGATGCTGGTTACACTTTACTTAACAAGGGTCTCACGGCTCAGGAGAGGTGGACTCAAGGTTTGGTCCCCGAGCCTCTGTGTCGTCTGTGAGGCCGTGATTCCTCCAACCCAGAGAAGTTCGTAAATCACAAAAGCCACCCACCCATCTTGTGAAAATCCATGCCCGGGCTCAGTCTGCATTGTCTAAACCACACTCTTGCGAGCTTTCCACTACAACGTAATGCTTCAGAGCCAGCGGACTACATGGCAGACAGCGTGGTTCTGTGACAGAGGTGGGCTTAGAAAGCGTGGTCAGTAAGCACGGTCTGGCGGTCGGCTGGCCTTCCGTGTCCCTCCGCCACCGTCTGAAGGCTCTCAGTCCCGCTAGCCCAAATCCACTCTCCCAAATCGTAATGCCTCTCCTTCCACTGTTGTGCTAGACTGCCCTCTTCCATTTACACCTGCTATTCCCACACTGGAATATTCACCCGGGGATCAATTCCTGTGCTGTGGGCTTCAAGCATGCACCAGATGCTTCGCGGCCTGTTCATCCCTGCTTCCGGATGAATCTGGGCTCCTTGTCCTACCGTCAGAGATACGTTTTCTTAGGATTCCAGGAACCGCTCCTTTCTCATTCATTGTCACGATGTCATCTGTATCCTTGTAGGTCTCCCGCACGTGTACATGCTTTTTGAGAGCAGGAACCATGCATAGACAGTGCGTTCCTGCTGCCCTCACCATTGCCTGGCACGGAGTTGGGGTTCAGTAAGTATTTTCTGGAAGGGCTCGTTCCTCTTCGAAAGCTCACGTTTTCTTCTCTAACCCCTTCGCCGATCCATAGCAGCTGATTCTGATGCAGGGAGGGGTTGACATTGGTCCACGTTTCCCCTGTAACCTTCCGAATCTGCAAGAGCAAAGTAGTTTCATGAGCTCAGACAGCACACTGGAAGTTTTATTTAAATGGGAAGAGCCGTTATGTCTCCGGGCATGCTTTTAAGCCAGTGGGGACGGGGTCAAGTTTCCTTAGCTATAAAATAGATCTGAAAGTACTTCAAGAGATAGTTGAGGGGCAGAGGAGAAAGGGAAAACAGAGTCTGAAACAGTGGCTGTGTCGAGTGGGTGTTTTAAAATTTGGGGGCGGGTAGCTTAGGAATGTTTTATGGCAAAAATTTGGCTAGAGGGAATTTTCTCTGTAATACACTGAGAAACTTTCTACACGGCCGGCCTCAAAGTGATTCGTACATGATGCCTTGCGGTGGGGGGATCGCCTATGAAGCGTCAGGCTTAAGCTTCTAGCATTCAGAACGTTCCATTGTGATTCCAGGGGCCTCCAAGGCGGAGTTTTCCAGCTCAGTTCAGTACCTAATTAGATGATCTATGGAGTAAAGCTGTTTTCTTGCTCAGGGTAGCGTTGTTGAGCGGTAAGAAAAGGCAAGGACTTGGCACACAGCTGAGAACAATATTACATTAATGTAAGACTCTGGGAAGTTTGAATTCTGTAAATGTCACTCAGAATGTTTTAATTGCATCGAACTGAGAAGACATCTTGAAATGTCTTTTAGCCCAAGGTTAAATTTACCGCGTTTGGGAAAATACCCTGTTTTATGCTTCTTGTTCTGGAAAGTTTAATAATAATCCAGGTACGTCCGGTAACCGGCACATGTCTTTGTTTGTTTGTTTGTTTTCCTTTAAAGAGAGCACTTCATTTTGTCCCACCTACTGTCTTGTCTGAATGTAACCTCATATGAAAGTCTGTGATTTTAGCTTCATTCACCGTTTTCCTGTAACTTACTCTCGAATGCATTCCTTTTCCAACACTGTTTAGTCTCTGCCTGGTTCTATACTAAGCACCAGTGACTACAGAAATTTTTCAGACAGGACCCTGCCCTTAAAGAATTTATAATCTAGTAGGGGGAGCAGACACCCACATAAATGGAAGAATGTTCGTGTAGATAGAGTAATGAGTCAAGAGAACACGTAGGAAACATTGAGAATACCATCAACCCAGTGCCCATTAAGACAGATCCCTCCTGGCATGGGAGTCTGGGCACCTCTACAGGCTCTGGAACAGAATCCAGCCCCAGTGAGATGCTGTGGTGATCTCTGCCATGCCAGTCAGGTAGAATCTCATAGCTTCGTTGGGGCCACCAATCCCCAGGCCAGCGTCAAGTTAGGAAAGTCACAAAGGAGAAGCTGGATGGTGCGTGTGGACAGCCCAACCTGTCAAGAAACACCACCACTTGAGCGGCATTGTCCCCACCCGTCTGTTGTCCAAAGTCACTGGACACTCCTGTGACTAGTCTCACCTAGTCTTACTACTTCTTTCCAATGAATAGACCAACATCCGCTTATCAAATAGACAAAAGGCACAGCAGTAGTGTCTGTGAGCAACGCCACACTCAGATCTGACTCCCAGAGCGAGCCTGTTGCTTGTGTCTGTTGATCAGCCCGCACAGGATATCTGGAGTTTATTTTACTTTAGTCCAGGTTTCTTTAGTTTTCCAATGCGACCTTCTACATTGCAGAAGGCAAAGAGAGGCAGGGTCTTTTGCATGGTCCCTTTCTCTGAAAAAGAACTTGAATGTACAGCTTGATGTCACTGTGAACTCCTAAAGCGTATCTATTCTGGTGACGATGTCTGTATTCAACGATCATCGTCTCCCACGCACAACCCTCGCACACTGTCTGCAAAAAACGATAGTGAAATAACAAAGTCCATAGTGCCAATATATCCCACTATTTTTCTACATTTGCTCTTTGGTTGGCATTTGTGCAGCTCGTGATGTGTATCGATGATAACAATAATAAAATCTTGGCTTTCTTTTGCCAGGACTGTGTGTTTATGGGACGCACCGTAGCCACCACCCTCTAGGCATGTAGGTTAGGGCTGAAGGAATTATTTCTATGTGTGTGGAGAGGACGTTTGGGGCATGGGTGTTATTTCTAGGATGCACACTGTAGGAAGGGCCTCGGGTTTCCCGGGGTGGCCGATCCGAGCAGGGAGGGACTCCAAAACGGGATCCCTCGGAGGAGTCAAGGCGTTATTCGGTGAACGTGACACCTGGGTCTTTGTCCCGGCAGTCAAGGCACCCAGATACTTGGGCTTTTGAACAACCAGACCGCTCTTTCAAAATGCTCTTGGAGGCGATGCATTCTTGGTCTCTGGATGCAGCTTGGTTGAGCGTGTCTGGAGGGCCACGTGGGCGGGAGGGTCCTGTCTCCCGCTTTGCTGAGAGGTGGGCCAGGATGAGGGGTCAGGACTACAGCCCTGAGCCGAAAAGGAGCCCCTGGGCAGTTCTGTGTGTTGGTGTCCGCACCCCGGCGGCCACAGCCCAGCGGGACCGAGGATGCAACAACGGAGCCCAAGGACAGACCTTCTGTAGACGGGCAGACGGGCAGAAACGGGGGTGGGGGAAAATTAGCCAAACCACCAAGGAGCTCTCTGGACTCTAAGCTGGAGAATGTAGCGAGCCTCCGGCGTTAGCAGTCCCAGGAGGGGAAAGTCAGAGAGCCAGCCCCAGCAAGCGTCGCGTCACACCGCAAAGCAGGCAGTGGTGGGAGGGGGCTCACCACGGAGGGGGCAGCAAGCTGACCAGCCCCTGGACCTGCCTTGGATGGGTCCCTGATTCCAGTCTCTGTGGGATCAGGAGAAGCCACAGTCCTGGGATCCCGCGCGGTGCTGAGGACTCTGCATCTAAGCCAAGGTCAGGACCCCCGAACGAGGGGAGTTCAGAAACATGTGACTTGGGGTAAAAGGGGTTCGTTTAGACGATCACAGCTTAAAGACACTCTTCCCAAGTTATATTCTATGTGTTTTAAAAAGGTTCTTTATATTCATTGTTCAGACAAGCCCGTGGAATAGGGGGAGCGGATGGGATTGTCCCCAATTTTGTCCCCACAGAAAGAAACTTGAGTCTGGGAGGCTTAAGGCATTAATCCCCTGTTTCCACGATAATCCTTGGGGATGGCAAGACTTACATCCGGCTCTAATTTTAGGCAAACGTTTTAAGAGTCTCTGGAACCTGAAACCGATGCTTGAAAGTGTCAGGAAAGGTGCACTGCAGTTACCACAGACTACAAGGGTGCCCTCGCCCATCAACCTGGGGGACCCTCACCAGTGCCCGTGCCCATCAACCTGGGGACCCTCACCAGTGCCCGTGCCCATCAACCTGGGGGACCCTCACCAGGCTCTCCGGAAGGCAGGACCAGGAGGGGAATAAATGCAACGAACAGCACTGCGTTCCCCGGGTCCCCTCCTGGGTCTACTGGTACTTTCCATCAGTGCAGATGCAGATGAAGAAATTTTTGGAGCGGTGGCTAAGAACAGCAGCCGGGGGGCAGGCAGTAAGGACGCAGGAGGGCACCTTGGCGCAGAAGGAATGGGAGGCAGGACAGGAGGACAGTCTGAACCAATACACCAGGTGCCTCAGGCTTCCGGTTCGGAGACCCTAAGTCAGTGTGCAGATGTGACACGTAGGGGAGCGTGCGTGGGCACGTCCTTGACCCTGGCCCGAGAGCATCCACTGGACACCCCTTTGGTGTCGGACAGCTGGCCAGGCACTTCCTTAATCCCCCCGAACCAGTGCTCCTGTCCGTGTCTCAGGGCTGAGAACACTGGTTAAGCAACGTGCCTGGGTTCACACTGGAGCTTGGAATTGGTCTCTGAGGGCACTTCATCTCCTCCTTAGAGTAACCTATAAGACCCTGCTTCATCTGGCCCCTTGTCCCTCTCCCACCTAATCTGCTTCCCTCCCCTGCACACCTCCTCCCCCGGCCTTGGCATCTCTCCTGTCCCACACATGGGCCCCCACCAGCACACCGTTGCATTCGCTGCTCACTCCTTCCAAGTTCGCTCCTGCCCTTCCCTCCGGCCTTTCCTGCAGAGTCGACCCATTAGCGAGGCTTCCCAGTTCTCCTGATCTGGAGCCTCCCGGCTCCCCACTGGACCCCAGGGACACTCCGTCGCCCCCTTCCTGCGCCACTTTTCTCCCCGTGGGCACTCAGCACCCTCGAGTGTGCTGTCTCACTTATTATGTTGTTTGTTGTCTTTCCTCACTAGAGCGCCAGCTCCACGAAGGAGGGATTTGTTTTGTGTTTTGCTCTGCTTTCAACTTCTGAATTCCCGTGCCCTGGCACATAGTACGGCTTTAAGCAGAACTTGATGCGTGAGTGAATGAACGCATGGATTTTGGCTCACGGTAGGGTGCTAACGCTCCCGGGCTAACCAATGCGGCAGAAAGGGCTGCAGCTGCCCGCCTCCCCGGGCGTCTCTAACCAGCCCTGTCTCAGCACCCGGGTCCTCTCCAGCATTCTCCTATTACCCTCTCCTCCACGGGGGGGGGGTGGGGGGGGTGGGGGGTGGGGGGAACAGCCCTGAGGCTGCAGGGATACAGCTGTGGGGAGCCCCCACCCGCCGCCTGGGTCAAGCACCCTAGCGGTGCCGGCAGCACCGGCAGAGACAGCTGGGCACGGCCTGCAGGGGGCGCCCGAAGACTAGCGAATAGGGCACCCGCGGCGGCCGGAGGTTCAGCTCCCCGGCTGTGCCCGCCCACTTGGAATCTGAGCGGAAAGAGGAACGATGGAAGTTATTTGGGGGAGCGAGAGAGGAGCGTGGAAGTCAGGAAGCTAGAATCGGGGAGGGGCAGCAGACCTTTTCGGATTTTTATCCAGAACTAACAGGGTGAAGGAATTTATCGCGATGGAGGCGCGGGGGGTGCAGTCCCTGCCTCCGTCCGTGTAAGGAGAGGATGGTCTCCCAACGGGCCCAGCTTGCTACGCAGGGAGCTAGAAGCTTGCCTTCTCAGACGGGGCGCCCGACTCCCCTCTAAAATAGGTGTCTGCTCCTCTCATCTCCACGGAACCCCCTGCTGCCTGTGGGGCAAAGGGAATCCTTAGGAGACGGGCAGGAGGACCCAGTGATTGTCTGGTTTCACAATATTATGGAAAACCAACCACTTTCCAGGTTCCGTTTTAGGCACTTTACAGAATCACTTGCCAACGTCAGCAAGAGGCCCGCCTTAATGAAGCCTGTCTCCTATCGCGGGAGCTTACGGTGACAACGGCCCTGATAAATGACCAAAGGTGATGTTTTTATATTACTGCCTGCTTCAGAACTTTTCCCTGCTGCCTCGCGTCGCAATGATCTTTCCTCTCTTTTCCTTAGACTATTGTTTGGTCTCTGAGTGCACATCATGTTACATGGTAACAGTATTGATCGCTTATAACTATTATTGCTAGTAATAATTAATAATATTACTAATGCCTGTTTGTATTATTAAGAGTTTGGCTTTTTCTCCCCATCAGATTGGAAGCTTCTAGAAGGAATGATCGTTGGACTGTTAATGAGAAGCAAAGCTTGGATTGACCTTTTTAGGTTGGTTTCTAGCTCCTCATCTGTAACGCAGCAGTGATAACCTACTTAAGCTACATACGCCCAAAGGTTGTGGGGGAGATCAGTTCCCCACCTCTTGGTCCTATGACCTTGTCCCTGTCCTTCAGTTTTCTCTCTAGGGCCCCTGCTGATCTGACCCCCATGAGAGCCCAGATAAGCAGTGGAGGCTGCCCAGTCCTGCTGTTCCCAAGGTGCCAGAGCACGTCTGGGACACAGGGACAGCCTTCTCCCCAGGCTCCCAGCCTGGCTCAGGGGACAAATGTCCTGCCTGAAGCAGCCCCCTCCTGTCTCCTTCTTGGACCTCAGCTCCTACAAGCAACGTGCACCATTTTCTTTTCCACTGAAACAAGCTTTTAAGTTAAGGCAAGTTCATCCCCCTAAATGTAACCCTTTCACACCTCTATTTTCTCCCCTGTTAAAAATACTAAACAAAATGTCATTTAAATCTCAGGGACAGTTCTAGATGGACCTAGCCAAACAGCAGCTGAGCGAGATCTCTTGGCCCAACATCCTCTTTCTGCAGAGGCCCAACAAGCACCAGCTCTATGCTCGTACGAGACGTTGTAAAAGAAAGACATAATGTAACGCTTTCCCTGACCCTGGCCCCCTGGTCCCCCTGGCCCCCTGTGTCCCACCCCAGAAGAAATCAGGCTCCATATGCATAGTTAGAACTGCAGTGCTTTGCAAAGACACTTTCTAAACTCCCTCCACTTCCTTTCCCGGCTCACGCACATTTCTTGAGTCTTTGCACGTGTAAGGTATGGCTGACATTTTGCCTCTTGAGGAATCTGTAAATATTAGTGCTTCCTCCTTACTGTCCCGTCATTCATACAGAAGGATAAACTTGGACCCAAAGGTAATCTAAGGTGATTTGATGTGCAAAGTGCTCTAGGGACACTGAGGCATAGAACATCAACGATGCCGAGGGTAGATGCGGGGCGGGGCGGGGGGGGCGTGCAGAGGAGGTTTACAACGAGGGTGAGGTATGTCTCAGACGTGAACGAAGACACAGAATTTTGCAGATGGGGGCTGTGGAGGATGGGGCGCAGTCACCGGAAATAGTCTGCGAAGGCACAGGAGGGTGGGATCTGTCCGGAGATCCGTGAGGACCGCCGTGAGATGAGAATTTGGGAGGGTGTGGGGTGGGAGCTGGCTGGAGGTGAGACCCCAGCGGGGCACAGTGTTCTGTCTGGAATGGGGGAAACAGCGTGCATACAGCGGGCAACAGAGGAACCGAGCTGGGGCCAAAAAAGACGGCTTAATATTCAATTAATGCTCTGAGTAGCACAGCAAAGAGAAGCAGAGAGTCTAAGACAAGCTGCAGGCTATGGCCCGGTGCTCACCAGACAGAGCACAGACAGGGCAGACAGGTGCTGGATCGATGCTGCCCCTGGAGCAGGTGGGTTGCCAGGAAACTTGGCATGTCTCTAAGAACAACCATAGTCTACTTTCTGGTTTTCTTACCTGTGTGTTTTTCAGTGATATGAATTGTACTGACGGATATCGTCATGTGCCGAGAATTCTGCCAAATACCTTGCGTGGGATCCAGCTGGCTCACTGAACATCTGGGTGGCCGACAGTGGCCTTAGGCTGGCTGACCAGGCAAAGGCAGTCGGATGCCATAGTCCCAAGAGGGAGGCTTGGTGCACGCCAGCGCTGGCCCTGTGCCTGCCTGCCCCTCGGCCCGCATGTTGTTTTGAAGGCTGAGACTCAGGTCTCAGGTCTGCTGAGACTCAGCAGCACTAAGGGATTCTGCTTACCTCGAGTGGACACCCATGGGGTGCGGGGTGGTTGGTCTTATTTATTTACTTAATGTTTATTTATTTTTGAGAGAGAGAGAGACAGAGTGTGGGGGAGGGCCAGAGAGAGGGCGAGACACAGAATTCAAAGCAGGCTCCAGGCTCTGAGCCGTCAGCACAGGGCCCGGCGTGGGGCTCAGACTCATGAACCGTGAGATTCTGACCTGAGCCGAAGGCGGAACGTAACCGGCAGAGCCCCTGGGGTGGTTGGTTTTAAAGGACGCATACTCCACCTTTCCCCCACACCAGAGAACATCACTTCTGCGCTGGGCCGGCCCCCGTGGACAGCAGGACTTCCTGTGACACCTGCTTTTCACTCTCTTAGTCTTTTGTTTGGGCGTTAAGTAAACACAGGCGTTACGCCGTATCCTCAAAACTCCATGAAATGTGAGTGGACATCATTCCCCAAACTGAAACTCAAAGTCTAATTTGCGGGCCACACAGAGCTGGACGGGGTGGGGCGGGGGGGGGGGCAGGAATCTGCCTCAGGGCATCTGGGTTCAGAGTCTGTGCTCTTAGAAACCACACTGCTGGAATCGTTTCCACTTTCTCTTTCCTTATCCATCTTTATTTACTTTTACATTAAAACGAATAGGCTTATTCCAGTTTGTTTAAAGGTTCTGACGTGTCAGGTAGCAGGTGCGGGGGATAACGGACTGGCCACTCTGAAGCATCTTGTGGGCCAGGGTTTCCAGAACTGAGAAGGATCAGCCAAGGCTCTCCCGGGCTCTCGAGCCCTTGGCCACGCTGAGACCAGTTCCTTTTTCCTTATGATACAGACTCATCGGTGCCTTCGGACCAAGAGTTTCCCTTAAAGCATCTGTTCAGCTACCTTATCTCGAGAAAATTGAGGTGCAGAACATCTTGGTGGCCCCAGGCCACACAGAGCGGCCTCTTGGCCTGGGAACGGGCGGCCAGGAGACACGTCCCCAGCCCCGTGCCGGCCCCGTGGCCACCACGGTCCCCGTGTGTCTGGGTGAGGTGTGTGCTGTCCCTGGCAAGCCCGAGGGCACAGTCACCCCAGTGTTTCTCCGTCGGTGGGCAGGGGGCGCGTTTGCAAGCCTCCTGTCCCAAATTTCCGTGCCTCTACCTGTCCCTCAAAAAAATGTACATACGCCTGAAAACCAAAGAGGGGCTTTCACTCCTATTTCGATCACGAGGGTCGTCTGAACCCCTTTAATGTGAGACCGTTGTCCTGACGAGTTCTCATTAAGTCCTGGCTTGTAGGTTGAACGTCAATATTTGCTTTCTGGTTTCATATTATCTTAAATCCTTCCAATAATATATTTCCCAATGAATTAATTGGTATTTTCCAATAAATTAAATGGAAAAGGCTCTGGGCCGTGTTCTCTTCTTCATGCCCATGTCCAGTCACTCGTGCCAACGGGGCCCCCAGTGGCCTGTCCTCCCGAAGGGAGGGACGATAATTAGAAAGGAGTCAGAGTAATTGAAAGTGCCTATTGGGCTCAGAGCCCATAGGGAAAAAAAATCAGCCCTTGCATTGTAGAAAGCTCATTTCACAGATTCAGCTTTTAAAAATACAGATGTGGGGGCACCTGGGTGGCTCAGACAGTTAAGCGTCCGACTCTTGATTCCGGCTCAGGTCACGAGCTCACAGTTCGTGGGTTTGAGCCTCGAGCTGGGCTCCGCACTGACAGTGTGGAGCCTGCTTGGGATCTCTCTCTGCCCCTCCCCTGCTGACACTTTCTCTTTCTCTCTTAAAAAAAAAAAAATAGGGGCGCCTGGGTGGCTCAGTCGGTTGAGCGACCGACTTCGGCTCAGGTCATGATCTCATCATGGTTTGTGAGTTCGAGCCCCGCGTCGGGCTCTGTGCTGACAGCTCGGAGCCTGGAGCCTGCTTCTGATTCTCTCTCTCCCTCTCATCTCTGCCCCTCCCCCACTCATGCTCTGTCTCTGTCTCAGACATAAATAAACATAAAAAAATAGACTTAAAAATAAAATAAAAATACAAATGTGATATGTTGCCTCTGGTCTCATACCCTTCCATGGTTCCTTACCACTTTTAGGGCAAAAGCTACACTTCTTACAAAGACCTGACCTGACGCAGCCAGCTCTGAACTCTGCCCCTTTTGCTCATCGTTAAGTCTCTAGAACCGGGCTCAGGGCCTGGACCGTGGACCTTCATAACTGTTCCCTATTCTGCACTCACCCACCCTGTGCCAGGAGTCTGCTTTGGGGGACGGGCATCAAGGGCGTAGAGGGGGCATACGACCCTGGGACTTGCCTCAGTCTAGTGTACAGATCGTGCCTAAGGGGCCAGGATGCGCAGAAGAGTCTCAGGGGACAGTCTCCCCAGCACAACACTTCTGTAACAGGTAAACATCAGACAGAGCACAAGCATTCAAAGTGTCAAAGCAAAAACTGCCCTGGGCAAGTTGAACAGGCAAGTTAGCCTTCCTTCCAGGGTACTGCAAAGGGGAGAGAGCCCAGAGCCCAGATGAAGGGACACTAGGACAGAGGACGGTGGGGCCTCTGCGTTTACTCACTGGCTTTGTCCAAAGGAAAGTAAGGTCTCCCCTGTGTTAGGATCCGAGGTAGTTGTACCGCTTGGAGTGAGCTGTCCACAGAGGCTCCTAAACTCTGCTGTCTTTTCCGATGATTGAATCTTAAAGGGAAGTTCCCAGGTCCCGAGAGAGACTTTCCTGGACTGCGAAGCTGGCAAAAGGTTTTTAAGAAGACACACATCTCAAAGGAGCAGAGACGGAATTGATAATTGCAGGTTTTTCAAAGAAAGTGACTTAAGAAAAGGGAGGTCCGAGACCCAGAGTCGGGAAGTCTGCCTCAAGTTCATCTAAACTCAGGGGAATGTAAAGGGCTTCTGGGTCAAAAGTTCTGGAAATTGTCCTAAGGGAGTAGAGAAATGGAGAAGAACCCCTTCAGGAAAATGTGCTAAACCTCAGTAAGAACAGTGTCGTCTGTGGCATTTGAGACACAGTCTAATTTGCTGCCTCCACCCAGCTCCTTGTTACAGAAGCTCTTTCCTGGGCATGTGCAGCCATGAATACGGGGCTCCCCCGTCCCCAGAAACCAGTGGCTGAGCTGGGAGGGCAGGCTGCCGGCATTTTTGTTTTTGTTTTTTGTCTCTATCCCCTCAGGTTCATGACGCAGAAACTCTATTCCAGGAGGTGCGGCTGGGTGGACCGGGTCCTTCTTGTCCCGCCCAGCCCCCACTGGCAGAGTGGCAGCTCCAGGCTTGGATGCCCGAGGATGCTGAGGCCACCTTGCTCCATCCCAGCTCGCTCGTAGTGTGAAGGCCGCATGCCAGAAAGGACAAGACAGGAAGCCCAGGGGCTGCCCCGATGCCCCTACCTCCGCTCACACGCACACACTGCCCACTCATACAGCAGGGTTGTCCCTCGGGAAAAACATGTCCTCGTCCCCACCTCTGGTGCTCTGGGGCAGGGGATCTTCCCAGGAGGAAGCAGGTCAGAAGGAAAAGGGCCCTGCGGGTCCGTCTGAAGGACCGGCTTTATCTGGAACACACAGTGGAGCTCTCCATATCCAAGGATGTTGTTGAAAATGAGGGAGGTCTTGGGATCCCTGCAGGAGCTGAGAGCGGTCCCTGGCTGACGACCATCAGGAAAACAGGGACCTCGGTCCTGCGGCCACGTGAACTTGGAAGAGGGTTATGGGCTCCAAAGGAGAACACGGTCCCCCAACAGCATGATTGCAGAGATGCGTGTGAGTCCACGCCCACAACCCTTATCCATGGAAACCATGAGAAAAGAAGCGTGTGTCATTTTAAGTCCCTACGTTTCTGGGATTTGTTATAGAGCATAGGAGACTACTACCCACCCAGAATGAACACCGCGGGTACTCCGCCACGTGCTATCCCACGTTCTGTCTTATGTCCATTTATAGATCAAGGATCTGCAAAGCGGAGAGGCAACTCGCCAAAAGCCACGCGGCTCAGGAGGGCCACCAAGATGGGCGAGTGAGTGTTCTTTCTCCTCCGGTGTCGGGATTTCCTGGTGGACGGGGCCTGCCTCAGGGCTGAGTGCTTCTTCCCCTTCTTGTAGAAACATCACATTATGGCTGCTCCCGTTTTGTAGTTGGAGGAAATAAGACCCCAGAGGCTTGGGGACTTGTTTAAGGCGACGTAGGTAGGTCTGATATCATTACCCACTGGTGTTTTCCCTGCCACGATTCTTTGGTTGGGGTTTGCGAGGCAAGGCCTGATGGAGCAGTAAAAAAAAAAAAAGAAAAAAAAAAAAGCAGTCTTGGGAATCTAAAACAACCTGCCGCTCTTGAAGCAACGAGCATCGCCACCGTGGATGACGAGGGCCTAAACCCAGTCTGGGATAGGAGGGCGAGAGATTTCTGCATCCGAAACATTAACGAAAAAGTCCTCCCTCGTCTCTTACACAGATTCTACCAGTGCCTCCTTTGTTACCACTTAAAACAGAAGCTGAAGAAGGAAAACCAAAGCTTACCCTAACACACGTTCTTAATTTTTTTTTTTTTTCATTTTGGGGACAGAGAGAGACAGAGCATGAACGGGGAGGGGCAGAGAGAGAGGGAGACACAGAATAGGAAACAGGCTCCAGGCTCCGAGCCATCAGCCCAGAGCCCGACGCGGGGCTCGAACTCACGGACCGCGAGATCGTGACCTGGCCGAAGTCGGACGCCCAACCGACTGCGCCACCCAGCGCCCCCACACGTTCTTAATTTTCTGAGCTGGCGGTTTGCCCTGCTTCTAGCCTAGAAACCGCTCGGCGTTCTGCTGTTCCTGCCAGCGCACGTGGCAAAACGAATTTAAAAAGACGTGAGAGATCTCGCGTCTAACTGAATGGACGCACCTGCAGGTTGATGCTGGTTGAGCCCCAGAGACAGGAAGCATGAGGCCCTGCGTAAGCTCTGCGTGTCCCTTCTCCGATTCCCGCCTCTGCCCGGGGAGAGGAAGGGTCCAGCTCCCTAAGAAGACAGACCTGCCGAGAACAACATCCCCTGGCCTGTCGTCGGCAGGAAGCGGCCTTGGTTAGAAAATGAGGCCAATATGAATGACTGCAGACAGGTGGACGCGTTCTCCTGAGATGCGGGCTGCTCAGAACACGTTATTTAGCTGAACCGTAAGTAGTAAACGTTTAGTACAACAGTGATCCTCGTCCGTATTCATTTTGCTTCTACTCTACATTCTTCCGTCAGAATTTGGGTCTCCGTCCTCAGCGTGGCCCCCCTCCCCCGTGCGGGGCTCACCGATGAGGTACATGGAACCACCACGGGCTGCATGCTCGAGTCTAAAGTCAGGCGTCGCCCTCCGTACCTTCTCCTTCCTCACCGGCCCGCGCTCACCCCTTCCCTAAGTCCCGCCGATGCTTCCTTCCATCGATCGCCACGCGCCCCACACGGGACCGCTTCTCACGGTTCGTGGCCCCACTCCCATTCGAGCGCCCACCATCGTGGGATCGCTGCAAGTTCCCCTTCTCTCTCCGCCTTTCCCCGCCTACCGCCTGCTCTCCCAAAGCAACGTCAAGGCTCGGCAGGCTACCCTGCAGTGCCGCCTGACAGCTGGGGTGCCTTTCCTGTAACGCAGGTGCCTGCTTTAAGCATGATTTCCCGGCAGCCACTCCAGTGCTGTCCGTCTCCAATGGCCACGTTGCCGGCCGCGAGACCAGGTGAAGGCGCCAACCCTCCCCCTCCCTGTTTTAGGTGTCTTGGTCGATTTCCGGACCTGACCACTTTGGGCCGCCTGCTTTTTTCTCTCTCTCCCTTTGTTCTAAATTCTCACCCTTAGGTTTTCAATTCATCAACAAGGAGGGAGCCCTTGAAACCCTAAGTGCTCACCCTTGGCCCCAATAGAAGCAGAACCCCTTGGCCCCCAGCTCGTGCTTTCTCTCTGCCTGCGAGTGTACCCTGTGCACTCCAGGACCTGTGAGTAGTAAACTTCTTCTCTTTTCCCCCCAAAGTTTCGGATGATTGCTGCAGAGAGCTGCTTGCAATCATAATATGAACCACAAGGGCCGGTCCAGCCACAACACTGGTTATGGATAAGCTGAGACCGGCACGTGATATGCCTTCCTCCTTAAGATCCTAAAATGCTCTACAGTTTAGCTGGACTAAATATCCTGGCATTGTGGGTCCTTGCTCAGCGCTGTGGCTCCTGCCCCCTTCCCTTCCCTTCCTCTCCGTGATACAGCCTCACTGAACACACCCAAACCATCCCGACCTCAGGGCCTTTGCCCAGAAGGCAGGGCCTCCGTGTGGGTCTCCTCTGCCATTTCGGATTCTAGCTGGCTTCACCTTTCTGCGAAGCCCCTTGACCACCATCAGGTCATCCCTGTCCCCTGGGGTATTCGCTGCCAGCACTGACCATCATACGGATTCTTCAGCTTTATGAGGTGTAAATGACAAAATTATAAGCTACTTAGGGGCACCTGGGTGGACTCAATCAGTTGAACGTCTGACCTCAGCTCGGGGCATGATCTCAGGTTCCTAAGTTTGAGCCCCACATTGGGCTCGCTGCCGTCAGCCCAGAGCCCTCTTCAGATCCTCTGTCCCCCTCTCTCTTTGCCCCTCCCCTGCTTGCTCTCAAAATAAATAAAACACTGCAAAAAGGTTAGAAGCTATTTAAAGTGTACAACATGATGATCTGATGTGCAGATACAATGTGAAAAACTTTCCCCCATCATTTAATGATCACTTCCATCGCCTCACATATTTATGTATTTTGGGGGGTGAAAACTTCTAACTGCAACTTTGTATTCTCTTACCGATCTCCCTATTTCCCCCAACCCCTAGCCCCTGGCAACCACTTTTCTGGCCCATGTTTCTACGAGTTTGATTTTTTTTTTTTTTTTTTTTAGATTCTACATATAAGTGATACCATGCTGTACTTATCTTTCCTGTTTGACTTATTCTACTTTGCATAACACCCCCCCGTTCTATTCGTGTTTTGCAAATGATGGACCTCCTTTTTGAAGGCTGAACAATATTCCTTGATATGTATATACACCACAGTTTCTTTATCCGTTCCTCCACTGATGGACACTTCGGTTGCTTCCGTATCTTGGCTGCTGTAAACAATGCTGCAATGAACATGGGCGTCGGATCTCTCAGAGAGTGATTTTGTTTCCTTTGGATATATACCCAGCAGTGGGGGTTGCTGGGTCGTATGATCGTTCTCGTTTCAATTTCTTGGGGGAACTTCCACACTCTTTTCCACAGTGGCTGCACCGATTTCATTCCCACCAACAGTGCAGGGGGATTTCCTTTTCTCCACACCCTCATCAGCACTTGTTAGCGTTTGTCTTTTTGGAAATAGCCGGCCTGACAGGTGTGGGGTTGATACCTCACTGTGGCTTGATTTGCATTTCCCTGAGGCTCAGTGATGCGGAGCACGTTTTCAGGCGCCTGTTGGACCATCTGTATGTCTTCTTTGGAAAAAATGTCATTCAAGGCCTTCGCCCATTTATAAATATAGATTTTTTAAAAAAAATGTCCACTCTCTCCTCCAACGAGAATATAAATTTCATGAAAACCAAGGTCTTCTCCATCTTTATGATCTCTATCCAAGGCATCTAGGACAGGACACAGCATGGAGAAGACCCACAATGGGTCCCCCAGGACGTGTTGAGGGGAAACTAAGCCCCTTGCTCGCTTTCTCCTCAAAAGCGGTGGCTCTGAAAGGAAACTCATCGCTAAGATTTGTGGAATGAACGTGAGTCCCTGCAATGAGACTTTTCTCCACGAGAGGGCAGAGTTTCACCGCGTTTAAAAAATGTGTCCTTCAAAGAGAGGGCCCGCCCTACAGCTGGAAACCCTTTCCCCCGTGGCTTGGTCTAAAAGCGCTAGTAGTCCCTAAGGGGCTCCAATATCCGCAGAGCCTACTGTTTAATATAATTTGGTGTCTTTCCTGCCATAGTTTGAAATTAAAACGATTCAAAACGAAAGGCAAAACGAAAACTCACGCTTTCTCCTAAATGATTTTTCTTCTCACTGAATGCTATCACAGCAATAAAAAGTTCAAACCAAATAAACACATTATCATGCCTACATTTTGCATTAATTGCAAATGAGTCACTCCAGACCCCGATTAAATAAATGTTAAACGAATACTTAGAGACTGTCAGTTTGAAGGGCATTGCGTTCCTGGCTTCTCTGGGGGCATCTCCCAGTGCTCCAGCCGGCTGATGGCCTCCTGCCTATTGCTAGGTGACGCCATGGGGCCTTACCTTCCCTACCCTGCTGGCAGAACCAGGCCGGGTGCTCTTCCCAGGCCTAAGCCTAGTCCTCGGGAAGGAGACGCTTAACCAAACTGCTTCACCTTTTCTGCAGAGGTGCCCAGACTCCCTGGAAGGTGAGTCACCAGCCTGATATAGACACCTTCTTGGCCTCCATGAATATCCATCGGGAGCCCATAGCTTCCCCCCACTCATCAAGCAATTAGGCCCAATGAAGAATGTCCTTTTCCCCAACTAAGTGGTTCTTAACGTGATAGTACATTAGCCTCATCTGGAAGCTTTTAAAAATCCTAATACCCGCTCCTCCCCAGTTCAGTCTTGAGTCTCTGGTGGCGAGCCTATGGATGTATGTTTTTAAATATCATGTGACAGGGAGACTTCCAAACCTTCCGTGGATCCCTTTGAGCAGGCTAACATTCATGCCATGACTCCCACATTTGCCACAGCAAAAATACCAGCGTCTCCCAGGCCTATGTCTTCAGGGGTAGTATTTGCTTTTTCTTTGAAAGTAATACCATCAGCCGAGAGACGACAAAGACCTGTGTCCTCTGCACCACGTAAGGACAAAAGACACAATTCGGGGCCCCATGCCAGAGAGCAGAGTTCCTTGTGGCCTTTTGGATGGCATTTCACTGGTGAAGCAGAAAATTTGAGAGAAAAATGGAAAGCAGAGGCACTTTGCAGACTCGTTCATGGGATTTCAAACCCTAGCCTCCATCATGATGCTTTCAAAGGTCTATAAAAGCTACAGTGATCACTCATCACTAGGGCTTTCTGTTCACAAAAGGGCAACATATAACATCTGTCTGAAGGGCTAAAAGCAGATGTTTAAAATGGTTCAAAATGGCCCATGGCTTTCAAGTTCTCTTCATGGTAGAATAGGTGATTGCTGAGACGTTCCTCAGGCCTTTCTCTCTCTTTCTCTCTGATGTCAGCGAATACCAATCAGCCTAATTGTTCCATTGAACATCCTGTAATTCTTTGTTGGTAGCCACCTAGGATACGCGTCCTTAATAAACTGGGCAGATGAATCCAGCTGGGAAATAGGCAACTCAAGCTGGCCCAGCCTTGGATTACCACCAAAAGACTTCACTTACACCAGCCGAAAGCTCCTTCCCTCCTTGGGAACTCACTAGTCATTGTTGAGAAGGATGGATAGGAAGCCGCTCTGGTAAAGAAGGGGTGGGGTGACACGTAGCCTCTGATTAAGTCTCAGATGACAGATTCAGACAGAGCATCTTGACCTCAGCACTCTGAGCAACTTGACATGCTGGGCTAGATCCTGGGCTAGATCCTTCTTTCTGTGTGGGAATGTCCTACATTACAGAGGATGTCAGCAGGAGCACTGGCCTTGACCTGCAAGACAGCATGCCCCAGTCGTGGCAACCAAAAATGTCTCCAGATATCGCTAGATGGCCCGGGAGCAGGGTGGGGCATCACCCCAGCCTGAGAACCACCGGGCTCAGGTGAAGTTAATTCTAACCGGGATAAAAAGCTTGTCCTAGAAAGCAGTGTTTTGTCCCCGTGGACACATCTGGAAGGAAAGAGCACGTGGGGTCTGTGCGCGGGGTTGTTTGTTGAGCAAAGATCTGAAGGGCAACCGCTGGGGAGTTTATTTGGGGAAGTATCTTGGGGTCTGGTACGGCTGGACAGGGGTGAGGCTCTGGCTGAGGAAATCCCTGGGGTCCAAACGTGAGGAAGGAGAAATGCAAAGCTGATGATGATGGCTCCAGGTTTCATCTAACCCTCAAAGCTGGCCAGAGAGCAGTTTTTATTTTCCTATTTTCCAGAAGAGCAAACCAAGGTACGTAGCGGCCGCAACCAAGTCCATGCGGGCAGCACTGGGATTCCCTTACGTCTCTTCTGTCTGGGAATAAAGTGGTCCCCTCCAGGTGGAGCATTTGTGGGTCACCCAGATGCCCGGTCAGTTTACGAAAAAGCGAGCAGATGCCATGAGAGCTAAGGGATTTAGGGTGGGATAAAACAGCAAACACCTCTAGTGGTGTTTGCTCACACATAACCTGAGGGAAAGAAATCATGTGGGATGGCGCCGATGTGGGATGGCTCTGTCCCAAAGCACTCTTTGGTGTCCCCCCCCAATCTGCAGAACAGACACTTGCGGAGTGGGAGAGCTGGGGAGAGAGAAGGAGGACCTCTCTACAAAGCTTATTTTGCAAATGTCTCCATAGGATGCACACGTTGCTAACTGTCTAATGAGGCACAGATTGAAAATGGCTAAAGACTCTTGTAGTGAAACCAGGGTGATGGCACCCAGAGGCACTGTGAGGAAATTCCTCTAATTGCAACTCTTAGTTATTACCAACACGGTCCCCATACTTCAGGGATAACTGCCAGAGAGCTGTTCTCACGTTTCCTATACAATCTCGGGGAGAACCCGGAGATCTGGCACAATTACCCGCTTCAGGACCAAGGAGAAGCCAGCCTGCTTGCCTTTGGAATTTTCATGTCACTCTTGAATATTCGTGCAGAAACCCTTTAAAGGGTAAATAATATGTGATAGGCATTGGGCTAAAATGGTGTCTATGTCAGTTTTGTTAATATTAATGTAATGATGGCTGTTACCATTGAGTGCTTACCACATGTCAGATGCTGTCATAACGAGTTAACAGGCGTTGACAATTACATTGAACGTTTGGGGGGTATATTTGGTGTCAGGCACTGTGTTAAATACTATGCACATAAAATATATTACTTGATCTAATCCTGATAATGTTTCTATGATATGAGTATTATTGTCAGACCCTCTGTACTGATGAGATACGGGTTTGGAGACTAAATAAATGACTTGCCCAAAGTCACAACATTGAAGACAAAGGGTAAAAATTCAAAGTTCGGCCCTTTCGGCTCCAAATTCTGTGTTGCTCACCCTGGAAAGCTGCTTGAGGGTCACTAAAGTGTTTTCAAGTAGTATCGGACGTACAAAACGGTACACAAGTCACGAGTGAGTGGTTCAATAAATTTTACAGTTGTTTTGTGGTTTTTGTGTTTTGTTTTGTTTTTACAATTTGTACAGCCATAGACTAAACCCAGATCTTGAAACACAATAGACACTCTTGCCCCTTTTTGTAACTATGCCCTCCCAGGGCAGTCACTGTTCTGAAGTCTGCCACCATGAATTAGCTTTGCTTGATACGATACTTCACATAAATGGAAGTGGACTTTATTTCTCCTTTGTGTCTGGCTTCCTTAATTCAGCATTGTGTTTGTGAATTTCATCTTCATTTTGTATTTTTTTGGAAAAAGCAGTCATTGTCACTCTATTCTACCACATGATTATATGGCAATTTTACTTAGCCATTTAATGTCTTACTTTATTTTTTTCTTTTGTGAATATAAGTTATTGTCAAATTGGTTTCCATACAACAGCCAGCGCTCATCCCAACAGGTGCCCTCCTCCATGCCCGTCACCCATTACCCCCTCTCCCCCACCCCCCCCCATTCCACCCTCAGTTTGTTCTCTGTATTTAAGTCTCTTGTGGTTTGCCTCCCTCCTTCTCTGTTTGTAGCTATTTTTCCCCCTTCCCTTCCCCCACGGTCTTCTGTTAAGTTTCTCAAGATCCACATATAAGTGAAAACATATGATATTTGTCCTTCTCTGACTTACTTCACTCAGCATAATACCTTGCAGTTCCATCCACGTTAGCCATTTAATTTTAGATTGATGTTGAGATTTTTCCCACTTTTGAACATCAAAAATATTGGTGAATATTAAGAATGTAATATTTTGAATATTAAGACTGTACACCCTTTATGTATTTTGGCTCACATATGTGTACATTTCTGTAGGTACATGCGAGGGGTGGAGTGGCTGGGGAAAGGTAGGCGTGTGTTCAGGTTTGGGAGATACTGTCAATGGTTTTCCAAGGTGGTTGTACTAATTTCACTCTTTCTACTGGTATTTATAGAGCCCAGTTACTCCATTGCTTCACCAATGCTTGATATTGTCATTAGTTTCCAATTGTAGACATTAGGTGACTGGGAAATGAAATCTCATCATGGTTTGAATTTTCATTTCTCAGATGGCCAATGGTGTTCAGCATCTTTCCGCGTACGTATAGGTGACTTTTATGTTCTCACTTGTGTTTTGTGCCTCCAATACTTGTGTTGACATTTTTTTTTTTCTCATTGACTTCATGGAGCATTCTATTTGCTGCATACGCTTTTGGTAGGATAGTTTATACCCATCCCAAGGTTTGTCTTTTCATCCTCTTAGTGTCTTTTGATTAAGGATGTTTTGTTAAACTTCTGTTTAATGGCTTTCTTTCATTGTGTCCTATGTGAGAACTCTATCCTAGCCCAGCATCGTGAACATAATTTATGGTCTCTTTCCAACAGCGTGGCTGCTTCTGGTCTCACAGAGAACTTTTTAATTTTCTTAAATAGATTTATACTGGTCATGAGGAGGAAATCAGAATTCATTTTTTTGTGTGTGTATCCATCGACAGCACATTTAATGAAAAATCCATCCTTTCCCCATTGTCTGGGGAGTGTTATCTTTTTCATGAATTAAGGAATCATACATATGTAACTCAGTTTCTGTCCCTGTTCTGCTCTGTGGTTTACACGTATACCAATTCCACAATGTTATAGGTATTGTAGCTCTATAATAAGTCTTATTATTGGGGCGCCTGGGTGGTTCAGTCGGTTAAGCGTCTGACTTTGGCTCATGTCGTGATCTCACGGTTTGTGAGTTCGAGCCCCGCGTGGAGCTCTGTGCTGAGAGCCCAGGGCCTGGAGCCTGCTTTGGATTCTGTGTCTCCCTCCCTCTCTGCCCCTCCCCCACTCGTGCTCTGTCTCTCTCTCAAAAATAAATAAACATTAAAAAAAAATAAGTCTTATTATCTGCCAGTGCCATCCAGTCCTGTCCTTGTCTAAGTTAGCCTTGGCTTTTGTTGGCATTCTGTAACGCCATATATATTTCAATCAGTTTCTCAATTCCTGTTTTAAAAACCTTTGGTATTTGATTAGAATAACCATAAATCTATGGTTCAGTTTGGATAAAATTGAACTACTTACGATAGTGATTCTTTCAATCTTTTGGGATGCATCTCCCCTCTCATCTAGGGTTTATTTAATTTTTCTCATTGTGTTTTGTAGTATTGTGAATATAGGTCTTGGATGTCTTTTATTAGATTACTCTTATATGTGTGACATTCTCATGCTATTTTAAATGGCATTTAAAAATACATGATGGAATACAGAAATGGCAAACGAGTTTTGTATTTTGTCTGCATCCAACGATGTTCTAACTTCATTTATTAATCCTAAAAGATGACTGGTCAACTTTGTTATGTTTTCTACTTTTGCAATGATAGCATCTGTAAATACTAATACTTGGTTTCTTTCATTTCAATCCATATATCTTCTTCTTAAATATTGGGTTTTATTGTACTGGCTACAGTAGTGTCTATAGGGATATACCTATTAAGGAAGTTTGCTTCTATTCTTTGCGAAGAGTTTTTCTTCTACATCATGAAGTGATATTGACATTAATAAGATGACATCTTTCCATCTACTGTGATAATCATATGATGGAGCTCCATTATTCCGTTAATATTGTAGGTTATATTGGTCAAGTTGCAATTATGAAGCCACTTTTACATTTTTATTTTTTATCTAAAAGATTTTAATGTTTATTTATTTTTGAGAGAGAGGGCACGAGCGGGGGGGTGGGGGGACAGAGAGAGGGAGACACAGAATCCGAAGCAGGCTCCAGGTTCTGAGCTGTCAGCACAGAGCCTATGCAGGGCTTGAATGCACGAACCGTGAGATCATGACCTGAGCCAAAGTCTGATGCTTAACCGACTGAGCCACCCAGGTGTCCCCACTTGTACACTTATAAAATAAGCTCAACTTGATTGAAAAGTATTTTATGTGCATTTTATTTTATATCCATTACCTATCCATTATAGATTAACATTTTAAGATTTTTGCATTTGCGTCTGTGAGGGAGATTAGTCAATAGTTTTCAATTTTATTACTTCCTTCTTAAGTTTCCATATCAAAATTATGTTGTGGGGGCGCCTGGGTGGCGCAGTCGGTTAAGCGTCCGACTTCAGCCAGGTCACGATCTCGCGGTCCGTGAGTTCGAGCCCCGCGTCGGGCTCTGGGCTGATGGCTCAGAGCCTGGAGCCTGTTTCCGATTCTGTGTCTCCCTCTCTCTCTGCCCCTCCCCCGTTCATGCGCCGTCTCTCTCTGTCCCAAAAATAAATAAAAAACGTTGAAAAAAAAATTATGTTGTGGCTTCATCAAGCAAGCCAGAGAATTTTCATTACTTTCCTATTTTCTGAGGAGGAAGAAAGAAGCACGTCACTCGTGTCGTTTCTTCTTTCAAATGCGTGGAAAGATTTACAGTCTGGCCATCTGTTCCTGAAGATACTTACGTGTACATATTTGTTGTTTTTAACATATATGATTACATTTTCAAATGCAGATGTTAATTATTTATTATGTATTTTTAATGGCTATAGGACTTAGAATGCTGTCTTGTTTTATCATTCTCAGTATCTCCTTGCGTTCTATCTCTTAAGTCATTCTTTCTAGGGGCATTGGGATTCTATTGGACTTTTCACAGAACCAACCCTGTGCTTTGTTGGCTTTTATCTATGGGAAATTTGTTTTCTGTCTCATGAATTGTATTCTTACATTGATCATTTCCTTTTGCCCATTCTCTTTGTGTTTAATCTGCCATTCTTCTTCTAAATTCTGCAAACATGTATTTGGATTATTGATTTTGAATAGTTCTTTAAATTGTATAGACACCGTTAACTGTAAATTCAATTATTTTAACAGATAAAGGGCTATTCAGTAACCTGGTTTTTTTTCGATTGACCTTTTGTAGTTTATGTCTTTTAAGGACTTTGTCTATTTCACCTAGATTTTTGAACATATGATATAACTTTGTGCATATTTCTTATTACCCTGGCAATGTCTAGAGAATCTATAGAGCTGTGCCCTCTTTCATTCCTGATATTGGCAACTTGTGTCTTCTCTCCTCCATCGTTATTCGGTCTGGCTAGTGGTTTATCATTTTTATTGATCTTTTCCAGGAACCATTTTTTCCCATTGATTTTCTATTTTCTTCTTTTTACAATTTCATTGATTTCTGCTCTTTTTCCTTTCTTTTGCTTGATGTGGTTTCAATTGCTTTTTTTTCATTTCTTAATGTGGAAGCTTGGATCACTGATCTGAGAACTTTGTTCCTTTCTAATATCAACGTTTAATGCTACACATGTCTCTTTAAACCCTGCACAGCTGTATCCACGTTTTACTATGTCACATTTTCATTTCCACTCGATTTAAACTGTTTTTTATTATTTGCAAGTGTGTTGTTCAATTTCCAAATCTTTGAGGGTTTTACTCCCAAATACCTGTCAGTTTCTTGTTTAAGTCCATGTGGCCAGAGAACATACAATTTATCCCTCACAATCTTACCCTGACAATTCCCCGTCCCCCCTCCAGAATATGGTCTATCTTGCAGAATGATTCTTGTGCACTAGGAAGAAAAAAACTGGGTTTGTTGCTGGATGTTCTATGAATCTCAAATAGATCAAGCTGGTTGACAATGTGTTCAGTTCTTTTATGTGCTTATTGAATTTCTCAGTTTTGTTCTTCTGATTAATTGAGAGACGAGTATTGAAATCTCTAATGATAATTGTGGATTTGTCTATTTTTTTTTAATTTTACGGCTATTGGTTTTGCGTCATGTATTTTGAAGCCGTGTCAGTAGATGGATATAAAATTAGGTGTATTATGTCTTCTTGGAAAACAACTCTTTTATCATCTTGTAGTGTCCCTCTTTATTCTTAGCACAATTCCTTGTTCTCAAGTTTTATACGTATAATATTAATGCCTCTGCAACGTCCTGCTTTAATGAGCGTTGGCGATGTAAATTTTTTTCCATGTTCTCCTGGTGACCTATGTGTATATTGATATTTAGTGTTTGCTGTTGTGTGTGTTTGTGTTGGTTTTAAAAAATAGATTATTATATAGTTTGGTCCTTCTTTTTGCTATCCAAACTGACAATATCTGCCTTTAACCTGTCGTTTTGGAGGGTTTACATTTGGTATAATTATTTATATCTTGGGGCTTAAATACATCATCTTGTTAGTTGTTTTCCATTTGTTTCATCTGTTGTTTGTTCTTTTTTATCTTTTCTGCCTGTTTTTGGATTAATTGGATGTATTTGTGATTTTATTTTATCTCTACTATCAGCACCTTCTATATCTGCTTTTCACTTTTGCGTGGTTACCTTAGGATTTCAATCTGTATCTGTAATTCGCCACAGCCTACCTTTAAACAAGGATATACCACTTCATGTAAGGTGTTATAACCTCATAGCCGTGCAACAATATCAATTCAATCTATTGCATTGTTCTATTTTTGTCATGTATTTTACTTTACATATGCTCTAAAGCCATAGTACATTGCTACTATTTTTGCTTTAGACAATTCTCTTTCAGAAGCTCTTTTTTAAAAAGAAGAAATGCATCAGGCAGAGAAAGACAAATATCATATGACTTAATTCATATGAAGAACTTAAGATACAAAACAGATGAACATAAGGGAAGGGAAACAAAAATAATATAAAAACAGGGAGGGGGACAAAACAGAAGAGACTCTTAAATATGGAGAACAAAGAGAGGGTTCCTCGAGGGTTGTGGGAGGGGGGATGGTTAAATGGGGAAGGGGCATTAAGGAATCTACTCCTGAAATCATTATTGCACTATATGCTAACTAATTTGGATGTAAGTTAAACAATAAGTAAATTTTAAAAATTAAAAAAATAACAATAAAAAAAGAAAGTTCTCTTCTATTGCTGGTATGCCAAGTGTATCTTTATTATAATGTAAATGGATGCTGTATTTTATACAGCTTTTACTGTATAAAGAAAAAAAGGCTTTTTCTACATCTCTGGAAATGATTATATAATTTTCCCTTGTTATTTTTTCTAATAAAATATATTCTGGTTTAAATTTTTTTTTATTATGTTTCTTTATTTTTGAGAGGCAGGGAGAGACAGAGCATGAGTGGGGCAGGGGCAGAGAGCGAGGGAGACACAGAATCCAAAGCAGGCTCCAGGCTCTGAGCTGTCGGCACAGAGCCCGACGTGGGGCTCGAACCCACGAACCATGAGATCATGGACCTGAGCAGAAGTCGGACACTCAACCGAATGAGCCACCCAGGTGCCCCTAAAATACATTCTGTTAACTGACTTTTTAACATTAAAAAACTCTTGAATTCTGAAAATAAAATCAACTTTGTTATAATCTAAGAAAAAAAGGAGAAATGCATTTATGTATTTATATTTGTCTTTTTTGCCAGAGCCTTTAAATTTCTTTGTGCAAATCCAAATTTTGTATCCTGTTATTTTGCTTGACAGAAACAACTGGTATTAGGGCAGAGAAGTCTAGCCAAACAAAAGGAATCAGATGTTTCAATTGCTTAACATAGTACTCTTCCCCATGTAACAGTTCTGGACGAGGGTTTATATTGGCAAGGTCCTCCTGTATCGGCATCCGGCACCTGGGATAACGGCCTCTCTCCCGTCTTCAGTGTTTGACTGTGAGGAAGGCGTGGAAATAACTCTCCTGCTTCTGCAAATACTCCAACAGCTAGAACTCAGACTCATGGCGATATCTAACTACAGGGGAGGCTGAGAAATGAAATAGAGCTTTATGTCCAGAAAGAGAAGGAAATGGCTTGGATGAGAGCTAAGAATCATCTTAAAGAGAGATAGTCTAGGCACGTGTTACATGTTACCTCACATTCCCCTCCAGCAACCCCGCAAGAAATGTTATCGTGCAGATGGAGATAAATTTTCAGGATTCAGAGAAGCCAAACGGTTACTTGTCTTATGGACAAATCTGTCCTTGGAACTGGGGGCTAAGAATCATTTCAGAGACCAGGGAGCACTGGAGGAAGAGGATGAAGAACAGAATAAAGCTGGAAAGTACACTGCTTGGACGGGCTGAAATTCTTTCTCCTGGGTGGGGGAGGGAGGATTAAGAGGAATGTGATTGTGTGCTTTAGGAAAACTCACAAGACTCCGTTTTGAGAAAAAAAACTAGACGTGGAAAGCATCTAGAGAGTAGAAAAGTGGAGACATTTCTAGATAGGCCATCACTTAGGAAGCTCTTAAAGAAATTGTAAAAGTTTTAGGAAAAAGAAGCAAATTTTAATGATGAAATGGACCATCTTCAGTTTTTTGAACAGCTTTCATGTGCATGAGTGTTCTGATTTGATCTTACTGGAAAATTCCCCAGGAGGAATTTCTCCTAATGCACATTACTCTGTTTGCTGGAAGATTGATGCGCAGCATGGAGCCCCCTAGAGGCTGCTGAGCTCTCCCCACCTCCTGTCTTGGGGCTGGGCCTGCACCTGCTTCAGCTGCTTTTAGGGCACTGCCTCTGGAACTACATCCTCTCCCCACGAAAATGGTGCTATGGTCTCAATGTTTGTATCCATTTCCACCAAATCCATGTACCGAAAGCCTAAAGCTTATAATTAGGAGGTGAGAACTTTGCAGGGTGATGAGGTGAGGAGAATGGAGCCCTTGCAAATGGGATTAGAGCCCTGATAAAATGTGAGGAAGAAGTCCATCAACCCAATCAAAGGAGGGATGTAGAGACTCAGAGCACAGGGAAGGGAGGCTTTAACCAACGTTCTTGCAAGAGCGAGTGGGTGTCTGACCGACAGGCTTACCCAGGGAAGTTACAGCAGACAATTTATCTCCAAGCATTCAAGTCCTGGTTTCATTCGATGCCTGGTTTCTCATTGGCTGAGTACTACAGAGGCAAGTCCCTCCCCTCGTTCCTCATTGGCTAAGTACTAGAGATTACAGCCTTAGCCAGACATCGCCTTTGCCCATGTAAGGCAAAAAGTAGTCTGACTGGAATGAATGTACATTCCCTGAGATGATGCAGAGACTTTCAGTCCCTCCTCCCTTTGTTCTTTGGCACCTGCTCTTTGCAAAGCCTGCAAAAAAAAAGCCTGTGAAACGGAGAGGGGAAGAAGAACCAGGAAGTGAAGTGTCTAAGGGTTTAGGTCCATTGTGTGTGTGTGGTGGAAGGGAGGTTCATATGTATTTCCAATCCATTGTATATCTACTGTTAATTGGACAGCACAGCTTTTATTTGGGATTTCTGAAAATGAATCATCTTCCTTATTTCTCACATAAAAGAGACCCTAGGGGGCTCTCCCACCCCTTCTACCACTGCAAGAGGTCTGCAGCCTGGAAGAGGCCTCTCATCCGACGATGTTGCCCCCTGATCTCAGACTTCCAGCGTCCAGAATCATGAGAAATAGGTTTCTGTTGTTCATAAGCCCTCCAGTGTGTGCTATTTGTTACGGCAGCTGGGATGAGCTTAGACAAACGGATAAAGCCCCAACAAGTCAGCAGCAGCCTTGGAGACAGGCTGCAGCAGCTTCCAGTTATATCTGCATGTCCTCGAAGCCTTATCCTTTTTGTTTCGATATTTATACCACTATAGCTCTTCTTATTTCCATCATAATTATTATAAAAGCATTTCCTAGGGCATATGGAAGTCGCCTTTGCCGTTTTATCGTCACTAAGACCATGTACCTAGCTCATGTCAATATTGATATCCCCTTTGCATAATTTTGACCTCCAAACTTGCCTGCATTAAACTATATGACTCATTTTCAAAACCTCTACATAACCTTACTACCATATTATTAATCCTTAGCCATGTGCACAAGTAGCAGAGTTGAGATTTGAGTCCAGATGTTTATAACTTTAAGGTCCTTCAAAAAATTATATGATCCTATGTCTTTAAATTTTTCCATTATGTAAAGTGTTTTACTTTTTCCTTGGAGTCAATAAAACCTGAGTTTGGGCATTGGCTTAACCATAAGCACCAATCACAATTCCTTTTGCAGATAACAGAATCCCCTCCAGATGATTGGGAAGAAATTTAATAGGTATAAGGAAGAATACCTCTGAATCGTGAGGTTGGCTGGAGAAGTAGGCTTCAGTCTGGGCATTCTGGAATGAATTCCAAAGCCTCACTACAGAAGTGGACTGCCCAGGGTCCACTTTCCCACGGTCAGAAGGTTGCCTTTCCCAAGGTCAGAAAACCTGGTGAATCGAGAAGCCCCACCTCATCTTCAAGATCTGAAATTGTGCCACATTGGTCATAATCCTTGCAGACAAAAATGGGTGCCTTGAGATCCCACCTCTTTCCCTAGGAGCCAATTCCTAATCAAGCCTTACATAGGTGTCAAAGCCTCTGATTGGTGGATTCTAAATCTCAGCCTGATTGCCAGCTGCAAGGGCATCTGGGAAATGTAGTTTTAGCTTTCCATGAACTAAGGAAACCAAGGAGAAAAACTGCTTGGGGCCAGCAAGCACTGTAGCACTGTGGCAAGGAATGATTAAATAGATAGAGAAAGCATAATTTGCAATATCAGCACCCAAATGTATTGGTTAGATGAGATTCAAAGTGTGCTAATTAAAAATTTTTTTAAAGGAGCACAGTTCATTATCTGAACTACCCCTTCTCCCTCCCAGAATGGAAACAAGAATAAGGAAGGATGGAATTGGTCCAACACAAATTGCCTTGGATCCTTGGTCCTAACTCAGCTGTTTTATTAATTGGCTATTTCAGAAGGATGGGGTGACCAAGTGGCCAGTGGCTGTCTTTATACTGACCTGTGTTTTGATTTACCATCACCACTTACTAGTTTGAGACATGGTAATTTTATTAGACTTTTGGGGCCCCAGTTTCCTTTATATTTAAAACATGGATCACAATTCCAATCTCCAAGGTTTGGTGAAAACCGAATGAGACAATAATTATGGAGTGTTTGGCACAATGCTTGACATACATTAAATGTTCGCAGGTGGCCATTCTCCCACACTCCCCCCTTTCCCTATAACTAAAGTGCAGAATGTTCTCCCGAAATGTGGCTGGGAATCACGCGGTCAGGATGTTATAGATTTGGAATGGACAGCACAGAAATTACCCCCTTTCACAGCCAGGGGAGGTAGAGGGTAACGTTAGCACAGGTGCCCGGCTATGACCAGAATGGCAGACACAATGTATGGATGTGATGCCATCAGAGATCAGATGATATCCATAAAAAGAAGCAAAGAAAATCCTGCACAAGTACCCTGTTACCTATTTAGTGATTGTTTTGATGGGAAATACTTGGATTCTGAGACATCTCTTTCAAAACAGAAAGGACTGGGGGTAGGGAGCTGCTGGCAGGTGGCGGGGCCCATGAACTAAAGCTATAATCCAGGGGCTAGATTCCAGGGGCTAAACAGGAGAAGAAATGTGGAATGAGTTCTAGAGAGATATGTTTGTCAGACATACTATCCAGATGGATACTTTTGCTGTAACTGGAGTCGGGGAACGGAAATCCAACATTAGGAGTTCACTTAGAACAGGAGCACAAGCCTAGACCTGGGCCAACAGTCAAGGGGACAGGAGACCGAATCCCAGAAAAAACCGGCGAAAGCTCTCCTCGTGTAAGTTCAGTGGATCCAAGCGCTGGGGGCCATGAGCTGGGTATTGGGTTTGAAACAAGAAGCCTCTGTTAATTCAGTATAAATAAAAGGCAGGGGGGTGGCTGCTTTTATGGAATGTGTAAAGTGTTTCTCAATTGGCTTAAAGTTACACCTGGATTAAAAAGATCTAGCTTATACTCCGGATCCCTCTATTTTTAAGCAACCATCCAACGTGTAAAGCATTCCGTGCGAATCCTAATTACTGGGTTGGGGAAACCCAGCGTCACAATGGCTATGAAGAGATGGGCCCATCGTTATCTTCTGGCTCTCCACCTGCACCGTCCAACAGAGTGGCAACATGGACTTTTGAGCCCCACATCTGGCTCTGGGCTGACAGCTCAGAGTCTGGAGCCTGCTTCCGATTCTGTGTCTCCCTCTCTCTGCCCCTCCCCCCCGCCTCAAATAAGTAATCATTGAAAAAAAGTAAAAAGAAAATGGTATTACTTGGGGCACATCAGGTTAAGTAATATATATTATCGAAATTAATTTTACTTGTTTATTCCTACCTATTCAATGAAACCGCTACAAAATTTTAAATTACTCATGTGACTCTCATTGTATTCCCTTTGGACATGCTGCTTTGAACCATCATTCTCGATCTTCAGGCGGTATCACGGATTGGGCTAGCCGTATGGGCACGTGACTAACTACACTGCATCACTGAGAAATGAGCCTTGGTGTAATCGAACCCACCAGGTAGGGTACAGCGACAACGGCGGTGTGCGATCTACTCTCTGTGCAATTTGACTTTGACAACATACTGTCTAAACTTCTAGAGGCTGTAAGACAGATCCTAAGAATGAAACCAAGGAAGCAGATCCACAAGCTAGATCCAGATAAATCCTCAAAGCGGATCACCTCTGCAGCCAGAGCTGTGCCTTGGGCCTTTCAGTTCCATGAGCCAAAACACCTTCTTGGTCAAACTATATTAATTTTTTTTTCATTTCTGGCATAAAGAATGCCAGCTCTTCCCAAGCACTTTTCAACTATAGAGGGCTGTCTACATACACACTGCCTGCTCTGGTCACGTCTGCTGGGGACAATGAAGCCCGAGAATGGTGACTGGCTCCAAGCCACGGTGTAAAAACGAACAGAGTCTGACGTGGCACAGCAGGCTCCTGACCGCCAGAGGTACGCTAGCTGTGCACCACACCCGGTGTAGGCGTGGAAATAACAAGTGACACAAAACAGCACAACGTCTGGTTGTCCGAGCCCTGCTGTCCCCCCTGCCCTCTGCACCCTGTTCAGTGTAGGGCTGGCCAATACCCAGTCCCGAGCCAATCCTGCTGCGGGTTCAGAGTGCATTCGAACCTTTCAGACTGCCATCTTGAAATAGTCCTATTGTCCCAAACCTAAGACTGGTTGTCTGTTGAGTAAGGCCTGGACACCTGCTTAACCGCTGTGCACAGCCTTCTCTCAGGCCTTACACTGTGGCCTATAGGTTGCATTTCCCTTGCCCTGGTCACTGGCATCACCAATGACTGGCACCCACAATTGCCAACCTTGCAGTGATTCTAGGAGAGGTGAGTGGGGACCATCAGGAGAGGGATGTGATCCTGAGACCCGTTGTGTGGAATCATGAGGAGGGGAATAATGGCTTCCCAGCTAACCAGAAGATGGTAGGAGAAGAAATAACCCAGCTGTTCAGGGAGCAGGTTTCTTCCGACGTGCTCACACCTACCAGTTTAGTCACTGGGCTAGCTTCAACACCAAGGTCACTATTCCCTCCTTGGACTCTGGCGGCCTTTTCTAAATTATGCCCTAGAACAATGTACTGGTTCTTTCTTTCTTTCTTTCAAGAGACAGAAGGAGTGGAGTAGAGGCAGAGAGAGAGGGAGATAGAGAATCCCAAGCAGGTTCCATGCTGCCAGCGCAGAACTGGACACAGAACTCGATCTCACGAAACTGTGAGATCATGACCTGAGCAGAAACCAAGAGGCTGATGTTCAAGTATTGAGCCACACAGTCTCCCCATGGTTGATTTGCTTTTCTCTTTTCTTTTCATCTATTCTCTTCTCTGTTTAATATTTATTTATTTTTAGACAGTGAGACAGAGCATGAGCAGGGGAGGGGCAGAGCGAGAGGGAGACATAGAATCCGAAGCAGGCTTCAGGCTCTGAACTTTCAGCACAGAGCCCAACATGGGGCTGGAACTCACAGACCGCGAGATCAGGACCTGAGCTGAAGTCGGATGCTTAGCCAACTGAGCCACCCAGGAGCCCCGCCATGGTTGATTTTCTTCACATTTTTCTGTATCCCCGAATTTTCTCATCTCCCTGAATGAGGATCCCTTGAAGGAGCCCAGAGGAGTCCAGCTCTTCCTTACTTTTGTATGAGCCACTTAACGCTTCAGGCACAGGGGAGCATGATGGTGCCCGTGAGAAGCACAGGGGAAAGAGGATCACCGAGTGCATAGATGCTGTTGGTACATTTCTCCAAAACTAGTCGCGCTACAAGATACTGGCCAGTCTGAGCCCGCCCTTTCTAAACGGTAATTAACGATCAGGCACAATGACCGTCTTGGAGCCCACTGAACGCGACGCGGGGGCTGCAAATGCTGGAGAACACCTGCTTCCAACGTCAGCCTCCCGGTTTCTTCTCACCTAGCATCTGGCAAGCGGCGTGATCAAGGCCACTCGCGAGGTGGGGAGAGGGGTGGCCTGTGGGTTACCTTTCCCGGAGCTCTGGTGCCTCCCTGCAGCGGCCACCTTCTCACTGGGCATGCGCACACCATTGCTGGTGCCCTTTTCCCAGATTCTCGTACAGGAGTCCCTTGGTAGATAGAGGAGTTTCTCATTTCCTTGTTATGTATACATCATCGCAGGTTTTCGATGCTGAATAATGAAAATTTAAAAGGAAAAAGGGAGAAAAGTAAACGATGGATTCTCAAGTCTTTTTTATGTAACGTGAGAGCTTTTGAGGCAAAACCAAAAGCTGCTTGTCACGGATCCCGCGGCTTGGGCAGGTGATATGCATTCCAACCTCCAGCTTGTGTGCAGCTGGGTCTTACCTGGGTCGGAAACCTGAGTATTTGCCAACTTTCTTCATCTTTGCTTGTTTCTAGCGTTCCGGATGTGACTTAGGGCATTTCAATTAAATGCATCCACCTGGACTCCTAACAGAGCTAACGGGGAAAGCGTCTACTTAGCGGATGCTCGTCACGACCTGCTTCTGGATCCCATGGTCGGAAGTGGCTTCCCCAACTGGCAGGCAACGTTCTTCTTTCAAAGCCTTCCGTCCTTGGAGGCTCAGTATCACCTTCACCTGCAGTGAGGGCTGGAGCACCGTCCTGGAGGCCAGGCTAGTCCTCTGCTTCTCCCCAACGACCCTATGACCTGCTTAATACACTCTAATCAGCCCCCTGAAAGTAGATAGACAGGCTTCTGTTCTCTGCCAATGAGCCCTGAGAACATACCTTTCCATTTATACGCTTAAACATAGAGACGCTGGCTTCAACACAGAACACAGGAGTCCAACTGGGGGAGGATTGACATTATCAGTACCACCGCTTTGGTCTAGACATTATATTCTTATAAATGCCACCAGAACTTGTGTGTGTGTGTGTGTGTGTGTGTGTGTGTGTGTGTGTGTGTATGCAGCCATACTATACTGCTGACTCTTACTGAAGCTGGTATGAAAGAAAAAAAAGCCCCTGAAACTTCTAAAGCACTTGCTTTGTCCCCACGGCCCTCTCCTAAGTGACTCTTAGCGGCTGTGGATCCCTAGGAATGAGCTACCTCTCAGGTGCTTTAAGGAGGGCTAGGCAGGCAGGGGGGAAAAGGCTTTCTGCATTATTTATCAAATCAAAGAGAAAGTGCAATGTTTTCTTTTTTGAGAGAGAGAGAGCAGGGGAGGGGAGGGGGGCCAGAGAATGATAGCATCATGTTTTGTCTTCAGAGAGAGCAGGGGGGAGGATGAGTATTAAAAAGTCACGCCTGTGATGGGAGCCCCTCGGTGCAGCTGTGGGTCGTGATGATGAGTGACCACACGGTTCCCAGGATCCGAAACCCACTCCTGAGACACCCTGTCAGCCAGGCTATGCTGTAAACACTCCCCTGTTCCCAGCTGCTGAGAAAGAAAGCAGCTTTGAAGATCAGATGCCCCGTGGAGAACCCCACGGGCGGTCTGTGGGCAGGAAACCCCAGGACTAATGCTTGGCTCATTTCCTTAAACACTAGTGAGCTTCAGAGACAAAAAAAGTTTCGATTCAATCTGGTTGTGTTTGGTTGCTGTTTTAACTTTTAATATGTCCCGAGATGTCCACTCAACCTCCCCCCCCCCCCCAGACAGACACGGGGCTGCCTCGGGGGACAGTGCACAGCACCAGACTTGCACACACCCTCGTCTGTTAATTGTGGATCCATGCAACTCTCCCCCACCAATGGGCATCTTCCGTGGGTGTGGGATGTGGCAGGTGCTGAGAGCCTGGGTTTTAAAACCAGACCGAAGCAGATTGAAATCCGTCCTTAACCACTTTTTACTTTATCCAGGGGTTTTATATTCTCTTTGTCACAGTTGCTTCACCAGTGAAATGGGCACAATGATGCCTCACAACCCAGGCAGCCAGGAGGAGAAGAAGCGTGCACGGCGCTTTGCAGAGTCCGGTTTGGGGAAAGCAGTGTAGACCATCAGCCAACACGCTCTGTTTTTACTTTCAGGACAGAGTCCTGGAGTGGCCAGGGAGAACTACAATGTGACACATGCTAATGACATTGGAGCACACACGGGGAGGGACCTCCAAGAACTCAGTTCCGTTCAGCGGTTTACCAAGCACTGGCTCAGTGGCCTTGGACACCATGAAGGAGCTCTCTGCACCATAGCCTCCACCCCTGTTTGTGGCGCGTAAGGACAGCTCCTTCACGGGGCCGCTATGGGAGCAAATGGGAGCGCGCAGGTGCAAGGGCTTTGCGCGTCTATAGAGGGGGGCTCTGTGAATGCCACCGAGAATTACCCTGGTCACCGCCCACTTCCTCATCTGCTGGCTCAGCCCCAGAAACTTTCCCAAAGGCCAATGCACTTCATCCTGTCAGTGCGCTTTCCACGTAGATGGGCAACCGAGCACGACGTGCTCCCATGACAGACGGAAGGCCACCCTGCAAGTTGTGGGGCAGGACGAGGGTCTCCTGTGAAAGGGAGTCTGTAGGTGTCCCCGTGTGTCCCCGTAGTGATGCTGCTAGGGGGCTGTATGTCAAGTGTGACCCACAGATAGGTGACATCTGCCCTCTGCCTTGTCTCAGGTCAGAGCCACACCCTCACCTGTTTGACCTTGTGTCTCACAGGCTGGTTCTGGGTGGCCCAGGGACAGGCAGTGCAGGCTGGAAGGCTAAACTATCTTCCAGCTGCATGTTATTTGAAGCTCCCAGGAGATATTCCAGTAGAAACAAGGTAACAAAATGGGCCCCTCCAGGGCTAGCCCACAGATGCCATTTTAATTAATGGTATATAGCTGAAGTCTGTTCAGTTGTAACCTATGATCTGAGTCCTAGGGTCCTTGAAAAAGGAGAAGCAAAGAGAATATACGTGTGTGTGTGTGTGTGTGTGTGTGTGTGTGTGTGTGTGTGTGTGTAGGAAGTTCTCACACACTTTCTGGGTATAAATTCAGCTTGAGGGAACTTTCAAAAGTGGACAAAACTGGCATTTGGGATCTAACCACCCAATAGATGCCAATCTAGAAACAGTATGATGTTTGGCAGACTCTTTAAATTTAACTGATGCAACCCCACTCGCATTTGGCCCCCAGAAGTAGGTATGACCCTACCATAAATATCAAATATAGGGACTCAGTGACCTGGACTGGGCCATCCCTTTGATTAATATGCAAGCCCTCCTTTGACTGGAGACCTGTTGAGCGCCACGGTGCATGTGCTTCCCATTATCCAAATCTTTCTTCTTTCCCCAGGCAGCAAACCCTTTCCCAGCACCCAGAAGGACAGGCGGTGGGTAGGACAGAACACGTTTCTTTTTTCCTGCAGTTCTCTATCAAAATGTACCCTTTCTCCAGTAAGGATGCAGAGAAAAGCCACGTGGTCATGTACAGTCTCCTTTGAACCACCTTTTAATCCTAAAGAATAAGCCTGTTATAACAAACCAGCCTCTAGCGTAGGAGACACAGTTTCTGTCTTCAAGCGCCTTGAGGGCTATCACATGGAAAAGGGCAAAGGGAAAAGGTGCATTCTGCATGGCCTCATGGGACAGAGATCGTATGGATGGATGGAGTGAGGTGTGTGTGTTTTCTGACTTCCTTACAGACAGCAGGACGCACGTGTGGATTGGGACTCTGGTGGGGACCGTGGCATGCTGGTGGCAGGGTGCCTGCCACAAGACGAAGGGGCTGGGGACCTCAGGCATCTGCAGACGGGGACTCCTCTGTGGTCCCTGCAATTCTCCTTATTCTTTTTCAGAGAAGAGAGGGGGATGACCCAGGGGCAACTGGCAACAAAGATTTCCCAGGAGAAAAGAAATCTGAAAGACTAGCTGAGATTCTGTGCTTGCTTAGCTCAAATGAGCCGGTCAAAGTTGCAGGAAGGACAGATTTCAGATTGTCCCCAATCCAGGCAGCCCACGTAGACATACTGGCCCGGTAAAGTGAGGTTCACACCCTGCAGGTGGTCTGACACCTGCTGCTGCACCCAAGCTCCCACCTCCCCCTCCAGGTCTCCTCCTTAATGCTTCCCGGGGTGGCAGCTCTCAGGTGGGACTCCTTACCCGGCTCTGCAGGTGTTGGCAAGCCTGGGGGGTGTGACATATGGCTCACTTAATTGACAGGGATACAGGAGACAGCAAGCAGACCCGGGCCAGCTTCAGGGACAAGCGATCTGGAGAACGTGGTTCCCTGTCAGGGACCCCAGGGGCTCACCAACACTGTGAGCCACCACACCCCTGCACTGCTCCTCACCACCCCTGCTGCTGAGGGAGGTCATGGGGAGGCGGTGACCTCAGGTTGACCCTTGAACTGGCCTCCAGCAATGGGCGGCTCCTCCCCCCTCCCTCCCTTTTGGAACATGCGCTCTCGCCCCATGATGCTCCCGCAGTGGGAGCATTTCCAAGGGTGCAGCCCTGAGAGGCAGTGATCTCACGCGCTAAGGCCTCTCTGGAAACTCTGAAGATCCTTCGGGCAGGTGGGAGACTCCGGGTCCTGCGGCCGAGACAAGCCTGAGTAAGTCTAGCTGTTTCTCTAAACTTCCGCCGGCTTCTGGAATGCCTGCCGCCTGCCCTTCCTCCCTCTCTCCTTGTCCTCTCTGCACCTGCCAACAATGGGGCAGTCAGCCAGGCGGCCGGGTCCTGGGTCCTGGGACAGGGGCATCCTGAAGACCATGGCTTTTTGCCATGGTCGCCAGCTCTTTGCGCGGAGTGGTGGCCAGTGGGTCTGGCGCTCAGGGACTGGGAACACGCCAGGGCCTAGCGGACGGCATAGCAGGGGTGCAGGGTGGGTGCTGCCTGTAGGGCGGGCACATGGGCCGCTAGTGCCCAAGCAGCAGCGGGGGCAGGGATGAGGGCCAGAGGGGGCGCTGGGGCTGGAGGGGTAGGAGGGGGGCGGGGGCCGGGGGAGGGGGCCAGTGGGGGGCGCTGGAGCCAGGGGGGGACTGGGGGCTGGGACAGGAGGAGGGGCCTGGGGTGCTGGGGCCGGGGGTCGGGGGTGGAGAGCAGGGGCCAGGGGAAGTGCTGGGGCCAGGGGCGGGGGGCAGGGACCGGGGGAGGGGTCATGTGCAGGAAGAGCCACCGCGCTGCTGCCTCCGGGGGTTGGCGGACCAGGAGGGAGACCAGGATAGGCCAGTGGGGGACCTTGGCTGTCCTTGGGCGAAGCCAGGAGCTTGCAGGCTGCCGGAACTAAGTCGTGGCCCTGTAACAGAGCCTGATGGGGACACGAAGGAGTGGAATCCCTGGGAAAGCGAGAGAGGAGGAGGGTGTAGTGGTGACAGGGAGTGAAGGGGAGGAAGCCCCCTGCCTTCTGACCCCGGATTCGTTTTACATCCTAATTAGCCTGGACTTCTGATAACAGCGAATGCACCCGAAAACCCCTCCTGGAAAACTTGCATTCTTTCCCAGTTTCTTGAAAATGCACAGCTTACCATGTCTTTGACGTGTGCACATCAGTGACACCAAACTCTGTCTTGATCGACCGACAGTGAAGAGGAAAGGGTAGGGGGTAGTTTATTCAAACCTAGACTGCCAGAGAAGCTTCCGTCCCAAAGCTAGTCCACAGCCAGCCTGAGGCATGGGGTTGTTACCTCTCTGTGGGGCACGCTTTACCTGAGGCCGCCGAGCAGCGTCACTAGGAAGGACAGTCCCCGAGGAGCGTGGAGACCCTCGTCCTGCCCCACAACTTGCAGGGTGGCCTTCCGTCTGTCGTGGGAGCACGTCGTGCTCGGTTGCCCATCTACGTGGAAAGCGCACTGACAGGATGAAGTGCATTGGCCTTTGGGGAAGTTTCTGGGGCTGAGCCAGCAGATGAGGAAGTGGGCGGTGACCAGGGTAATTCTCGGTGGCATTCACGGAGCCCCCCTCTATAGACGCGCAAAGCCCTTGTACCTGCGCGCTCCCATTTGCTCCCATAGCGGCCCCGTGAAGGAGCTGTCCTTACGCGCCACAAACAGGGGTGGAGGCTATGGTGCAGAGAGCTCCTTCATGGTGTCCAAGGCCACTGAGCCAGTGCTTGGTAAACCGCTGAACGGAACTGAGTTCTTGGAGGTCCCTCCCCGTGTGTGCTCCAATGTCATTAGCATGTGTCACGTTGTAGTTCTCCCTGGCCACTCCAGGACTCTGTCCTGAAAGTAAAAACAGAGCGTGTTGGCTGATGGTCTACACTGCTTTCCCCAAACCGGACTCTGCAAAGCGCCGTGCACGCTTCTTCTCCTCCTGGCTGCCTGGGTTGTGAGGCATCATTGTGCCCATTTCACTGGTGAAGCAACTGTGACAAAGAGAATATAAAACCCCTGGATAAAGTAGTATTAAGAATTGGTTCAGGAGGGATTTGATATCATTTCTTCCTCAAACGTTTGGTAGAACTGACCAGTGAACCATCTGGTCTGGGGTCTTTAATAAATGCACCCCTACTCAGATCATTTCTCTCTTTTTGTGTGGGTTTAGAAGATTTTGTCTCACAAGGAATCGGTTTACTTCATTTAGGTTATCAAGTTTATGGGCATAAAGTTGTCCGTAGAATCCTTTCATTCTTTCTTTGTTGTCCAGGGGGCATGCAGTGATGTCCCCTCTGTCATTTCTGATATTAGTGATTTGTGTCCTCTGTCTCTCTCTTTTGTAATTAGCCTGTCTAGAGACTCATGAGTTTTGTTGATTTTTTTCAATGAACCGGCTTTGCGTTCATTGATTTTCTGTATCGATTTCATTCAGTATACATTTCATTGATTTCTGCTCTCATTTTGTTATTTCTTCTGCTTACTTTGGATTTCATCTGCCCTTTCTTTTTACTTTCCTGTGTAAAGTTCTAGAGGGTTCATTTGAGAGTTTTCTTGATTTGTAATGTATACATTCAATGCTATACATTTCCCTCCAAGCACTGCTTTCGCTGCATCCCAGAAAGTTTGAAAAATTAGGCTTTGGTTTTCATTTAGTTTAAAATATTTTAAAATTTCTCTTGGGATTTCTTCTGTGACACACGTGGTATTTAGAAGTGTGCTGGTTAGGGGCGCCTGGGTGGCTCACTCGGTTAAGTGTCTGACCTCAGCTCAGGTCATGATCTCACTCATTGTGAGTTGGAGCCCCAAGTCAGGCTCTGTGCTGACAGCTCAGAGCTTAGAGCCAGCTTCACATTCTGTGTCTCCCTCTCTCTCTGCCCCTCCCTGCTCAGAGGCTCTGTCTCTTTCTCTCTCTCAAAAATAAATAAACATTAGGAAAAAAAAAAAGAGAAGTGTGCTGTTTATTCTCCAGGAATTGGGGAATTTCCCAGTTATCTTTGTGTTGTTAATTTCTAGTTTAACGCCAGGGCTAAGAGCAGACATTGTGTGATTTCTAATCTTTTAAATGTGTGCTTACGGCCCAGAACGTGTCCTATTTTACTGAATGCTCCATGTGAGCTGGAGAAGATGTTGTTGTTAAATTAAGTAGCCCTCAGATGTCCATTACCTCCAGTTGATAGTTGCTGTTGTTGATTTCAACCATGTCCTCACTGCTTTCTGCTGCTGGATGTGTCAGTTTCTGATGGGGGGTGAGGAGCCTCAACCATAATAGTGGGTGCACCTTTCTCCTTGTGGCTCCATTAGTTTGGGCCTCCCAAATTTGACACTCTGTTGTCAGGCACATACATGTTGAGGACTGGTACATCTTCTTGGAGAACATACATTGCTTTCTGTTGTTGCTGACAACTTTATTTGCTTTGAAGCCGAGCTGTCTGAAATTAACGTAACTAGTCTACTTTCTTTTTTTTTGATTAGCCTAAACGTGTGTTTTCCTCCACTGACCTTTAATCGCAATGTCTTTACATTTTAAGTGGGTTTCTTACAGCCAACATATGGTTGGATCTTGTCTTTTAAATCTACTGAAAATATCTTTTAATTGTTGCATTTAGCCCACTGGTGTTCAAAGTGATTATGGATATAGCTGGGTTAATATCTACCATATTTGTAACTATTTTCTCTTCATTGCCCTTGTTCTTTGCTCCTGTTTTTGTCGTCCACTCTTTTTCTTCCTTTTGTGGCTTTAACTGAGCATTTAATGATTCAGTTTTCTCAACTTTCTTAGCATATCACTGATATTTATTTTTTAACCCTTTTTAGTTGTTGTCCTAGGGTTTGTAATATACATTTATGACTAATCCAAGTCGACTTTCAAATAACGCTTCACCATTTCACGAGTAGTGTGAGTGCCTTATTATAAGAAAATAATCCTAATTCCCCCTTCCCATTCCCAGTGGTCTTGCTCTATTTCATTGCACTTAGGGGTAAGCAAATGCAAGTAGGTGTGTGCGTGTGTGTGCACACTCACAAAATCAATACATTGTTGCTATTATTACTTGGAACAAGAACAAAGTTTTGTCTGTTAGCTCAATTAAAAAGAAGAATTTAGTTTACTTTCACCCTTTCTCCTTTGATGTAGATCTGAGTTTCTGATCTATATTATGGTCCATCTCTGGGAAGAACTTCTTTTAATATTTCTTATAAGGCACGTCTACTGAAAATAGCTTCCCTCAATTTTTGGTTGTCAGAGAAAATCTTTATTCTTTACTTCTTGAAGGATGATTTTGCGGGGCACTGAATTCTAGGTTGGCATTTCCTTCCTTTTCCAACACTGAATATTTCACTCCCCTCCCTTCTTGCTTTCTTGGTTTTTGAGGGGAAAATCAATGACTCTTTGCTCCTCTGCAGATAGGTGGCCCCCAGCTGCTTTTTGGTATGTATATGGCTTAATGTTCTGTGGGATTCCTGTATCCGTGGTATGCATCTGAAATTAATTCAGGGGAAGTCTCAGTCATTACTCTTTCAAATATTTGTTCTGTTCCTTTATATCTCTTCCGAGACTCCCATTATGAGTGTGTTATACTTCTTGTTTATGTTTATTTTTGAGAGAGAGAGAGAAGGAGAGAGAGAGAAGACAGAGGATCTGAAGCACGCTCTGTGCTGACAGCAGAGAGCCTGTTGCGGGGCACGAACCCGCGAACCGTGAGATGATGACCTAAGAGCCACCCACGTGCCCTGTTGTGCCTCTTGTAGTTGTCCCACACGCCTCGGATACTCTGTTCTGTTTTGGTCATTGTTCTCTTTGCTTTCCAGTTTTAGAGGTTTCTGTGGGTATATCCTCAAACTCGGCGATCCCCTCCGGTCTACTATTATGCTCATGGATGGCTTCCTTCGTGTCTGTTGCAGTGGCTTTAATCTCTAGCTTTTTTGGGTTGCTGTTGTTGGTTCTTTCTTAGAATTTCCATCTCTGCTTCCACTGCCCATCTCCTCTTGCATACGGTCAGCTTCTTCCAGGAGAGCCCTTAGCCTGTGTACATCAGGGTTGTTTTAGATTCTTGGTCTGATGGTGGCAACATCCCTGCATGTCTGGTTCTGATGATTGCTCTGTCTCTTCAAATAGTGGTGTGTGTTTGGTTTTCGTTTTTGTTTTTTTGCTTTTAGCACAGCTTGTAATTTTTTCTCGATAGCTGGACATACTGTACTGGGTAAAAGAAACTGCTATAAATAGGCCTTTAGTTCTGTGGTGGGGTGGGGGGGGCAGAAGTGCTCTATATCCTACGATTAGGTGTCAGTCTTTTAGGGGAGTCCGTGCCTCTGGTCATGAACTTCTCCAGTGTTTCTTGTCATTTTTCTTCTAGAATGATCTGGAGTTGGGTATTTCCCTTCTGCCAGGTCAATCAGGCTCTATAGTACCCAAGGCAGCTAGGCTCTGTTTAGCTAGTTTCTTCTGAGGGCAGGCCTTGTGAAGAAGAACGCTGTGCCCTGGTATGTTTGAAGATGGTTCTCCCCACCCCCTGACAGAAGCACTGGGGTATTTTTCTCTGATTTGAACTGTGGGAACCTGGCCAAACTCCTGGAGGTAAGTCTCACAATACTGCCCCTCCTCCCACAAATGATGGGGTCCTCTTGGAGATTGTAACTCTCAGAGTTGTCCCCACTGAGTCTCCAGCAATTTGTAATTTTGTTAAAGTTTATTTATTTATTTGGAGAGAGAGAGAGAGAGAGAGAGAGAGAGAGAGAGGGAGAGGGAGCACGAGCGGGGGAGGGGCAGAGAGAAGGAGAGACAGAATCCCAAGCACGTTCCACACCGTGAGCACAGAGCCCAGTGTGGGGCTCGCACTCACGAACTGTGAGATCATGACCTGAGCTGAAATCAAGAATCGGACACTTAACCCACTGAGCCATGCAGGCGCTCCCAGCAATTTGTCATTCATAATTCAGGTTCCCTGGCCCCAGACCCGGTTCCCACTGTGGTTTCCAGTGACGAGTATCTGCTCTGTGTCCTCCTGGTATCTGTCTGTTCTTGGAGGGAGCTGGTTGTCCAGTGTCCTCCCCTCGCTTCAGGATCCAAGAAGAGTTGTGGATTTTTCGATGTCTTCAGCTTTTTATGTGTTGTTAGGACAGAGTGGTGGCCTCCAGGCTGTATATAAATGTATATACCTGTTTCGTTTTTGCCAGAACAATTGTAAATCTTATCATGTGTCTTAACTTTGCTTTCCATATTTGCTTTACTAGCATAAAGATATTAAATTGATTTTTATATGTTGATTTTGTGTCCTCCGACCTTGTTGAACTCATCTGTAAACGAGGACAGTTTTTATTTCTTCCTTTCCCATCTGTGTTTTTTCTTTCCTTTTTTATAAAAATTTATTTATTTAGTTTTGAGAGAGAGAGAGAAAGAGAATCCCAAGCAGGCTCCTCACTGTCAGCGTGGAGCCTGACACAGGGCTTGAAGACATGAACCATGAGATGGTGACCTGAGCTGAAATCAAGAGTCAGACGCTTGACTGACTGAGCCACCCGGGCAACCCTGATTTTCTTTCCTTATTCGTCCTTTTCTCAGTGGCTAGAGCTTCCAGTCATGTTGAGTATAAGTTGTGGGAATGGATGACCTTGCTTTGTTTGGAATATTAGTGGAACCGATTCAATCTTTTACTGTTAAGAATCACGCCAGATGTACATTTTTGCATATTCTCTGTATTGAGTTCAGGCGATCCACCTCTGTTCCTAACTTGCTGATGGATTTTATCATAAAGAGGTGTTGGATCTTGTCCGATGCCTTTCTGTGTCAATTTGAATCATCATGACATTTTTTTCCTTTAGCCCGTTGATATGGTGGGTCATGCCGAGTTTTGAATGTGAGACCACTCTTACATATCTGGAGTGAATCCCACGGAGGCATCTTATAGGATTCTTTTTGTATATTGTTAGATTAATTAACACCCAATTGGTTTAATTGTGGTGGGACTATTAAGATTATATATTTCATCTCGGTTGAATTTTTGTTTGTGGTTTATGAGAAATTATCCCATTTCTTCTAAGTGTCAAAGGTGAAAGCGTAAACTTGTTCATAATTATATTCGTTTCCCAGATCTGATGTAAGAAATGACCACAAACGCGATGACTTAAAACAACAGAAATTGATTCTCTAATAGTTCTGGGGGCCAGAAACCCAAAGCCGGGGTGTCAGAAAGGTTGGTTCCTTTGGAGGCTTGAGGAAATGTGTGTTCCATCCTCTTTCCTAAAATCAGGGCCACAGGCAATGTTGGCGCTTATCGGTGTGTGGTTGTGTAACTGCAGTCCTTGCCTTCGTCAGCATGTGGCTTACCTCCTGCACTTCTCTGTGTCTCAGATCCCACCCCCTGTTCTCTTACGAGCACGCCAGTATTCGGCTTTAGGACCCACCCCAAATGCAGGGTGAACTCATTTGGAGATCCTTAACTTAATTACACCTGCAAAGATCCTATTTCCAACGAAGGTTGTACAGTAAAACCTTGGGTGGAGAGCAACTTGTTCTGCAAATGTTCTGCAAGACGTGCAGACGTTTCTAATAAATTTTAACTTCATAAACGAGCGATGTCTTGCAATACGAGCAATACATGATGCTGAATATCACATGATCGCAAATGAGCCAATGGTTCTTCTCTCCCCCCCCCCCTTTCTCCCTGTGGGATCTTGGGTGATCATTTCCCATGCTTGAATGCTCAGTCCCAGGTCACAGCATTTGACAAAAGTCAGTGATTTTCTGGAACGTTGGAAGGTGCCCACAACTGGAACCAGTGTATTTTTTTTTTTTTTTTTTGCCACTTCAGAGAACCTCTGGACAGTCCTTTGCTTTTCTGTACAAGAGTGAGCTTAGGAATGCTTTGCTTCCTTCTAGGTCAGGCTGCCTGCAGATGTAGACCCTTTCCTCTGTTGTCTTATTGCCAGTTACATTAAGTACGGTATATGACCAGAGTTTATTAACATGGTACTGTAGTCAAGATCCATACGAGTGGATACAATGGCCCCCATGCAGAAAAAGGTTGAAAAGAAAGGCGGTAAGAAGGAGATGATTACGGTGGAAGTCAAGAAAGAAATCATCGAGAAGTACGAACAAGGTATGCAAGTAGCCGAAATCACAAGATTTTCTGAGAAGTCTGTGTCTGCATCTCGTCTGCAGAGGAGGAGGAGAAAAAGGCAGTGGAATCCCTCGCTTCAGATGAGGTTAGGGAGATGTGTCAAATGTGGGAAACGGTGCAAAATTTTGTAGTAAAGCACCATCCGAATAAGGCGATAGCAGTGTGACTGATGAATCTGGTTAATGACAATGCAGTGTCACGTTTCTATGAAATCCTCAAAAGGAGGCAAAAGCATCATTGGATAGGTTTCTTGTTAAAGTTGCACCGGAAAAAAAAAAAAAAGAGTCCATTGAGCCAATAGACGGCAGTGATTCTCTTAGCGATGGCGAAAGTGGTCCTACACAGTAACCCTCCTCTCTCTTGTCTCCCTCACACCAGCCGTGGAAGTTTTCAAAGATAAGTGCAGGTTAATTTGTTAATTTTTCTTTCTATTTTGTATTGTCTTTATTATTTTGTATTATCTTCCAGCATTGTAATCTTTTTTATAGAAGTAATTTGGGGTTGTGGAACACATCCTCTGAGGTTCATTATTTCTTATGAGGCAGTTCGCTTTGATATACAAGTGCTTTGGATTACAAGCATGTTTCCGGAAATGAACTATGCTCACAAACCAATATTTTACTGTATTTATAAGACCGCGGGGTTAGGACTTGGACATATACCTTCTGGGGGACGCTAGTCAACCCACTACCACAGTATTCCATTATCTCCTGCGAGCTGAGAATGGGAAGTGCTGTGCCCGGTTTCATTGGCGATATGTGTCTTTTCCCTTTATTTTTGTCAATCTTAACTGAGGTCTATCAACCGTGTGTGATTTTTGGAAGAGCTGGCTTTCTGTTTCATTGTCTTTTTGGAGTCTTACACTGGTTCGTCTCCCGCTTGCCACCTTCCATGATTGTCCCTTGGTTGCCTCTTACATGAAGTCCAGGGGCTGTAGTCGTGATAAGCAGGGGGACCAGGGAACATGGTGTCTATGCTACCCTTGTCGGTCTGGAGAGAAAGTAGTTCTCATTTTAAGGATGAAAAACTGGGTTCGGTGCATTAACCCCCTTCTCCCCAGATGTTAAGTGGAGGATGAGACTTGGTCGGGTTCTTCTGTCTCTGAGACTTCTTCCTCTTCTCCGTTGCTGCACACATTCTCCCCGCGGCCACACAGGAACACGCCCTCCTCACCCCAACCTGTAGTGTTCACACTCAGCGTTTCCAAAGCTTCCCAGGAAGGAGGCAGACCAGCTGGAGAGACAGCCAGCGTTATCGCCGGGACCTGGATATGGGCGACCTCACATAAGACCCTGGTTTCCCAAGGGTGAGCACTGGCAGCTCCAATGGTGTCTGAGAAGTGCCTTTCTTAAAGACTCGTAGGGGGAGGACCCACTGCCCTTGTTAGCAGTGAAAGTAGTGCCGTGATTAGCATCACTTTTTAAGTTTATTTATTTTGAGAGAGACAGAGACAGCGCAAGTTGGGGAGGGGCAGAGAGAGAGAGAATCCCAAGCAGGCTCTGCACTGTCAGCGCAAAGCCCGACGTGGGGCCCGGACCCACAAAGCTGTGAGATCGTGACCTGAGACAAAACCAAGAGTCGGATGTTTAGTTGACTGAGCCACCCAGGTTACCCCATCAGCATCATTTCAGTGAAATGCAGTGGTTGTATAAGCGACCCCGTGCTGCTTGGTCTCTGGCGTCCCAGTCCCTTCAGTGTAGACTTCCCCCTGGTGGTTCTGGAACTGTCTGCTGCTCTGTCCTCTCCTTCCGCCACATTAGCCATGACCTAACACAGCTCTGTTTTCGCCACTGGAAATTTGTTTCGTTTGGTTGGTTATTATTTTTCCTATTCACTATACAATAATTTGACCTCTGGAAATACATTCAAGGGAATGTATTGTTAATGAAACAGGAAGAAAGATGGCAAGATGTTCCTGAGCGTGGAGGCTGTGCAGATGGAGAGACCTGACTTCACCTCCTGTCCCTGCGTCCTCCTGCTGTGGGGTACCCTGAGAGGAACCACACCTCTGAGCCCAGTTTCCCTCTGAGCCCACACCTGTTTCCCAGTTTCATGAAATGGGGATAATCAGCAGATTCTTCTTCTCATGGGTCGTCTTTTCTAAAAATGTTTTAAATGTTTTATTTATTTTTGAGAGAGAGAGAGACAGAGTAGATGTGGGGGGAGGGGCAGAGAGAGGGAGACACAAAACCCGAAGCAGGCTCCAGGCTCCGAGCTGTCCGCGCAGAGCCCGACGCGGGCCCGAACCCAAGAACTGCGAGATCATGACCTGAGCCAGAGTCAGACGCTTAACTGACTGAGCCACCCAGGTGCCCCTCTTTATGGGTCTTCTCAAAGATTGTTTGAGAGTCCGTTACGACCACAGTGGTGGTTTTACAGGAAACTGAGCCTCGGTGATAAGAAGTGGTTCTTTATAGTCTGTCTTCTGTCTTCTTGTGTCCTTTCCTGGATAGAATTCACTCCTCCTTCCCCTTTCTCGTCTCCCTTAGCTTCTGCCTTGCTGTCACTGCACAACTGGCTCAGGCTTCTTCCTGTTTGCTTTCTCTGCTACCCATTCCTCCTCCCTCCTCCCCCTCCTCCCCTTTCCTCTCTCTCCATCCCCTTCTCTCCTCCCCCCTTCCTCCCTCCCTTCTTCTTTCTCCTCCTTCTCCTTTACTTCCTCCTCCTCCCTGCTTCTCTCCCTTTCCTCCTGCTTCTCCAACTCCTCTGACTCCCCAGCCTCTAACACCATTGAATGTTTACTGTGACCATGTCCGTAACCTGAGCTGGAACAGAAGTCCCAGCGTGAACTCACTGCCAGGTGCCTTCTTTTGTGCTGAAGATAGCCTGGTGATCTAAAGTATCTCCGGGGAAGAAAGAAGGTACATCAACACCCTTCTTCCAGATTTATTTTCATCACTTTCTTAGGGCCGTCAAACACGAATTTCCCTCAAGGTCCTTGGCAAGATTCTGTGCTTTACTGGGTGACGACATCGACTGAAAGGTGTGGTGTTAGTCGATGCGGGACAGATGAAGTCACAGGTCAGCCCCCCTGCAGAGCCCCCATCCTGCACTTCAGTCTGAAATACAGGCTGTGGACTTGGTAGGGGTAACAAAGGAGCAGAGCGCTGCTCCTGGGGAACAGAACAAAACAAAACTTTCACATTTGTTGAGAAAATGCTATATTAAATCATCTGAATGGTCATATTCACTCATCTTTCAGCACTTATCCACTGAATGCCGGTTGTCTGCTGGATATACCTGTAGGCGCAGAGATTGTGGCTGTTAGTAAAATTAAGATTCCTGCCCGTGTAGGGCTCACATTCTAGTTGAGAAGACATGGCAAAGAAAAAGTGGACAGAGACGCAAGAAATCAGGATATGAGGGAGTGCTAAGTGCCAGGAGAAGAAAAAGCCAACGAAAGGGGTGAAGAGTACACCTAGATGCCCTTCAAGGCGGGGTGGGTGGTGGTACAGCTGGAGTATGGGCGAGTCCCGGGATGATGTCGGGAGGGAGGCACAAAAGCATCAGGAAGAAGAGTATTATGGGCTCAGGATAAAGCGGACGCAGACTCCAGTGGCCGAGAGGGACAGGAAAGGAGGAATGGCTGAGGGGGAAATTAGTAGGAAGTGAAGTGAGAAATTAAGTAGCAAGGGTCCAGATGACGTTGGTTCTTGAGGTCTGTGGGAAGGATTTTGAATTTTAATCCAATTAGGAAAAGAAATCAATGGCAGATTTCAATCAGAGAAGGAGGGGTGGGGGGGGGACTGACTTACATTATTATTGGATCCACTCTGAGTCCCTAGTGGGGCTCAGACAGACAGACAGATGTGTATCAAGGCGGTGGGGGGGGCACTTTACAAGTTCCTATAATGCTGGCTGGGAACAATGGTGATTTGGAGCGTTCATCTGGGGTGGATTTGGGATTTATTTTGAACGTACGAAATGGCAGGATTTGATGGTTGCTTTTGTTTAAAAAATTTTTTTAATGTTTATTTATTTTTGAGAGAGAGCACGTGGGCATGTGCAAGCAAGGGAGGGGAAGACAGGAAACGGAATCCCAAGTAGGCTCTGTTTTGACAGCAGAGAGCCTGATGCGGGGCTTGAACTCACGAACTGTGAGATCGTGACCCGAGCTGAAGTTGAATGTTTAACCAACTGAGCCACCCAGGCACCCCGGTTGCTTTAGTTTTATATCTCAGAAAGAAGTCAGTCAGAGATTAAACTAAATGTTTTGACCCGAGTCCCTGGAAAATGGTGTTAGCACTCGTGAAGAATTCGAGGAGTGAATCACAAATATCAGGGAAGGAAGATTCAGAGAGATGTTTGGTCCAGGTCGGAGCTGAGAGGCTCATGAAATATTCGGACAGACTTCCAATTAGATGTCGTATGAAGAATTTAGGGAAAAGATCATACCTATAAATTTATATGTAGCTATCGCAAGCAGTAAGAAATCCTTCAGTAAAACAAACCCCTTTATCCAGTTTTAGCCCAGCGTTTTCCAAAGCAATTTGACTAAGAAACCTTTTTTTTCCTTCAGACACTTATATGTGTTCTGGGAAGGAAGTGTCGCACAGAACACGTTTTGAGACAACGCTGGTGTGTGAAGCCCAGCCTGAGACCTCATAATTATATGTCTTGAAAGTTCACTGCTGAATTAAAAAGAAGAAGAAGAAAATTGTCCTTGTTCATGCATGGAGGTAGCTTTGTAGAATCACTGTTTATGCAGCGTGTCTCCTCATTGCGATCCTCACGCTGAAATTAGTGGAAAATCTTTGTTGGAGGGAAAAGATGCTTAAATCCATTGGAGGCTGGGTAGCAGTTTTCTCCTGCCACCTTATAAATATGTCAAAACTCTCAAGGTCTGAAGCAATTTATTCTGAAAGTAGGAGGGGAATAGCAGGAGAACACTTGGCAGGTTGATTGCAATCTGTCACGGTGAAGGAGGTTCATAAAGCATGTGGGCATTGCGTTTAGGGCGAGTTTTCAAACTATGAATAAAAAGTCATTAGTGTTTAGTATATAGTGAAATGTATTTAGGTTTGAAACACTGTTTTTAATTCAACATACTAGAATGCTCTGACGTGGAAAGAAATGGAATGGAATGGATTAAAATATGAAGAAGCAATATCAGAGCGCATCCCAGGGAGAGGATGAAATATTATTTCCTCTATCTTTGTTTCAAATCTGTGTGTGTGTGTGTGTGTGTGTGTGTGCGTGTGTGTGCACATGTGTGTAAGCTCACATAGCGTGGACTGGATTGGGCTGGTGCACAATATATTCTTCAAGAGGGCGGTGATAAATCAGTTGGAAGGCTAAGACGATAGATGGATGACTTCATCCATGACTTAACAGATAGAGAAGAAGATTCAAGAAAGCCTAATTCGAGAGTCTGTCAGTAGTGTTTATATCAGGAGCTCACACTGGATGACTAGTCAATTTCTGCCCACTGTCCATTTGAGTGTCCTTTGAATCGTGTCCCTTGCCTGTCACCCTGCAGCCTCCCCTGGTCCCAGAGACCTCCTGTTCTGAGCCTCACACTTGCTTGAAACAAACTATCATGACAGTCACCTGGCTGGCCTTCCATTCTTGCATCCTCCAATTCGTTCTCCACGTAGCTCTGAAAATATAAATACGATCAAGTCTCTCTCTCACCCCTGGACTGGCTTGTCGTCCCCTTTACGATAGGATTCAAAATACATAATCTAATATAAAGATGCCTGGGTTCTGCCTCATATTTGGGTTCGTTTAGGTTCAGTGTCAACTATGTCAATCCTGCACATCTCACAATCCATCTGTGTCTTCCCTGCCTCTAACTAAGCTTTATTGTTCCTTGTATTTCTGTCAATCTGTGTCTTTTAATCTTCTGATCTCTTAGTGCTAAGGTGATTATTGACATGGAGGGTTGGAATCTGCCATTTTATTATTTGTTTCTGTCTTCTGTCTCCCTCATTCCTCTGTTGTCCCTTCTTGCCTTTCCATGGGTTACCCAAACAACTTTTTTACATCTTGACTTCCTGGTAGTATTTTTTTGGATGTATCACTTGGTATAGTTTCTTCGTGTGTATTCCTCACAGACTGCTGGTATGTTGGTGTTTTACCACTTTGGGTGTAGAACTTCCTTCCTTCCTTCCTTCCTTCCTTCCTTCCTTCCTTCCTTCCTTCCTTTTCTGTCTTCTTTCTCTCTTTCTTTTTTTAAGAACCCACTTTCATCTGGGACCTTTTATACTCCCAATCATTACAGTATGACCATGTTAAGTATTTTCCCTCTATGTGTCATGCACCATATTGAACGATGGTGTAAGTTTAGCTTCAACCCCAGATATGATTTAAGAACCTCATGAGGGCAGTGATGGTCAATTATATTTATATGTATTTTTACTCATTCCGAAGTTCTTTCTTTAGTTCCAACCTTCTTCTCTGAACAAGTCCTTTATGTTTAGGGAACTTGTCCTAGAATTAGAAGCTGTTGAGGTTGGCACAACGCTGTGGATATACTAAAAACCATTGGGTTATAATCTTTAAACTGGTGAGCTATATGGCTAATGGATTGTACTCAGTAATCCTGTTTGAGAGTAATATGTGTGGCACCCCTTGAGGGCTATGCTGATTGTGGTTTTGTTCAGTCTTTCTATATCCTTGCCAGTTTTCTGTCTACTAAATTTTCGATTACTCAGATAAGAGGGATTAAATCTCCAACTATAATTTTATATATTTTTTGTTTCCCTTTCAGTTTGCGTGATTTGCTTAATGTATTTGAAGCCCTGTCCTTAAGTTTATACACCTTAGATTGTTGTGTCTTCATTGTGTCTTGACCAGGTAATCATTTGGTGATGTCCCTTACTGTCCCTAATAATCTGTTTTGCTATGCAGTCTCCTTTTACCTCAGGTTAATATAACCACTCCAGGGTTTTTTTTTTTGTTTTTTTTTTTACTACTGTCTTCATGGCATATCTTTTTCTATATTTTAAATTTTATTTATTTAAAAATCTTTTTGTAGTGTTTTTATTTTATTTTTGAGACAGAGAAATAGAGCATGAGCAGGGGAGAGGCAGAGAGAGAGAGGGAGACACAGAATCTGAAGTAGACTCCGGGCTCTGAGCTGTCAGCACAGAGCCTAATGCAGGGCTCAAACTCATGAACCATGAGATCATGACCTGAGCCAAAGTCGGACGCTTAACCGAGTGAGCCGCCCAGGCACCCCTTTCCTGCCGTTCTTTAGGGTACTTTACTTAAGAAAAAAAAAAGGATTCTGTTTTGGTTTCTCCAAAATGTTTTTGAGTATATATCTATATTTGTATCTATCTATTGGTTGTTGCTCTAGGGATGACATACACATATTTACAGTTATTTACAATTAAATTACAATTTTATCACAGTCTGCTCATATCAACATTTTACCACTTTAAGTAGGGTGTAGAGATCTTACCACAATTTAAGTCACTTTATCCACCCGCCCATGTGCTATATGACCTTACATATCACGTCTGTTATTAATATGATATTAACATAGTATTTGTTAGTTGCTTATTGTGAGTCAGCTGTTGCTGAATGTTTTACCCAAATATTTTTATATCCATTCCATGAAATACTTATTAATATTGTTATGCTCTTTTTATAGATAGTCAATAACACTTTTTTTAGCATTGTCCTGCAGAAACTCTGATTTAGAGACGTTAAGTTACTCCACTGAGGGGCTGGGTCAAGATGCTGCTCAGGTTCTACACGGGTGTATCCTCTTCATTCTGGATTATCGCCTGTTTCAGGATGAAATTGCTCACGGATGCTACCAAGCTGGGAAGTGGGGTGATAGGAAATCCTCGGGGGCCAGGAGGTCCATCCTGGCTCTGCCACAAACAGCTCCGAATTTGGGCAGGTCCTTGAACCACTCGGCCGCTCGTTCCTCCTCCGCAAAAGCAAATGTTTACATTCGACAGCCTCTCGCATCTGTGCCGCTCAGGCCCTCTGAGCTAGAGATTGGCCAGCACATTTGGTTATGAGTGCTTTAGTTTTAATATTACGTAGAGGCATTTGTGTTACGGATGAAACCTAGCCTTTTACCTTAGTTCAGGGCTAAGTGTGACTCCAGCTCGCTCTAGAAAATATTAACCCAACAAGATGCTTTGAACAGGATCGGAGGTTCTGATGTCAGTGTGTTTGGGAGGGCAACTTCCTTTATCCTCCTTTGGGGATTCATAATGTGCTTTCACCCCCAGCATCCTGGAACTCATGATCCGCTTCAATTTCTGTTAATCCAGCATTTTTCAAGCTGGACTCCACTTCACAACATACCCTTTTAACCGTTGTTGAGAAAACTTGGATTTCTCTGGCTTGAGTGCAGGCTGAGACCTGACTTCTCAAACCACCCCTCTCGGAAGGTTCCGCAAGGTAGACCTAAACGGAACGGTTGTTGGATGGCTATTTTATTTTTTCCCTATTCGTTTGACAGGCGTAGAGAGTCTTTGATTTGTATAACGGATGATCATCAATTAGGGACTCTTTCTGACTCTTCATCATTTTATTTTGACAACTGACAAATGAGAACCCACTCTGTACGCCTACTGTGTGTGGGGCTTATGTGTTAATGCAAGAGTGAGAGAGAAAACAGTAAACGTGTGAATTAATCAAATCGTCGCAGTCAGACTGGCCTTCTTTCCACCCTCAGAACCCAAGCTTTTGTCAGCCGGGTTCCAGGAACTAATTAGGAGCGGGCACACTTACACAAGTGTGATGCATTCACTGAAACTAATAGCTGCCGTCTGCAGCTCTGAGTCACTGATGGGATTCGTAAGGACACGGCTATCTTGGCCTCGTACACATCTCTGCAAACCTCCGCTCGTTTGTGAAAAATAACGTCTCATTTCCAATGACCTCAGTTTCATACTTTAAGATGCTTGGAAATGATATCTAAAGTGTAGACAAGTGGTTTTAGGAATTTCTTCAATTTTCTGTCAACAGGGCCGTGGGTAGGATATGTGGCCAAGACAGAGAGACTCATCATTCTGTCCCTGGCAGTGGCGACATGACTGTGTGCCTGTGAGCTTGCTGGCCTGAGGCATCCTGGGAGAGACCCGCGGCAGGGGACTTGCTCAGTGTGTCCCACGTTCCATGGTTCCGTGTGTGCCACACGACCAGCCTAGCACCCCTCCTTGCTACTGACAAAGACATCAACCCTGCCCTTTGTTCCAAACCTTGCTCGGCTACCTCCTCTTCTCCAGAGCATCCCAGATCGCTGCAGGCTATGTGACTCATCTTCCTCATTCTCCCAGAGCGCAGGATCTGAACCTCATTTATGTCGGCAGCACTTTCTTTCCAGGTTGCATTCTGCTCTTTAAGGAGCACGCCTCCTTTCCCCTCCTAGACCCTGAGGCCACCGTGACCTGGCCCCGCAGGGAGGACCCTCGAAGCTTCTCATCATGAACCCACATGCGGCTGCCAGTGACAGAGCTGTGTGCACCTGTAGGGCTGGCGCCTCGGAGGGACCAGAGCAGGCAGCGGCGACGGCTCTTTGAGGGCTTTCCCAGGGGAGAGACCCTTGAGGCCGAGTCATGGCTGGGAGTGTGCCAGGCCAGTGATGACGGAAAGGCATTGTAGGGTGACAAAGGGTGATATAGAAAGGGCCCCTTAGAAGTCAGGGTGTGGAATAGGGTTGCAAAGGACAAGTGCTGGTAAGCGAAGGCGGAGCCAGATGCCAAACCACTCAGAACCGTCCTACAGCCCACGGCCACGTGCGTGGCAAACGCTTACTAAGCAGTTAATACCAGGCACACGTCACTCCAGGCTTTGTGGATATGCTGGGAAGAGTGAAGTGCCTGCTCTTGGGCTTATGTTCTTGTTGGTAAGATAGGCACTTAAAATCCACGATGCAAAGTCATTTTCAGAAATGAGTGCTCTCAAGTATGCAACACGGGGTGATGTGATAGTCAAGGAAGGAAAGGAGGTAAGGGCTGCTTTAGGTTAAGTAGTGAGGGGCAGCCTTCCAGAATGGGAATCGGAACGCTAAGCCAAGCACTAAGGGGAAGATCCCCGGGGAGCACGTTCTGGAGATTGGGAAGAGCTAAGGCTCAGCAAAAGGCTCGGCAGATGAGCAATGACTCCAGCAGAATAAGGGCAGGGAGTGAGAAGGACGAGAGCAGGGACGTGGGCAGGAAGTGGCTTCAGACTCTAAGTAGGGGAGGGCCATTCTGCACTCCCCATGGCCCTGGAAGGAGAATGGGTTATAGTCAGGGGAGGTACAAGGGTTGAAGGACACATTAGTAGGAGGGAGAGGACAGTAGCTTGGAGCAGGTGATGAGGGAGGTGGGGAGAATGAACTTGACCACTCCTGACCACCGTCAGCCACATAACCGAGTCCCAGGCCCCGCTGAGCCTCACCGGGATGGCTGAGTTAGCCACTTCCCTGGCCCCTGTCTCATTTCTCTGCCATCTCCCTGTACAGGACCTCCAGGAATATTGCCTTTTAAAACTTTCATTAGCATAGAACCTATACAGAAAAGAGCACGTATATGAGCACATGGTTTGATGAACTTTTACAAACTGAATGCTCCGGATAACTGGCCATCCTCAAGCTGCCCCTGCTGCCCGCCAGTCACTGTCTACTCTCAAGCACCCTCAACCTCCGTCCTGACTGCAGAGATGGGTATGACCCACATTTCCACTTAGTACGAATGGAATATAGTGTGTGTTCTTCTGTGCCACGCTTCTCCCCTCTACACCGTGGGACTCGTGTGTATGATTATATGTGAAATAATTTTTTAAAAAGTTTTATTTATTTTGAGAGCGAGAAAGAGAGCTAGAGATCTGGGGAGGGGCAGGGGGAGAGGGGGAGAATCCTGATGTGGGGCGCAAACTCACGAACTGAGAGACCATGACCTGAGCTGAGATCAAGAGTCGGGCACTTAACCAACGGGGTGCCCCCATGTGAAATCCTTTTGAAAACCTAAGTCACAGCATGTCACTCCTCTGCCCGACCTCTGATGGCTTTCTGTCACATTCAGAATAAGACCCTTACATTGGTGCACAAGTGGCTACCTATTCTGGCTCCCCTGCCTCTCCCTGCTTCTTCTTCTGAACCCGCCCCCGCCGCTGTTCCTGGAAGCCACCAAGATATTCCCCATGTCAGAAAGCCCCTGTGTGAGGTTGGCATTATGATGCCCAGTTTATAAGGGTGACTTACCCTATGTCACAGAACTCAGACAAGGAAGAGCCTACATGCAACCTTGAATATCCTTTTCAGTGTCCAGGACTCTCTCCTCCCTGATGGCCTGACCTTCGACACAATGAACACAGGCCTCCTGCTGTCCCCCGCACCCTCCTCTTTTTTTTTTTTTTTTTTTTAAATTTTTTATTTATTTTTGGGACAGAGAGAGACAGAGCATGAACGGGGGAGGGGCAGAGAGAGAGGGAGACACAGAATCGGAAACAGGCTCCAGGCTCCGAGCGATCAGCCCAGAGCCTGACGCAGGGCTCGAACTCACGGACCGCGAGATCGTGACCTGGCTGAAGTCGGACGCTTAACCGACTGCGCCACCCAGGCGCCCCTTTTAAATCTTTTTTTTTTTTTTTTTTTTAAATTTTTTATTCCCCGCACCCTCCTCTTGGGACACAGTGACACAACCACCCTTCCTCTCAGTGGCCCTTCACTTCGGAGCCATGCACTTTCCATATTCCTTCCTCCCCCTGGAATGTTCACTCACCCTGATCCCAGCCCCACTGCCTCACCTGCTTGCTGTTACAACTTGGTTTATAAATATCCTGTCCATTGGTCGTGGCTTAGTTGAACAAAAGGCATTTTCTTGATATGGAAGCTGGGAATCTGGAGTCGGGGAATGTGGACTGCAGCCCGTCTCAGCCGCTGCCTCTCTCTGACTTAAACTGCAGGCGACTGACTGGTAGCTAGCAGTAACCAGCAGTCATCGCTGAGTAGTTAAGAACTTGGATTCAGACCTCCTGGAGTTGGAGAGCAGCTTTCCTGCGGTGCTCAGTGTTTGGGAAGGTTAAATGAGTTGGTACACGTAGAGCATCTAGAAGAGCACGCAGCCCAGGTGTGTTCAATGGATGGCACCCGTGGCTCGTTCTTCTCCTCTGAGAAGGCTCTGCCTTCTCCTCCAGGAGTCCTCTCCAGGTACTCCCTGAGGCGCCTTCTCCCTGCTCCCCGGGGAACACAGCCTGGGATCTCGCCGGGCAGGCTAAATGGGCTTCTCCTTTTCCTTTTCTTAGTTGTGGCCATGCACATGTCCTCAGCTAGGCATTTTGCTTATTTTTAAGTAAAGTCAGGAAAGGTGTTTTAGGTCTTTGTAGGCTGTGTGTCTGGCAGAGATGAGGTGTTTGCTGCATTTTCTAGTTGGGCAAAAGAAAAGCAAAGTCCACAGTTTCCCACGAGATGGCGCTGTGAGTCCACAATCACTGTGAACAGGGATTCGGGAAAGGGAGAGAAACAGACTAAGACCCTGTACAAACTGGCGTCAGGCCCATCCCTTTGGGGGCCAGGGCCACTGATCCTTGGAATTTGCACAGCACAAATACAAGCCTTTTCTTAGACAACACGTGTTTCATCAAGCTTTCTTTTCCGATGTTAGGGGAAAATCTATAAAGGGCCAGGTGAGAAACCTTTTATGGAATACTGGCTGTAGGACATTCCGTGCACATGTATAATTTCATTTCATAGTTTACTGAGTGAATAAATCCTTACAGTCACTTTGCAAAGCGTGCACTATTATCCCTGTTTCATAACGAGCAAACTGAGGATTCCACAGGTCAAGTTCCTGGCCAAGGCTCGCTTCCAGCTCTCTCCTGTGGTGCCAAGTCAAGATCCAAATACTCCTTCCAAATTTCAAGCCTCTGTTCTTTTCCGTTCCAGTGCTCTGCCTTTTCAGAGAATGATGGCATGAACTGCATGGATAACTCATCCATACGTTGGGCATAGTTTTCCTCTCCACAGAAAGGGGCTCTGTCCCCACGGGGAGTGCAGGATGAAATCACACAATGGAGGGGCCATCTGTGAGTTCATCAACAGCTTCTGCACATGGTCACTGCCTGCACCTTTTCTTGCATTAGGTTGCTGTGCTCAAAGTACTAGTTTATGCTCTAAGGAGTCTGGGCTGTGGGCCTCCCTTCTGCCTCTATAGTGGATTTTCTAGTTCTTACTGCAGGCTGATATAATGCAGATGGCAAAGGGTCAAGAATTGTGCCCCTGGTCTCTTTTTCTCCCTAGTTTACTAGATGACCCCAGGCAAATCATGCACCTTTTCAGAATTCTAATTTGTTGACTTCCGAGACCAGATAGGCTAGTGAGAAAACCTCCCTTTTTCTGCTCATCATATGATAAAGATCTAAGACTTTTATGCTCCCCTTATTGTAGGTCTCTTGTAGTGTCCAAATTGCTTTCATTCACGAAGATACATTTCTCTATGCCTATCGGCACTGAACAAGGCAGAGAGGTGGGTGAAATCCCTGCCCCATGTCCTTAATCGGATGGCCCCACCCCACGTTCAGTCTGCTGTCTGAAGAGAGAAGCATCTGGACACGGTGCAATAATTCTTAGCTTGGAATTGGTGGTCTGAGGCACACCAGGGGCTTGTCCTGAGCCTAATAGCCCAGAAAGTGCCTGCTCAAACAGGTTATTCCATCCCTTCAGCACTGAGAAGGGCTTCCTTGACTCTTTATTACTGTCCTGTATCAGTTTTCTATTTTGTGCCATAGCAAATAATTTTAAAATGACACAGACATATCACCCAGCTGCTGTTTAGAAGTCTGACATGGGTCTCACTGACCTGATGTCAGGAGGACTGCATTCCTTTCTGAAGGCTCTAGGAGAGGACACATCTTTTTGCCTTTTGGGGTTTATAGAGGCCGCCTGCATTCCTTCATACACGTCCCCCTTTTCCATCTTCAGAACCAGCCACATTGCTGTCTTCTGATCACATCCAAGAAAGGCTATTTGCTTTGAAGGAGTATTGTGACTACATCAAGCCCATCTGGATATCCCAGGATAATCTCTCCATCTCAAGGTCCTTAACTTTAATCCCATCCACAGAGTCCCTTTTGTGATGTAAGGTAACATATTCATGGGCTCTGCGGATTAGGATGTGGACATCTCTGGGGCACCATAATTCCACCTTCCCAGGGTGGGAATTGTGGGTTCATGGAGAAATCCTTCTTCTACTTACTTGTGCCTTATTTGGAATCAAAGAGCAAATTTCTTTATACAAAGAGATGTACTTCAAAGAAATTAAAAAATTAGAACAGTACTCCTTTTTCCTTCGTTCAGATATGCAGATATTTTATGGGAAAGATCCTTGTGAATTTGGTCTGCCTTGCTTGAGAATAGTGATCTTTATTAATATCCTCTCTTCCCTTAAGAAGGAGGGAAAAGCATCACATGACAGGAACCCAGGCCTTTGGGTACATTTGGAGAAAAGTCATCAAAATGGTGGTTTTCTCAGGTGGCTTCTGGCTTCCAAAGAGTATCTCTCTGTTCTTAGGACCTCAGGCACACTGTATATAGATAATAATAATAACAGTCCTAGTTAAATAGAAGGTTATAGCTGGAGATATTTGGACAGTCCCTGGGATGCTCAAGCTTTTACACATTCTTCTGTGTGGGAATTTATAGGAAATTTGAGTCTTCTGTTAGAAAAGGGAGAGAGAGAGAGAGAGAGAGAGAGAGAGAGAGAGAGACGATGAGCCTTATTTATTGTTTCTGCGTGCATCCAACAGATAGTCTTTGAATGTCTTCTCGAGACAGACAATGTGCTAGAAATGAAGGATACAGAGAAGAATACATACCATTTCTATTCTTGGAGAGCTTACAGTCTAGCACGGAAGAAGGAACACTGGAGGAGTAACCCACACTCTAGTAGAGGTTCGGTGAGGCTGTTGAGAAAGGAAGTGCAGGAAGCTATGGAGACATGACTCTTAGAGGATGAGGAAGTGGGCTGGTGCCATGGGAAGGGCACTGGAGGGCACAGGGGGCTGAGATCCGGTTCAGAACCCACCACAGATATACTGAGCCAGCCAATCATCCTACATAACTTCAATTCTAATGAACTTTAGTGGGTCCTCTCCCCCTCCTTGGGCACCTTCTCTGTTCCTGAGGGGGTCAGACAATATAACCCTGAAGTCATCCGGCCTCGGAAGTGGGGGTTCTCAAGTATGGGGAAAAGAAGGCTCTGAGATGTGGCCTGATGGCCTCAGTTGGACGAAGCTCTCTTTTGTGACAGACATCTTTTCAGCTAGTGATGGCAAACTCTACTTCCATGGCCACTTGTTGGAAATGATGAAGTCACTTCCTGTGAAGCGTACGTGATTCATTTTTCTCATCTGTACCTCATGGAATCGTAATTCATTCTGGGTTTTATGGCTGAAAGAAAGAAAGAAAAAAGAAAGGAAGGAAGGAAGGAATAAAGAAAGAAAGAAAAATAAAGAGCAACTCTGTCTCTTTCCCTCACTCACCATCCTTAACCTGGAAATGGAACCTCTAAGGCAGGGGGAAAAATGAATTTGGGGGTAAATGGATATGTCAGAAAACTAGACTTGGATAAATAAGATACTGTTAAAATAATCAGTGACGATATATTTAGGGAAAAAAAGACTACCATTCTCTCCATGAACACCTATAAAAATAACCAGAGCATCAGCATCTGAGAACATTCCACAGGAGGTATTGAGATCATGTGACAAAGATTGTTACAGAAGGTGAGGGGAACAGAAGTGGGTGGGGCATGGTCTCCGCTGTCACAGAGCTTACAATCAGGCTAGAGAAGGAGACAAGCATATGAAAAAGGTGCATAATCACTGTGGTGAGAAAAAACATGAGACTATGCAAAGTGTCATTTGAATGAGAGAAGCCAGTGAGTGCCTTGCTGCAGGCAGGTGGGGAGGTTTGGCTGATGTTGGAAATGAGTTTTGAAGGACAAGTGGGGAGACTACATGTGGAATGGAGAGAGAAGGGCAGCCCGGGCAGTGAGGACAGCGTGGGAGGACGGGAGGAGCATGAGGGAGCCAGGCGTGCTTGGGTTGGGCAGTGGTGAGCCGTGTGTGGCCGGGTTGTAGAAGCAGGTGGGGTTCAGGGACTATGGGATGTGCTCAGGGCTCACACGAGCACAAAGGACTGCCATAGCCCTAAAAGCTTGAGATCTCGCTGGGGAGAAGGCACTTGAGAGCCCCACCTGTTTAACTACTGATTCAGAGAGGCAGAGGGAGGGCTAAAGTGATGGACGATTATGCTCATGCCTTTCACCCAAAACCATTTATTTGTGTGGTGCCATCGGAGTGATAGCCCCTTTCTAGAAGCTAGGGACCCATGGGCCAAGGCGGGAGACAGAGTCCCGACATGATGGAGCTTACGTTCAGGGGAGAAATAAAAATATTAAAGAAGTTAAATAAATAAATAAGGTATCAATTAATGAGTGTTGGGCAGGAAATTAAAATAGGATATTGAATAGGAAGTAACTGGTGGCTATTTTAGATAAGAGGTCAGGGAGTGCTCCCAGAGGAGATAACATTTCAGCGCAGTTCTGGTTAACAAGTAGGAGCTGGGCACACAAAGATCAGAGGGGGAAATATTTCTGGAAGGAGGATGGCTAGGACAAATACACCAGCACATGCTGAGTAAGAGTTTTTAGCGTTTAAGCAGACAAATCACCTCTAATGTGTCTGGGTCACGGCGGAGGGTGAGCCGTTGGAGAGGAGGTCTTGGATGTATATTTGGGGAGCTCCCATCAGTTAGGGCTGGTACCTACAGAGCAAAGGCCCCCTGAAGGGCTGTGAGCCAGGAGATGATGTAATAAACCCATGTGTTTGTTGAAATCACTCTGGCTTCTCCATGGAGACTGCAGAAGTGGAAATGGTGAGGGGCTGTCGCAGTAGTCCAGGGAAGGGAATGATGGCTTGGACAAGGTTGTACAAGGGGCAACAAAGAGATACCGGACAGTACAGGATGAACTTCGGATGAGGAATGAGATGTCGTGGCGTTGCTGGTCGAACTAAGGTAAAGAAGATGGGCAGAGTTTGCCACAACGGGGAGACTGCAGAGAAGCATGTCTTCAGGAAGAAAGGAAGAGCTTCCTTTTGTCCGTATTTTGTGTCTGGGGTGTATTTCATGTAAAAATCTGTAAGTCTGGATGTTTCAGGCTGTAGTTCTACAACTGAGGGGCTGTATCAACGACAAATCGCGATTGGCTATTAGTGACAAAGATGAACGTAACAATTTAAACAAAAGGGAGGCTTACACGGTTCGCCCACATTGAAAAATGCCCAAGGGTAGGAACTTAGAGCTGGTTTAGTGGCTCAGTTCATCAAGACCCCAAACTCCTCCTTTCTTCTCCATAAATCTTATTAAGGAGTTTCAGCCACTAAGCTGGTGTTCTGTTCAGAGATGCTTTCCGGAGATCCAGCCGTCTTACTGTGTCCCAGATGGGAAGTATGCTGGGGAAGAAGGACAAGAGGGATAACGGGGGTTTTCTGGAAGCTCATGCCCATCTCCAAAGGAGGCTCAGAAACAGGTTAAAATTTGAGTATATTGCCAATCTGAATAAAATCAGGATTCCGTTGTAAATAAGAGGATGGGTTGGGTACGCAGGAGATAGCCGGCTGTTTCTATCACCCAGAAGTTTGCAAATAGATGACACGGAAAGCCAGGGGAGTCCATGGAAGAATCTCCAGAGAGCGTGTGGGCTGAGAGGACAGGGGGAACTAGGCTGAGCCTCCTGCCACCAGCATGTGACGCAGAAAAGAGACCTGGCAGTGACAGTAGAATGAACTTGACAAGGTCCTGATGGTCGGCATCACGACAGGGAAAGGTGTGTTTAGGAGAGCACAGGAGGCTTCGGAGGAGTTGCACCAGCCTCACTGTAGACTTCTGTGCCAGGACTAGTTTCTACAGGCGAACACACAACCACAGAAAAAAGTTAATGATGCTTTATTTTTATTTATTTATTTGTTTTTGAGAGAGAGAGTGTATGTGTGTGCATGTATGCATGGAGGAGGGGCAGAGGAGAGAGAGTGAGGGAGAGAGATGGCGAATCCTGAGCAGTCTCCATGCCCAGCATGGATGCCAGGCTCGATCTCATGACCGTGAGATCATGAGCTGAGCCAAAATCAAGAGTCGAACACTTAACTGACTGAGCCACCCCAGTGCCCATGGTTTTTAAATATAAGGAAAAGAAAGGAGACATTTGATAAATACCTCTTTTGAATCCAACAATTTTATGTGCATAGTTTCATGTAATATTTGTAACAGTGACATTGTCTCTGATTTTCCTCATATAGAAACTGAGGGTCATGGAAGAGAAATCACATTTTCAAAGTCACACGGCAACTGAGTGGTAGATGTGAGATCTAATTCGGGGATGTCTTGGCCCAGGGTTGGCATTCATTCAGCTGTCCGATTTGTGTTGTAGCACGACGTTCCCCAGCCTCAGTACTGTGGACATTTGGGCGGGACAAGTCTTTGTTGTGCAGCGTGGGATGTTTTGCAGCATCCTCAGCTCTACCTACTAGATGTAATAGCACTCCGTTCAGATGAAACATCTCTGGACATTGCCTGATGTCCCCTGAAGGGCAGAATTGCTCCTTGTTGAGAGCTGAGAACACTGTTCTGGAGGGAACATCGATCAATCAATCTCTATTTCTTGATACACGTACACGTGCGTGCATGTGCACACATGCAGACACACACACACACAGACACACACAGACACACACACGCTTTCCACCCATCTGCAGAACAAAACCTTTAGGTCTGAAAGTTCCCCAGGCACTCATACTCTTCCCCCTCTACACTGTCTCCTCGTGTGTAAGAGATTTTGCAAGATACCATTGCTCATCCATCACCAAAACAGAAACTTGGGAGTCATTCCAGACTCCTCCTTTATTTTTCTCTCCACAAGATGGGTCTGCTGCTTCTGAAACATCTCCCAGATTGGTCTTTCTCCCTGAAGTCCTACTGTCCCTGGCCCCCGGTCCAGGCTCATTCGTATCTTCCCTGCCCCCTGACAGTGCTTCAGCCCCTAACGGTCCTGCTGTCCTATTCCCTCTTTCCTCCATGCTGCCAGCATTGCAAACTTTCTAAACTGAAAATAAAATGCCAGGGACTGACCCTTATATCCTGATCCCTGCATGCCTTATTTTGTGCGGTGCCCCCCACCAGACAGTCCCTTTAACCACACCCCCAAAGCTCTGATTGAATTTGCTCATCTTTGTTCCTACTACTACTAATAAGCCTTTTGAGGACAGAGACGTCGGCTTCTTTATTTTTCATCCTCAATACTTATTCCAGAACCCTGCAAATAGAAAATAGTTACTGAATGTTAACTGAGTGGGTTCCAGTGGATAGTGATTTAGAGGAAAAGGGAAGGACTAGCTGCATTTTAATGCTTGTGTAATGGAAAGCTTAGTGATATATTTGATATTCTTGATGAGATGTCTTGAGGGTAATCCCATGCTCTGGCGGGGCAACTCGTTCCAGACAAATGGATTAGTTAAGATAGATTTGAGTCAGTGTATATCACTGTCACTCTAAATAAAAGACGCAGGGCGCCTGCGTGGCTCAGTCGGTTAAGCGTCCGACTTTGGCTCAGGTCATGATCTCACGATCCGTGGGTTCGAGCTCCACGTCGGGCTCTGTGCTGACAGCTCGGAGCCTGGAGCCCGTTTCAGATTCTGTGTCTCCCTCTCTCTCTGCCCCTCCCCTGCTCACGGTCTGTTTCTCTCTGTCTCAAAAATAAATAAACGTTAAAAAAAAAATTAAAAAAAAAAAGGTGCCAAGATGCCTTTCTGACATTGTTTCCTGAAGATAGACCGAAGTTAGTATGTGTTAGTAGCCGTCTTGAATCTGCTGACTCTGAGGTTAAATATGGAAATAGGGTCTGCAATGGTAACCTCATGTGGCTTTTGCTGCCTAAATTTCAGTTAGTTAAAATTTCAATTCCTCAGTTTCATCAGTCATGTTTCAAGGGCCCAGTAGCCATGAAGAGCTAGTGGTTTCTGTCCCGGGGCTGTGCGGTTAGAGCATTTCCACCATCCCAGTGTTCTACTGGACAGAGCTAGTCTAGAGCATGGGGCGTGAAGGCCCCATGATGCCTTCTACGGCATCATAAGAAATAGGAAGCAGAACAGGAGAGAAAAAGAATGTCGTGTTCCTTCCAACTGTGCTTAGTGAAATTTTATTTATACTTCAGCCACCAGTTTCCATGGGGAAGCCTTCTCTGGCCCTAAACTGGTCTAGATCGGCTCTTTTATTATGATTTATTCTAAGATAGTATCTCTTTTACAGGTGTGTGTGTGTGTGTGTGTGTGTGTTGATTTAATTAGCGTCTGTCTCTTCCTCACTTCTATGACCCAGTGAGGTCATGACCTGGGTCTGCATTTCTTTAATATTTCACATTTCCTGGCTCAAAGTATACACTTCATAAGTATTTGTTGAATAATTTAATAAAATGCTAAACATTTACAATCATAAGACACCATGGTGGACACCTTATTAAAGTTATTTTCTATTAATTAATTTTCTGTTTTCACTGCAATATTCTTTTTTATGCTTATTTATTTTTGAGAGAGAGAGAGAGAGTGAGCAGGCACAGGGTGGGGTCAGAGAGAGAGGGAGACAGAGGATCCGAAGTGGGCTGCATGCTGACAGCAGAGAGCCCGATGCGGGGTTTGAACTCACGAACTGTGAGATCATGACCTCAGCTGAAGTTGGACGCTTAACTGACTGAGCCACCCAGGCACCCCTTCACTACAATATTGAGTGACATTTGTGAGTTCATTTCAGAGATGAGGAAACTGGAATTCATGACTTGATTCCCTGTTGGTAGATGACAGAGAGCAAGATTGGGAACACACTGATGCCAAGTGAGGCGTATAGGATCCAAACAACAGACACCTGATAGACTGAAAGCGGAAGAGAGAATATACAAGAATGAAACAAAAACGTCCTCAGAGGGCTTGCGGTGGGCTGAGGTGAAAAGGAAAGCAATAAATGCTCTGCCCGGGGAAAGTGTCAAGCCATGCAACCAGCACAGTGACAGAGGAATCTAGATGGGACTGTGTGAGTAGAGTGCCTTTTTTGCCTGGGAAGTATGAGACAGGCATCTTCCCCAAGGTAATTCTTTTGTTGTTGTGAAGGATGAGCTGAGATTTGCCAGATGGATAATTGCCGTGTGAGCATCCCTGTCAAGGAATCAGCCTAGACACGTGTCAAGGGGCCTGCTGCCCTGTAGGGATGTCCTGTGTTATGTGTGATGTGTATATAAGCAACAGGATGAAGGTGAGGCTGAGAAGGTAGGCCGACCCCTGTTTAGGGGGGATCTGTAGGTCATTGATGCTGACTGTCTTGTTGGCACTGAGAAGCCACTGATATGTTTTTCAGCGCTGGGATTTGTGTATGGATGGAGGGAAGAGAATGGGTGAGTGATAGGAAGATCCTGTGGTGAATATCAGCCCAAAGTGAACCAATGTAGGGGAAGGAGAAGGGGTTTGGGTATTCAGATGTCAGGTTAAGTCTTGAACATACTAAGAATGATGTGGCCCTAGTGTATCTGCAGGGAGATGTCCAGATCTCAGTTGTATCCAAGCTTTAATGGAATCAAGTGACAGATGACAGGAAAGTGAGACCCTGACCGATCCAGTGCTCTGTGTTAGGACGAGCTCTCCTGTCTCATATTGCTCCCCTTACACCATATTAGTACAGCTATTCAATTGCTGAACTCACAAGGGGTTACTCTTCTCAAGCTGCCCTTGAGTCCCTGGAAATGCGCCCCCCCCCTCCAGTTCACCACATGGACAGTGTTTTTAATTCCAAAATTACACATGGAGAGAGGCTGTCCTTCAATTTCACTTGACTCAATCCATATTTACCAAAGGTCATCCACATTAATGCAGTCAAGATAGCAGTTTCCTCAGAGAAGAAAACTGAAATGGTTGAGGTTTCTGGCTTCCAATATTTTATCGTTAGTTGGAGCCCAAAACAGTGGAGACAATGCAGAGAATATAGTGTTTAGTAGAATGTATTGACAATCCATGAGACGTATTTAAAAGAATACCATGTTTTATTTTATGAATTCAAAACATCCCAGCAAATCTCTATCAAGTAGATCATGTTTTACTATGGGTTTCCATTATAAAATGACAGACATGTACATTTGGGGAGAGGTTCTTGTTGGACTGAGTTAGAAACTTACAGAAATATGGAAATGGAGATATTATTGTTTGCTTTGTCCTCTTGGAGACAGTCATCTTTTTCAGAAGTTTGTCCCCAGCTTCCTCCAGGGACTCTCTGGGACTCTGATGGATTTTTGCCATGTGACCTGCCTCTCTGTGGGCTACAGAAGTTTGAGATGTAGTCACAGTGATTTTGGCATGAACAAAGCTCTGAAGAATGGAGACTGTCCCATGGGCATGGGGCCAAATTAAGCATCCTTTGTCTTAGCCTGTCAGGGCATTCATGTCAAAACCAACTGATTTACATATCCAAGGTCCTAGGGTGATTTCTCTGTTTATGTTTTCCCTGGAGAGGGAAGGAGCTCTGATGTTTCCTTCTGAGGAATGTGCCTTGTCATCTAGAATACCAAAGGTCAATGTGTGAATGCCAAGTGAGACAGGCAGAACCTGGGTCAGGGGTTACCAGTGTCTGAGTTGGGGATGGGCAAAACTGACATTCCAGGGGCATCAGCAAGGAGGGCCCTATGCCCCAAAAGGCCAGATGCACTTCTCCTTCTGCTGATGAGGGATAATCTTCCACAGCAAGTAGAGTGTGGGACCATTGTAATTATTCCCGCTGTGAGTTGTTCTGCAGTGGGGCACAGCAGGGAATGGAAGGTGGTCCTCCACCCACTCCAAATGAACGAGATAGAACTGTCAGGGACAGCACATCCTCACTGCAGAGGGTAGAATGCCTTCCCGTCAAATGTCAGTACTGCATGTTTCCGATGATGACCTGTGGTTGATCACAGAGACCACAGATTGGGCAGTTGCATGGATTGACCAGGATGACTTTGTCTTATTTATTTAGCGAGTTGTGAATAGAGATGACTTCTTTGAATTGAGAAAGCACCCATTGAGTCCTTGGGCCTAAGGAGGAGACCTGCAGAGAACATGTTCCTTGTAACCATCTATGGGACTGAGACTCAGATCTTTTTTCAAAATAAAAATGAAAGAAACATAGTGTTATTATAACTGCATCAGAAACTACTTAAGGTAACTAAAATAGTTACACTTACAACTTTGCTTCAATCAAATCATGTTACTTGGGTCACATCCACTGATTCTGGGAATAAAATGAAAAGTGTATCTCTCCCAGGATCAACCTAACAGGACAGTTATTGCCTCGCCAATAAGGACCACGGACAGCGACAGATCCAGGCCTGCTTCTTCCCTCACTGTCAGATCCTATTTTCACTCTTAGGGGTTGTTCTTGTTGATTAGTTTAACATATCCTAGACTCTATCTGGCATTGCCTGCAAGCAATGCATACCTGTAGGAAGGACCAGGTATCAGCGGTAGTACACCTAATCCCTCTTTGTCTCTCTAACCTTGCCTTAGGAAAACCAGAGTCACATTGTACTTGGAAAATCCAGGTGAACTTTTCAGTTAGATGCTGGTACTCAGTAGAATGCTGGCTGAAAAGAGTATATCAACCACCACTCTATATTTGGGGAAGAAAACTCTCAGGTCTAGAAGGGTAGATGTTTTTCCCCCAGCATGATCAATTAAGAATGGAAATAAAGCCCAAATTCCGTATGATGCTATGTGAAATAGTTGATAGAATGTTCTTTCAAAAATTGTATTAAATCCCAAGCATCTGAGAATCTTTTAAAAGTGTTTGTGTGTGTGTGTGTGTGTGTGTGTGTGTGTGTGTGTAAAAAGGAGCTTTTATTGGCGATACACTAAAATATTTGGTATTTGCAAACGCATTTGCTTGAATTCACCTGGGCAAATAGGTTCCGTTGCAACGGGGGATCTCCATGTCCCCATTTTTGCAGCACTCGTTTCTATCTCCTGATTATCTGGATCAAAATTATGTTAAGTCTTTGTCTCGTTTTTTAAAAATCAGGAACTCATTTAGATTTTGAAGGAAAAAAATAGATTTGGAGGCAGGGAATGGCAAGAAATGCAGACAAATAAAACTATCAGAGATAGTAACACAATTGTGTTAGTTGTGTCCTACGTACTCCATTGGTGAGGGAGGGATCCCCATCCCAGAGATACGGGACATCTGATACTGGACAGATGAGATCAAGGGCGGCTTATTAATCACATGTACTCGCAGCCTAGGGGGGAGAATATCACATGTATGCAAGACACATCACAAACCACGAAGATTACGTTTGATAAGGGAGCAAACGACCAGGGGCTGTGCGAAGCAGCCTTTGTAATATCGAGAGGGTGAGGTGTCCCCTGGACTGTGTGGGAGGATGTCCTTGGCTTGTTTGAATCCTTTGGAAGGCTGGCAGGGAACTGGGACGTCCTACTCAGGTATAGGCAGGAGCTGCGTCTGGGCCCTTTGATAGGGAGGGTTATCCATGGAAGCAAGGCGGAGAGCAGCAGGCCATTTGAAGCTTTCTTGGTTTCACTGGGTGTCAGTGCAGTTCATAACACGGAGCCTTCATTTTAGATCATGCACGACGAGAGAGATTCTGTGTACCCACACCTTGTCGATTGTTGATATTTTTCTCCCATAACAAACGGCAGCTACTTTTTTTTTAAAATTCAAGGCTCTTTCTTTGTACCTATTTCTGACCCAAGTTTGATTTCTTACAGGGCCCTCCACATCAGTAGCTCTCATTAAATATTTTTAAGGATCAGACATCTTATCTCCTATAAAATCAGTGAGCCTAGACCCAGGATCTCCTGTCTGGCTCTAGGCAGGTACATGCTGGTTAAACTGCATATGGATGGGTAACCCCATCTACCTTCTTTAGAAAGCTCTCAAATCCCACTCACTGGACAGTGGCATTGGTATTGACATTATTAACAGATACCGTCTCTAACCATATCATGAAAGGAGAATAGTATATCAATCCATCAGGTGATGAAGGGGAATCCCAAAGAGGTCAATTAACTTGTCCAAGGCCACATTGCTGGTGATAGTGGGATGAAGGGCATGTCACATGATACTTGTAACTGAATGCAAAGTGTATCGTATTAATTGTTTACACCCTGTCTCCTTCACTTGTGGCATGCTTCCTGGTGACAGGGACTATATCGGATTCCTCTTTGTGTTTACTGCAGTAGCCTCATGGTGGTGGCAAATAAGTGTCCAATCTCCTGATCGTGGCAAAATAAATGTTCAAAAGAAATTGTTTTTTGTTGTAATAAGACTGGAAAGGGTTGCCTTTTAAGGAAGAGTGGGGAAAGAATGACTTACTGGATTGTGGAATGGTGGCATGAAGGGGATTCTGAGGTTCTCTGTAGGGTCCCTTTGGGCTGGCTAGGTGGCTTACCTATCCTCTACCACCTGTATAGAAGTTGTACGTTGGGTGATGTTCAATGACTCAGTCTCCCTTCATCCCATGAGTCTTAACCAGTTGCAGACTGACTGAAGGAATCAGATCAAAAGAGAAAGAATTACATTTATTCAGTAATAAATTGATAATTTATGTCATTAGTAATAAATTAATAAATTGGTCATTATATATAAATAATCATATGTACACACTTTAAATATAAGTAATTATACATGAACAAATTAATAAATTAACAATGTAATAAGTTACGTTTATTAATGATACGGCTGTGTTGGAGTTTGAAACAAGGCCTCCTATGACCTTCAGCGAGCCTAAACTTTGCAGAGACTTGGGTCCATAGTCAGACACTTAGCTCCTGTGGGGCAGACTGCCCCCTGCTTCACATTTGGCCACCAGAAGAACTGAGAACAAGAGAAGCAAAATCCTGGGATGCAGTGTCTTCCCAGTGCAGGGAAATGTGGAGCCACGGCCTCTCCAAGTGCCTGATGCAAACGATCCCACTAAATCCTCGTGACAGCTGCAGGAGAAAATGACTCTTCTTCTCTTCAGTTTACTTTCCACTGGTCACACGTGGATTTGGGGGCTGGAGACCTTGCCTTACTGCAAAACCTTCAATAGGGAGCCTCTGGGAACCAAATGGATGTTCATGCATTGGAAGCCTGCACACTGATGATACTCCTCTTCCGGCTCTGGGATCTTCTGTCAAGGCTGAGGCCCTCCTACCTTCCCTCACTTCCGCTTCCCAAGTCCGTGAGCACGCGGAGATGCCAAATGCTGGGTTGTCAAAGGATTGCCCACTAGAAGACATTTGTCAGGTACATCTCTCCTTCTGACAATTTAATTGGGGCAAATTTGAGGAATTTCAGAAAGATTACCGAAGAGGTTTTAAATGTCTCACAAAAAAGCCCACAATAGCTTTCCCAAATGGCAGGGAAATGAGCAAGCAAGGTGGTCTTTCCAAAGATGACACATTTGGAGCTCCTTCCTCCCTGCCACTTACCACCCTTTGCATTTTAACGGAAATGACAGACGTCAGCTTCAAAGCTAGACATTTAAACACAGCCTTCTCTAGAAAGGATGGGCCCCAAGTTCTCCCAACTGGCAGGAACTTTCCATTCTGCGCTTTAACTGCTTATATTGTTTCCTGTTTGAGGTCCACAGTTTATTTCATTGTTGAAAGTTGCATTATGCCCACAGTAAGAGACCGCTTGGCTGTGTCAGGGAAGAAGCTGACAGATGGTGGGGCGCCTGGGTGGCTGAGTTGGGTTAAGGGTCTGACTTTTGATCTCAGCTCAGGTCGTGATTTCATGGTTTGTGAGATCAAGCCCCTTGTTGGGCTCTACACTGACAGCACAGAGCCTGCTGGGGATTCTCTCTCTCCCTCTCTCTATGCTCCCCCTCCCCCACTGTTGCTCTCTCTCTCTCAAGATAAATAAACATTTTTTAAAAAAGAATAGAGTAGTTCTATGGGGAAAAAAAAGAAATGGAGTTTCTCTTTAAGCCAAACAGCAGAGGAACAAAATAGGAGCTGGAGTTGTGGACTACCTTCCTACGTCTGGAATTTCCCCCAGGGAAAAGGCACATTAATTCTCCCTCCACCCATCCCCCGGTGGGGGGTGGGGGGGTGGAAGCAAGCGTTGTTGTAAGTTTTCCCCAAATTAAGAATATCCCCTCTCTTGGAGGCTAAATCATGCTCTGATGATTTTAATTAAATGAGATGGAAGTTTCAGAACTTCCAGGGACAAAAACTGGTCAAAATGTTTTATTTTCTAGAAAACAAAATGTTCCATCGAGAGGCAAGCTACTCACACCCCACTTCCCACGTTACCCACACTCACCCTGGCTGATGGCTTTCTGCCAAAACTTGGGCTTCTCAGTCGTTCCAACAGCCCCGAGGTGCAGACGCAGCGCTTCTTTGGGGGTTGGGGGGTGGATGAGGGACAGTTTCACCCCCAGGCTTAAGGTCAAGCTTCCACAGGTGCCTTCAGGTATACGTTTCAGCAAACAGAGGGTGGTTTTGTCTCCTTTGGTTCCTTTCATAGGACAGAAACCATGGTCTGTGTTGATTTCCACTCAGAGCCCTCCTGTGTCATGTTTATGATCTATGTCTCTACCATATCAATGGGACACACATGTCTAAAAATACAGACAACTAGAATTTCATTATTTAAAAAAAATTAGTGCCTGGTTGTCGGGATGGGAAGACTGACAGTTTTAGCAGAGCATTTGGAGGTGATGTGAGCTCTTCCTTTTGCAAGGGACACAGGGGCTGTGCCCACCTAACAGGGACAGTGGGTCCAGTCTGTAAGTCCCATCTATTCTTATGAAAAAAGGAAAATATCATTTTTGGCTATACCATGTTGCACTTGGGGATTTTCCACTGGCGCTCATAACAAGAGGGGGGCTGTTTTTAAAATTAATATTTTCACATGATGGCTTCGTTTACCTCTCTTCTGAGAGATGGACAGATTATCTACAATGTCAGTGGATTCTCGTTTCTAAGACAGGGATTGCCCTCATTTGTGTCACACTTGGCTGGGGACCAGCACAAGGACAAAGGGAAATGTGGCTTGGCCACTGGATATAAAGACTCTGACAGTTGGCATCCTCATTTCTCAGTTTCTATTTTGGAATCTGCTTGGGAACCTCTGAGGACACCTATATATTAAAAATCTATTTTTAAATAAAAAAATCCTCAGTTCTCGTTCCCATTTTAAGCACAAAATTGGGATCGACCTGTACAGCTCAGGAGGTAGGCAGGGCCAAGAAACAAAACTATGGCAGTCGTAGTGGTTATGAACAGAGTCCGCTTTGGAAGGAATGAAATATTCCATCAAAGGCAGCTTGCTGTCAGTTTGAGCATCTGGTTCTTTTTTAAAAAAATTCTTTAATGGTTATTCGTTTTTGAGAGACAGAGAAAGACACAGCTTGAGTGGGAGAGGGGCAGAGAGAGAGGGAGACACAGAATCCGAAACAGGCTCCAGGCTCCGAGCTGTCAGCACAGAGCCCGACGCGGGGCTCGAACTCACGAACATCAAGATCATGACCTGAGCTGAAGTCGGATGCTTACCCAACTGAGCCCCCCCCAGGCACCGTGAGATTCTGGTTCTTTATTCTCATTTTTCCAGTATAGAACTTTAAATTTTGTAGGCTCTCGAGGGCAGCGGGACAAAGAAGAGAGAGGTGAGTACCAGATCCCCTCACTCCAATATAGACTCAATGGAGAAGTATGGTTTCTTAAGAGATTCACTCACAGGACCCTCGGTGGCGGGGCCTGGCTTCTTTCCTAGATAGTAGAGGCCGGGCTGTGCAGGAGCTGTTACTAAGTCAACCGAAAAGTTACCCTGTCCAGGAGCCCTCCGGCGAGCTTATACTTTCCATTGCTGTCAAATCACTAAGTAGTTGGTGAATGAGCAAGCCACGCTCCTTTCTCCAGGAGGGCTCCTGAGGCTGGGTCAGGGAGCTCTGCCTGTCCAGCACGTTGCGCTGCCCCCCCCCCCCAGAGCAGCCCCCTTGCTTTGTGGTGGCTTGAGTTGTAGAATTCCATCTTCTTTGCCGGTCAGTACATTTTGGCGGGGAAGGGCTGGTATCCGTATTTATAGCTTTTGCATCCTCGGTGACAGGCACCTGGCCTGACCTACAGCAAGCACGTGATACATTTGTTGAGTAGATATATCATGCTTTCCATTTTATTGATGAAGAAACTGATTGCCGGACAAGTTGAGCCTCTTGATCCCAAGCCTGTGGCTGGTAATGGACAGAGCCAGGATAGAAGACCTTTGATACTCCAGTCAAGGCCTGCACTGTCTACCCTACATCATAGCGTCCTGGTTCTGTTAAATGTACTCTGGCCTTTCTTTCTTTCTGAACATAGAACAAGCAATGGAGCAGATGCATGTTCGTGAATGAGGGTAATGGATATGTGACCATATCTACGTGTACAAATATGGGAAAGAAGCAAGGCTCTCAGGTGTGGACATCTAGTTCTTAGCCTGCCCGGCTAACTGGGAGGACACTTTTGCTGCAACAGGGACAGGGATTCTCTGGGAGTTTCACGGATGGCACAGCAGGCCTTTCTTCACAGAGGCACCACACACATTTTTGAACTCTGGGTAGTGTGGCTTTCTGTTTTTTCTAATGTCAGGTGGCATTCTGCCTGTGACAAAGGGAAAGAAGGAAAGAAGCATGCAGATGACTGTGTCCCCCACAGGCTGCGTGTCAGCCGTGGGGTCTGGCAAGCAGGAAGCCGAGACACCAAATCCTTGTGTGATGTTTGGCAAAGTCACATAACCAGTCTCGCTGGGGTTTCGGATCTGTGAAGACGAACACACTGGCTTCTGTAATTTTACGTACATGCAGAGCACAGCACTCGGAGGAGAAGTGAATTGCCTACTGGCCCCCCTCCGGAGTGACATGTGGAAACCAGCAGCATTAGCTGTCCTAAAAGACAGAAACGTGTATCGCTCGGTGGGAAAGGAATTGACTTTTCATGATATATCCTTTGAAATTGAGTTTGCTTGTAACGTTATCTGTTATGGATGAATAATATACATAAATACTAAATTCATGTAAATTGTCTCGAGAGAAGTTGGCAAATGTGTGTGAAAGTGGTGCTTGGCACTTGGGAAGTTCTCAGAATCTGTCAGCAGCCTTTGTCCAAGGTGGTGCCTGGATCCCCCAAGGACAAGGTCTCCTACGCACTTGGAGATCCGGACTCCACGGAGGAGCCTCACTGTGGGCTTTTGTTAATATGGCATTTGACACGGTACTCTGGCCGTATTGATGTGATTCTTTGGCAGTCACTTTCATACCTCTCCCTATACTCCAGTTGGCTGGTGTCGACCTCCTCTATATAAATTATCTATTGCCTTAGAAATGCTATATAACAACCTCAGATCCTCAGGTCGTACAGCAATCAGCGTTTTTTGCTCATGCCTTTGGGTCAGTTGGGTACGGCTAGGAGGTGGTGTTGATTTTGATGGGGCTTAGGTGCATGTGCAGGGTCGGTTAGCCGTGTTCTGAGTTTGGCTGCCCTTGACTGAGCCAACTGGCCCGACTCAACCAATCTGCCCCTTTCATCACTTACCCTCCATCAGGCTACCTCCAACATGTCCTCATGGCAATGACCATGACCTGACTCAGATCGCTTTGGCCAAAGCTCATCACACGGTTAAACCCAAGGGCCAGGAATTAAGCTCTGCAGAGGTTTGGCTAGGTGTCAGATACCAGAAAGGATTCACCAGACTCCACAGAGCCATCTCACGTGAGGTTTTTATTTGAAGGCAGAGGGTATGATGTAGCAAAAGGCAAAGAGCTTGCAGTCAAGCGGAGCGTGGGAGTCAGAGTCCAGCCCTGCACACTCCGTGGGTCTGGGGGGGTGAGGTATCTCTGTTCTGCGAGCCCACAGGTTATTCCCGTGCTGCCAGTACACAGAGCTGTGGGCTGCAGGCTAACTGATCGATCACTGAACTAGGGAAGTCAGTTCCAAAGGTACCCGAGGTGCATGATGAGGACCCAGGCTGGGGCAGAGTGAGAACACCACAAAGGTCCCTAGTGCCCGATTACTAAGGATGACAGTGTTTCTTCACTCTTTGGGAACACGGGCTTCTTTAAGAAATTTATGAAATCTTTGAACTCCCCCCCCCATAAAAATGTAGGTATTCACGCAAACACAGAATTTTGAATACAGCTTTTAAATTTTCTGGCATCTTGATATGCCAATCCATAGACTCCCTGTGGAACCCCCACATCTCAGATTCGGGAAGGGGCTGCAGTTCGGAGAACGGGGGACGGGGGAGACATTGCCTTGGATAGGAAGTCTGGAAGTCGACTGGAGGCCGTTTTCTTTAGGTTAGAATCAAGACACATGCCTTTCTTCCTTCTCCAGATGCTGCAAGCCACACTGGAAAACCTTGGGTATAGCATCAGAGGGTTCCAACCATAGGTTTATTTATTTTTTTCTCACCCAGGCATCAGAATCGCTTCTATTCATGCACAAATTTATCCCTGCTGTTCTCCCCTTCTATCTCTTACAAGAGGAAGAATGAGTTTTGTTTTCATTTTACATCTGATTTGTAAGAAAAAAAAATCCCTTTCTCACCTCACAGTGTGAGCTCCAAATTGGTTATGATTACCAGCCCAACCCTAGAGCATCTGTGCCAAATTACACAAGGCCCCATGTACCAGCCTGGCACATCTCCTGCCACGTTCCCGTCTTACTAAAACTACTCATTTCCTTTTGTTCATCGTACCTACTGTCATATGGTACATTCCATCCTTGGTGGTCTGCAACGGTCCACGGAAATAGAACAAAAACTGCTGTATAGCTGAGGCAGGAAGGGTATCTGTGGTGCCTCATCGTGGCCAAAAAGGCAGTGTCTGTTTTCAGGAAAGAAATATGGCGGCAAACTCAATGGTGAGTCTCAGGAAATTAGTTAAGTTGCTCATAAAGTGGGTTTTGCTCCATAATGTCTGAAGATAAAAAATTTAAAAAAAAGGGGTCTCCTGGGTGGCTCAGTCGGTTAAGCGTCTGACTTGGGCTCAGGTCATAATCTCACGGTTCATGAGTTCGAGCCCCGTGTTGGGCTCTGTGCTGACAGCTGAGAGCCTGGAGCCTGCTTTGGATCCTGTGTGTGTGTCTCTCTCTGCCCCTTCCTCACTCATGCTCTGTGTCTCTCTCAAAAATAAGTCAACATTAAAAAGTTTTTAATTTTATAATGTCTGAGGATAAAGCTACTGATCTTTTATCCCCTAAAGCAGCATCACCCTGGTGATGTTCTTGAAAATTGTCCCAAAGATTCTTGTTCTTATGCCTTCCTTTTAAAGCCTTTTTTGGTTCCTGATTTTTGGCTTTTTGTCTCAGTCATGACCGTGTTCCAGCTTTTAGGTCTTACCCTTCACGCACATTATATACTTCTGTGCTTGAACCCTGCTTTCCTCCTTGAGGAATTGGGCAAAACTGAGCCATACCCTTCTCAGATGCACATAACATATGGGAGGCTGAACCCAGGCCATGCCGAATTTTGTTGACTTCCCAAAGAGAATGGACATGTGATCCCATGTGGACAAGGGTTGAATCTCAGCTTAGCCAGCCCTTTCCCATTTGCATATGGACAAATCACTCAGCCTCTCCAAACCCAGCTTTCTTGTCTGAAAAGTTGTTCTTACTAACTCTTTCTCCGACCTTGAGCAAATTGTTCAACCTCCCTGACCATCCGTTTCTTCATGTGTAGAATGGAGATGCTAACCATCTTGACTATGCCCATTTTGTAGATTTGATGTGACGATTAAATTAATTAATACATACAAAGTACTTAGGGGTCTGCCCCGGGTAAGAAGTGGTCAGCTCGGGTTAGCCATTAGCTATAATCACCTTTAAGTGCTAGACCTGAGGCTCTTTCATTCACTTCTCAAAACTGGCCGGAGATCACGTGGCACCTGACATTTAAACACTACTTTAAAAATGGCTCAGGGATTTTAAGAAGGGGAGAATTGTGTATAGAGTGTCCCAAGGGCCTAGAAAATGTAGCTTATTGAGGGTAGTTTGATCTGTGATCAAGTTGGCAGCTTGGGCTTGCAAGGACCCGGGAAGCAGAGGCCCCTGGGGTATATCTCCCCTTCCCGGCGCTCATCTCTGTTCCCTGTCGTCTCCCTAACCCACTCGCAGGGAGAGGTCCATTCTAGATCCCCAGATATCTAGGTCTGAGAAGGGAGGCCCAGAATTCATTTGCTGGATTTAATAATAGATTAGATTTAGGGGTACAGAGAGTGGGGTGGATTTAAGAAGGGTCTGTCAGATCCTGGTTTATGCTACTTGGATATCTGGTGGTTCCGGTTAGTGGATGAATGTACCAGAGGCATAGATTTGATGGGTAAGGCTGGTCCCGGGGCAGGGGCTCTCCATGGATGGCAGGGAGAAAAGATAGGAGGAAGGAACAGATCAGATGTAAGCTGGTTTATTGGGTTTGTGTCAGGAAGTTGATGCATCTTACACAGATAAAGGTGAAGGGATGCGCTCATAGTGAAGAGTGTGTAGAAGGGGTAAGAAGGATGATAAAATGCAGAAAGACAGGGCCCCATCTGGCTGCTGAAAATACCCAAGATGACGGGTGAGTCAGAGCTAGAGATCTGATCTGGGTCTCGCACCGCTGGTGGATTAGAGGGAGAGTCCCTTTACTGGGCAGGCCACTATCTCAAAGTAGCAGCGTCTTTGGGGGTGTCTGCTGGGTGGGGCCACCACCACCCACAAGTTCCTGGGACAGGCATTCTCCACTGCTGCCTCTGCGGGGGCTGCCTGGCCGACACTAGCTCCGCGGTCCCTAGCTCCACGGTCCCAAGCTCTGTGGTCCTGTTTTAAGGGTCACTAAAGTATGTCCTTATAGTTTGTGTCTGGACCTCCCAACTTCAGGTCACCTCCCTTAAACTGACCCTCTCAAAAGAAGGTGGGGGCAGGAGTTCAGAGCAGTTGCTTTGGCAAGGCTTGGGTTCTGGGGACCCAAGACAGGGGCTGGTAGCCCGAGCACTAGATGGGCTGAGAGAGAGCAGGTTGGCACCAAAGGAGAGACTGGCCTCCGCTATGAGGGCAGCGTCTGGGCAGGAACAGCCATCCTGAGGGAGGCTCCAGAAGGGGTTGGGGTTCTCATCCCAGCATTGCTGCTGTTTGTGACCCTGGGGTGAAAAGATTACCCTCCTGAGCCACATTGCTTCCAGGATCCCTCCAGTTGAAAGTTCCTCCTTTCGAGGGGAGCACTGTCATGAGAAGAGTTTCCACCTTTGAATCTGGATTCACAGTTCATCATCACCATTCATAACTTTGAGAGTTCCAGCAAGTTCCTCAACATCTCTAGGTGGGTCGCCTCATCTGTACAACAGGAGTAATCAGTCTCTCACATTTATTCAGATGATTAAACGAGTTAAAATGGGGAGATCAAGTAACTGAAATTCACAGAAAGTGCTAGATTGGCCTTCTTCGCCTTCCCGTGTGTGGCTTATGGCTATAGGTGATGGACTAATTAGGATTAAGCATACTTCGTCCCAAGAGTCTTCTTTGTTATGCATGGCCCAACCACATGTGCACCTAGACAGGGTTATTAACAGGATTATAAATTAACGTGAGTATCAGATAGCTCCAACTCCTCTGTCCCAAAATATTTCCACCAACTCCCTACACAGATGATTGAATTCCACCCTTAGGGACAGTTTTCAGGTTTGTAGCAGTCCTCTTTAATGCAGATATCCTAGTGTGGGGAACATGTTGAGCGAGACCACCATTCACCACATTTGGGATGAGTTTGTAAAGGAAGCAGCGATGGCAAGTGAGGGCCCCCTTCTTGGGGGTGATCTGGATGTCGGGGGGAAGGAGCCCTTGACTGAAGAGCCCCAGTGAAGCCATTGACTAGAACTGGTGAGTTAGGGGGCCAGTTGCTCTATAAACCCTGGTGTTGGATTAAAAGACATGATGGAAACCGTTTTAATTGGGACTTCTGTGCCATGATGGATTCTGGATAGCCTCAAGGAAACGGCAGGTCAGAACCAAGAGAGGAGGGAGGAGGAAGTCTGTCCAAGGGGAGGATATCAGAAAGCACAGGGCCACAAAGAGCATCATGGAGTAGCTCAGAGACAGTAGGATGTGAGTTTCCTCTCTTAAACAAGAGAGACAGTCAAACTGTTGTCATGGAATAAAGCAGGGGGCTTTATAATAGAAAAGGAGGGAAGGTGCAGGGGCAGTGAGTTTGTTTTCTCTCTTGGAAGGCACCAACTCACTGGCAGTGAACCAGAGGCCACTCTCTGCCCCAGGACCTGTTGAGAAAGATGGCGGTAGGTCCTCTCAGTGCCTTGGGACTTTATCTGAGTAACATCACACAGGGCAGGCCAGCTCTGGGTGATGCCTAACAATGTTTGTCCACAGTACCTTAGTTAACTTAGGGCTTCACCTGCAGTCCTGCTTCAGTATTTCTTAACAGTAATGTGATCCACCGGAAGGAGTCACTAACATGCCATCAGGAACATCAGTCATCATGCAGAGTTGAGAAAGAGAAGAAGGGGCAGGGGTCCCCTATTCCCGACCTCCTGACTGTGACTAGTGACCTCCCTTTCCCTGGCCTCGGTGTTAGGTGTCCTTCATTCCTCCTGTGCAGCAAGAAGGCTGTTTGAGTTTGGTTCAGATTTGAGACCATGGATATCTGAGCAATGGTGGATTTGCTGAAGGGGTTGGGAAGCTAAGAAATTGCAAATATACATGCTGTGGCTGGGTCCATTCCATGCAAAAGATATAGGGAACATCAGTGTCTAAAAGTTACCATAAGCAAATCAGCTGTGGCCACAATGATCCTGGATTACCTAGACCTCTGGTTGATATAGCTAACAATGACAGCTGACCCAAAGGGATAATAGTAAAGACAAAAAAGCCAGTCACAATGAACACATTTCTGGTCCATCCTGAGAATCAGGAATACCTGTCCCCAAATCCTTTCCCCAGTCTTTACCCCCTGTTGTCCATGAATATGTGTAAAAGAACCTTAATCTTTTGGTCCCTTGGGTAACCCATGTAGGATATGGAAATAATACCTAACTCAGAAGACTATCCGTAATCAATACATGAAACAATCCATCAGAACAATTGGCAACACCATTTGCTTTGGGTTCTTCTTTGTTTATTTACCAGAAAGAGAAGGAAAGTGATAATTGTAAATATAACCATTGTTTACTTTAGTAATTAAGCATGTGCTGGCCAAGAGTTACCAACTACTCACTCAAGAAAGCTGGAAATTTTTTTTTTATTCAAAGCTTACCTGAGTTGTAGTATCTAGAGGCTGCTTCCTTAGAAAGGGATGAGGAAAATGACAGAGTCTCAGGGCCAATCATTGAGCCAGACAGCCAGCAGGCTCAGGGACCAGAGCTAAGATATTCTGAGTATTACATCTTGAAATCTCTGCACACCACCATCGTAGAGCCTCATACTGGGTCAGCTGCCTTAGACAACTGGCGGGAACAATTGCAAAACCAAACCACGGAAGAAAAGAACGCAGAGGGATGGAGGGAGAGAGGGAGAAAAGAAAAACAAAACTGAAAAAAAAAATCTGTTCAAAACAAGCTTGCAAAACAGGATTCCAGGACACACAAAATCCAATGTTAAGTCAAGCTGAAATAATCAACACTCAGATCACAAATGTATTCTAGGCTGACAAAGTGTGTTTAAGATGTTCAGAAACCAATAAGGCATAGCTCCCATTAAAAAAAGAGAAAAGGCACAAAATCAGGCAAAAGTGAAATATGAGAGCATAGACATAAAAATATAATTGTAGACTAAAAAAATGAAATAAAATATGTCACAGATAAACCGTGGACTTCCAAGACAAAGCTGAAAAGTAGTGAACTGGCAAAGAGCACTGATAAAGTAATTGAGAGACAATAAGATAGAAATTTAAAATACCAGCTAAATGAATGGAAAGATAGTTTCAGAGGCTGAAATAGGCATCAGGTATTTTCCGAGGAGAACTGTAGAGAAGAGATAATGGCTGAAACATTGCCAGAAACTAACACGGAAAGGAAGCCATTGGACATGAGAAGTGAGGCCCATGGACATTGATAAATGATCAGGAAAACAAACCCAGTATTGAATTAAGGACACAAGACAACTACAAGTGTGTATGTCATGACCAAACAGGACACATCCCAGCAAGGCCAGGAGAGATCAACATTATAGAAGGGCGTTAATGTAGCTCACCATATCAAATTTAAAATTATATATTATCTCAACAGATTTTAGAGAAATAATTTGAGAAAAGTTAGTTCCCATCCATCACTTAAATAATAGATGTTGGAAATTTAAAACAATTTTATTTGTAGTAAGAAACAAGAATGACCATTCTCACCATTTGTACTCCACAGTGTTGAGAAGTCTAAGCAATGAAATAAGAAACATAATTAAAAAAATTGAAAAGAGACTAAAAATTATCTTTAATGATTAATTTTTTAGCAAAAAATTTAAAAATCTAGAAATAATTACAATTCACAACAAAATTTAATAAGCCTTCTGAATACATAATTTATGTACCAAAAATCCAGCATGTTTGAACAAATTAGTTAGAAAATGCAAAGGGGTGAAATGGAGAGTGTCTGCTTACAATAGGATCAGGAATTGTAACATTGAAAGAAACCTAAGAAGAGATGCCAAGGGTGGGGGAGGGGATGACTGGGAGTAACTGCTTAACAGGGTAATGGGTATGTATATATTTTTAAGTAAATATTTTAGAACTTGTTAGAGGTGGTGTTTTGCGCAATATTGTGCATTTACTGAATATCGCTGACTTGTATGCTTTAAAAGAGTTAATTTTATGTCATGTAAATTTCATCTTAGTTAAGATGAAATAAAACTACCAATTATTTTACCAGCAAAAATGGGTTTATTCGGGAAGAACAAAGAACTGCAAGCCCTGGACGCTTGAGCCACGGCAAACTGTGGCCGGTCTGCAGAACGAAGAAGAACGGTCATTTATAGAGGAAAGGGGGAGTTGTGAGGCCTGTTGTCAACTCAAAGTCCATTGGAGTAAAGAGGGAGAATGAAGTGTAGTGGTTTCTCATTGGCTGGGTCGTGACAGTCTCTCATTGGCTGGGCTGTTGGGGCGGGAGAGACCTCCCCCTGCTGGGGTGGTAGATTACAGGCCTCTTCCCCTTGGCAATGCAATGGACGGTGGGTGATAGGGTGTGAGAGCTCCCCCTGCTGGCCCCCAAGCTCCACCCTGGTGAGGTTTCCATATATGTATAAAGAGGGTGCTGGTGTGGAGACCAAGAAGGAGATGACATAGACACGTCAAGGAAGACCTCTCTTAGGAGATGGCATTTAAACAGAGATGGGGATGATTAGAAGGGTCCAATCACTTGAAGATCTGGGGAAAGAGCTATCAAAGCAGAGGAAGTGATCATTGGTCCTTAGGGAGGAGAAGTGAAAAGCCCAGTGTGTCTGGAGCTAACTTGGTTTGCATATCAAAGGCTCTCAGAGGAGTCCTTAGCTTTGTCTAGGATTTAGCTAGCTCTGGGAGGGGCAGTCTCTCCAGGATCCAGGCCCCAAATGCCAGAGCATTTTCTTATTTTCTGTATCTTGATGCTCTGACATTTGGGGCCTTGACCATGTATTATAAGGAGAGAGTGGCCAAGTATTTTAGAAGGAAGTTGGAGACCTGGGGTTTGCAGAGACCAAGATCTCAATCCCACCACTTTGGCTTATTTTCTGTGAGACTTGAGACACTGAATTGTGTACTCCCTCCCCCCTCCCCAATTCACATTTTAAAGCCCTAATCACCAAGATGACTGTTTTTGGATAAAGGGCCTTTTAACTGCAGTTAACTGAGGTCATAAAGGTCATACCAGGCCCTGACCTGGTAAGAGAAGAAGACACAGTGGAGAGAGTGCTCTCCCTCCTTCCACACACAGAGAAAAGTCTGGCTGAGGGCATAGCAAGAAAGCGTCTGTCTGTAAGCCGGGAAGAGAGGCTTTACCATACACCAACTAGCTGGCACCGTGATCTCAGATGACTAGCCCCGAGATCCGTGAGAAGGTAATGCTAGTTGTTTAAATCCCCCAGTCTGATACTTTGTTATGGAAGCTCCGGCCAAATGACACACATCTGTGGCCCCGTTTCCTACCCCAGACATGAAAAAGCAAGAGTTACCCAAAGGTTCCTTGAGTTACCCCTTCAGAGTCTAGGGAACATTTAATTCATACTCATTAAATCCATGAGTGTATTATTGCTTAAGCTAAGTCAGTATGGTATTTTCAGTACCCTTTCCATTCTGCGTCCAAGCCAAAAGGAAAAATGGATTTACTGAACACTGAGACACGTCATGGTTCTTTTACATTTGTGGTTTTGATTCTCATCTTAACCCTGAACGTTTGGTAAAAATGATCTCCATTTTGCAAGTTTAGCTACTGAGGTTTAGAGGAGTTAAGTCACTTGCCTGGTGGTCCCTGACTCCAAGTCAAGACAGTATCTGCCCCACGCCTTCTGGAACATACTTTCTCCTGAGGGCCGGGATCACACTCAGTGTTTATCTCTCAGGCACATAATGAGGACAAATAAAGGGGGATCAATGTCCTCAATGGTTCCATGATGTCCTGCTGCTCAGTGATATTCTTGATTTCTGTCCCACCTCGCCCCACTTCTGTTCTCCCAAAAATTAATGATCTGCTCATGGAAAATTTTCAAGTAGCATTAAATTCTTAACGCTGAACTTCTGAAACATTGAACAATTACTTTTCTCATTGTAAATCCAACAACGCATAGATACGGCTCTATTAAGGACAACTCCACCCTATTGTAGAATAAGAATAACAAAGACTAAGCAAAGAATAACAAAGACTAAGCAAACCTTGCACAATGGTCTATGATACTTAATTATTAATGCATTAATAGGTATATAGTATAAATATTTATAAATATGCATAGGATACTGGTAGGATGCATGTTAAAAATGATTATAATCAGCATATTTAAGGTTTAATCCTGACTCTGCTACTAAAGAACTCTATTTGCATAAATTTATGGATGTATCTTTCTATGTCTGTGTCTATAATTCCTGACATATATTTCACTGTTAATAATGTCCGTTTGGAACCGAGTTTTTAATCTGCACCATGGGAATGGTGAGGGCTGCAAAGTTTTGAGGGATTAAAGTAAGACAACTTGTGCAACAGATAAACTGCTTCAACTCGAAGGGATGTTTATTATTGCTGTCCTGAAATAGGTTATGTAATTAAAATTAAATAGGAAGAAGTAAAACTCTCATGGAAAATTTTCCCTACCGGGTATTGGAAGACGGGGCTCCAGAACTCAAAGTTGCTGCATAAGGGACAAGACCCATTGTGAAGGGAACCTCAATGAACATTGGACTAAAAGGCGCTAACATTAGCCATGTTACCACCCATTCATATTTAGCATTCACGATTTCTTTTTTGAGGGTAAACTTTGCAGGTGTCTTTTGGGGCCACTGCCAGTTGGTTTCTGGGTGGATTGTGGAACAGCAGGTTGGTGAGCTGGGCTGGGGTCAGGCAGTGGGAGACTTTAGGTACCATGCTAAAGAGTTCTGAGGGAGGCTGTTGGTAAAGGGGGACTAATGGGAACTTGCATGCGGAGGTGCAAGAGCCTGTTTAGCTGTCTAAAAGGAAGGAGACGACTTCCCAAAAAAGTCCAAGGGCACCTGGGTGGCTCAGTCGGTAAAGCATCCGGCTCTTGACTTCGGCTCAGGTCATGATCTCATGGTTCCTGAGATTGAGCCCCGAATCGGGCTCTGTGCTGACAGCATGGAGCCTGCTTGGGATTCTCTCTCTCTCTTTCCCTCTTTCTCTCTGCCCCTCCCCCCATGCTTGCTCTCTCTCTCTCTCGAAAAAAAAAATAAATAAAAAATGAAAATGTCCACATAGCAGACTCCATTTCAAACAATGCAGAGAGTGTAAGAAGGGAGAATGCAAAATGTAAGGTGTTCTGATGAGAACCTTCTCAGTCTGATGGAGCAGACTGAGGCACCAAAGTCCTGGGGCAAGGAGAGTGGGCTCCAGAGTGAGGGGCCACTGGGAGAAGAGTGGGAAGACACTCTCTCTCCAGGAGGTGGCATCCTAAGAAGATGTGTCAACACAATATGGCTGCCTTCAATGGAATGGTTATCATGGGTCTTCTAAAGATGTTAGCTAGTACTTGAGTCATATTTGGATCAGGGCTTCTGTGGGCTCTTCAGAATCAAGTCGGGAGTCACTACAGCATTGTGAAATGTCCTTCAACGTGCAGAATGCACTTTCTTATTTTTGAGGCACTGTGAGCTGTTGCACATAATTTTGAGACACTGCGGGATGTTGCCTGCTGGTGATGTGCAAACATTTTACTTCAAGGTCACTCTCAAAATCCATCCATCTTGCATGATCCCAGGTGGCTCTGGGCAGTAGGATGGATATGCCCAGCAGTACAGAGCTAGGCTGAATGATGGGATTAATGTGATGTGACCAGCGCCAGGAGAACCAATGGGATGCATCCAGATGGACGGCGGGGGCAGCTCCACCTTGGCTCCGGCGACTGGTACAGTGTTAAGCTACAAATGGACCAGGTGTACCCAGCTCACTGAGAACATCCCTTTCAACCATTAAAGGACACCAGACAGAGGAACTCTTTGCTCCCGTCCAAATGAGCTCCACTGCCCATAGGTGGGCATCAAATGATAGTTCTTCACCAATAATTGACTGGATTTAAAAGAATATTTCACAACATGGCAGAATGCGCACATCAAGCATGAAAAAAGTAGTGTCCACCTCTTCCTGTTAATATAAAGCTTTTCGATGTCCGACGCTTTGAAAATGAACCAATGCTCTATAAAAGCCTCTGCTGAACTGCTCAGTCGTTTAAACACAAGATAGCACTGTGTCTATATACCATGAGTTGAGGTGAGTTCTGTGTAATCTATCAGTTTTAGCATATGGTTTCTGAGCATTTAGGATAAGATTTTACTCATTTTTGTGTCTCAGACTGTTTTCCTCATGGTGAGACCTCAATTCACTGATAACCAACATCTTGCCAACCATTGTTGCCCATGTCTTATCTGAACTTCCCCGTTCACATGGAGGACGAAGCCTGTACCTGTTACCCCACCTGGGTTGGAAGCAGAAGTTTTCCCAAATTGTTCTTGCTCCTTTTGGTTACAAGGGTGTGTTGTGCCTTTTCTAGTGCGGTGGTCCCCATCACCCTCCTGCCTTCTCAAGATTAATAAAATACCGTTATTCCTTGTATTTCTTCCTCTTTGTTGTGTTTGTAACTTCTCTCTTCAGTCCTTACCTCCGCACTTAAATATGCTCGGGTGTCTTTTGCTCTTAAAGGGTGGTAGGGGCTCCTCACCCATTCCAAACGATAGCTACCGTGCTCCCCCGCAAACACGCATTTACACTTATTATCTCAATTTATTATTACCTCCCACTTTCTCTTCCGTGCACTCCCTGTGGGGCTTCCAGAAAACAGCACCTCTCCCATAAAGTCAGCAATGACCTTTTCATTATTAAATCTAAACAGCCCTTTTGAATGTTCCTCTTCCTTAACCTGTCTCAGTTGATTGCTGTCTCCTATGCGAATACTTCCTCCCTTGGCTTTCATGACTCAGCCTTCTCATGCATGGTTTTCTTCCCACATCTGATCGTTCTGGTCTCCATTGTAGATTCATTCTCTTGAAGTCCAACCAAGGCTCACTGCCTCTTCCAAAGTCCCTGCTGAGGGATCCTGAGGCTGATCATGGCTTCTGCACTCTGTCTGTGCAGAGGACACTTTAACTTCTCTCTCTCGAAGAGCTATTCTCACCTAGAACCCCACATTCATCTGCCCTCCTACATCTCCACTGAGGTGTTTTCAGAGACACCTGCAATTAACCATACGGAATTAGGAACACCCAGCTCTCCTATACCAACCCGGTCTGCTTTCGGGACTTCACGTGCGGCCACCAGAGATGTATTTACCAAAGTGACCACTTTACCAAGTCTACTAATACATGTTTCATTTAACTCTATAAAATTTACAGTAAATCTATTGGATGGGCTGTTTGTAGAATAGTAAGACTTCTGCAGGTTTTATTTCGGCATCTTTTAGTTTTTTTTCTTCATAACAGTATTTTAAAGATAGACAAGGACAAAGAGCTTTTCAAAGTAAATAGAGAAGTCAGAAGTTTGATAAAAGTATTCACAGATACGTACATTTCAACCAGGCGACTGGAGGAAATCTGCAGGTGCCTTTTTGCTTGTTTGCCATTACCACCTGTAGTATTTTTTTATTTCTTCTGAATAATTGGGGCAGTTACCTGAAGTCCAGCTGTGCCGGTACTGGACAAAGCTAGCTTTTTAATTATCCGCATCTCTGTTCCTAATAATGACACTGTGCAGAAAAGGCAACGAATGTACTGAGTGGATTTAAAGCAAGAACTTAAAACCTGAGGATTTAGGACAACGTGAGCTTTTACGACAATAGTTGAGCAGTCAAAAGTCCGATGTGTCTCTGAAAAATCCTAAAGGAACCGTGAAGAATTTGAAATAATATTTCCGTATTGCATTCAAATTTAGTGGCGCTAGAATTTATTAATAGTGGTTAAAAATAGGCTTTCATAAACAACCTTAAGAGAACTAACCCATGTCTGATGCACAGTTACCATCTACACCCCTCCCAGGGCTGCTATCATGAATCACCACAAACTTAGGAGGCTTAAAACTACAGATATTTATTATCTCACAGTTTGGAGGCCAGCAGTCTGAAATCAGTTTTATTGGGCCACCATCAAAGTGTTAAGTACTAAAAGTACTTACAGGGGCGCCTGGGTGGCGCAGTCGGTTAAGCGTCCGACTTCAGCCAGGTCACGATCTCGCGGTCCGTGAGTTCGAGCCCCGCGTCGGGCTCTGGGCTGATGGCTCAGAGCCTGGAGCCTGTTTCCGATTCTGTGTCTCCCTCTCTCTCTGCCCCTCCCCCATTCATGCTCTGTCTCTCGCTGTCCCAAAAATAAATAAACGTTGAAAAAAAAAATTTTTTTAAAAAAAGTACTTACATTTGGGAAAAAATGGAAAATCATTTTTGAAAGCATGCCAAGAAATCAGAAGTATGTAAACAATTCAGTAGTGGATGAAACGCTTGAATCTGGTTCTCACAGGGATGTTGGGGTAGGACAGTTTTGTCACTGATTACAGAACAAACTATACATGTAGGGGAAAACTGTTCAAAGGGATAGAAAGACAGTGAGCAGGCCCAGAAGGGGTTACTGTAACGGGCCATGTGGTTATCAGTAATCTGATTTTAAATACATTAATCGTACATGAGCATTTGCAATAGTTCAAAAATAAGTTTAAATATAATTCATAAAAAAAGCAAAAGTGGGAAATTTAATATGCACAAGGCAGCCTAGCAACCATACAATACATTAAATGTAGAAACTAATAGACACAAATTAGTGTTGATAGGCTCTTTCAGAAATCCAAGAATCCTGGAGTGCCTGGGTGGCTCAGAGAATTAAGCATCTCACTCTAGATTTCGGCTCAGGTCAAGATCTCACAGTTAGTGGGATTGAGTCCCTCCATGGGTTCTGTGCTGCAGCGTGGAGCTTGCTTGGGATTCTTTCTCCCCTTCTCTCTCTCTCTCCTCCCCTCCCCTGCTCTCTCTTTAAATAAACAAACTTAAAAAAACAGAAAGTGGCATAACATAGGATTACAATCATCAATATAAATTAAAAGATTCCCACGTTAAAAATAGACTTACTAATTAAGTTATAGGTTTTTGAATAATAAAAATATCTATAAACAGACCAAACCAGTCATTAATCTTAGGCTCTGGCAAAGAGAATGTTCCTAGGAGTGCCATGAAGACACAATGAAAATCACTCCTTAAGATATTTGCAGAAATTTTCCAAAACTATTTAAACCATCCATTGGATACAATATTCTGTGAAATCAAGAAGAGTCTGCTAAAACGACCAGGTGTTTGGGAATTTAGCACATGTGGCCAACTGAGCCACTTACCTCTTGTAGGATTTCTCACTGTAGTAAATAACAGCACCCGGAAGTCACGATGGTCAGGCCATTTTCTGGTCTCCTGTCCCCGGAATCCCTCACCACGCCCTGTGTGCCTTACCCGCTAAACACAGCTCTTCGGTTCCTACCCTTGTCTTCCCCAGCAGTGCCCCATCTGAGTTACCACATCCTCTTGCCTCCTGGACAGACAGGTGCACACTTCCCTGCTGCTTTTCAATACATTTTCCTCCTTTGTGGGAGACATTAGGGAAGGGGGGGGGGGGACATGTACAAGTAGCAAATTAAAAATATTATCCGTGATATCAGTCCTTCTCCTTCAAAGAACTTTTCTCTGGTTACCCAGTAGGTTAAACAGAGAAGTACTATAAGCCAGTAGAGACTGTGTGGCCAACACCTGGTCTGTCCCCTCCAGCTCTTTGCTTGGATTGTGCTTCTTTTCTTTCTATTTTGCAGACTTGTACATATCTCCCAGACCTCACATGAACGATTGAAGAAACCTTCCTTTTGTAGCTTTATCAAAAGTTAAAAAATAACGGATCATGCTTTAAACTCTCCTTTCCCCCCTTCCCTTCTTCTCATGAATGTGTCTGAGGATGACTTTATTTCCAATATAGCCTCCTTGGTCACATCTCCCAGGTTCTGATGTATACGGTGCCCGCTGGTCACTCGTTTCTCATGGTTTATGATTTGTTTGGATTTCTTCTTCATTCCAAGTATATGAGCAGGTTTAAATTTGTCTGTGGATAGATACATGTTCTGAGCATTAATTTCTGGTTTTATTGCTCTGTGGTCTATCCTAGTTACTTTCTAAATGGCTTTTCCCAATTTCCATGCTATAGTAATACATGGCCGCGAGGGCCCTGTTTCTCCATCAGTGGGTAGGCAAAAGGGGGAACAAAGTGATGTCTTTGTAAAGTGGATATACTTATGAATATATTTTGAAGCTTCCACTTCTAAGGTGTGAAAACCATTTCTCAATATGCTGAGTATCCTGATTTGTGTTATTATTATTTTTTAATTTTTTAATGTTTATTTTTTGTTTTTGAGAGAGAGAGACAGAGTGTGAGTGGGGGAGGGGCAGAGAGAGAGAATGAGACACAGAACCCGAAGCAGGCTCCAGGCTCTGAACTGTCAGCACAGAGCCTGACGCAGGGCTGGAACCCATAAGCTGTGAGATCATGACCTGCGCCGAAGTCAGACGCTTAACTGACTGAGCCACCCAGGTGCCCCATGATTTATGTTATTATTAAAGTTGGCTAACATGTTTAATAAATATATATCTTCCACCTTTACAAACTTGGTATTCATGCTTTTGTCCATTTGTCCGCTGGAGACTTGGTGTCCTTTTGTATATTAATGCTTGAGCTTTTGTATAATAAAGTTCATAACCCTTGGGAAATTATTTACTGAACATACTAGGACATGTTTGCCTTTTTAATTTAGGTTGCTTTTCTATTGAAAGCAGTTTAACTTTTATATATTCAGGTTTGTTTATTTTTTCTTTGTGATTTTTTTTTTGTCTTCTAGAAATTAAACAGCCAACCTTTTTCCAACCTTTTCCCCAGAGATTAGGTAGAATTTAAGTTTTATTTTCTTTGTTTTCCTGTGAATACCATTTAAAATTTTACCTCCGATTGTTAAGGGATTGGCTGTGATGCATGTTGGGAGGTGAAACTCCAGAGTAATTATGCTTCCTGTAAATAGCTAATTATTTTTTCCAATCACTTCCTTGGAATTATTTCTTGCTTTGTCACATCAAATTCTTCTCTGTGGCAGAGTCATTGCCTAGTTTATTTCCTGATTCTACCTCTTATTTTAATGGGATTTCCTTCTCCTTTATAATTTCATTTTCTTTTTTGAAAAATGTTTATTTATTTGAAAGAAAAGGAGAGAGAGGGAGGGGGAGAGAGAGAGAGAGAGAGCAAGGGAGGGGCAGAGAAAGAGAGAGAGAGAGAATCCCAAGTAGGCTCCATGCTGTCAGCACAGAGCTCAATCTCATGACCTCGAGATCATGACCTAAGCTGATATCAAGAGTTGGATGCTTAACTGGCTGAGCCACCCAGGTGCACCTACAACTTAATTTGCTAAAAGATCTCAGAACTCACCAGAAAATGCAAAACTGTCATCAGTTTCCTGGGAGACCCTCCACAGTTTAAGGTTTACAAAATGCACTCCTGTAATATGTCTAATCAGGCTGCAATTAGTAAGCCTTAAACACTGATGACCCAGATCACCAATGCGTGATCTGTCCCTCTATAAGCAAAGCGATTTTACAATGAAGGCGAAATGTCAGTGTTTAAGGTGCTTAAAGATAGGTCTGGGCTGAACCAACTTGCCTTCTGGAGGAATCTCAGATCTTTCACTGGTTACTGTGTGACTTCGATAAATCACTTTAACTTCCTTGTGGTTTGGTTTTTGCCATCTGTAAAATGAGTATCACAAGAAGTAGTTATCTCACTGGATGGGGTTAAGGATTCCGTGAATGGCCAAATTAAAACGGGTAAAGGCTCTGAGCCCTCTGAGATAGCAGCATTTAAACTCAAATGTAATTGTCAAGGTTTAAAATCAAACCAAATATTGTAGCTACAGGGGATCCAATGAAATCGGATTGGTTGAATGCAGACGGGTCAGAGGAGATGGTTCAAGACCACGATTTGGTCAAAATGAAAAACTATCAAGCATTCTCAAACACTGTTTACAAATGGGGGTGATTCTGACGTGCCATAGCTAGGGCCGAAACCTGTGAGGGACACTTACGTGTCTGCTCACCATTTAGAGTCCCTCCCTCCCCACCTTTCCAGGATTATCTCCACTTTCCACTTTCTATTTATGCAAATTTCGCTACCCGACTTCAGGTGAATTACCCACCTTTTCCACACACTAGCCATAGTTACCTTTTGAAGGTAGGTGAAATCTGAGTACCCAAAGCTTTGGGGAAGGGGCCGGGGTGGGGGGGTTGGGCATCTGCTGGAATGTGACCAACTCGTTCTGGCTTATCTCTACTGTCCCTGTTGTATCACTGACCAGTGGCTTGCCTGAGTGGCTTGCCACTCAGTCCCAGGCAGTCCGGCCGGCCGGCCATGCTGGCACCTGGGTTCTTCCCCTTCACCCACACGTATCCCGGTGTAAACTGGGTCAAGATGGGACAACCAGAGCTCCGGAAATTTACACATCAGAACCAAAGTGCGCACACAGGCCCCTTTATGCGCCGTCCTCCATCTGTGCCTGCAGACTGAGAGCTTCCTGCAGGGAATCCCCGCCAGCCTCCTCTATCCCATGCTAGAGTTTTCCACAGGCTCCAGGGTCATCTGTGCTCCTGCCCCAGGTGAGGGCCTGCACTGAAGACCCTCCCCACCTGCTCTCCTCTGTCAGCCCAGGAACTGTAGGCACCCAGCTTCCCACCCGCCCCCCCCCAGAGAAGCTTCCTGGGGTCTGAGTCCCCAAACCAGATGTTCTGCCACCTTCTCTAAACTCAGGGAGCTTCCCAGAGAGACAGACCCTTTGGAGCATCTGCAGCTCCCCTAAGGAGTGTGTACCGTCCTAACCTTCCGGCCAGGAAATGTCTGCAAACCCACATCTCACTGGGTGATGACAAAAGTCCCCTCCAACTGATGCCTCATTGGCTCAAGCCCAAGTTGCCCTGCCAGATTTTGTTTAAAGAAGCTTCACTGAGGTATAATTTATGTAGAAAAAAAAATCACCTATTTAAGGTGTACGGTTAGATGAATTTTAGTGAATGCAACCATCAACACAATCACATTTTAGGACATTTCCTTCACCCCGAAATGTTCTCTCATGTACACTTTGTACTCAATTCCCATCCCATGCTTAGCATTACACAGACCTGCTGGCTTTCGTTCTGGTTGTGCCTTAGGCTCCGTTTGAACCCAGTTCCTAGAGGAACTTTCTGGTTGGCTGATTTTCCTTCCCCTCCCCTCCCCTCTCCTTCCTTTTCCTTCTCTTCCTTCTCTTTCCATTTTTCCTTCTTTTGCTCCAAGCTGAGGAGAAACCTGACTGCTTCTGGCCCCTGGACTTGTTGAAGAGACTCAAGCCCGAAAGCTTCGGGAAGTTTTCTGGCTTGTAAATTTGATCGCAGTCTCTGGTGTCTTAGGTGTTATAGTTATGGGGAGATAGAGGCAGCTAGCTATCCAACATCTGTCTCTCTGTCTATGTACCTATTTGTGGGGAATTTTTGAAGCATAGGTATTGGTATTTCCAATCATAGGGAAGCCTATCATAGGGAAGATGGTACTTAGAAACCAGAAATTGGCGGCAGGGGGTGGGGAGTGCCAGGTTTGTGTGTACCCCTGGTCTGTGCTCCAAATTCTAAAAAAGGCTTTCAGATTTTCCAAGCCTTTCATTACAACAATAAATTGCTTGGGTTATAGAGAGTGGGAAGTAGGCTGGGAGCTGAAAACGAATCATGGGAAAGTTCCTAAGAACTTTTCCCATTCCTTTGGAATTGGAAGACTGTCTCCTTAGGATGTGGGGTGCTAGAAGTACCTGCTCCCACAACTCATGTCAGCAGAGCAGTTATTTTGGTAAATGTACACCTATATTGGGTCAGGCCCAGTGCCAAATGTTGTCAGTAGTATGTGCTTAGTTATTCCCCATGTTAGCCTTTTCTGGGATTAGCTCAGTTTATGGCTCAGAATTGTCACCTATGAATAGACTTGCCCAAGTTCACACGCTATCAGGTCCTAGGGCTGAAATTGGAACCCAATTTCTGCACTCAACCTGCTGTCATGTTCTCCTGCCTCTGACACAATAAATCTGGGGCCCCCACTCCAGAACCCCAAGAACTAGAGCTTTCCATGATGCCTGCCTATATGTGTTCCTTTGCCTAGTTCTCTTTTGGTTTTCAGGTGATGCTTGTTACTTAAAAAAAAAAAAAAAATCCAGTGTCTCTTAGCCGTACCAAGGAGAACCAAGGGAAGGGAATTTTTGTTCAGCCAAAGCCCCAAGGGCATTCTGTCACAAATACAAAATCCTGTAACTCTGCTTTGGGTGTGAAGCGAAGGCTAACTAATGTTACGGAATATGTGTAGGAAAACCAGTCCTCTGCCAGAGAGATCAAAGGACTTTCATCTTTTATAACAGAACTGCCAGAAAGCTAGAGTTCCTGAAGCCCTGTTTTAACTGTCAGACACTACAGTAGTCAAGAAAAGGACCCAGGAAGTTCATGGTAGAAGGAATTAAATATTTCCTGGAGGCAGAGAAAGTACAAAATCAAGCAACATTCATGCTGGATCGTAAAGGTGGAGTGGGGATTTTAGGACAGGGATAGGGAAAGATTTTTCATTTTTAAAAATTTCATTTCATAGAGAGAGAACAAGCCAGGGAGAGGGGTACAGGGAGAGAGAGAGAGGATCTCAAGCAAGGTCCGTACTCAGGGCGGAGCCCAGTGTGGGGCTCGATCCTACAATCCTGGCATCATGACCTGACCTGAAATTAAGAGCCAGATGCTCAACCAACTGAGCCATCCAGGCACCCCAGGACAGGGAAAGATTTTTGAGGTGCAGAAAAATGAGTCCAAAAACATCAGATGAGAATGGGGATGGCGTGTTTATAGAGTATTAAGAAATCCAGTGTGGTTACGCTCATGACACATGAGGTCTCAAGCCCGAGAGCCTGGAGTTTGCCACTTAGTTGTAGAAAACTAACCACGGCTTTTATATCAGGCTCTAGAGCCCGTTATATTTATTAAATGTTTTACTTTGCACCCAGGCGCTATTTTAAGCAATCTACATATATTAATCCATTTGATTCTCAGGACAATCGTGTGGGATAGATGCCACTATTATCTGCATTTCCTTATAGTTGAAGAAACTAATGCACAGAGCAATTCAATAACCCGCCTCCTGTAAAGCTTCACAGTGCGAAGTAGAAGATACAGGATTTGGACCCCAAGAATGGCTGGAGAGTCACTTCCGCTTTGTGACTGTGTCCTTCTTCCTCACTGGCGTCAGTGGCCCTCATGCTTTAGCTGGTTTAGGGAACAGGAGGATGTGTGGTGGGGGCGGCAGAAAGGATCACGTTGTAGCAGCCACAGTGGCTCCAAACTGGTCTGAGTTGCGGTGACGGAGAATGTAGCCTGCGTCCACTCAGGCTCCAGAGCACGTCAGTCAGGCGACCCGGGACAGGTACAGTTGGCCAAAAGCTCATTTCTTCCAGATAGTTCGTTTTCCTTCCCCATCTTTCCTACAAGTCCTCCTGGTGTGCTTTGGGAAACTGCTCATCCAATGGTAAATAGCGTTTGTCTAAGAGAGTTGGGTATGTCCTGTCTGTCACCTGAGATTGCTGTCACACCCAGGGTTACAGTGATCCAGAAAGACAGGCCAAGTTTGGCAATGGTAACTCCGGCCTGCTGTTTTGGCCAATTTGTGGAAAATTGCCAGGCAGAGAGGCTCTGGAGGGCTGGGAGGAGTAATGCACAGTGCAACCCAGACAAGAACATCTGCTCTGCAGATGGAGTGTTGGTGGTGTTCTTCCAGTTTCCCGTCCGTGTCTATCTAGATCAGCACTTCACAGTCTCTCACGGTCTACTGCTTCTGCCGTTTTCTTAGGTTCTGGAAATCACAAAGAACTTTCTGTGTATCTTTGCAGAATCATATCCCTGTTTTCTGCTTCTCACTAGACGTTGTTGTGCCCATGGCTTGTTATCTGTGGGTTTTTATGTCCCGTGAAGACAGAGCCCGAGTTGAAACCCGGAGATGGCAAACCCTTGAGGAAAATCTTCTGGCTTCTATGGTCCATGATGTACGAATGGTTTTCACACTTTCATTAATTTTATTTTATTTTTAAAAATGTTTATTCATCTATTTGGAGGGAGTGGGGGAGAGACGGCAGGAAGAGAAAGAGTGGGGGGGGGCAAAGAGAGAGAGAGAGAGAGAAAGAGAGAGAGAGAGAGAGAGAGAGAGAGAATCCCAAGAAGCCTCTGCACCACCATCACAGAGCCCGACACGGGGCTCAAACTCACAAACCGTGAGATCATGACCTGAGCCAAAATCATGAGTCAGATGCCCAACCGACTGAGCCACCCATGCGCCCCGACACTTTTTAAATGATCGGAAGAAAATCAAAAGCATGCGATTTTAGGATATGGGAAAACTATGTAACATTCAAATTTCAGTGTCAAGAAATAAAGTTTTATTGTGCGGCGACATGCTTTCATTTATGTATTGTTTATGCCTGCCTTCCTGATGCAGGGGTGGAGCTGAGTAGTTGACAGAGACCATATAGCTCACGATGCCTCAGATATTGCTATCTGATGCTTTACGGGAAAAAAGTATACCCACCTTGGCCCAAGTCACTATTTTGCCTTTTAAGACTCCCAGTGCCAAATGGCAGAAGAAGGTGTGGTGCCCAGTCTCTTTTTGTTGAGCCTTGGTTCACAGGCTTAGATGCCCCTTCTCCGTGCCCAGGACTTGCCCCTTAGTCCTTACAGAATAGCCCCGGGCTCACTGTCCTTATCTCACAATGGAGTTCACGTCCATGTAGATAGATGGCCCCTCTGACCCTGTGGCTCAGGCACTTGCTGTCTCTGGTCACCTGCCTCATGCCAGCCAGCCACTCTCGTCGCCCAGCTTCACAGAGACTGGAAGGAAGGTCCCAGGAGGGACGGGGCGCCCTGCTTCCTGTCTGTTTTCTGCTTGCTTTTGCTTACCGTCCCAGCGACACACCCCTGGCTGTGCTTGTTCAGACAGCGGTGGCTCCAGACCGCACAGGCAGACCCAGCTGTTGGCTCGGTCGTGTCTCCTCAGAGACGCCGGCCCCAGCTGGTCACTGTCCCATCTTTGGAATCCAGAACCCAGCTCCGTGGAGCCCCTCCTTTGAGGGTGGAGATACCTCCACCGGCCCCGTAGTGTCCCCTCCCAGCATGCCTGAGTTTCAGTGCCCTGGGTCTCCTCCAACAAACATCTACGTTGATTAATTCCTGGCTCTCTGGGCTGGCAGCAGCTTCCTGAAGTTCTGACTTTCCAGACACCTTAGTTTTTCCCTTTTTAGTCTTCAGTTCTGAAATCTCATTAATGATTCTCTTTTTAAAGTTTTCTTTATTTGAGAGAGAGAGAGAGAGCGAGAGCGCAAGCAGGAGTGGGGAAGGGGCAGAGTGAGAGGGAGAGAGAGAATCTCAAGCAGTCTCCACACTGTCAGCACAGAGCCTGATGTGGGGCTCCAACTTGTGAACTGTGAGATCATGACCTGAGCCTAGACCAACAGTTGGATGCTTAACCAACTGAGCCACCCAGGTGCCCTCATTAATGACTATTTCATATCAGATTTTCCCTGATTATTTTTATTTTTTAAAAAATATTTTAATGTTTATTTTTGAGAGAGACAGGGAGAGAGAGAGCGAGCGAGAGAGAGAGAGAGAGAGAGAGAGAGAGAGAGAGACTGACCATGGGCAGGGGAGGGGTAGAGAGGGAGACAGAGAATCCGAAGCAGGCTCCAGGCTCTGAGCTGTCAGTGCAGAGCCCGAACTCATGATCCGTGAGATCATGACCTGAGGTGAAATTGGACACTTAACTGAATGAGCCACCCAGGTGCCCCTTCCCTGTTTAAATAATTAGTGGACTGTCTGTCTTGTCCCTGGATCATGAATGATACCATCACTGGGCAATATAATTAGTCCTTCTATGCCAGAGGCTATCAGCTTGGTGTCCACGGCACCACAGGGCTATTCCATGTCTATTTTATCTTAGTCTTTTTTTCCGGAACCTCCTTGTCCCCCTCAGCCACTAAGCCTTTGTGTGTCACAGAACTCACATCTCCATTTATTTCTCTTTTCCTTCTCCTTCACCCGTTGGTGACTTCATTCAATGTCATGGCTTTAAATACCAGCTAGAGGCTTATCAGCCAACACTGCTGTCTCTCTCAGACTGGACCTCACCTCCGAGTTCCACACTCACATCTAACTGCCTACTTGGATGTATGGGTGTTTGATAGAAATATCGAACTTCACATGTCCAATTAGTCTCCTGAGAGTTCCTCCCAAACCCGTCCCTCCTGTGCCCTCATATCGGTGCCCTCATGGCTGCAACATTCTCCTTGTGATGACCTGGTAGGGTGAGATCCACTGGGTACAGGGTGCGTGCGTCCTGGGAGACTTCCTTTGCTGCAGGTTACACTCGAGGCCAATATCACTCTTGTCTTTCCTTTGCCCTCCTCGCTCTGTGCCTCTTTTGGGGGATGGTCAGGACTGAGAGGGGCTGCTATTTGAGTGAGGACCCTGGAGACAGAGGCCAAGCAGATTACCCTACATAAAGCCAGAGTCAGGGGGATCCTGCATAGTAGAAATGTGCATAGCAGTAAAGTGAGTGATGTAGTTTTCCCCGGTCCTAGACAGGGCAGCTGGTTTGCACAGTTATTGCCACTGGTTACCGCGGGGTTTCCCTTTGCTTATCTGGTCTTTTAAGATTGTGTTTATTTTTTATTTTTACTTGTTTGTTTTTTTAAGTAGGCTCCATGCCCAGTGTGGGGCTCAAACTCATGACCCCGAGACCGAGAATCACACACATTACCAACTGAGCCAGCCAGGTACGCTGCTTCTCTGGTTTCTTTACACGTATTTAACAAATTTCCAATAGAAAATGACGTCTACTAAAATTGCTAATGTGATTTCAGTTTGCTTGCCTGCGCTGATGATTCAGCTGGGTGTAGGACTCAGGTCTTTTGAACCTGATCATTCAGGAATGTTCTTCCTGTGTGTCCTCCACCTGCTACAGTGCGATTTCCCTGAAGGCTGACACCAAATTTACGTTTTTGCCCTGTGTCTCACAGTGTCACTCAAGTACTGTTTGACTGACTTAATGTGAAGGAAATGTGATACGGCTCAAAAAAATGTGTTATGTTAATGAACTGCTGTAACCAAGTGCCAGGTCTCTTCAAGTGCCGGTGCATGTGTGGTTGTGTGTGTGTGTGTATGTGTGTGAAGTGTGTGTCTTGTATGTGTGTGTGTGTATGTGCTGCCTGTTATGTGTGTATATGAGTTGTGTGTGCGTGTGTGTATGTGTGTGTACTTGCACATGTGTGCATATGTGATGGGTGCGTGTGTGTGATGTGTGTGTGGGGGGTGTGACCATACCGGCACCGAGGTAGGCACCAAAGAGTAGAGGACAGAAGCCGCTTTGACGTGGCCCTGAAATTTCAGCTTTCGTTACTCGCTCTCTCCAGGTTTGCAGTAAAATATGGGCTGGGCTGGGCGGTAGGAATTGAGATACTATTTCTAAATGCGTAACCGAAGTGAAGCATATTGTTTACTGAGACTAATGGGGTACCGGGGTGGCTCAGAGCAGGGTGTGATTGTGGCGTGTGCAGGGGGAGGGGAGCCGGCAAGCGGAAAACGAAGGAGAGCGGGGATGGTGGCAGGTGCAGCCAATGTAGGGTGAATAATGAAACAATAGACCATATAATTGGATGATGTGCTGCTCTCGCTGCTGTGGGTTATTGCTGCCGGCCCGACACTGCACTGAGCTGAGCCTGCCTGCTGAGTAAGGAGAACAGGCAGCCCGCAGCGTGGGGTGCTTTTAGGGATACTGAGAAGGCCTTTCCCTTCTCTCCAAATGTATCTGATGCCGTCTTACTGCTCTTGCCGGTAATGGGTTTCTTATAATCTTGCTGACATTTTTAAAAAAGATTGTGAAAGGGAGAGGCATTCTTGATTTGAAAGTACTCTTAGGGGTGGATGAGTCTATTGGTTACAACTTGTAGTTTTGAGCGTAGAACATAACATGAGCCAACTAACGCCAAAAAGAGACTCGTTAAAGAGTCTTCAGGGTCCGCGTGGGACCCTGGATGGGAATGCAAATGGGTTTCAGGAGTCAGCTGGAGCTGGGCCTCGAACCCCCACACACATTTGCTTTCCTCGTCTCTCCTCTTCTCCTCTCCTTACATCTTCTTGGTAGTCTCTCCCCCGAACAGCTTCCTTCAAGTTTCATATCAGTGTTGGGTAAGCATGGCCACACAATGTACCTGTGTTCTACACATTACAGGTCCAAATGCCTAGTTCACGAGTCCTGCTCAGTTTTAGTTTCAGGGTTATGAAGAAAGGAGAACTAGAAGACGCTGTTGCATCACGTACACACCCCTGGGCAAATCAAGGGTGGCCCGATTGGGCCGTGCTGAAGGACAGGAGCTTACACAGCAGCCATGTGACCAGCGGTGCGGGAGCAGTTTCAAGGAAGGTCCTAGGAAGACAGACATTAGCTGTCCATCGAAGTGACGTATCAGAATCCTTTTGTACGTTATGCTGTGAATGGCGGTTGGTAGACATCTCAGTGGGTTATCATGCTCTTGATAGTTGGTAGCAGATAATTCACTCAGTGATCAATCGTGCGACGCCTTCCCCAGGCTGATATTGCTGGCTGCTGAGGGTCTGTGGAGACTTACAAGGAGGATGCTCTCCCTCCAGGAAGCTTGTCATCGGGTGGGGAAACTGTGCCAAGCCTAACACTGCGAAACAAGAATCTCCTTCATAAGTCTGAGTTTTCTCATCTGTCGCATCGCGTGGTTCTAATGCCGTCCTCTGCCTATCTTGCAGAGTGTTTTCCATTTAATCTGTTAATACTCCTGCTTTCAAACCATAACTTATCAGAAATCAATATACTAGACCTGCGTGTGTTGTAACAGGTATTGCTAAGACGGTAGCAGTAGACTTGACATTGTCCAAACCTGGGGCAGGTGGCTGATCACATATGGACATTTCCGGGAATGAAAATGAAGTGCAAATTGAGATTAGAAAGATGGGCTTCAGGGCTATACAGGGTCAGGGAGCAGGTGGTCAAAGGGTATCAGGCAGGAAAGAATAAATCATGGCTCAGGGCAATCCAGAAGTGTGCACCAGCTAGGAGGCATGGAATCAGTGGAGAGTGGAGAGGGATGGAACCAAGAGGGCGTGCAAATGCAAGGGCCCAGAAGGTATCTGCGGGGAAAGTCAAGTGCTCCTTCAACTGTGGTTTATCTCTGCCTATTTCACGTTTGAATAACTCCAAGCTTTCTGGCCTGAGGCAAAATCCTCTGTTTGGGGACCAGCTTGTGCTTTAAAGAAGAGGTCTACAGAAGTAAAGAAATGAGTTACTAGCATGGGATATAACTGTTGGTGTTTTATCCATTCCCAGGCCAACACTTAGAGAATGCGGAAGGAAAATATTCCATAAAGGATGTAAGGTCCACAGTCCACGGCTCACATCGAGGACGGAGCACACTCACGTACTCTGTCCGTTAATTAACGAATTCATTCATCTGAGACCTCCTGTTGTGCATCTAGCACAGTTAAGGCCTTGCTAGGTTCGTGGATATATTTTCAAACTGGTCCTGGGAGGACCTGTGGATTTCAAGGCGGGCATTGAGTAAAGGATGTCGAATACCACAAAGCCATGGCTCACAAAAGCACCAGGTTTAGTAAGGCTGTGATCGGGGAGAACAGAGCAGTTCGTTTGGGTTAGAGATTTATAAAACCACTTGTCTGGCTGGGCAGATATGAAAGGGGCCCTCAGGATCCCACTTCCTGAGATTCATGCCTGTGTCTAATCCCTTCCCAGAAAGTGAGTCTGGTAACTTGCTTCTAACCAATAGGTTGTGTAAAGATGACATATGACACTGTCATGTTATGTGAAACTCTGACTGAGCAGACTCTCTGGTGTCTTCTCGCCAGCCAGCGGAAGACAGCTGTCGTGAGTCCGCCAGCTGCAGAGAAATGAATTCTGCCGATAAACTGAGCCAGCACGGAATCAGGTCGCTCCCTAGTTGAGTGTCTGGGGGACCCAGAGCAGAGGACCCGGCTAGCCCTGCCTGGACCCCGATCACGCGAGTTATTTTAAGCTGCAAAGTGGGGTGGCAATCTGTAATGCCAGGATAGAAAACAGATGCATGTAACAATGCTGGATGTCTAACTCGGTGCTAGGCACTGCCCTAGGGCCCAGGAACCAGAAGGAAAGAATCCCTGCCCCCCATAGCCCAGTCCCGCCTGCTGTAAGCCTCCACGGCCAGCCAGTGGGGGCCATTTGCCTGTCAATGCCGTGGCAAAACCTTGGGAGAAGCCGCTGTGGTTTTAAGGTAACTCAGAGAAGGAAGCTTCAAGCCTGCTTTAGAGACTTTGGGTGGGTGCCTGCTGTGGAAAACATGGGAGCTAAACCTTCCAGAGTGCGGAAATGTGGATCCCCAGAGACACCAAGACAGGGAGGGCATACCGCACAGCATGTGCAAAGGCTCGGAGTTGTTAGGGACTGGACATGTCATCAGGCCTTCTCCGCTTTTTTTTCTAAAAAAACTGTTTATGTTTAGTTTTGAAGGAGAGAGAGAGCAAGCATGAGTGGGGGAGGGGCACAGAGAGAGAGAGAGAGAGAGGCACAGAATCCGAAGCAGGCCTCAGGCTCTGAGCTGTCAGCACAGAGCCCGACGCGGGGCTCGAATTCAAAAGCCACAAGATCATGACCTGAGCCGAAGTTGGACACTTACCAGACTGAGCCACCCAGGCGCCCCCTTCTCCACCTTTTTCAAGTGAGAAGAACCCCTAGAGATGACTGAGAAGAAAGAGAAAACGCACAGCGTCTCTTGATTGAATGGCTGCGTGTATTAAAAACAAATAGACCTACTTGATTATTCGCCATTCCAGTCTCTCCCCTCCCTGAGTTACACACCTTTTGCCAATTTATGACGGCGTCGACAGAGTTATTATCTAGCTAAAATCACCACCACCTACAATGGGAATTTCTGCCGTTATAAAACAAAAGCAAATGCCAAAAGGGGGAAAAAGAGCTTGCGTGCGAGAAGGCCTTCGGAGTCTCTTTCCCTGCAATGTTCTTTTTATGCTAATATCTCCTAGTTTCCTACCTTAATGGCCCCATTAACTGCCATGAGAGTATTTGCAAGAGAAACGTGGTACCTGGAGATGAAGATCTAAAGTTACTAAGTGCGTTTTGAGGAACAGAGACAATTTCTCAGTAAAGGAGTTAATGTTCCAAAGAAAGCTTTGTTTATCCGACAGACTTTACGACCGTGCTGTTTTCTTCACTCAGCACCTTAATTCTCCACCGCCATAAGGCTGTCCAGATGTTTAAAATAAAAAGCCCATTTGGGTATTATCAGAGATTACTGGGAAGAGATCGACAGACATGATGTTTAGCTATGCAACATAAATTGCCTGAGCCTTGGGCCATCCACCACCCTCTATATTCTCGCCCTGCTGAAAGACCGAACTGGTAAATCATAAAAACGAGACACGGGGCCCGAGCACAATTTACCTCCAGCCAGCTGCCGTCGCTGGAAGGAAGGACGGAAGTGAGCGGTGCTGTCCCCCCTTCCCCGAAGGCCTGCTGAACGGGGCTCTCCCCTCTATCTCTTTGAGAATCTCCTTCCTTCCGCCTGACCTTCCTTCCGGCTTCGCACCATCCTCCTTGGATGCATATGCTGTTCCAGTCAACCTTGTCAGCTTGTCAGTACCTTGCCCGCTGCCTTTTCTTCTTCTTACGCCTTGATTGATTTCATTCCTGGCGCCCGCTGTGCCCGTGCCCGTTTACCTCTGCCGGCTACCATTCTACTTACCCTTCAGGGTCCTGCTGGAGGCTGCCCCCTTCCTGAAGCCCTCCCGCATCAGTGGGAATCTCACCCGACTTCTCTGGCTCTATGGTCTGAGTCACCTGCAAAGCGCTGCCGACACCCTGCTCCTTTGTGTGTGGGCATCACTGCTTAACTCCTCTGCAAAATTAAGTGTCTTGAGAATGAGACGCTCGTGTCTTATTCTGTGTGGTTTCCGTGAAGGTGGCACCCATCCTTTATACCTGTGCCTGGCACAGATTCTGCCCTGGAGTCCATTCACGTATTTGCCATGTGGGTGAATTTGCGGATGGTTTGTGGCACTGTCGTTATGAGGTTGGTTTTGTTTTCCAGTTAGGGGCTGAAAGCAGCACACAGGTAAGTGTTTTCCTCGAGGTCACACAGCTAGGGGACGGCAGAGCAGAGACCAAATCCAAGGCACGGCTCCATAAACATTGCCTGGTGGCACCTTCCCGGACCTCGCTCAGTGCCTGGCACGCAGCGGGTGATAAAAGGCAGTTGTGGAAATGAATGAGAGCAGTGCAGGCATGAGTGAATATGTACATGGAAACTTCATTTCCATACTTCTGGGGTGGTGCAGCTCACTGTCAGTGGTCCTGCCATCCGCTGGCTTTATCACTGCCTGGACTCCTTGTTCTTGCCGACTAGCGAGTGTCCCCACTGACCATATCCCTTGTTTGGATTCTGGTTCTATTCCCGCTTTGGGCAAGTCACCTGGACTCCTTTGGGTCTCCATTTTGCCAATCGGTAAAATTGGGGCACCCGCCTGCTTATGTGATGATGAAAGCACGTCAATACCCATGATAATGGCAGTGGCATGGAACATGACTGAACACTGTAAAGAGGGGAAAATGAAAGAGAGAGAGAGATGCTCTTGATGTTCATTGAAGAGAAGCGTTGTTTCTTGTCAGACAAGAACAGCAGGACCGATTGTCAGTTGCAGGCTGGTGTCCTCCAGAAACACACGGTGATGAGTCTAGTCTCCTTGGTCCTTGGTTGACGTGCTGGTGAAGTCGGCCGTTCAGTCACCTGTAGTCACTTCTCGAGTACGCCCGGTGGACAGAGATTGGTTTGGATACTGGGGAAGAATGGTTCTAGAAAGAAAAAGAAATTTCCAACAAATTGGGTAGTAAAAGGGGGTTCCAACCCAAGTCTAGTTCTACTAGCTCTGTGACCTCTTAATCTCGAAGCCACCACTTCTTCAAGCGGTGAGGAGTTCTCCTTCCAGCACTAATATTCCGTGTGTGCAGACACTTGCTGCAGGCATTCGTGGGGACTCTTCTCCTGCTACTTCTTTATAAACAGATGGCCAATGATGAGAATGTTCCTGTCCCTTACCTGTAATTCCTAATTATACAGCATAAATACAAATTTAGCTTTAATTCAATTAAGTGGTAATGAGGTGAGGAAGTAATACTTGAACATATTACTGCAGTTCGGTTGGTAAGCAACGGGCGATAATATTTGTGTTCCGTTAGACGCTATGTGGTGTTTTCAAAATCTTTAAAAATGCCCTCAAAACACTCTGGCTGTAATAGCCCATCAGAAGTGGAGATAAGTATTCAGAGAAAAACAAATATGTGCATCTTAGAGGGACCTAAATTTAAGTCAGTCCAACAATTTTTTGAGCCCCTATTGAGAGCAAGGGACCAAAGAATATGTTTACATATATTATACATAGGTTGTATTATCTAAAATATAAGATATGCTATATAAATATACATTTATACCTTATATATAAAATATATTTGTTGTCATATATATATATAATAAATGTTATAGTACATAAAAATATACATATAGTCCAAAATCTTCACAACACATGATTTCTGTGTGTATTTGCTTATTTATATTACAAGATATATTATTTAATATTAAGTCTCTCTCTATCTCTCTCTTTCTCTCTCTATAGATATATATATATACATCTATATATCTAGATAGATAGATAGATAGATAGATAGATATAGCCAATCAGTAAAATATGGTTATGCCCCTATTTTCACTTCTCCAAGGCTCATATTCTTTGTCTATAAAATAAATACAATAAAATCTACCTTTTGGGATATTTGTCTTTTTGTATCATGAACAAGTGTCTAACTTCATTTTCTGTGACAGGCTTTGCGTCCCGTATAAAATCCCAGGACACAGCTCTGATTGACCTAACCCTTGGTGAATGTCTACCTTTGGTCCAATGGCCGTTGTCTGAATGGAGCCATGTGGATGCTGCCCTCTCCAGGGTGTTTGTGTTGCCAACTGAGTTGAAATGAAAGTTGGATTTGTCTGGGAAACTTACCTGGCATAGTCATTACAACCTCCATTAAATACTTACTGTTTAGGTGAATGATGTGATCATGTGTAACTCACCTTTAAGTGACTGCCTGGCCAAACCCCATGCCCCATGCCTTGAACAAAGTTAAGAAAAGAGGAGGAGACAAGGAGGCTACATGTGCGTGGACAAAAGCCAGATGAGGGCGCAGTGAGAAGGTCTCAGGAGGACCAAATCGCCGACACCTTGATCTTGGACTGCTGGTCTCCATATGTATAAGAAAATAATTTCTTACTGTTGAAGCCACACAATCTGTGGTATCTTCTCACAGCAGCCCTAGCAAAGTAATATGCTGGGCAAAGGGCAGGGCTAAATATGTTGTATTAACACAGTCTGATCAGGTTAAATGAGAAGAAAAGAAAGAAGAAATATCAGCATAACATTCAAAAGCTTGCTTAATAATGGGACACTTGGGTGGCTCTGTTGGTCAAGCATCCAACTTCAGCTCAGGTCATGATCTCACAGTTCATGGGTTTGAGCCCCTCGTTGGGCTCTGTACTGACAGCTCAGAACCTGGAGCCTGCTTCCGATTCTGTGTCTCCCTCTCTCTCTCTGCTCCTCCCGCACTCACACTCTGTCTCTCAAAGGTAAATGAACGTTAAAAAAAATTTAAAAATAAATAAATGAACGTTAAAAAAAATTTTTTTAAGAAGCTTGCTCAATGACTCAATTTAAATACAGAAGCAAAAATAGGTATCTAAAATATGATAAATGTCTATATTAGTTTATCCAAGGAATCATCACTGAGCACCTATGCACAAAGTGCTAGGTAAGTAAGCCTCCCATGGAATGGTGTAGACCATAGATACAGCTGCCCAATTTTGCGACTATTCCCCACCCCCTAGTGCCTTCTAGGGGCCCCACCCTTGACTGAGGGCTCTTTTTCACATCCACACCCCACGTGGCATCAGGGCCCATGTGGGCCACACAGCCTATGTCCCCTCTTCTGATATTCTCTATCTGAATCCCCTTTTGTCTTTTATTCCTGTACTCATTCTATATTATTTATCTCTTTACCTGTTTTAATCTCCTGACCTAGGAGAATGTAAACTTGTGAAATAATAGGAAAAATGTGGTAGAATTTTGGTGCATGTTTTCTGAATAGATGAGAGAGTAAGAGAAGGGGGAGGGGAGAGGGAGTGAGAAGGAGGGAGGGAGGGAGAAAAGGAGGAAGCAACCCTCTCTCTTGTAGATGAGGATGCTTAGGGCCAGACAGATGGAATGACTTACTTCCAGGACAGAAAACAGATACATGGTTTTGCTGGTGCTTCCGCGTGACCTGGGTGTTTGAGAAAGGAGATCTTTAGACAACTTCTGTTGGCCCAATAGCTCAGGTGAGAGTATGGGAGCATCTCTGCCAGATGTGGGTTATTTCTGCAGACCCTGCCCCTTGCCCACTGCCAGTCTGGGCCAGAGCACGCACCGAGGCAAGGAAGTCACTCCTGGCTCTACCAGTGTGGGGTGTGGCTGTCCCCTAGCTCCACCTTCCTCCCCACACTGTTCACGTTGTCTGCTTTTCTGCCATCATGCTGTGAAATGTCTTGCTTCTATTCTGCCATCCACCTTTACCTGCGTGAATTACCTAAGGGCCGACTCTTTCCTTGGCAACACCATGAAAAGCCCAGGGTGGACATGTTCGTGCATTTGGCACAGAAGCCCAGCCGTGTTCTAGATGCTGAGATACAGAGTCGTCCAGACAGTGGGATCTCCAACCTCATGTTGCCTCCAGTTTCTGTCTTCTCCACCCAGGTGGAATGCCTCGGGAATGTTCTCTTTTTCTATAGCATTGGGCTTAAAACAATGAATCTAAGTAGGCAGCTCACTGCCTTACAAAGTTAGCTCCAGGAGCTATTAGTGTCGCCATATGTCAAGACAGAGGGATTGTTTGTGCAGGGTTGTCATTGAGTTTGCTGTCACTGGAATAAATCACCATTGACCTTTCCACTTTTAAGAGTTTAATGAACTTACGAATGGAAATTACTCCCAGAAGTAACAACTGTAACCATGGCTTCTATCATGAAAGCCCATTGTCATTAATGTTCACTCTTTGACATGCCAGGGGTCGCTGCTATTAATACTAATGGATCAGACCAAGGTAGAAAATCTGGTGACAGAAAATCCAACTGGCCCCAATTTGAAGTCAAACAACAGATTCTAAATGAAAATTCTTTGTAGATAGGAAATACAGAGAGACAGAATGGCATGGAATCGTATCAGACTTGTGGGTAGTGAACTAACATTTATTTACAACTGTGTTTTTTTAAGACACTGTATATACTGCATATAAACTACCTTGATCAGTTATATGTCAGTGAATGAAGTCAATATCTCTATGTCAAAGATGAGGAGACTGGCACTCAGAAGGAAAAATTAATGTGCCTAGAAAAATTTATTTATGCAACAGTACTTTCTCCTGTACTAAAGGCCTATGATATTCTAGGAGCCAAAGACACTGTGATACCCAAGACAGATTTCCTGCTTTGTCATTTTAGAGAAATAACACACAAACTGTTGATGTAAGGCTTAGACTTTGCCTAATGCATGTTCAGCTAACAAAGTCTTTATCCTTAAAACCGGAAAGCTGGGGTTTCCAAATTCTGCCACTTGGTATCTGTTACCTTGCAAGGACGTTGGTAGCTTGAGAGGTTCTGATGGAAGGAGTATTAATATGCAGTATGGTGGGCTCTTTTAGTTTCCAATGATGCCTAAGTGGCTTATGACAGACTAGGACTACCCTCCGATCCAGCAATTGCCCTACTAGGTATTTACCCAAAGGATAAAAAAAATACTGATGCAAAGAGACACATGCCCCCAAGGTTTAGAGCAGCATTATCAAAGAGCCCAAGTGTCTATTGGCTGATGAATGGGTAAAGAAGATGTGGCATATAGGCACAATGGAATATTACTCAACCATAAAAAAGAATGATATCTTGCCATTTGTAACAACACAAATGGAGCTTGAGAGTATTATGCTAATTGAAATAAGTCAGTCAGAGAAAGAAAAATGCCATATTATCTCACTTATATGTGGAATTTGAGAAACACAACAGATGAGCATAGAGGAAAAAGAGAGAGGCAAACCATAAAACAGACTCGTAACTATAGAGAACAAACAGGAGGGGAGGTGGGCAGGGGGATGGGTTAAATGGGTGATGGGGATTAAGGAAGGCACTTGTGGTGAGCACTGGGTGTTACATGTAAGTGATGAATCACTAAATTCTACTCCTGAAACCAATATTACACCATATGTTAACTAACTAAATTTAAATAAAAACTTGAAACTACAAAAAAAAAAAAACACAACAGACTAGGCAGACTGCAGAATCATTGTAAGTTTGAATAAGTCATGAAATAATACAGTAAGCTAAAATAACAAAAGTGAAACGCGGGTCATATGTGTTTGGTGTATGGACTGTTTTCTGTTTCCTATTGGAAAAGACTAAAGATCCACATATCCCTGAGAGCTGCTACCTTCAGGGTCCCAGAGAGCTGTTGGAATCTTTCACCTTACCAGAAAAAATCCCAAGAGCACCTCTTGGTGGATCAATTTGGTCACCCTAATTCAGTTTCTGTATCCAAGGTCGTTGAACATACCAATTGGTTAACCTATGTCATACGTTCTGCCCCTGGAAACAGAGATAGTAATTTTACCCAGAATTCTATGGATCCCGAAATGGAAGTCAGTGGCATTTGGGATTGAGGAAGTCAGAACTCATTCTGAAAAGACAACTAACTCATGACTACTCAAATATGAATGTTTTTTTGTAATCTACAAGTATTAGCAGTATGGTCCATTGCTGGCTTTATTTTCGTTATTATTATGAATATGATTCAGTTATAATTTTTCATCTTACAAGCTACTGAATAGATACCGAGGTAAGTTCAATGACTTACCTCTGTTTACATGGCCAGGTTTTTAAAACATATTTTTATTATTTTCTCCATTTTAATACAAATTTTTGGTGTGTGCATTAATCACATGCCAGGAATTGTGCTAGGCATTGATGTCACAGTTAACTGGACTCATTCTTTTTTTTTTTTTTTAATTAAAAACCACCAATGGTATTATTTACTTTAAAGTTTGAAAGGCAGGGCTGGGTCTAGTTTCATGAAGTCCTCTGCCAAACCTGCAAGGGCAATTATTGGATAGTATCCAGTTTTTCCTAAAAGTAAAGCACAAGGAAATAAGTAGGAACATTTAATTTGTAGGACTGTGACAGGTTGTATTTTCCTAATAATGGTTTTATTCTCTCCCATCTTGCTGGCTCTTTAGCACCATGGCCTCACTGTCTCCCTCAAAAGTGGGGGTCTCTTTACTATTGGGACAGTTGAGGTTGGAGATCTCACTGCGGTTGAGACATGAGGTCAACATGAGGTTGGAGATCTCACTGTCTCCCTCAAAAGTGGGGGTCTCTCTACTGCTAGCCTTGTAACTGGTCTGGCTGATAGAATGTTCTGGAAGGGATGCTGTGTCAGTTCTAGGGATAGTTCTTTTTTTTTAATTTTTTAAATGTTTTATTTATTTTTGAGAGAGAGAGAGTATGAGCATGGGAGAGGCAGAGAGAGCAGGAGACAGAATCCACAAAGCAGGCTCCAGGCTCCTAGCTGTCAACACAGAGCCCTACATGGGGCTCGAACCCGTGAACCATGGGATCATGACCTGAGCCGAAGTCGGATGCTTAACTGACTGAGCCACCCAGGCGCTAGTTCTAGGGACAGTTCTTGACTGAGCCTGGCAAATTCCACTTCTCACTTCTTGGAAGGCAGCCACGGTGGTGCTGATGTTACACGTGCTACGAATTTTCATGAATGAATGTGACCTGTACGCACCACTATAGTAGCCAGTGAGGGTTTTACCACCCTGAAAACTTCTGTGTTCAACTTAGTCCTCCCTTCCTACCCATAACCCATGGTAAACACTGATCCTTTTACGCCATAGTTTTGCTTTCTCCAGAATGCTATCTAGTTGGAACTGTAGCCTTTTCAGACTGGCTTCCGTCACTCAATAAGGTGCATTTGAGGTTACACCGTGTCTTTTTATGGCTTGATAACTCATTCTTTTTTAGAGGTGAATGATATTACATTGTTGGGGTGGACCACAGCTTGTTTATCCCTTCACCTACTGAAGAAAATCTTGATTGCTTCCATGTTTTGACAGTCACGAATGAAACCGCTGTCAACACCTGTGTGCAGGTTTTGGTGTGGATCTAAGTGTTCAGCTCCTTTGGGTAAATACCAAGGAGCTCACACTCTGGATTATACGGTCAGACGATGTTTCGTTTTGTAATAAATTGCCGGTCTGACTTCCAGAGCGTCTGCAGCGTTCTTCACCCCCACCAGCGCTGAGTGAGAATTCCTGTTACTCTACATTCTCACCAGCGTTTGGTGTCATGGGTGTTTGGGATTTTGGCCATTCTGGTAGGTGTCTAATGATATCTCCTTCGTGATTTAATAGTCCCCCATTCTTAAACTGGAGATAATGATTGTTCTTATCTCCATGTTTCGATAGGAGGATCCAGCGGGACAAATCACACACATCACTTAGGAGAGCACTCGACACTCCGTGACTGTTTCACGAATGTTGGCATAGATGATGTATCACATGGGAACTTCGTAACTCTCTCTGTGCCTGCAAGTCCAAATCCTTCGTGATCTGACTCTGTGCCCTTTCACCGTCACCTCCTGGCACTGTTTGCACCTGTTACCGTTATTAGCCCTCTGCTGCCTTTGCTGGAGCTCGCCCCTCTGCCTGGAATGTCCCTTCTTCTGTTTGTTTCGCTGTTTCCCTTCTTTAGGTCCCAACAGAGTATATCCTCCAGAAAGAAATCTTGACTGACTCCCACTCTCTGGGCCGTGGCAGGAGGCTGCCTCTCCCCACCACCGGCCATCTTCTTACTATTATTATCCCTATGAAATTGCACCACAGATGCCTACCCACCTGTCCTAATTTTCCCTTTATAGCGTGGGACCATCAGGAGAGGGCAGGAACTCTTGTCCTCTCTGCAGCATTTGCTAAAGATTTACAGGGTGGGTGCCAAATACTACTTGAGATATTCAGGCTCGTGTTCAGGAAGGATGAGAGGAAAGGAGGAAAGCAACCGAGAAGAGTACAGATAAAGGAGAAAAGGAACATACACAGAAGGAATTTACAAATAAGGAGATGAGAAGACACCAAAAAGAACAAATATCTTGGAGGAAAGTGGATTGTCTCACATGGCCACAGAAGCTCCCTAAGTGGAGAAGTGTCATTGTCAGGCTCTGTTATAGGTTGACGAGAAAGAGGGGTAGCCGGCCGCATGCCTATGTGTGAATGTGAGGTGTTATTGAAGGTCTTGGGGTTGTGGAGACAAGCCACACTTTCTCCCCCTTTCCTAAGAGCCCACAGACTCTGAGAAACAAAAAGAAAAGCCGTGGGTTTCATTTCATTCGGTTCAGGCTTCTAGAACAGAATATCATGGAATGACTGACTCATAACCGATAAATTTTTTTTTTCCCTCCGGAGGCTGAGAAGGTCAAGATCAGGGCATGGGCAGAACCAGTGTCTGGGGACAGCCCACTACCTGGCTGGCTATTGGCACTGTGTCCTCACAGGACAAGAGACAAGGGAGCTCTCTGGGGTCTCTTAATAGGGGTTCTAATCCCATTCGTGAAGGCTCCACTCCTGACCTCATCACTTCCAAAAGATTCCACCTCTGAATCCCATCCCCGGGGTTCAGTTTCAATCTATCAATCTGGGGGACACAAACATCCAGTCTATAGCAGCTTTGATTCAGCATTATATGCCATATGGCCAAATATCAGCATTATTGATATGTGGAGAAGGCAGCACAAAAGGGGGTTATTTCGCTGAACCCAGAGCACTAGGCGGGAGGGGTGCCTTCAGATTAGGGTTAACAACTTGGAAAGGCTGAGGAGGAGTGAATTAAGTCAAGAACCGGGTATAGTGACCTGTCAGAGAAGCGAACAGTGCAGCAAGTATGACGTCAAGTGACTTCTGGGAAAGTAGAAAAGCCTGCATGACTGAAGGGGGGTTTAGCCAGACCCCAAACGTGTCTTGCCAAGGGGGGTCTTGTCCTGAAGGGAAGGGGGAGTCACTAAATTTGAGACGGAAGGTGTCATTGTTGGGTTTATGTTTTAGAACAACCACTCCGATAATATTTCGAGGGACAGAATCAGGAGGACAGAAAATGGGAACCACTTAGGAGGCTTTAAATAATCAGATAAGGAATAGTGAGGGCCTAAGACAGTGAGGGGGGATGAATGAGACCAATGTCTGATACACAGAGAACTCAGCTTTTACTTTAGTTTCTTATTTTTTTAAATTTTATAATGTTTATTTATTTTTGAGAGAGAGCACAGGGGAGGGGCAGAGAGACAGAGAGAGACAGAGAGAGAGAGAGAGGGAGGGAGGGAGACAGTGAATCTGAAGCAGGCTTTGTGCAGATAGCACAGAGCCCGACATGGGGCTTGAGCTCACAAACCGTGAGATCATGACCTGAGCTGAAGTCAGACGCTTAACCGACTGAGCCACCCAGGCGCCCCTCCTTTAGTTTCTCTTAAACAACAAGAAACACACATTCTGGAATTGCTACCACGATCAGAAAGCAGTGAGTCCTCATACAAGGTCGCCGATCAGAATATCTCACGTAAGACATCTCGGGTAGGGAGGGCTGCCCACGGTAGATCCCATGAGCTGTCATTGACTATTCCAGTGTTTCAGAGCATGGGCTCTCCAATCAGACGTACCTGCTTCCTCCTGCTTCCACATCCTAACACCACAACCTCAAGAAAGATCCTTGGCTTCACTGGTGACAATTTTGTCACCATAGAGTGAAGATAAGAATAGCATCTACCTCATTGCACTCTGGTGGGGATTAAATAATTTACCATATGCAAGGTATTTAGCACAATGCCTAGCAGATGGTAAATATTCCATAAATTTTAGCTATTTTTATAATAAATGGATGAATTTATGAATTAATAATTCTGGCAGGAGCTGCAAACACATAGCGAAGTGTCTGTGTTACAGAGTATTTTGAGATAAATTTGAACAGTGGAGGCCAGTAGAATGAGGAAGGTCTGTATGTCCCTTGGGATAAATTGCCCAGAATGGATAGAGAGTATCTATCTGAGCAGGGATTGTTCAAGGGGTCTCAGTGATTTTGGAGACAGACATTAACACATACCCGCCCCTAGACGGTGGCTCCCTTCCAAATGCAGAGGGACGAATCACTGGTCTTTAAAGCTGAGACACTGCAGGTAAGTTGTCCATTCCTTTTGTCGATTTCTGGGATTAGATCTGTGTATCAGGTATGAAGAAACAGGCTGTGGGTGTCCAATGAGCTGAATAAGGTGAACAGAGTCCTGTTCTCCAGCAAGAGTTTGGCTCAAAGTCTGGAGCTTGGAGCAGAGGAACTGGCATTATATCATTGCAAACACAGGTACCCCACCTTGGTAATGAACGGAGGCTGAATTCTCCAGGGAATGTTTGCTCGTGACTCCCTTTCACTACTGGCAAAGCATGGTTTTACTCAACACACATTTCTGACCATCTCCTGTGGGGCCCGTAGCATGCTCCATGTTAAGTCATAATATAAATGAGCTATGTAATTTCTGCCCTTTGGGAACTCATAAGCTAGCAGTGGAGGCAAAATCAAATTCAGCTGGCTTCAAGGCTTGGGAGAAATGCCTAAAAGAAGTGTAAACATGTAATAGGGAAGAAGAAAGGAAGAAGTCTGCTGTCTGTCTGACAAAGGTGGTTTACAGGTTTTAAAACTCTGTTGCTGGGGGTCTGGGCCGTGATACATCTCATATCCTGCTGGTGGGATGGAAAATGGGCAGATTTCAGAGTGCTTTGGTAGCAAGGATCATGATATTCAAATGTACATGCGGTTTGACCCTGGCAGTTCTAAGTATTGATCCAGAATGTGCATGTGCGTGCATGCGCGCTCACACACACACACACACACACATACGTACACAGGGATATGCCAGCTATTTGTCTACAAAGAACTTCATTCCAGTAATTTTTATAATGAAAACTGCAAGACATTATATGCTCAACATCAGGTGTTTATGATTGCATTGTAGTGCAAGTCAAGATGATAGGTCATGTAGCAATTAAAAATGCTGCCATAGAGTCATTGATGACCTCAGAAATGTTTCACTTTATGGTGTTAAAGTGATAAAAGGGATATTACGAAGCAGTGGGTAACATGTGATGCCAACGTTGCAGACGTCTATATTTATATATCTATATCTGCATTTATATTTATATGTGTATCTATATCTATCTATCTGTCTATCTTCTGGAAGCAAAGATACCAAAATGTTCTTAAGGGCGGAAGGAAGGACATTGGGGACATTGTTATGCTTCACTAGGATTTTGACGAGTAGGCAGGAGCAGATAAGCTAAAATATTGGCAGAGTGGGGACGAACGGCCCTGATTTCCAACACCACATCCCAAAGTGTTTAGTTGCATTAGGGGGATGGCTTGGGAATCAGGCAAAAGTAAGCTCAAGTCCTGGCCGTGGTCTTTGATGGCTGCATCACTGGACACATGGTATTCATCTTATATACTTGGTGTGGGCATTAGATGTCAAGGGAATAGAGTACCTCGCACAATTCCTGCAGAAAAGCTGGTTAATGAACTGTGATAGTTACTACCACAGGGCGGCTGGGACTTGAATGCCTGGTTCGGTTTCTGACTTTTGCTATTTATTAACTCTGTGATCTTGGGTCAGTCACCTCGCCTGTTTCTTTGTCTGTAAAATGGGGGTAATAAATACTATCTACCTTATTTGGTTGTTCAAGGATAAAGTAAGATGATGTCTGTAAATGCCCAGAACCTACCACTAATGAATTCTCAGTCACTGTTAGCTATGGCTGTTCTCACAAGTTTCTTTTCACTGAGCTCTGACAAATAAATTGATGCATGGTTTTATGGGAATGACAAGACAGCAGAATTAGGAAAGCACTGGACCTCTGATGCGGGCAAGCTACTGGAGAATGTATCATCCATGGGGTGCGCTCTCTGCTCTCTTGCCAGGCTTTTCCATTCATCAACCACATTCACTTAGCAAACACTCACTAAGCACCTATTAATTACTGTTATGCACGGTGGTGCTGGGTGGTCCTTGGGATGCTGCGTGTTCCCCAGCTTCCTGGAGATGTTGTAGCTTCCTGGAGACAAACCCGTATCAGTAAACTCACACGAGGGTTACGTGCAAATTCTCAGGAGCCTGGTGAGGGACAATCGTTGCACCTGTAAGACTGTGGGTGGTTAATCCAGGGAAGCCTATGCACAGTCTTCATCAGGGGACTGCAGGGTCCCTGAGTGTTGAAATGATTTGCAGGAGGACTTACAGTTCCTCTGTTCAACCTCTCTCTCGGCACAGAAGCCTTCTGCAGGATTACTGATAAAGCTTTCTTCCAGGATGGGGTGATGTCCCCAGCAGCATGCCATCTACTCCTTAGTTGACTCCTTGATTGGACAGACAGTTCTGACTTTCAGAAAGTTTCCTTTAGTTTGGTCCAAAAGATGCATCCCGAGAATTATTTGTCTCTGTTTTATTTCTCGAAAGTTTATCAGAAAAAGACTTATGCCTTCTGTACAAAATCACCCTTCAACTGCAACTCCCTCTAGCCACACTCCTGCCAGCAAAATATTTTTCCTGTCGGCCAAAATTATGCATATGCCTTCATTCCGTGGAGAACGTGTTTCCTGAGCCCAGTAGAAATTGGTGGCGAAAAGAGTGGTCTCCGGAGCCCGACTACCTGTTCTCCAATCCTGGCCCTGGTCCTTCTGAGTGGTACCTGTTTCCTATGTGTACTGTGGGGATTGTAGCATCACCCAGTCTGGAGGGAGATGTGGAGGACATATTAAACGACCCACTGGAAGCCCCTGGAGTGGCTCCTGGCATACGGTGCTGGATGAATGTGGCTGTTATTTTACTGTGTGCCTACCTCTATCACATGAAGGGAGTATTTAGGCAAGTAAGACTGAGTTTCTGTTCAAGCACTCAGTTCCATGGAGTAGAAAGTGAAATGTGGGATAAGCACTGGATGGCTGAGTGTTTCAGAGCAGGGACAGGGCACCAGAATGGACAGGAAGAGGCTCATTTTCCCCACAGAGCATAAGATGTGTGGACCAATTATTGAGGATGGAACTTTCTCGTGATTGCCCGGTCGCTTTTTCAAAACATACTTTCCCCGTGTCAGGCTAGAACTGGTAATTTCTGCTACCAAATTTCCCCTCTCATGCCACATGCTTCAAATTAAGCGAGATAGTAAGGACAGGAGGGGAGAAAAGTGGGTTAGTGGCAGATAATGATAATAAATAAGATGATTGGATATATACATGGTGAAATGCTCAGAATGACACATTGTTACCTGACGTTTGCAAAAAATCTTTCCTTTCCAAGGAAAGATGTAAGATCCCAGTGGGAGGATGGTTGAGAGAGGAGAAAGGATGATGTTAGTCTCATTTTGTGCCTTAGGTACCTGTGTTCATTTCAAAGTAGGGTGATGTTGGGCAGTGATGGCTGGCTTTGAGCTGCCCTTTTCCCCACCTCCCATCGTGGTGGCGGGGGGGGGGGTGTCGAAAGACACTGGGTCCTTCAGATGGAGGTGGCTCATTATAGTTGAGGCATGGCCAGCAAAGGTGGTATTGGGGGCAGAAAAAGGACAGGGATATCAGGCCAGGACACAGGTCATGCTAACGAGGTGTTAGTACCGCAAACAGGTACCTACTGCCAGGCTCGGTGGCTTTTTATGGAATTTTGGGTGACATCCAGCTGAAAGAGATGATGCTTGCCAGAAGGCCAATGAGTTAGGTGGCTTCCAGACGGTGTGTGGAGATGTTTTCTACTCGTGAGCCCTTGCTCGGATCCCGTACAGTCCACGGGCATGTGATAGATAAGAGAGTCGACCTTTCCAGATGGCCAGCGTTTTTGCTCTAAGACACCGTCTGATCGGAAGTTAGTTTCTCAGTTGCTCATCTGTGCTGGGTCCTGATTTCGCCGCCTCCTGCAGTCAGGCTTCTGAGTGGTTTTGTTCCCCTGGTTCGGCGCATCCAAACAGAGGGTGGGGGGGTCACAGCGTAGCGATAAATTGGGCTGTCCCTGCCTAATGTTTGGACTGGGGACGCACCGTATCTCTCAGCCACTGCCATGGTCCGCAGGCCCTCTGTCTCTACCCCCCGGCTTCGGCCCTGGCTCTGTGCCTTCTGAAGGCTCCATACGCACTCAAGCCTTCGTGCCCTCCTCCGGGCTGTGTGCCCTGCGGCCTGTAACCCATTTTTCTGATTCTTTGCTAGCCATTCTGGAAAACCTAGTTCAAAGACTATTTTTTTCAGAAGCCAAAGGAAAAGTATACAGTAAGTTCAAAGAGAACTAGGCATACACACCTCCATTAAGACACTGATTACATTGAATTATACTTTTGGCCTTTCTCTGGCATTGTGATTTTAACCCACTGCTGTGAGAGACGGATTTCTCTTATACCCACGATGCTTTGCATCGTAGCTAACACACAGTACAGACTCGCCACCCTCCTTTCCTTTGATTTGATTTGACTGATAAAAAAGAGAGATGCTGTTGCTTGAATATGAATGAGAAAAGTAAACAAAAGAGGCATTCTGCATTGCTAATAATTGTGCTTTTGTTACAGCTGTGAGACAGGGGATTTTTTAGTTTTTGACTTTTTGGGTAATGTTTTGGTAACAAAAGAAATTTAAAATTTAATCAGCTATCTTGCTGATGGAACATTCTTTAACTTTTTCAAGAATCGCATTTCTATTTTAGATTATTTATCCACTTGTTCAGCAAACATTTGTTGAATGCCGTTTTACTCCCTGCTCTAGAGAATAGAGAAGACAGAATAAGGAAGTGAATACCGTCCCAGAACAACTGCCTGGCACACAGCAGGTGCCGGGGAATACTTACTGAGTGACTGATGGAGTAGAACGAAGTAATGTTGGATGCCTCCTCTTACAATGCCCAAGTTCAGCGGCATAATGACATGTCCGACGTCTGATTAATGGTTGAGCTGGGTGAGACAACACGTCTCCTAAGAATAATCTCATTTTCCTTTCCACACCATAATTCTGTGTGCTCTTCATATATAAGCAAATGGAGACTCTATAAATATTATTTGCCCGAACTGTGAAACAATTGAGGGCTTCTGTAGCAGATGGGCATCTCGGTGAAGATATTTCAAGCAGAACTCTGGTGGGGCTAGAGTCAGTGATGGTGCGCGGAGCATGGAACATGTGACATTAATCAACGACACAACTGTTACTTATTATCCAGATACCATACACTGGCTGGCCTTGCAAAAAAGAGGAGGTAAGTTTTCCAAAAGTCCCTGGTAGGAGTGGGTTCAAGTGAGCGTGGAAAGGTAGACTGGGCACCATCTGGATAGAACGTGGACACGGGGCCTGATTTGCCTGGGTCCAAATCTTGGATCTGCAACTTACTAAATAATTAAAATTTGGTCAATGTTGTTACCTTGTAGGAACCCCCGAAGTTCTTTTGTACAGAAAATCGTGTGTGTGTGTGTGTGTGTGTGTGTGTGTGTGTGTGTGTGTGTGTGTGTGACAAATTTAGGGATACCTTTTCCTTGAACTCAAGAATCTTTTTGAGTACGATTCACTCAGGACACGATTATGGACTGGAAGGCCAGGTGTGAGGGTGCAGTGTGGACAACCCTAACCTCAGTGTGGTTATGGTCTAAAGATTCTTTGTCACTGGTGTGTCCTTTCTCATAACGGCCTTTCCTGAAGTTTCGGTAAGACTCTCTCCCACAGGTCTGCCATTTCCTTGAAAGTAAAGATGATGTCTGTTTTGCTCACCTCTGTATCTCTGGACTGAGCATACTGCTTATTTCAAAGCAGATGTTCAATAAATACCTGTTCAATGAGACTTAGCCATTTATCCCCACCTCCACTCCTACCTCTAAGATGATATGCAAGTGGAGAAAGAATGGAATTTGGAGCCGGATGTCTGTTCTTGTCTCACTTGCTGATGTGACCTTACAAATGCTTCTTGGGCCTTGAAGGTTATGAGGCCTCATCCGTGATGGGAGATTCTAACTCTGCTCAGCACGGAGCGCAGCAATCCCATATAAACGGGCCCTTCTCCAGGCAAATGAGGGGCTCTCATCAGGGGGCTAATGACCTTTGTCATTAATTCTCTGTTGCCTCATTGGGTCATCCTCTGTCCTTTTCACTGTGACAGGGAAAGTCACGCTGGAGGTAGAACCATTCCAGGCAGGAGAACCATTCCATAGCGTGGGGTAAAGGTCCAATGGATTGAACAGAGTGGTTTTATGACCATTGGTGCTGGCGTTTCTGGAGCCTGAAATAGAAGCAGGGAAGAGTTTAGCCAGGAGCTATAGCCTAGACTAGGTCATATCCTATGGGGCTTCTTAGGTAGAGGAGCTTGAATTTGTCCTGCAGAAATAGGGCCATGGAAGCTGTTACCCCTCAAGAAGCTGCCCCTGGAGGGCTCACATCCAGGCTCACGGAGCGCCATCTGGTGGTCACGGTCGGCAGTGGCTTAGTTCTGGGCACTTGCCACTCCCACCTCTCCCAGCATCTGACATTTGTCACACGCTTTGCAGAATATAAAACAATCTCATGTTTGATGTTGGGGAAGTAAGCTTTTCCCATCTTGGACTTGTAGAAACTCAGGCTCGAAGAGGTGAAAGTATTGCCTAAGATTAATAGGTCCTGGGCTCAGCACTGCCACGCGAGACTTTTTTTCTGTCGTTCTCCCGGGATCCTCGCTTTGTGTGCCGCTCGGTTGGACTTGCTCCGTCTTCACAGGGCCGGCTCTGTCGTGTTTGTGTGCGCGCAGTGACTCTTGCCCACGGCGTGGTGGCGTCCGTGACTGATGCTCTTGAGCATGGTCCCTTCCAGGCTGCTGTAGACGCATAAACAGTATGTTGGAAAGCACGGCTCACGGACGAACAAAAGGCACCTTCGTCTCCTGTTCTCCCGTCCAGCTTTCTTCATCGGGGAAATTCTTCCCCTGTCCCACATGAAAACTTGGGAGGGTCCCATGGCTTTTCGGCGACATCCTATGCTATAGTTTTATGGAGCTTTGAAACCATTAACACCGTTTTAGTTCAGTGACTGCAGTTACAGTTCAGTGATTACAGTGCCAAAGCTAAAACTGCCAACTTGATTGGGCCTCAAGTTCTTTGCCCTTCAAGTCCTAGTGTTCATGCCCACCCAGCAACACTCAACTGATCCTGCTGCCAGAGCCCTTTTCTGGCCTCGAGATTCATCAGGCAGGAGTCAGACCCTTTCCACACTCAGCTTTAGACTTCTCAGGAAGGAGGCAAGCGCTGCTTATCTCTGCTTTCCAACTGCAGCGGTCATGCTCTGAGGATTCTGAGTGGTTTCCTTGAAGCATGGGTCTTTCCCTTGTCAAGGCATGGCATCGGCACCATTTTGAAGGAAGGGGCAAGGTCATATCATCACTCAGGAGGCCCAAAAGTGGGTTAAATTGTGTCTCTAAAAGTTCATAGGTTGACGTCTTAACCCCTACTCCCTCACGATGTAAACTTGTTTGAAGATGGGGTCTTTATAGAAGTGATCAAGTTAAAAAGAAGTCATCAGGGTGGACCCTCATCTGGTCTGACTGGTGTTCTTCTCGAAAGGCGGGATTTAGAGACCTACAGGAGCATGTGAGCATGTGGATATGGCCATCTACAAGCCCAGGGGAGTGGCCTGGGGCAGATCCACCTGTCACAGCCCCCAGAATGGACCAACCCTGCGGACGCCTTGATCCTGGACTTTCAGACTCTCAGGCTGCAGGACAGTGCATTCTGCTGGTTAAACCACCCTGTCTAGTCTGTGACCTCTCATTACAGTGGGCCTGGGACACTAATCCAAGCCCTAGTTTCCTGATCAAATCCCATCCACATTCACATCCCATCTTATCGTCTGCAAATGATTAAGTGGGTTTAAGAATCACGAAACAGGTTCGAGACCATTTCCGTTCACACTCAGGTTTTCTCACAGCCAAAACCTAACTCAGATAATTGCTTGTGAGGGTCCCACTCTAACCCCCGACACATGAACTTACCAGGAATCCATTCTGTTTGACCAGAAGCCCAGCACAACATCTAATTATGATGAGCAGGAATGGAAAATGAGTATGCAAACCAAGAGCGCTGACGTTCCTATGAAAAATTAGCTGAATGCTTTAGGAGGATTTGATGAAATAAATCCCACACACCCACAGCCCAATTTTATTGGACTAGATGTGGTTATAAAATATTGAGGGAAAATGATCAAAATCTAAAGAAGGATACTACCCTGAAGCTAATCCCCCAGGACCTTCAGTGTCTATTTTCCTTTCACGAACACGGATGCATCAATTAAGATGGTTCGTTTCGTGCGCTGCGCACGTGGGAAGACAACTCTGAAGGAAATCGTCAAAGCTGTTATCAAGAGAAAAGGCCTTGAATCTGTAAAAGATTGACAAATTTGCACTTACATTTTTTATGTTGAAATGGAATAAAAATGTATGATTTACCTATTTGCGTATTTATGTATGTATGTGTGTGTGTATGCATGTATTTATTTTGATGAACAAATGTCAAATACGTGTTTCCATTGAGGTGGTAAAGAGGACTTGTGCTGAATACTCAGTTCTCCTGGGAGATACTCAAGGGGTCTGTAGAATGGATTCCCAGAACCAAATCTCTGGGTCACAGGGTGCAGACCTCTTAGTTTGGTTACACACTGCCATAGATCATCGTTTAAATATTCCCACAAGACAGAACCCTTCAGGGAAAGCGTCTCCCTTCTTCTCCCTCTTTTGGAGCCTGGCCACATGCCTTATTAAGAGTAATCAGTAAATGATGGAAGGAAGGCAGTGAAGCGTGTCATGGAAGGATGTAATGAAAGGACTCTGTCCAGTGGCCAAGGGCTTGGGTGCCCTGGAACCCATTCATTACATTGCCTTGCCTTCTACCTATAGTAGCACTGCCTCCTTGTCCTTGTTTATGGAACTCCCCAAATATCCCCTGTTGAATGATTAGACACTTTAAATGATGGCAGAGATGGAATCCGGTCCATGGATGTCAGCAGATGCGAGTGGCTGTGTCCTCTCCTGCTTTGAGCCATGCCTTCCCCGGTGCGGCAGGGGCGATCCTTTTCACCTTTGCCTTTACTCATCCTAAATGGACTTAGGAAACTTGTCCACAAAATAGATCATTCCAGATGTCAGGAACTCAGCTCCACCCATTTGTTGGGAATAGGATTTTAAGGATGTCCTTTTGAACCATTCAGAGGTACCTTTGTTGGGTCCTACGTGGGGCTTCAGCCACAGCTGGAAACAGCACTCTTGCAACTCACAGCTCACAATTCTACCACCAGGAGGAGACTGAAGGTACTGTCTCAGCTCCATTTACAAGCTTCTGGGGAAGGACTCACAGTGACCTGCTTTGACTTACATGTGCCTCTAACTCCACACACCCTATTTTCCCCTCCACTGCTGGCCTCTGGGCCAATCACTTGAGCCATGGGTGGTGGCGGGAGGCTCTTGAAGGACCATCCAAGGAAGCTCTAACCAGATTACTTGGTTTAAATGAGAAGCAGCACGACCTGCTGATAAGAGGAACATTGTTCACAGAACGAGGGAGCAGGGCAGAGCTGACAATCAGAGAGGTGTCTACAGCAGCATGTCTTTGCCTTATTAACTAGCTGTTAACACATTCCAGGACCAACAACCTGCCTTCTTTCAAACTTGGGTGATGGAAAGAGACGTGGCTGTAAATTCTAGTTTCGTCATTTGTACGTGATTTGGGGCAAGTAATATAGCTTCTTTGGGCTCTACTGTCTATTAAATGAAAAGAGAAATGGCATCATAATAATTTTATTGTGACAATTCTGTTAGATAGTGTCTGTCAATGGTGAGCTTTAGGGTCAGATACAGGATCAGATGCTCGGTGCATATTAGTCTCCCTTCCTCTTTCTAGCTACCCCCTGCCCAAATGTATTATCATTTATTTCTTATAACCACCCTGTGAGGTAGGGAAAGCATTATTGTCACCATTAAACAGATTAATGGCATGCAGGCATGGAAAGGGGCTCGTTGATTTATTCATTCCGTCATTTATGTTTTCATGAAATATTAATTAAATGCTGCTGGATATACAAAGATCAATAAGACAGGGTTCTTCCCACTGAGCGATTAGTAAAAGCCAAGTCTGAACTTGAAGATAAGACAACTACTCTACCTCCCCATCCGCTTGCCCTCCTAGATGCTAGAGTTGGTGGTATTACCAAAGTAATCTGTTCCCTCATGCAGATTTGGGCAAACAGTCCAAAGAAGTAAGTGAAAGTAATATTAAAAGTATAAACAGTGAATACAACACTGAAAAGTGTTCAGAACACGTACAGAATTGTATCTCCTTAATTAAGAGTAGTCTAGGTTTTTAAAGCTTTTTAAAAATGACAAAAACCTATCATTTAGCACGATGGGACTTACTGATGCCGAGCAAAAGTTAACATAATTAAAGAATATCAAAGACCAGGAGTTTATTATATGTAGCTCCCAGTGATTTAATGTCTGCATACCTTAAATTGGTGGACATCATGGTCTGGTTCCATATCCGTTTGCACAAAGAGGGATACTTTTAGCTCAAAGTCAGTCAAATCCCGTTCATTCTATTATGCAAGAAGACATTTATGCCTCAGATTCTGAGAAATAAGTGAAGTCTCTCTCTCTTCACATCTGCTTCCTTCCCATAAATTATCCACCCTGTTTTTGGCCCCGTGCTCTTAGGTAACCAGCTGGAGTGCTCTGTAGGAACTCAGTACTGCAGCATGTTTCTGGAAACAGTGGGGTCTACATGCCCAGGAAGTTTCCTATAAGATGGAGAATGCACTTGACTGATGGAGCCATTCACTGGTTCTGGGGGCTGCGAACACAGAGAGCATCTAGCATGTGCCCCACGCTCCAGGGAGGACTAGTGAACAGCCCATCGTGAACGGCAGAACGCTGGGAGCACCAGAGGTGGATGATGCTACCACCTTCGGAGGTCCCTGTACAAGACACATTTCACCTGGGAGTCTCATTTACTCCTCACTACGGCCTTATGGTTTGGTGAGAGCGTCGCCATCGTCTCTTTAACCAGTGTTGATGGAGCAGATCTCCAAAGGCTGCAGGGGTTAACACAAGTCATGGTTCAGGATACAGATGGGGACAGTCAAACATCTGGACCCCACAGTGGACTGCTTGGGACCCTCTTCCACCGCATCGGTTCCCTTTAGTCATTGTCTCTGAGGATAGGGTGAAGACCTGGGCGGAGGTGATGCCTCTGGTCTCCTGGTCTCTCCTGTGTCAGCATCTTGCAAAATCTCTCCTTGTCCAACGCCTGAGATGTTTTCCCTCAAACCTCTGTTTTCCTCTCATCTGAGAGAGATCAGTCTAGGTCTCAGCTTTTTTGCAAGGTGCCTCACTGGGAAGCATTGAGGGTCTTGGACACCTGGGTTCTCACCCAGCTCTGCTGCTGCTGACAGTCTAGTCCGAATGGAGGTGGGCACACGGCCCCTCTGGACTTCCTGTCCTGAGTGGACCTGACACTCAGTTTTAGAATTTTATGATTATTTCCATCTCTGGATTATGCCTGTGGTCTCTTCAAGCATTGTCACGCTTTTCTTCTATCTTTTCTAGCTTTCTGTGAGCAAGGGCAGTGACTTACACATTGGGTTGAAATCAGGCCCAAACACTTTCAGTGCCTATCACATGCCAGGCGTTTGGAACTTGCCTCTTTCTGTGACTACTGTTTAGCTAGACAAAGAGAACACATTCAGAAAGTGATGGTTCAATTTTAATTTCCATTGAACAAATGCACGGAGAGCCGTCTCTCTGGCAGACCCTCTCCTGGGCTTCTTATAGGCATTATCTTTGTGCTGAGAATGGCATCAATGTTCTTTTTGCCCCGAATGTGGCTCACAGTGTCTAAGCTCTGACACTTAATTAAGTGACTTAATTAAGGCAGGTAGCAGAGCTCAGGTCCAGGTTCCACACAATTTCCCAAGTATCTCCACTTCCCTACACATTTTGTCACTTGCACAGATTCGCTCAAGCACTGTATTACTCCTTCCTCACTGTATATTGTAGCTTGATATGCATGGACTTTACAGGATCTTTAAACTTAATAAATTATGTTCACAATTCTTACCACAATAATGATAAGAAGGGATACGAGGAAACTTTTGGAATTGATGGATGTCTATTACCTTGATCGTGGTGATGGTTTCATCAAATTGCACACATTAAATATACACAGTTATCGTATATAAGCCATACTTTGTAAAATGACAAAACTAAGCCAACTTAGGAATGAGCTTAATGTCCTTTTTTCAAGGGGAAACAACCAGTGGATTGGGGTGGCATAGTGCCTAACAACAGGGGATCACTGTTTTCAAGGGATGTGGGGCGAGAGGGACTTTGAGTGCTGGAAGAGGCAACTTGGAGAACAGAGCATGATTGGCTAGGAGGTCAGGGATTTCCTTATAAGGTTGGCAAGTCCTATTTTCTAGGGTAAGACAAGCTCGCCAAGGCTGGGTTGAAAGATTCTGATAGGTATATGTTAGTTTTCCTTGATGGGTGTTTCCTGTAAGTGTAGGCTGCCTTAGGTTTAGGTATTTGATGTAGGCCAGGCTACTGGGTGGCTCCATTTTGTAGGTCCTGAAACCCATGAACTTTATCAACTGCAAAAAAAACTGTTTCTTTATTTTTCAATTTTATTTTAAGTTTATATATTAATTTTTGAGACAGAGAGAGAAAGAACGAGTGGGGGAGGGGCAGAGAGAGAGAATCCCAAGCAGACTCTGCACTGTCAGCGCAGAGCCAGACTCGGGGTTCCAACTCAAAGGACTGTGAGATCATGACCTGAGCCGAAACCAAGAGCTGGATGTTTAACCGACTGAGCCACTCTTTATTTACTTATTTTTCAAAAAATTACATGGGTGTGCATTTTCCTGGGAAAGGAATTGTACTTTTGTACTTTCTGTCAGTTTTTTAAAGGGGTCTGTGATCCAAAATCACAAACACTGCCAATGCTTCTCCATCCCAAGGGGGGGTGGGGGAGGGGAATAGAGTGATTTATAAATGGATGTGTTAGAACCGATCAAGGTACACAGCCTAGCTGCCTCTTGGGAACAGATTCTTCTACTCCTGGCTTCTCTGAGTTTTCAGTGGCTCTCGAGTGCTCTGGTTATGCATCTTTATGTGGCAGTTAAGATTTTTCTTGTCTCTAGAAATTATACTCAATCACTTTCATAATGGACCCATGAAAACAAAGATGGTGTACACGTAAGTGAGGGGGGCTTGGCAGGTGAGAGGCGAATCCGGTTCCCGTTGTTCAGGCCACAGTCTCTGTTTTTCAGGCTATTTGTAAGTCATGGGTTTCTACCTCGGGGGCTTGTCCCCACTTTGTTTAGAGAGAGTCCTCACCAGAGAACGAGTATGAGTGAGGAAGGGAAAGTGTGGTGAACAGCTAACCCCGAAATTGAATGACTCTTGGACCCACTTTTAAGGACTCTTGGAGAATCCAGAGCTTACTCATAAAACTCAAAATATCTGGTGTTATTTACAGCATCAATTGCCCATTGCACCATCTACAGCAAGATTAGGTAGTAGAGATCCCAATAAATCCATATAATTCTTTTTGGACAAAAAAATTTCTTTGACAGCACCTGTTATCTCGTCACACTCTTTCAATTTTTTTTTTTTTTTTTTAGATTGTCTGTGGAGAAAAATCTCCATTGGCTGCTGCTATTTTTTAGACCCTTTTCCTGTTAATGCGTTTTCCCCCTTACTTGTTCATTCAGTATTTATTGGTTTCTGTGTGAGGCGTTCCGTCTCTTAACTCTCCTGTATTGAAGAGGTTGAGGTCTGACCCTGGGCATCATCAGACATGAGTAAAACGCAGATGACAGAGTGAGAGCAAGGACTAGTGCACATCTGAGGCCAGGAGCCAGAGTGGGCAGCTGGGCCACACAGTGTACATTCAGAGTTAAAATCAAGATTCTTGGGATTTCTTAGTACCTCTTCCATATGGAGAAAGAATGTAGCCATTAGATGTTCATGGTGATTTTGATCCATAATGGATGAGAAATTATAATCATATCATTTTTTCTTTCTGCAACTTGACTAGCTGTCATCTCTTTAAATATGTTGGGCCTAATTTGGGGGGAAAGGAAGAAATCCAGACAGATTTCTACTCAACAGATCAACAACATGACTTCTTTTCTACACAATTTCTATCTATTTTGGTCAGTTAAACCCACCCAAGGAGTTATAAACCCCAAGGAATAACAGGTGGGCCCTCTGGCCCACTCCCTGCTTTGTCCAGGAGCCCCCAGATGAAGATTAAAAGTGCATCTTCTTTAGCCAATAAAGGTTTTTCTTTTCTCCTTTAGAAATTATACCCATGCACGTTCGTCTCCTGGGCCTGTGAAAATAAAGAGGGTGTGAGCTTGTTGAGGACAGAGGCCATCTCTGTTTTCCTCAACACAGAATTCCCAGAACCCCCAGAGCTGTCTGGCACTCGGTATGTGGTCGGTTCTTGTTGACAGACTGGCCAAATGATGGAGTCCTCTTCTTCCCCTGCTATGCTCGTTTTATGCTCCCCATTCTCTTCCACTTACTGCTCTGCTTCAGACTTCACCTCTAGCTCGTAGGTTAGCTCCCCACCAGTCCCAGCTGAGCCACACATAATTACCCAGGGTCAACTTCCCTGACTAACTCCCAGATCTACCCTTTAGATAATCACATACCCTCTTTGGTATTCAGATTTCTCATCCATCAGGAGCATTGCTCTAAATAGTTGATGAATAATATACCAGTATCTCACCTGAGAGATTTATGTTGTATCCATAACGGTCAAAACCCAAGCTGGATACACAAAGTACTGGGCTGAATAAGGCACAAGTCTTATTGTTCAGAGTCTGGTTGACTGTTGTCATTATGAGAAAACAAAATGCTGTCCCAATGAGCCTGTGCTTTTAAAAGACCCCAGGTCATAACTTCTGTGTATTTCCAATACTTCTGGTTAAGATGCAGAAGACTGAATCATAACCCAGTTCCAAGAAACAGCAGGGCTGGCTGCCATAAACGACTTCATGTGTGAAACAAGGATTGGATATTCCCTGATACTTCTCAAATGTCAAGATGTGAAAGGAAGATGGCAGCTATGAATGTGGGGGCCGATTCTGACAAATAAGATTAAAGTGACAAGTAAGACCAAAACACCTTTTCTTCCCAAGATAGAATAGACTGTGTGGCTGAGTTTGGCAGCAATGAGAAGTTATACTAATGCAGAAGGGAGGGCCCTTTCTTCTCAAACTTTCACTATACAACCCACAAAAGGATAAGCTAGAACTTTCCCCAATTTTTTGGAATTTAAATTTTATAATAATTGCTACTATTTTGAGTGCCTACACTATGCACATATGTATGCACATGACTGCTATTTTCAGGGCATTTTTCCTTGCTTAATAATAATCATTTAAAATAAGGAACTGAAGCTCAGATACTAAAAATGGAGAGTGATTGCCTTTCCTTAATTTAACATGCCTTACAATTTCTGAGCCGATTTGAATAATACACCAGAAGAGTTGCCCAAGAGCTAAGTGTGGATAATGAACCTGAGCCATGTCAAGGGAGGAAACAAGAACCACAACAGGTGCCATGTTTGTTAATTTGCATGGCGTGGGATCGGGGAGGTTGGGGAAGATGAGTGGATTCCAGAGCGAGAATAAAAATTCTTGTCTGTGGGTATTATAAGTCCACAGTTTTTGTGTGCTAGGCAGTTGGTTTACTGAAGTAGATCAGAAGGAAAAATTGATGTCCTTGGCCTTTTCCCTCCTCATTTCTCCATCAAGAATGTGAGCTCCTTGAGAGCAAAGGATCTAAGAATTGAAGGGGAGCTGAAAGCAAGAATCTGAAATGTTATACAGTGTTCCAGACTCCTGCTTATGCACTCAGCCTCCTTGCTTGACTGTCTATCTGCCTTGTGAATCTGCTGTCGTTCCCCTCATGCACACGCTGTTTCTTATCGCCATGGCTTTGCTCCTGCTGGGCCCTCCCTGGAAGGTCTTTTGGACCATGTTCATCTCACTTCAACCTAATCACCCTTTCAGACTCAGCCAGGGTCAGGTCACCCTCTTCACTACTATGGGCACATTATGGAGTTTTCACACTGCCTTAGAATTGTCTGCTAATGCCTCTGTCTCCCCTATAAGACAAAAACTTTTGGAAGTGGGGATTTTGCCCTATTCATCTCTTCATCCCCAGCATCTGGTGGAGAGCCTGTAGATGTCCTGAATGGTTGAGTGTTGGATAACCCTTTGTCCTGACGCTTTGATTCCTTTAATACCATCTCTGCTGATGGCTCTCCAGAGATACCACACACTGATGGAGAACTTGCCATTGCTGGAGCCTGTCCATCCCTACTTCCCCTTTGCTATGGTTACTTTCTGTCCCTGTTCCTGGCAGCCTGAGGACGTAGGGCATGCTCATGAAGAGTGCAGATGACTTCAAATGAGAAAATGGAAAGTCCCATTCTGTGGGCCTTCAACATAATCCTCTGTGCACAGGTATGGCTGATCTTCAGTTCTGTGACATTAAGGTCACGTCATCCACTCGTGAGTATTCTTAGGAAGACCAGATAAGAAAACAGATCTGAAAGAGCTACCTAGGCTTTAAAGTTATTTTACCGTTTTAACTGTGTTGCTCATGACATAATTTTGTTCGCTGGGATCAGGCAGGATGAAGAAGCTCCGTGTTGGGTCGATCCGTGTCTTTTCTTCCAGTCGTCTTCGGTATTGTGCCAGAAGAGTTGAAATGCGCAGCAGATGCTCCCAGTACTTTTTGACTTATGGTTTGAAAACCTAATGTCATGTAATTGGCCAATAGAATACTACCTCTAAGATGTAATGAATCTTGCTTAGGCCTTGATAGTAATGATAATGAGGGGTGGCATCTGTGAGGGCCTGGTCAGGATACAAGATAGTTCTGGATTAATTATGAAAACGGCCACCATTTTTGCGCACTTAGGAGTTTCATGCACTGCACTGGGCTGTTTATATACAGAATCTCACGCCTTCACATCTTCACAGCTACTCTCTGAAGTGTTTACCATATCTCTTCTTATGCATCAAGAGACTGAGGGTCAAAGAAGTCTGGTGCTGGACACAAACTTTGCAGGAAGTTGGTGGCAGGGGGAGAATTTGAAGCCTGTGCCTGGGTGCACTGCCTTTGTGATCCGGGGTACTCGTACCCGTAATTAACATCATTTCGTCTAACCGTGATGATGACTCTTTGTGCGAGGCTTTATCCAGCCTCTCATATAAAAGATCTAGCAAGGTTAAGAAGCTTGTTTAAGAGCCCAGAGCTAGGCAGATGAAAAATTAAAAAAAAAAAAAAAAGTGACATTAATCTCTATTCCCAAGAATCCTCAGTTGGAGCTGTTGGGAGGGCGGGGGGCAAAATTCAGCTGGAATGATAACTGTGGAGAGACACTTATTCTCTGTAACAAGACCATGGACATGGGATGGTTGTATTATCATGACATATAAGGTGGCTCCTTTAATCCCTCATTATTTTATTTTATTTTTTTTTTTTTTTAATTTTTTTTTTTCAACGCTTTTTATTTATTTTTGGGACAGAGAGAGATAGAGCATGAACGGGGGAGGGGCAGAGAGAGAGGGAGACACAGAATCGGAAACAGGCTCCAGGCTCCGAGCCATCAGCCCAGAGCCTGACGCGGGGCTCAAACTCACGGACCGCGAGATCGTGACCTGGCTGAAGTCGGACGCTTAACCGACTGCGCCACCCAGGCGCCCCAATCCCTCATTATTTTAAACGATAGAATTCCCTAGCTTCTTGCCATGAACCGCAGGGCAAAAGCAGTGGCATGCTTTTCAGGCACCCCTCGTGGCCCGCTCTCCTCTCTGAAATCCCAGTCATGCTTCATTTTCCAAAGAGCATCATACCAGGGCCCTGGGATTTTTGTCTGGAAACAATCAACTCTTTGCAAGTGCTTGTACAACCGGTCGGTGATTTGATGTCCCCTCGGGTAGTGGTGCCAAGCAGAGACCTACATGACATTTTGCAAGATGCGATGGGTCAGGCAGATCTGGCTCTCAGGTCCGGTTTCTTTGATTCACAGCCGATGACCTGTCTAAACCCCAGGCCTAGGGGGTAGAAGGGCCTATTTTACTGTCCCGGGGCCGCCGGGAAGTAACATGTTAGAGAACACAACACCCTCACATGCACATGTGAGTCCTCCTTTCCTTCGGTTTTATCCAGACTCACTTTGTAGAATGTTTTGGGCTTGTTTTTTTGTTTTTAAGAGATCCCTAAAGGCTTTGAATTTAATTCACATAAGTGTGGGCAGCTATTTCTGGTCCGGCTGACCGAAAGGTGAAGGTCACCACTGAGAGCGTGTGAGAGAAAACTCAAATCCTTGAGTAGTGTTTGCCCCACTCCCGATCCAGCTCGCCCCTCCCCAAGTCTCTGGGCAGCCGCCGCCCTCAGAGTGCCCACTCGTGCCCCTGTGCTATGTCCCGCAGGTGGATTCTTCCATAACCACCTGCGTCAGATGAAGGGGAGTAGGGCCCCCAGAATGATGCTCAGATTTCTGACTCAGCTCTGGCCGTGTACTTCTCTGAGTTAGGAACGCAGAGGAGGAACGTATTTGGGGGAAAATTTTAGGGGCTTAAGGCACACGTCCCCTTGCTAAACGGTACTGACTCTTTAAGACCCTTCAGGAGTCTCTGGGGACTCCTGGGTGGCTCAGTCCTTTAAGTGTCTGACTTCGGCTCACGTCGTGATCTCACGGTTGGTGAGTTCGACCCCTGCGCTCTGTGCTGGCAGAGCCTGGAGCCTGCTTCGGATTCTCTGCCTCAGATTCGCTGTCTCCCTCTCTTTCTGCCCCTCCCCTGCTTGTAGTCTCTCTCTCTCTCTCTCTCAAAAATAAATAAAGTTTTAAAAAAAATCTTAAGAAAAAAAAGAAGACCAGCTCTCTGGGAAAAGCCACTCTTATTCTTTGCCCGCCCTCCTACCCTCGGGCTACACAATGTGCCCTCCATCCCTAAACTGTTGTACCTCCCACAAGACACTCAGGCAGTCTGTTTGAGAATGTGCTTCCCAAGTGATTCTGGATTTTTGATCATCTCGCGGACTCGTCATGTTAATTTCTACATCCCCCAGCGCCTGCCGTCCTGCCTGGCACAGAGTAGGGGCCCGATGAAGGGGTGTTGAGTGCATGATATAACTAATGGCTTCATGGTTCATGGCCATTGCACTTTTAATTGTCCCACCGTCTCTAAATGTTCTCTTTCTGCCAGGCTCCTCCCCCCGTGATTAATTCCATAGTTAACAATCCTCTGCTCATCCCCAGAGGCGTGCATGTTTGGTGACTCAGAGGAGAGGGCATTAGCACAGCTGTGGGCTTCTCTGGCACCTTGCTTTACCAACAGCCCCCATTCATCATCTCCTCATCCACCCCCCCCCCCCATCTTCTCAGGGTGGCCAAGACAGCCAGCATCCTTTCTCCACTTCATCTTTAAAGCCAAATGGACAGCCTGAGAATCCCTGAGCTCTTGGCTGTATTTTTCCAGTTGTGTTATTCTGTCTCTATCTTCATTTTATGATTTCTCACCTTGAGGGAAAAACAGAACGAGCTATTTTTTTTCCTTCCTGCCCTGCAGGGGGTAGAGCAGATTCAGAACATGAAATGATCTTGCCAGGGGCTGAAGTCATTCTCAGGCTCCAACCATCTATCTGTGTATTCAAGGGAGTGGAGGGGTTAAGCATTTCTTTCCTGTCAACAATGTCTTATTTAGGTTCAGTGGGAGGAAAAAAAAACCAAGAAACAAAAAGTGTCAGAAATAGGGAAGGTTTATGTCCCCGGATCACTTCTCCATCCGCTCACAACCACATGTACTTTCTTGACCCACCATGTGCGTTGTTGAGGAAGAATCCCCTTGACCTCAGGCTAGTGTTTCTCTCCAACAGCCCCTTACATTTGCATAATCCGCAACAGTGCCACTGCATCCATAATCTCATTTTATCTGTAGAGAATCAGTGGGATTTGGAGGCTAAAAATTATTTCCGGAGCTGACGTCTGAGGAAACCGGAGCCAAGAGAGAGCGTACGTTCAAGGATCGGCCATGAGCTCCTTGGAGGGGTGACTCTCCTTGTGCCCAGACCCTCTCCTCTGCCCCTTCTCCCCACACCATGGGACCTTTTGAAATGCACAAGTGACACACACTTCACATATTTGAGTCATTTGACTATAATTACCAGAAAAAAAATTAAATAGCTAAATCATTTTGTTTCCTGATTTTAACATTTACTGTTTTTTGACATTTTTCTTTCCTAAATGACCACAGGTGGGATGTTTCATTCCTGAGGGGAGGTCTGAGGATTAATCTTCAAGATGAAGAACTTTGAATTGTCCCTTGTTATCTCCAGTGGGACATGCATATTGCTGTCTCTGAAGCTTGATTTTTACTGAGTGCTTTCTCATACCTTTAAAATACATTTAGAGGGGTTGCCTGGGTGGCTCAGTTGGTTGAGCGACTGACTCTTGATTTCAGCTCAGGTCATGATCCCAGGGTCGTGAGACTGAGCCCTAGATCAGGCTCTGCACTGACCTGGAGCCTACTTAAGATTCTCTCTCTCTCTCTCTCTCTCTCTCTCTCTCTCTCTCTCTCAGGGCCCTTGGTGGCTCAGTCGGTTAAGCATCTGACTTTGACTCAGGTCATGATCTCACAGTTCATGAGTTCAAGCCTGCGTCGGGCTCTGGGCTGATAGCTCGGAACCTAGAGCCTGCTTCAGATTCTGTGTCTCCCTCTCTCTCTGCCCCTCCACGGCTCATGCTCTCTCAAAAATAAGTAAATGTTAAAAAAAATTATCTCTTCTCTCGCTCTGTTTCTCTCCTCTGCTTGTGCTCTCTCTCTCTCTAAAATAAATAAACAAATAAACAAACATTTATAGCATACCTACCGTATGTTAGGTTTACATGCATAAGTCTGCATGAAAATGATGCACTATTTTTGTTAGAGATACAAATAGTGGTGACACTTAGCACTTCATTTATGTGCTGCATTCATTACACTAATAGTCTCGTAATTGCCCTATGAAGTAGGCACTACTATTACTCCCCATTTTGCAGATGGGAAGTCTGAGGCATAGAGAGGCAAGATGACTTCCCCAGTGACCTGCAGGCAGTGGCAGATGGAGGTTTCACACCCGCGTGGTCTCCACTGAAATCTGGGCTTATGCCCTACAGGACACAGCCTGTCCTAAGAATACTGTGGATGCCCTAAACATGTGCAGACATGAAGACTTGGGAAGAGTGGGTTTCTTGCAGTTAGGAAATACCTAAGTCCCGATCGTTGACTAGAAATGATGAAAACAAGTATGAGGTGGGACCCTGGGGGCAGCGGGGAACCCAGCGGGGGGAGCATAGGGGTTCTGAGCCAGCCAGGGAACGCAAGGTCGCAGTGTAGGGGCACACAGAGCACTAGGCATGGGTCATTGGCAGATGAGGCCAGGGAGTGCAGCAGGGCCAGAACACAAAGGCTTAACTGGCATGCTGTTTGGGGACTTCTCCTGAAAACATTAGACAATCAGGGAATGGTTTTAAATGAAGAAGAGAGAGGACCGGTTTTGGTTTTTCTCAGTTGGAGTAGGGAGTCCACCTGAAGGCTGCAAAACGTGTTATCATTCAATACTAGACCTCCAGGTGAACATGGTAAACACGGGCACTTGGGTGAGGGGCTGTGGGGGTGGAGAGGGGGTGCACCTGGGAAGAAGTTGAGTAATAGTCTGGATTTCTATCTTTTAAACATTTTTTAAATCTTTATTTTTCAGAGAGAGAGAGCATGAGTGGGAAGGGGCAGAGAGAGAGAGAGAGAGAGAGAGAGAGGGAGACAGAGTATCTGAAGCAGGCTCTGTGCGGGCAGCGGAGGGCCCGACGCAGGGCTCGAACCCACGAACCGTGAGATCATGACCTGAGCCCAAGTCGGACGCTTAACCCACTGAGCCACCCAGGCACCCCATGTTCTGTGGATTTCAGACATGGAATGGTTAGTAGTAGACAAGTTTTCCATTTTGATTTGTTTGGGAAAATATTGGTCAGAGAGGAAACTAGATGGGTGTGAGGAGGCAGCTTTGGTGATTCAGGAGAACAACGCTTAGACGAATCGGCGAGTCTAGGGGCCCGAGGGACGTAGATTCAAGAAGAAAGAAATAGAATGGGTAAGGTATGTATCTGCTTGCATGTGGAGGTTGACTCCCAGTCCTGCTCCCTGACTGCCAGCTTGTGAGAAGCCAGGTGGATGGTGAGCTCATTTGGATGAGCTCTCTGTGGGCAGGAAGACAGGTTGCGACGGAGGTGGGGTAAATGCGGTGTTGTAGAGCCACGTGGAGGCAGGGCTTTTCTGTGGGATGGTGGGTGCCCCTGGATTCCCAAGCCATGTGCGTTGCAGGGTGAGCAAGATTTGTAAGTCGTGAGAAACCACCCAGCCCCATCAGCAGGTCACGATCAATGCTTTGGGAGCTGAGTGGAAAGGCTGGTACTTTTGGGCAGAGAGTAGGTAGGTTACGGAATGGTGGTGGGTCAATAAATACAATGAGAGGAAGTTTCTTTTCCCTTTCTGTTTGGTGCACTCTGGAGCGAAGGATATGAGGCTGTTGGGTGGAGAGGCGAGCGGTGTTTAAATGAGGTGGGACTGCCATCGATCACCCTGCTCCCATGCCACCTGCATCTTCATGAGGCCTCCTCTGCGGCTGTCCACATTCCTCTCACGTCTCCTTTCTGCAAATTTCCAAGGTAGTCACTTTGTACCAAAATAATAGTCATTCGCTCATTTCTTCATTGACTCTGGTACACGAGGCATGGTTCTGGGGGGTAAGAAGGCAGCAATGAACCCAAATGGAAGATATCTGTTCTCTTGGAGCTGTGGTGGCCATGGGGGCTGGGGGCCCCAAATACGTGAGCATGAGATACAGTTTGCAGGTGTGGACGGTAGCTGAGGCTAACAGACAGAGCAAGATGAGGAGGGGAGGGGGACGGTGAGCCACAGTGGTGCTGCCTCGCCACCCAAAGACCCTCATGGAGAACAGAGTCCAGGGAATAAACGACGGTGCAATGGGTCCCAGGATTGCCATGGGGACGGGGGTCAATGAGGTAAAGGGCGCTCACCTTGGTAACTTCGATGGTCGCCCGGCAGACCGCGGTAGTGAGGCCCTGGCTACTGGGTGAGGGGAGGGAGAGTGGGAGTCTTGCCCCATACACGGGGAGCAGGCAATCACAGTGGACCCCTGCTCAGGCGAGCATAAGAAGCTGTGTGAACTGGCGCACAAGGGGCTAATGGTTTCTCTGAACTGATTGGAAACAGTGGCATTTTTGCAGTTCTGAGTCATTGTGAGCATCACCCTCTGCGCCATCATTTTCATTAGCGCTGTTCATGAAAAATGCACAATGCACCCGGCCCGGTCCCCTCATGTTTCAGAGTTCTTTCTTGAGAAACACGAATGTGAGGGCAGCAAGACAGGGGTGCTTTGATGCTCGCTGTTGAGATTTTGGAAGAGCAAAATCCTCAGATCGAAGAATGTCTTTCAAAATTAGAATTGGCATAAGCTGTAGAAAAGCCACACTATGAAGGTAACTGTAATCAAGCTGCTGTTTAAGGAATGGTATTTTACCTGTGTGTGTGTGTGTGTGTGTGTGTGTGTGTGAGAGAGAGAGAGAGAGAGAGAGAGAGAGAGAGAGAGAGAGAGAGAGAAGAGGACATATATGAAGAAGATAAGGATTCTCATAGATTTGTGAGAAATGGGGAAAAGCCAAAGGGGGCAAAATGGTCACTGTGGCTTCAGCACCATCCAGGGGGGCTTGCCACTCCACCAAGAAACCTGGACAGTTTCCTGGCTCCATGAAGATAACTCTTGAAACGAGCAAACTCACCCTGCTTGCTCTGAACCCATGCTCCTCGCCCAGCAACCTTGAGAAGAATAAGAATGTAGCTTCTTGTGTAGACTGTTTGACAGGGGAGGATGCACTGATCAGCCTGCTTGAGCACTCCGGTGGGCCAGCTGCCATTCTTATTGTTCAGTCTGACCGTTGCATTGGCACCTGATTTCTCCATCTGCCCTGCAGGAGTTCGATCACTGTGAGTCAGTCCCCGTGAGACCGGCCCCCTCCGCGTGTTCTTAAAATTGAGATTCCGTACCCACAGAACCAAAGGGAAAACTAGAGAATCAGCAGGATCTAGGTGACGTGGTTTTGAAGGAGAGGCTTCTCGGGAGACATTTGTAAATGTCTGTGAACATTCTGGGTTGTCACAATGGTGAAGGGGTGGGTGTGCAACCGACATCTAGTGGAGGGAGGCCAGGAATGATGCTAAACATCCTGCAGTGCCCAGGGAAGTCTCCCCCTCCCCAACCCCCACCAGAGAATCATCTGGTCTGAAATGTCAATAGCCTCAGGTGGACAAATTCTTAACTAGAGCAATGCCTTGTTTGGGGCATGGTATGAGCCACACTGGGCCATTTTTCTCTGAATTCATTTTGAAACTTTTATAAAAGTAAGAGGTCTTCCATATTCCCATTCATCAGTTTAGTTTATTCTCACTAGAATTTTGTGTCTAGAGGAACCCTGCTGGCTCCGTGTCTCAGATGTATCCACTATGGAAGAGATATCATGGTATTTACTTGTTAACACTTGCATAAATTAAAATCGTGTCATGGATTAGAACCCATTTTTTGGCTTCCCTAATCTGGTGTTTGTTTGTTTGTTTGTTTGTTGTTGTCCTCCAGCCTGGGACCTTCAGACAGCAACCCTTGACATTTTGCTCCAGAGTTACATCTAAATGAGCTCTCTGGTTTTGGTGCCTCTACCTGATTAAACAGATTCTTATTTGTAAAATGTGTCAAATGTTTACTGTCAACCCCATACATTGCAAAGAACAACAACAACAAAAGGAAACAATCCGCTTTATGCCTGAGAATCTACTGCAGTTTATGTGCTCTGAAATGCCATTTGCATATAATTTGATACGTCTCTTGTTGCGCAAAAACGTTAGTCTCCTACATCAGCAAGGATACAGCTGAGAAATCAGAGCCATCTGCCGCAAAATTCCTTTATTTTCTTTGTTTTACCTCTGATTTATTTAATGTGAAAGAGGCAGTGCTGCCATGCGGATAGAGGATGAGGGAACACCACTGGAAATGTCAGATATATAAATCAGGGCGAAGGGTAGAATGTTCTTCTCTCATGTGAATTGCAGACAGCTTATCAGCCTGCGGGTCTGGGGTCCGCAAGTGGGATGCCTAGTCTCGGCCGTGATTCTTCCCGAATGTTGACCATTCATCGAGTTGAGCTTTTGGAATCAGTTCTACGACTAACAGTTGCCAGAGTCTACCAGATTCATCTAACTATAGAGCATCAGAGGTGGGATTGTCTTTAAGGATTGTCTGATACAGGGAGGCCCCTGTGCACAAGATCCAAATTAATTTTGGCATGAGTGAATGAACGGGCACCTAGTAGAAGACATGTGAAACCAATGCCTGGATACAGGAAGGAATTATGATCCTAAAGCAATGCTCTGAGGGGGAGAAAGAAGGAAGAGTCACATCAGAGATACAGCCTCAGAGCTTGTGTGAAGATGTCCCCCGGGCTATGGTGAGGCAGGAGAAGAGCCCAGAGGGTCGAGGTCTAGTTAGGGAGAGTTTAGTGTGATAAATGTAAGGGATGTAGGAAGGGTGTAAAGAGACAAATATTTCAGAGTACCGGAAACTAGGAAAGTTGAGATGGGCTCAGACCTTGAATAATAATGCATATTTACCCGTAGGAGTACTAGATCTGAAGACAGGGGAGGCTTTCAGAATAGCAGTTCCAAAGATCTATAATGAGCCAAACAAGTAGGCAAATCTGCCATTTAACTATTACAAGTATGCTTCAATTCCTTGACAGAGGCGATAAGAACACATATTTCAGTTAGTTTTTCTTTTTATAGTTTGTGTCTTTTGGGGAGATAATAATGAGGGAGACTTCTCACCTCCATATGATTTTAGTAATGGCATGTAAATGCAGGCATTGGCGGGCATTTAGGAGGGCACTTGTGATGAGCGCTGGGTGTTGCATGTAAGTGATGAGTCACTAAATTCTACTCTTGAAACCAATACTACACTACAGGTTGGGGTGCCTGGGTGGCTCAGTGGGTTGAGCGTCTGACTTCAGCTCAGGTCATGATCTCATGGTTCATGAGTTCCAGCCCCACCACAGGCTCTGTGGTGACAGCTCAGAGCCTGGAACCTGCTTCATGTTCTGTGTCTCCCTTTCTCTCTGCCCCTTCCCCACTCATGCTCTTCCTCTCTCTCTCTCTCAAAAATAAATAAACATTAAAAAAAAAATACTACACTTCAGGTCAACTGACTTGAATTTAATTAAAATCCTGGAAAGAAAAAAGAAAAGGAGAGGTTTGATTTTTTTTAATTTAATGTTTATTTATTTTTCAGAGAGAGGGAGAGAGAGAGAGAGAGGCAGAGAGAGAGGGAGGCACAGAATCCGAAGCAGGCTTCAGGCTCTGAGCTATCAGCACAGAGCCTGACTCAGGGCTCAAACTCACGAGCCATGAGATCACGACCTGAGCTAAAGTGAGACGCTTAACCAACTGACCCCCCCCCCCCGAGATTTGATTTATAAGAGAATTATTGGATGTTATCAGAAAAATTGCAGTTAGACCCAGGTCTTCTGTGTGGCACACTGTTCCTATTAATGTCTCTAACCTCGTCGCCAGACTTTGTCCACACAGGTCTACCTGCCACGCCCTTCCCACACTTTGTCCTATCGAATCTCTCCTGCCTGATTTGGGGGATTAAATATCAATATAATCTTTCCTGATAAAAAGTTAGGTGTCTGGTTATAGTGCAGGTCACACTGTGCTTGACAAAACCTCAGTGTCTCATTCCTGGAAAATACAATACCCCTCCTGATTTATTTCACTTTTATAGTTCAGTGTGTTTTTAGATGACCTCTTCCTGTTAACTCCCTTGATAGTCATTCAAGTTCCGTGGGACAGAGTTTATTAAATTCATTTTACCAACAGGCAAGTGAGGTCACAGCACGATTCAGTGGCTTGTATGGGATTTCTCGAATGTAATTTCTGCTTGGAAAGGCAACAAAGTGGAGACCAGGGGTCCTCGTCTGCAGCCTGGAGTGTGAACCACAATCATCTGGACAGTTTGTTGTCACTCAGGTGTCTGCTTCTCCCCTTCAGAGCTTCTGAATTGGGAAGTCTGAGTTTGGGACTGAGAATTAGCTTTTGTAATAATTTCTCCGGTGGCACTGAGGCAGTAGCCTTTTAAACACACTGGGAACAGTACTGGTCCACCCTGTAATTGCCTGCGTTCCAGAAGTAGACCGCCCACGTTGAAAGCCAAGCATGACTAGTTATAGCTATGACTCTGCAAAATTTCTTAAGGAATCTTGGCCTCAATTTGCTCATCTGTAAAATTGAGAGGATAATCTGGTTGCTATAGAGATAAGTGAGGCTCTTTATAGAATGCTAAGAACGGTGACTGGCCCCTAGTAAGCACTCTATGTGTTTTTTTGTTAAATACAAAACCACTAAAATGTTCTAATAAATATAAAGCATACATTATTCTTGTCACCAAATATACTGTGCCCATGGGTCCAAGTGACCCCAGGCAATGTGGTGGCATAGCCACCATGTCTTTACATGACCTTACTTTATCCTTTTCTTTATAAGGATACTCACCACTGGATTTAGATCTTACCCTAATACAGCATAATCTCATCTGGAGAACCTTAATTAGGTCATCAAAGATCTTTATTCCATATCAGGTCACATTCTGAGGTTCTGTGGGTTGTTTGGGGTACCACAAGTCAATGCTCTAGCATGTTCCAAACACGGAAAGAATATACCAAAAGTTGAAAGCAAAAACAACCGAAAATCCAACCAAGCAGTTCCTTTGGTTTGTCTGAATATGTCTGGGGAGCAGGAACCTAGGGTTTCAGTTGGGATTCAGGGGCAGGATTGAACTGTTTATGAAGGGTTTCAGGAGAGTATGTCTGGGCCACAGTCCGAGGTTATGTACAAGGATTCAAGTGCAAAGAGTTGATTGAGCATGTGACCCTACAAAATACCTACACGTGAGTCAGAAGTAAGGCAGAGATATAAAAGAAGTGACTGAGGGTGAGTTATTGGACTACTGCCCTTGTGTGTAGCTGGAACTTAACTCCAATGGGTGAAATTTGGATCCATGGTACAGGATATGTCTCAAGGGTCGCCCTGCTCGGAGGTGAGAGAGATGGGGTATTTATACACCACCTCCTATCATCCTACTGGATGAGACCTGTTGGTTGAGAAAGCAGTGCATTAATTCTATGGCACCATTGGCTTGTCCCCCATGTGAACAAACTAGGTTCTGATAACTCGAGAAATCCCTTAGGCAAATGGATGCAGATGTTGTCAGTGAATCGGAAGTTGGGGTCGTGGTGCAATGAAGTGGTAACGACGAGAGCATATGGGTAGGCCACCAGTGGCACCTGCCGTACGGCTCCATGATACATTCACAATAGCAATTTGTTATCATTTTTATGTGTTGTTAAGAAAGTACAAGGGATAAGGGTGGGCAGGAAATATTAGGAAGAAAATATATTTGCAGATTGCATTCAACTTGGTAGGAGCTCAGTAAATGTTTTTATCCTTCCATTGTTCCCCTTTGCAATTTACATTATAATTATTTCCATACATGCCAGTTTTTCCCACTGGCTGATTCCTGAGGAATTCCTGGGGGATGATATGTGGAAGTCCTCAGAGCATGTCCATCATATAGCAGGTGCCCCATGTACTTAGTGTCTTTCCTTCCACCCTTTCTCCCTGCTGAAAGCAAAACGACATGTGAAAATGGGTGCCAAAGAAGCCCAAGGAACTAAGACTATGGCGATGGTAATCAAATGGCTTTCTTGTTATATGGTCGTTATTCAAGCCCATGGGCATCTTCTTGGGAGGCTCTGGATACAGCTTAATTTCTATTTGAGACGGTCCTAGATGAAGGCTCCCAGAGTGAAGTCCAGCCAGCAGCTGCCTCATTAGCATATCTAGCACCACATGCAAATGTCTATAGTCTCAGTGTGTTGAACTCCAAAGGGGATTTCTGTTACTCGGAAGAACTGTATCGAGGGCGACAATCTTTTTAGTGTCATTAGGGTAAACGAGGTGGTAATGGAAGTGGAGATTATAGCAACTTCAGTAATTTATTTCACACTCCCCCATCAGGGTAGCTTTTACAAACAGCCAGTGTCCTTAATTGAAATGTAAATGAATGGTAAATTATGAAATATGTATTATGAAAAGTAAAACCTGGCCCAAATAAAAGATCCCAAATGAAAGCTTTTATGAAATTGAGACAATGAGTCTGAAAGGTTAATTGCTTGGCAGGGAGCAGCTCACACCACCAGGGCACTGGGTGGGATGAAGGGAGGAAGGTCATTTCCCCCCACAGTCCCTGGGATTGTCTCCTCCGAGGGAGTGGCCTCTGCAGACTGAGCCCCGCCCACTTGCCCTCCAGGAGATGGAAGTCAAAGAAAGGAAAAGCAGGGAGAGTTCAGTAGGAGCAGTGTGTTGGAGAAGCTGGTGAGGACACAGTAGAGGCTACCAGGACAAAGTGTCCTGTTTTTAAAATCAGTCCTTTGGATGAACTGAAATAATTCAAAAGTATGCAGAGAATAGGAGCCAGCAGCATACTTGAAAATATTACTGACTCACGTTGTTCCCTGCTTGGTAGAAAAAAGGCACCTTTGCCAGACTTGAGATAGAGAAGAAAGCACGATATTTAAAAGACGAGATACGGGACAGTTACCCTCAGTCCATCCCAATCCTCTGCACCCGAGGGTCCACATAAGGGACGGGGCCGTGTTGGGTTCCGTGTTGCCTAAGGAGTTGCACCTTCTCTTTGGAATCCGTGATTGACAACTCTATCATTAGGGACAGCAGCAGGCTTTGGAGAGGCAATAGATTCGTTTCTTATTGCTGCTATAAGGGATGAGTACAGACTCAGTGGCTGAAAACAACAGAAATATACTATCCTAAACTTCTGGAGGCCATTTACCCCAAGTCAGGCTGAGCGGGCTAAAGTCAAGTTGTTGGCAGGACTGGTTCCTCTGGAGGCTCTCGGGGAGAATCTGTATCCTCACCTTGATCACCTCCACAGGGCTCCCTGCTGTGTGGCCCACTTCTGAGAATCCAACCTGCTTCCATCGTCAGATCTCCAGCCCTCTGACTCCAGCTCTCCTGCTTTTCTCTTGTAAGGACCCTTCTGACTACCTCCTGGCCACCAGGGTAATCCAGGCTAGTCTCCCATCTCAGGATCCTTAACTTAATCACATCTGCAAAGTCCCTTTTGCCATATAAAGTACATATCTACAGTTTCCACGGTGAGGGCATGACCATCACTGGGTACCTTTATTCAGCCCAACACAGGACACTATTTAAATATTATTCTTCGGCGGGACTAATTCTGGGGAGATACTGAAGCATCTGTGTTTGTCTCATCAGTTAGCCAAGGCTGAGTAAAGGGAAAGGGAATCGACTTAGGCAAATGTGTAGCCGTTCCTGACTTCTCTACCTTGGGGGGCTTGCAGAGTGACCCTGGACGAGGAGAAGATTCTGAAGTTTTTGCTTGTCTGAGTCGCTGTATCAGACATCTGCAAATGTCCTTGAGAATAGACACTAATAAATACAAAGTTGAGTCAGAATGGCCCCTACCTTCAAGAAGTTCCATGTCAGGTGAAGTTAGAGATCGAATAACTGCCTTCAGGGCTGACAAGAGAAAGTTCTATGGAGAGGAATTTGGGGCCAGTAAAAGGCGGACGATCTGTGCCTTCAGGTGGGGGCCGGTGGGGACACAGGGAAGGACTCACAGAGAAATGGGCATTTCATCTTCATGGAAATGTAACCAGTTTCCAGTCAGCAATGAATGGAACGAATGTCAAAAACTCCAGACTGTCTACCTCACAAATGTCTTTGCAAACATTTCAAAAGGTACACGTTGCTTTCGGTCTCAGTTGTACGTCCCGTCTGAGTAAGAAGCTGTTTGATATTCATTAGACAGTGTCCAAGAAGTGATCATGGTCTAAGTCTGGGGGGAGTTTATTTTTCATCCCACAGGGGCAGCACAGAGATGCCCACTCCTGCTTCACATCTCTCTGTTGCTAACTGCGGAAAGGGATGCACACGTCTTGCAGAAAGGGATATGGTACATTCTGGTCAACACGTTTTGAGGCCCCATCACTTGCTTTCTCTTGAAGTTGTTGCCGGCAGACAGGATTCTCTGGGATACAAAAAAATATGATAAGTTGGGAACCATATGACTTTCGTCAGAGTGTGGATTTTGTTACTTACTGACCATGTGATACAGTATAAATCGCCCGTGTGTGTGTGTGTGTGTGTGTGTGTGTGTGTGATTTCCCAGTTGTAAAATGGAATTATTTTGAGGAGAACATAATACTGTCAGTGGAAACACTGATTTTCACAGACAGTAAACTGCAAGGCGCTCAGCTAATGTTGGTTTATTGTTGTGGTGTTTGTTCTAGTAAGTGTGTGCTTCTGGGAACAAAGGAAAACGCATACAGTGGTGGCAGTGAGGGACACTGGAGGCTGCAAGACTCTGCCAGGACTGTGGTGTGGCCTTCTCACCAGCGAGACTGGGGACTTCCACTCCTGTGGAGGTGGAGGCAGGGCACAGCACCAGAAGCCAAAATCAAAAGGCATTTCTAGAGCCTGTGGGCCTTTCCGGCACTGGAGAGTCCTAGGAAAGAGAATTGTTCTTGACGGAACGGATTGTGGTTATTGTGTGTGTCTGTGCATGTGTGTGTGTGTGTGTGGAGGGTGAAGGTACAAGTGGGTTAGGCAGTAAGCCCTTATTCCCACAAAACATGGGAAGACCTTAGGACCTGTGGGCCAGGGCTAGTTTTTAGCATGTGCTGACCTGCTGTGGCCACCAGACCATTGACTGTTGGTCAAGTACGTCAAGAATCTTAAAGAGAATCCTCTGAAACTGGACAAAGGTGGGGATAGGTCAGAAACCAAGTGGGCTGCCCAACCCTGGAAGTTGGGCATTGCAGACAGGCGCGGGTGAAGGTGCCCATTCTCCACTCCTGTCCATCCCATCAGGCTGGGGCCACGGCCACAGGAAAGGAACCATTTGGAGAGGATGTCAGGCACCTTTGTGGCTGAGGTGCACTGTCAGGGATCAGCTCTCCCCAGCAGTCAGCCACAAATGTCCATCCTATTCTGCTTCGGTGCAGAAGTCATAGCTGGCATCTAGTCGGGCCTCAAGAATTCTTCCCCATACCTACGACATTTTTAGCAGTCAGTTTCCAATCTCGGGTAATCTGCAGATCAGAGATCCTTGGCATTCCTTGACCTGGTGAGAAATCTAGCCTCCGGTGTGACCAGGCTAGTATTTTGTCATTTCCTGAAGTCCTCTTTGATGTGCTTTACCTTGGATATTGTCATGCGTATTATTTATTTTCTGTCACTAAACCTTTACGGTCGCCACACCTAGTCAGCAACCCAGGGCCCCTGACCATCTACAGTGTGCCGGGTACTGTGCTCAACGCTGGGACTGTAGAGACGAAGAAATGGTCCCTTTCATTCATTCATTTCTGTGATATGGATGATGAACAGTACATCCAGCAAGAGAAGAGAGTGATTCCTTCACAGTAAGGACACTGACACAGTCACAGATTTTCACTTGTTGTAGTTCAGTGCTTATTTCTCCCAGTGAATTTGTAGTATCTATCACCTATTTCTCCAACAGTTAATCCACCATGCAGAGTTTCCTTAAGAAGCTGAAAGGAAATAGGCCTGCATCAGATTGACCTGGGGATGCCCCACCCTCCAGCCCCCTGTCTTACTGAGTTTCCAAGCCATGGATGGAGGAAGGCAGCCGTCAATGTCAGGACAGACTCGCTTACTGGCCTCAGTCATGCTGAAGAAATACCTCTTTCTTTTTTTTTTTTTTTTTTAAATTTTTTTTTTTTCAACGTTTATTTATTTTTGGGACAGAGAGAGACAGAGCATGAACGGGGGAGGGGCAGAGAGAGAGGGAGACACAGAATCGGAAACAGGCTCCAGGCTCCGAGCCATCAGCCCAGAGCCCGACGCGGGGCTCGAACTCACGGACCGCGAGATCGTGACCTGGCTGAAGTCGGACGCCTAACCGACTGCGCCACCCAGGCGCCCCGAAATACCTCTTTCTTTATCCAACAGGTTACCTGATGGTCCAAAGAAGATCTCCAGCTAGAAAGAAAGGAGAGTGGGTCTTGTGTCTGCTTCTCTAGCTAAGACCTGGAAAGACTGTCTTACCTAAGTCACCTGCCATTTCTGGACTGTGCAGGACAGTGATGTCAGCTTCTGAGTTCCATCTTTTTGGAGGTGAGAATTTAAGGTATCTTCCTGCAGTTGGGTTCTTACAAGCGACTCTGAGTCCACACAATTACCAACTAGTCCAACAGCTTTGGTCAAGTCAGTTACACGGCATGACCACAATCAGGATTCTTGCAAGACAAGTTGGATCACTTGTTTGAATTTCCCAATAGAAACAGGCTGTTGAGGCTATCTGAACCATGCAGATGAGAGAGAGGAAAACACCTTTCTTGGGTAACTGTTAAGTGGGATTGCAAATGATTCCACCAGTCACATTTTTTGAGGTGTTTTTCCTTGCTTGGGTTGGCTGCAAGACTTCCTTTTTCATTTTCACCTCATTGAGCTCTTCTGTTCCCCACCCATACCCCAGGTCTCGGTATATGTCCTTTGCTTTGTCTTTCATTTTGGTGGATCATAAAAAGGAGGTACTCATGACGTGCTAGATAAATCTCAGGGGAAAAAAATCGAGGAAAATTAATAAACTATTAAGTGTCTTAGAAGCATTATGGTAGTTGCTCGTTGTTCCTGTTTGTATGGCCTCCTCCCACCTGGAGTTTCAGACAATTGGACCCAACTCATTCCCATGGCATGAATGGAGCTTCGCGATCTGCTTCGTGATTTGCTTTCTATGCAGCTCTTTCCTACATACCACCTGCCATCTAGTCATGCTGATTCTTCCACACTAGGTCTGGATGGTCCATAAACACTTGGCCTGGGAAATTTCTGCTCATTGTTTGGAATACTGATAAAAGCCCCAGTAGAAGCGGCTTAAAGATATATTGTGTTTATTAAGATCTAAATCACACACCATAAAATTCGACACTTCAAAGTGTACAATTCAATGGGTTTTAGTATGGTTAAAGGTGTGCAACCATCACCACCATTTAATTCTGGAATATTTTTATCGCTCCTTATTCGTTAGCAGGCACTCCCATCCTCCCTCCTCCTAACCTTTGGCAATTACTAATCCGCTGTGTATCTCTGTGGGTTTTCCTATTCTGTACATTTCCTAGAAACGGAATCATACAAATGTGTTCTTTTTGTGTCTGACTTTTTTCACAGGACAGAATGTTTCATTCAGCTATAGCATGCCTCCACACCTCATTCATATTTATGGCTAAATAATATTCCATTATATGGATACGCCATATTTGTTATTGATTTTATTAATTGATGGATATTTGGGTTTCCAATTTTTTACTCTTATGAGTATTATTGCTATGAATGTTCATGTATATGAAAGATATATCGACATATGTTTTAAATTGTTTTGCATATATAGCCAGAAGCAGAATTTCTGGGTCATGTGATAATTTTATATTAACTTTTTGAGGAATAGAGGTCTTTGTGAATGGCCGCTTGGGGCAAGCAAGGCTTATAAATCAGGTTGATAAAAATGTCTGTGGAGGCTTCAGTTTGAGGTTCTAGAATCTCAATACAACCCATCAATAAGAGAATTTGTCTCTGGTTCTCTTTTGTTGCCATTATCCTCGGCCATAGGGATAAGATTCTTTGCGTGTGTTCATAGCAATTAGGACAGCAAATCCAGTGGAATAACTGCTGGTGTCTTTTCCAAAGATGAAACAGAGCAATGTTCCTCATTGTTAGGTCATCAAACCCTTGGAGTTTTTAGAAGAATCCTCATGGATCCGAGTCCTACATAAAGATTTTTAATGTTTTATTTTAATTGATAACCTTAAAACTCTTCTGGACCATCAAGATAACCACTTTTATCCAAGGACTACCTTGTGATTACAGAATCCAATGTGTTTAGGAGAATGATGTAGCACAGGAGAATTGCCTTTGGATCCAATTGCCATTGGATAATGAGATTGCCTACATAGACAGTTCAGTGCTGTTATGACATAATGCATGAGTACAGTTTTGGAAAATGGCGGGGAAACTCCTTTGCCCCGCAGAGTATAGGCAGCACAGACTCAAAATAGCTTCTGCCCCAAACATCTAGACTAGAGTCACACAGTATAGAGTGGTTTTGCTTCAATAAATCATCACCTGTCCCATTGCTTTTGTGTTGTTTCTTTGAGTTGTATTATTTTATACCTTTGTTTATATATAATATATAATAGCTTTGTACAAGTATAAAGAATTTGCTTAAATATTTTTTTGAAAACAACTAACATTTAAAAATAATGCAGGAGGCCTTTAAAAAAGGTCTAATTTATTAAATTTGAGAAATAATTATGAAGATTGTTACTGACCTATAATATCTGTTTCTATTAAAACTCATAAGTTAAGGAAAAAAGAAGTTGGGATTGTTATTTTCATATTCATCAATTTTTATGGGGGAATAAACTCCTAAGGTCTGGAAAATTATCCTTTATCTATTGAACACATCAGGGATTTCCCATGTGTGTCCTGAAGGGATTTCCCATGTGTGTCCTGAAGGGATTTCCCATGTGTGTCCTTATAGGTCCTATAAGTGATGAAGTTAGGTGGATATATTTCTTTGGTATTAAAAAAAACCCTCAACAGTGTTAAGTTGATGGTAAATGTACCTGCTGTCCACTTTCAGTGGTACAGAGACAGTGAAGGGTACAAGGTGCCGTGGTGAGCAGGGCATATATAGCCCATCAAAAGGAGGAAGCTACTAGCAAACATTTTCAATGGAAAAGTTGGTTCAGTGTTCCCAGATCTTAGGCAATGTTTTAAATGGAAGCTAGACAAATTGAGATTCTTTTCTGTAAAGTATATATTTTTAAATTTTATTTAAATTTTAGTTAGCTAACATCCAGTGCAATATTGGTTTCATGAGTAGAATTCAGTGATTCATCACTTACATACAACACCCAGTGCTCATCACGATGCCCTCCTTAATGCCCATCACCGGTCTAGCCCATTCCCCACCCACCTCCCTCCATCAACCCTCAGTTTGTTCTCTATTGTAAAGAATCTCTTGTGGTTTCCCTCTCTTCTCTTTGCCCCACCCTTTCCATGTATTCATCTGCTTTGTTTCTTAAATTCCACAAATGAGTGCAACATACAGTATTTGTCTTTCTCTGATTGACTTGTTTCGCTTAGCATAATACACTCTAGCTCCATCCATGTTGTTGCAAATGGCAAGATTTCTTTTTCTGATGGCTAATATTCCATTATGTATATATACCACATCTTCTTTATCCATTCATCAGTCTATGGACATTTGGGCTCTCTCCATTGTTTGGCCATTGTTGATAATGCTTTTATAAATACTGGGGTGTGTGTACCCCTTCAAATCTGTATTTTTGTAACCTTTGTATAAATACCTAATAGTTCAATTGCTGAATCATAGGGCAGTCCTATTTTTACTTTTTTGAGGAAGCTCCATACTGTTCTCCAGAGTGGCTGCACCAGTGTGCATTCCTAATAGCGCAAGAGGGTTCCCTTTTCTCTGTATCCTCACCAGCACCTATTTCTTGTGTTGTTAATTTTAGTCATTCTGGGGCGCTTGGGTGGTTCAGTTGGTTAAGTGTCTGACTTCAGCTGTGGTCATGATCTCATGGCCCGTGAGTTCCAGCCCAACATCGGGCTCTGTACTGACAGCTCAGAGCCTGGAGCCTGCTTCGGATTCTGTCTCCGTGTCTCTCTGCCCTTCCCCTGCTCATGCTCTGTCTCTGTCTCTCTCAAAAATAAATAAAAGTTAAAAAATTAATGTTAGCCATTCTGACAGGTGTGAGGTGGTATCTCATTGTAGTTTTGATTTGTATTTCCCTGATGATGACTGATTCCACCAAACTCTTAAAGAACTCTTAATAACTATTCTTCTCAAACTGTTCCAAAAAATAGAAATGGAAGGAAAACTTCCAAACTCATTCTATGAAGCCATCGGTATCTTGATTCTAAAACCAGACAAAAACCCCACTAACAAGGAGAATTACAGGCCACTATCCCTGATGAACATGGATGCACAAATTCTCAACCAGACCCTAGCAAATTGAATCCAATAGTACATTAGAAGAATTATTCACCATGATCAAGTGGGATTTATTCTCGGGCTGCAGGGCTGGTTCAATATTCACAAATCAATCAACCTGATACACCACATTAATAAAAGAAAGGATAAGAACCATATGATCCTGTCAATAGATACAGAAAAAGCATCTGACAAAATACAGCAACTGTTCTTGATAAAAACCTTCAACAAAGTGGGGATAGATGGAACATACCTCAACATCATAAAGGCCATATATGAAAGACCCACAGCTAATATCATGTTCAATGGGGAAAAAACTGAGAGCTTTCCCCTGGAGTCAGGAACAAGACAAGGATGTCCACTCTCGTGGTTACTATTTAACATAGCGCTGGAAGTCTTAGCTTCAGCAATTGGACAACAAAAAAGAAATACGTGTGTTTATTTGTCAAGCATTTTGGTTTAAGAAAATATGTATTTTTAACATTGTGGGTCTTGTGCAGAAGAGATCCACCTGGGGCTGTAACCTCCAAGTAAATGTTCATCTTCTCACGAAATTTGGGCTGTCCACAACATCACCATTTGAATGTACCAAAACTGATTTGTTAAAAAACAAAAGTGACAGAGGGAGTCAGAGGTACAAATCAGCCCTCAGGTTGCCTTCCTGAATTCCCTCAGACTAGGGCAGACGTTTTCAAATGCTTTGTAAATGATCTGTTCTACCTTTAGTACCTGTTAATACCACGTGTTGGAGTTCAAGTTTCTTTACGTGGGGCTGAATGGTACTTCGATTGTATGATTTTTTAAATTAGTAAATGTGACAGTGTGTTCAAAGGGCTCAGTCCAATGCATACCATTGCATGCCATATTGCAGGGGTCCAGTCTATCCGTTACCTATTCCAAAAGTTAGTAGCTTTAAACAACAACTGTTTTCTTTGCACATGACTGTGTGAGTCCGCAATTTGGGCTGGAATCTCCTGGATGATTCTTCTGCTCGTTATCCTGAGATCACTTCTGTGGATTCAGTCTCCTGTATCGTTTCAAATGGCCACATTTTTGATGCTGGGTATTCACTGACCTTTCTCAGATAATTAAGTTGACCAGCCCAAACTAAATGATTGAATAAAGGAAGCAAGAATGTTTGAGTGGAGTCTGGAAGGCTTATGCTTAGGGAGTCCTGTTATGCCACTTCTCCCACTTTGGCCAACAGAGCTTTTTTTATATTGTCTGGAGAAGCCAAGGGCAGTGTTCCCCAGGAGGTGATGGCTGGAATTAACTGGTGTAGATGAAGAAGAAATTAAAAATGGTTTACCTGTGTTGAGCACTCAATATGAGACACAATGACTCTGCGATTTGTGTGGATCATCTCAGTTCATTCTCAGAATAATCCTAGAAAGAAGGTATTAATTATCATTTTTTTCTAATGTAAGAGATCAAGAAACTGAGGCGCAAAGACTCCCAAAGTCACATGACCTGTAAATGAAAAAGCTAAGGTTTGATCCCAAGTAATCTGACTTGAGTCATCCCTTAATCATTTTATAATGATCCAGCGGATGGTTGGGAGATGGCAGAAGGTCACATGTGCCAGTAAGTGGGGAAAGCCTTTGCAGACTCTTGGATGTTAAGAGGCAAGGCAAGGAGAGGGGGCACTTAAGGGAGTTGGAGGTAACAGGAAATGGGTGGAGAGAGGTTTGGAACACGGATGGATCCTGGTTAGAACTGGAAGTACTCTACACACCACTCGGAGGACTTTGGTTTTCATCAAAAGTTTCTTTAAGCAGAGAAAGGGGAAGGGTTCATGCTTGGCCACAGGAATAGGGGGTTTTCCAGGGTCTGGATGTTTGCTGTTTGGTCTCGTGCTCTGGATACTGTGGTTACAGCATCTTTGGCATCAGAGGTCGACTGCACTAGATGATGTTACATAATCCCCTGGTCTTGTTTCTTTGCCTTTCAGTGCCGAGTTCCACGCCGATCAAGTCAGATTACTTAACGTGCTGCTCTGTAGCAGTAAAAATCTGACTGAAAGACTATTCATGCCTTGGTTGCTTTATCCCATTCACAAATAGCTTGTTTTTGAGTACGTTTTTCAAAGAAGGAATTGAACATTTGGAAACTTTAACATTTAGAAAATGTCATGGGTCATGAGTCGCAAATAGTATGTAAACGGCTGTTAGGAATCTGAACACATTTCTTTCTCAGGTTAAAAAGGGTAAGTGAAGAAACAACCCCAAAACTAGGGATGACGGAGGAGGCAGGGGCCCAGCCAAGACCTGAAATCTTTTAAGCATTTGTGAGTCAACAGAAGAATAGCCTCTTTGAGGGAAAGCACTCAATTTCCCAGGGAGAGGAAACAACACACAAGTATCCACCAATTAGTGCCAGGCTGTCCTACTTTGAAAATACTGAATGCTGATGTAATTGTAAATACATTCGCAGTCACGCTTTTCTTGGACCAGCAGCAGCCTGATTGTTGGAATGCCCCCCTTCTGGAATTTCCAAGCTATGGGAGCCCTGCTTCAGTTTCTGTCTGTTTTCCTACCATGTGGCTAAATTCAAAGAAGACTATGTAAAGAATTAGAGGAAGTTCTGTACCCAGTAGTGCTAAAAGTTGGCACTGTACGATGATGCGGGTCCAGGTCAGAACAACTATTCTGGACAAACTTTAGATGTTATACAAAATCCTCCTTCGAGTAAGAAAGTCATAAACCAACAATCGTCCCTGACAACGGACGGACAGAGGACAGAGGGAGAAAGAGACAGCATCTGCTAAGCCGGGGGGTTATTTAGCAACCCAGCAGACAAGCTGTGTCACCAGGGGCGCCTCAGGCTTTGGAGCTAGCAGAGGTCTAGAAAATAAAGCTCTGTCCAGCGTGCCACCTGGGTGTGTGATTTGGACATGTTGTCAAGATTATACTCCGTGGTTGGAGAAGATTCGGCCCCATCTGCTCAGCTCCAGGTAGGAGGCCTAGCCAAGCGCTGAATAATGAGTCAAGTGAGGGTGAGGCTGGGCGGTTGAGGAATGGGAGCGGATGGCATCTGCAAGGCAGAGTCAGTGCTGGAGGAGGGGGAAGGGAACACTTGTGCCAGCTGGGTGAAACCATATTCGTAGGGGGAAGGGGACACGTGTGGAGCTGGAAGAAACCACATTCATAGGGGGGAAGGGGACACGTGTGTCAGCTGGGTGAAACCATATTCGTAGGGGGAAGGGGACACGTGTGTCAGCTGGACCAAACCATATTCGTAGGGGGAAGGGGATACATGTGGAGCTGGAAGAAACCATATTTGTAGGAGGGAGGGGACATGTGTGGAACTGGAAGAAACCATATTCGTAGGGGGAAGGGGACATGTTTGCCAGCTGGGTGAAACCATATTTGTAGAGGGAAGGAGACACCTGTGGAGCTGGGAGAAACCATATTCATAGGGGGAAGGGGACACGTGTGGAGCTGGAAGAAACCATATTCATAGAAGGAAGGGGACACGTGTGGAGCTGGAGGAAACCATATTCATAGGGGGAAGGGGACACATGTGCCAGTGAGACGAAACCATATTTGTGGGCTCGGACCGCCATAAGAGCTTCAGCTGCAAACATTTTCCGGCCATTGTCTCTTTCAGTAATTTTTCCCATATCTTCACCATTCTCCCCTGTGTCGTGCCATGTGCGTTAGACATATATTGAACAACCCCACAGCTCTCCTGGTGTTTTTACTTGTCTTTCATATTTTCTATCTTATGTATCTCTATAGCTCCCTGTTATGTATATAGATACATCTATATATAGTCTATGAGACATTTATAGGTATATTGATATAGATATTTCTCATTTCTGCTGTATGTATATATACAATATTATAAGTACTAATACTATAATAACATACTAATAACATAGGGTAATACTAAATATACTAATATATATGCAGTACTATAATACTATATATATATAATACTTTCTCATGCTGTTATATACAACATTATATGTACTAATACTATAATAACATACTAATAACATACTATAACATATTATAGGATAATACTGTATATACTAATATATACTAATAATACTATATATACTAATATATATGCAATACTATCACACTATATATATATATATAATACTTTCTCTTGCTATTATATACAATATTATAGGTACTAATACTATAATAATGTACTAATAACATAGGTTGCTACTATATATATAATATGTATGCAATACTATAATACCATGTTTATACTATATATAAACTATATGTATATATTATATAGTCTATTATGTATAATAAATATATAGAAAATATATACAACAAAAATATATATGTATATGGTATTTTGTGTATATTTTATCGTCTATTATATAATAAATATAGCACTATGTATATATCTTATAGTCTATTATATATATATATATTTTAAATGACTTTTTTAAATAAATTTTTTAATGTTTATTGTTTTTGAGAGGAGAGAGACAGAGGGAACATGAGCGGGGGAGCGGCAGAGACAGAAGGAGACACAGAATGTGAAGCAGGCTCCAGGTTCTGAGCCGTCAGCACTGAGCCCAATGTGGGGCCCAAACTCATGAGCCAGGAGATCATGACCTGAAGTTGGAAACTTAACTGACTGAGCCACCCAGGTGCCCCTGTATATATTGAAAATATATGAATAATATATTCATATATATAAATAATAATATATTCATATATATACTATATATTATATACATATATAATATATTCTATTATATTTATATATTATATAAAAAATATATAAATATATACAAACATATATATATATATATATATATATATACATACATACAAACATATATATATATATAAAGTATTTGGAGGATTTTTCCAATTTTAAATTCCAATTCACTGATTCTCTCTTGAACTAAGTCTAATATGGTATTTGCTCTTACTACATATATTATTTTGCTGCCTTATTTCAGTGGCTTTACCTTTATTTTTTTTAAGTTTATTGTATTTATTTTGAGAGAGACAGAGAGAGGGCAGTGAAGGGGCAGAGAGAGAGAGAGAAAGAGAAATCCCAAGCAGGCTCCTCACTGTCAGTGCAGAGCCTGATGCGGGGCTCAAACTCACGAACCAGCATAAGATCATGACTTGAACCGCAATCGAGAGTCAGGCACTTAACCCACTGAGCCACCCTGGCTTTATCTTTCAATTCCAGCATTTTCATTTGGTTTTATTTACTTACATTTATGCCATGTTTGAAATTTACTTAACACTGTTTTCTTTGCAAAATTGCTCATCCCTTCTATTTCTGAATTCTAGGTGTACTTACCTTCAAGTCCTTTCATTTTGCTTTGTAAGTTCTCCTGGTGGCACCTGACTTGTTTCCGAGTGCGCTTTCATGGCAGTTCCTGTGCGTTGACCCTTTGTCCTTGGCGGCCTGAGTGGCGGGTGTTTTCTCTGCTTCCGGTGACTCTGCAGTTTCCCAGCTTCTTCTGCTGCCTTACTTAGTCCTGCATTTCACAGCAGAGGGTTTGTGTCTTCGGTGCGCCCTGCCGGCTTCTGTTCTGTGCTGGCACGATTCAAACGAAGTTCTTGTTTATAGGGCTGCTTCTCTTTCCTCCCTAAGACACAAAAAAGTGGCATTCGAGCTATCGGGTGAAGTTAACTCAGGTCCAGTTCTGTAACGGGAACCTGGTCCAAGAGCCTCAGTGCAGGCAGGGTTGACCCGGCTTTCTTTCCCACTTGGGTCGAATTTGGCTTCTTTTCCTTCATGGCCTCTTAAGGCTTTATTGCACAGTTGTTTCCAGTCTCTTCCGTGGGATTGCAGGGCCTCACTGGCCACCTCCACCAGCACTCGCCCCCCGCCCCCCCCCCCCCCGGGGTTACTCCCTACTGCTGGCTTTCCTTCTGGCTGTGAGAAGGGCTCCGTGTCTTTGATTCATTAGGAAGAAAACAATGGCACAATTTTGCACTGACACATGGAGACGCGGGTTAGGAATTCTGTCTGTCTTCTTTGACCAGAAGTCTTCACTCTGCTTTTATGGCTCCACAGTGAGATCTCTCACCTCCACCAGACCTCTCCAGCTTGGCCTTCCCTCTGGGTTTCAAGGTGAATTGCAGCAACTTTTCTACTTCCCAGCTTTGTGGCCGGGTGCCAGTTACTTTCTCTCTGAGATACTCTGCGCTTTTGGAGACCAGGGACTGATAATACTTTGCGTTGGTGTCAGGATTTGGAAAAATAAAAGTGTGTGAAGTGCTGATTAATATTAAGTGTTGAGTAGATGATGTTTATAATCATGATATAATTGTGTGCTGTGAGCCTGAAAGAGTTAAATGAGACCCATTGTTCATGGCTGTGGATAAATGATAAGAAGATTCTATAAGGCAAGAAAGAGCTTTGCAAGCTGGAAAGTCCCACTCCCATTTGGGGGAAGCTTTTATGGATTGAAATGTGTCCCCAAAAGATATATTGAAGTCGTAACTCCCAGCACCTCAGATTGCAACCTTATTTGGGAACGGGGTCTACACAGGGATAATTAAGTCAAATGAGGTCATGAGGGTGGACCCTAATCCAACATGACTGGTATCCTTATGAGAAGGGGAACTTTGGACACAGAGACAGACATACAGAGGGAGGACGACACACAGACACATGGGGAGAATGACAGTGGAGTCAGGACTGGGTGACACATCCACAAGCCAAGAAACACCTGAGGCACTAGAAGTGAGGACGGAGATGGGGCCAGATCCTTCCCTGGTGCCTTAGGGGGAGCCCAGCTCTGCCAGCAGACTTCTAGAACTGTGAAATAGAAATGTCTGTTGTTCCAAGTCACCCTGTCGGTGCCGCTTTGTTAGGGCAGTCATAGGAAATGAACACAGGAGGTTATGACGATAGTTGTCCTTGTTGGAACTGGATAGCCCCTGCCATTTTTGCCACATTCCCATATGCCACACACTCCAGTCATGACCCACTCCCAGGATGCTTTCTCGGGCTCCTTTCTGTGGTCCTCAAATGCCCTCCCCCTCCCCCAATCTCGTAGACTTGGCGGGATGTTCCCCATTGATTCCAGAATATTCTTCCTGGACTAATCCCTTCCCACAGGGGAAGTTAGGTGCTTTTGTCCCCACTCTGTTTCTTAGCTCTGACCACACCACACTCTGGATTTTGACATTTGTCGTCCCTCTGACGCGCTGTACTGTGAGCTCATAGAAGGCAGAGCTGTCTCATCGATCTGTTTTCCCTCATGGATGAGTAAGGAGGAAGTAAAGGTTTCTTGGATTTAAATTAATGTTACAACCTACATCCCCAGAGCGTGCCAAACGAAAGCTTGCCTTTCTCAGAATGCAAGCGCAGAATAATCTATCTGTGTGTTAAATGCCATAGCTCACCTGGAACCAGAGAAAAAGACAAATTTTGGAACACTTTTTATTGGGAGGAGATAAGTATTTGGACTGCAGCCTGATTTGTAGGGCAGGCATCCAGACAGTATTCGCTGGTGCCTCACCGTTAAAATATGGGGTAAAATATGTATATTGCTTTGGAAATAATCACTGTCTCCAGACCCTCCAAGTGACCCCTATTCCATGGTCCTATGCTGGGCCTCCCTGACTCCTCTCAGGACCATCATCCAAGCATGAACCCAGCCCAGGGGAGGGCCTTCTGCTGGCCTAAGGCCTCTGTGGTTTTGTTTGGTCTCATGCTTAAGCAATGATGACCTATGTTGAATAGAAGTCCTGTCTTTATGTCTCTTAGTTTGGTTTCCCTGATAACCTCGAGGAGTATCGCTCTCTAGGAGGGGGCTGGCTGTCATTTTCTGTGACCGTGTAGCCCACTGGAATGGTTGGATGTGACCTGCATTGGCTGCTGGTTTATCACAGGCCAGGCTCTCTTTGCTCAGAGGCGGAAGCCCATTTGATTGTGACCTGTCCCACATCTGGTTCTCACTGACCTCCCCAGACCTGACAGGTGCCCTTTGCCTTTGAGCAGGATGTCTCCCCTGACAGACGGACGGACAGACAGAGGCAGCTGTTTGTGTAAGAGAGCTTTATCAACCTTGCCCTTGGATCAGTGGTTGCCATCGGTCTGATCTCAGCTGCGTTCTCTCTCTCTCCACCTTTGCTCACGTCCCAAAGCCTCGCCTTTCAGACACAGGCCTGGAGCCCAGAGCACCCGTTTCAGCGGAGGGGGACCTGTGGGAAAAGTGAGCGCCAGCCTTCAGCAGCTGTGATCACCACTAATTAGGCTCATGCTTTGTTCTCACTTCTCGAAACAGAAAAGTCAATAAAGGTTCTGTGGCACCTGTAATAGAGATTAAATGACTACAAACAGCCTTTGCCTGATTTGGAGGCGGAGACTGTTGTGGGTGTCCGTTGCACACGCAGCTCCACGGGGCCGCACGCTCACGGTTTAGGTGTGATGGTTTTAGGTGTCCCTCTTCCCCGGAATCCTCTCTTCTGATGGGATCGTCCATGCATTGGACATTCTCCTCCATGCACTGTCATGCCTGTGCTCAGCCGCGTCCCCGTGTCATGCGGTTTGTCCCCACCTCGCGGGCCCGAATGCGCTGTCCCCTCTGCCCGGATTGCTCTTCAGTTTGCTCACTGTGCTCGTTCACTTTCTGCTCAAGGTTACCACATCGGAAAAGCCTTTCTTCATCATAGATCCTTCTCCCCAGTGCTCACCACTGTGCGTCCCCTTGATGGGGAAGCAGTTTGCTTCCTGTGCGCCCCCCCCACACACACACACACTTGGAAGATGCCAGATCTTAGGGGGTTCTCAGAGATGTTTAGTAAAGGAATGGTGCTGCACCTCCCAGGAGGTGACTCTTGCAAACATAGAAAGGGAGCTAACATGGTCAGGGGTGAGAAGAGGGTCGGCAGAGGAGAAGCTGGAGTCTGACGCCAGGATTTCTAGGGGTTGGCGAGGGGAGAGCCATCACCACCAAGACTGAGTGTTTTCCCCATCAGGGGTCTCCAGCTGAAAGACCATAAATAATAGGGAGAGGGGCTACTCCGAGTCACCCACAGTGGCCCACAGCGAGAGAGAGAGTGAGAGTGAGTGTGAGAGAGAAAGCCATGGCAAGACGGGCCAGACCCAGGCAGTGGGAAGCCAGCCGATGGTGATGCCAGTCTGGTAAGCAATGCCCCGCTCTCCTTGGTTCTTCTCCTGGCCTCTGCTCCCGCCCACAGAGGGATTTGGCAACAGTAGGAGGGGCGCCCAGGTGGCTCAGTTGGTTAAGCATCCCACTCTTGGTTTCCGCTCAGGTCATGATCTCACGGTTGGTAGGTTCGAGCCCCACATTGGGCTTTGCGACTTTGGTGTGGAACCTGCTTAGGAGTCTTCCTCTCCCTCTCCCTCTCTGCCCCTCCCCTGCACTCTTAAAAAAAAAAAAAAAGAAAGAAAGAAACAGTGGGAGGAGGTGATGGTAAGCACTAGAGAAAGAGAATTCCAACTGTGCCCTCAATCCTAGAGGGCACAGCGTCCCTGGCACAGAACCTCCCTGGGGGAGGGAAGCCACCAGTCCTGCATATTTAATTATCTAGCTACACTGTTCATAAACTCTCCACTTTTGCCTTTTTTTTTTTTTTGTGCCCCATGGTGGTTTCTTTCCCTGTAACCATACGGTTTTGACTAATGTTTCCTGTGTGCCCTCCTAAAAAATTTGTGGCTGTGTTAAAAGTGCTTGACATAATCTTTTCCATATTACAACCCCAGATGCCAGGAATGATGATTTACTCCTCGACATTAGAACTATGAAATATCTGCTCACAGGACTAGTCTCAGGGCCAGTGCGAGTTACAGGGGGAGAAATATTGCTTACCATCCGTCTCCTTTGATGAGTTGCAGCACTAATGATGCCTGGCTCTTCCTGAATGCCTCCTACCCACCAAGTAGTATGACGAGCACTTTACAAGGCTCTGTTGATACATCGTGACAGCATAAAAGGTGCGTGTTAGCATTATATTTTATTCACTATTTAAACGAGGATGGATAAGTAATTGACTAATCTATACTTTGTTTTAATTTTAGTTATTATTATTATTTTTGACTGGTCTAAGATAGCAAAGCTAGCAAGTGACAGAGATCTAATTCAAACTGAGCTAGTTTGATTCTAGAGCCCATTAAAAATATCCCAACTCCTTGGGGCGCCTGCGTGGCTCAGTCAGTTAAGCGGCTGACATAGGCTCAGGTCATGATCTCGTGATTCGTGGGTTTGAGCTCTGAGTTGGGCTCCGTGCCGCCAGCTCGGAGCCTGGAGCCTGCTTCGGATTCTGTGTCTCCCTCTCTCTGCCCCTCCCTGTTCACACTCTCTCTCTCTCTGTCAAAAATAAGTAAACATAAAAAAAAATTTTTTTAAATGTACAACACTCTTAAAAGAAGACATAAGTGAGGGGCACCTGGACGGCTCAGTCGGTTGAGCGTCCAACTTCGGCTCAGATCATGATATCGTGGTTTGTGGGTTCGAGCCCTGCATCGGGCTCTGTGCTGACAGCTCGGAGCCTGGAGCCTGCTTCAGATTCTGTGTCTCCCTCTCTCTCTGCCCCTCCCCTACTTTTGTTCTGTCTCTCTCTCTTTCTCTCTCTCTCTCAAAAATAAATAAACATTAAAAAAAAAAAAAAGTAAGTGCTTGGTAATTCAAGGATTCCTCCCATCTATTCCTGCCTCCGAACTCTGCACTCTTACCACTGTTCAGAGGAGATCCCGAGTCAACCTGCCACCAAGGGACTCGGGCTGCAAGGTGAAGGGGGAGGAGCATGGAAATTACATTTGACCACCTCCTATTTGTCCTTCAGGTGACGCTTCCGGGGAGACCAAACTAAAGCAATCGAATTTTTTTTAGCTCCCTTTTCACTTAGCCAACCATCAGTTTCTGGGTCAATTCTGACTTCTTGCATGTGTATCTTTTATCTTTGTCATTTTCCCCAGAGAAATTATTATGATTTGTCTTTTCAGAAAGAGCTATTAATGTCAGTCTGCAGCAAAAACATAATTAAATAGAAACATTTCAAGAAATGTCACAACTGATTATAGTTCTAATTGTGCTTGTTCCCAAGTTTAGCACGACACAGCACAGTCCTGGGGAGAAACAAACCGTACATTATTGTATTTACGACATGCATTACAGCACAGAATGGCATAGCGAATTCTTATGACAGGCATAAAAGAATTCTTCAGAAATACCGCTCTGTTTCGTGCCAAATTTAGTGATAATTTACAGCTGTCTGAACATCCCCACCTGCTGGGAATCCGCTCAGGTCCTCGAGGTTTTACGGATTCCCGGTGGAGGGTTTGGAAGGACAGCTTTTACCTGTGGGGAGACTGTGACTCTTCCACCGCATCCTTCATTACAGCAATGCAGAAATCTAGAAACAGCCCCCGCCAAGACTTGCCTGAGGTCACACAAAAGCCTACCCCTTTTCCCCATGTGCTGGGAGGTGGCTGAGACATCTGGTCTGACGCCCAGCTTCCTCCATCTCTCATGGGAAGGGGCAGCTCTGAGGACACCCATGTGCGGTGGGCGCGCAGGGTTCCCATCTGTGCCTGGGTTGACTTAAGATCAACATTATTGTAACCATAGGTTTAGTTACAAATAATAAAGCCAAGAAAATAATAACAATGCTATAGCCACTGTCCCACGAGTTCAGGGATTGGGGTCTTTGCTTCCTCATTTAAAATGTGACCATAGTGATGGTGATTAATAGCTCATTTTTTTCTGTGATTCCCTAAACTACCCTATCACACCTTGGTTTTCTTCTAGTACATCCAATCCCCTCGTTGCAGTTCTGTAGAGATAAAGCACCAGTTACATTTGGAGGCTCAGGAAGAGCATGAGATTTTTCCAAGGGCCCACGGCTGCTGAGAAAAGCTAAGTGTTTGATTGTGTATGACGTGCCAGGCCTGCTCTGAGCACCGTGCATCTTGGGCTCCTCTTACAGACCTCTATGGCCATTACCGTAGTCCCCCTCCTTTACGAAGGAGAATCCCGGGGCACAGGGGAGTGACGTGGTTTCTCACGAATCTCACAGAGTTGTCTCCTAAAACTGAATGTTAATTCTCAATATTTTTGCATGAATTGGATGACACAAATTTGGGAGCGCCATTTTGGGCCGCCCAGCATTCAGGCGCACGGTGCTCGATGCTGACTCTTAGTGGTGCTTTGAGAAGCCACCTCTGTCCCCCTGCCATGCGTTACCCATAGGACTGCCCCTTCCTGTTGTGCCAGCAGATGGGACTGTGGTCCATGCTGGGACACTCAGACCATCCTTGGAATTTGGGTGGCCTTTGTGCCACCCAAGGATGATTACGACAAATACACCCCAATGATGGTGATGTGAATAAAGATTTCACAACCTCTGTTGCACCACATCCCAGAAATGCCCTGGGTCCAGTCCTTTCTTCTATTCTCTTATCTCCCAATGCATCGCGGTGCTTACCGTAGGCCAGGGACTATTTGGAATGCCTCCCATATGCAACTCATTTGGCCCTAGCTCCACCTTTTCCTTTTGAAGCCTACCTTCATTTTTGAATGTATTTTTTGGATTAAATTTATTTTCGGAGAGAGAGAGTGCACAAGTGGGGGAGAGGGGCAGAGGGGAACAGAGAGACAGAGAGAGAGAAAGAGAGAGAGAGAGAATCTTAAGCAGGCTCCACGCTCAGTATGGAACCTGATGCGGGGCTTGATTCCACCACCCTGGGATCATGACCTGAGCTGCAATCAAGAGTTGGACCCTCAACCATCTGAGCCACCCAGGTGCCTGCCTTCATCTGAGACCTGAGACCTGCCTTCATCTCTGAACAGACTCTTATCTTCCCAGTGGTCCCCATGTAACTTTTTCCTTTACATTTGCCAGAGTGGATTTTTATTGCTGGCACCCAACACTTCGGCTTTAAAGCTAAATACACCACTGGCACACAGAAACTGACAAATAAATGGTAGTGCCCTTGTCCTTACCCCCGCCGTGTAAGCAACCATGAGACAGAGTCACAGAATGGGAAGGAAACGAGATCCCCTGATAGGAGAGTCGTAGATTCGTAGAGCTGACTAAGGATGTAAACACCATCTAAGCACACTCTACCTTTACCTTGGGGTCCAGGGAGGGGAAGTGAGCTCCCCGTGGCCACTGCCTTATTCCAGTGGTCCCTGTATGGGATGTGGAGTGTAGACGAGAATTTGTTTTAGTTTGCTGCTTCATCAACTCGGTTAGGCTTGAATTGGTTTGGCTAATTCTGCTTATGTGAGGTTGGGAGAAGGAACCCCGCTCAATGAAAGAAATTAATCACATGAAATTGTCATTTAAAGTTGCGCTATATAGTCGGGAGATGACTGGGCTCAGTTTGCATCTCGGTGCCCCCCACCCCCGGCCAGGACTAACTTACCAGTTGATTTGGGGTAACTAACATCCTCTCCCTGCATGGCAGTCCCTTCATCTGCAAAATGAAAGCGTTTGCTGCGACCATCTCAAAGGTCTCACCTTCTAATCTCTAATATCATGATCTTATTATTTCAATTTCAAGAAATAGGTACATTAGAGTAGCAGGGATCAATGTGATTTACCACGGATCTGGCAGACTTCAGCATCTTGCATTTCACAAATCCCTCCTACATAAACCTCATCATTAGTTCCGTATTACCCTTGTGAGAATTATCCTTTCCCTTTTAAAGGGACACGGAGTGAATTTAATCAGAGCCTACCGCGTGCTGAGTGCAGCGCTCTTAGATCAATGCAGTGAGTCAGACGCACTTAGGTTTCCATCGTAGCTCGACCAGGTAACAGCCTTGCTGTCACTGTCCCCTTGAGAGCTGCAACGAGCAGGTGATCATACACGTGCCCGAGAGCCTTTGAGAGGACACACAGGATACGTGAATCTGTCTAGCATACAATATGGTTCATTTGTTCCCTCCGTCAATAATAGTTATTATCCTCGTGCCTAAACAACTGACGATGTGATTGCAGTCTACGAAATAATAGAAACTTGTGAATCTTTAGGGCTTGTATGTTTTCTTTTAAACATACAGCATCTAAGAGAAGAGAAATCAGGAGGCCTGGGGAAGAGGAGTGTGAGCGTGTGCCTCTGTGTTTCACACCGACACACACCACGGAGCATCTGCCACAGAAGAGGCGCTAAAAAACCTAGTGGGTGGGATATGCTGGCCATGGTTGCCCTTAACGGCCCCAGTACTTCCGTAGTGGGTCAGAAACAGAGTAGCCGTGCTGTCAGGAATGAATGCAAGGAGCATTTTACCACTCCAGCAGGAGTGTCCCCTTGCAAGGGCGGATCGGGCTATACCTGCTGCTAAATTCTTTTTTTTTTTTTTTAATTTTTAATGTTTATTTAATTTTGGGGGAGAGAGAGAGGGAGAAAGAGACAGAGCGCAAGCAAGGGAGGGGCAGAGAGAGAGGGAGACATAGAATCCAAAGCAGGCTCCAGGTTCTGAGCTGTCAGCACAGAGCCAGATACGGGGTTCGAACCCACAAACCGTGAGATTATGACCTGAGCTGAAGTCGGACGCTTAACTGACTCAGCCACCCGGGTGCCCCACCTGCTGCTAAATTCTTAATCTGTCAGGATGAGAAACCAATATGGAGCCTAAGATATGGTACAATCACCACGGGAGCCCAATGAGCCACTCAGTAGCAAGCCGATTATATTCGTCTTATGGACCATTGTAAAGTTTTACTTAAAAAAAAAGTATACAGATTATGAAAAAAAAAAAAAAGTCTTATCTCTGAGAAAAAAGAAACAATTGATAAATTGGATTACACTAAAAGGAAACATTTCTGTTCTTTGAAGGATGTAAATAATTAAATAAAATGCCACATCAGGGGCCCCTGGGTGGCTCAATCAGTTAAGTGTCTGACTTCAACTCAGGTCCTGATCTCATGGTTCGTGGGTTTGAGCCCCACATTGGGCTATGTGCTGGTGGCTCGGAGCCTGGAGCCTGCTTTGGATTCTGTGTCTCCCTTTCTGTCTGCCCCTCCCCCATTCATTCATTCTCTCTCTCTCTCTCTCTCTCTCTCTCTCTCTCTCTCTCTCTCTCAAAAATAAAACATTTAAAAGAATTTAAAAATGGCAAATCAGGGACTATGATTATATATAAAAATGTATGGATTTAACAAAAGTCTTTCATTGAAATATGTATGAAGGACAATTAGAACTTAATGGTAAGAAAGCAAATAAACCATTTATTTAAAAAATAAAAAAAAAAAGGAGAACAGTTTTACTTTACATTGGGGGAGCTAGAAAGCCTGTGCAGGGTTTGAGCAGAGAAGTCTAATAATCTGACATACATTTTACAAAGATGACTTATTGATTTGTTGAATATAGATTATTGGCAATACGTTTGAATAAAGAAAAAACAGTAAAGAGGCTATCGAAACAATTTTGGTAGAGATTCAGACTAGGATAGTAGCAGAGGAAAGATGAGCAAGTGCTTATATTCTAGATATATTTTTAAGGTAAAAGAAAGGGGATTTGTTGATGGGTTAGGTCTGGTGGTTTGAGAGTAAGAGATAAATTCAGGATGATAGGGTATTTTTTGATTTGATATTCTAGAAGAGAATTTCTATCCGCTGAGGTAGGGATCTACAGAGGTAGATTTGGGGAATAAATATAGCAGTTCAATTGTGTGTCTGTTAGGTTTGTGATGACTTTTGGACATCATTGGCGATGGTGAGTGGTCAGTTGGGTATATAGTCTGGGGTTCAGGTCAAGGTCCAAGCTGAGAATATAATCTTGGGGGACATCAACATATAGAAGATATTCAAATCCATGATATTCGATGATGTCATTGGGAGCTAGAATATAATTTTTAAAATGCAAAAGGGACAAGACCAAACATCGAGACTCATGGTACTCCAGTATTTTCAGGTTATGGAATAGAGAAAACTAAGGTAGGAAAAGTAGAATTGCCAGTGGGGTGGAAGTTAAGCTGTGTGACTTTGATGGTGGGGAAGCTAAATAAAAAAAGTGTTTGACAGAAGCGAAGTCAACTCTGTCAGATGTTGCTACATGAGGATTGCATTTAGCAAAGGGAGAGGTTGGTGATATTGACAAGGGGGTTTGTAGCGAGGGGTCAACAGCTGATCAGAGTAGGATTAAAAAAGATGGAACAGAGATGGAGCTTGATATAAGGAGCAGAGATGGGAGTTAGTTGAAGGTTGATATGGACTTGAACGTTTTTACCTTACGATAGGGAAGATGAGAGCAAGCTTTTAGGTGACATAAGTGAATTGTCCGAAATGGCAAAATAAGAATGACAGAAGACAATTGCTTCCGCAAAGTCCCTGACTCGGGGAGATAATGCAAAACATTCACGTTTCCTTTTTTTATGCCTAAATTTTGAGCACAGCCCTTTATGTCATATTAGATTTTGCAACGTGATCTTCTAACAACCCAACACAAGATAAAGCCCATGACCGGGAACCCAGCAGACGTGACACTGTGCGAGGTGCAGGCATAGCGCTTACCTCGACTGATAACATCCACGTCCTGCCTCTTGGGGGCACTTGTTCTTGGAAAGTTCCAGCTCAGCACCCAGACCCCATGTTATGAGAAGCCCAAGCACTCCCAAGTACACTGTTCTGTTCAGCAGCCGTAGCTTAGGCGCCAGCTGACAGCCAGTGTCACCTGCCAGTGTGTGGGCAAACCATCGTAGAGGCACAGGACATCAGCTTTCAGAAGGCTCCCGCCACAAACTTAGCGACGCAGCACGGAGTTCCCCATTGAACAAATCTCACCAGAGCCCAGGCAGCTCATAGACTCACAAGAAAAAGAAAAAATAAATTATGATTTTAAGCCACAAGGGCTTGCAGTGTTTTGTCACACAGCAATAGATGGCCAGGACAGAAATGGGCAGCAGACTGAAGATATATGTCGCAACAAAATCCAAAACCAGTGTGTCACGGGGTCTAGGACGGGGCCGAAGACCCCAAAGAGAAGGTAGTGGAATCAGGAAGGACAATGAGCAGATCATCACAGGGGCCTAGAAAAACATGAGACAGGCTCACGGAAAACAGAAAAAACTGGTGCTAACGGTAGTGTGGAAAATAAAATGTACAAATAGTAATATTACGTGTTTGCCTGAAAAGATTACTGGGCATCCTGCTAGAAGTACTAGATTCTTTCTTTTATTAAAAAAAAAACACATTTATTTATTTTTGAGAGACAGAGAGAGACAGAGTGCGAGCAGGGGAGGGGCAGAGAGGGAGACACAGAATCGGAAGCAGGCTCCAGGCTGTCAGCAGATGTGGGGCTCAAACCCACGAACTGCAAGATCATGACCTGAGCCGAAGTCAGACGCTTAACCAACTGACCCACCCAGGTGCCCCATAGATTTCTTTTTTTTTTTAAGCCACATATGGGAAATAGAAGGAGACGAGCTTTAAAAAAATAAAAAGAATAACTGTTAACTTTTCCCACAGAATTTCGAAGAAATAGAAAGAATCCAGGACATTCTGGGTTCACAAATAAAATCGTTTCTCACAACCAGCCATGTTAGGCAAAGAAAAGCTATCAAAAAAGAAAAAGAAAAAAAGAAGAAAAAGAAATGTCCACAGGGTAGAGATCATCTCAAGTGTGCGGTGGTGAAATTCTTTGTTAAGATTTGAGAAAAAGAAATAGAGAAAATGTTCGCAGTCCCCCTCAGCTATACAAGAAAGGCTTCTTAAGAAAGTAAAGGGTAATACTCCAGAGCGCTGTGATTCTGAGCTCAAGCCAAAAGGATATCTCAAAATGAGTTGTGTGTGACTTTTTTCTACTCAACTGAAACCTCAGTAAAACTAATTATAAGCCCATAGTGTTTATAAGATAGCAATATAGTTAGTTGCCATTGTTATTATTTTTGTTATATCATCAGAAACACTGTCTGCTTAGACAAACCTCATCAGAAACAGTCCACAATGGGAAGGATCTTAAAAATGGACTTCAGGCGGGACGCCTGGGTGGCTTAGTCGGTTGAGCGTCCTACTTTGGCTCAGGTCGTGATCTCACAGCTCGTGAGTTCGAGGCCGTGTCAGGCTCTGTGCTGACGGCTCAGAGCCTGGAGACTGCTTCGGATTCTGTGCCTCCCTCTCTGCCCCAACCCACTCACATTCTGTCTCTGTCTCTCTCAAAAATAAATAAACATAAAAAAAAAATGGACTTCAGGCAGCGTAGGGGAGGGGGCAGGCTGAGGTCCACACTCAACTTCAAACACAGGCTACTTCTTGTAGAAAGTGGATGGATGACTTCGGGGAGCCAAGAGCACCAAGCCAACCAGGGAGGGAACAGGCCTGGTCTCAGATCGAAACACTGGCAACAGGTGCCCAGCTGAATTTCGGGATCACTGTGGACCAGTAATTACAATGCACCTCCTGAATTTTGTCCCTGTGGAAGGAGTATCTATTGAAGGGATTCTTCCCCCTTGTACTTTAGACGAGAATACAGTGGATGGTTTGTGCCTTTAGGACACAGTTCCTCAGACTGTGGTAAATTGTACTCAAAAGGCTAAGTCAAAGGAGGATTACCATATCTGGGTCTGCTTTAGCTGATGCAACCCTGGGCTCTGGGGTGATGCTGTAGGGGGATGATATGAGAGTCTGGAGTTCTTGGGGGGCAGTAAGCACAATTTGCCTGTGGAAAGATATGTGAATTGTAGAAGATTGTATTTTCTAAAAATGACCCAGCAGTATCTCTCACCCTTGTACTTCTCTGCCCATCCCCTTTCAAGAGGTGGGGTTTGTTTCTCTACTCTTTTGAATCTGGACTGGCAATATGGCTTCTTTGGCCAATAGAATTCAGTGGAAATGATCATTCCCAGTTTAGACATTGCCGTTAATTGGCCCGGAGCTCCTACTTCCTTTCTCATGAATACTTACTCTTGGGACACCTTCTGTCAAAACCCAGACATCATACTGTAAGAAGAGGCCATGTGTAGGCACCCTGTTGGATGGTTCCACAATAATGACATCACTTACCAGTCTAGTGAATGAGCCATGTTGGACATCAGCCTATTTTGCACCTTCCGAGGACTCTATCCGTAGTTACTATCTAGCTGCAATCCCATGACAGAATCCAAGCGAGAATCACCAGCTGAGCCCAGTCAACTCATGAAAATTGGGACCAAAAAAAAAAAAAAAAAAGTTATTTAAGCCATTGAGAGTTGAGGCCATTGTCACACAATGATAGATAAATGAACAGCCTCTGCCGATCCATCACAGTAATGGTTAATGAGCTAACGGATGCAAAACGCCTATCTTAATACTTGATACAAAGTTGGCATTTAATTAATTAATGCTCTTTCTTCCCTTTTTTCAGTTCAGATAAAGTTGAAATAAAGCTGAGTGATATTAGGAGAACCTGAAAGTATTCACATCCTCAGTTTTTAGCTGCTGTTTGTGGTCAAGTGAAGGAAATTCTATTCAAGAAACACAACCAAAAATGAGAATATAGTTCTCTACCTTTCTTCCGCATGCAATGCCACATGATTCTGTGATTCAGCTGTGGGATCACCATCGCCTGCAATGGGTTCCTTAATGAGGTTTTCAGATAAGCATGCTCGCAGGCACTTTCAGAATCCATGGCAAATGTCGTATTCAGGGGCAAAAGACACACTGAAACAAAAAGAAAAGTACTTTATAACACAAAGGAAGCATTCAGCCCTGCGATGCATTGAAATCAATTTAGAAGTTTGGATTGAGTTTTCATTTTCTTGTTATAAGTAGGGCTTATTTATAGAATGTAAAGGACTACTTAACCCTGTGTGACAATTCAACATGAATTTCAAATGGGACCTTCTGTCTCCATGTGGGCAGGTCTCATCTCACCAACATAGCAGCGGCACGTTTTTGAGATCACAGCACTCAGTACCTAATCAATTCACCGTCCATAAAATTTTCAGAGTAGGAAGATTCAGGCTCTGAAAAACATTATTCCGAAGAAGAAGAGTCCTTTCAATTTGTAGTTCTTCCTCGGGCAAGGTCAGGAAAAGGTACCCTCATTGTTGGTAACTTCTGCCTGCTAAATAAAGCCTAAGCGTATCTGGAACAGGTTCTGTGTGTGAGAGACTCCCCAACGTTTTCCCAGCCCCAATCAGGCTCCCCCACTTTCCCAGCAGTGACGTCCGCAGTTGCTCTGTTGCTAAAACCTGAGCGAAAAGGCAGAAGGATCGCCTTTGGTGGAAATGCGGGCTGCTGGAGGTGCGGCAGGGACGTGGGAGTGTTCACGCGCTCCCCGGCAGGCCGAGCCACGAGGGGGCAGCAGAGGGCCACGCTTCGGAGCCAGGGCGGCCTGGCCAGGGGTGAATCTCCACCCTCCCCTCGCTGAGCTCCTCTTGACGTCCAGCTGGAGGAATTAATTACCGACTGGTCAGATCCAGCCTGGAAAGCCCGGAAATCCTGGTTCCTATCTCTGGCTTTGTCCACTTTCACTTGATCTTGACTCATTCGTAGGTTCCAGGCCGTCCTGGGCACCGAGTCTGCCAAACACATTTCACGGAGTCCTTTCTTAGAGTCCCTACCAGCCTAGTGTTGGGGGTAGAGTGACCCGGGGGACAGGACGCGTGCAGAGGACCAAGGCCACCTGGGTCCCGCCTTGCCTTACTGTGCTATTAGCTGCACAACCTTGTGGAAACCACCCCTGAATTCTCGATGCTCCTGGAGGCGTCCCGGTTCCTGCCACCCGCCTGCCACCCCACCTGCGTTTCCTCCGATCGGAGGCGGCAAGGATGGCCACCACCAAGTTTCTGACGACTTCATGAAGAAAAGGTGGTGAGAGGCTTACCACGCCTCTACACTCAGGGCAGAAACCCAATTCATGCCTGTACCCAGCGGGCATTTAGTAGGCACCTTCTCTGTGCCTGATGCAGGCCCTGGCAATGTGTTGGTGACCAGGCAGACAGAGGACCTGCCCAGACGGTAATTATGTTCCAGAGGGAAGGGGGAACGCACACTTTGTCAGGTGGGGATACAGGTTTACGCCGCCCGTACTTTCTTCGAAAGTAGGGTGTTCCCAGACCCAAAGATATCCTCTCTCAGGCTTTTTAAGTACCTTAGGCCACAGCTTGCTAGCGGACACACAAAGTAAATGGAGATGGGGCACAGATGCGCACACAGGGCAAAGCGCTGGCGGTTTGATGGGGAGAATCTGAGATGCTGAGATGCCGAGAGGCCGAGTGTAGTTCCAGGGAAAGACGCTGGGTGGCGCCACTCTCCCCGTTCCGGAGCTGCCTCTGCAACAGCTTTGTTGCAAAACCGACGCTGAACCCTTTTCACTTTTTGCCTTTTTTTTTCTGTACAGGCAAAAAAAAAAAAAAAAAAAAAAAAATCCTCTTTGGATTCCTTTTAATTAGTGGAAACAGGGACTAACGTAGGTGTTCTGGAAAGGTAAAGTGGCATAACGCAGTTTTTTGAAAAGCGAGGGATACCTGTCCGTGCTGTGGAGAGCAAGAAAAGGTGAGCCAGAGAGAGGGGAGGGAGATCATTCCTGCCATTGTTATCCCCCTGATTGTGACTTGAGAAAGTTGTCTATGTCATCAACCGTGATCAACACGAGGGGCATAGCAGTGCATGCGGGCTTCCCTGTTAACCCTAAACTCGCAGAGTTGACGTGGAATCGCCCCCCAACGGGAGGGCAGCGTGCAGGCGGGTGGGTGATGCAGAGAGAATCTGAGCTCAATCTGGAAGCAGTGAGTGGGGATCAGCTGGGTTTGGGGGTGTGGTGACTGAGCAGACAGAGCAGCAGGGGGCTGACGGGGGTGTGGGGAAGCTTGCGTGGGGGAGGGGCTGTGAGCAGAGGCCGGGACCAGGTGAAAGGGGCTGGCAGCTGGCGCGTGGGAGAGAGCAGGGCGGGTGCCACCGTCACTGGGCTCCCAGGCAGGGCCTGCAGCCCCTGTGCTGAGGGGTTTACCCGCATTACCTCACTGAGGGTGCATCCTGGGGGAGGGGGTCGGCCTCTGTTCCCCTCGCTTTCAGGCAGGTTGACTTTCAGCCTGCACATGATACATGGAAAAGGAAGCATCATTCACAAGGCCTGCTTAACAGGAAAATGTATCCGTGTGCGCAGGTGTGTGTGCAGGTGTCCCCAGTCTGTCCGAGCGACTCACAGTGTCCGGGTCATGCCCCCTCCCGCCACCAAGTGGCCCGAATGAGAGCCCTGGCCGTTGTTTTAAAAAAGGGCTGCTTGCGGGTCCAGCGCCGATGGCCTCAGATCAGGCCGCAGTGCGTTTTTACGAACTCCCAGGCCAGCTTGGTGCCACTGCAGAGGCCTCTGTGATATCCCTCCCCTCGCTCCCTCCTTGTTGTGCCTGATCTTCAAAGCGGCCTCTGATGCCCTGACTGCAAAGAGAATTTTAAGCAAGGAACACACTCTTGTGCAGGGGCGGGGGGGGGGGCGTGGAAGATGCTTCTGTGGGAGCAGCCAGAAGCCCCCCGGCGGGGGTGGGGGGGAGAGGCGAGCGAGGAGAGCATCGCGCAGCCTGACTGCAAACAGGAAATCGTTCGGGAGAAGTCGCATTGTCTATCGATTCCTGACCCATTTGTTTACTTGTTCATTTGTGCGCTCATTTATTAGTGTCATTTCTCATGGGCCCCAGGGACACTGAGACAAAGGGACACATTTTCTGTCCGCAGGAGCTCAGAGTCTACCCGCAGGAACAGATGGGTGAACAGACCACTGTGATGTCTGCTTGATAACAAGCTTGCAAGATTTAACCTTTCTGAGAAATGTAATCATGGAATCTTGGTAAGTTTATTTAACATGTTAGTGCCTCAGTTTGCTTAAATATAAAATGGGGGGGGATCACAGTGGTATCTCAAAGGTCTGTTATGAATATTAAACAAGACAATACAAGGAAACACTGGGCTGACTTTGTGACATAGAAGTCCTCAGGGAATATTAGCTACAATAATTTTCATTAATATTATTTGTTGACACAAATATATGTGGCAAAGTATAGAGTCACAGAAGAAATTAAATATCGCGGCTTCGTAATAACCATTTTCTCTAAGGGCAGGGGGAAGGAAGATTACAAAGCAAAGCATAGCTGTCATTCTTATTTATAAAAAATTCTGGGGGCACCTGGGTGGCTTGGTCTGAGCATCTGACTGCGGCTCAGGTGGTGATCTCACAGTTGGGCTCGTGAGTTCCAGTCCTGCATCAGGCTCTCTGCTGTCAGCACGGAGCCACTTCACATCTTCTGTCTCCCTCTCTCTTTCTCCCCTTCCCCTACTCATGCTCTAAATTCTCTCTCTCTCTCTCTCAAAAATAAATAAACGTTTTAAAAAAACCTATAGGGGCACCTCGCTGGCTCATTCAGGTCAGCCTCTGACTTTGGTTCAGGTCATGATCTCAGGGTTCGTGGGTTTGAGCCCTGAGTTGGGCCCTGTGCTAACAGCTCAGGGCCTGGAGCCTGCTTCGGATTCTGTGTCTCCCCCTCTCTCTGCCCCTTCCCCACTTGTGCTCTATCAAATATAAATAAACTTTTTTTAAAAAGTCACAAAACAGTGAGGGATGTTACAAGCTGGGTGATATATAACTAAGTCGGGCTGGATAAAAGCAGGGCTTGGGTTTCTGGAGGAAATGCCCTAGGAGGCCCGCCAGGTATGCACAGAAATAGCGGATGCTGGATCTGGAAGAGGGAACGGAAAGGAGACCACAGTTTGAACACTTACTGCATCCCACGCTCTGTGCTGGATTCTTTTTTGTGTGAACCTACTTTAATGGGAAATTAGCAACCGTGCAGAAACGTGCACAGCATGAACGCGTACCTAAGCAAGGTTTGGACGGCGAACATCGTAGGAGACTCCTGGTTCTCAACCGGTGGAGATTTTGCACCTTAGGATTTGGCAAAGTCTACAGACATTTCTGCATCCGCAGTTGTCTGAACTTAATTCAGTTGTTCCCACTGACCCGCTGTGTGACCTTGGACACGTCCCTTCAGCTCTCGGTGCCTCGTTGCTGCATCTGTAAAGCGGGATCCTGACGCTACTCTAGTCACAGACTGCTGTCACAGCAGCTGGTGTAGGGACAGCAGTTGGAACCCTGGCAGGCACACCGGAGGCGTCCTGTGTGCTCACTGTTTTACTCTGTCTGGTGTTTAGAACAACAGCAGAGGACTGTAAGTCTCCCGGGGACGGGCGGGCTTGGTTGGCTGGTCAAGGTCATCAAGTGAGTCCTGAGGGTTCAGCAAGCCAAGTGGGCGTCCTCGGTGCGTGAGGCGGGCCTGGCCTCTGCAGGGCCCGCTGCACAGAGCTCTCCCTCAGCCTGCCTGTCCTTCGGGGGGAGCGCTTGGTCTCCCTGACCGGCATCATCGCTCTCTCCAGGGCTGTGACAGATGGGGCCATTTTGACTCGTTGGGATTTTTGGCAGAAAAAGAGCAGATAACAAATTGGGTTCTGTCTGCAAATGACTCCCTATCGTGTGAGAGATTCCGACTCCCCAGTGCCATTTCTGTGGCACCAGCCAGCTCCTCTTTGCCCACAGCAGCGTGACATTTTATTATTTGACTGTCTCTCCAAGGCTACAAAGACACCTGGAGCCTAGTAGACCCTCACTACTTGGATTCCTCAGTCCCTCTCATGTTACTTTTCCCCTGTGTCGGCCACTGGCAAGACACAAGACTTCCCTCAAGCCTCCCAGACCCCCAACTCCACATGGGTGAAAAATACGCTTCGTTAGAAGGGAATGGGGGTGACGGGGCCACAGCACGTGGAGCGACACCCCATCATGAAGCTCAGGGTGAATGAATGAGGGGACCTGCCTTCTCACCCTGGCTCCGCCCACCTGAGACGGTTAACCTCATCTGCCCCCACCCGCCACCCCCTCACCCAGCTAAGGGTCACTGACTATCCGAGTGTCGGTGACCTGTTCAGGCAGTGGACGAAGAACGTGAGGGACCCCTGGGTCACACTCAGCTCTGCCACTGATTATCCACAAGGTGCTCGACATCCAGATGTCTCCTTCTCTGCATTCGCTCCCAGGAGACACTGACACCTTATCGCGCCAGGTCACGCGAACGTTAAATGAAACAGAAGGGAAGAAGGTGGGACGTTGGCTGCTCCATGGCAAGTGCCGCGGAGGTGATTGCTGTCATTAGTGTCCTTGCCGTGCTGGTGCTGGTTGTGACCCCGAGGCCTGGAGTGCTGCCCTCAGGCTGGCTGTGCCCACAGGCTCTGCTGCCCAGGAGCTTCTTGGTCTCGACCACTCGTCCCATGTAGCCCGGAGCCACCTCTACCATGAAATGGGAAGAAGAATAGTGCTCCCAGAATAGAGTTGTTATGGTGACAGTTCATGGGTCTGTTTCTGGTAGGAAAAACGAAAAATGACTCAGCTAGTTGCCCAGCCAATCCCGAGCCCTCAGTGATACTGGTTAGGATTAGGAAAATAACAAAATAACCACCATACGGGAGTGGTGAGTGCGCGCGGGTCAGCGTGGAGCCCAGGTAATTCTCATAACAGCCGTGTTTAACGGTTTGTCCCAAACCTTATTTTAATGTTTGTTTATTTTTTGAGATCGAGAGAGAGAGATGGTGTGAATGGGGGAGGAGCAGAGAGAGACAGACACACACAGAGAGAATCTGAAGCAGACTCCAGGCTCTGAGCTGTCAGCACAGAGCTCGTTGAGGGGCTCGAACCTGTGAACCGTGAGATCATGACCTGAGCTGAGGTCGGACGCTTAACCGACTGAGCCAGCCAGGTGCCCCCCAAACTTTTAAGTTGCACAGATGAGATCAAACCCTAGACAGGCTTGCAGCAGCTCTATTTCCTGTGCTGTAATACCCACTTCTGCGAAGTTTCTTTCATCCATCCCCGCCCCCCTCCCTCAGCACCACCGGGTAGGGTTCCCCATCCTCCTGACGCTTCTGTAACCCCTGGGCCGCCCGCATCACAAGCCTCGTCACTCTTCATTTTCACTGGGCTTTTTACACAGTTGGGCAGGGCTCTGTCTTGTTTCCTGTTGGATCCCCAGTTCGGGGTCCAGCGCCTGGCACAGAGGAAACATTCTGCAAAATTTGTTGACTTCCTATAAATTCAATGACATTACATTTTATCACCCAAATAGAAGCGTAATTCATATCTTGTGTGCACCCCGGGGTTCTCTCTCGAGCGCGGTATTGGGCCGTCTTCCTTGTGAAAGTGTCAGTCGTGGCACCCACTCCCTGCCAGGGTTATTAGTTATGAAGGCTTCTCATACAGATGTTAAGAGGCTGGGATCGCTGTCAAGCCCCTCCCCCAAATGACATCTTTCACAGAAGTTTGTCCTTTGAACTCAGGAGACAGACTTTCTCCAGCGCTCCATCCAAAAGGGTTTCCATAGCAACCACCACCACTTCAAAGGTGCCAGAATGTCTCCCTCCTACATCTGACTTCCTCCCTCCCTGGGTGCCATTCAGGTGACACGAGGCAGTTGGAATGAGCCCCGGGTCACCTCACCAAATGTTTCACAGCTGGCAGGAGCAGGTGCACCTATTAAATAAATTACTCAAGCTACAGAGGGGCTGGTGCATCATCTTCCTGTGACTCCAGAGAGAGGCTTGCTTTCATCAGTCTACCGTCCATGAAGAAATCCCTGAGCTTAATCAAAGGCTCATTGTCCTGGGACATTGTACATAAGAGGTACTTCTTAAACGTGGGCTGATGGGGTGAGAATACATGCAGCCATAACACATATACATACGTATGTGTATATATGTACATACAATTAATGTGATTTTCTTTACTAGTTGTTTAGCTCCTGATATTCTATGCCTGATTCAATGGGGGGTATTTTAAATTTTTTATGTTTATTTATTATTTTTGAGAGAGAGTCAGAGTGCAAGCGGGGGAGGGGCAGAAAGAGCGGGAGACTCCGAATCGGAAGCAGGCTCCGGGCTCTGAGCTGTCAGCACAGAGCCTGACGCGGGGCTCGAACTCACGAACTGTGAGGTCATGACCTGAGCAGCAGTCGGACACTTAACCAACTGAGCCACCAAGGCGCCCCCAATGGGGTTATTTTAAATGCAACATGAGGTATCACTTTCCTGTATTCAAAAGATTGAGATTGTAAGGTAAAGGTCCCTCTCGTTACCATTTGGAATTGGAGGAATTAGTTAATATCTGTGTTAAATATATTTATCCTCAATTTCTACATCTAGGAATATAGTATCCCCTACACTGTTTATAATATACAACACTGAAGACGCCAAAAATAGCTGGCTTAATTACATAACAGTTTATTATTGTTTATTTATGCTCCTATGAACGGCCAGGGCAGTTCATCTGGTATTGGCTGGTCTCACTTATGCATCTGTGCCTTTTGTGGGTTAAACATGCTAACCTTGACTGGGTAGTATCATATAATTGGACATGGGCTGGGCAGTGGTCAGGGGCCAAAAGAAAGGAAGTTGATGTGTGCAGACACTTTCTTAAGCTTCTGCTTAGTTTAGTTATGCCTCAGGTCACATGACCAAGCTCAGATTCATGTGAGAGGCAGTATTCAAGGGCATGAGCACAAAGAGACCAGAGAGTTTGGGGTTACTGGTGTAGTCGTTCTGCCAGCAACGTGCTGCACTGTGGTTGGAGAACTTTGTATGATACCAGTTACTTGAAACTTGTTGAATCTTGCTTTATGGTCCAGAATGTGATGGGCTTTTGTGTTGTTTTATTTTTCATTCCATGCATACTTGAGAAGAATTTGTGATCTCAGATGGTTGGGGCAGCATTCTAAACATCCCTTAAATCAAGCTTCTTTGGTGTATGACTCACTCAAATCTTATCCATCGTCCTTGACTTTTTATATGCTTGACAGAGTAAATAATTGGGAAATCGCATTGAAATTTCCCAGTATGATGGAGATTTCTTAGTTCTGCCAATTTCTGTTCCTTGTATTACACACACACACACACACACACACACACACACACACACTTAAAAGTTTTTTTATTTTGAGAAAGAGAGCATGAGTGGGGGAGGGCAGAGAGGCAGAGTGAAGGGAGAGACAGAGGATCCCAAGCAGGCTCTCTGCTGTCAGTGCAGAGCCCAATGCGGGGCTCAAACCCGTGAACTGTGAGATCATGACCTGAGCCAAAATCAAGAGTCAGACACTTAACTGACTGAGCCACCCAGGCGCCCCTGACACATATACTTTTGATAAGAGAATTTTCGTGTATATTTTCCAGCTTTACTGAGGCACAATTGACATTAGAATTATAAGATATTTAAAGTGTGCATTGTGGAGATTTGATGATATATGCATACATTGTCACAAAATGATACCCATGTAAATTAGCACATCTGTCAGTATTTTGAGGCTACTTTATCAGGAGTTTATAGCTATAGGATTGTATTCAACCATCCATATTGATAAAAATCCTTTTGGTCTTAAAGTCAATTTTGTATGACGTTGTAGAGCTAAGGCAGCCTTATTTTGGTTGTTATTTGTGTGGTATATCTTTTTCCATATTTTTTGGTCAGTGTTTCTGAGTTGTGTCTCTTACAGATGGGACACAGTTGTGATTACATTTTAATCCTTTGCTAAAATATTTTAAATAAAGAGCTTGTTGTATTTGTATCATTTAGAGCATTTGGACTTAGGTTTTCACTTTCAATTTAGAATTTTTTCGCCTTTTTGTTAAACTTCCTCTGCCTCCTCACCTTTACTGGTCTTCTTTTCAACCAATTACTTTTGGTTTGTTTTCTCATTTCATTTATTTTATTTTATTCCAATTTTTTTTTGGTTGTTCTACTGACTTTTAAGTTAAACATTTCTTTTATGTTCTTTTGAATGTCGCCACTGGATTTTTACACTGAATAACTCATCTTATTTACTCAGTTTTCCCAACAAGAGATTTTGTTATTCACATCATGATTTACACTCGACAACTTCAAAATTTTGGTTTGGGATATTTTATAAACCGCAGATTTAGCAATATTACCATGATCATTATCATCCAATGTTTACATTTGCTCATGTTTCCGAACTCTTTTTTTATTATTTATCTATTCTTTTTGCTTCTCAGATTTTCTTTTGTAGTTATTTTTACTTTACCAAAATAAATACTTTAGAAATACTTTAGTAACAGACTCTCTGATTTTTGTTTACTTCCTTGAAATGCCTTCGTTCTCGAGATAAGAGTTTTATTTTTTATGTTTTAATTTTTTTATAACATTTATCATTTTTGAGAGAGAGATACAGAGCATGAGCAATGGAGGGGCAGAGAAAGAGGGAGACACAGAATCCGAAGCAGGCTCCAGGCTCTGAGCTATCAGCACAGAGCCTGACGCAGGACTCGAACCCATAGACTTCTAGATCATGACCTGAGCCAAAGTTAGACGCTCAACTGACTGAGGCACCCAGGCGCCCCAGAGATAGAGTTTTATTGAATAACCAATTCCAAGTTGATAATTAATTTATTTTCGTTCTTAGAAGGTGTAATTCTCATGTTTCCTGGCTTTTTTTTTTAATTGAGAACTTGCTATTAGTCTAATTATCGTCCTTTAATATGTGATCTTTCTCTCTGACTGCTTGTAAGATTGTCATTTTGTATGTGATGTTTTGCTATTCCATGACGGTGTGTACAGGATTGGATTTCTTGTTATTTATCTCCCTTGGCATACCTTGTGTTTCTTATGTTTGTGGATTCATGTTTTTCAAAGGTCCAAAAAATTCTCAGGCATGAAAACTTTAAATATGACCCATTTCCTGTTCTCTCTATTGTCTGCTTCTAGGATGCTCCTTAGAGATAAGCTTACATTAGGCATTCAGTCTCTCCTCAGTGTCTCTTGACTCTATTTCCCACCCCCCATATTGTTATTGTAGATTCTTGAGAATGTCTGGAGGTCCGTGTTCTGACGTGAATTCTAGCCTCTACTGCATACAATCTGCTCGTGAGCCTCCCTCTGCTGGAGTCTCATCGTTGGCTCATTCACCCTACATGCTGATCACCTTCTGGCTGGAAACGCTAACATAGTAAAAGACTCTATTTTAAAGAGTCAATTGAAGGGGCATCTGGGTGGCTCAGTCGATTGCACATTTGACTTCGTCTCAGGTCATGATCTCACAGTTTGTGGGTTCGAGCCCCGCGTCGGGCTCTGTGCTAACAAACAGCTCAGAGCCTAGAGCCTGCTTCGGATTCTGTGTCTCCCTTTCTCTCTGCCCCTCCCCCGCTCATGCTCTCTCTCTCTCTCTCTCTCTCTCTCTCTCTCTCTCTCTGTGAAAAATAAATAAACATTAAAAAAATTAAAAGCCTTAAAAAAAAGTAAAAAAGAAAAAAAGAAGAGTCAATTGAAGGTAAGGTCCCACGTGTTTCTGTGTGTGCTGAGAAATGACAGGAAGTGGGGCCCTGGTTGTAGCCGCTGGCTGGCAGGAACATGGAATGGGGAAAAACTGGTGACACTCCCCATCCTTCCCCAGCGTCCTGGGTGCTCAGTCAGTGGCAATGGTGGTAACGGCGGAAGCTGCTTCTTGGTTACCCTCGCATAGGACTTGGCTTATCCTTCCTTTGGCTTTCTGAAGATGAGACACATCCGTGGGGAGGACAGTGGAGTAAGGTCTTGCTCCTGGAATGGCTATCGTGGCCATATTGGTGGATCACTTCTGGTGGTTTAGGGAGTCATTTCAGGAAGCAGACTATTTGGGGAAAAAAACACTGATGTCCTGGATTCAGTCCTTTCTGTGCATATGAATGATTCGGCTTCTCTTTCACGTGCAGAACCCTGGCTGATACACAATTAGCTGCATTTTTCATTTGGACAATTCTATCCCTATTTCTAAAAGTTCTATTCATTTATTTAAAAATAAACCTTCCTGGTTTGCTTTGGATTGTGTGGTAGTTTGCTAGGGCTGCTTGTAACAAAGTACCACGGATGCGGTGGCTTAAACACAGGAGATTTATTGCCTCAGAGCTCTGGGGGCTAGGAGTCTGAGATCAAGGTGTGGGCAGGATTTTTCCCTCCAGAAGCTGTGAGGGTGAATCTATTCCATGCCTCTTTCCCTGGCTTCTAGCAGCCTGTGGGAAATCTTTGGCATTCCTGGCCTTGTAGGTGCACCAGCCCCCTCTCTGTCTTCATGTTCACGTGGCATTCTCCTGTGAGTGTGTCTGTGTACCAGTTTCTCCTTTTATAAGGACACCAGTCACATTGCAATAGGGGCCCACACACTCTATTGTGACCTCATCTTTACTTCTTGCATCTGAAATGACCCTATTTCCAAATAAGGCCACATTCTGAGGTACAGGGAGTTAGAACCTCAATGTACGAATTCAACCCAGAACAGATAGTAATTTGTCACTTGCTAGTTATTATACCATTTTTCATATCTGCTAACATCTTATAACAAGTTACTTTTAAATATTTATCTGTCACAATATCTGAATCATTGGATGGGTGGGGGATCTTAAATGGTTTTTATTTCTGTTGACCCTTTGCTTGCGTATTTGGCGATTTTTGTTTCTAAAATCATGCTTTGTTGATATGTGGGAATCTGAGGTCTTCTATGCAGAATACTGTCCTCCAGAGAGGATTTGCATTTGCTTCTGCCTGGAACTGCTTCCTGAGACCTTCCTAGGACCTCATTCATCTCACTCAGGCTTCCCTGTGCGAAGCCACAGTTGGGTGGCATAAACTTTCCTCTCTTGTTGCAGGGTCCGGGCAGGATTCCTCCTAAATTTGTGTTGGTCCCAGATTCCCAGAGATTAGGGTAGTGTCCTTGGTAAATTACTGTTTTCTTTCTCTCCCGGACTTGGTCTTTCTTTAAAGCTGCAGAAATGATGCTTCACGGAGTGTTTTCTTTGTTTTCCTTCCCAGGGTCCACATTCACCTTACAATGTTTTGCATCCTTGTTTTGGAAGCTAAGTTAGGGGGAAGGCCCTGATAATAACTTCTTTTGAGGGAACTGGCTTTCAAGTTGGGTTATCTCTTTTTTTTTCCAGGAAACCTCTTGGGCCTCCAGTTCTCATTCTTCAGATACAGAGGATGTGAGTTGCACCCTGAGCCCTCTCGCTCTCAGCTGAGTGAAGCGTGCTTCGGTAAGGCAGTTTTCTGTACACTTACTTACTCCTCACTTGATTCAACAAATATTGGTCGAGCCACATGTTGACCCAAATCCTCTTTCAATGTCAAGCAAATTGTATTTATTTGGAAATCATGCCTGACTTTTAAAATTTATAATTAGACATTTATATTATGATACATGATGCTTCTCATCTAGTTTTGTTTCCTTTTTATTTCACTGAGTCAGAGAGGGTTGGAGATGTGATTGTGTTGTGCTTGTAATATGCTGACAGAAAGCTGACAGCTGCTGAAATCACCCCAGACAGAAGCCTGTATTTTAAGAGGACTAATACCAGGGAGAGAGGGACGAAGAGGAAAATAGAAACTGAGGGTGGGGGGGGGGGGGGTAGAGGCACTTGGGTGGCTCAGTCAGTTAAGTATCTGACTTCAGCCCAGGTCATGATCTTACAGTTCATGAGTTCGAGCCCCACGTCGGGCTCTGTGCTGACAGCTCAGAGTCTGGAGTCTGCTTCAGATTCTGTGTCTCCCTCTCTTCTGCACCTCCCCAGCTCATGCTCTATTTCTCTCTCTCACTCAAAAATAAGTCGACATTAAAAAAAAAAAGGAAACTGGGAGGTAATGAGAAAGGTTTGCTGATCCTTCTGAGAAGTATAAACAGACAATTCTGTGTTTCACAAAATGTATTTGGATGAATTTAGGAGAATAGACATGTATAAATAAAAAGGGCACATACCTTCTGCATGCATAACAAGGTATGTACACTTTTTTTAAAAATTTTTATTTAATGCCAATGTATGTAGAGCTAATGAATACAATATATGATGTTTATATCACCTTAGAAGTTCTGCATTCCCAGGTGAGATTTGATCATTTGACATTGACTCCTAGTAGAATTGTAAAAATCAAATCATTGATGTCATTGGTGTCAAACTGGGTGCCTGGTTTTGAGGAGCCAGGGGTCCCATTAAAAATGCCATTAAAGGGGCGCCTGGGTGGCGCAGTCGGTTAAGCGTCCGACTTCAGCCAGGTCACGATCTCGCGGTCCGTGAGTTCGAGCCCCGCGTCAGGCTCTGGGCTGATGGCTCGGAGCCTGGAGCCTGTTTCCGATTCTGTGTCTCCCTCTCTCTCTGCCCCTCCCCCGTTCATGCTCTGCCTCTCTCTGTCCCCAAAATAAAAATAAACGTGGAAAAATGCCATTAAAAACGGCATTGCCATATTTGCATGGGTGGATTCCATTAAAATAGAAATATTTATCAAGATAATAATGTATCTCGTTTGTTACAAGTCCCAGTTTCAACTCAGATATTATATATAATGCAGAGAAACGATAAACCACACAAATGCATAGATAGTTCTCTCTTTAAAACTTCTAAGTCACCATCTACTCAACCTCCAGTTTCCTCCAAGTTAGCTCTACCCTGAATATCTTAACTTGGAGGTAGAGCATTCCAGCCCATGCAGCCTTATAAGTCAGGGGCTTGAGAAATTAGAGCAACTTTACCAGACTACTTCTCATGTGTCAAGGACAAGTCTAGATCTAGGATATACAGCAGTGTGTCCCAGGATCGACTGTGTAGGAAGGTGCTTCCTCTTCCTTTCAATAAACTTGTTTCTTCCAGTGGAAATGTGGCAGAAAGATTTGTGAGTTGGATGCTGAGAGCTTGGGTACAAAACAGCTCTGTTTTATTTGACGACCTTCCAAGCGTCTGCCCTAAATGCAGATCCCCCCCCCCAACTTCACTTTCCAGCCCTGATAGACCATTATAATTTCTCTATTCGTATAATTTTCATTTGTTAGAACAAGGTACAGCTGTTTCAGGGGAAAATGTTTTTGAGAAAGTAGCTTGCCTATAAATCCATTTGTTTCACAATAATTAATTTGAACAAACTCCAAAAATATGCTTTAATAACTTCTCAGATCCCAATCAGGGCCAAATAAATGGCTTTCATTTATGGCAGAACCGATCTGATTAGGTTTCTTGTTTGGTGCACTACAAGCATGCAAACTATCCACCCTGAGGGACATCAAGCGAAATCCAAATCTTTAGATTTATTTAACCACAAATGCATATTTATAAATTGCAACAGACTTTTCTAATTAATTTTGCATCATGCTAATGATTTTTCTTTGTAACAACTGATTATATCAGGAAGGATCACAGCCAGATCTAGAGCTATTTGCAGTCACTGCTAGTTTGGAGAGAAATGGAAGGAAGCGATGAAGAAAAACAAATTTCAGGGAGGTGGCTCCTCAGAAGTAATTACTGATTTCACCAAATGTCCACTGAAGCAATCCAATCCCTAGCCCTCATTTAGTAAGCTCCACTATCTTGTCCATTTTACAGCTAGGTTTACTTGCAACTGACATGTTTTCTGGGGAAGAAAATCGTGATGGCAAAGTCTGTGCAGAGGCACGACACTGAAGAGTCTGAAACGACACCCGATTTTGAGAAGGAAAGGTATGAGGACAGAAGGTCAGGCAAATAGAAAGGGTCATGGTTAGGGCACTGGAGACCCGAGTCTGAGCACTTCTGCCTCTTCGGAGGAGGAATTCCAAATTGGCCAACTGGAGGCATTGAAATAAGTCCCAGTAAAAATGGGGTGGGGTTGGCTTGAGAAAATAGAGTTCCTTGAACGGAAGAAGGGATGTTCTGCTTTAGCAAAACTAGAGGTGAGTAAAGAAAGTGGAGTGAAATTGTAATGGTGTTGGAGCACCTGGTTGGCTGAGTTGGTTAAACGTCCGACTGTTGGTTTCAGCTCGGGTCATGATCTTGCGGTTCGTGAGTTCAAGTCCTCCATCAGGCTCTGCACTGACAGCACAGAGCCTGCTTGGGATTCTCTCTCTCCCTCTCTCGCTGCCCTCCTCCCCCACCGCCGCTCATGCTGTCTCTCTCAAAATAAATAAATAAATAGACATTAAAAAATAATGGTATTAACCTAAAGTCCTGCTGGAGATAAGGAGTAGGGATGTGAGTGAGGAAGTTAGAGGCATTTCACAGTGTCCTACCAGAGTCTACTGAAACAGTCATACTTTTGTATTAGAAAAGGGGCTTTAAGGAACTCCCAGAAGGCTTGTTGTCTATCCTTTGAATTGTGGAGGTTAATAAGAGGTACTCAAGGCACTTCCGACTAAAAAATCTCCACACGTCTTCAGGTGTCCATCACTAAGACAACGTAAGAGTTAGGGGCTAACAGAGAGGAAGTTAAATTTTTTTAGATCACCAGGCCTCACAACTGATGGAGGGCGTTGTATTAATAAGACTTTTGCTGTTCTGTTGCTCTACAGGATGATATAGGATAGATCTCCAAATAGGAAAAAGCATCCTGGCTGGTCAGTGAAAATTAAACATTGTAGGCTCAAATTATATTTTCAAAAGCTCTTCTGACCAAATGGGAAGCAGCTGGGAAATGAGAAAGTTCATGACTGTTTCTGGAGAGGGTGTTGCACAGCAGAATTTGACTGAGAATTTAGATTCAATAAATCAGGCTGGAAAATGGATAGAAGTGGAATATATTCCCCAAACCATCTGTTTATCTGGACACGGTCTGATCAGGCGGGCTTTACACTGAGGCTGAAGGGGAAGCAGAGAACAGGGAAAGACATACAAATTTTAAGTTGGTTGACTACCCGGGTGCATGCTTTATAGTGATCTTCTTCAGTTGAAGAAAAAAAGGGGATTAATTCCATGGTTAAGGGGAATGCCTCACAGAATGGTGCAGGCAGGCCTTGGACATGGACTGAGGTAAAGGACTCATGCACTTTAGGTCCTTAGGAGTCTTTTTATTTCAGATCAGCACATCCACTGCCACTGTTGTCCAGTCAGCATGGCAGACGGTAGCTGCCAGTCAGTCATCAACTGTCATATCCATCCAACAAAGCATCCCAGTTGGTTCAAGTCTTTTGGTCCCCATCTCTGGCTGGCTGGATCAGGAGTCCATTCCTGGGTCATCGACTGTGGGGCATGGGGAGGAGGCCGGGCCATGATATGTTTCTCCTGTGGCTCTTTTCACTGCAATCGGTTGGACCAGGGGCCTGCGGAAGAGTGAGCATTTATGAGGAGGTCAGGACCACTGGTATTACAATTGGTAATTCACTGTCCATTGAGTCAACAACACTGGAAGAGGTGCTGAGTAACCAGAAAAATAGGCAGCCAGACAGTCATAACCAACACTGTTGGGAGAGAGGAGCAATCCCACAGGAAACTTGAGCCCCCTGGAGTGGTGAGCAGAGGGCTCTGAGCTTTAGTACCCAGGCGTTGCTGACTCTCCAGCATTTAACAAAATCCCAGTTGGGACTCTTAACTGAAAATGTGTGGAATGAACACATGAATTATTAGAAAGTGGAGATACCTTGAGAGGGCTTTTAAAAGAAAGAACTTTATAGAGGGGGGTGGTTAGTTTATTTGAGGAGAAGTGTTTCACTGGGGCTGAATGTGGGCGGGGCCACCGTTTGTAACACTCTTGACCTTGACAGGAAATAGGCCAGTTGTTCTAGTTGAGCAGCGGAGGATGCCTAAAGCTTGAATCAGCACCCAAACCCGCTCCAGGTGAAAAGGTTGGGTCTTTGATTGTCAAATTAGCAGACCCATGTGGTAAGGAGGTTCATTTCCTTCTCTGAGATGCATCCTCACTATTCAGTTTCTTCTTTGGCTAAATGTATTCTCCCTGAATCCGGTTTGGCTTGGTCAGATCGATGTATTTTATGTCACATCAATTGTTTGCAGTTAGAATCTGGTGATTCCTAGAATTTCTGTGGGTAAACTTGCTTGCTTTATCTATTGAAATTACTATTTACTGCTTCAGATGGCGTTGCCTTGGTGAGCATTCATGAGTATTGCGTCCTTAGGGGGGTTTTAGATTGTAACTAGGGACCATTCTGATTGCAAAATATACCACCAGATATCAAGGGCGTAGAACTAGCAGAAGGAAGACAGGGATAAGATTGTTTATGTGATACTCCCTGAGATTCCATTTTTTCCACTCACAGCTATGCTTTGATACATGGTAGAAATGGCATTTCTCTCTTGCAAACCCTTTTAAATTCTAGTTTGAGTTTTCAAGCATTTAAGAAATGTACCTAGTAGATACCAACCATCATCTATTATCCTGTGATATTCACCATGGGGGGTTGGGAAGGATTGAGAATATTATTGTCTTCTCTTGGTAGATGAGCAAGTGAAGACTTGGGGAGATTAAGTAACCTGTTCAAGACCACCAAGCTAATACGAGGAAATGGTGTTTTCTTAGTGACTACTTTCTCTATGGTCTCTGGACTACCGTTGTCACTGAGTAGGCACCTTCTACCAGCCAAATCCCAGAACCAGTCTCCTCCTAGATCTTTCTCTTTGCTGAATGGCCCCTTCCCTTTCTTCCTCAACTGTAACCTCGCTCTCCCCAGAGTTAATTTCTCTGGCATGGCTATGTCCACATGACTTCTCTTTCTCCCTAAAACAATACAGAAGCAACTAGTCAAACAAACAAAAGACACTCTTTAGAACAGATAACATCGATACATACCCATCTCGTGAATTAAATTATTAAATTAGTGTGAGTTACGTGCTTACCAGCGATTACCACAACAGAGCTATCATTAGTAGTGTTAGAATTATTATTGACCATATATCTTAAAAGTGATGTAACCTACAAGTCTGGTCATATCAAAAGAGCTGCAATCCTCTTTGGAAAATAAACAAAGCAGTTGCTTAAATGCGCATTGTACATTTGGAGTATTTCTTATTCAGGCAAGCTGGTTTTATATTCATGACAAGCATTTTCAATTTTAATATGTTTGCTTACATGAGATGCAGATTGTAATTTAATGGCAGACTGTTTAATTATGCCTTCATTTGTATAAATTGTAATGTTGCTGCTGAATAAATGAAATAAAAATCTCTTTAATTTCCTTCTCAATATTTAATTTAAATCAACGATAAACAGTGCCCGTCTCTTTGAAACAATGTTAATTAATATTCAGAAGACTAAATTTGTTTTTGGATGTATGGTATGTGTGGCCTGTTGGTTTCATAATTGAACTGGAAATAAGATTGATAGAGTTAAATAATCTCTAAAGAGAAAGAAAAAAAAAGTACTGTACAATTCTATTCAATGCATCTCTGCCAGTAGGAAAAGGCATAAGACGGGCTTTACCTTTCAAACTGTTCATATAATTGTCATCCAATGTATAACTTAGAGTTTAGCTTTTGAAATATTTTATAAATATACCATATAATTATTCAAATTGCTGAAGCATTATTTTTTTTCTAACAAGTTGGTCTGGCCCATTTGTACATCCTATTAAAAAATTAATAAGGTGAGGAGGGGAGTGAGGACAATAATTGTGCTAAGGCTCCATATCCCAGACACTACTTAAAGAGACATAAAGATGAATGAAACAAGGTGGTGGCCTTCAAGGAATTTACCATTTAATGCAAAGGTCCAGAAAGACGGACAGTTTTACTACTTACAAAGTGGAGTAGTGCCTTCATGGAGAATAATGCAGTATTCATGAGGGGGGAAGCGTGGGGCACAGTCACCTTTGCCAAAGTTAATATCATCACCTTCATTACCGATAATCATTGAGTGTTGAGTCTTTGCTGCGTGACAATGCTCTAGGTGATTTATGTTAGTTCATTTAGCCCTTATAATGCTCCTACATGGAAACTAAGGCCCAGAGATGCTCAATAATTTGTCTAAGAAGACAAAGCTAGTAAACAGCAGATACAGGAATTGGACCTAGGTAGCCTTGCCTTAAGGTCCATATGATTCATTTTCCCATTATATGGTAAACTTCACAAAATACGTGCGTGGGAATGTTCAGATATCCAGGAAATGGGAAGCTAAAGGGTTTGGGATGGGCATAGATATAGGACCCTATCACTGAGTTTCATGCTGATAAAGGCAACTGGACAGGTTAAAATATAATCCAAAGGCAGTACCTATCAGCATAGTTTAGAAATTATCTGTGCTGTGAAATTTAATTCCACAGGTAACCAAAGCGGTGAGGGAATTGAGGAAAGAGTCCACTACGAAGTGATAAAATTTGAAGACTCCAAGGGTCACTAAAGCACTGGAAGAATCTGCCTGTTTTAAGAGTAATACTCACTGGTACATCAAGAGCAGAGGAATCAGAGCCCCACGTAGGGAGGCAAGATGCACGTTGGAGTCACTGAGGCGATTTGAGCCAGCAGGGACTTAGTTAGGGAACTGGGTCAGGCCCCAATGGGGGGTCCAGGCGAATCCGGTGGGAGAGGCAGACTATGTCGGGGGCGGGGCGGGGGGGGGCAGGTGGTAGATGCATTGGAAGTGCATTCAGACATCACCCCCATGCATGAATCAGGGCCGTGTCAGCCGAGGAGAGCCAAGCCTGTGGCTGTGTTTTCCAGCCATTCTAAGCATCAGAGACTGTGGCTGGGAGGTTAGGTGTGAGAAGTCTCCATTCAGACTCTGTTAGAGGAGAGGCCAGGCTCTTGCCTGTCACTGAGTGCCAGGGCATGCCTCTCCGGGGAGCGGCTGCCAGAGAAGAGCGTCTCCAGGGGAATGGTCCTGCCGTGGTGCCCTGGCAGCCTTGCACGCAGCCACATAGGCCCTTGCAGGGGAGGGCTTGACCTGCAGCTCATCTGAGTCTTAGGTGGACACTTTATGGTCCTCCTGGGACCGGAGGGGATGAGGGCCTTGGAAGGGGCTGCCGTCCAGCCGTCTCCTGCTCACCTCCCCCTCCCCCTCGCTCCCGGGGTCTCATGGAGTATGGGGTTTTTTGTGCCATGTACTCAAAATAGAGTTTCAGGGTATAGAACTGCTCAGCCACAGCCTGGAATTGGCTCCTTAGAAATGGGGTGTGTTATCAGGGCTGCGGTAACAAATAGCAAAAACGTGGAGGTTTGAGACAGCAGGAATTTATTCATGGCTCTGGAGGGCAGAAGTCTGAAATTAAGGTGTTGGGGGAGGGGCACCTGGGTGGCTCAGTCCCTTGAGCATCGGACTCTTGATTTGGGCTCGGGTCATGATCTCATGGTCCTGGGATCAAGCCCTTCGGTGTGAAGCCTGCTTGGGATTCTCTCTCTCTCTCCCTCTCTCTCTCTCTCTCTGTCTCCCTCCCTCTCTTCCTCTCTCTCAAAATAAATAAACGTTAAAAAAAATGAAATCAAGGTGTTGGCATGGCCACACCCCCTCCAAAGTCCTCTTTCCCTGACTCTCCCAGCTTCTGGTGACTCCTGGTGTCTCTTGGCTTGTGGCCACATCACTCCAGTCTCTGCCTCCACCTTCACATGTCCTTCTGTGTGCCCGTGTCCTCTCCTCTTCTTATATGGACACTGGCCATTGGAATTAGGGCCCACCTTAAATCCACAATGATTTCATTTGGAGGTGATTAATTACATCTGCAAAGACTATTTCCAAAAAGGTTCAAATTCTCAGGTTCTTTTGGGGACACTATCTAGCACTGTCCAGGGTGTCCCCAGCTCATGTTGAAGCAATCTACACCCTTTTGTTGCAACGTGGTCTTTTTTGGCGTATCAAGCAAGGACCTCAGGGAGCTGGTGCCTTTGGTTGAACTTCCTTTCACTATGTAAGTGGTAAACTGTCTGAATCTGAAAGGAGCTGGTGTGTTTTCATCGGGGAATCCAGTCAGGTGATGGACTTGGCCTTTGTTTTGTGCGTGTGCTTCACAGTCACCCATCCAGAAATTCAAGCGCAAACTCAAAGCCAACCGACTCTCTTCGGTCTCCCTCCCGCCCTCTGCTGGCAACAGTCGCCCCTTCCTGCTAGTTCTGTGGCTTCTCCATCTGCTATATTCCTGACCCCTGCTCTTTCCTTGCCCCCCATTATTTCTTGCCTAGATTACTGCCATAGCTCCCTCGCCCTCTTGTTTTACCCCGTCTTACTACATTCAGCCCACTGCTACTAGATTGATCACTCAGAATTTCACAACTATTTTTTACTATATTTATTTATTTATTTATTTATTTATTTTGAAAGAGAAAGAGAGCATGTTCGACTGGGGGAGAAGCAGAGAGAGGGAGAGAGAGAGAATCCCAAACAGTCTCCGCACGGTCAGTGCAGAGCCTGACGCCATGCGGGGCTCAAACTCATGAACCTTGAGATCATGATCTGAGACGAAATCAAGAGTCGGACACTTATCCGGGTCACCCAGGTGCCCTGAGCACTCAGAATTTTAAAAAGCACCAGGGCACTCCCGGGTTCAAACCCTTTAATGAGTTCCCATCACCTACCGATTAAGGCCAGATTTCTTATGGCCCAATTCATAGACCCCCATATGAGCTAGTGCCTCCCTACAGACATGGCAGCGTCTCCCCCTGCCCGCACCACATACCTTCTGTCTTGAGGGTCACCTGATCCACAGAAGTGGTCCTTTGGTCTATGGAGAGTCATCTTCCATAGCCCTTTATTTTGTTGCAATCATATTCTCTTGCCCATTTTCATATCCCCCCTGAGTGCTGACAGTTACGTCCCTTACAAAATTTTCTGGGGATTAAAAGTGTTAACATGCTTGGCACACAGAAGGCACTCAACAAATTCCATTTTCTTTCATTGTATCTGACCCAGCCACGTATCTTGCTCGTAGCTGACGTTCATTATATTTGTAGATCAGTTGTTGAAACAATCAAGACCTCCATATCCTTTTGGAAGCAATCACCATAAATTAGCTTTATAATTCTCAAAATAGCTAAATGTCAACAGCAAGTTTATTCTATTTTTTTCTCCTCTAATTACCCCTTAACTTCCTCCTATTTTGAGAGCACCTTTCCCCATTTTTTCTTCTCCTTGGGATACTACATAGCCTGTTGCCTTTCCCAAAGCTGCCGCCTTGTTCTCCTGTCCCTCCTTCCTCGTTCCTCCTTCCAAATTTGAAGAGTGAGTCGCTCATGACCTTGTAGGCTGTCAGATACCACTTTGTACCCAGAGCAGAGTCTCCTCTCTTGGGCGTGATTTTGCATCCTTCTGAACACACCATTGTTTGGGTGTGGGGGGAAGGCCCTGGGCTGGGGGCTCTGCATAAAAAGATGAGTAGTAGGATTTTCTAAACCTGGATGGAAGTGCCTGCTGTCTTAAAGACGCCATGGAAGAAGCTGGGGGTATAAGGAAGAGTAAATCACAAACTAGCTTGAGTTCTCCAGGGGGCCGGCCATCACCGACACATGGGGTTAGGTTCGTAAGACAGCGAGGCCTTTCCTCTTGCCGTTTACTCCTTCATGCACGCCTTCGTGAACTACCTTCATAATTCTGGAGTCTCTCCTTGTCTCCATTCAGAATGAGCTAATCCCCTAAGGTGCAACTTAAAATGCCAGTTGTGGAATAAACCGCGCCTCCCTTGTTTCCCACTGCGTGGGTTGGACACCTGCTTTTGAGGGAGTACCCAGCAAGCTGTAGTCATGCTCACTGGGGATTCATACGCCCAGAGGCCTGTGAGCTCCTAGTGACACAGGCTCCACGTTCAAGGGTGATCTGTGGTTTCCGTCTCTCATCAGAGCAGCTTACAGAGTGTCACCTTGGACTTTGAGGGGCACCCCATTCATCTCTCTGCTGGCCTGACGATGGAAATGAGCAGGAGCCGCCAAAGTTGCTGTAAGAGCCTCAGGAGCTATGCACGTGAGAGATATTTGCCCCCGAAGGGAAATATCCGTCTGCTTCGGAACACATCGCTCCGTCCTGAGACTTACAATAAAACGCCGTGGTCTGTGCTAGAGGCATGGTGTGATGTCAGCGTCAGAAAGAAGAAAACGGACTTTGGTGGCACTTGGGCTCCCAGGCTGGAGGAAGCATGGTGCCCCTCCTGCAGGCTTTTGGAAGGCACACTGGGGATCTCTGGAGGATTTAGGCCGGTAGTATATTGGCATTTCTTTCCGTATATTCTGCACTGGGTGAATCGAATGAAATGATGTGAAAGCTATAACCAGATTCTGGTCTGCTTGGTGGGCAGGAACGGCAGCTGCCTATGGGTAATTTCTGTGCTCGTATTCTTGATCAGGAAATTAATGATGGCACAGTTCAAGGACTATCCATTCATCTCAAACAGGACCCCTGCCAAAAAGTGGGAGAACAGAGAAGACAGTCGAAATCCTGGAGGAAGGGGGAGGCAGGATCCCCGTAAGTTAGGGCTGCCTGGGTTCGCGATGCTAACTGAAAGTGCACAGCAGGACCCAGGTCTGATTAAGGGGGTCACACGTGGGGCTGCTTCTCTGAGAGCCACAGACTCCCAGGGCTACCCACCCGCCTGGGGAGGAGGCTCAGGAGAGAAGAATCCCATGCTCCAGATTCTGGTGAGAACAGCGTTCCTAATACACAGTGGCTGGATAGGGCTTCCTTCCTCCAGTTTGTTGTAGAAGGGCCTTAGTTAGAATCAGACTCCCGCTCATCTTCTCTTGCTCCTGGGGAGGAGGGACTTTCCAGATTGTTGAGCTCCAGCAGATGAGCTCAGCCACTCCCTTTCTTCTCCACTAAGCTCCCTCATTGCAGGGCGCACGTATTCTCTGAAGCTGTGCACAGTGAGTTGTTCGGTAGCAGAACCCACAGGGAGACGTGGGGGTCCCCAGAGCTCTGGAGGTAAACTCAGTCCCGGGGGCATTATTAACATGTGCCCTTGGCTGTAGTCCTGAGCCCCATCCTCCGGTAATGCTTTCATAGTAATAAAGGTGATGTTTGACCCCTTCCTGTTTGATGTTTGTCATCTTTCAGCGGGTTCTGAGAAACGAGGGCATCCGTTGCTTTTTAGGTTCCCCAAATCACATACCTAACACACTTTCCCCATGCAGTTACCAATGTCAACAGTGTTCTTCCTTTGATTGATTGACTGTTTGATTTTAATATTCTGCTCCTTAAAAAGCAGGGCTGTCTCTGAGAACAAATAGTGCTTCGGTGGGGCACCTGGATGGTTCAGTCAGTTGAGCATCTGACTTCAGTTCAGGTCATGATCTCACAGTTTGTGGGTTCGAGCCCCGTGTCGGGCTCTGTGCTGACAGCTCAGAGCCTGGAGCCTGCTTCGGATTCTGTGTGTGTGTGTGTGTGTGTGTGTGTGTGTCTGACCCTCCCCCGCTCACACTCTGTCTCTGTCTCTCTCTCAAAAATAAGTAAGCATTAAAAAACTAAAAAAAAAAAAAAAAATTGTGCTTCAGAGTTAGAAAGTCTTGAGATAAAATATCAGCTTGTCATTAACTGAATGACAATATGAAATTCACAGTTTCTCTGAGCCTCACTTTCTTAATATATTAATGGGGGGTCATAACTACCTTCTAGACAAATGTGAGGATGTGATGCAGAATTCAGAGTCTAGCACAGAGCCTGGCAGATGGTAGACATGCGGAGAATGTGAAGTTCCTTTCCTCTTTCAATTTTCCCTCTGTTCCTTGACATAGCCATGCCTGAAACAAGTATGCGTGCTTAATAATGTAAACCCCAGCACTGACTCCAATGTGAGTAGAGTCAAAAGAAAGGATTGGCAATCTTTTTTTATTTTTTTTATTTTTTTTTTATTTTTGGGACAGAGAGAGACAGAGCATGAACGGGGGAGGGGCAGAGAGAGAGGGAGACACAGAATCGGAAACAGGCTCCAGGCTCTGAGCCATCAGCCCAGAGCCTGACGCGGGGCTCGAACTCACGGACCGCGAGATCGTGACCTGGCTGAAGTCGGACGCTTAACCGACTGCGCCACCCAGGCGCCCCGGCAATCTTTTTTTAAAAGGCCATCCAAGGGGCGCCTGGGTAAGCATCCAACTTTGACTCAGGTCATGATCTCAGGGTTCATGAGTTTGAGCCCTGTGTCGGGCTCTGTGCTGACGGCCTGGAGCCTGCTTTACATTCTGTGTCTCCCCCTCTCTCTCTGCCCCTCCCCCCCTCACCATCTGTCTCTCCCTCTCTCTCAAAAATAAAATAAAACATAAAAAAAATTTTTTAAGGCCATCCAGTAATACTTTAGCCTCTGTGGGCCGCTCATCCCCTATCACGACTACTCAACTTTGCTACTTAGCACACAAGCAGCTGTGGACAATATGTAAAGGAATGCATATGGTTGTGTTCCAGTAAAACTTTATTTATAAAAACAGATGGCAGGCCATAGTTTGCTGACTCCCATTCTAAAGCACTGTTGAAATGTTAGTGATGGTTTCTCAAAAACCATGTCTGCCATGGTTCTCGATGTGGCCAATTACAGGGCAGAAGGCTAAGAATCAAGGAAGAATCAAGGACATAAATAAGTATCCAAATAAAATTGACCCTTCCCTTGCTGGGGCTCCCACAATGCAAATTTCTCTCCCCCTTGTCTATAATGTCTGAGCTGCTTCCCATGATAACACTTACACCGGGTTGTGGTTATCTGTTTACTTTCTCTTCTTCTGTGATCGAGCTCTTTGTAGGCAAGTACTGTCTGATTAATTTTATAACTCTAGTACCCAGTGCCTGCAATATAGCAAGCATGCCATAAATGCTCTTGAGGGAAATCACTTAATGAAAATTTGGGGGCATACTTTTCGCTGTAAAAAGGTTGGCTTCTCCATTCAATTTCCATGAGTGTGATTCTTAGCCAATATCGGTTACTGCAGAATGGTTGTAATTCCTGGTGTCTTTTCTCTGCTTATGGCTAGTATCATACACTTTTCCTCCCCACCCCACCCCCCTCTTTAAAGATTCTTAAATGCTGATCTCTTGACAGACTTCCATTTCTAGGCATTATTTCATCATGCTTCTCTTTCCACAGTCACATTCTCTGAAAATACATCAACACGTTAGGGTTCTATCTTAGGAGCCTAATACCATGTGACTATTACATCTGTCAATGATTGCTGCCCCCTTGGAGAACTCAGGCTAGTTTGTGATTTATTCTTCCTTGTATCCCCAGATTCTTGCATGGGGTCTATAAGACAGCAGGCACTGGATAAGGGTTCGTTGTAATGACATTGAGATAACTGTGGATGAATGCAGTCCTAGAGCCTAACTTCCAGGAGATTACAGTTCAGTAGGGGAGATGAACCATGGCCATTAAAACTCTGAGGCTTGGTAAAAAGCAGCGCTGTAGGAAAATGTAGCTGAGTGCCCCAAATGATAAGACAGTAGTTCTAGACAGTCTCTCTGCTGAGACAGTGCAGGGAGGACACATGGAACTGGAGACATATGTGTTGGGACTTAATGGATAGGATGTGGACTGACAGAGCCGGTGTGTGTTCTAAGCAGCAGAAGCACAAAGAATGGAATCGTGCCTGGAAGGACAAGGCGCTTGGGAAATGAGCTGTCAGTATCATTTATTGAGAGCCTTTGACATGCCAGGAATTTTAAGTTCATTGTCTCGTTTAACACCTACAGTCAAATCCCACAAATTAAGCTTTATCGTCTCTATTTTACAGGTGATAAAACCAAGGCTCAAAAGAGATTCAATGACTTGCCCAAGGTCACACAGCACACTAGGGTCTGTCCAACTCCAGAATCCAAGCAGTATGTACTCCAGCTGGAGGAACCAGACCTCCCAGTTAAAAGGTAGCCTTATTTTGGGAAATTTTGGGTTTTTAATACCTACTGACTTAATCTTGATTCTAAGTGTGAGGGCCAGGTCTTGCCTGAATTATGGCCTTGGGATAGAGGAATAATCTCCACATACTTCCAGCACCTTACTTCTTCCCAGTTACCCCAGAGGCCCCAGTACAAGGCCATGGCCCAGGATCAACATGTACACACAGAAACCCAACATATTTTCTGAATCTCTACCTTTGTTCTCATCAAACTGTCATTGTCTAGGACACCTGCTCTCTGAAGCCCTTCTATATCTTCCCAAACTAATGGGTTTACTTTCTTTTCTGACACCATTTGGTATCTTGTCTAATCCTGGTGTACTTTCTCGTTTGGCTCCCACAGGAGTTTCTGTAGCACAATTGTGTAAACCTTGACCATCCACCAGGGCAACCAGCCTCCTGACTCCCCCAATGCAAGGCCATTTCTCTAGATTAGGCCCTGAATTTCCCTCACTTAAATCCTTGTGCTGCTCGATATTTCCTCCTCCAGTAGCTTGGACCATTGGACTCACCTTCCAAAGCTTCTGCTGGTGAACAGATGTAATGGGTATTCCTCATGGAAGGAACCACATCATTGATCCCCCCCAACCTGGCCATTGTGCCCAGGAAAGCTTTGTTCTTCTGACTGAAGATGAATAACTTATTTTAAATTTACACCTTATCCACATCCAAAACAAGTATTAGAGACACCTAAACTCGAAAAGATATGAGATCCTTACGACAGGAATATAAAATCTAAAGTGATATCAAGAGACCGGGTAGAAGCCAAATCCCCTGGTTATGCAGTTTTATGTAGTTTCTGTCTTCCAAAGCTTTAAATTTAATTCTGAATTTTCTAAACACCAAGACAGAAAATGAGAAAATGGCAGTTCATGTAATTCACAGTGTTGGGGGTTATTGTGCTAGCATCTCATCTTGCCTTTTCTTATCTTCCCTCCTAGCATTAGATCACTGTTATTATGACAGTGACATCACATGCCTTTTCTTCCCTGTGGCCCCCAAAGGGCCAGGCCATGTCTGTCCTCTAGATCATTTGAGGATTGCAGACACAGCCTTGGCAGACTCAGAATCAATTCTGGCTACTTTTGCAGTGCATAGACCAAAGTCAACTAAAACCAGCCCTGTTCCACAAAATTCCTCCTGTTCCCTGGACGTTTGACTACTAACCTCAAAACCAGTTGTAATTCCACAGGAGTAATTTTGATAGTTACCCCACCCTGGCTTTTTAGCTGTAAATAACAAAAATCCATTTGGCTAACCTAAAGAGAAAAGAAATTCCTGGAAGTATATTATAGAGAAGCAATGGTAACTATGGAGACTAAAGCTTGTACAACGGACCAAAACTAAGTGCTGAGGAAACTGAGAATATAGCCGAGGGATAGTTTCAAAGTCTCTGGTTTGAACAGTCTGGTTAGAATCCAGTCATTGGACTTTGCCACTCTGTTGTGAGTGATCTCCTATCTCTGTCCCATTTGGCTTACTTTTTTCCAAATTAAACATGGAGGGCGGGAGCCATTTATTGACAGAAGCTTGCCAATCTACCTGAGCTTGAACTTCCAACAGACGGGGAAAAGGAAGTTGTGGTCTTCCCTGGTGGGATTCCTGTGACCCACTAGAGCTCAAACCTCTAAATAGAAAGGAGTTTCCATGGTGGGCAGAAATTGCCCGGTAGGTGATGTTTTACTTGGTTCTACTTGGTACACTTAGCCCCCCTTAGCTTCCAGCCCAACTTTGGAGGATGCAGCATGCCTCTCAGATAGATTTAAATGGGTCGGTACACACTTATCTCAGACATGTGAAGGGTTGACAGTGTTAGGGAAATTAGGCTTATTTTTCATGACCCCGAGTGTTTGAACTAAAAATCAGGTATATACATTATTGTCCATGTTTTCTCCATGAAGTAGGACTGTTAACTAGTAAGAGTTGTCCAAAGACACAGTGGGAGACTGGCATTGAATCATTCAGGCTAAGGTCCCATGATAACTCAGCAGGGAGCATCTAGACCTTCAGTGTCCAATGTGGGAGCTCAGATTTAAATTTGAATTAACCCAAATCCCAAAATCTAACTCCTCAGTTGCACTAGCCACATTTCAGTGACTCAGTAGCCACATACAGTCACAGCACAGAGAGGGAACATTCATATCATCACAACAAATTCTGTCGGGCAGGACTGTTGTAGAGAGTTTCAAAGCATCAATCATGGTTAGACTAGCTGAAATAAAAGCCTTTCAGTCCTGATGGTGTAAGATAAATCATATACCTTGGGTTAGATATTATTGGCACTTTTCATATTCAAGAGGGAGCAAAGAAAGCAAGCCTCCATGCAGGAGATAACAATGAGACTGTACCCCAAAATAAACGAAAGGGACAGATAGCAAATTGTCTAGACTTTGCTATCCCTGTGATCTGTGTTGTAACTGCTCAGTTCTGCCGTGGTAATGCAAAAGCGGCCACGGACAACACAAAAATAAATTGGTGTTGCCGTGTTCCGACATGAATTTGTTTATAGTGAAATTTGAATTTCAGATAATTTTCATGTACCGTGAAGTATTTCCTTGGGATGTTTTTCTCAACCATTCATATAGGGGATAAACATAGTTTGCAGCCCCTTCCCTAGAGGGACTCTCAGATTTGGAATGGCTAAGAGAGGTTCATCTGACCGATCCTCCCCAATTCCTGAAATTGTCAGAACATCCAGCCTAAAGCAGTGGTTTACTGCAGTAATGTTAGTAGTGATGTGAAGACAGTCCAGTGTCCTGCTCCGTTGTTCCGTTTTTGAGTGGCCTCAAAATCAATATTGCTAAGTGATTATGAGAACAGAGTAAGGAACTAGACCTACGTATTTAAAAAAAATTTTTTTTAAGTTTATTTATTTATTTAGAGAGAGCGCAAGAGCGCGTGAATGGGGTAGAGGCAGCGAGATAGGGGAGAGGGAGAGAATCTCAAGCAGGCTCCATGCAGACCCTGACGGGGCGCTCAAACTCTTGAACTGTGAGATCATGACCTGAGCTGAAATCAAGTCAGACGCTTCACCGGGTGAGCCACCTACACGCCCCAAACTAGACCTATTTATATGTGCTTCACTACTTCCTTACTATGCAATTATGAATAATTTACTGAATCATTTTATCCTTCTGTTTTGATGCTATTGTTACTGTTATCTTTAATTACAAAATATGGCAACTTCCCATGCCCCCTGTGGTTATTTTCAGGATTAAATGAGATAATGTGGGTAAAGCCTACTGGCAAAGGCATGTGAATTCAATATTATAAATGGAAGGCATTGTCATTCACACTCAGATAATAAAATAATTACATGGAAAATGATTGAATTGACACCAAAGTTTGCAAATGTAATGATGTAAGATTGGGAGAGGCTGAGCAGAAAAACATAAGTTCTATCAAAGCCAAATTAAAATTTTATTCATAATGCAAGGATCCCTTCCCAAAAGGAATAATTTTGAGGGTTATGCCAACTGGTAAATGTCACATAACACCAGGAAGCCTGACTCATAAGGGAAGAGGAATTATGTATTTGATTGGAACAGCATTTCCTCCAATTTGCAGGAAACTATGATTAGTTTCCTGTAAATGAGGCTTTAATTGGATCCACTTTGAACTGATGAGCAGATCGTGGGAATGTATCCGATGTCTCGCAGGTGGATTTGGTCACACTTGGGTAAAGAGTTTATGGCCTGGGTCCACCCAGACATCTTCCTTAAATACTGAATACTGTTGCAGAGTAGAGGGTTGGAGAGAAGGGTGTTTATCGTTTCCTAATTTAAGGGCAGAACCCCCTCGAACCATCCAAATTATAAAAGGCATGTCATTAGTTGTTCTTCACTTATTCATCCCTTTAAGGATAATATGGACTAAAAGTGTCAGTTCCCGCTTTCGATACACTAGTTTCTTTTAAGCACAGAAATAATAAGACTGAGTGACACTACAGGATTTGTCAGAATGACGTAATATGAAATTAACAAGAAACATGTTACTCTGGAGAAAATTGTTCAGTTCAGCAAACATTCAATGAGCCTAAATGCCAGGCATTGTGATATATACTTAACCCTTGAATAATACGGGTGTGAGCTGCTTGGGGCCACCTACACGTGGGTTTTTCCGATAATGACAGCACAGCGCTATACATGTGTCTTCTCTTCCTTATGATTTTCTTAAGAACATTTTCCTTTATCTTATTTTATTCTAAGAGTACAGTATATGGTACATAGAACACACAAAATATGTGTTAGTTGACTGTATTATTGGTATGGCTTCATTTCAACACTAGGCTATTAATAGTTAAGTTTTTAGGGAGTCCGACATTATACACAGATTTGTGACTACGTGGAGGGGTGGCACCCCGGTGCCAAGGGTCAATGGTAGATACATAATCTTAAGAACCAATAAGATAGCCCTACTCTGAAGAAGTTCAGTCTAGTTTAAAAGAATGATATGAACAAAATGTCTTTTTTACAGGAAACTCACTTTACTTTTTCTGTTCAAGTATAATTAACCTACAGGGTTATATTAATTTCGGTTGTACAATATAATGATTTGACAATTCTGTACATAATTCAGTCCTCCTCACAGTAAGTGGACTCTCTTTTTTTTAATTTTTTTTTTAACATTTGTTTATTTTTGAGAGACAGAGAGAGACAGAGCATGAGGGAGGGAGGGGCAGAGAGAGAATGAGACACAGAATCGGAAGCAGGCTGCAGGCTCCAGGCTCTGAGCTGTTGGCACAGAGCCCGACGCGGGGCTCGAACTCACAAACCGCGAGATCATGACCTGAGCCGTAGTCGGACGCTTAACCGACTGATCCACCCAGGCGCCCCACAGTAAGTGTACTCTTTATTTTTTTTTTTTCAACGTTTATTTATTTTTGGGACAGAGAGAGACAGAGCATGAACGGGGGAGGGGCAGAGAGAGAGGGAGACACAGAATCGGAAACAGGCTCCAGGCTCCGAGCCGTCAGCCCAGAGCCTGACGCGGGGCTCGAACTCCCGGACCGCGAGATCGTGACCTGGCTGAAGTCGGACGCTCAACCGACTGCGCCACCCAGGCGCCCCAGTAAGTGTACTCTTAATCCCCATCACCCATTTCAGTCATACACGCCCCCCCCCACCTCACCTCTGGTAAGCACCAATTTGTTCTCTATAGTTAAGTCTGTTCTCTTGTCTCCTTTTCTCTTTTGAACAAAATAAGTTTTTAGTGTTTATTTAGTTTTGAGAGAGAGAGAGAGCACATGCACAAGAGGGAGAGGGGCAGAGAGAGGGGGACAGAGGATCCTAAGCAGGCGCTGATGAAATTCACAAACTGCTAGATCATGACCCGAGCTGAAGTCAGACACTCAATTGACTGAGCCACCCAGGTGCCCCAAAATGATTTTTAAAAGTAGAGAAAGGGGCGCCTGGGTGGCTCAGTCGGTTGTCTGACTTCGGCTCAGGTCATGATCTCACAGTTCCTGGGTTTGAGCCCTGCGTCCGGCTCTGTGCTGACAGCTCCGAGCCTGGAGCCTGCTTCCGATTCTGTGTCTCCCTCTCTCTCTGCCCCTCCCCTGCTCGCACTCTGTCTGTCTCTCTCTAAAAAGTAAATAAACATTAAAAACAAATTTTAAAGTAGAGAAAATATGGTGCCAAGTACAAAGCCTCAGTAGTGTCTAAGAAATGTCTGGCCACTCAGAGCCATGTACGGGTTGTTTCCTGATTAAGGAGACCCAGGACGTGGCTTGACGGTAGGGTACCATCCAGTCCCAGCTACAGAGGTTGAAGCCGTGGGTCCTGGCAACAGTTCCAGTTACATCCACCAGCAAGGAGGGGCACATATTTCTATTCTCACAAAGGCTCTGTATGTTTATCTGGCCTTTATCTCATTGTGGAGAAAAGAAGGAGGAGCAGGAGGAAGAAGGGAGAAAGGAAGGCAACGAAAAACGGAGGCGCTCAGTGGGCAGGAGGTAGAAGTGGGTGATAAAGACAGGAAGAAAGAAAGAAGAGAAAGAATTCTCTCCCAAGTTGGAGCTGGAGGGGACATTAGCAATCACTGAGGCCACGATTGGCAGGCTTTTTCTGCAAAGGACTAGATAGTAAATATTTCTGATGTTGAGGCACTCCCCCTCCCAGTCTCTAAAGCAAGCGCACAATGCTGCCGTTGCAATAGACATTAGGTAAACCAGTGGGCGTAACTGCGTCCCAATTAAATTTTATTTACAAAAGCAGGCAGCTGGTGTGCAGGCTGGAGTTTGTTGACCCCTAAGTTCTAACCCATAGTTATCAGCCATGCAGCTGTTGTCAGCCAGGTTCTTAGTAATTTCACATGCCCTGTCTCATTTAATTCCCTGGCCAGCCCTGTGAAGGAGGGCCTGTTTTTCTAATTTTACCAATGAAGAACTTGAGATTGAGACAAGTGCCCACTGTGAGGGTGCCTGAGTCTTAGGGATGCGTTTTTCCATTTTCAGCCCCCGCAATGTTTCTCAGCTCTGGAGTACGTACCAGGCGCTCAATTCTGCACGTAGGGAACGGAATACCTGGGGAAGTAACGTGGCTCACTCGGGGGCTGTCAGTAAATGGTGCCAGGTGGGGACCAGAACACGCGGGTCTCCAATCCTATCCCCTTTGTCCACAGCACAGACAGGCCCATGTCGCTCAAGCTGTGACACGTGCCTGGGTGTGTCCACGTGAGGCACCTTTCCCAGACTTCCTGGCTTATTGAATTTGGCTGGTCCTGGTATTATTTCAAATGTGAAGTTTTAATTCAATCTTTTTGAAACTAAGAAAAGCATATTTTGTCTAAGCTATTTCTCTGAGCCTTGGATAGTGTGAGAAGCTGGCTGAGTGCCAGAGAGAACAATGTAATTCTAATTTGGTGAGTTTTCAAGGTTTTTTTTTTTTTTTTTTTGTATAGATCACTGGAGGTGGGCTGGGGGTGGAATGCTATATTTTTCTTTTCTTCAAGTATGAATGGCATATTGGCAACACGAGATGACAGTTTTAGCAATTTGAGGTGAGTCCATCTTCAAATAAACCTAATTTTCAGCACCATCCAGAAGTCACAATCCGTTCTTTGTGACCATTAAAACAAATGCCAAGGAACGTGGAACCCTCGGTATGATCAGTACGGGGCGCTCTGCCCAGCAACTGGTCCCCTTCCTTCCCTCTGTGAGGTTCTGGAGGCACAGCAGGGGGATCAGACAGGAAACAAGGACTCACCACAGGACTCTCAGATCCCGCTGAGAAACAGAGGTGGTCCTCAGAGCAGTCTTATTTTCCACCCCACCCCATCCTTCAGTTCCGTTCAGCCTTGTTTGGGGGTAGGTATGGTGAAGAGAAGCGGAAAACAAACAAACAAACAAACAAAAAACAGCAGGAGGAGACATTTGCTCTCATGTCAGACCTGGATCTGTTCCCAGGTTTGCAACATATAGTGTGCAACCCTAAGACCTTTATTTAATCCCTCTGAACATTTCATCTGTGAAATGGGAAAAAAATGGTCCCTGAAACCATGAAGCAGAGTTCAGAGCAGGTGATAGATGTATAAAATGGCTGACTCATTGCCAATGTTACAAAATGTTACTTCACCCCTCCACTCACGCTCTTGAAGAAATAGACTATGGGTGAGACACCCTCGCAGATTTAAATAATGGGGAAAAAAGAGACTAGATTAGTGTTCAATCCAAGGAAACCTGTGGGAGTGGCTTTCACGCAGAGAAAAGCATCCCAACTGGGAAAAGCAAGGCAGGGGTAGGACCCGAAAGGTTAAGGAACATGGAGGGACATTTGAGGAGGCAGAAGATTCCATGGCAGTGACTGACTGCAGGAGCATAAGAGAGATTTGCTCTTTAAAATCCATCCAGTATAGGGATGCCTGGGTGGCTCAGTCAGTTGCGTATTTGGCTCTTGATTTTGGCTCAGGTCATGATTTCTCAGTTCATGAGATCAAGCCCTGTATTGGGCTCTGTGACCACAGCGCGGAGCCTGCTTGGGATTCTCTGTCTCCCTTTCTCTCTGCTCCTCCCCTGTTTGTGCTCTCTCTCTCTCAAAATAAATAAACATGGAAAAATAAAATAAAATCCATCCAGCATACATAAATTGTATCCTATGCCCTGGTCTGGGTGCTAGTGGTGAGTAAGACAGGCAAGGCCCCTCCTTCACGGAGTCAAAGTGTTGTCAGAACAATCGACAGTAAGCAGATGAATAAATGAAGAAGACTATTTCAGGTAGCAATAAATGGCCTGGAGACGGCAGGTAGCATGGGTATGGGTGAAATGGGCTGCTTGTTTAGATCAGGGAGACGGGGGGGAGGGGACTCAGGGGGAGGAGTCTTTTGAACTGAGACCCAAGTGTTGTGAAGGAAGCAGATGAGGACCTGGGGTGAGTGATCCTGGTAGAGTGTAAAGGCGTTTATGCCCAGACAGGCTGTGAGTGATGGAAGATAGGAAAGACACCCAATGCGCTTGGGAGGCTGGGGACTAGGACCCAAGACAGAGTTGTGGTGCCTGAGAGCTGGGTCTCGTGGGGCCATTTAAGGCCACAGCAGGGGTTTGGGTTTCACTTTTAGCATAATGGAGACTTTTAAGGAGGCCAGTTCTAGGGCAAATGGACCCTAGAGGGGCAAAAGTGACAACAGGGCAGGGTGTCATCAAGGCCAGTGAGACATCCAGTTGTAGGAGATGGTGGCTTGGACTCGGGTGGTAGCGGCCACCACAGAAGGCCTTTGGAATGTATTTTTAAATAGAGCTCACATGATTTGCTGAAGTAGTGAATGGTCGTCGGGTTGAGGTTTAGAAAAGAAGAATTGAGGATTGTGTTACAGAGGGTGACAAAGGTGTGGAGGGCCCAGGATGTGATGCTGCCTGAGTATATCTGATAAGTGGGATGATCCTAAATTTACTGATACTACATGACTTACTCCCTGCATTCGCCAGGGTCTTTATGATACATGAAACATTCCCATATTCATTTTCATACATAGGTCAGTCAACCGCGTGTGAGATGAATTGCACCCATTCTATAGATAAGAAAACTGAGTCCCAAAGAGGACAGATAGACTGGCCCACGGTCATTGTTAGGAAGTGGAAGGGCCCAGGGCTTTACTTAAGGCAAGTCTGATGTTGGCTCCTACGGCACATCGTGCTTCCACACCGTGCCGATTCATTTCCTGGAAACTCGGAGAACCTGAAATCCATTCCCTAAAATGTATCAATTCCAAAAATAGGGTAGAGTAATGCAAAGAACCAGGACTTTAAGTTAGTGAAACCTGTGTTCAAAGTCCAGATCTATCACATACTGATCCTGCGATCTTAAGGAAAATTTTAGCTGCTGCTTCAATTTTCTGTGTAGAGTGCAGTTTATGTACTCAAATTGGAAGTCCGCTATGATGCAATGGGTTTATATAAACTACCTGGTGAAGTATCTGATGCTTACTATATCACCTTCCCTTCATTTTCTAGGAACCAATAAAACAGGAAGATTTGCAGCTTAATAGTATTATGCCTTTCTATGGCTGATGTCAGCATAGTCAACCTTCTTACCTCTGTTAATATGACTAATGACCTACTATAACAGCAATAATGATAATGTTAATGATAAGGCTGATAAAAAGCACAGTGAAAAAATTTAATCAAAGAAGGCCTATTTCCCTATGGAATTACAAATATTTCCATTGGCTATGATTCAACATTTCTTTGAAAGTCAATCTGTAGAAAACAATTGTCACTAATAGTTACCAGGATTATGTATTTGCCTACGAAATAACATGAACAGAAGTCTGTGAATTAGGCTCCATGATTTTCCTCATTTTACGGATGATGAAGTAGAGACACAGAGAAGGTAGATGGCTTGTCCAAAGCCACAGACACTTCAGCTGTCAGAGCCAGTGGCAAAGTCTACTCTCAGGCATCCACAGTACTTTGTAAAGAGAAGGATGGACGAGCCTTTGTTTTGTGTCCTATGTGTGCATACAGTCAGTCTTCAGTTAAAAGGTCTGCTTGAAGATAAAGCTGAGAGCCCTTGTTGCAATATAAATATTATTTAATTTATTTAACAGATGTTTGGTAAGTAGGTAGGAAATGCAGACAGTAGGGTCCAACTCAACCACCAGTTTGGGGGACCTTCTATCTGTCAAAGGGTGCTGGGTACGAATGATCTGGAGATTGTATTCAAACTTTTAGTGATTTGTCAATGGGATGTTTACAATGACTAAAATACTTTCTGCTGTGATTTTTTGCCATGAGCCTCACCCAGATCAAAGTATCAGAGATCATTACCTATCGGATGTCTCTATTACAAAATTGGTCCCCCTGTATCCAAATGCTGGTGCTTAGACCCTATTAACCCAATCCTTACGTTTTATATGGTGGAGTGTTCCAACACAGTTCTTTTTCCAGTCACCAGTTGCATTTCTCATTTTCCCCAATGGCTATATCCTCATCTTAGAATGTTACTCTTTTTGGGGTTCATGGACTCATCTCCTCTGTGTGTGTGGATGTGTGTGTAGACCTCCCATACCGACAAGCAGTTCTCAGGCTCTAGCAGGCTGTCCAAGAATTCAGCTCAATTCTGAAACTACCTACCTGGAGATACCATCAGATGCCACAAGTTAAGGATTTAGTCCTAGAAGACTGCTGCCGTCCCCCTGCCAGCACACGCACACTTCAGATGCTAGTTGCAAGTCCTGATTGTTACCTGTGCTTCTGACCATCTGGCTAGAAGCTAGAGGTTTCCATGACCTTGTCTGGGGGGGGGGTGGTTTGATTAATTTGCTAGGGTGGCTCATAGAACTTGGAGAAACCTTTTAATTACTAGATCACCAGTTTACTCAGGAATAGCCAGATGGGAGAGATGCCCAGGGGAGGGTGTGGGGAAGGGGCGTGGAGCTTCCACACCTCTCCAGGTGAGCCACTCTCCCAGTGCCCCCAGCAGTTCACCAGCGTGGGAACTCCCATTACCCTGTCCTCTTGGGATTTTATGAAAGCTTCCTTACCTAGGGATGATTGATTAGATCATTGACCAATAGGGATTGATTCCAACTTCAGCCCCTCTCCCTTCCCTGAGGTCAAGGGGGTGGGTCTGAAAGTTCCAACCTTCTAATCACATGGTTGTCCTCCTGGCCACCAGTCCCCATCCTTAAGTGAGTCACCAAGTCACCTCATTAACATAACAAAAGACACCTTTACCTCTCAGACCTTTCAAAGGTTTTAGGGCATGTGCCAGAAAATGCAAAGGAAACCACATATGCATTTCTTATTGTAAATCACACTATCCCAGTTTCCTTTCCCTAATAGCCTCTGTTGGACTTGGTGATAACAACAATACTCACCATTTTGTGATGATCTTGTTTAATCTCTGAAGCTACCCTTAGCTGATTTTATTAGTTTCAGTAGATCAAAACAAGTGCACCAGCAAGTAAGTATAGGAGGCCCCCAAATATTAGAGAACTTCCCAATGGTCACAAGTCCTTAAGACTCACAGATGAAGTTCTGGGGACACAGGTTGGCCTGACTTTCTTACCAGCAAGCCAGTCTGTGCTGCTTATGGTTCAAATGGTCTTAGAAAGCATATCCTCAGTGTAGATAATAATAGTGTCAGTATTCTTTATGGACAGAAACTAAGGAGACTTTGTAAATCAACTGTCTTCTCTAAAGCTGAAAGAGTGAGGAGTTCATGGATTTCAGAGTCAGAGTTGTGTACAAACGTTTACTCAAGGGGCGCCTGAGTGGCTCAGTCAGTTGAGCATCCAACTTCAGCTCAGGTCATAATTTCGTCGTAAGTTCAAGCATCGGCCTTGATACTATGGGCACAGAGCCCACTTCAGATCCTCTGGCCCCCTCTTCTTCTGCCCCTCCTCCACTCATGGTCTCTCTCTCAAAGAATAAATACATAAACATTCAAATGCTCACTCTATCTTTTAGCTATAGGATCCTACGCAAGATTCTTAGCTTTTTGGACTCAGTTTTTAATCTGTAAAATAAAGTTAATAGTGCCTATTTGGGGGACTTTAAAGGAAGGAATAAGCCAACCTATGTAAAGTTCTCAGTCAGGTGCCAGGGACAGATTCTCAGTTCCCTGAACCTGGCTGTTCAAGGACCCATTCAAGTTCTCTTTCTTAATGATGAGGGAGCCAAAGGCAAGCTGAGGGCAAAGTACAAGCGGATACCAGCACCCACCCCCCACCAGGTGGGATACCTGTGACATTGTCAGGCACTCCTGGCTGCCCAAGAACAAAGGAGAAAAACAAAAAGTTAACTGATAGAGATCACAGTCACGCAGGACATGAGTCTCCCTCAGTTCGCAACTGTCTTAATGATTTCCAAGGAAAAAAAGCAATTTTATCAATAGCCAAACTTCTAGAAACCTGTAGACTCAATTTCCCGGAACCCTAATATCACCCTCCCCTCCATAGTGATAGGGTTTTGGGGTGATGGTGGGATTCGGAGCTGACAGACAAGAAAGAATTCTTGAAGATGTTTTTGGTGCAAGATGGTGATTTTATTAAAGCATGGAGATAAGACCCATGGACAGAAAGAGCTGCCCTGGGGTTGTGAGGAGGGACTTGTTAGTGATATACTGTGGGGCGGGCTGGGGGAGGTAAAGTCAAGAGGAAGTTTCTTAAAGGGATTTTCCATAGGCTCAAGACACAAATTACTGGAGGCCTAGCAGTTGTCAGGCTAAGGTTGTTTTTCCCTCTAGTAAAGCATTAACATAAGACAGGAGGGAGTTCCTGGGGAAATGTTTTACTCTGCCTGCCTCCAGTAGTTGTCCACGGGCTGCAGATTGTAAGGAAATTGAATTCTATCTGCCATTTCTTTCTTGCCTTTGTTCCCCCTGGCACTATGGAGGGGAGGGTGATGTTGGGGATCAGGAAACTGAGTCTATAGGTTTCTCTGCAGATGAGGCTATTGATAAGATTGCCTTTTTCTTGTAATTTACGAAGATATTTGTAAACTGATGGAGACTCATGTCCTGCAGGACTGTGACCTGTATCACAGTTAACCATTTGCTTTCTTTCCTTTCCTTTGTTCTTGGGCAACCAAGAGTGCCTGAGGAATGTCACACACATCCCATCTGGTGGATAGGATGGGGGAAGGGGTGGAAATGCTAGCTTGTGCTTGCAAACTCTCAGCCTACCTTCTCATCAATAGGATAAAAACTCTTATTTAATCAGTCCCTCCTCAACCCAGTGCAGCTCTTTCTGCCCATGGGTCCTGTCCCTGTGCTTTACCAAAACCACCTTTTTTGCACCAAAGACATCTCAAGAATTCTTTCTTGGCCATCACCTCCAAACCTCAACATTTCCACATCATCTCTCCACAGAAAAAGTCTCCAATGTGAATGAGATTTGGTTTTCTTTCTGTCCTCTAACCGTGTAAGCCCAATGGTTTGAACTATGCCTTTGTAACACATCTTAAAATTATTTTGAATTTAACTGTTCATGCAGCAAGGAGCGAAGCAGCCAGACTAGAAGATGTGCCAGCCTGAGCCACAGTATCTGGAGCTAAGTACTAGTTTGGGGGGGGGGGGGCTGTTTGTTACGTGGTGAAAGTTCACCCATCACACCGAACACCGCATGTTAACGAGGAGAACAGCGCGCCTATTGCAACCTTGAGGGGTGTTCCAGAAAGCCGTCAAGGACCAAAAGCTCATCAAGAAGCTGCATGTTGAACGATATTTAAACAGAGAGCTCCACGGCCACATTTTCTCTTTGTAGTAAGCTCACTCCTTCGCCCATATTAATGCCAGAATGCAAGGAGCCAAGTTCCTTGTGAGGGAGCACAGCCCTGGCAGAGGTCCAGGGCAAACATGAGAACTTGAAGTAGTTCAATGCAGTGGGGAGAAAGAAGGCACGTCTCTGAGGTGCTGGGGATACAGAATTATCTCTCCTGAGAAATTTCTCCTGTTTTTGTCACCTGCTTCAAGCTCAAACCATTTCCTCTAATATTTCTAGAGCACTTTATTCTCTTACGGCAGGAACTGTTGGTACCTCTGGGCAGGCCAGGCCCCCTGATGAGAGAGCATAGGGCTGGCTGAGGGCAAAGTGCAGGCTACCAGCATCCCACCCCCAGCTGGGACACGTATGATATTCCTTGGACACTCCCAGCTCCCCCAAAACGGGAAATGGTCAGACTGATAAGAATCTCCTCCAGTTTACCAGAAATCAATAGGCCAAAGTCCAGGAACTCCCTACTGTCTTAGTGTTGAAGCCTTTGCTGGAGGAACAAACAACTAGAGATTCACAATAGCTAGGCCTCCGGGTAAGTCTTTATTTATTTGTTTTATTATTATTATTTTTTTATTTAGTATTTTTTATTCTTGAGAGAGAGACAGAGTGTGAGTGGGGGAGGGGCAGAGAGAGAGGGAGACACAGAATCCGAAGCAGGCTCCAGGCTCCGAGCTGTGGGGCTCGAACTCACCGACCTTGAGATCATGACATGAGCCGAAGTCAACGCTGAACTGACTGAGCCACCCAGGTGCCCCTAGGCTTCCAGTAAGTCTTCAGCATGTGAAAGTCTCTTTGGAAATTCCCTCTTGACTTCATCTCCCCCTGACTTCATGAGAGTGTCACCCCCCACACTCACCGTTCAGGTCTTTCTGCCCTTGGTCCCTGTCCCCATGCTTTCATAAAATCACCCTTTCGCAACAAAGACTTCTTCAAGAATTCCTTCTTGGCTGTCAGTTCCAGACCCCACCAACCCCCCCCCCCCCATTGATGAGGCTTTGGGCGGGGGGTGTTTCGTGGGGTCCGGAGCTGACGGCCAAGAAAGAATTCTTGACGACTTCTTTGGTGCGAAAGAGGTGATTTTAGGAAGGCATGGGGCCACGACCCGTGGGCAGGAAGAGCTGCCCCGGGACCATGAGGAGAGACAGGTTTTATACCATGGACTTGGGGGAGGTAAAGTCCGGGGGAAGTTTCCAGTGAGATTTTCACATGCTAGAGAAGATTCCCAGGATACTGGAGGCCTAGCTATTATCAAGCTAAGGTTGTTTTTCCCTCTAGCAAAACATTAGCAGTGAGACAGTAGGGAGTTCCTGGAGAAACGTTTTATTTACTCTGCCGGGCCTCAAGTGTTTGTCGCTGGGCTGCGGGTTATAAGCAGATTTAGTTTTATCTGCCATTTCCTTCTGCCTTTGTTTCCCACACCACCCATCACCCCAAAACTTCATCACCCCCACTGCAGGGACAGTGGGAGATGTAGCTCCTTTCAGATCCTGCCACCCCTGACTAGCCTCTTCCGCCAAGGGGCTTCCTGAATTTCATACAGGTGAGTCAAAATGACTTTAAAATAAGTTACACCATCTTCGATTATTTTTTCGTCTTTTGTCTCTTCTGGGAAATAAAGCATCTCCTAACCTAAGCTCAGAACATGGGTGCTCCCCGCATGGTCTTTGATTTTGGTGCTTAAACATCTCAGTTTTGTGGAAAAGATGCCACACAGCCATTTCCCCCTCTTTTTTTTTTTTTTTTTTTCCTTCTCATCTTCAAATTTAAGTGTCAGCATCTGTGGTATTTGAAGTCACGCAATTCAGGTTCTGAAGACAGCCGGCTCTGATCTATTTGGTCAGGGAGACATAAGCACTTTCAATCCCGAGACTCACCACTCCAGAAAATTAGACATAACTCAATACACAGAAATAACTCTGCAAGGAAAAGGGTTCTATGACTCCATCTCTGGACAGAGTGGGGCCCCCAGCCCCCATGAAGGGTTTTTGTTTTTGATTTTCCTTTGACAGATTGAATCATGGTAAAGATGGCCACATCTCTCACTCGCCCAAACTGCCATTTTCAATCAAGGGCGAGAGCTAGTCATGAAATCGAGAAATGCTAAGGACGGCCGAGGGCTGGAGGGAAGAAGGGGGTAATCCCAGCATTAACTGGCTGGGATGAACTCTGTTGAAGCTAATCGTTTATTGGAATCATTGCCTAAAAATGGGCAAGGCAGCCTGCCTTTAATCCCTCATGAGATGTGTCTGTGCGTCCTGTGTCTACATGTCTGTGGCAGGAAAAAGAGGATGAGGAAGAGGAAAGGCAGGAAGAGGAGGAGAGGAGAGAGAGAATATGGAATGAGGTGTTGGCAGGGAGGTTTTCCTCTTAGGCAAAGAAGTTTTTCTATCCATTGCGAACTCTTCCACCTCATGGCATTTCCCAGCTAGGTGACCATATGCCAAGTTGACCTTTGAGGTTCTCAGTGAAATGTGTGCTAAGTGGGATAATTTCTGCAAGTTCTCTTTGCCCTACTGAGTGATTAATGCCCCTGCCCCAAGCGAATAGCTTGCCCTCTGTTTATGTCAGGGATATTTCAGGTTCTCGATGCATTTCTGTTGAGTGAATGATTGAAACAATGCAAAATTTAAAGGGATTGAGCTAGGTGGAAATCCTTGGACTTTTGTTAAAATCACATGCTCAAATGTTGAGGTGTTGTTTGATTTTTTGCACCATTTGTTGGGGGTTGGGGTGGGGCATTGGGCTGTGACTCCATTGTTCGCTGGATGAAAATGTATACACACCATTAATATGCCCTGGCAAGACAGACAGCACTCTTTAGAAATAGGTTCCAGATGGTTACCCTGCATAGCCTGGGTATTGTTCTGCCAAGAAAGCAGGTGACAATCAACAGTTACTCAAGCACTGTTTATTTTATGAAATCATACTATACTGTATTGAATGTATTGCATATAAGATCATTTTATGTGGTAGTTAATATAAGTGAACATTTATGCCCTTTAATTATTCTGTGCATGGCGTAGGTTTTACCCTGTGGTATAAAGAATTCCCAGGTCACATTTGATAAGTTCACTATATTGAGAAAGTCAATCCTCTTTTTTTTTTTTCAATTAAAATTTACTTTTTTACTCTATTGCACATCTGAAACTAAGTAGTGAAATTAAAATAAAAACTTAAAAAAATTTTTTTAATGTTTATTTATTTTTGAGACAGACAGAGACAGAATGCGAGTAGGTTAGGGGCAGAGAGAGAGGGAGACACAGAGTCCAAAGCAGGCTCCAGGCTCTGAGCTGTCAGCACAGAGCCTGACGTGGGGCTCGAACCCATGAACCATGAGATCATGACCTGAGCCGAAGTCAGACGCTCAACCGACTGAGCCACCCAGATGCCCCTAAAATAAAAACTTTTAAAAAATTTACTTTTTAATTTACTTTTATAGGTAACAGGTAATATATTTACCTGGTTTAAAATATCAAGATATCCACAAAGATATGAACACAGAAGTCTAGTTTACACACTGCCCCCAACACCTGGCCCATTCTGTTTTTTGAAGCTTTATGGAGTTATAATTGATATATTAGAACTGAACATATTTAATGTATACATTTTGATGAGTTTGGACATATGCAAACACCCACGACACCATCACCACAATCAAGGTCCTACACATATCCATCACCTCCCCGAATTCCCTTTTGTTCTTTTGTGTACCTGTGTTTGTGTGTGTGCTTATGGTAAGAATGTTTAACATGGGGTTTATCCACTTCGCATAAATATTTTATAAGATTTTATTTTGGGGCGTCTGGGTGGCTCAGTTGGTTGAGTGTCTGACTCTTGATTTTGGCTCAGGCCATGATCTCAGGGTTCATGAGATCGAGCCCCACATCAGACTCTGTGCTGACAGTGTGGAGTCTGCTTGGGATTCTCTCTCTCCCTCTCCCTCCCTTCATCTCTCTCTCTCTCTCTCTCTCTCTCTCTCTCTCTCTCTCCCCGAAAATAAACAAATGTTAAAAATTAAAAAAAAAAAAAACAACAGATTTTGTTTTCTAAAAAATAACCTCTACAACCAACATGGGGCTCAAATTCACAACACAAGATCAAGAATCACATGCTCCACTGACTGAACCAGTTAGGCACCCCTCTGCTAAACACATTTTATTTTATTTTTGATTTATTTATATTTAATGTTTTATGTATTTATTTTAAGAGAGAGAGAGCCCCACACAGGCTGCATGCTGTCAGCACGGAGTCCGACGTGAGGCTGGATCTCATGAACTGTGAGATCATGACCTGAGCCGAAATCAAGAGTCAGATGCTTCAATGACTGAGCCACCCGGGCGCCCCAACTTAACATATTTTAAAGTGAACGATGCCATGTTGTTAAGGACAGGCACCATGTTGTATGGCGGATCTCTACAACGGTTTTATTTTGCTTAACTGAAACTTTATGCCTGCTGATTTGGAACTCCCCATTTTGCCCTCCTCGTGGCCCCTGGCAACCACCCTTCTATTCTCTGCTTCTATGAGCTTGGCTAATGTAGATTCGTCCTGTAAGTGGAATCATGTGACGTTCGTCCTGTGTGACTGACTTCTTCCACTGTAGCGTGACGTCTGCTAGGATCATCCATATTGTCACACACTGGAGGATGGAGGTTGTTTCAAACCTATGTATTGTGAACAGTGTTGCCGTGAACATGGGGGTGCAGGTGTGTCTTAGAAAGTCAGTCTTCTGTGGGCCTCTTAGACTCTTCCAAGTGCTCTGGGTGTGCCACGGCCGGGGGCTCGAATGCATTTGACTCAGGCCATTACTCGATGTTGTTTTCACAGCTGGTAACCTTGAGAGATAAGGTAACATTTCCTCCTGGACAAATAGCAGGCTAGTTTACACCCTGCTATAAAAGTAATAGAATTCCTGGGGCGCCTGGGTGGCTCAGCCGGTTAAGCGTCCGACTTCGGCTCAGGTCATGATCTCGCAGTCCGTGAGTTTGAGCCCCGCATCGGGCTCTGTGCTGACAGCTCAGAGCCTGGAGCCCATTTCAGATTCTGTGTCGCCCTCTCTCTCTGACCCTCCCCCGTTCATGCTCTGTCTCTCTCTGTCTCAAAAATAAATAAACGTTAAAAAAAAATTAAAAAAAAAAAAAGTAATAGAATTCCAAACTAAGTACTCCTTAGATGTGAAACAAACCCGCTGCATGTGTAGCATTAATCTGGGCCATATTATGCTCATCTCCCCATGGGACTTGGGGGCAAGAGGAACCAAGTCTAATGTACTGATGATACGCTGCTTGCTTTCCCATGGGTAATAAAGTCCTTCGCCTCCAACTCAGGCGTCTCATATCATCTGCCAACATTCATCAAATAGTAACAGGCACAGGCCTGGGTGGCCCAGTCGGTTGAGCAGCCAACTTCGGCTCAGGTCATGATCTCGCAGTCTGTGAGTTCGAGCCCCGCGTCGGGCTCTGTGCTGACAGCTCGGAGCCTGGAGCCTGCTTCGGATTGTGTGTCTCCCTCTCTCTCTGCCCCTCCCCCGCTCCTGCTCTGTCTCTCTCTCTCTCTCTGTCAAAAATAAATAAACATAAAAAAAAAAGTAACAGGCCAACTCTCTGCTTGTAAAGAGGGTGAAATATAATCTCAAGACCAGTATTCTGTTGGTATGAAGTGATACAAGGGAACTCTCTGCAGTCTGGTTCTAAAGGGTATAGTTCACCTTGCCCAGGGCCTTGGCGTGAACCAGGACAAAATTAGCATGCAAATTGTCAGACGTGGCTCAACCAAAATGGCTACACCATTGTGAAGAGCTAAAGAGAGAGCTTGAGACTAATTGATGTCAAGTGCCTAGTAGTTCTGGCCACGTAGACCATGATCTTTAAATATTTTTATGACTCTATTCTAATTTATTCTATCATTGTCAACCAAAGGTAGCGACTGTAAGAACTAGGTATACTAGGAGAAGCAGTTTAATCTTTATCATGCAGGAGGCCTGGATGTTTTGGGAGGGGGCCGACCAGATGAGCAGAGAAGGAAGGAAAGATGTCTATAGAGACATGCGTTCTACTTCCTCTTCTGTCTTGGGGTGATTGATTTGACCTGGGGACAGTTCAGATTAGCCCCTTGCCCCTCAACAGGACAAACTCACTGGATGCAGTAGTCTGGAGTGGGGGCTTTAGCTTCCTCTGTTATTTTCTCTGCGGGTCAAACATTTTTATGGTAAAAGACGTTAAGGGATGTAGTGACAGAAATCTTGATTTTGACTTCATATTGTCACTTGCTAGGTATTGACGCTAAGAAGCCACCTCACTAGATAAGCCTCTATTTTCTTAACTGTAAATGAGGAAAACCATATTCACCCATAGAATGGTTAGGATGCATGAGAAATCCTAACGCTGACACTTTCCCAGCAGACGATACATTTGTGTGGTTGTTTTCATGAGCTCTTGTCCCACATGCCATCCTTGCCCTTCCCTCACCTCCCAAGTCCTACCACACCAGGTGCTCTCGTGGACTTCCAAATATCAGTAACTGAATGTCTTGGTTGAGGGATTTCTCCAGAAGGGATCAAGCCAGTTGCGTGACAGACCCCTAGCTGCCCTCAAGTGAGGGTGAGGAGAGTCAGTGTATATAACATCCAGTTGCTTGGCCCTGAGGTAGGATAACCCCCAGGCATTTCATAGGGTTTCCTCGTGGGATTCCCCGCGTCCATCCAGTCGCCCACATCGACTTGAGAAATCATCTTTACTAGCTGACTCTTCTTGTCCTAACCGTCCTGTGTCCTTGTTTGCCACTTCTTCCAAATAAGCTACTTGCCCTTGAGTCCTTGCTTTGAGGTTTACTCCCGGTAGGGCCCAAGCCCTTTGGAATCATGCCTGTTATAAACATCTGTTATATTAAAGAGCAAAGGGTAGCTTCTAAACATGGGAACTGAGAGGGGCCACTGGGTGGCTCAGTCGGTGAAGCATCCAACTCCTACTTCAGCCCAGGTCATGATCTTGCGTTTCGTGAGTTCGAGCCCCGCATCCGGCTCTGTGCTGACAGCTCCGGGCCTGGATCCTGCTTCGGATTCTGTGTCTCCCTCTCTTTCTCTCTTTCCTTCCCCTACTCATGCACTCTCTCTGTCTCTCAAAAATGAATAAATGTTAAATATTAAAAAAATGATAACAAACATGGGAAGTAAGATCCGGGAGAGAATGTATGGCTCAGAATTCAAGTCTTTAATCTACTTTCCATGGTGTTTCTTAAGTCAAGATGTTCCCTTGATGCAAGAAGCCAATGTCATTACTAAAAAGTTTCAATCAGCTGTCTCTCCTGTTTTTATCATCCCTTTCCTTTTTGGTTTCGGCGTCAGAAAATGGAAAAAGTGTGTTCCAAACGAAAGATAGGGTTCAAGTAATCATGCAGAGGTGGAGGATCCTGGTGATTTGGGAGCCTCTAAGGCTTGGAGTAGCGGAAACCAAAACAAGAATTGCTGGTGAATGTGAGTTTGGAGAATTATATTTTAAAGATTTAAAACCATCAAGAAAGCCTGTTTCCAATTAGAAATATATTAAATTGGGATGTTGTTAATGGAGCCCAAATTGTATTTCCAGTCTGCTGAATAATTCTCAAGTTAGTTATATTATTCAAGTCCATTCCTTTGTTTATAATTTTTTTTTAGAGGGGAGGAGGGTGTTGTAAATGAAAGGCTGATTCAGTTCTATCATACTTTTCCAGAGTTTTTTTTTTTTTTTTTTTTTTTTTACAGATACTTCACACCTTGAACAAGACCTGGGAAACAGCAGCTTTTGAGTGACTCCATATGTTCTCTCTTCCCTGGCATGCTATCAACTTCTCACAAACTACAGCAAAGATGTTTCAAAGAAATAACCAGACTTCCAGTACAATTTATGATTTTTTCTTTTTCTTCCTTCCTCCATTCCTCCCTTTCTTTCTCTCTCTCTCTCTTTCTCTCTTTCTTTCTTTCTTTCTTTCTTTCTTTCTTTCTTTCTCTTTTGTTCTTTTTCTTTTCTTTTCTTCTCTTTCTTTTTCTTTGTCTTGTTTCAATTTTACTTTCTGGTCTTTGGTATAATCTTTCCTCTTCCTTCCACCCTGCCTCCCTACCTCCCTGCTTTCCTTCTTCCTTCTGCATAAATTCAATCATTTTTAGGGCTTTTGTATTTTAAGTATTTTGTTTTATTATCTTTCCTTTTCCATAATTCATGTTGCTAGGTTTCTGTTTATGATTCTGAAATTAGGGTTCTTTATCCTTTCCTCTGTCATCACCTTCCTCCACAGGGAGTCCCTATATCTCTGGTCTTGTGCAAAGTGTGAAGCACCTGTCAGTTTGGGCTTAAACAACATTATGTCACCCATGAGAAAGTTCACCTGCAAGAAGGACTCCAGGCAAATTATGTTCAGGCACCAAAAACATATTCCATCTGTGAGCTCAAGAACTTCAGCACGAGGTGAGTCTCCCTGTGGTCACCATGAAAGGGGCACACCTCCTTGTTCATGGCCAGAGGAAGAGACCAAGTCCACACCTCCGTTTCCTTGTTCATTAACTTCTTGGCTTTCTTTATCTCATTTTCTACTCTCCATGTAATTTTGACTTTCCTCACTGTCTTTATTTTATTTACATCCTATTTCACTTTTCCTATTTCCATTATGTTCCTATGGCTTTTTTCTTTCATGTTGTTTATTTTACTTTTGCTTTTATGACTTTCGATCACTGTGCTTTTGTTTCTTTGCTCATTTTTTAAAATATTTTTCCCTTTCCTCCCTTCCTTCATTATTTTCTATTTGTATTGTTTTGTTTTTTGAATTTTGTTTTCTCAATGCATTTTCTTTCCTTTTGATTTTGGGGACTTCCTTTCTCATCCTCTCTCCCTCATTTCCACTGTCTCCGTCTTCCCTCATTTTTGCCTTTACTCACCAACCCTGATCCCTACTTTCTTTTCTTTTTTCCCTCTTCCTATTATTTGTTAGTTCAAATTGTCTAGTCTTAACTTTCTTCCTACCCTACTTTTCCTTTATCTCCTATTTTGGATTAGTTTCTGTAGGTTCCTCTTTTCCTTTAATTATCATTGATTAGTTTACCATTTTTAATTTTTCTGTATTGATATTTTTTAACATTACTTTTCCAACTTAAAAACAATCTGTATTTCCTACCTTTGTACATTCTTATTTTTTTTACTCTATATAATATAGTTATTTATCTTCTATTATCTTATTCTTTATTCTCGTTCACTATTTTTACCAATTTTGCATTTTAATGTACTCATTGTGGAGAACAAGGGGTCATCTGCAGACACCCAGACCACAGACTACACGGGCTGGAACAGGAGGTCTGCCTCTCTTGGGCACAAAGGTGCCCCAGGGGAAGAAGAGGAACAGGTACCCACTGGCCATCCTCTCTCCTTAGTCAAGAGGGGGCCAGGGCAAGACAGTTCCTTGGCCCCCGGACTCGGGTTCTTCCCACTTAGCACACCGACCTCTATGTGAATGTTTATAGGAAAGAAGGCATTTCGCCTGTGCTAAATAAACGTATCCAATTTACTGCTGCTGCTAAAAACAGACAGAAAACAAAAGGAAGAAAGTCCTATATCAGAAGATAGAGTGTTTTACTTCGCACTGAACCTGAGTTGCCTCAGGCATTTATCCCTGGGACAGGCCTACGTGCACACCAAGGGTGCATGAATGATTCCCATTTGCGAGAGCTGGCCGTCTGGGGTGAAGGACAGAAAGCTTAAAAGTCTGACACTGAAAAACAGAGAAAACCTCCGGAGAAGCCAAAGACAGAACACAGGAGCTGAAGACCATCCCCTGCCCTGTCTCAAGGGTGTGAGATGCAGGCTGGTTCCTTCTTAGTCATGCCTGCTTTCATGTAGGATGGCTTAAGAGTTTACATAAAACATCAAAACACTTTATATTCCATTTACGAACGTAGCTTAGCACCCCTGTCTACTTTAACAAATATTTCTCGAGGTCAGACTATGCAGAATACAGTAGCAATAAAGGGGAACAAAGACAATCAAACAAACAGACACACAGAAAAGTCCCTGTCTTCATAGAGTTATATTCTAGTTTGGGGATGACAGAACATAAACAAATAATTGTACACTATATATAGTCACAGGGTAAACTTACATAAAATTGTAATTTTGTAATTGTAAGTGTAATTTCATAATTACTTACTTAATATTTCTTTTTGAGAGAGAGAGAGGAGGGGAGGGGCAAAGAGAGAGGGAAAGGAGACAATCCCAAGCAGGCTCTGCACTGTCAGCACAGACCCTGATGCAGGGCTTGAACTCACAAACCGTGGGATCATGACCTGAGTGGACATCAAGAGTCAAACACTCAACTGACTGAGCCACCCAGGCTCCCTGTAATTTTGTAACTGAGCACTGTGCTGTCACGATGACAATGAGGTGGAGGGAGAGAGCAGACAGTAGCGTGCACTGGTAAGGTGCAGTTTTATAGGCTGGGCAGGTGTCCATCTTGCAGGATGGCTGGAGAAGCCTTCTGATAAGGTGACATTTGAGCACAGACTTGAAGGGACAGAGAGAATGATCCATGCAAATGTCCGAGGGTGGAGGGGGAGGGGGATTGTGGAGCTCTCCAAGGACTGAGGATCAAAGGAGGGGCCGTGCTTCTGGAGTGAGGACACGGGGATGTCTAACAAGAGGCGGGAGCGGGTGTGGCGCTGAGAGGGAGGTGGGCACATTGGACAACTGCAAACTGCTTGTGTCTGAAGCATCTGGAACAGAAAGGTGTCCATCAGAGGTCAGGTACGGAGGGGTGAGTCTAAAGCTGACGAAGCAGTGAAAGGGTAGCGCCCAGCACACAGGCGCGGGTGGCCCAGGCAGGCGTGAGGGGCAGGACGGTCAGCGGGAGGGAACGGAGGGCTGTGTGCAGAGGAGCAGACACAGCCCAGACCTGGCTGTGGAGCGCGGTTTATATTGGACGAAGCTTTTGAAGCCCATCCGAGTATTTCTTCCGCCCACAAGCATGCCTCCTTGGGGCCAGGTGGTCGATGTGAGCCTTTGGCCTCCTCCCTAGGGATTGGCAGAAATTGAGACGGTAAGGTGACCTCTGCTGTCATGGGCTCCAGACCAGAACTAACGGTTTTAACAAGATGCAGAGCAGGTGGCCTCTGGCGATTCGGCCCCAGTCCTGCCTTTTAGTTGGGAACTTGGAAATTCCAGTCATATTTCCTGCAGCTTTCTGATCTTGTTTTGGTCTGACTTGAATTCTAAGTTTGGAAACAGCCATGCCCCCACAATCTGAAGGAGGATCTATAGGATCTATTTCAGTCCTACACCCGGACGGAAGCATTGGAAATATTGCATTGCTTTTAGTCATTTCATGTTGTCCTTTGAGCAAGGGGCAGGGAAAGGGACAGTGACAAGGACTGAAAACTTAACACGAGGCAGGAAGAGGCTGTTACCCGGAGGATGACGGCTGTGGTTCTGGCTGGGACTCTGCTGTGCCGTGTGGTCTCGGGCGTACCTTCAAGTCCTGGCTGGATCCAAGTTTCCGGAACATGAAACGTGGTTCTGGAACAGATGCTCCCCGAGCTCCTTTCCGGCTCAGATATTCTAGGATTCCAAGTAGAAATGCCCAGATGCTACTGGAAAATGTGAACATATGGATGCATTTCTGACCCGCTGGCACATGAGCCACCTCCTTAGTTACCAGGTGGACTGAGCTCGTTACCCAGGATTGCAGATGTCTCAGGTCTTCAGGAGGCAAAATGTTTGGATCACAATTTCCTAAAAGCATTTCAAAATATTTTGTTTTGTCTGTCCTTTGATTCCTGTGCCTTTCAATTTTCAGTGGTGAAAGGGGGAAATGGAGAGGAAAGAAAGAAAGAAAGAAAGAAAGAAAGAAAGAAAGAAAGAAAGAAAGAAAGGAAAAGAAATCACCACCACTATTTTTTGTTATTTTTTTAAATGTTTGCTTATTTTTGAGAGAAAGAGAGAGAGAGAGAGAGAGAGCACAAGCAGGGGAGGGGCAGAGAGAGAGGGAGACACAGAATCCAAAGCAGGCTCCAGGCTCTGAGCTGTCAGCACAGAGCCCGATGCGGGGCTTGGACTCACAGACCACGAAATTATGACTTGAGTCGAAGTCGGACCCTTAACCGACTGAGCCACCCAGGTGGCCCAGATCACCACTGCTTTTTAAGAAAACCATACTGCCTTACAAATTATGCTCCAGAAAGTCTTGTGAAGGTGTTAACTTCAGGCAAAGAAACATTTAGAGTTGTCTATTAAGTGATCTGCTCCATGCCAGGAGCTGGGGTGACCAAGGTTACTAACATATAAGTTCCGTCCTCCAGGAGCTTGGGATTTGCTATGGAAGAGGGGGCCCTGACAGACAGCTGTTAAAAGAAAGGAAAACAAGGGGCGCCTGGGTGGCTCAGTCGGTTGAGCATCCAACCTCGGCACAGGTCATGATCTCACGGTCTGTGAGTTCGAGCCCCACATTGGGCTCTGTGCTGACACCTCAGAGCCTGGAGCCTGCTTCAGATTCTGTGTCTCCCTCTCTCTGACCCACCCCCATTTATGCTCTGTCTCTCTCTGTCTCAAAAATAAACATTTTTTTAAAAACCTTTTTTTTTTTTTTAAAAGAAAGGAAAACAAAATTCTGTGGGAACTCCAAATGACCCTTAACCTGACTGGGGAGTTAAAATGTCACCCCAAGAATCTCCCTCGTTTGCTTTGTGGATGTAATGAGGTCATAGGCAAAGAAGTGCAATTCAAATGTGTGATGACGAACACGTCTTAATTGTTACAATACCGTTTTCCAAATTCTCTCAAAACATGAGCCATGTGTACACCTTGTTAAGATTCTTCCAAAGCCTTACATAAAGTTGAAGTTTTATTAACTTCCCAATAACTTACCCAAGACTGGCTACATAATTTATAGGACCTGGAGCAGAATGAAAATGTGGTGGTAGTGACAGCCTGTTGTAACGTGCAATAGCCAAAGGGTACAAAGTCACCCGTAGGGGGCGCCTGGGTGGCTCAGTCAGTTAAGCGTCCGAGTTCAGCTCAGCTCATGATCTCGTGGTCAGTGAGTTCAAGCCCCGCGTCGGGCTCTGTGCTGAAAGCTCAGAGCCTGGAGCCTGCTTTCTATTCTGTGTCTCCTTCTCTCTCTGCCCCTCCCCCACTCATGGTCACTCGCGCTCTCTCTCTCTCTCTCTCTCTCTCTCAAAATAATACATAAACATTAAAAATTTTAGAAAAAGAAAACCGAAACAAGAACAACAAAAGCAACAAACGAAAAAACAAAAAGTCACCCGGGTCTCATTCTTTCCACAAACCATTTGATGTGTTGAGTACCAAAGAGTAATTTTAAGATTGACAGTTCTTTTTTAAATTTTATTTATTTTATTTTTAAAAATTGAAATCCCAGTTAGTTAACTTGTAGTATAATAATGATTTCAGGAGTACAACTTAGTGATTTGTAACACCTACATGTATTACCCAGCGCTCCCTCTAGCAAGTGCCCTCCTTAATGCCCATCACCCATTTAGTCCACCCCCCCACCCACCTGCTCTCCAGCAGCCCTCAGTTCGTCCTTTGTATTCAAGAGTCTCTTATGGTTTGTCTCCCTTTCTGTTTTTATATTATTTTGGCTTCCCTTATCCTATGTTCATCTGTTTTTTTAAATGTTTATTTATTTTCAGAGAGAGAGGGAGAGACAGAGTGCAAGTGAGGGAGGGGCAGGGAGCAAGGGAAACGCAGAATCTGAAGCAGGCTCCAGGCTCCGAGTCGTTAGCACAGAGCTGACAGGGGGCTTAAACTCGTGAACCGAGAGATTTGAGCCAAAGTCAGACATTTAACCAACCGAGTCTCCCAGGCACCCTATCTGTTTTGTTTCTTAAATTCCACATGTTAGTGAAATCATGATATTTGTCTTTCTCTGACTGACTTATTTTGCTTAGCATAATACACTCTAGTTCCATCCATGTTGTTGCAAATGGCAAGATTTCATTCTTTTCAATTGCAAAGTAATATTCTATGTTATATATATATGTATATATATATATATATTCTCACATCTTCTTTATCCATTCATCCATTCATTAGTTGATGGACATTTGGGCTCTTTCCATATTTAGATATTATTAATGCACTTCTATAAATATTGGGGTACATGTGCCACATTGAATCAGCATTTTTTGTATCCTTTGGATAAATACCTAGTAGTACAATTGGGTCATAGGGAAGTTCTATTTTTAATTTTTTGAGGAACCTCCATACTGTTTTCCAGAGTGGCTGTACCAGTTTGCATTCCCACCAGCAGTGCAAAAGTGTTTCCTTTTCTCTGCATCCTCACCAACATCTGTTGTTGCCTGAGTTGTTAATGTGAGCCATTCTGACAGGTGTCAGGTGGTATCTCATTGTGGTTTTGATTTGTATTTCCCTGATGATGAGTGATGTTGAGCATTTTTTCACGGGTCTGCCAGCCATCTGGATGTCTTCTTTGGAAAAATGTCTATTCATGTCTTTTGTCCATTTCCTTACTGGATTATTTGTATTTTGGGTGTTGAGTTTGATAAGTTCTTTATAGATTTTGGATACTAACCCTTTATTGGGTAGGTCATTTGGAAATATCTTCTCCCATCCCATCGGTTGCCTTTTATTTTAGTTTTGCTGATTGTTTCCTTTGCTGTCAAGAAGCTTTTTATCTTGATAAGGTTCCAATAGTTCGTCTTTGTTTTTGTTTCCCTTGCCTCCGGAGACAGGTCGAGTAAGAAATTGCTGCATCTGAGGTCAAAGAGGTTGTTGCCTGTTTTCTCCTCTAGGATTTTGATGGCTTCCTGTGTATGTCTTTCATCCATTTTGAGCTTATTTATTTTTTTGTATGGTGTAAGAAAGTGGTCCAGTTTCATTCTTCTGCATGTTGCTGTCCAGTTTTCCCAACATCATTTGTTGAAGAGACGGTCTTTTTTCCATTGGGTATTCTTTCCTGCTTTGTCAAAGATTGGTTGGCCATATGTTTGTGGGTCCATTTCTGGGTTCTCTATTCTGTTCATTGATCTATGTGTCTGTTTTTGTGCCAGTACCATATTGTCTTAATGATTACAGCTTTGTAATACAGCTTGAAGTCCAGAATTGTGATGCCTTCAGCTTTGGTTTTCTTCTTCAACATTACTTTGGCTATTTGAGATCTTTTGTGGTTCCATACAAATTTTAGAATTGTTTGTTCTAGCTCTGTGAAGAATGCTGTTGTTACTTTGGTAGGGATTGAACTGAATATGTAGATTGCTTTGGGTGGTATCGATGTTTTAACAATATTTCTTCTTCCAATCCATGAGCATGGAATGTTTCTCCATATCTTTGTGTCTTCTTCAATTTCTTTCATAAGCTTTCTATAGTTTTCAGTGTATGGATCTTTTACTTCTTTGGTGAGATTCATGCCTAAGTATTTTATGTTTTTTGGTGCAGTTGTAAATGGGATCGATTCCTTGATTACTCTTTCTGCTGCTTCATTATTGGTGTGTAGAAATGCAACCAATTTCTGTGCATTGATTTTATATCCTGTGACTTTGCTGAATTCATGTATCAGTTCTAGCAGTTTTTGGTGGAATCTTTTGGGTTTTCCACGTAGAGTGTCATGTCATCTGCTGAAATACCTCCTGATTCTCTCCTGATTAGAGTATAACTTTGGTCAGATAGATGGATGTCAGTCAATCCAGTTTTGGAAAGCTGATAAAAGCAAAACCTGGGGCAATGCAGCAGCACCAAGGATCAGGTCAGAGATCACATATGTCCCTGTGGATGAGCAAAGAGTCCTGCTGACTGACTGCCACTTATGAGGTATGTAGTAATACAGACTTTGATTTGAATGCAAGTTCAATGAAGTTTGTGCTGTGGAATATTTTCTAAATACTCTATGTATAAGTTTCAAATTCTTTATCTGTAAATCTAAAACAACCATATTGGCTTAGCCTGGGTTTTCCAGAAATAGAACCTGAAAAAAAAGGCTAAAGTATACTTTATTTTGAAAGCAGGGTAAGTACAGGAGCAAATATCTGAAATAGAAAAAGCCAAAGAAGAGATGCATTATGGGGTTGAATGACTGGTCTGTTGTAACCACTTTAAGAACTTTTTTAATACTTTTTAAGAAACATTTATTTATTTTTGAGAGACAGAGAGAGGCAGAGCATGAGCAGGGGAGGGGAAGAGAGAGGGAGACACAGAATCCGAAGCAGGCTCCAGGCTCTGGGCTGTTTGTTAGCACAGAGCCTGATGCGGGGCTCGAACTCATGAACTGCGAGACCATAACCTAAGCCGAAGTCGGACATGCTATGGACTGAGCCACCCAGGCGCCCCCACTTTAAGAGCTTTAAGGAAAGCATCTCAGGACCTCCATTCAAGAGAAGAAATGGGAAAACATGTATCTATTAATTACTGTATTAGTTTATTCAGGCTGCTATAATAAGATACCATCCATTGGGTGGCTTAAAGAGCAGGTATTTATTTCTCAGAGTTCTAGAGGCTGGGGAATTCAAGATCAAGGTGCTAGCTGAATTTGGTTCCTGGCAAGGGCCCTCGTCCTGCAGATGGCCTTCTTGCCAAGTTTTCACGTGGCAGAGAGGTATCTAGATCTCTTGCTTCTTTTTTTTAAGGGCACTAATATAATCATAAGGACGTCACACTCATGAGTTCATACAAAGTTAACTACGTCCAAAGGCCTCACTCTTAAAAATCATCACTTTGGGGGTTAGGGCTTCAACCAATGAATTTTGAAGGATGCCAACATTTAGCTTCTAACCGCTCCCATTCATCCTTCCTCAAAGTCTCACTCCTTGGGATATTAACTATCCTGCATTTCCAATTTGCATGCAATAGTCTCTCAGTGGATCCTTGAGATGTTTCTTGCACTGATAGCAACAGAGAAGCCCCCCGGGATAAGTAAGACTGACAATGATCTGAGGGGGGCACTGGCAGGGTGCACCTTGCAATACAGGTCACTGCAGTGGTGGTTAGAATAGTGAGTAGACAATGTTGGGGGGATATGAAATGTTAAATACAATGCAATACATTCAATATACTGCAGATATGTTCTGAGTTTTAATGTTCAAAAACAAAGCTATAAAAGAATCACCCAGGGCTGAATAATTGTGAACTCCCCTGTCTCCTCTTTTCTGTACAGACATTTCTTATTTCTTATAAGTAAGTAAGGTCAAATGCCATTAAAAGAGCAGCACTTAGAATCAATCTTGAACTATTTACAGATTAGGGAGCCAAAGAGTTCAATGTAATGACAAGAACTATGCAGTCCATCTTTCTGTAAAATGAGTTCTTAATAATTGAAACATTTGTTGAGTCTTAATAATTTTCCAATAATTGTCACCCCAGGAGCCTTATGAAAGCCATATCACAGTGGCCTCATCCCATGAATGCTCTCTATCTCAGTGAAAATGCCTTCAGTCCAATTAGTCTGTGCAACTTAATTTGTTCAATGCAAATCACTGGGGCTTAATTGAATTCAATTAGAAACAAATCAATAGAAATCAATTCCAAATGGCTAGCATCCACATTCATCAATACAATTAAATTTAAATGAATCTAGAGATGGGGCGCCTGGGTGGCTCAGTTGGTTGAGCATCCAACTTCAGCTCAGGTCATGATCTCACAGTCTGTGAGTTCGAGCCCCTCATCGGGCTCTGTGCTGACAGCTCAGAGCCTGGAGCCTGCTTCTGATTCTGTGTCTCCCTCTCTCTCTGCCCCTCCCCTGCTCATGCTCTGTCTCTCTCTGTCTCAAAAAAGAAAATTAAAAAAATGAATCTAGAGAAGATTTACCTAAATGGCTGACATGTTTCTAAAATTTACTGCAAATAACTATGGTATCTGGTTGTTGGTGGGAGTTTGGAGGTTATATACTGACTCCTAATGCACTGATGCCACTGTTTTAGCTGGGCGAGTACATATTAAAACATAAATATGTTTTAACATATTAAAACATAAATATGTATTTTTGTATTTTAGAGAGCTTCCCAAACAGAAGGTTCATCTTCCCAACACCCAAAAAAAGTAGACCAGACTCAGTTTATCTTCAACAATAAACCTAACTGTTCCATTGGGTGTGAATTGCCTGTAGACCCTCAGAAGGCCAGGGTGTAGATGCCAATCTGTTGATGTATGGATGTCTCTACTTCCTGTGAACCCTCCTCTCCCACATGCAGCAATGGAAACATTTGCATCCAGTCTCCCTGATTCTGCTTTTGCTCTGCAGCTATCTGTTCATGACAGACTGTCCAGAGTGGTCTTTTTTTTTTTATGACATGATCACAACAGCTAATTGTACGGATTATACACAGTATGCCAGTGTGATTCTGATGGCCATCAGATCTCATGTCAAGAAATGCTGCTTGGATCAATCTCCTACCCACTGTGGAAATTCCCTCTACATAATTTTTGTTGGAGTATATAGTAACTCGGCTTCTCCCAGTCATGTCAAGTTCACTATGTTATGCCATTGGCATTTCCAGTTTTACATTTTGGGTGAACTCTAAAATTCCACGTGTACTTTGAGTCAAGTATCCTGCTAACTTGAAGCTGAAAGCATTCCTAACCAAGTTATTTCTGAGGTCTACTGGGGACATAATGGGGGGTTAAAATAGAAAATGGGCAATCATGGGTACAGAGCAATGGATTGATACATGGGTCGTGAAAAACTGTTTCATGTAAGGGTTTGAGAGTTAGGTGTTAGGATCATGCTTATAAAGCCATAAATTTGCAGGTTGGAAAGTTATGACTTTGAACATATCTTCCTCATTAATTCATAAGTTCATTCATCAGAAGGACTCAGGATACAATGAAATATTAGACTTAACCTTGGCAAGGTAGAGTAGACTGAAATCACTTTCTCTCTAACAAGCATCTGCTATCCTAATTTAGCTTCTGGAGCTACACAAAATACATAGAATTTTCAGAAATTTTTCAACACTTGAAGGCAAATGCCATTCCCTCTCTTACAGATAAAATACTTAATGACATTGTATTATTCCTTATATGACAGTTTTTCTACTCCTTAACAAATCATCACTCTCCTCAGATTTGCACTTAGCCCCAGACTAAACCCCAAACCTAAGTAGAACATGAGCAAAGGGGAATCACAGTGCATTGCTGGGGACACTATTTACATTTATGAGATTACCTCCAAACATTAACCAAGGGATTATAGTTTAGAACAGAGAAGACAGTTGGGATGCTAATAATTTTAAAATAACAATTTTTAAAATAATTTTTAAATATTGGCAGGACTGCCATAGTGAGATAGATAAAATATGTAACCAGAAATTAGAAAAAAAAATTGTTCAAGTGACAGCTTTGGCTTTATTCTAAAATGTGTCCTTGGGAAAGACGCATAATCATCTAGGTCTCTGTACATTAGAGATACTAATAATATATGTTTCCCAGTTTCAGGTGAGAATTGAGATAGACATTTTGTGATTTGTAAACAGAAATGGGCTAGATGCATGTGAACTGGTTTTTAAAATTATTATTTTCTTGTTTTTGAGGCTCCAGAGTACTACAAAGGAAGATACTATTGGGGAGTAGTTGTGAGGTCAACGTAACATTGAATTTTCTACCATCGGCCCCTGTCCACTAAGTGGCTAGACTATTCTAATAAGAAGTGAACCTGTCCCCATAGTAAATGTAGAAACAGAGCCGAGACAAATTTGTCCAGTACCACATATTGTAGTTGTCATTTTATATTGGTCAAAGTTTTACAATATATTCTGTCATGTTGGTTTCATACTATGTGATACACTTTAAAAAAAGTGGACAATAATTGGGGTACCTGGGTGGCTCAGTCAGTTAAGTGCCTGCCTCTTGATTTCAGCTCAGGTCATGATCTTACGGTTTGTGAGTTTGAGCCCCACATTGGACTCTGCGCTGACACTGGAGAGCCTGCTTGAGATTCTCTCTCACTCCCTCTCCCTCTTCCCCTTCCCTGTGTATGTGCTTTCTCTCTCTCTCTCTCTCAAAATAAATAGGCTTTTTTTTTAATGGACAATAATTAAGTAGAGAACTTGGTTTTCAAAACATCTTCAGTTTGATATGTTGGGGTGGTAAGGTAGGGATTTTTAAGATGTGTTAAACTCAAAATGTTGATATCAATAAAATGAGGATTTCTGGTCAAGGACTGCTTAATAGGATTGATATTCTGTATTTGAAGGGAAGGTGGGGGGAGTGCTGGGCAGGATTGGCAAGGATGGCTTTAGTTCGGAGAGATAGACATCTTGGTTGATTAGAATAGGACGACAGCAGCTGGAATACCCCAGAAATTATCTGCACAGTTCAGAATGGGGGGGGCATCAATAGCAAACATATGCGTGTCCAGGCTCCTGCTCTCCATTCCTACATGTAGCATAGATGGACAGCACATGAGCATAGGTAATATGCTGGGTAAATGGATATTATAGAATGTGCTTCCTGCTGTGGTTACAGGGGAATGGCTGGAAAAGGGGTAAGTCAGCAAAGAGGGCAGAGGATGGTTTGTGGGACCTATTAAGTGTGTATGGATCCTAAGAATTTGGGGCATCCTATGTTGTACATTATAACCTCTCTTAGTGATGCAAGGTCAAAGCAACTGTAGTAGATCCAGGACACCTACGCTGAGAGAGGGAGGCAGTTCTGGCTCATTGCAATTGACTTGCCAAGTTAACCCTTGTTACTTTGCATGACATGTGGTGTCCAAGCGCATGGATTCATCTTCTAGGGCGTTATTTATCACATGCTTATTGCAGTGGGAAAGTTGAGTGGTCTGAAAACTTCAGTTTCTTCGATGAAATTAGAATCCATTAGCACTTACTTGACTATATTTGATGTGGTTTAAAGAGATTATAAAGTATGTCGCTCAGTGTTTGGCCCATGGTAAGCACTCAAACAATGTTAGCTAAATAAATAACAACAACATCAACAAGAAAAGCACAAACACTAATAAAACTGGATAATAGGCAGTGTAATCAACCCTCTGGGTTTTATCGGAACAACCATGTTTCCCCTCTATTTCTATAAATGTGTATAACAGCAAACAATGATCACTTACAGATGGTTTTAGAATCTATAGAGACTTTTGGATATGGTTTGCGTATAAGAGCAACTGTGTTGGATGTTATTAATTCCCTCATTTTAGGAATGAAATAACTAAGGCCAAGAGAAAGGAAATGACTTTTCGAGAATACATAGATAACACATTACACTAAACTAAGAATTCTTTTTTTTTTTTCAAAATAATTTTTTAATGTTTATTTATTTTTGAGAGAAAGACTGCGTGTGAATCGGGGTGGGAAGAGAGACAGAGAGACACAGAATCCGAAGCAGGCTCCAGGCTCTGAGCTGTCAGCACAGAGCTTGATGCGGAGCTCAAACTCACAAACTGTGAGATCGTGACCTGAGCTGAAGTCGGATGCTTAACCAACTGAGCCATCCAGGTGCTCCTAAACTAAGAATTCTTAGTATGAAATGGTATTTAATACACCATTTTCTGATATCAATAAGGATATTGATATAGATGATAGACATGGAATATAGATACATGTACAGATACAGTACTGGCTATCCCTGTTTTCCAACGTGGATATCTTCCCACATTCAGATATCCAGTGCCCACATGCTTTCTCCTTGGATTTCTGCCTGAACATAATCATAGAGCATGGAAAGTGAGTTCTACAAGAGACTTTAAATAATATTTAATACAATCCATTTATAGGTAAAAAAAAAATTAAAGACTTTCTCAAGGTCACTTACAAAATACTGGCTTCTTTCTAAGAGGCAACCGTTTTAACTCATATTTTTGTCACTATCACATGCTTCTTCCATTAGAAATGATGTGTCCTGGCTTTAACTGTATCCTATCCCAGCTCTTAGAGAGTAACCTAATATGTATTTCTGTCTGCCCACTAAGCAAGCCTGGACATCACCATGCTGTCCCTGTAACTGAGCCACCCTAATATCCTATATTTCACAGGATTGAACTCATAAATATTAACCACTATAATGCCATCTCCTATCTCTGTTCATAAGCTAATGGGAACAGAAGGCGATTTGAAGGTAGCGTAGCATAATATTTCATTGTACTCCCATTTGTTTGTTTATTCATTTTATAAACATTTATTGAGTGCCTACTCTGTACTCAGGGTCCTTCTTAGCAATGTGAGTACAGTAGTAAACAAGTCAGCCAGGAATGCTGTTCTCATCAATCTTACATATGTGGGAGGAGCAGACATTAAATAAACAGTAATTTTAAGCCACACTAAATTTTAAGAGGGAAATAGATGTGAATGTGCATGTGTGTGTGTGTGTGACTCTACAGAAAGAAAGAAACTGTCTAAGGGTAAAATTTGGGTTGATATTTGAAAAATGAGTGCCATCTGAAGAGCTGGAACAAAAGGAAGTAACCATCACAGTGTTTCTAATACAGGAATTACCTTGGTATGTTCAAGGAGTAAAAAGGAAGTGAGGGTGTTGGGATCACAGTGGGAAAGTGGGAGAAAACTTAAGAGCTGAGGTCGGGAGCATAGGCAGGGCTAGATCGTGTGGGGCTTTGTAGACAAGGCAAGGAGTTTGGATTTTACTGGAAGCATGAAAGATGGCCATGGAAGAGTGTCAAACGAAAAAAAAAGTACCAAAATACAAAGTTTGTTTATGGACTGTCACTCTGGGGGGTAAGACATTGGGGGTGTTAGGATAGGAAGAGGAAATGTTGGCTAGGAGATCATTGTGTCTTCCATGTGCAGATGATGATCATTTGGACCACAGTAGCAGAGTGGTAGAAGGAGGGAACACAATCAGTGTGTAGTTATGTCTATAGCCTTTAGGACATCCCAATGGAATGGATACTGGGGGAGAGAGAAAGATGGGAGTAAAGGGTGAGTCTTAGGTTTCCTGTTTACACAACTGGCAGAAAAATGGGGCCCTTTATTATGATCAGAAAGACATGGGGGTAGAGTAGGTAGCAAGAGTAGGATGGATAGAGCACTGGGAGGGAGTCTAGTGGACCAGAGGGAATTACAGCAGAGTGGCTGCATTGTGCACAGGTATGTAAGATTGACCATAGACAACCTTCTAACAAACATTGCTGTGTTACTGATACTATTCCAGCATGAGTTAGAAGTTGATAGAGCTGGAGAAAGAGAATGGTTACTAGAGGGAAGCCCTTGAGTAAGTAATTGGGGATAGAATACAAGGTGCTCAAACTCAAGTTGGCTGAGTAGCCTTGGGTAAAATTCAACACCTTTTTCATTTTCCATTTTAATAGTGGAGAAGATGGGTCCAAATGCAAAAAAAAAAAAAAAAAAAAAAAAAAGAAAGTTGTTGATTTACTAGAGGGAGGATGAGTGAGCCCTTCTTGGTGACTGCTCTTTTTCAGATAATGAGTTGGGGAAAGTTATTTTCAGATAATGAGTTGGGGAAAGTAATGAGTTGGGGAAAGTTCTTTTTCAGATAATGAGTTGGGGAAAGTTATTGGCTGGCTGGATTGGAGTAGGACAGAATGCCAGAGGTTTGAGTAGAGACCGCAATATATATAATGTCCTCAGGCTGAAAAATAAACTTCCAGGAAATATTTGGTAGATGATATTAAATAGGTATTGGAGTTATGGAGACATCGATTTAAAGTACAACCAGTTGGGGCGCCTGGGTGGCTCAGTGGTTGAGCGTCCAACTTCGGCTCAGGTCATGATTTCACGGTTTGTGAGTTCAAGCCCTACGTCTGGCTCTGTGCTGACAGCTTGGAGCCTGAAGCCTGCTTCAGATTCTGTGTCTTCCTCTCTCTCTGCCCTTCCTCTGCTCATGCTCTGTCTCCCTCTGTCTCAAAAATAAATAAAACACTTAAAAAATTAAAAAAAAAAAGTACAACCAGTTAACAGAGCTCTGCACATTCTCCAACAGACACAAGGCAAACAATTGGTCTGGAGTTTCAGACTGGGAGAAGGGCAAGTGAATGGATAATTTGGGAAGGGATTGCTGAAAATAATGGATTTCCATATATGTAGATGGAGGGAGTAGGGACAGCATGAATTGAGAGACAGTGGAAAAGTGATGGTGTTGGCAAATGGAAAGTCTCATGTGATCCAAATATTGTTGTCTTTGGTTTCCAAGACATAGTCATCTTGAGAATTGGGAGATAGTGGTCAGAAAATGGGATATTAAAGATAAGATGGTCTAGGAGTTGTCGATGCTATGATGGTGTGATGTAGGGTTGGCTCACAGGGTGAACTGTTCAAGTTGGGTGGAACATAGGGTCATTCCAATGGAGGGTGTCTAGGACTGGAGAATTCAGTTCCTGGGAGCACCCTGATCTATTTAGGGGATGATGGCAAATTATGGCTTTCAAAATATACATTCAAATATTGTTTCCCATTCTCTTTTCCTCCCTTTCTGGGATTCTAAATCCACATATTCTGGGATTCTAAATCAATCAATCTATCTATCTATCTATCTATCTATCTATCTATCTATCTAAACTTCAGTTATTATATTATTACTTGCATTAATTTGCTTCATTTAATTTATATTTGTTTTGAGATTTTTCATTTGTTTATTCATCATAACTATATTTGACATTATGTCCTTAAACATGTTTCTTACCAAGGTTTTATTAGCCTTGTCTGATCATCCCAATATCTGTGGGTTTTTATTGACCAATGTCCAGACTATGTAAATAGTTTCTACGTTACCAGGAAAAGCAACTTAACAAAATAATTGCAAATGAGAGGAACAGGTAATTTATAGGAGTATAAATGGTAGACACTGGACATAATGAAAAATGCACTAGAAACCAAGGATATACAATTTAAAGGACTTTCAGATGTAATTTTCAACTTTAGATAGGGGATTTAACAATACATGAAAAAATTAAAGCGATCACTTTTGGTGGGAACTATGTTCACTAATGCATGAAGATAGGAATATAAATTTTAGAAGTGCTTTTGGAAAACAACACAGCATCATCTTGTGAATTCAAAAATGCTTACCTTTTGATCTAGAAATTACCTTTCATAATAGATACGCTTCTCAAACATGCAGACATTTCTCTCCCACCCTCTACTTCCTCTGCCCTTACTCTCACTGGGAGAAGAGAGAGAAGAAAAAGAAGTTCAAAAGTGTTGCTAGTTTTCTTTGAAGGGAAAAAATCATCCCTGTGAAAACGATCGTTACGATGCACAAATTGTAATCTACGCTCAAAACGAAAAGGCCATGAATCAAGGTCTCTCCCAGCCTTTCATGTTTATTTCCATTTGTCTTAGGTGTGCTGAGTAGCTGGTAATAGATGGTTCCGGTTGTTCCCCTAAAGAATTTTATATGGCCCACTGCCTTCCTCCGATCTGTCGCTGGCATACATAATGCTGCCTATTAAACTCATTAGTTGTGCTCCTTTGGTATAATTAATAAGCAATAACCATACTGTTGTTTGAGGATGCTAAAATTTTAATGTCCTCTTGTTATCTGCCTCACTTGGATACTGAGGAAAGTAATGGTTTCACAGAGCCGTAAAGTAGCCAGGACCCTCTTTAGCTTTATTGTTATTGCCAACTCTACCCTATTTTTGACTGTGGTATTAAACCATTCCAGATAATTGAGATAGTTACAGACACCGGGTAAGAAATAGTTATTATGTGAATGTGAATACAAGGTAATTACATTTATTGCCTGTGTCTTCACAGTGAGGATGGGAAATTTAGGGTAAGGAATTGGTCTCAGTTCAAACTTTTCTGGCTGTTGAAAGCTAATTCACCACCCAGAAGCCTCCTCAAGTTTTGTTTTGGTATTTGTTAGTCAACAGATAAGTTTAAGGCACCTTCCAGATAGCTGGTTTCCAGTGGTGTGGGATGAAACAGTGTAATTCATGCTTTTAGTCTGTACTTTTTGGGTATCCGCTGGGCACCAGGTCTCAACACAAGAAGGCTCTACCTTCTTGTGGCTTTCAGACAGAATTGTAGCTTCTCGAAGTTGGAGCAAATAGTGAAGGTGTGTAGTTCGACCAGTCATCTGACACTTGTGTAGCAGGGCCAAGAACCTCTTTTAATGACTTTTCAGCCTGGGATCAGACATCTCAAGTGAATCACTCCTTACTGCTATGTCAGTCCATGCCATTCTTTGTACAACGTGGATCATTAAAAAAGTATTTTATGAACTATGTCATGGTTTATTTCAGCACACAGTTTGCTTTGGGGCATTATGAGAAGTCTGCCCACTCTTCCGCAGGGAAGCGTTCAGTCACTACTCCAACATCATTTTCCACTTGTCTGTCCCTTATTCCCTTGCTGATACAATATGATCTTGACTACTTTCAAGACTGTTACTATTTAGGTCTGTATGTTCTCCTGTGGGACTGTATGACTTCTAGTGTCCACTGACCAACATGGAATTCAATTGCCCTGTCAGGACCTTATCAATAAAGAGAGGAACTATCACCTCCCGTAGACTTTTTAAAATTAATGTTAACCAAGTTCTCGTTAGAACTAAAAGAAAGGCATTACATACATACATGACACAGAAGCTAGTCTTGCAGGGAAACTGCCTCAACAATGCCATGAGGAGATTCACATATGGTGCCACTGAGGCTGGACAAGAAGAGGGAACTTCCTGGAGATGTCAGGAACGGCTTCTCTGAAGAAGTTGGTTTTGTTGGGCCTTGACAATGGGGATAGAGGGATTATAAAGAGATATTTTAGTGAGTAGGGAACTTTTGAAAATATCCGGTACTAAAGATAATGGTGGAAAAACCCTTTGAGTTATCCAAAAATGCCAAGTAGTCAAAATCAATATATACGATCCACCTGGGGTATTGTTGGTTCAAAAATTGGCCCCGTGCATGGATGGCAGGGAGAGATGGAAGGAAGAGTCAGGCCTCTTCAGATGGATAGGTGGTAGGTTTAAGAGCAAGGAAATATCACAGGAGGCTTGTCTTGAGCACTAGGTAAGGAGATCTCTCCATCTCCCACCAGAATCTGATGAGTTTATAAGGAGGTGTGAATGGGTTTCAGTCACATACACCATCCAAATGGTCTCAGTAACACATTGCTCTCTCGGGGCTGCGTCCATAGAAATGGCTGTGGGAATTGGGGTGGGGCAGAATGCATGCTCCAAGGACAGGGGAGGGGTTGAGGAGCCTCTGATTGTCCAAGTACAGCTGGCATGTCAACCAGAAGCCATGCCTTCTCGATGACCTCCTCCAACAGAAACATAAGCCATGCTTGTCCCCCAGCAAGCTTGTAGTCCACTGGGGTGAGGACGTGTAGATACCTACTTGAAAACAGGAACCAGAACAGATGATTATCAGCCATTGCTCTCTTGGCAACACTGACTTAAGAATAAGTACCTCTCACTAGTGAGAATTGGGAATGGCTTCCCAGAAAAGGAAAACTGCCAATAAAAGAACCAGATAAAATATATTGTGCACTTGTATTTTCCTGGCACTGTGCTAAGAGCAGTGTGCTGAGTCTCATCCCCTGCACAGGCTCCAGTGGATAGGTATTTTTTACAATGCCTACCTTACAGATAAAGAGATCAGAGGTTCGGAGGGGGCACACAGTTTGCCAGGGTCCCATAACTAGCAAATGGCAAATCCAGGTAGTTTGACTCAAAAGCCTCCATCACCATAAGGTAACACTAATCCCGTGGTGTGCATGGCTAATCAATAACCAGTGGTTTATGTGATTGCCGTTAATGTTCAGTTTGTCTGAAGTTAGTTTTGACACTGAATTGTGGCTCTAGGCTTACTGGGGGGTTTCTGTCAACAGACAAGAAAATTCCTCCAGAGGTTGCTGAAGTGATTTTATGTTGACTGCATTCAAATGTGTTCTAGAGCCTTGCTGCTTAGTGTGGTCTGCATGCTAGAATTGGGAGACATGCAGGGTCTTGGACCACTGTAGATGTACTGAATCAGAATTTGCACTCTGATGAGATCCCCATGTGTTCTGTCTGTACAACAAACTTAAGAAGAGCTGCCTCTACTGATGCTGCTGGGAGACATAGCCTCTACTGATGCTGCTGATGGAAAGGGGCCAGAAGCACAGCAAAAGCATCTGCCTGAGGCTCATGTCCTGAGTAATAAGCCCGGCCACCAACAGGCATGGATTTTTGTAGAGGACAAAGTTGAACTTAGTTTGCAAAAAAAGTACAGAGTTTATTTATGATACTACCACTGGAGCTACTATTAACAACAACCACAGTCAATTTTATTGTCTGAATATTACGTACCAGCTCCACATGGTGTGCTAGGATTCTCTCTGTCATCTGGGTGTTCATGGTGGGGTGGCATCACATAGGATTACAACTCTTGTTTTGCTTACTCCTGCCAATGATACAGAATGCATGTGATGGGAACATAGAGAAGGGAGCACCCATTTCTACCCATGGGCACCAGGGATGGCTGCATAGAGGTGCCACTGGAACTTGATGTTGGAAGTTGAATGAATCGGTGATGGTTCTTCCTACATGCCAGTGAATTCATAGCTTTTCCTGACATCATGAGCTTCTCCATTTCCTGCTCCTTTCCCTCCTTTCCTCCTTCCTTCGTCCCACCCTCCTTCTCTTCCTTCCTTCCTCCCTCCTTCCATCCTTTCCTTAGGCTTTCCCTTCCCTCCCACTCCTCCCTTCCTCCCTTCCTTCCTTCCTTCCTTCCTTCCTTCCTTCCTTCCTTCCTTCCTTCCAAGCTCCCACCCATCCTTCTACAAATTTTATTAAGACCTACAACATGCATTCAATAATTACTTAGGCAAGATTCAATTGTAGACACTTGTATCCAGAGGAAGATGAAACCACATGGTCATTGCTTTTAAGCTTCCAGCCTAGTAAGGATGACAGTAATAAAGTATGAACAAAGCAATGAATAGATAATAATGCACTGCTGTCAGCGATAGGAAGAAAACAAACAGTATTACTAATAGAGAACAGTGTAGGGCACCTATTTCAACAGGGTGGTGGGAGTGAATGATACTTGACATGAGAAAAGAAGATGAATGGGGTGCAGGCGCACATAGCAGAGGGAAAAGAATACTCCAAGCAGAGAATGTTACATGCCAACACATCATGTGGGAAGAGTTCTGCAAATGGAAATAAAGACTTGGGGGCTGTTATAGGGTATGAGAGAGGTAGCACTGAGAAGTGAAGCGGTGAGTGCCAGATTATGAATTATCTCCTAGAGTCTAAAACACGAAAGCACTTTATATTTCACTCTATTTGCAAGGAGAAGCCACTGAAGAACTTTAAGAAATGAGCAAGCAATGCATTCAATCGTTTTATGTCTTGAAATGATTCCAGAGGTTGCAGTGTGGTGAATGGATAAGAGTGAGTCAGGAAGGACATCCGGAATAAGTTCAGTGTGGAGACGCTTAGGTCAGGGTGTCTGCCTTTTCTCTGCCACCAAGAACCTGCCCACTTGGCTCTGTGAAGGCATCATCATTGCTCTAGAACTGTGCTTTTACTTAGAAATATCTGTCATCAACTCGGGGTCTTGACACATGAACTCAATAGCAGTGTTCCTTGAGTCATGAGGCTGGACCTGGCTCTTCACCTCCAGCATGGAAGGAGCCTTCCTGTGTGCCCATTGATAGGGCAGAGGATGGTGGAGAGCTGCACAATGGGTGCTCTCATTGCCACACGGCACCCGCCTGCACCTACACTGTGGGGAAGTAGAATCTTTTTGCCTATGACAGCACAGCCTATGGTCCTGGGACAGCCGCTTACTTACGGGGCTGATGCCAGAGGGGCTATATACAAAATCTTTCCTACCAGCCTACAATGGGCCGGACTCCGTGAGCCCAAGGGACACTGCCGAGCACACATCAGAGAAGACTCCTGTGTTTAGGGAGATATTGTGTTTGTTATAAGCAGAGATATGACACCACCAGGCCGAGTTCTGGAAGATATGTTCGTAGGCACAGATGGGTACTAGACAGTGTCAGGAATTTCTGCTATGACAGGGAGTCCGGATCCTGGGGAAGGGAAATTGGAGTCACAGTACACTTATTTGATTTCCAAGAGAGTATTTACTCTAACTTTGCGCTAACTTCCCTGAGGCTTTGTGATGCAATAAAATTGTAAGGTTTGATAAGCCATTCTATGATCTGTGAAAGATTACATAATGCAAAAATTATCATTCATCCTGATGTTTTTCAACCACTTACCTTGCTAAGAATTTTCACAGGCATTAACTCAGCTGAAGCTCCTGTCATCCTGGGATGCACATACGGTCGACCTGACTATGCCTATTAGACTGACCAGGCCACTCATGCCAAGGGTGGAGTGTGGGAAGTCAGAGTGACTGCCCTTTATAGGGAAGACAAATAAGTAAATCTGAGGCAGCCACATGCCCTTTATCATACCTCCTCCCTGTGACCCTGGCAGACATCACTAATCAATTCATCATGGGGTTTCTCTGCAGAGCCCAGATGCAGCTTCCAAATTTTATATAGAACCTTGCAGGCAAGACCGTAACCAATAAACAAATGGAGTCAGGCGTACAAGTCAATGTATCTGCTGTCTAACCTTCATCTCTGATTGACGTTGTGCTGGATCCTTTGTAAATACCATGCTCTTTAAGCCTTTTAACAGTCAAGCAAGTGGCAAAGCCACTACTCATGTGTATCGCTCTCTGATTCTAACATTCTTTTCTGAGGAGAAGCAAGGATGGAGGACAGAATACAGGTGTCTGCTCCCCCAGAATCCTGTGTTGTCAACTATTTAATGGAATACACACTTCAGCTCTTGTGAAAAGGCATACTCACTTTTACTTTATAATTCTCACCTGGAATTCAAGAAAAATGATCAAATAGGAAGAAAATAAACATATTGAGGATCAGATGTGCCTCGTTCCTGCTTAAATTAATGCACTTTCTCAATTCAAATGATCTTTAGTAATCACATAGGACACCACAGCAGGACTTAGGTTGTCTAGTTTTGGGGCCCCATGATTCTCCAAGCCAAGGTCTAGCAGGGTTTAGATGGTGATTAGAAATCCACCATCATGTCAGCACAGCCCAGAGAGATGTGTTGTCCTGAAATATTCAGATGTGTCATCAAGGGACACATGACATCTAGCTTCTCAGCGACATATTGGAGATGTCTGCATTCAGTTTATGGAGCCTAGGCTGCACGGAGATGGGGCACTACATGTGTCCTAGTCTCTAGGGCTGCAGAGCAAGGGCAAGAACTAACACGTATTGAGCACTGACTATATACTGGCCACGGTACCACTGTTTTGGTGGGAAAAAAAACACTTGAGGTTTGACACAGGAGCAAAGGACAGACTAGTTGAAAAGAACACATAAGTAAAAATTACAGATTTCTTCGGCTTGAGTCTGCACCCCAGTGTGAGATGTCCTGTAGTAACTTACAGAGAGGAACAACAGGATATATTACATAATCATCAATGCTAACACAGGAGTCGTTTATTAAAGCAGTGTTTATTGGCTTTCTGGGAAGAGAGACTTTTGTTTCCGTTTTTGTGTGTGTTTGGCAGGTGGGTTGTGCACTGGTATCTTTTCTTTGCACACGGTATTAGAGAAACCACTCATAACTTCTACTGGCTTCGTTGCATCTATTTGCATAAGGAAAACAGAGATTCACCTCTGCCAGTCCACTATATCTCTGATCTCATGTAATGCCTTTGAAAAGAGCCCCCACTTTCCTTTCCAGCCCACCCATTTTCCATTGCCTGTTCCTTCAGAGCTCACAGCAATCATGATCACGTCAGAAAAATTCTTCCCTAATTTCTCCTGAAAAATGTCCCATTATACTTTCTAGTGACATCATGCACGCGTGCTGATTAACATTCACAGCTAATACAACTTCTCATTTATTTTTATGATTATTGATTATCTTATTACTGTCTGCCTTCTCTGCTACTATATAACTTTCATGAGAGCAGGGGATATCTATTTTCGTTCATCTTTTTGTTTTCCCTAAGCACCTAGGAATCTTGGTTTTAAGAACAAATAACTGATAAAAACAATGTACCATTTTATAGTTAGGGAAATAAGACATGATACAATTGTACAACATGCTAGTGGTCACAGACTTCACAAATAGCAGAGAAGGAATTCGAATCCATGGTTTGCGTGACTCCAAAAGCCCATGTTTAACACCCCCCCCCATATATTGTGTGTTCACTCACTGTTAAGAGAACACAACCTCCATCAGAACCTGTGTGCTTGATTAGGAAAGAAAAAGACACGCCTGGTGTTTCTAATGATGTAGACATTAGGGTCATTTTTTCTTAGTTTGTCATCTGCAGAGAATGTTTCGTTCTCGCAGTGAGGCTGACGCCATGAGACTGAGTTGGCCCCATTGGAATAGAGGTGGAAATAGGTCCTCCTCCTCCAGACCAGATCTTTCAGCATCCTTGCTAATCTCACGTTCTCCCTCCCCTGTCTATGGTGCTGAAAACACATCCCTCTTAAGATGGCAACATTCCTCCCCGTTCATCCTCTGTCTCTCTCTGTCCCAAAAATAAATAAACGTTGAAAAAAAAAATTAAAAAAGATGGCAACATTCCTGGACGCAAGGAGATCAGATTCCTTTGTCACCATCCAGAGCACAGCTTCCTCAGAGAGCATCTGACTGCAAGAGCCCATGAGAATTGGATGGTTGAATCAGTGCAGAGTCTAGCACATAGTATTTACTAAGCACTAGCAAATATTAATAAAGCCTTTGTCAGGTCTTCGTGTCCTTATTTTCAAACTGGAGATGCACAGAACTACCTCATCTAGCTGTGATGTTTGATACAATGAGGGCAAATAGGGCAAGTTGTGTGGAGCCCCAAGCAGTCTGTCATAAACCAGTGGACCAAAGACTGATGGCTGTCACTTAGGTCTTCTTGAAGACCAAGTAACAGAGCCTGGTGTGGAGGTACAGCTTTTGCTCTCTCCTCTAATTCTCTGATTGTGAATACTTAAACCATTAAATTATTTTCCCCTGAGGTCATGCCGATGGGTTGAAATTCAAGCCTGGCATGACGTTCGAAACATCCAACACTGTAAATAGTGGAACGTGTAGTGGGTGTGAAAGATAGCAGGTGTGGAAAGATCAACAATTAGCCTTCAGTGCTGTGTTGGTTATTTCCCAGAAGACACAGTAGTAAGCAGGCTGGATGGTGTTCTGTTTTTAGAAAGTTTCGTACTTGGTCCCCATTCCATTTGCCTGGAGTTACTAATTTGATGAAATGCCAATTAAGTACTTAATATTTCTGGCCATAAAAATGAAAGCAGGAACCCTAGTTTGAAAAGTTCTTTGCGTGTCTCAGGGAGCTCTAATAACATTTGTGAAAGCCCCAATCTTTCTATCATAAACCTTCCATGGTCTTTAGGAAAGGAATGTAATTAAGTATTCCTCATTGACACTGAGACACCCAAAGAAATGCTTGCAAGCAGCCAACCATGTCTTCTCAGATTTCAGAACCTTTTCCCTCAACTCACCCAAGGTTTCTTTACACTTGCTCATCTGTCTGCAGTTCAACCCAACAGATATTAATTAGGTCTCATGACTTAACAGCTTGTAGTGGAGAGAGCATGTAGTTTGAGGCCCAACAGACCTGCCATCAAACCCTTCTGTTCTCTGACTCTGTGTCCCTCTGACTCTATGACACACTGTGTTCTGACTCTGTGACCCCTTGTGCTCTGACCTTGTGACCCCCTGTGATCTGGCTCTGGGGTCCCCTGTGATCTAGCTCTGGGACCCCCCATGGGACTAGGCTCAAAGCCCATGAGGTGTGAAGGACTCCAAAAGATGGGATCCAACAGAGGAGTTGAAAACAGAGGGCCCCAACTCTATATGTGAGTACAGCACGGGGAGTGCGGGGACGAAGGGGCATGGGCATAGCCTGGAGGTGTAGAGAGGGCAAGTCTGGGGTTTCTAGCAGATGTTAGATATTCAGATGTGTTCTAAGAGTAATGGAACCCATTGACAGATGTTTGCAGGCTTTGGCCATGGTGGGCTAATGTGTGGTTGCTGGAACAGAGGAGGGTGGGGTGTGGGGCGTAGAGGGAGGTAGGAGGTGGACTTTCAGGGGATGAGGGAAGGCCTTATCAAAACAGACTCCTTGGAAATATATACAAGTTAGAATATGTAAGAATTAACAGCACTTGGTGACTGATGTGATGTAAAGGTGAAGGGAATGCACGGAGCAAATAAAGGAGAAGCTCTGGGTGTCAGGTGTGAGGAATTCACTAAACAGAGGTCCCAGGTCACGTCTGCTAAGATAAGAAACGTGGGACGGGGCGCCAGGGTGGCTCAGTGGGTTGAGTGTGCAACTCTTGGTTTCGGCTCAGGTCATGATCTCACGGTTCATGGGTTCGAGCCCTGCATCAGGCTCCGTGCTGACGGCTCAGAGCCTGCTTGGAATTCTCTCTCTCTTTTCCTCTCCCTGTGCCCCTCCCCTGCTCACACTGTCTCTGTCTCTCTCAAAATAAACAAACAAACAAACAAAAGAAACATGGGACAGGTAAACATTTGGGGAGAAGCAGGCAGATGGATTTTATTGTGTGGAGTTCGTGGCATTGAGGTCCTGAAGCCTCCAAACGATGGGTGCGATTACACAGAACTGCCATAATTCGGAAGAAAGTGCTGAATCTTAAGGGACAGAAATGTGTGGCTGAAAAACTGAGAAAAGAATAGGAGATCCTACTAACAGTCTAAGGTAGACATTCTTAGTGCCTCTGCTGTTTCCTGCATGCATGGACGACTCCTTTTTCTCATCCCGCCTCCTTAAGGTGGCATCCACGTAAACCACCCTTAGCCCCTGGCATTTGCTTGTATCTGGAAATGGTGTGCACCACCTCGAGGCTGAGGCGTCCAAGGGCTGGTGCCCTATGCTCCGTGCTCCTTTCTCTTACTGCAGCCATCAGGACAGGATGGTGGGGACAGAAGAGCAAATTCTGCAGGAAACTTGGCTGCACCTGCAACAGACATTTTGAGCCCGAGAAATCAGTTCTTGTGGTGTTAGACCATTAGGGTTTGGGGCCGTGCATTATTGTGTCACAGCCTAGCCTTGCCTGACTATATAGCTCCTTTGCGACAATTGGCGTCGGCCCTGCAGACCCCAGGGACTTCAGACATAAACACTGAGCCTCCTTGAGCTGTTAAGCGAAGGCGGTGGCCTTGGCATGAGTGCGGTTTTTGGCGGAAACCGGTGTAATAACAGGTGCTTCCGATGTGAGCAGGCGGGACAAGTGCATGTCGCTAGTTTAAGGTGACTACAATACACTGAGCACAGAGAAAGACCCCTGGGGGGTTTCCCAGAGCCTGTTGCTTTCCACAGAGGGGGCTGTTGTCAAGCAGGATTATGTCTAGAAACTGTTCTTAGGCAGCCAAATATTTGATGCGGCAGGATCCTGGAGGAATTGAATCTATCCACCAGCAGGAGGAAGAGTGACTTTTGAGTAAGAGAATGTCTTCAAAGGAAGGGATACTCCCATGAGAACATCTTAGGTAGATAATTAGTATGTGCTATATATAGCTTTGAATACTGTGATTTGAATTATGTTTTTAGAGCACATGTTAGCATTTAAAACATCTCTTTTTAAAGTTTCGTTTGCCTCAAGTGTACTTCATCATCAGATCTCATCCTGGTGATTTTGCCCTTGATTTCTTTTTGTATTCCTAAATTGATGAACTCCTTTATGCAGAAACTATGGTGACCTCTGAAGCCTTTCTTTTAAAAGCTAAGAAAAACTGAGCTCTAAGCACACGGCTTTGCCTTTCTTTCCCTTAGACCCTATTCTATTCTCCTTCTTACAGGGGCACATCTGGCTGGAGCCCTGTCTGGCAGTGAGTTTTGTCTCTGGGTTCTCAGGTAAATTACAGGTGGATTCCAAGGGCCCCAAAGAACCATTTCAAGTATCTACATTGTATTATGGGGATTAAGACTTCTTTAAAGTTCCTGTTTCTTTTCTGTCATCTGGGGCCAGTTCCATTAGCCATCAATCTAGGAGCTTAGATAAGAACCAGCCTTTGGAGATTGTTCCCCTGTCCTGCCCGGGCACATTTTCAGCTCCAGATCAGATGCCTCCTTAGTCTAGGTCATTCCCCTGAAATGTGTCCATTGAAGTGTTCCTTCCTTTCTCCTTTCTTCTTTCCCTCCCTCCTTCCTTCCACAAATATGTTTCCGAGTGGCTGTCACATACCTGTCACTATTATACACAGGAGAAGTTTGGCGGTGAGGAAATTGGATTAATTGCCATCATAGTTCATATATTCTAGTGAGGGAACCCAGGATAAGCCCATGAAGACGTTAAAGCAGAGTAAAGTCAGTTGGTCATGGAGGGTTACTTGTGAGGAGGTGACGTTGAGCCAGAACCTGGATGCTGTGAAGGACAGAACCATGCAAAGATGTGAGGAAAATCAGATTTATCTTCCTCTACAAGAGCAAAGAAACTAGGAAGGTGGAAGGAAGAGCACCTTGCTGATTCATTTTAGTCTTCTAGAAAAGATTCTATCCCCTCTAACCATTGCAGGGTTTAGAATCAAAGGAACAAGGAGTAAAAATAAGGATGTGTCCTTGATGCTTCTGTTTCTGAGGTTGTCATAGCAAAGGAAGATGTGGAATGGGAAGTCAGTGACCACCATCCATTATCCATTTGTGGGAAGGAACCTAATGATCTAGTCACACGCTTACCCAGGGGCAATGGAGCCCATTTTATTTATTTGTTTATTTTGAGAGAGAGAGAGAGAGAAAGAGCAGGGGAAGGGCAGAGAGAGGGGGAGAGAGATCATCCCAAGGCGCCTTGATTAGCCCAGAGCCCGAGATCAGGACCTGAGCCGAAATTGAGAGTCGGATGCTTAGCCCACTAAGCCACCCAGGCACTTCTGGAGCCAATTTTAAGTGTAGTATTTACCTTCAAACTAGCTGATAAGGGCAAGACCTGGTTAATTTGATATGATTTCAGTGATAAGTAATGTAATTTGCCCCAGAATTTATTTATTTGTTTATTTTTAATGTTCATTTATTTTTGAGACAAGGAGACAGAGTGCGAGCAGGGGAGGGACAGAGAGAGAAGGAGACACAATCCGAAGCAGGCTCCAGGCTCTGAGCTGTCAGCACAGAGCCCATCATGGGGCTCGGACTCATGAACCATGAGATCATGACCTGAGCCGAAGTCAGACGCTTAACTGACTGAGCCACCCAGGCGCCCCTGCCCCCAAATTTATTATTTATTTTATTTTATTTTTACATATATATAAATATATACATATATTTATTTATTTAATTAAAAAAAATTTACATCCAAATTAATTAGCATATAGTGCAACAATGATTTCAGGAGCAGATTCCTTAATGCCCCTTCCCCATTTAGCCCACCCCCCCTCCCACAACCCCTCCAGTAACCCTCTGTTTGTCCTCCATATTTAAGAGTCTCCTATGTTTTGTCCCCCTCCCTGTTTTTATATTATTTTTGCTTTCCCTTCCCTTATGTTCATCTGTTTTGTCTCTTAAAGTCCTCATATGAGTGAAGTCATGATATTTGTCTTTCTCTGACTAATTTTGCTACCTGTCCCCAAATTTATTAAATAAAATAATAATCTTTAGAAAAGTGTAAAATTGGTGATTTGGTATTCTCTCTATTCTAGAAAATTCTAGTTAATTTTCAAATTTTGTCCCTTTATGAAAAATGTTTCAGAGCAGCAGGTGTGCATTTACATAACATACGCATTTACATAACATATGCAAACAAGGTTGGCCAACAACCACAACAAAACACCTTAACAGAAATGCAATAAGGTTAAAACGTATTATAGGAAAGGGTTAAGTTATAAGTTGTACAAACAGGTTAGACCAGAAAGGAATAAATCCATCCAGGTGTCAGTGAGTACAGGAAAATGATACCTTAATTCGGAGCTTAGAATATTTTATGGAGAACTTTGGATACAGGGAGTTTAGGTAAAAATAAGACACAATCAAAAGGAAGAAAGTCTCTTTTTTAGAATCTAGTGTTGAGAGTATGCCATAGAGCTAAGAATGAAGACCTACCAATAATAATAATAATAATAATAATAATAATAATAGTGATGATGATGATAATAGCGAGTGACTCATGGGCATAGGGGTATATTCACATTTTAATATAATTCAACAAATATTTGATAGGTGAATACTAAGTTCTGAAGTCTTTTCTCCCTCCATCAGTATATGTGTATTTTTATATAGGGCATATATATTTAATTTATAACTCATTTAATCTTTACAGTGATCCAAGAGGGTTAGCACATTATCGCTACCATTTGAAGATGAAGAAGCTGAGTTAGAAGGAAGCTAATTGATCGAAAAGAAATTAGCTTTATCCTGAGAGCAAGGGTCAATAACTGTGAAAGGGAAGAGACATTAAATCAGAAGTCTCTTATGCAAGCGTTACTAGAAGGAAATAAAAGATTACATATATAATGTGTGTGGTCCTAAGAGTCCAAAGAAATGAGATACTCACTGTGGTCTAGGAAAATCAGAAAAGCTTCATGGGAGAGGTGGAAGGCAGGCTTGCTCTCCAAGGTAGAGTGGGATTTATCAGATCGGGGGAGGGGCTGTCCCAGCTGCAGTGTTCCTGGGTACAGGTGCTCCCAGAGCACTCCAAGGATCACGGTTGTAACTCAGGCCCAATGGATGGTGTATCTGGAATGAGAAGACGCACGCTAGATCTCAAGCAAACGAGCATCATGAGTTTGAGTATTTTGAGTATAGTGGGGGTTGGAGGGTGAGCATAACTGCCACCATACCCAGTGCAAATTGTGTGTGTTTGCATATGATGATATTTGTTAATATAATTGTTATTTATAACAGTTGTTCTGTGAGTGTACCACAAGACGAGCAAACATTTCTAATAAATTTTAACTCGGTAAACGTGGGATGTCTTGCAATACCAGTAGTGTGTGATGCCCAATGTCACGTGATCACAACTGAGCCAATGGTTCTTGAAATTGGCTTTGATATTCAAGTGCTCTGGATGACAAGCCTGTTTCCGGGACGAATTATGCTCACAAACCGAGGTTTTACTGTATTTTCTATAGGGAAACATCCACACTAAAATGAAATGTGCATGTGTATGTATATTTTTCCAAATGTTGATTTAGGTATAGTCAGAAGGCATGATTCATCCTGATGTAATCAAGAGAAGGGAAATTTCAGGAGAAGAAAGAATTTTGGAGAGACACATAAGCTTCCTGAAACTTGGTATCTGGGAAAGATTCCCCCTCGACACACAAGAGGCTGCGTTTGCTTCTTGAGCCAATGATAGTTTTGTTTTCATTTTTTGCTTGTTTATATTTTCGGTTTTTTTACAATGAGCATCGTGATGGGTGAAATAATAGGGAAAGAGGTTTTCGTAAGTAGTACGTTGCACGATGCCACATGGCATCGTGGTTGAGCTCCGGTGGCCGCGGAGGAGGGGGCGCATGTCAGCCTGATAGGGCGGCCGCCCCTGGGCTTGCAAAGGAGTCTGACCCAGCCCTTGTGGGTCCCTTTCAGCGAGGAGAGGATCAGTTCTGCCAGCCAGGCTGGGGTGCGTTTTCCTCCCCAGGTGATGGCACAGCTGCCCTTGCTGTGACGATCTGATAACCTCCCTTCTCTTCAAGTGCAGAGGAGCGGGGGGCATGTGCAGGATCAGATAGGAGAAAATGGATTCTGACGAGGCATTTGCAGGTTTTCAAAAGGCAGGTCTTCCTTCTGGCCTGATGTTTCATCGGGATTTATAATCTTCCCATTATGAGAAAATCAAAAGAGGTCATTTGGTGAGGTTTTATCTTCGTCTTCCTGTGGGTAGCCCTTATGAAACATTTATGAGTTTTCTGACAATATCAGACCGGGCTTTCTTTGCAGCTCTTTCTTTCCAAGCTGGGCCCTTCAGAGGTGCTGGCTTATCCCAGTTGATGGTGAGTGTGCCCGGTGCTGTCTCTTGAGGTTAACTCCTTAATGGTGATGGCTCCTCTTTTTGCAACTCTCCAGACAACTGCCACTGGAAGCTTCTGGAACAACTAGTGTTAAATTAGCAGAACAGCATGGCTCAATTTGGGATGGGGACCCTATGGCAATTACCTATTTTGAAATTATTCTAAATCTGAAATAGTAAGCAAGCATGGCGATCTGAACTGAGTTCTGAATTAAATTCTGTTTCTTCCTAGTGGCAGGCCATGGGTCGGGGGGCAGTAGGGGGGGGTGGTCAGTTCTCCTGGTCTCAGTTTCTGCATTTGTATACTCAAAGTAAAGTGAATGCTCTCTAGCCCGTGCCACAATATGGAAATAAAATGTTAGCAAGGATTTTATCCGTACTTAACAGCTACTGAAATGTGAAAAAAAGGTATTGATATTAGTAACTTAATTTTCCGAACATCAATTATTTATTGCACATCCGACCTCTTGCATCTGAAGTGCTCTGATTACAAAGACGGATATCGTCACAAACAGCTGAGATCTCAGATGGGAAATAAAAGTGTCGGGAGTTAACGCTGAACATGAGTCCGGGGTATAAATGTCAATAGAAAACCATCACCAAATTAGTGACACCAGGAAGAAAACAATTCAGAAACTAATTGAACATCTACTATGTGCCAAGAAATGAAAACTTTAGTTCATGTATTTCATACAATGCCTCAGTCCAGTGGATCTTGTTATTTCCACCTCATAGGTGAAAAAAAGGCTCACGCTTAGAAAGATTGAACAACGGGCCTGAAATACCACAACTTGTAGGAGTAGGAACAATTTAAATAAGGTGCATCCAACTCCAAACCTACTCTTTCCCCCCACCCCCCCAACCATGCTTTCTCTGTATCACTTGTTTGCATCTCCTCAGATGCTCGTCTTTTAGGTATGTTTTCCTCTATGAATTTTACGCTTTTTGTTAAAAAGAGAGAGATGTCTTTCTTTTTCTCCTTTTCATCTCATCTCTGTCACAGAGAAGGCACACAATTAATGTTTGCTTAAAAACAAAACCAAACAGGGGTGCCTGGGTGGCTCAGGCTCTTGATGTCCATGCAGGTCGCGATCTCGTGGTTGATCTGCACTGAGCATGGGGACTGGTTAGGATCCTCTCTCCTCTCTCTCTGTCCCCCTCGCCCGCTCGCACTCTCTCTCTCAAAATAAATAAATAAACATTTTTTTAATTAAAACAAAAACAAAAAGTGGTATCTTTAACAGCATTTTCCCATACTTACTCAAAGAGGAAAAGACATATAAAATTGTCCAATATTTCATACGAAATGTTTATATAGTTCTGAGAGAGTTTTCACAAAGTCAACTCAGCACAGTGCTGTCTTCAGCCTGTTATGTACAAGGCTGGCATTATATACTGCATTTCCTGTACAAGAAACAGCAATGACATGCCTTTTAAGGATACAGAACTTACTGAGGGAAATATATTTGTTAAATAATGTATGTATGTTTAGCCTTTAATTCATGCCAAGAACTGTTAGAAGGAACACGCACATATTCACATCTTCATCATTACAACAACCAAATGGGGTGATGCTCTTGTTTTAGTATTTTACTGACGAGAAAACTGAGGACCAGTGTCTTAGACAGCTAATCCCCTAAAGGTTTTAATGTTAGAAGCCAAGCAACCTGCCTTCAGACTGGAACAGGAAAAGGACATTAGGGAAAACTAAGGAAATCCTAGTAAAATATAGACTTTAGTTAATAACAGTGTACTGATGAGGGCTCATCAGTTTGACAAATGTACCCGTATGATGTTAACTGCAGAGGAAACTGATTATGAAGTGAAAGAGGACTTTCTGTTATCTTTGAAATGTGTTCTGTAAATCTAACACTCTTGTTAAATAAAAAAGTTTGCTTAAATAAAAAGGGGGAACAGAATAATGAGAAGAATAACTTACGTAATATAACTTATGTGGTAAATGCTATTTGTACCTCTAATATATTTAGTATACAGATGCATAGAAAACAGCCCACAAGTATACATACCTCAGAGACTTTAAGTCTTAAGGAAGGAATGCATGGATTCCTATAGCGTTTACATTTTTTTTTACAATAAGAATATTTTCTTGCCTGTCACATTTTTTTCAGCTATTGAAAGTAAAGTAATATAAAAAGGTCATATTCAGAGATGTGCAGGGAGGAGTAAGGGAATGTTCCAAACAGAACATTGTAAGCAAGAAGGTCAAAGCTTGTAATGTAACTTCTCTCCTGTCTCCTCTCGGGAAGCAGAGAGGTACAATGGAAAATACATAAATGTACAAATTACTCATATTCTACCAATGGATTCCCATCCAGCTTCTACCCCCATCAGCTTTTACCATAAGTCCAGGTGGCCTCACATCGCGTCTACTTATATCAGGGATGCACCTGTTCTGCTGAAATGCTGGCGGGTGGGGGGGCGGGGAATGAAATCAGGAAGCGTCGGTTACCTTGGCCAATGGCAAGCAAGCAGTCTTGGATATGGAGCAAACGGAAAAGCCTGTTCTGACAGTTGCCTTTTCCAGAGTCTTCAATTATATCTGAGATGCTGCTGTAAAAAACAAACAAACAAAAAAAACCCCTAGCATTCGAGCAATAAGAAGTCATTGCGATTCTCTCTTTGGGATTGGGGATTCATGAATTATGCATGTCTATGCAGATTTTTCACCTGTGACAGGTGTAGTATGGGCAATTTCCCTAACATATTAAGAAAACCAGCCATAATACCAGTAATGGATATAAATGAGATGTTCTCATCAGGTTATTTAACTGTTTCACGCCACTGTGTGGCAGGCGGACGCAGGGCGTGGAACTCTGTCCTTAGCGGGACCCCTAGAGGAAGCAGCACTTCCTGCTGGGTTCTTGGTGGAAAGATGGACAGGTTGTGGCTTGTTTCCTGCCTTACTTATTCATTCTTTTCCGCTGAACGGTACCACCTGAGTCGTGGAACATCCCATCTGAAAAACCAGCTGGTAAGCTCTGCAGAGCATTTCCCTGAGAGATGAGACAGATGTCAAAAAGGGGAGAAAAAATTATGTGTACCTGGTACTCCCTCTGGATGCAGCTGCAAGGTGTTATAGCTTGAAATGTTTGGCTTTCAGGCATCTGGGTATCATAATTCTCCGCTCCAAGGCCTCACATTCTCTGTAATCACTTTGACCTGGCAAAGTCCCAAGTGCATTAGAACTAAGGAAATTACATACTGCTTTTGGTACCCCAGGTGAACCACGCATGCTAAAGAGTAAGAAGACACTTTCGTAGTGAATCACGTCCAGCTCAGTGGGAGCCCTGGACGGGGAGACTCGGGTCTTGCCGTGATGGTTCTCAGGAAGCAGCTTGAATTTTTCGGGTCCTTCTTGTCTTTTCTAAATGTCAAGCAATAGGACTTAATGATGCTAAGATACATTCCAGGAATACAATACCCTACCTTGAGTCTTTGCTTTGACCCTCTAGTCTGGAAAGGTAGACTTTCCAGGGATACACATGCATCCCTGAGACTGGGAAGGAATTTGAGATGGAATGTGTTTAAGCATTGGGTCTATTTCACTCGGTTGTTTCACTTCCTTTCAAATACCAACGTTCTGTAATCTACAGGGGTACTAACAAGGCTTCATTGCCGTGGTCTGTATTGTTTCTTCCCACTCAGGATTGTTCGCCTAGCATTTTGTGTGCAAACCTGGGGGAGTGGCCAGTGTCCTCGCCATTTCCACAAATAATCCACACGCAGGAGGGACCACAGCACATGCTGCTGTGCAGCTTGTCTCCTACGCAGTCTCCCCCTCTCTCCTTACTCTGTTTTCATTGTGCATTGCTTTCACACTCCCCAAACCCCCAGGGTGTGCCATTTGACCACCTAGCTGCACAGTGCGGTTTATGCCTCCCACCCCAGCTCAGGCTCAGACTGCCCCTGCTATGGGGAGATAAGCCTTCCTTCTGCCTTCCTGGCCCTCTGTAATTGTGACCCAAAACAGCAAGGACAAAACAAACAACAGCAACAGAGGTCCTCTGTCTTGGTGTAGTAGGGGCGTACAGATGGTCAGATAAGGTGGCCAGTTATTTCCCCTGCTTACATTAAAAAGCAAAGTGAGAGGTGCCTGTGTGGCTCAATCGGTTAAGTGTCCAACTTCGGCGCAGGTCATGATCTCACAGTTCGTGGGTTCGAGCACTGCATCATGCTCTGTGCTGACAGCTCAGAGCCTGGCACCTGCTTTGGCTTCTGTGTCTCCCTCTCTTCTCTCTCCCTCCCCCGCTTGCCTTCTGTCTCTCCCTCTCTCTCTGCCCCTCCCCTGTTTGCAGTCTGTCTCTCTATGTCTCAAAAATAAGTAAGCATTAAAATATTAAAAAGCAAAGTGAGTTGGAGAGACTTTTAAACAAATCACAATGGGGGCACCTGGGTGGCTCAGTTAGTTGGGCATCCTACTTCGGCTCAGGTCACGATCTCATGGTTTGTGAGTTCAAGCCCCACGTCGGGCTCTGTGCTGACAGCTCAGAGCCTGGAGCCTGCTTCGGATTCTGTGTCTCCCTCTCTCTCTGCTTCTCCCCTGCTCATGCTCTGTCTCTCTCTGTCTCTCTCTGTCTCAAAAATAAACAAAAACATTAAAAAATTTTTAAACAAATCACAATGTGAAGGGTACCAGAATTGCCGCCAGCATTCAGGGTTTAGGAAAAAAGCAAAAACAAAACAAAAACCTTATTTTTCTTGAAAGGCTCATGAAGGTGAACTGCAGATGATGGTGATAGTTGGGTTGAACCTTTGAGGGACAAAACAGACCAAGGTTCTTAGCTACTATATCAGTGCACATTTCACACTGATTTTTCATTGTTAACGTCTCTGTCAGAATCCCCAACTGGTTTTTGTACATCTTAAGGGCAAGGATCGCGTTAAGTGTCTACCAAAACATATTTGTTGAATGAGTGAAAATCTTTGCCTGAGATCCATCAATTTTTTTCAGCAATTTTTACAGGTGATCAGAGCCCCCGAGGCCTCTGGTTAGGCTAACAGGAAGACACCTCACTTTCCTAGGTGAGAAAACGAATGGTGAGAGGGACTGTGTAACTTGCTCAGGGTCGTGCAGCTGACACGTGGCAGACATACGTTTCGTTATCGCTGCCCGCTCGACAGCCATCCCTTCTTTCACAGACAAGCATCACAGCTGCCTGTGCACGACTCTGAGACATATACTAACGTGGCCGTGGGGAAGGATTCAAACTGAAAATTAACAAACTGCATTAAGCAACGTGGCCAGTGAGCACGCATGAGATGCTATTTAATAAGACACACGCCAGCCATCCTGCTTGTGATGAACTGCAGTTTTTCTAAATCCCCTTGAGACAGTATTTTCAGGAGGTCCAGGAGACTGCCCAGCACAGCTGAAAGGATACCAGAGATTGTCCTCAGAAACCTGTCTGAATTCCTGGCATGGCCCTTTACTACTCCTGTTACCTGGGCAAGTCACATGACCTCTCCCTTGACAAACTCCTCACCTTTGATTGAAGGAAAGAGATAATTGGCATTTGATGAGTCAGGTACAGAGAAGACGAGCTTACAGGTCAGCCTCAGGTGAGATAATGAAATAAAACGTGTATAGTGTTTTTATGCGTCAGGTGCCATTCCCAGGACTTTATGCATGTTAACACATGTAATCCTCTTAACTCCATAAACGGATAACAGAATCCCCATCTTTCTCCTGCGGAACTTTGAGGATCATAGAGAAGTGATTGGCTCTAGTTTAAAAGGCTGGTAAGTGGCAAAGCCCAGATCTGATCGCACAGCAGATAGAGCTGACTCTGAAACACACAAACAGGAAAACATCCTGAGGCTTTCAACTGTATTCCTACTCTCTGAAATTGGATGAAAGGGATAGACAAGGTCATTGCTGGAGTCTGCCATGTCCTGTGAGAGAGCTCCTTTGGATGGAGGTAAATCTCTGAGCTCTGTTGTAACTCATGGGGAGAGGGTAAGGCACGGCGCGCCTTGGGACATCTCGACGTCTCTCCTGTAGGAATTTCATTAAGCCTTGTGTCTTTAATTGCCCCAGTAGAACATGCCCCGCACCCGGTAGGTGCTGAGGCAGGGAAAGCAGGTGTAGATGGCAGCCAAGAACATGGACTCTGGCTGCATCCAGTCCCATCCTTCTCTTGCTACGTATACGATCACGCAAGCCAACTAACTTCCCTCCAGTTCAGCTTCCTCATCTTCAAATGGTGGTGATAATGTACCGACCCTTTTAAATCATTGTAAAGATTTATTTTTTTAAAAAAAAGAAAAAAATACATATATACACGCACAGCAGTCCTGCAGGTATCTGAGTACATCTCCTGTGTCCCCCCTGTGCCTTCTCTTTTCCAAGTTGAATATCCCCAGATCCATCAGGTGGCACTCTTTCTAGATTGTTCAGCATACTGGTGGATCTCCTCTGGAGTGGTCCCGATAGCCAATGGCTCTCTTAACGTTTAGCAACCAGAGTTGAGAAATTTTTTTTTTTTAAATGTTTATTTTTGAGGGAGAGAGACACACAGAGTAAGAGTGGGGGAGGGGCAGAGAGAGGGAGACAGAGAATCTGAAGCAGGCTCCAGGCTCTGAGCTGTCAGTACAGAGCCCGATGCAGGGCTCAAACCCATGAGCAGTGAGATCATGACCTGAGCCGAAGTTGGAGGATTAACCGACTGACCACACAGGTGCTCAATGGTCACCTTGCATTTTCTCAGAGTGTAGGTACCTCCGGTGGACTTTGACCCCGCGGATTGGAAAGAAGCAATATTGGTCTTATTCCTTACACAGAAGGTAGGGTGAATCTAGGAAAAGGAGGCATGGAAAATGGGATTTGAGACTTTCCACTCACCAGACCAGCTAACGGGTGATCTAGTCTAGCTCCGGGGGTGGGTGGGCTTATTGAGGGTGGGACCAAAACCCTGGTGAGTAATCCTGGGTTGTGCTGAGTTTACCCTCTCCGTGCAAAATTCTAGGCCCTGGGTTGGGTAAATAACTGGTAGGGAAGGATTCCCTGACCTGGGAGTGGGGACCAAACGAGGCGGATGACCTCAGTTTCCAGACTGGGAAACGGAGCAGATGGTAAAATAATGAATCAGTCTAAAGGAGTAGAAAGACTATTTTGAGTGATAAGAAAGAATTTTTGAGACTATCGAGACTGAGGTTTCTAATATCCATCCCAGTTAGGACTGTCAGGTAAAATACAGGGCGTCTCATAAAATTTGAATTTGAGATGAATTTGATGAATGTATTTGGGTAAGTATTTCCCAAATATTGAATGGGAAATAGAAAGAAAGAAAGAAAGAAAGAAAGAAAGAAAGAAAGAAAGAAAGAAAGAAAGAAAAGAAAAGAAAAGAAAAGAAAAGAAAAGAAAAGAAAAGAAAAGAAAAGAAAAAAGACATTGTTTACATGAAATTCAAATTTAACTGGGTAGCATATATTTTTATCTGCCACATGTGGCAACCTTAATTTCAGTGCAAGGACACAATGTATTAGACATCATGGATCTGGGCTCACAAGAATGGTTAAACATCAAGTAACTGTCTTTTCTATAAAATTGAGAGTTAAAGGGATGGAATCAGATGGGCATGAATCCGGATAATATACCTTAAGGCATGTTAACATTTAAAGCTTTGGCTACTCTACAAGTAATCTAGAAACGAGACAGATGGACAGATATACCTAAGTGGGTTTTCTGGCTTCAAATTCTCGAAAGAAATTCCTGAGATGAGGATTTGCGCTAAGTGATTTATTTGGAAGGTGATCCTGGAAACATCAGTAGGAGAGTAGGGAAGTGATAGCAGGTAGACAGAAAGCCAATGCAGGTGCTAATCAGCAGGGTCTCCTTATAGGGTGTTGGGTCCCTGTGGAGGAGATGGAAAAATACCTCCAAACCCTAGTGTCCATCCATACATGCGTGGATAAGGAAGGTACATAGTACACACACACACACACACACACACACACACACACACCACACTGGAATATTACTTAGCCATAAAAAAAGTATGAAATCTTGCCATTTGCAACAACACGGATGGATCTTGTGGTATAATGTTGAGTGAAAGAAGTGAGACAAAGACAAATACCGTATGATTTCACTCATCGGTGTAATTTAAGAAACAAAACAAATGAACAAACAAAAAGAGACAAACAAGCCAAACCAAAAAACCAAACCAAACAAAAATCAAATAAAACCTCAAAACCCAGGCTCTTAATACAGAGAAGGAACTGGTGACTGCCAGAGGGGAGGTGGAGGGGGGTGGGTGGGTGAAACAGGTACAGGGGATTAAGAGTACACTTATCCTGATGAGCACTGGGAAAGGTATGGAAGTGCTGAAGAATTATATTGTACACCTGCAACTAATATAGCACTGTATGTTAATTATTCTTCATTAAAAATAATTTAAGCCTCCAACGCATCACAGCTTGTTAGGACTGGCTGAGGGCTGTCCCGGAAGCTGCCCCTCTGGCACTTTCAGGTCACTGGTACCCAGTGAGAGAAAGCCCTAGGTGGAAGGTGATAGGTGCTTACATTAGGATGCCCTCAGAGGTCCAGACTTCTGTCTGCTGAAGAGACATCAGTTGGGCATTCTCAGAAGCTGCCACAATATGTCTGTCAATCAATATATAGAAATAGAGCTAGAACCTACTCTGAACCTACATATTCAGACGGTGTCTGAACGGATTCCAGTTGGTTGCCATCTTGGTTCATGTTTGTACTATTTTCCATCTGACCGCACTGACCACATGGGACACCCCGCACTTGTAAGCCTCCATATGTCCCTTTGTACTCATGATCTCCAAATTCTTTCCACGGTTAGTCTCGGGACCAGCAGCCACCATGCATGGCGCTGCCCACGGCACATCTGCATGCCAAGGCCAGTTCATTCTCTCCCCGCTTTCCAGTGCTTCTGTTGCATATCTGATCAGACACCCAGGAGTCCGATGGCCTCAGTCCAATGGCTTTAGTTGTTAGTGGGTCTTTCACAACAACTGTACCATAGGGAAGTCACACTCGGGGTGAAGTGGTCAACATGAGCTCACGGGAGAGACCAAAAAGGAGACTATTTTAAAATTCCAATAAGAAGTTCAAAAAATAGAAATATTAGTGATCCATCAAGAAATGGATATAATGCGAACCCTTGGGTTAATTTCTGCCACTGCACTTTTTGCGACTTCAGTAGTAATCGCATCCCTGTAATTCAGTTCTCAGAGAAAGTCTGTAATAGACTATTTATGAACGGAGCCGAGTTGTACCCAAAGGCAGCTGTGAAACCCCACAGTGTCTGTGAAGAGTTACCTTTCACAGATGTATGTGGGGCTTCAGTGGGTCACCCAGTCTATCATTAGCGTGACCAAGATAGTTTTATAGAGGTGACGTTTTTAATTTGAAAGGGAAATTTTACTCCCTGTAAGAAACAGCTAACTGTTCAGCTAAATAAAATTAAATAAAATTGATTCCTCTTTTTTTTAAACTTCTCTGCCTTTTATTCTGTGGCTGCTACCAACAAGGAGGGGATTTTGTGCTGGTTTCTGGTTGCAAAGGGCTTTGACCATGCACAATAACTGTTGGTAAACAACATGTTCCTAGAGCAAGGCCCGAACGGGGAGAATACTCTATTACGGAGCGGTGCCTGTGACCCAAACACCGCAGTATAAGTCAGCAAATGCCACCTGGGTCTCAGTTCTAAGAGCCTTGTGAGGAAATGTGTGTTGCTAGTGCGTCTGGCTTTTTGAACCTGAAGCAGTCCTCTCTAAGGACCCAGTCCAATTCTTGTCCCCTATATCTTCTAGTCTAGGGTTATCAGATCCGGCAAATATAAACACAGGACACGTCCCAAATCGGGATTTCAGATTAACAAGAATATACACACACTGATATCATAATACAGTAACAAGAATACACGCACTCATACACAGACTTATGTAGTAGCCTACATAATAATATGTGTATATGTATATGCATATTACATATATGTATGCATACACACATAGTTTTTTGCTTATTTGTTTTAGTATAGTATGCTCCATGAGGCATTGGGGATGCTAAAAAAGAAACTGTTGTTTATTTGGAATTCAAATTTTCCTGATGTTTTATATTTTACCTCACAATCGTATTCTCGCTCCTGCTTGCCTTGGCTGGGATTATCTGCTCAGGCCAGGTGCCCTCACCACAGTCTTGGCCTGAATACCACCACACTGGGTGAACACAGAATACCGCTTCAGTGTTATGCTAAGTGGCTGTTGTTGAGGACGTTGGTCCTTTTTTCTTCCTGTATTCAGGGGTCGGACCCCAATCCCACCACCGTGTTGACCTCAATCCAGAATATTCTGAAATATTGGAAGACTCTGAGGAATGGACAGGTCCAATGAGCCTCACAGATCCCTCCTTCATGCCCTAGCTCACACATACAATCAGAGTGGAGGGACTAGGCCCCAGCATAGTATTAATTCTATTACCTTTTACTCTGTTTCCAGGTATTATTGATACACCGCTCCCATACCTCTTCTGCTGAGGGTGCTCTCTGAGCTCTGTGTAGGGCTTTCTTTATCCTCCCTTCTTGTGTGTCCTTTTATTACTACCATTTGCCTTGAACATAAGGGGGAGTCTTAGTCATCGCCATGGTGCTCAGAGTCATTGCCCTTGCCAGAAAGAATGAAAAGAATCTCTGGTCCATTGCCCTTTGGATGTTAAGACTTTTTACTGGGGGATGTTATCTCCAATTATTACCCGAAATCTTCGTGTGTAGGAGACTTTGCATTTCTGCAAATGACTGCAAAGGACTTACATAACTGACAGTCAGCAAATGCCCCAGATCAAAGTTAGGAACGGAGGAATGGTGGGATTCTCCTTATTTACTATGTGTTTTGTAGAAAAAAGTGTAAAATGTAAGTAGAATTTTTTTTCCCTGTTATCCAGGTGTTTTGAGGCCTGGAGGACCACTTGCCCACTGCCCCCTTTCTTTAGTTGAATGATTGGAAATATCCAAAGGATTGGCTGACAGTTTTATCTCATATTATGAATTCACATGATATTGGTTAAGTGTAACTTGGAAATTGTAGCAAAATTCAAGGTGCAGTATCAGGCTTCATACACCTGAGAGTAAGATTCTGTGTCAAAGATGGACAGGTTGGTCACCAAGTCATTTCCCTAAATCCCAGGCACAGAGCTCAACTACATTTCCCAGCATCCTTTGCAGTCAGGAAAGGGCATGTGATGGGGCATGTGATAGGCATGTCCAGAGGCAGTAGGGATGCATTTCCAGGTCTGTCCCATATTGCCCTCCTACATTGACCTCTGCTGTCTTTCCCCATGCACAAGATGTACGGATAGGACTCTGAGAATCGGAGGAGCCACCAGACAGACAAGACTGAGTCTCTGCTAAAGGAGAGTTCCAGGACAATCTCTTGACCTGGAATACCCACACTGGACTACACTACGAGCACGAAATAAACTGTTATTGAATAAAGGCTTTAATTTTTTCAGAGAAGCTAGCTTTTCAAACAGATGGAAGACATTTATTCATTCATTCAGTAAGCCAGTAAGTAGTTCCTTAGATATATTCTGAGTGCCCACCAAGTGTCAGAGACTCTGTAAGTCATCTACATTGGTAAATGAAACACACATAATTATTGCCATGATGGAGCTTGCCAGGTTCATCGAGGAAAAATTAAGAAGGCATGTACCTTGTAATAAATGCTATGAAGGAAACAAGTGGGGAGATTGTTCCTTTGCTAAAAACCTGCCTGTATATGGTGGTCATGGCTGAATTCTTGGAGGAAGTGATGTGTCGGCTGAGATATGGTGGATGAGAAGGGCTAGTCATACAGAGAGTCAGCAAGGAGGATCTGAGGTGTCTGGAACGCCAGCATGCATTGAAATGGTGAAGACATCAGTGGTGAAGGAAGCTGAATCATAGTGAGAGAGCCGGAGAATGAGTGATTGGGAAAGCGGGCAGTGCATGGGATACGTGGACCATATGGGTCACCTAAGGATTTGGAATTTAAGTGCAAACGTGTTTGTTTATTCCCTAAAGGAATTTAAACAGAAGATTGGCATAAAAGGAGTGATATTTAAAATATCATTTAGGCTGCCGTGCCTAGAATTGATACAAGGGAATGAAGTGAAAGCAGGGGTGTGGAGGGAAGGAGTGGAGTATTTCAGTGCTGATGGTAAGAAGTGATGGTGGCTTAGACTGAGGGAGATGGCAGGAAAGGCAGAGGTAATTGGGAAAATCCAAGACATGTTTGGGAGGAAGAATCAGCAGACTGAAGTCAAGTTTATACATAGGGGTAGAAAATAGAGGGGGGGGTGTCAAAAATGCTTTCCAGTTTTACAACTTGATCACATGGGCCAACATGGATATAAGAGAGAAAGGACAGGGATCAAGTGAAGAGTAGGCTTGAAGATAAGATTGTCTTAAAATTTTTTTATACATTTATTTATTTTTGATAGAGACAGAGCACAAGTGGGGGAGGGGAAGAGACAGAAGGAGACACAGAATCCGAAGCAGGCTCCAGGCTCCGAGCTATCAGCACAGAGCCCGACGCAGGGCTCAAACTCACAAACCGCGAGATCATGACCTGAGCCAAAGTCGGATGCTTAACTGACTGAGCCATCCAGATGCCCCAAAGATAAGATTGTTTTAAGAGATCAGTTTTGGACTTGTTAAGTGTAGGATGCTAGGGAGACATATGTAAATACCATAAATGTCCATCAAAGACTGAATGGATAAAGAAAATGTGGTATGTACATACAATGGAATATTAGTCAACCTTAAAAAATAAAGAAATCCTGCCATTTGTGACAACATGGATGAACCTGAAGGACATTATGCTAAGCAAAATAAGCCACACACAGAAGGACAAATACTATGCGACATCACTTATATGAGGGATTTAAAATAGCCAAATTCATAGAAGCAGAGAGTAGAATGATAGTTGCCAGGGACTGGGGGTGGGCAGGTAGGGGAAACAGGCAGATAGTAGTCAGAGGGTACAAAGTTTCAGTTATACGAGATGAGTAAGTGCTTGAGATCTATTGAAAACACAGTGCCTGTGATTAAGTATACCTTGTATACTTAAAACTGTACAGGGGCACCTGGGTGGCTCAGTCGGTTAAGCATCCGACTTCAGCTCAGGTCATGATCTCATGGTCCCTGAGTTCGAGCCCCAGGTCAGGCTCTGTGCTGACAGCTTAGAGCCTGGAGTCTGCTTTAGATTCGGTGTCTCCCTCTCTCTCTGCCCCTCCCCCACTCTCATCTCTGTCTCTGTCTCTCTCTCAAAAGCAAATGAATATTAAAAAAAATTTTTTAATGTACTAAGAGCGTAGATCTCACATTAAATGGCCTTATCACACACAAACAAAATAATTGTAATCAATAAAGTGGGAAGAAACTTCTAGAAGAGGTGGATATGTTTACGGCGTAGATGGTGGTGATGGCTTCGTGGATCTGTAGTTATTTCCAAAGTTATCATATATATTAAATATGTATAGAATAGTTTCTTGTATGTCAATCATGCCTCGATAAAATCTTTTTTAAAATTAATAAAAATACATCTTTATATATCCTGATAAACAAATGTACCCAAGAAGGTTTGCGGCACGTTAGTACATTCCAAATTGCTCATTTCTGTTCTCCAGTTCTAGTACATTAAAAATGTTAGTAGCATCCAGGGGAATACACTTCCTGGGCACTAATTGTGCTGTTAAGGGAAAAGTGAGTAGATCTGCTTTAAGGTTGAATTATTGGAATTAAAGAATTCATTAAAATCTCTACATAAGCCCTACTGGGAGAAAACACATACTCTCTCTGCAGTTAGCTCTGTTCAAATCATTCGCTGGAGATACCGAAGAGCATTACCTAGTTTATGATTTCTGTTGTAAACATCACCCTCGAGTGAAATAAATGGCTTCTTTAGCTCCCTTCCCTCTTTTTCTTTTTTTCCCTCCTGAATGTATCTCTATTTATCTGTCTTTCCCTCTTTGGAAGCTAGCAACAAACCATAATTTATTTCCTTTGTGGTTAACCTACAGGTACTTTCCATACCAAGCTATGAAAACCATAGGTTTGTTTATTTAACAAATATCTGATGCACATACCCTGTGCCACCCAACTTCATGTGTCAGAGGTGGGAGGTACCTGGAAGCCACCAGAAAGAACACACTCAAAGCAGGGGTGTGAGTTCAAATGCCATTTTAGGGGTAAGGGGATTGAGGAAGGAACTTGGTGGACCTCAGGCATTTTGCTGGAGTGTCTGAGTAAATAATGCCCCCAGGGACAGAGTGGGAAACATTGAGGCAGAGGACGCTTTGGCTGTTTGGGACACACTGAATTTGAGTTTGCTAGGAAATGGCGAGAGGGATATATCTGTTAGGTGGTTGTGTCCTTGGGTCTGGAGTCTGATGGAGATAGTCTTCCACTGTGTATATCCAGTTAGCAGCCCTGAGGCAACATCCTTTTGTTCACCATTACTTAGACACAGAATAGAAAGTGGGGGCAGAGAGGATCCAATGTGTGCTAAGCACCTAACTTTGTACAGTATCTCATGGTAACCTTTCCAGGAGCTTGGGACAATGCATGCTATGAACTTTATTCAACAGGAGGAGACTGGGTGGCTCAGTTGGTTAAGTGTCTGACTCTTAATTTCGGCTCAGGTCGTGATCTCATGGTTCTTGAGATCGAGCCCACGTTGGGTTCTGTGCTGACAGCACGTAGCCTGCTAAGGATTCTTTCTCTCCTTCTCTCTTTGCCCCTCCCCTGCTCATGCTTGCTCTCTCTCTCTCTCTCTGTCTCTCAAAATAAATAAATAAAAACTTAAAAAAAATAGAAGGAAACTGAAGTTCAGGAAATAAAGGATTGGCTTCTTCCAGGACTCACCCCAAAGCTCGTGTTTTCAACTGCACTAAGCAGGGACCTTGGTGTCTTTCCACTGACAGCTGGTGCCTGAGGCTCTGGTAACACTTTCCTCTTCAGTTGCATTGTGAATATCTGAGAGGTGGTTGACTTTGTCTTGCATATAAAAGAGGCTCCAGTGCTTGCTAAATGGATAGATGAATGAGAAATTAGTGTAAAAAGATAGTGCGATGTAAAATCACCCTGTCTAGTTACGGAGACCTATAAAGTGTGGATTTGAGTATTTCACACTCTCCCAACCACTGAAAGCCTCCTGCAGACCAATATCAAGGATAGGGCACAAATATTTGAAATGGCCTTCTAGACACTTCTCAGTCTGGCCCAGTGTCTCTTTCCAGATTGTCTTCTGACAGTTCTTGTTTATTCCCTAAGAGTCAGCTACTCCCACTTTTGCCCTCACTGAGTGGCTTTTGTTAATTATCTTCCCTGGAATATTCTTCCCCTGATCACTTAAGATCTAATTCATTCCCATTCCACTTTGTATGCCTAGTATGTGACTTCTCCATCCTCAGTACTTCCCAAACCGAGCAACCTTCAAAAAAAAAAAAAAAAATTGCATCACTCCATATAGAAGCATCTGAAAGAAAAATGCAACTAACAGTCACTTTTCCTATACTTTTATTCATGTTAACCAGAGTTAACTCTGGTACACCAAAGCATGTTTCCTCTCTCAGAGAGCATCTGTAAAGTGCTTTTCAATATGGAAAAAAAAAATGGCATGCTTAGGAGAACTACAAGAATTTGCTCTAGTGTAAAGTGTGTGTGTGTGTGTGTGTGTGTGTGTGTGTGTGTGTGTGTGTGTGTGTGTTTGAGTATTCTTTGGGGCCTGAATCTGGGATGGACAGTGGAAATAAATAAGAATGAATTATGAGTGTCCAAATCTTTAATGGATTTGGGTAATACCCTAAGGTGATTAGATTCTGAAGGAACAGATAAATCAAAGAATGTTAATGCCTGGGATGTATCTTGTGACCTCTTTGGAAAGGCAGTGTTCCATTTGGGTTATATTCATCTGGGTTTGAATCCGTCCTTCTCAGTTATAGCCGTGTGACTCTGGATATTTTATTTAATCCATCAGTCTCTATAAAATAAAATAAAAATGACCCTCTGCTGGTGGTGCTTTGAGGATTCATAATATAGGAACATAGTAGGTTCTTGATTCATTTTGATTTTACATTTAGCACAATATTTTAGCGACTGTGATGTTTGATTTTATGTGTCCACTTGAGGAAGGCACAGACTATCCAGGCTTTGATCAAAGTTTATTCTGCGTGTGTCTTGAGGGTGTTTCTAGGTGAAATTAACATTTGAATCAAGAGACTGAGTGAGCAGAAGGTCCTTCCTAATGTGGTGGGCCTCATCCAATCAGTTGGAGACCTGATTTTGACAAAAAGGCTGAGCAAGAGAGAACTCTCCCTCTCTGAGCAAGAGGCAGTGATCTTTTTCTCCTTTGGACTCAGATTCAGACTTGAAGTCATACCATTGGCTTTTCCTGCTTCTCAGGCCTTTAGACTCTTGCTGGAACTATAGTGTGGGCTCTCTTGGGTCTCCACTTGTAGACTGCAGATATTGGGACTTCTCAGACTCCTTAATCACATGAGGCAATCCCTTATTATATATCTCTTGAGAAAGAGTGAGATGGAGGGAGATGAGAGAGGTAAGGCTTTAAGGAAGAATTTTCTTACATAAATATGTCATGAAACAAAATAGTGAGGAAACTTTAGCAACTATAGGATTTCTCTGGAACTTGTGGAAAATGGAGCAGGTGTAGCAAGTCCCTCATAGATCTGGCTGTTGCCTGAGCCAAAGCACTAAATGCCAGAAATGAGGGCACAGCCTTGCAAGTAAATTAGAAATTAAATCTCGAATAATACAGTATCTGTGGACATATAGGTCTATATGAATAATGTATATACATACTTATAACTATCGATTTTTAAGTTTATTTACTTATTTTGAGAGAAAGAGAGAGAGAGCGTGCCTGTGGGAGAGGAACAGAGAGAGAGGGAGAGAAAAAGAATCCCACGCAGGCTCCACATTGTCAGCACAGAGCCCGATGCAGGGCTTGACCTTAGGAACCATGAGATCATGACCTGAGCTGCAATCAAGAGTCAGACGCTTAACCAACTGAGCCACCCAGGTGCCTCTCTATCTATACCTATCTAATCTGTATCTATCTTTCTATGAATATATTTATCGATGTATCTATGCATCTATCTATAGAGAGATAACCTGCATCTATATGCATGTCTTTCTGTCTATCTATCTATCTATCTATCTATCTATCTATCTATCTATAATTGTATTGATTCTGTTTCTCTGGGGAACCCTGACTAATACATCCATTAATTATACAAGAAATAGCCCTATGTCTTAGCTTGGGTTCTCCTGGGACAGTGTGCATGCAAACACACACAATATGGGTAGTTTATTTTAGAAAACAATTCCATGGAATAAAAGTGGGTGGTCTGGAAAAAATGAAACAAGACTGCAAGAAAAGCCAAGCCAAGGGTGAAGAATTCAGCTGGTTACCCGTTACAGCTGCCCATATTCAATTTTGCTTGGACTCTGTAAGGAACTACTTAGAACATGCTTCCAAAAGACCTACGTGAAGGATGGTGGAATAGGCCGTTGAATCCCATCCCCCCATTGGTCAATGACATCCCAGGGCGGATAGCCCTTCAGATTTCCTCACGCTGCACACTGTTGTGGCAGAGAGGCTGCTGATCAGAGCGAGATCGTCACGGCATACCCCGCACCAGGATGATCGGACTACACTTATGCCCTTCTAGTTCGCACCATGGTGATTGGGTCAGGAAAGAGGGCCAGGAGGCAGAGAGACAGGATATAAGAGGTTCCCACCACACTTCATTAGGGTCATGCAAGTTCTGTCCGAAGCAGTATGATTTAATGGAATAAGCACCACCGTTAGAATGAAAAGACTTACAGAAGGATCACAGTTTGGGAAAATAGAAGAGAAAGCATGAAAAATGGGAAGGTTTTTTTTTTTTTTTTTAATTAGGACACAGAGTGACCTGATTTGATACTATTTTCTGGCCATAGGCTTTGTTGTGATTTCCCCTTTCTGCTGGAGGATCCTGTTTTTCCCTTTTGTCTTTGGTCTAGAGGGTGGCTTTTCTATGACACGTAGTTCTCCATGTGTGAGAGGCTGCGAGGCGAACTGCCTTGTCCTTGCACCAGGGAGAAGCGTCAGGAGTAAGGACACACAAGATTTTGGTTCACTCTCTGCTGCTTGCTAGCTCCGTGATCTTGGTCTACACTTGACCTCTCTGAGCCTCTTTTGCGAAAGGGATGACTTTTATGGACTCTGCCCTACTGGAGTAAAAAATAAATCTTGTCCTATGGTCACGAAAGTGAAGAGAAACCGAACACTCTACCCATGCTCCCCTTCATGCTTGACATGACATTCTATCCTCTTATCCAGATCCTAATCCTTTGCACAAATGAGTCTGGCAAAACACCTCCGAACTCCTTAATGCAGCCCCTTTCAAGAGGAAAAACATTTTCACACATTAAAACAGGAGACACAAATGAGTCATTCTCTCCCTGGTGACCAGACTATTTATTCCGTAAACATTTTCTCCCTAGAAGCCCTTTCCAGAGTCCCTGCTGTGCATTGTCATTCAACATCTTATTACGTGAAGTCTGCATAGCCATGACTTTGGACTAATGGGGTTGCAGCCAATCTATTCTGAGGATGGATTCATTAGATGCTAATTGCACAGAGTGTCCAAGTTAATTCCCACCTCTTCCATTTGTATATTCCTGGGCCCTAGACAGTAATAGCTAAAAACCCATTTATCTCCATGGCAACAGAAGAAGCCATAAAGAACCAATAGAGCTTGACCATGCTAGGGAGAGAGAATCCGAAGGTAAGAAGTAATTGCATTTTAAATAGGGTGAGTGCTGGGGTGCCTGGATGGTTCAATGGGAAGAACAGTACAAATCTTGATCTCAGGGTAGTGAGTTCGAGCCCCATGTTGGGTGTAGAGATAATAAATAAGTAAATAAAGAAATAAATATTTAAAAAAATAAACAGGGTGAGTGCCAGGTTTCAGAATAGGGCGTCGTGCTCAGATGAGATCTGCAAGGACACCGACGTTCCCCGTAGGATTTGGTAGCCACTCCAAGGAGACCCAGGTAGAGGGCTTGGCAGATAACAGGCCAGGCAGGCAGAGCAAATGGCAGGGTAGTAACTTACATCAGAACCAGTTGCTGAAATGCAGGAGGCTTGAGAAAAGGGAGTAAGTAGTGGTCGGTGTAGCTACGCACTCATTCAGTCGGGACATCCTAGATATTTCTGGTCTTCACCGAGTGTAACAATCCGCATCCTAGTAAGACACACATGCACACGGGGCTCCAGTTCCCAGGAAGCGTGGATGCTTTCGGAGCATAAAAGCCATGAACAAGCTGTCAAGAAGATACACAAAATAATTACAAACCTCAGGAAGTGTTGAGAAGCCTTGGGAACAAGTTGGACGCTCAACAGAAAAGAGCAGAAGAAGGCATCTGAATTTGAGTGGTTGGAGAAAAGCTCTCAGAAGGAGGATGGTCCAGTGCTCAAGAGCTAAGAGCCAGGAAGCATTGCAGCCCACGATTTGAGAACGTGTCCTCAGAGGCAAGAATACCCGTGCTGGCTTGGGAAGCACTGTTCTCAGCGTCTCCCAGAGTTATGTCCACCTCCGCCCTGTCTCCCTTTGTCTGAGGATGTGTATTCCTGAGCTTGAGGACAAAATCAAATCATCTGTAAATGAGAAATGATTTTTGTTTACTGCTCCTTGACAGGGGAGGTCAGGAAATTTGTTTTCACAACCTTCCTGGCGAAAGAGGGCAATACCCCATCGCACAGCCTCCTCAAATGGTCAGTCCTGACAAAGTCTGCTCACGCCCAGGTTTCCCTGCCTATAGCACAAAGCAGGAGGGCGGCAGGATCCCCGATGAATCTCTTTGGAAAGTCATAGCTGCTACAGGTGTCCTGGGGCACTGGTGCCTGGCAGAGGCCACTGCTGGCCTTGCCTCTGCCAGCTGAGACGCCAGGGCCGTCTCCTGAAGGTGGAACCCTGGGTTGTCACCCCAGCGAGGGGTTAATGTTTATTCACTGAGAGAGAGAGAGTGCAAGTGGTGGTGGTGGGGGGTAGGTAGGCAGAGAGGGGTGGGCACAGAATCCCAAGCAGGCTCCAGGCTCCAAGCTGTCAGCACAGAGCCCCCTGCAGGGCTGGAACCCAGGAACTGCTGGATCCTGACCCGAGCTGAAGTCCAGGCTCAACCTGCTTCACCGACTGAGCCACCCAGACGCCACTCAGCCTTCCCCAAATAAGAAACCAGTCCTCACTCCAGCTGCAATTATTGTCACTATCTTCTTAACAAACAGACAAACAAACCAGGGCGCCTTGGGTGGCTCAGTTCCTTAAGCGTCTGACATCAGCTCAGATCATGATCTCTGGGTTTGTGGGTTCAAGCCCCTCCTCGGGCTCTGTGCTGACAGCTCAGAGCCTGGAGCCTGCTTTGGATTCTGTGTCTCCCTCTCTCACTGCCTGTCCCCTACTCATGCTCTGTTGCTGTCTCTGTCTCTCTATCTCTGTCAAAAAAAAAACGTATATATATGTATATATATGTGTGTGTGTGTGTGTGTATATACACACATATATATACACACACACATATATATAGATAGATGTATATATAGATTTTAAATACATATATTTTAAATATAAATATATCTATATATATTTAAAAAGATATATATAATCTATCAAAAATCTATCTATATGTATCTATCTATCTATATATATATATTTATATATATAAAGAAAGAAAGAAAGACCTCTGCATTGTTTACCTTTACCTTCTTGGAAGATTCTGCGAGTGGGCAATAGTGAAGTGGGTGGTTTTCCAGGGTTTGCAAGGAAGCTGGTTCCAAGTTCCTAGCTGCCTACACTGCTGCCTGAGCGACTAAATCCAGGAACAGCGACTCCCCTCCCTCCACCTTCCAGACCACACAGGTGTCTCATGTGCAGACCCTCACGGCGGCCACAGCGGGCAGAGGGTTTGCGAAAACCACATGTGATTCAGAGGAGACCCTGCAGGTAGCCGTGGGGACGCCGAGCTCACACAAGAGAGCACGGTGTTCACACAGACGTTTTGTAAGATGGAAAACTGAAAACCATCTCAAGTTTTCACAGATGTGGATCGAACAAATCATTTTGGGTGTAAAGAATATGGTCATTAAATCGATAGTAGAGATGTAGGGTGCGTGTGTGTATGAGTGTGTGAGTGAGAATGTGTGTGTGTGTGTGTCCCAGTTACATTGTTATCCTAGCTAAGAAGCAGGGCCTTTGACAAGAATGTGTGTGCCGATTCTAAAGAATTTAGAGAAGCTTCAGTAGGGAGGCTGAGAAATGAGACAGGAAAGGGAGAGGAAGGTAATTAAAAGATGCTACTGAGTAGGTTACGGCTCCTCTCAAAGCTCCGGAATCTCAGGAAGACAGTGCAGAATGTGCATCAGAACCGAGCTACCCATGGACCCCTTTTATTCACCGTCAGCTGTGGGCACTCGGGTGGCGAGAGTCACCCCCCAGCGCTCTGCCCCACCTTGCATAGGTTCGCTGCAAACCTGTGATCAGTCAGTAAATATTTGTTGTTTGAGGCCACTGAGATGTATGTAAAGGGAATGTCACAGCAGAAACCCAACTGACTCATACAGCAGGCAGTGGATTAGTTTGATTCTTCAGACTTCCAAAAACAAAGCTCCTTCTTTGGCATAAATAGACAGGGCCAGAACTTGAAATAATTAGGTGAAGATGATGATGATGATGATGATGCTTATTATTTTGAGAGAGAGAGAGAACGTGCATGCAAGCAGGGTCGGGCAGAGGTAGAGGGATAGAGGGGGGGGGGGAGAGAGAGAGAGGGGGAGGGAATCTTAAGCCGGCTCCATGCCCAGTGAGGAGGCTGATGTGGGGCTCGAACTCATGACAATGAGATCATGACCTGAGCCAGATGCTCAGCTGACCGACCCACCCAGGTGCCCCTAATTAAGTGAAGATTATTAACTTGATAAAATATTGGCTTACAAAGTAATGTGATAACTCTTCCAAGAATTTGGCCATTTTCATTTTAGATGTTAATTTCCCTTGACTTCTGTGTCATTTCAGTAAAAAAGAAAAACAACAACAACAGATGTTTATCTCTTTTGTTCAAATTATTTTCTAATTAGAGCTATACTTGCTGGTAGAGTTTAAGTATATCTGCAATCCATTTCTGTGGCCAAAGGGTGGTTGGGCTTCCCACCATTCATTGAAAGGGCAGGGGCTGGCAAGTTCAAGGAGAATATTGAGAAGGTAGGAAAACTCCTGAGAGCCTTAAACAATAGGCAATACAATGGGATATTCTCTGTACAGCAATCTGGGAAACCTATCTAATTGTCCAGGATTTTCCACTAATTAGGTTTGCGATTTGGGGGAATTCATACTCATTTTCTGGTTTTAATATTTTCCAATTACGTAACTGAATGAGTAGAATAGTGTTGGATTCACCGCCAAGGTTACTGGTGACAGGGGCACAGCCAACTGAAGAGATAGGAGAGAGGAATGAGGGACAGAAGTGCCGAAACCTTCCCTCTTGATTCAACCAGATTGAAACCCATTTTTTATATATTTTTTTCCTGTGGAGACTACAGATAATTTGTCAGTGAGATTTCCATGAGAAAAACGTACTTAAAATCCATTAGCCTAAACAATTGTAAACATCCTTTCTTCCCTAATATAGTCACAGACTCCACAAAAGATATGGTAAAGATGATGAGTACGAAGGTAAAAATTACTTGTTTGCTCCTTCGTTTTAATTTAAGTTTAAATTTCATTTTGAACAAATGGGAGATCTTCATCCTTAAAACAGCCCTTGTCTTTCGTTCCATCTTTTGCTTTAGGTTTGTGGCAACCCTTCCTCCAGTTATGTCAATGGCATGCTCTGGATATGATGGAGATGTATCCTTGTTTTAGAAAAGTCTGTAAGCAATTACACTCTACAATTTATGCCATACCTTAAATGCTAATAACCGTGATTCATTGTAGAAACAGCTGTTATAATCGAACCATTAAAATTCCATAACAAACTACTATTCACAACCATTAAACTGAAACAGTGCATGTTTTGAAGTTTTTTTTTAATAGGGAGAATTGTTCTGTTAGCTCTTGGCTTTGTCGAAAGAGATCAAGTCTCTTGGCAACAGGTTCCAACAGAGACCAGTTTCTGCAAGGTTGTAGCTTAATCAAACATTTGTTAATGAAAATTAATGACAGGGGTATAGCTCTGTTAATGCAAAGGTTCTTATTGAAGACATAGAAAATGTACACAAACACATACTATTATTTAAAATACATTGACAATAGATGATTAAGCCAAGAAGTTTAATCAACAGATAGAAGGGTCCAGACTCTCCAACAGAAAAAGAAATTACATGTGCATGGAGCAAATGTAGGTCAACCAGTAGACCAGCTGTATCTCCCCTCCATTACCGATTTTCCCCTATATTACCGATTTTCTGTTTAACCTTGGAAGAACCTCTAATGTTTCTGGGTCATAGGTTTCTCATCTATATACTGAAGTGGTTACACTACATGTTCTATGAGATGTTTCTATATCTAAAAGCATTAGCATGCAATGAGATAGCCATGATACTAATTTAAAAATGGTATTTACTTCAAACTCAACATTGAATCACATCTCTCCATGTCCATGTTGTGTCACAAATCCCTTTAACGTCTCCTTAACTTTCAGCATCAAGACTAAATCCCTTACTTGACACGTGTACCTTCGCGTACAGCAGAGGGGTTTTGAGAAAGGGGATATTTGTGTTTGGATATAGATCTTTTTAAGAGCCACAAGTCCAATGAATAGGTTCCATATATTCCGTAATCTTCCGTTCTATCATCTGAATACTGGCGAAAATCATGCCCTGTCTGAAGACTTTTTGTGAGGAATAAAGTAGATAATATAAAAGAGTTCTCATTCTGTAGGTGCTCAATAAATAATAGCTGCTGATTATATAATTATAAGGTTGATAGTATAAGAAACCTTAGTTAATAGTGTAAAAATAGTATAAAAATCTCACATATAATAATCATTGTCATCATTGAAGTTATTGTTTAGCAAAACTATTTAACAGACACTTTAGCACTGTCTGAAGTTGATAAAAAACCAGACTCAAATGTCTTAGATATGATGAAAAGTTTGGTAGCACTGGTGATGGCAAAGGGCAGGAACAGAGCTAGGGACAAGTTGATCAAGGGGCTTGCTGCCACTTGTAATAATTGATCCATGTCTCATCCTTGTATCATCCTCTCATTGGCTTTGTCTTCTCCTACTGCTTTTGCCATTTGGTAGGGCCTTGGCCACTGCTAGTGTCCAGGCTCAAGCCTTTAAGCTTTATAGCCACAAAGAAATGAAACTTCTTGTGCCTAGGTACAATTGGGATCATTCTGGAGAAGAACACAGGTGATCCATGTGGGGGTCATATATCCATCACAATCACTATGGTCAAGGAGTAGAAACACTGATAAGCCACACTGGAGGCCCCTGCTCACCTTCCCCCTTCAACCTAGTGCTGTGGCCAGAGAAGCAGAGAATCCCTTATATTTTAGGGATTGAGGATGCTGGTTTGTGTTTTTATCCTCAGAAACGAAGTGACTGTGGATGCTGGAGAGGATGTGGAGAAACGGGAACCCTCTTGCACTGTTGGCGGGAATGTAAACTGATGCAGCTGCTCTGGAAAACAGTGTGGAGGTTCCTCAAAAAATTAAAAATAGATCTCCCCTACCCAGCAATAGCACTGCCGGGAATTTACCCGAGGGACACAGGAGTGCTGATGCATAGGGGCACTTGTACCCCCAATGTTTATAGCAGCATGTTTTCAACAATAGCCAAATTATGGAAAGAACCTAAATGTCCATCAACTGATGAATGGGTAAAGAAATTGTGGTTTATATACACACTGGAATACTACCTGGCAATGAGAAAGAGTGAAATATGGCCTTTTGTAGCAACGTGGATGGAACTGGAGAGTGTTATGCTAAGTGAAATGAGTCAGGCAGAGAAAGACAGATACCATATGTTTTCACTCATATGTGGATCCGGAGAAACTTAACAGAAGACCAGGGGGGAGGCGAAGGGGAAAAAAAAAGTTACAGAGAGGGAAGGAGGCAAACCATAAGAGACTTTGAAAAACTGAGAACAAACTGAGGGTTGATGGGGGGTGGAAGGGAGGGGAAAATGGGTGATGGTCATTGAGGAGGGCACCTGTTGGGATGAGCACTGGGCGTTGTATGGAAACCAATTTGACAATAAATTTCATATTAAAAAAAAGAAATGAAGTTGGCATGTGTCAAGCCATTGAGTGAGTGGCCATGAGCCCACAAGTATTTCCCTGTGTCTACCAAGCCAACGCTGAACAACCTATATCAAAGTAGCTCGAAACCTGCTCCGCCCAGGTGTATTTTGCTGCATCACCCCATCCCTAAGACCCTCTGTGACTCAGCAAGACTAGATTGTGATTTCCTTTAGCCCTTGGCAGATAGCGCTGATGGATTGGGAAGAGAGGCTGAGCATCTCAGTGGGGAGCATGGCACTCTGGGCTCAATGATTGCAGTCCGAGGCTGGTTCCTCTCTCATCACAGGACCTCGGGGTCATTTCATCTGACTGACTGTTAAGTTTACACATCTACAGAAAGGGAAGTCTCCAACGTGGGGTCACTCCAATTCTATTTTCTCTAAATTTACCTACATATCTGTGGTCTGAATCAAACGTACATATTAGAGCTTTTCACTAGCATGGATTTTTCTGACATCATCCTTTTTCTAACCGAGATATCTATTTTCTCTCTTTTAAAAAATTAAGTGCATTTCCTCTTTTAAAAAAAATGAGCCCAATATCTGAGCTACCATGAAGCCATAACCAATTACTATTATTTCCTGGGAAAGACTTTGAATTTTCTCTCTAAACTCCTGGATTTTATATGGGATAAATGCACATGCTTCTTTTTCAGATTTTATTAATTCATTCTTTGTGGCCTTGCTGCTTTTCCTCTTTCTGTCCTACCATCTCTTAAAATGGTCTTTCAAATGTTCAGTTTTCCAGCGATTATCCTGCTTTTCACTACCCTCATTGAATTCAGAATTCACAAACCCATGTACACAGCATTGTTAGATGTCTTGTCTTTCTACTCTAAATGGATACCTAGAAATGTAAACCTAGAAGGTATATTCCATATCTATACTTTTATAAGATATTTTTTATCAGACAGAGTTCTTTAAAGTATTAGAAGTTGGGCCATATTCCTTTTTTTATAGATACCCTGATTCTACATTTGTGCCCAGAGATTATGAAATAAGGGGGGGGGGAGAGGGAGAGAATGAGAGAGAGAGAGGGAGAGAGAGAAACTGTAACACAAAGATACTGATTTTCTGTTTACTTTTTCTTTCACCAAATTTTAAACTTCTGGAAGCAGAGACTGTGCCTAATTTATTCATGATTATTTCTCCAGAGCCCAGCAGAGCCAGGCACGTAGGAGATACTCAACAAATAAATATTAGAAGAGAGAAAACATAGTGCCACTCTTTTGCAGATGCTGAGTTACAATTATAATGTTTTCTGGGGCGCTTGGGTGGCTCATTCGGTCAAGCGTCTGACTTCGGCTCAGGTCATGAGCTCATGGTTTGTGGGTTCAAGTCCCATGACGGGCTCTGCAGACAGCTCAGAGCCTGGAGCCTGCTTCGGACTCTGTGTCTCCCTCTCTCTGCCTGTCCCCCACCTCTCTCTCCCTCAAAAATAAATAAACATTAAATAAACAAAAAATAAAGAAAGAATAAATCAAATACAGTGCTTTCCTACAGTCTAATGTTTACCATTTACTAGGTGATATTTTCAATATTGCTCATCACTGTGAAGATAAGAAAAGATACATCTTGACTTCTAGGAGCTTAAAATCCACAGAGATTAGAGGTTTTAATCACAATTATTTATAATATATTTTACTAGGTGCCAAGTGTCCCTCTTCCCTGCCTATGGTGGCTTCACAGTCCCCATCCTCCCCACCTGCTGTTCATCGTCTTCCTCATTTGCAAATGGTAATAAAAATGCTTGCCTTGTGGGAGGTTCGTAGCAGGACTCAGTGAGACCACAGGTAGAGCAGGGTTTGAATACAGCGGATGTGCACTGAATAGTGAGTATCACCGTAACTCTTCTAGAGCAGAATGGCAGACCATTTTTTAAAAAAATTTTTAATGTGTTTTTTTTTTTTTTTTTTTTGAGGGAGAGACAGAGACAGAGCATTAGGGGGAGGGGCAGAGAGAAGGAGACACACACAATCTGAAGCAGGCTCCAGGCTCTGAGCTGTAGCACAGAGCCCGAGGCGGGCCTCGAACTCAGAAACTGTGAGATCATGACCTGAGCTGAAGTTGGACGCTTAAGGGACTGAGCCACCCAGGCGCCCCAGGACAATTTTAAATCAAAGTCTACAAAATCGCTTTGTTTCTTATTGTGGAAACTGCTTCCATATTTAAAACCTACCAAATTCAAATTGTAACAACCTTTTTTTTTCTTTTTGTATTTCAACCAAAATGATTTAGAATAATGGGCACAAATACATTCAAATCAAACTATTTCTATTCTCCTTATGAAATTGGGAAATACTTTAATAAGGCATGAAGGATAAACTGAACCATAACAGAGTGGAGAATTAATTTGCTAGTAACCATGTCAATTTTACTAACATGCGTATTTGAAGGAGGATAGGAAACGCCTTGCAGAGACAGACATGTGTACTGTAAAAATCTCTCATTGAATTACAATGAACACTATAAAATGTGGCAGGCTGAAAAGTTTGGAATAATAAAATATGATAGCAAAAACAACTTCCTTGGTATTGCAGACAGAGTGTGAAGTAGCCAGTGAGAGAAAAAGGAAATCCTATTTTATGGGTACTTCTCAAAGTGTACCTGTCTTAACCGCGTTTTCTGTCACATGAGCAATCCTGTTTTTAGATCACTTGCTGAGTTACTGTTTTGAGTGTCTCCTAAAATGGAAACTTTCAAGGTATAGCAGGAAAAGGGACACTAACATAAAAAATTCAAGAATAAATTGTAGTACTTCAGATAAATCCCAGGTCTCAACTGCTTATATGAATTACCTCTGTACTTTTCTCAAATGATCACTATTTGCATCAGGCAGGAACAAGGCGATTGGAGGGAGTAACTCTTAACAGGGCTAGTATTTCTGATCTTGACAAATATCTACATTCATCAGAAAATACACATTGTTTATAAATAATTCATGGTATGTGATGGATAAAAACATTGCTACGAGCCTCTGCTTCTTCCAATGTGTATCTATTGCTCTCTTTTATTTCTCCCAAGATCATGTAAACTGAATTAAAGGTTTTCAAGGCTATTTGAATCCGTACCACCTGAAAGTCTTGACTTGGGACTTGCAACGTCTTGACTTTTCTTAAAGACAGCTGGGTACTTTATTGAGATCTTCTGGTATGGTTGGGGATCATGTGGATGGAAACAACACAAGTATGATGGACTGAGGTCATGCTTCGGTGCCCACGCTGGGCTGAATTCCATCACCTTCCCTTATAACACCTCTTCCTCATGATCAGAATGACCCTTTGGCTTGCTTTGTAGTGTGATAGTCATTCATGGGTTAGACAGGATATATTCCTGAGGTATAAGCATTGTGATGCTGTGGAGAATAAACGATTTCTCAAAAGACTGATAAATCTTCCCCATGTGCAATGAGATGATCTCTCTTAATATATCAGGGGATGGTTCATTTCCTGAGGCACGTAAGACAGTAACCCTCAAGCAGGACTCCATACCTCGGTGAGTATGTTGACCATCTGGCCATTACCTAGGAGACTAAGCAGTATGTGCATAGAAGGAGGTCGACTCCAGGTGGGGTATTGTATCAGGATGCGTTTTCTCCTGTGCATCCAATATTAACATACATGCTTCTCCCATTCTTTCTCCTCTATTCAATAATCACTGCCCTTTCTCTACCGATATTGGAGCAGTTTTTAATTAAAAGTGATGGAAAGAATACAAACTCATAACCTAAATAAAATTGTTCTTTTCAGATGCAATATTTATCCATCGTCCATTATGTGTCCATTTCAATAGATTTTTAGGTGGCTTTCTAAATGAGTAAATGCGGCTTGTTGCTTTTGGTTTTACAATTTTAAAAGGGCACAATACAAAATTAAGGTTTACAGATGCTTTAACATCTTTCTAAGTGTCCCAGAGGGTGGCCTTGCTGTCAGTGGCTACGAGCCACTTTGGCTTTATCAAGCTTGCAATGGGTATAACTGAAGGAGTGTATTGTGAGTTGCATTTGCCAAAATATACCATTCCCTGAATTGGGTCTGTCTCTCCCTCTTCATCTTCCTCCGCCCTCTGTTGTTCTTCCCACTTCCCCTCTCTTTCTGGCTCTCCGCCCCTTCCTTTTCCTCCTCCTCTCCCTTCCCCTCTCTTCCTCTCTCTCTCCCTCTCCCCCATGACCTCGATAATACAAGCATCAGTGAAGAAGAGTTTTAGGCTTTTTTTTAAACCTCTTTTTATTTTTATCATGATATGGATTTTTTACATTCACTTCTTTATTTTGAGAAAGAGAGAGAGAGCACGAGCAGGGGAGGGGCAGAGAGAGAGAGACTCTCAAGCCGGCTCCATACTGTCAGCCTTGAGCCAGATGCAGGGCTTGAACTCACGAACCACGAGATCATGACTTTAGCTGAAACCAGGAGTCAGACACTTAACAGGCTGAGCCACCCAGGCACCCCATGATATGGCTCTTTCAAGCATTTATTCTCTTGCTTTGTAAAATAAATGATAATCCAGACTCTACTTTCTTATGTCCAAGGGAACTTGCTTATAATTAAAGTAGCCAGTTTAATCTTAGGACAGCTCCGAGAATGAATTTTTCGAGTGTCTCGTTTGATTTCAACCCATCTCAGATCCTAGTATATAGAGGAGATACAGATAAAGACTTGCTCCATAGTTTACAGAAATAATAAACATTAAAAAGCAATAGCACATAATTAGTTGATGAATCTTTAATCTTTCCAATTGAAAACCAAAGAGTCTACCATTTCTTCTTTTACATGTAAGCATTTTCCTGTCCTTAATGGTTAAATAAATACCAGAGTCCATTACTCCGATCAATTGCCCAATCTGTTATTTCTTTTGTCTTGCTTATAAAGTAAGGACAAGCAATGATTATTTCAAATTCGGCTTCTCTTTGCATGTTTTCTTGACAGCTATAAAAATCTGTCTTTTGAAGTGTGGTGCTAGCTGGGTAGGAATGCATAATTTAGGTTGCATAATTTGACAATAAAAATAAAATCTCCATTTGTTGATGAATTGTCATTGTTACTGTGATCCAGTCTCCAGCCATGACTGGACGTTTTGGGACTGAATGATCCACATGTGCTTTTCTCTTATGTAAATCTGGCAAAGAAAAATGCCTTTTTAAAATTTCTAAAATATTCCTGTAGTCTTTCAGGTTTCTACATTCTCAGTGCTAAGGGTCTTAATACTAGTGGAGTAAATCGTACAAATTTTACATAGCTTATACTGAACTATGCAAGCTTTCCCCTTTGCACTGAGCAGAAAGTGGACATACCATCCTGCAATGTTGGTTGCCACCTTCGCAAACCCATTTTACTGCCCTCACTGTGGTGATTCGCTCCCCAGATTCAGCCTTGCCCAGCTCCTGAGTTAATCCCAATGGAGTCTGGTAGAGAATACGGATACTCAGGGCCACCGGCACGGTAGTGGCTTTAAGATTCCTGTATGAACGGGGTGAAAAGCAGTACCTTTGTGTACGTGACAGAGCTGGCATTAAGGACGTAGAGAGACTTGTGCTAACACCGTGTTTGAATAAGCTCTGGTGTCTTTACTAATATTGCCAGTTAGAGATAGATAAAAGTACCATATAGTTGTATGATAATTTTATATTATTCTTATGTAATACCAAGAACCCGTTGATTTGGGGTAAGAACACTAAGGGTTGCAGTGTCAGAGGGCAGAGAGGGTGATGTAAAGCATCACGAGCCACCACTTGCTTCTGTTGCTGCCAGCAACTGGTCTAGAATGGACTGTGCTCTGTCATCAGGGATCCTGGGTACATGTTAATCATAATGCTTCCTCTGTCACCACATGGCTGTCTAAGTCTGTCATGGAAGCATGTCACTTAGATCTCTATTTAAGAAAGAACTTGCAATTTCTTCTTCCATCCAAGAAGAAATAGATTTACCAGCCTGCCAAAAACAAACATGAAAATATATAGAACTTTGCCTTTTAAAATATTGGACATCAGATAATGAAGGGCAATAATCCCTCAAGAATAAGAAACACGTGAAGTAAGCCCTATGGTTGTCCCAGTTTATTGCCTGGAGAGTTTCCAGATCACAAAACAGGTGGGGGAACCCAGAAAGAACTTGGTTGTCTTTGTGTTTGGGGAGATATGGGAGAGTATCAGAGAGGTGAGAGCTAAACAGAGGTGAGGGAGTTCTAGATACTTGGGGAAGATATCTTTAGAATCTTCATCTGAGCATTGATAGCACAGGTATGTGAGTCATCTATCAGAGGACAGTGAAAGAACCATTGAAGGTATTAGAGGGGACAAATCTTAGGCTCAAACATTCCTGGATAGAGTTACTAGTGTCAGTATAGATTGGAACAACTCATAATTTATGGGATCTCAGGTAGAAGACTTTGAAAAGTTTTGTCTAGGTAATGGCCCAAAATTAGCTTTAGACTCAATGACATTCTTGTCCTGCCTAATGAAGCTTAAGAGCAAGTACCAGAAATATTTTCAATAAATTAGCTAAGATCTAGAACAAAGTTCAAGGATATTTTTAAGTGTGCAAAAATAGCCAACGTACAATAAGGCACAATTCACAATGTCTAGCATCCAATCAAAAGATACAGTTTATGCAAAGAAGCAGGAAAACATGAGGCTCAGTGAATGGAAATATTGGTCCATTGAAACCAACCCAGAAATGACACAGATGATAGGATTAGTAGACCAGGACACTGCGACTGTCATCACAACATGTAGAACATGATCTGGTATGTTCAGAAGGTAGACTCAACTATGAATGCCAAGCAGAGACATGAAAAATATATTGAATGCCTAAATCAAACCTACTACAGATGAAAATACAATATCTAAGTTGAAAACTACATTGGATGGGATTAATAAATTGGACATTACAGATATTGCAAGAGTAAAACAGTTATCCAGAAATCATGCACCCGTGTATTTGGCGAAATGAGTTGAAAGTATGTGCCCACACAGAAATCTGCACCCAAAACTTACAGCAGCTTTACTCATAATTGTCAAAACTTTGGAAACAACTAAGGTGTCCTTCAGTAGGTAGAAGAATAAACTGTGGTTCATCCAGACAATGGAATATTATTCTGCTCTAGAGAGAAGTGTGCTATGAAGCCATGAAAGAGTATGGAGGAATGTTAAATACACAATATTAGGTGAGGGAAATCAATCTCAAAAGGCTACCTACTGTATGATTCCAACTATATAAAGGCAAAACTATGGAGACAGTAAAAATCAGTGGTTGCCATGAGTTAAGGGGGAGGGTGGGATGAATAGATGGAACCACAGTATTTCCAGATCAGTGAAACTATTCTGTGATGCTGTAATGGTGGATGCCTGACATTAGCATTTGGAAAAACGCATAGATTTGCACAACACACAGAGTGTACCCTAATGTAAACTATGGATAATAATGTATTGGTTGTCAGTTAATTATAACAAATGTATTACATCAAGACAAGATGTTAATAATAGGGGAAATTACAGAGGCAGAGGAGAAAGTGTTATGGGACTCTCTAGACTTTCTTCTCAATTTTTCTGTAAACCTGAACCGTCCCAATTAAATAAAGTCTATTACTTTTTTAACAGTCATCGAAAATCTTTAAAAATATGGATCACAGTTGTTTCAACTGCTTCTCATAGGACCGGAGTCTCTTGATAAAGATGATGATTTGCCGTTAATATACAGTTCATCAAAAACAATATTAATGGAAAACAGACAAGGGGGAAGTTATGAAAGTCAACTTTCCAGTCTTCTGCTGATCTGACCTGCTTCAGCAGGAAATGTACACACTGGGTTGTTTTGAACAATGGGTGCGTGCCATACCTCTCAGAATTAATAATCCACGCCAATTGTCTCTCCCATCTGAGCTTCTGAAACCGTGGGATGGCACACAATAAAGATTTTATCTGTTAGTAAAAATATTGGTGAAGAGTTATTTAGTGTGGTTACCTAAACACCACTCATCTGCCTTAACAGATATTTGAGTTAGGAGAATGATTGACATGTGCTTGTGGAAATAGAGAGTGCTATCAAAGGTTTGCTTTGGAAGAAAGGACCAGGAGGAGCTTGACCCGGACAGACTTGAGCTGAAAACATATCTAAAGGCAGAGTCAAAGTTGAAAATGGTCTTGACGACTCCCTTCAGACATGATGTATTCCATTTTACAGATGGAGAGACTGTGGGCCAAAAAATTGTCATTTCCCAGGTCTCACACAATGGTAAGTAGTGGAGCCATAAATGAAGATTGTAGGGATCCCAAGCCTTGATTTCCACTGGGCCACTTCTCCCTGTTCTCACTGCCATTACTGGCAGAGCTTGGGGGAAAACGCACATTCTCTGATTCTCAGCTAAGTGTTTGTTTTGTTTTCCATCCTCCAAGTATTTCTGGGATTTTAATCTATTGGTCACCAGTTTTCTGTCAAACAAAGGAAGCCCATGACTTCCCACCGGCTCTGGGGCTTATATTGTTGAATTGCCACCATATTGGACGTCTTCTTCCTAAACGCAGAGTAGGAGTGCATTAGATATAGTTACTGAAATGATGACCCTAAGTTACCATTGAGAAGAGCTAATTGTCTTTAAAAAATTATTTCCCACAATCCCCTTCATGGATAATAAACAGTAACAGCAGGAACTAATGATGCGTTCTTCTTGTGAGATCTTCTTGAAGCTTATTGGCATCTCTAAGCCTGCCGCAAATTTAAGCTGCTGCTGGGACTTTGCGCTGTGTTCCATCTTCTGATAGAATATCAGTACCTTTGGCTTTTTTAAAATCTGAAGGCAAGTAATAGGCACATCTGATTTTTTTTCCTTTTGGATGTAAACATTTCTTTCAAATATAAAGCACGCTTTTCTCTAAATACAGACTTTTCCACAGTATCAAGACATATATCCTATTATATCCAGTGTATAAACCTGCATGATGGACCTGAATTTTTATTTATGATTAATTTTATGATTAATTTACTGAAGTAATAATCTGAGCTAACCTTGCCAAAACAGGAAAAAAAAAAAAAAAAAAAGCCCTGATGGCCAGGAAACATATGGCTTCTCAAAGTTTCAGATGAGTCCAATTAAGACCCATAACCATCAAAAACATCAAGTGGTGTTCAATGAAGATTTCAGCAATTAAAGGTAGCTTTGAGGTTCCTGAGATGCCCATTTCTATTAAATATGACGTAACAGACTCAAAGGGGTCAGATGATTTACCACTGATCATAGTTATCAAAAGGAGTATTAGAGCCGAAAATTTATTGATCCTGGTTTCCAACTCTGTATTTTAAGCACAGCAAAGGTGTAAGCAGGAGAAGTAAAGTCAACTTAGTAGAGAAAGAATCCTTTTAATAAGTGATGCTGGGACCGTTGGATATCCATATCTTAGAGATGAGCTTGGATCCATACCTCATACTATATTAAAAATTATTTAAAAACAGATTGTAGACCCAAATGTAGTATCCAAAATTACCAATATCCTGGAAGAAAAATTAGAGAAAATATTTGTGACCTTGTCTTAAGTAAAGATTTATTAGATATGCTCCCAACAGCATGATTCATGAAATTTAAAAAAAAAAAAATTGAACTCAATCAAAATGTAAAATTTCTATTTTTCAAAACCATTGTTACCTGGAAAGTCACATTCTGGGAGAAAATATTAACAAAGGATATATCTAATAATGGATGTGTATGCAGAATTTACAGTGGATGCTAAAGTTCAATAATAAGGAAACAAGCAATCCAGTAAAAATTTGAACAGACACTTGCTGAAAGAAGATACAGTGATAAATAAATACATGAAAATATGCTTAACATCATTAGTCATTAGGGAAATGTGGCTTAAATCCACAATCAATAGCATCGCACACTCATTAAAATGTGTAAAATTAAACAAGACCAAACATACCAAGTGTTGAAAAGTACAGGGAGCATTGTCAACTCTCATTTTTAGCTGGTAGAAATTTTAAATGTTACAACCATTTTGCAGAAATTCGTTTCAAGAAATGTTAACATACACCTACTCTATAAGCCATATTCAACTCTTAGATAGTTATCCAAGATTAAGTATGTATACATTAAAGAGAAGATCTGGACACAAATGTTCATAACATCTTTAGCCCAAAATGGATGTAACCCAAAGTCCATAAATAGGTGAATATATAAACAAATCGTAGTATGTCCACACAATGGAATACTGCTTAGCAACAATAAGGTTATATCTCAAAATAATGGTGCTGAGTAGAAGAAGCTGGGTAACAGTTCATAAATACTTGTATGATCTCATTTATATAAATGCCTAGAAGATGCAAACTATAGTGACAGGAAGCCGATTGCTGGTTGCCTGCAGGTGGGGTGGCAGTGAGGGAAGATGGGGGATGACAAAGGGCCACAAGGAAGCTTTCGAATGATCGGTATATTCACTATCTTGTTATGGTGATTGATTTGTGAGTACACACACATGCCAAAACATCATATTATGTATTTTGACACTTGAAATGTATTGTAGGTCAATAGATATATCCACCTAAAGCTGTTAATAATGTAAATTATGTGTGAAGCAGAAATTCTACCGTTTATGGGAGATATATATATATATATATATATATATATATATATATATATATATATATATATAGCAAGGAAAGGATGCTTGGTTTTTTTTAAGTTTATTTATTTTGAGAGACAGAGAGTGTGCATGTGTGAGCAGGGAAGGGGCAGAGAGAGAGAGGGAGAGAAAATCCCAAACAAACTCTGTGCTGTCAGCACAAAGCCTGATGTGGGGCTTCATCCCAAGGACCATGAGATCATGACCAGAGTGGAAATCAAGAATCAGACACTTAACTGATTGAGCCACCCAGGAGCCCCAAGGAAAGGATGCATTTCAAAAACATGGGATGCAGGAGCACCTGGGTGGCTCAGTCAGTTAAGTGTCTGATTCTTGACTTCAGTTCCAGTCATGATCTCACCGCTTGTGAGTTCCAGCCCCGTGTCCAGCTCTGTGCTGACAGTTCAGAGCCTGGAATCTGCTTCCGATTCTGTGTCTCCCTTGTTCTCTCTGCCCCTCTCCCGATCACGCTCTGTCTCTGTCTGTCAAAAATAAATGTTTTAAAAAATTTGTTTACATAAAAACATAGGATGCAGCTAAATTGAAAACTTGAGGCAAATGTGTGGCGTTAAATGCTTATTTTAGCAAAGAGGTTAAGCTTAAGTAGTATTAATGAGTGGCCATTCAAATTTTAAAAAGTTCAGAAAGTAATAATTCAAAAAACCCCAAAATAGCAAAATGAAATAATAAAGTTAAGAACAGAAATTAGTGACATGTAAACCCAAATTGTGAAAGAGAAAAGAACAAAATCAAAATATGTATTTTTAAAAAGAGATAAAAGAAATACATCTCTGTTAAGAGTGATCAAGGACAAGAGAATAGAATACAAGTAAACATAATATGAGATATGAAGCCTCATGTTGGTGCAGATCAGCAGTAATTGAAAAAATAAAGAAACATTGTGATCAATGTCCTGCCAATAAATTTGAAAATCTCAGTGAACTTGACAATTAGAAATTGTAGCTAAGCAAGTAGTGTCCCAAACTTCTAAGAAACTTCTATACCATACTATACTATACACTACTGTAGATAGCTCTAGATGAATCGCTCACTCACTTAGAACATGCAAACGAAAGTCTAGGCATGGCAATGAGTTTACAGGTAGTTTCTGTTAAATATTCTATGATATAAAAAGAACTTGAAAAAAATAAGGAGACACTCTCCATTTGCATTATGAAGCTTAGCATTACCTTTATGCCAAAAATAGAGACATATTTTTCTTAAGTCTCATCAGCATCTGTATTTTCATGGTCTTTCACTTAGTGCGTGATCTACTATCTGGAACCAGGAAGAATATGTCAACTTCTTTTTCCAAGTTTGGTCCCTTCAAACATATGAGTGACATACTTTATCTGCCCCAATTTTTCCTTCTCAAAGCTAAATAAGACTGTTAAAATATTTATGTCAAACCAGAAATATGAATTGTAATCTATACATAGAAGTAAACAAGTAATGTTCTCATCTAGTAGAGTCTTTCTCTTAAACAAAAGTCCTTAAGAAGTCAAGAATGGGAGATTAAATGGTGCAGTAGAGAATTCTAGCTCATACAGAATATAAGGGAAACTACTTCTCTCTCTCTCACTCTTCAACACAAATTCTTCCCCTAAAGCCTTCTTCTCTGCCTCTCTGCCCATCAGGTTTGGCTTTCAGAAGTTTCTGCCTCAACATACTACTGACATCATCATGTCCAATTATAATGGATCTCATGAACAGGGTTCATGTCCTAGAAAGTAAGAGATGGCAACCAAACAGTCATCTCTTCTCATTGGATTTTTGGCTAATCTCTTAACCCATCATCTTGGAACACAATGTCAGGTGCTCTTATTATCAGTACGCTTATTATCAGGTATGTGATCATTGGGTGTCAAGCTGTCTTTAGTTTTGGTCCAGTGTCTAGATTTCCCAGAGTGATTATTTTCCTCATAAATCCACACATGTGCTCCTCTCTGCTATTCCAGGTAGGGCTATAGAGATGTCTATGCTGATAAACAGTTGTCCACTCAATATATGAAATAATAGTACTGTGTATCTTTCAGGAAATTCAAGTCCTTTCTTCTTTAGCAGACATAGAGTTGGAAGAAGAGCTAGAATGCATATATGTCAACAATGACGAAGCTTATTTTTATTTTTTTCAGTGTACCAATGGAAGTTGCCAAATTATACTTTTCTTAAGATTATTATGTATCCATATGTCTTATATTCTCATTGTAGGTATTTCTATATACTTGTAAACCCCAGAATCCCATAATTAGCCGGATTAGATATGTGTAAGAAATCCAGTAATGGCTAAGGAAGACGCATGTGTTCATAGTAATGAACATCTATAAATGACTACATTTCTGCCACCACCGGGTACTATATGCCTAAGAGATTTATTCTCTATTCCAATCCCGTTAGAATTGTCATTTCTACAAACACTTCTGTTCATCAGAGAGGATGTTGTCTAGCTGAATTCCCTCTAGGCACCTCTCTAATGATCAATAGCTTTGTTATCCAACAGATGTAAGAGGTGGTTAATGGCTCCCTTGCGTGTGGCGTCATGTAGGATTCATTTATTGCCACGTCGATCCAGGAATTTCTTATTCCTGCTAGTCCCAAGAGTCTGGAACACCTGTCTCTTACCATCTCCTGACTTTTAATGTCTTTTTGTTCAATTTATTACTATGAGTAGCCTGGTTCTCTGGGAAAGGTAAGTGCATGTATATATGCATACATCCATTAACTAAAATTTATTTATCAACCCTAGTGGGTGGTATGATACGCTCTCTACCCAAAAAACAGAGCATCCGTTACACAGTTGCTTTGAGTAAAAATCTATCTCATTCTATTTTTCGTTCTTTTATTTATGTGTTCAGATTATTTTAATTATGTATTTACCCTGAGGCAGGCCCTGTGCTCACTCTAGAAACTAACAATACTGAACCCTGTCCTCATGGAGCTCAGCATCTTGAGTTATGTGTGGGTAATTATCTATCCTTACGATTGGCACTTTGAGCCCATAGGCTTCATGAAAAATTTCATTTCCTAGCAAGCTTGCAAATAATGTTTTTAAACATTGCCCGTTGTGCTTTATTTATGGGGACTATTATTATGGAAACCTGCTATGTATCCCCATTTTACAGCCAATTATCTGTTGCCTGTTTCATGTGTCTTAAAGCAGACCTTGAGACAAGGACTTGGAAGCAGGTAATTTTTTTGGGAGATGGAGGTACAGGATGGGGAAGTGAAATAGGGAAAAAGAAAAACCATTGATGACTGGGTTTACCACGCTGCACAACTGGAACTCAAGTCACAGGGGCTTCTTTGAGAAGCGTTAGCACTTTCCTACCAAAATCTGGGGAGGCTGAGGTCATTTATCACTGACTTCTGCCTCTCAGTTGTTAAACATTGATCATGGCCGAGTCAGCTTCGCTGTGCTTTCGGGTTGAGCTTGTGGAGCAGAGAAAAGTTGTGTGGCTAGAGCAAGCCCTCAATTAAAGAAGCCAGGAAGGGAGACAGGCAGCTTGCTGGTGATTATCTACCGCTGCAAGTGAGCTCAAAGGGGGTCGAGAGAGTATGGACTGGAGCAAGCATTTCTGCTCTGTTATCTATGGATTCTTATGTTACGTGAATCTGGTTATCTCTGTGGGTAGAAGTTACTGATTGTACAAGGGGAGAGGTGGGGATGTGATGTTTACCAGTTGACCCCGAAACTTGTGTGTAATCAAAGACTAGTAATGATTTTGGTCTATACTCTTTCTATGTGATAGTGATTGCTCTGTTTTGTTACCAATGCTGCTCCTCCTCCCCTTAATAAACTACTACTATCTAAATGATTACACCCATAATAAGCTTATTTTCACTTCTACCAACAATATCCCTATTGCGATCTCAGCTCAACTACGGGAGACACAGCCTCACAGTGTTTATAAACTGGATGGTAACGGGAGAGAATCGGGGAGATAGAATTTGGAGTTGCAGAAAGGGAAATAATAGGATTGATTCCACTATGAAAACAAGAAAAAAATCCAAATATTAGTGAAGCCCCTCCATCCATCTGAGATGCTAATGGCCATTCCCCTCAAATGCACACACATTAACCCCAAATTCCTGCTAGACATATGGACCCTGCAAAGACTCACAGTGCCCGTCTGAGAAACCAACTGTCTCTCCACCTCCATTAGATCAATGATCCGGAGAGGCAAAGGTCTCTGGTTTTGACATTTGATTGATAAGAATAATATGCTCGGTATTTCCAACTGTGCAGATATGTTGATATTTGACTTTTTCAGAACAGAAATACAAAAGGATTTTTCTTTTCTTAAAGGGAAAACCAACCAGCTGTTTTCTGATCTGTTAAAAGAAATTACAGTATTTCCCATTACCGCCGGATACTTTATGGGTCTGGGTTATTTATTGACCCATGAAATCTCAGTTTGGATGCAGCATCTGTCTGCTCAATGAAGTCTTACATTTTGCACAATTTTCCACCTGGACTCACCAGAAAATACAAACCTAAACTTGATGTACATGCCAACTACTCCTATATGTCATGTTAATTTATTTCCAAACTTTTATGAAACCATTAGGCTACCGAGATCTTCAAGGTCAGGGTCCCACCCTGCCCCCAGCCCCACCATATCCTCAGACCAGTATGGCTCCCAGCACAACTTGGAACTCTAAATGAGGGCAGGGGGTTAGGAGCGGGAAAGCTGGAGGAGGGAGGGCTGTGCAGGAAAGGCACTGACTTCCCTACATCCGGCCAGGTACCCCCCAGTTCTCATTGTTGATGTCACTCACACCCATCTCAGTGTGCAGTGCTACCTGGATCCTTCTAGATTCTCCATTGCCAGGAGCTCTAAAGGGGCCATGGGTGGTCTGGCCACAGGTTCAGAATCTGCTTACTTGCCTGACCACAATGAACACACATGATTCCTTTGATTAACATTTAAATTTGTAAAATACATATTTTGTGTGAATAAATTTTAATTGCATGGACTACATGCTGTATTTAAGAAAATTCATGCAGCCTCTAGGTGCCAGCGGATTTTACCTACGTCTTCTCACTCTCCCCCATAAGCCCCATAGTAAATCCTGTTACATATTTTTTTATTCCCTTTTTGCAGCTGAAGAAATTGAGGGTCACAGTGTGGACATCATTCAACGATAATAAGCAAGTGGAAAAACTAGAATTTTAATCCTTTCCTTTCGACATAATTCCACAGCCACCCAGTCAAAATATATTCTTCCAAAATTCTCTTGGAGTAATGACCCTAGTTCCCCATCTTGGGAAAAAGTTTTGAAAAATAGAACAAATTATTTCGGCACCATTTTAAATTAAGCTTTTTTAAAAAATGTACACGGAATTGTCAAACAAAATAGTATGGAGAGACTCCATGTAGACTTTACCCAGTTTTACCCAATGGCAACATCTTACAAAAGTATAGTACTGCGTCACAGCCAGTATATGGACATTGATATGGTCAAGGTACAGAACATTTCCATCCCCACAGGGGATTCCCTTTTACAGCCATGTCCCCTTTCCTCACACCCCCACCCTATCCTTAACCCGTAGGAAACCCTAGTCTCTTCCCCATCTCTATAATTTTATCATTTCAGCAATGTCATATAAATGGAATTGTACAGCGTGTAACATTTGGAATTTTTTGCTGCTCAAATTTGCCTGGAGATTCATCCAAACTGTTGTACGTATCAGTAATTTCTTTTTGTTACTAAGTAGTGTCCGATGGTGTGTATGTACAGGTTTGTTTATCCTTTCACCTGAAGGACGTCTGGGTTGTCTCAAATTGGGACTATTACAAATAAATTCACTGTGAACGTTTATGTGCAGATTTCTTGCGTAAACGTAGGTTTCCATTTCTCTTTGTAAATGTACAGGAATGGAATGGCTGAGTCATTTGGCAAGGAATTGCATGTTTGTGTGTTGTGAGAAACTGGCAAACTGCTTTTCAGAGTATCTTTACCATTTTACCTCCCCGTTAAGGATGGTATTAGTGATCTACTTTTGTCCACATCCTTAGGACTGTCTTGTGTTGTCATTATTTCTATTTTAGCCATTCTGCTAGGTTTACAGTAATATCTCATTGTGTTTTTAATTTGAATCTCCCTAATGTCTAAGGATGTCAAACTTGTCTTCATGTGTTTATTTGCCATCCGTAAATCCTCTTCGGTAATATCTCATTTTATGTAGTCTGTTTATTTTCCAATTGGATTGTTTGGTTTTTTTACTGTGCATTTTCAGAGTTCTCTATTTGTGCAAACAGCTAGTAGGATATGTAGTTTGTAAGTATTTTCTACCAGCCTGTAAGGTTTCACTTCATCTGCCTGACAGAGTCTCTTGCAGAGTGCTAGTTTTTACTTATGACAAAAAGTATATTTATACTAATATTTATTTTATTAATATTGTATACTACGGATCATGAGTTTGGTACAGTTTAAGAATTTTTTGCCTGGGCCTATATTTTTAAGATTTTCCTCTATTTGATGTTTCCTCTTAAACATTTCTAGTTTTATATTTTACATTGAAGTTGGTGATATATTTTGAATTAATGTTTAAGATGTTAAGTTTAGGTCAAGGCCATTCCCCGCCCTCCTCCCCTGTTGCTTCAGCACTATTTGGCAAAGATATTATTTATTCTTTCCCTTGTGAATTGCTTTCACACTTCTGAAAAGAAACAGTTCTACATATGTGTATGAATCTGTTTCTGGGTTTCTCTTCTGTACCCTTGATCTATGTGCCTATCTCTCCTGCCAAAACCAACTACCTTGATTATTGGCTATGTAATAAGTCTTGAAACATGGTAGATTGTTTTCCCCCATTATTTTCTTCTTTTTCCAAATTGTTGTAGCTATTCTAGTTTATTTGCCTTTCCATATCAATTTTAGAATGATTTTATTTATATCTATAGGTAATCATCCTTGGATTTCAATAGCAATTGTGTTAAACCCTTGTATCAATCTGGGGAAAATTGAAATATTTACTATGTTGTGTCTTCTAATCCATTTCTTTAGATCATCGTTGATTTCTTTAACCAGCACTGTGTAGTTTTTATATACAAGTCTTGAAAATGTATTATTAGATTTACACCTAAGTCTTTCATTGTTTAGTGATTTAAAATGTATTGTATTTTAATTTTTGTGTCCAGATGTTCATCACTAGTAGGTACAAATACATTGATTTTTGGATGTTGATCCTATATCCTGTTATCTTACAGAATTCACTTTTTACATCCAGAAGTTGTTTTCTATGTTGTTTGCTATTTTCTCTGTAAACAATCATGTCATCTGCAAACAGGGACAGTTTTATTGCTTTTTTCCCTGATTCCTCTGGATTTGATTTCCCTTTCTTATCTCATTAATCTGGCTAGATATCTTAGTATTATGTTGAGTAGGAGTAGAGTAGAGGGAGTAAACATCTTGGTGTTGCTCATTACCTTAGAGAGAAAACATAAATTCTTTCCTTTCATGTTTAAATGTCATAATATCTGTAGCTTCTTTGTAGATGTTCTTTTTTAATTATTTTTATAAAATTCTTAAATTTAGTTTTTAGAGAGAGAGAGTGAGTGTGAGCAGGAAAAAGAGACAGAGGGAGAGAGAGAGAATCTTAAGCCTGGGATCATGACCTGAGCCAAAATCAAGGGTTGGATGCTCAACAGACTGAACCACCCGTGCAACCCAGTTCTTTGTAGATTTTTTTTTAATCAAGTTGAGGAAATTCCCCACTACTCCTAAGTTTTCTAGGAGTTATTACCATGAATAGGTGTTGAATCTTGCCAAATGCTTTTTCTTATCAATTGATGTAGCCATGTGATTTTTTTTTATTATTATTGATTTTCAGATATTAAAACAGTATTACCTCATGGACTTAACCGCAGTGGCCACTTTGTATAATCCTTTCTGCATGTTGATTAGTCCTACATACAAATATTTTGTGAAAGATTCTTATATCTGTATTCATAAGCAATATTGATTTATAAGGGTTTTTTGTTTTTTTTTGTACTTTATTTGTTTTTGGTATCAGGAAAATACTAGCTTAATAAAAAAATTAATTAGGGCTCTCTTTTCTTCTATTTTCTAAAAAAATGCTTTAAAAAATTATTTATTTATAGGGTGACTGGATGACTCAGTCAGTTAAGCATCTGACTTTGGCTCAGGTCATGATCTCACAGTTTGTGAATTCGAGCTCCGTGTCAGGCTCTGCACTGACCCTGCAGAACCTACTTGGGATCCTCTCTCTCCCTCTCTTTCTCCCTCCCTCCCTCCCTCCCTCCCTTCATCCCTCCCCCTCCTCTGCTCACACTCTGTCTGTCTCAAAATAAATAAATGAACTTAAAAAATTTAAAAAAATAAATGTTTATTTATTTTGGGGGAGAGAGAGAGAGAGAGAGAGAGAGAGCGAGCGAGCGAGGGAGGAGTAGAGAGAGGGAGAGAAAGAATCCCAAGCAGGTTCCGTGCTCTCAGTGCAGAGCTGGATGCAGGGCTCCATCTTACAAACCATGAGATCATGACCTGAGCTGAAACCAAGAGTTGGACTCTTAACCAGCTGAGCCACCCAGGCACCGTGACACAGTTTTTGTTGAATGGGTGCTGATTCTTCATGAAACGTTTGGTAGAATTCTCCAGTTGTCAGGATTTCACTTTCTTGGAAATGTTTAAATTACGAATTCAGTTACCATAATAATCATTGGGCTATTTAAATTTGGTATTTCATGTTGGATGAATGTGATGGCTTGTGCTTTCCAAGAACTCATCTGTACTAGCAAGTTTTTAAGTTTGTGTGCACTACAATAATTTTGATGTCTGCGGAATCTGTAGTAGTATATACCCTGTTCTGTTTCTGATACTGGTAATTTGCATTTGATATCTTGTTTTCTATGTCAGTCTCCAAGTCTGATGCAAGTTTGTCAACTTCCTTGATCTTTTCAAAGACCCAGGTTTTATTTCATTGATTTTATCTGTGGTTTTTCTGTTGTCAGTTTCATTAAACTATCTGTTTTATTATTTCCTTTCTTGTAGCAGTTTTGTGTTCATATTGTTTTACATTTTCTAGGATTTTGATGTGTGAGTTTAGGTTATTAATTTCAGATTTTTCTTATTTTCTAATGTAAGTATTTAGTGCTATAAATTTCCCTCTTAGCACTGCTTTAACTGCATTCCACAACCATTTGATATTTTGTATTTCCATTTTCACTTAGTTCAATATATATTTGAAATTTCCCTTGAGCCATCTTTCTGGGCCCATTAATTTTGGGGGAGTCTATTTAGTTTCCAGTTTTTTTTTTTTAATATTTCATGTTACCTGTCTGTTGACTTTCAGTTTGATTCTTTTGTGGGTCAGAGAACACATTCTGCATGATTTAAGTGTTTGAAAATTTGTTGAGATTTATTTTATGGTCCACAATGTTATTTACCTTGGCATATGTTTCATGAACACTTAAAAGTATGTGTATCTGCTGTTGTTGAATGGATCGCTTTATAAATGTGAATTGCATTATGTTGGTTGGTTATATTTTGGGTTCTTCCATATCCTTGCCTATTTTCTGTCTAATTGTACTGTCATTGTTAAAATAATTGTCTCTAGCAGTGATTATGGGTTTGCCCATTTCTCCTTTCACTTCTAAATCTTTTTGTTTCATCTATTTTGTAGCTCTGTGTTTGGTATACACATATTGATGATTGATCTGTCTTCTTGGTCTACTAGCCCTTTTATTACCATACAATGTCCCACTCTGTCTCTGATAATTGTAATTGCGCTGAAGTATACTTTATCTGCAATTAGTATAGATAGTCTTGCTTCTATAGCATCCATGTTGATTAATGTTGACATGTTATATGTACTTCTGCCCTTTTACTTCCAACCTACAGTAAACATTATATATTTAGCGAGATTCTTCCAAATAATGTATATTTGAATCAGGTTTTTTTTTAAATCCACTCCCCCAATTTCTGTCTTCTAACTAGAGTACTTAGACATTTTATTCATGTACATATTTATATGTTAGGGCTTATGTTTGCCCTTATATTTAAAATTTGGTTGTTGGTTTGTTTACTGTTTATTTTATCTGAAGTTGATTCTTTTTTGTGTGTCATCCTTTGGGTTATTTGTACATTTTGGGGATCCCATTTTGACTTATCTATAGTGTTTTTAAGTTTATCCCTTTGCAGAGCATTTTTAGTGGCATATATCACAGCATACTGGTTTGACATTTACTAGTTCTGGTGAAATTTAGAAAACTTACCTCCATTTTTGTTCCTTTATTCTCCTTTGTTTATAAAATGATCATCTTAAATATTTTCTTTATATGTATTTATAACTCCTTCAGACAATACTATAATTTTCCACATTCTTAAATACAACTTAGAGGAAAGCTCTCAGTTTTTCCCCATTGAGGAAGATATCAGCTGTGGGTCTTTCACACATGGCCTCTATGATGTTAAGGTAAATTCCCTCTATCCATACTTTCTTGAGGATTTTTATCAAGAATGGATGCTGTATTTTGTCAAATGCTTTTTCTGCATCTATTGACAGGACTACATGGTTCTTATCTTTTTTTTTTAATGTTTAGTTATTTATTTTTGAGAGAAAGAGAGAACGAGCCTGTGAGCAGGGGAGGGACAGAGAGAGAAGGAGACAGAGAAAATGAAGCAGGCTCTGCACTCTCAAAGCTGAGCCCAATGTGGGGCTCGAACTCATGAACCATGAGATCATGACTTGGGCCAAAGTAGGATGGATGCTTAAGCAACTAAGCCACCCAGGCACCCCTTTATCTTTTCTTTTACTAATGTTGTGCATTATGTTGATCGATTTGCAAATGTTGATCCATCCTTGCAGCTCAGGAATAAATCCCACTTGATCCTGTTGAATGATTCTTTTAATGTACTGTTGGATTAGATTTGCTTGTATTTTGTTGAGAATTTTTGCACCCGTGTTCATCAGAGATATTGGCCTACAGTTCTCTTTTTCAGTGAAGTCTTTGGTTTTGGAACCAGAGTAATGCTGGCCTTGTAGAATGAGTTTGGAAATTTTGTTTTGTTTTTCCCATTTCTATTTTTTGGAATAGTTTGAGAAGAATAGGTATTAACTCTTCTTTAATGTTTGGTCGAATTCCCCTGTGAAGCCATCTGGCCCTGGACTTTTCTCTGTTGGGAGATTTTTGATTAATGATTCAATTTCTTTGCTGGTTATCAGTCTGTTCAAGTTTTCTATATCGTTCTGTTTCAGTTTGGTAGTCTATATGTTTCTAGGAATTTATCCATTTCTTCCAATCCCTAATATTTACGGCAGCATTATTAACAGTAGTCAGATTATGAAAAGAGCTCAAATGTCCATCACCTGATGAATGGATTAAGAAGATATGTTATGTATGTGTGTATGTACATATGCATGTATGTATATATATAATGGAATATTACTCAGCCATTAAAAAGAATGAAATTTTGCCATTTGCAATGATGTGGATGGAGCTAGAGTGTATTACACTAAGTGAAATAAGTCATTCAAAGACAGACAAATACCATATGATTTCACTCATATATGGAATTTAAGAAACAACATAGATAAGTATAGGGGAAAGAAAAAAAAGGAGAAGCAAGCCATAAAACAGACTCTTAACAATAAGGAACAAACTGAGGGTTTCTGGAGGGGAGGTGGGCAGGGGGATGGGTCAAATGAGTGATGGGCATTGAGGAAGGCACTTGTTGTAATGAGCACTCACTGCTGTATGTACGTGATAAATCACTCAATTCTACACCTGAAACTAATATTACACTGTATGTTAACTAACTGGGATTTCAAAAACTTGAAAAAAATACAACTTAGGAAACAAGAGGGAAAGAAAAGTCTGTTATCTACACATTTGTTTCCTGGGTTTTTTCTCTTAGATTATCTCATTTGATTCTCTCAAGTAGCTAAGAAATTGTTATCATTTCCTTTCATTTTATAAGGTGACTCTTTGTCCTAGCTCGCTAGCTCCTAAATGGCACATCAGAGCTTGAATTCCAAATCTAGGGCTCTTTGCCTAAGAGACTGCCTTTCTGAAGGGATATTGCAGTGATTTAGATATAGTTCTTACAGAATAGTCAGCCTGAGTTTGAATCTCAATTCCATGATGCATGAGTTTTGTGAATTAGTACAGTTAAATTTTCTGTTCCTTGTTTTTTCATCAGTACAGGCTGCTAATAATAGAATCTCTCTTGTAGAGTTGTTATAAGAGTTACACCTCTCAGGGTATAATATCTGGGACATAGCAAGTTGGTTATTATTATAGATAGCCCAACTTTATATATAAGGACTTTATAAATAGGAATTGAGTTGGCATGCCAGTGTGACAGCAGAGAGACTAGCTTGATAGGAGTGGCAGGTATGGCTGGAGAATTGTGTCTAGTGATATATTTGGATAGTTAAAGCTGAGCCACAGTAGATTACTTTAGCCTCAGATGGGAAGACAAAATGGGCTAGCTGCAGTGTCTAAATTGCGATGCTGTGATAAAAGATGTGTTTTTAAAAGACTAATCATGCCAGAATGTGGGAAGAAAATGTATTGGACACAGAGAACTCTCTCTGACTTTCTAAGCCAGTCAAAGTCTTCAAAGTTGACACTCATATCTCCTTGATTCATCTTTCATAAGAGCTCCTGTATAAATCAGTTTTTATAAAATCGTGCTAAATCTTCAAATAGCGTATCTGGGTTTAAGGATTCTTTGTTCATTGCAAATAGTCCCAGCAATAAGATTAATTTTCAACAACTCAGTATGTATGGTTGTAATGTGTTCCCCAGAAATACAATTTCATATCATACCACTGGAGGGGAACAGATTGAACTCAATTATTTCATTCTCTCCATTATTACTGAAATATTGAAGCACAACAAAGACACCTTTTCTCCCCTAATTGTTTGTTCTCTAGCTGCCGGCATATTGTTGATCCTCAAAATTTTCAAATATTGATGCTGAAGTAACAGTATGTATTTCTGCACCACAGGCAAGTGTCAGAAATAAAGGAATTGTAAAGGAAGGCACACGATAAATCAAGAAATCTCCTACCACTACAATTCCTTACCAGGAACAAACTCTGGTCAAGAAAAGAGAAATAGAAATGGTTGACTCTTTGAAAGGAGCTTGGAAGGTTCGATATGGGTCCATCTATCATTGCTGGCAAGCAAGGCCTTGTGGGTGGCTGCAAGAGACTGGTGATATAGACTGCTTCCTTGCCTGTGCAGAAAGCCTGAGATCAGCAGAACCTTCCCCGCAATACATTTTACATTGCCTAAGTAGAAACTGCTGTAAATAGAAGAGAAAAAGAAAAAAACTACCCGTGTATGCTCTCAGATCAATTACTTCCAATGGTCTGCATTTCATAGTGCCACACAACTGAGGGATACATATAAACGTGAATAAAGAAAACAAGGAAAGGAAGAATCAAAGAGAGATAGAAAAAATGAATCAGGCACAACAGACTTTATTACTCTGTGCTAATTTCCTCTAGATTCTCAGGTGTTGTGAAGCTATTTGCATGGACTAATGCTTCATTTATACTTTATTAAATCAATGCTTGTGGACTTTATAAATAATACCTTATATGTGTCTAGTATCCTATAAAGTTTCTATATCCATGATCTCATTTAAAACAGTCAGCAATGCTGAAATAACTATCACGACTGGTTGAATATAGATACGGGAACTGAGCTCAAAGAAATTATCTGTCTAAAATAAAATACCAGCATCCCAAGCCATCAGCTGAGAGGTGATAGGTGAAATCACAAGAGTATCTCTAGCTTTTCAGTGAAGAGTAGGCACTACAAAGGAAAGAAAAGAAGAAAAATGAATGAAGGTCAGAACCATGAAAAAAAAAAAAAAACAAACCTACATCTAAAGAACTGGTGTCAGCAAAGGAGAAGAAGAGAATATTCTCAGTGATATGTGAGAAAGGGCAAGAACACCCAGAGTTTATGGAGGAGAGAGGGAGCTAAACTTGTTTTCGTTGCATTTTTGAAATACGATTTTCTCATTAAGTAAATGAATATAATCTTAAACTAATGGTTTCCCCAAATTTCTTATAATCAGATCACCTGAGGAGCTTTTTAATTTTTTTTTTCATTTTTTTTTTCAACGTTTTTATTTATTTTTGGGACAGAGAGAGACAGAGCATGAACGGGGGAGGGGCAGAGAGAGAGGGAGACACAGAATCGGAAACAGGCTCCAGGCTCTGAGCCATCAGCCCAGAGCCTGACGCAGGGCTCGAACTCACGGACCGCGAGATCGTGACCTGGCTGAAGTCGGACGCTTAACCGACTGCGCCACCCAGGCGCCCTGAGGAGCTTTTTAAAGGGCATGGTTACAAGACCAGACATATATTTCTTTTTTCACAACTCCCCAGGATTTTGATGCACAACCATCAATAATGTTTTATTATTGTATTTTATCTTTGCGTAAATACATTTCAGAGTGGCAATAAAATAACACCATCCATTCCTTGGCCAACACAGTCGGCCCAGAACAAAAAGAACTACATCAAAATCTAGCAAGAAGAAGAATGAATTTCCTCATCTAGCCATGACACCACAGATGGGGGAAAAATATCTGAAAAGTGCAGAACAAAATAGATCTAGTCAATGAAAATAAATGTTTCTTAACTGCATAAATAGTGATTCCAACACAGCCATCAGGGCATAATGGATGGGGAATTGAGGCATCAGACTGAATTATGTAAAATGGGAGTAATGAGTAATGATCTATTTTTTTTTTTTACAAGTTTATTAGCCGAGGGCTTCTCCATTATCACTGAATTTCTTAAGACAACAAATGACAGCCTGGATTCCTGTCTAGGATTCATTCGTTTGCTAACTGGACAGTGCAATGTTTTCCATCATAGGGAGTAGTCTGCATGAGGTAGGATTGGGCAGGGCAGAATCTGGCATGATTTTCCATCTGTAGCAGAAAAGCCAGGATTGTGTAGGAAAATGAGGTCAAAAAGAGGTGATCATTAGGCAGTGCTTTGCCATCTGCAATGTTTGATTAATCTGTAATTGTACCCTTCAATCAAGCCACTCTCCTGATCTTGCAGTGCACCATTTTTCGCTTTATCGAGGATAGCTCCATGTAGCTTCACCTGCACTACAGGAAACCCAATGTCCACAGGCAAATGAATGGTCTTCCCCCAACAAATACATATCTTGTCTTCCCATCCTACAGAGTAGGGTCTGTAGAGTTGGAAATGTGTGGCATATCATCTACTGCTTCTTTCTTAACTTGGACCAACCCTATTCTCCTTTCTCTTGGGTGGCTCTTCATCCTTTCTTCCGTTGTCATTCTTGCTGCAACCAACTTTTCTCTGGGTCTCATGCATTACTGTTGGCTTAAATTATAAACCTTTTCTCTCAGGTCCTTGTATTTAATTCTTCTCCAGCCAAGATATTCACTGCCCTAAAGATAAAATTTAGAAATGAAAATCAGATCCCATCTCTTATGGTTTAAATTAAAAAAAAATTTTTTTAATGTTTATTCATTTTTGAGAGACAGAGTGTGAGTGGGGGAGGGGCAGAGAGAGCAGGCTCCAGGCTTTGAGCTGTCAGCGCAGAGCCCCATGTGGGGCTCGAACTCACAAACCATGAGATGATAACATGAGCTAAAGTCAGACACTTAATGGACTGAGCCACCCAGGCACTGCCCATCTTCCTATGGTTTAAAATTGCTTGGTAGCTGGTGCCGCGATTGAGACTCAAGTACTTTGACCTCAGAGCTCCTCTGTGCTACACTGGCCTTCCTTTCTGTGCTCGGAGGCACAAAAAGTTCAGTACAATGGTTCAGAACTCAAGTTCTCCAGTCAGAGGGGTGTGAATTCTTATCTTGGATCAGCCATTTAAGACTTTGTTTAAATTTGGTGTCCCAAGTTTATTTATCTCTGATGTGAGCGTGATGGAAACTAATAATAGGACATATTCAGAAGGTTCCATCTACTATTGGTTAATATATGTAAGGACTTAGAACTGTTCTTGGTCAGTGATAATTGCTCAAAGATTATAAGCTTTATTATTGCTTTTCAACTATTCCCCTATGTTCATCTTCATGTTCTTGAGCACCCCCTTCTTTTCTCATATTTGTATGGATTTACATACATCTTCTCCCTTGCCCAGAAGCCTACCTTATTCTCCATTTCAATCTCAGCTTAATGACACTTTGCAGAAAAGCCTTCTCTGATTTATTAAGTTTACCCTCACCCCACCCCCAAGCATCTATTTAAGTACCTCCTCTCTGAGTCGTGTTGCTATAATCCTATATGTAGCTTTATAATAAGAGTTACTAGAATAATGTGTTTACTTACCTGCCCCTGTCCAAAGTGCATTCCTGAGCACAATCTCATCTCAGTACCCTCCCTGCTTCTGTATGGTATGCACTCAGTGTGTTTGTGAAATAAATACATGAGTGCAAAGGGAAGTGTGAAAATGCCCTGGTGAAGAGCACACAAGAGAATGAGGCTGGGGATGCTTTACCCCATCAAAGGGAGTCCTGAGATCCAGGGAGGAATGGCAGGCATTTGCCCTCTCTCCTCTAGCTGAGGGGTCCACGGTCCCATACGGCTGATGAAGTCTCCATGAGACTTCATCTAGTGAGGGAGAGTCTCTTCCTAGATGTCTAATTGCACCAGCACTGAGGGACCATGGGATGGAAAGACGAACATAAAAAGGAGCTGGTAAAGCACATGACGATGTGGAAGTAGCAGGCCAAAGGGAGTGGATCCCCTGAACTTGAGAGCGAAGCCAGAGCTCAACATGCCAGGAAGTCCAAGGTTTTGAATAATTCTTTCTGGAAGGGGACAGTATTTCCTATGTGATAAAATGTCTGAATGAGGTCTGCTCACCAGCCACCCCCTGCATGTGGGCTGCAGCCTAAATGCAAGCTCAAATGCCAGCATTTCAGTCCACGGAGACAGAGGGCAAGTCTCCTTAAATCTGGCTGTGCCTTTGGTTGTATGTTTGAACCTGTGGTCTTTTCACTACCCACACATGGGCTAGCATAGATCCATTCACATTCTAATAACGAGGGCCTAAGTGCTACTTGTAAACGTCCCTCCCATCACTTTTCTTGTTATTTCAGCTGGAATTTGCTTTTTGGTGGCTTTGTGATGTGCCACTTGACCAGCCTGATCTCCATTTCTTAGAATCCTGTATCGTGTGTGTTTGCACTTAGGATGAACTACAAGGGGGAATTCTCAGGATACTGGGAGGACAGATGGGAAGTGGTAACCCTTTTTAAAGCTCACATGTTTGATTGCTGACCTATGACTGACCTCATTAGTATGAAGCCACAACTTCTTCTGTCTTTCCCTTCAGCTCCTCTGACTCTTGAGTCCGAAGGGTGCGTGTGGAGGTCCACAATGAAAGGCACCAGAGTCTGCAGGGTTACATGTAGCACCCAGCTCAGAGGCAAAAAAAAAACCCAACACGGCTTTCAGGCCATTCTCAGGGGTTTCCAGCTCGTGCTTGTAGATTCAGCCTGGCCTCACTCTCCCCATTTTATATCTTTTTTTCCTGACGACCTGCCCCGCGGATGTCAAGCTCTAACATCATCTGCAGGGACAGCCTTACAGACACTTCCTGCCAACTCCCGTAGCTGCGCAAGTCCAAATCCTTTTAACACATCTAATTCTATCTCTCTTATTATTCTCTCACCCTGTATGTGTGTGTGTATACATGCACATGTACATGCACACACATATATAAGGTGTGCACATATATGTATATAGAGACATATACATATATGTCACACACACACATATGAGGTGATTTTGCTTCTCTACTTGAACTCTGATTTGACTCTCCTCTTCTATTTGCTTCCTTAAGCCATATCTTCTACACAAAATTAAAAAGTCTTAACATCCTATTAACTAGTTGGTCACACTTCAGTAATCACCAGCTGCCCTCAGTGCTCATTCCCTCCTGCAGATTCCCATGTGCCTTCCATCAAGTGTAATAATGGAAACAACAAGAACAGAAACAACCACAAAAATAAGAAATCTTATTTTGCTAAGTTCATAGGTACTAATGGGTGAGGGTTTTTTGTTTTAAGAATAATAAGCATTTGGGAGGTCAATAACTTATAAGAAAGCCCACCTGTTTTGTGTTATTTCTATTAACTAGAAATTCCCCTCCTTGTAATGGCAAAAGAGTTGTGTTCTGATAGCTTGCATCTAATGATTCTGCTGCTTCTTTCTGGAACACCAAAGAATAAATCTAAGCCATTTTGTTGTGTATTAATCTTTCAGAAATCCCAAAGCATTCATTGAGTTCCCGTAAGTCATGTGTCCTCCAGATCCTTCAACCTTTCTGAATCCTTATCGAGTGCTGTAGAGCAGTCCCAAGACTTTCCTCTCAACAAGACAAATTGTGTTCCTGCCTATAGGACGTGTAGCCTGAAACAATCTAAGGTTCTTTTTGGACTCCTCACTTAGAGAACAGAATGTTGGCACCTGGTCGTATCATAATGCATTATTGTAAAGCCTTGGGGCATATATTCAAAGTGAAGTACTCAGTATCTCTGGCGTTGCAATAGTTTGTGGTGTACTTTGAAATTAAGTTAGGAATGTGACATGATCGTGTAGACTCCCAGACTGGTCATAAAGAAGCCAGACGGTTTAGTTGGAGAAGCACTAGGTTGATTTGTGGCAACCTTGTTGAGTTGCTTAGTTGTGATTATAAATAATAAACACCCTAAAACTTAATGAAGGAGTAGCTGACGATAGAAAATCAATAATGCATGAAAACATTCTTGTGATTTACTGGTATTTAAGCCATCCGACATTGTAGGGTTCAAAGCTTGCTCGAACACCCCCTTCAAGGGCCAAGACGTGAGCTCGTATAGGACGCCATTGTGGAAGAGGGCATTAACTAAATTCACATTTATGGTTTAATAATGACCAGGATGACTTGGTCCCCACAGGAGGGGAGTTAATAGAGACAGGCTGGCTGATTTATAGTGTAGCTTTTGAATTGCACCAGCATTCTCCCTCTTTAAGTAGGGCCTTTGTTTACAGGGAATTAGAAGTTGTGCAAACACCTTGGCCTTTGTCCTCACCTTCATGAGACAACAAGGTCTCACATGCCACCTTCCTGATCACGTGATTTACAGGGACTAGAAGAATGGCTGGTGTCCCCTCTGCGGGATGGTGGCTGACACATGGCCTTAGAGGGAAAGAACAAAATTCCCTCTAAGGTAGGGGACACAAGGAGATTTATAAAATGACTAAGGAAATAATAGAGTAGCAAGAGGGATGGGGGTATCATGAGATTGAAAAACATGCTGTAGTAAGACCTTTTATGGGACAAAGAAACAGATCAGGATGATTCTTTCAGACCACCGATACACAATTGCTCAAGCCTTTAGGCCTCTACTCCATTTCTGACCTCTTTCTCCCTATTTCTGTTTCTAAAACCTCTCCTGTCGTACTTCCCGCTTAGCATTCAGGGCCCATCCCTTTACCTTCCTTTGCACGTACTCTACACCTCCTCTCTTTATGGCTGCTCGTGGTTTCACCTGCTGGTGCAGCTTCACCCTGGTATGTGCAGGTTTCACCTGCGATGCGCTTCCTCTGTGGGATCCATGGCCACGTTCAGACTCCGGAGTTACACGGCAGGAAGCCACACTGTCTGCTCACTGTGTTGCTGTGAACCATGGTTGCAAATGCGATGAAGCCCTGACCACGTCTCCACAGCTCCTGAAGAGAGTCCTGGGCAGCATTTTCTCTCTTGCCCACAATGGATGTTGGTTTTTGTTTTTTTATATTCCCACCACCCCTCAGACCTCTCATCTCTCTGCTCTGTCCCGGTTCTCAGCTGATGCCCTCAGCTCCAATTCACAGAGGAAACAAAACTCCAGTTCGATGACCACACAAGTTCTTACTGAGATTTGCTTTTGTGCTTGGGACTCTGGTTAAACTTCTTGAGACCAAGAATAAGAATGTTTGGGCAGCACCTGGGTGGCTTAGTCCATTAATCGTCCAACTTTGGCTCAGGTCATGATCTCCCCATTCATGGGTTTGAGCCCTGTGTCCACCTTTGTGCTGACAGCTCAGATCTTGGAGCCCGCTTCCGATTCTCTGTCTCCCTCTCTCTCTCTGCCTCTGCCCCCGCTCCTGCTCTGTCTCTCTCTTTCTCCAAAATAAATAAACATTTAAAAATGTTTGGGATACATACATTACGTGTCTACTCCTGCTTTTGGAATGAGCGAGGCCACCTCCTCACGTTGCTTTTATTCTTCCCTCGAGTTTCAGATCTCATCACATTCTACCTTTCCAGTGGCCTCACGTTGCCTCTCCCTCCCCTCATACACAGGGATTTCACTTTCAGCGGTGACATTTCTTCAGGATCAAGCAGTACTGTGTGCACAGGTGCCTACTATCTAACACCCAACTCAACCGAGGCTCCTCCCCCAACACCATCTGCTTCTGTCTTGCTGTTGCATAGCCACGCTTCTTGAGAGAATCCTCTAAACCCTTCTTGATGTCAACTTTCTTGGGTTGTCTCTGCAGCCACATGGATGTTTAATAAAATATGGAAGGCTATCAGAAATGATTTGTAATGAAGCACAATACAGAGTCATATATGTGTAATGTGATCACAACCATATAATAATGCGGAAGCAATAAAACCTGGAAGAAAATGTACCAGTGTTCAATACTAACAGGCATCAGAAAAGGGAACCTTGCCTGGGGATTTTCTCAGACTTTCTTTCTGTCCATGGAAGTATCTGTAGGGAAAGGAGATGTGCCTACCTGGAGCCCTCATGCCCCCCAACATACACATCCCAAGGTCTTCGTTACCAGAGACCCTAGAAGTCTCTGCCTTTTAATTTTATTTTATTTTTAATGTTTATTTATTTTTGAGAGAGACAGAGACGGAGCGTGAGTAGGGGAGGGGCAGAGAGAGAGGGGGACACAGAATCCGAAGCAGGCTCCAGGCTCTGAGCTGTCAGCACAGAGCCCGGCCTGGGGCTCAAACTCACGGACTGTGAGATCATGACCTGAGCTGAAGTTGGACGCCCAGCCGACTGAGCCACCCAAGTGCCCCAAGAAGTCCCTGCTTAAATGGTTCCAGTATCCTGCCCCTTCAAAGGTAAATCATACCTTGAAGAATTGACCTGGACAAAGCTGATTTGGAGTCTATAAAAAGGAGTCAGATTTGCTGGTGAGATTACACAGAATGGGCCCATGCTTGTGTGAAATCCCTGTGGAATGGGCCAGAGCTGGGGTCTGAGACAGAGGCGGGCCACTCTGGTATGTTACGGTGAGAAATTCCCGGGACCCCAAGATTTCAAAATCTAAACCTGAACTTTTGGGTACTTATTTAGCTTTTTCTGTCAGGGTAGGAGTCAAAAAATATATTTCATTTCCAGTTTGTTACTTGCATTTATTACTCTTAGATGTTTAGATACATGGCAAACGGGCTTCTATTTGTATTTTCGGCACCAGTACACATGCTGTGAACAGTCCAAGATGGTTCCAGTCATTTAATCTCTATAAAAGCAAGATTCTTTCTTTCTCTCCCTCCCTCCTGCCTCCCTGCCTTCCTTCCTTCCATGTCTAAATCCATTTTCTGAATCTCCAGATATTCTTTTTATTACATTTATGGTTAGACAACAGCAAAATAAATTTAAAAAATATCATGCAGTAGTCAACAGATAAGATACAAAATGTATTTTAAGATAGGCATGCCAGTGAGAGACTCCATAAATATTTGGCTCCAGGAAATGTAGACAAAACAGACTGGAAAATAAATAAAAAAAAAAAAACAAAACAATGGCTAGACCACAGGTGGTAAGTGTCGCTACTGAGAAAGAGTAGCTCTGCCATGCATGGTGATTTTCCACTTTAAGCCCAAAATACAAATCTCACAGCAACAGAGGACACGGAAAAAAATGAATTAAATCAACATATACAAAAATATTGCTGTGAAGCCCGATTAGAAAGCTTTTTCAAGGTTCCTTCTCAAATAAATGTGATTGACGGGGAAGCGTTCACAATAGTAATGAGCATAAGTAAGTAACAAGACCCCCAATTTTCGAGGTCAGGGATCTATTAATTCAGGGACGATGCTAAGGGAATAGAAAATATAATAGCTTCAATTTACTTATCCCAACACCACATTTTATCACATCTCATCTTTTCTCTTTCGGCCAAATGGATTTCTCCAATAAAAGCGTTCTAAGAAATTCACACAGGCATGAAGTTAGACATGAAAGGGTTTTCCATTTTCTTAGAATTGCTGTCTTGCTCCTGATTAAGGCAGGGGAGATGCAGTCTGAAACAAACGAGGTGACATTTAGGGGATGGTCCATGAGGTAGCACAGAGGAAGGCCAGTGAATGGATGGGCCAGATCACCGTCCATTGACCAAGAGCTTAGCAAGTTCTGCTGGAAGAATGTTAGTGGATAATGTTGCATTTAAGCAATCTGGTTTCCTTGTCTTCGAGTACAGAGATAGCTTCGGTTTCCAAATATTGAAGTTTTGTATATTTAGGTCCTAGTAAAACGTCACTGTTTTTTTTTTTCTCGTTGTTTGTTTCTTTTTCCCTTAGCCCAGATGCTTTCTTGCCCGATGTATCTTTCTAAAACCCTGCTATGGTCTATCCCTTTCCTGGTTAATATTTTCTCCGTTTCCCAGTTCTTGTAATTCTTTACTTCTTAACCCAGTTGACAGATCTCTTCACCATTAGACACGGGACTAATAACCCCTAGCCCTTCTTTTCAGGTTTAAACACAGTAAAACTTAATGCAGCTTCCATAACTAATTAGGGAATTCTCGAAGCTTGTATATTTCTGTCGACAGGCTCTGCCTAGGATGCACCCCACGCTCCCTCCTCCTGGCATAACTGCTTCTGTCCCTTCACACAGGCTCCCTTCACACAATACCTCCTCCATGGACCTCCTGGCTCCCACTTCTGCTCAGGTACCGTTAGCCCTTTTGATGGTGTACTGTTGAAAGGTCCTCTTCAATTCCGTTTAGAAATGTCCCATTTTCACCTTACCAAATGTTCTCCATAACAGAAACAATTTGGGTTGAAATGACCTTTCTGTGCTTTGGCAGGCTCTTGGTAAGACACAGTCATCAGCATCCTGTACGTCAACGGTAAATCTCAGAACTGGGAGGCACGGACAGTTTCACAAGAAACTGGGTATTTCATAGCATTGGATCATTGTCTGAGTGTAAGGGGGGCAGTGGAGGTGCTGGTGCATTGGAGAAGCTGGGTTTGTTCCGTGCTGGGTTGATGAACATCCACCTGTACCAGAATCACCTAGCCCATTCTAGTCTGCCTGCAGTTTAGAATGTAAGTTCCATGAGGGAAGGGGCATATAGGGGCATGTCCATAGTGCCTCGCACACTTGTGTGGGACACTCTCTACGAGATGCAGTCTGCGAGGCGGATGCAGATGAGCACTTTCCCTCTTTGTGTGCTCATTTAAAGGCATAATGAATGTATATGGTTAAGAATCCAGAACAACATGAGGAAAGCACAGGCAGAGGATATATTCTCCGCAGCAGGACGTTTCTCTCCCAACCCATGCAGGTTCCCATTTCTGTTGGTTCCTTTTGTGTTCTTACAGTGTCATGTAATGACAACTCAAGAAAATGTATGTTTCCCCTGCCCCCACTTTCATACTGAAGGTAATGGCAGTTTGTACACACTCTCCTGGCCCTTGCTGCTTCCACTGAATGTGCCTTAGAATACTTTGTATGATAGCACTCGGTTGGAGAACAGTCTTGCTTTTGTTGTGTGTCTTTGCGTTTGTTTTTAACAGATGCATAGTAAGAATTGAGTGGGTATTTATTTAACCAGTCCTCTGTAGAGGGGCATTTGGGTGGATTGGCGACGTTTTGCAATTATCAGCAACCATGCAAGGAGTACACCTGTACGTGTGTATGCATGAGCAGGTATATTTCTGGGGTAAGACCAAGCAAGGAGATCTTGGGGTCAAATATAAGTGCACATAAAATGTTGATAGATACTGCAAACCTGCCCTCTATGGGGTTAAGCCATTTTGCACTCTCACCAGCTATGAAAGGGAGGGCTGATTTCTTTTTTTTTTTTTTCAATATGTGAAGTTTATTGTCAAATTGGTTTCCATACAACACCCAGTGCTCATCCCAAAAGGTGCCCTCCTCAATACCCATCACCCACCCTCCCCTCCATCTCCCACCCCCCATCAACCCTCAGTTTGTTCTCAGTTAAATTTTTTTTTAACGTTTATTTATTTTTGAGGCAGGGAGAGACAAAGCATGAACGGGGGAGGGTCAGAGAGAGAGGGAGACACAGAATCTGAAACAGGCTCCAGGCTCTGAGCTGTCAGCACAGAGCCCGACGCGGGGCTCGAACTCACGGACTGTGAGATCAGGACCTGAGCTGAAGTCGGACGCTTAACCGACTGAGTCACCCAGGCGCCCCAAAGGGAGGGCTGATTTCTTTACAGTGTTGACACCAAAGAGTATTTTCAAAGTTGGATGTTCACAGATGTGATCAATGAGAAAAGGTTTCTCACCGTAGGTAAAGATGAACCTGCTAACATGTGTTTACTCCCTCACAATTTTTAATTTGTGTGTGTGTGTGTATACATATTTGTGTTTCTTAGTCTGTATTAGGTTGGTATTCTTTCCTACTGAGAGTTTTGCAAACTCTCAGAAATCAAGAACGATTATTATCTCAGTTGAACCTCAGTTTCAAACTTAGTTGAAAATATTTTTTGTCAGTTTCTCTTTTGCCTTTTGATACTGCTTATGACGAACTTTCCTCATTTTGCTTTTAACGTTTTTTATATCGATGGACTTAAGCTTATCAATTTTTTTAAGTAGGCTTCACACCCAGTATGGAGCCAGACATGGGACTTGAACTCACGACCCCAAGATCAAGACCTTAGCTGAGATCTAGAGTTGGACACTGAACCGACTTAGCCATCCAGACGCCCCTAGCTTATCAATTTCTAATAGCTTTTATATTTTAATTCGGTGTAAAAAAGCCTTCCTTACTCCAGTTGTATAAAGTATTTCATCATGTTTTATTCCAGCAGTTGTATGACTTCATATTTGTTTCATATTCTGATCCATTTGAAGTTTTACTACGTGTATCCCAGGGAGTTTTGTCAAAGTGACTGGTTGTCCAAATTAAATCATCAAAAGTTCTATCCTTTCCACTTCAATTTGAGAAGTCCAACTTATCATATACTGAAACTTTAGATTTATTTATTTATTTATTTATTTATTTATTTATTTATTTATATTTTTAAGATATTTTATTTATTTTTGAGAGAGAGAGAGAGAGAGAGAGAGAGAAAGAGAGACAGAGCACAAGTGGGGGAGGGGCAGAGAGAGAGGGAGACACAGAATCCAAAGCAGGCCCCAGGCTCTGAGCTGTCAGCACAGAGCCTGATGTGGGGCTCGAACTCACAAACCGTGAGATCATGACCTGAGCCAAAGTCAGATGCTTCACTGACTGAACCACCCAGGCGCCCCTCCACTTTTCTCAACAACAAAATCTGAAATTTGTTAATATGCATGTGACTATGGCTTTTATGTTTGCTTTCTTTTTGACTTATAGCTAATGCATTTATTTGTGGTCAATTCATTGATCAGTGATCCAAACTGATGGCCAATTACAAAATTGAGGATGCCTCATGAAAATGCCACCAGGATGTTTTAGAAAAACTTTTGTCTGACAAATAATTCACTTTCTGGTCTCTTGGGTGGAATCCTGGGCTTTCTCCTCCAGGCATCAAAGAGTGGTAGGACGGAGACCCCAGAGCCCCAGGACTCTGCTTCACCTGCAGGGGATGCCTTGCAGCTTCCCGAGGAGGTTTTGTCCTTAGAACTGCTTTAAGGTGATGACTCCAGTAAAAAGGATTTAGGTTTAATCTCTTTTCTGTCCTCTCTTAGGTGAGTTGTCCAAGGCAAATGTTATCACTCCCACTGAAATTGAGTTTATTCCTCTGTGAAAAGAAGACAATTCACACCTTTTATCCCACACTCTTACCGTGAAGATAAAAAGCAGTCCGTGGGACAGTGCTTGGAGACCCACAGCTCTGTACAGATCCAGATCTTCAAATATACAGCGAGGGCCAACAGAGCAAGAATTCCATTATTCCTCATTTCTGTTTCTCTGTAGTGTCCATCCCACGCCACATTTTATTCTTTTCCAATCTACCTTCTGATTGTCATCAGGTTGTCCTGTAAATGCAAATATGATCCTATCACCCCCTCATTTCAAACGTTTTATTCTATCTTCAATGCCTGCACAACAGAATCTAAGCTTGTTCACAACACCAGCATCAGAGTCATTTCCCAAATCCCGGTTTCCTCTGTATCAGCATTAACCACGCCTCCTTGGTCATGTGATGTGCTCCTTCTCTGTGCTTTTGCAAATTCTGCTTCTTCTCTTTCGAACCCCTATCCTTTCTGGGGGTTGTACCAGTGCTTACTAATAACTAGCACCCCTTCTTTTTGTGACCCCCCAGACCACACTACAGTCCCTAGCCTTCTGTTTCTACATATGCCACAAGAGGAAGTTTAGGGCAATTAGGGGCATCCCTTGCCCCTAAAACCACTGGTCCACAGGCAGGGTCCGGTAGAGCAGACACAGGACTCCTAGGGGAAGTCAACAGCTGGAGTTCCTAGGATCCCAGGTTCTGGCGGGAAGCTGGAGCACAGTTTCCACCTGAGCTGTGGTCCAGTGGGCCATCGAACGTGAAGTGGGCAAGAAACAAACCTTTACTGTGCTAAGCCTCTGAGACTCTACAGTATGTGTTAGGAGACCTAGGATTACTTACCCGAATAGGCGTCCACACCTGCTTCCTTCACAGCAGATGTCTGTAAGGCACAGTCCACGCAGCACCTCTTCTAGGAAGCTTTCCAGGATGCTTCCAGACTTAGACCCCACTTTGGCTGTCGCATCCCTTATATTCACCATAGCAGTTGATCCCTTTCTTATAACAGTCTTTCTAAAAAGGGTCTTTTCAAATGTTCTGTAGGTCCTGTGAGGGCAGAAATTGTATCTTTGTACTTTTATACCCTCAGTGACATTGAGGAGAAAGCAAAAGCCTTTCCATTCGTGTTGTGTGGATAAATGAAGGAGTGAAATTAATCTAAGGCATTTTTTTTTAAGTTTATAAATATAAAGGAAGTATTTGAAGAGGGTACCCATCAAAAGTTGGGAACAATAGGGGCGCCTGGGTGGCTCAGTTGGTTGAGCGTCCAACTTCTGCTCAGGTCATGATCTCACAGTTCGTGGGTTCGAGTCCCGCGGCGGGCTCTGTGCTGACAGCTCGGAGCCTGAAGCCTGCTTCTGATTCTGTGTCTCCCTCTCTCTCTGTCCCTCCTCTGCTCACGCTCTGTCTCTCTCTGTCTTTCAAAATAAATAAATGTAAAAAAAAAAGTTGGGAACAATGGTATATTTTAAATCTATTCCTTAAGTCACAGGTATGTCATTAATCTTTTCTTGAGGAACCAGCCTGGTTGCCTTAATATAGATAATTTCAGCTTTAAACCTTGCTTTAACAACATTACTTTTCCAGTGCTTTAGTCAGATATAAAATCCCCTTGCCATGTACTAGGTTTATAACTCAATTGTGTCTAATACATTGAGGAAAACCACAGAATTCGATTACTTTTGATCACTTTTAGAAAAGATAAACAGCTCCCAGAATAGCTATTTGGAAGCCTCAGTGTTCTTTGCATTGGCCTTTTGTTTATGCGAGCAAATTTTAATTTCAAAATTGTTGCTGTTTGTGACAGTGATGGGGTTTATTAAATGGTCTCAGCTCTTAGAAGCACACAAAGGAAGAGGCTGTTTTGATAGATTTCTCAACTGTTGTAGAAAGACACATAGAACCAGATGGACTCAGGGCATTATGTAGCACTTACTGTTGTGTAATTATACTTAAGTACGAAAAAGGGGGATCAATTACTCTCTTAAGTTTTCTTATGTCTACCTTTAAACATACAGAATTAGATTAAAAGAGGGGGGAGGACAAATGAGGGAAGCTTGCTACAATGAGATGTCAAGGTTTAAGGAAATAAAATAAATCGTTTGAAATGTATTTCCCCCTGCATTTTTTACCCTGAATACCAAATAGCACATTCTTGCAGAAGGCTGGAGACGGAAACGACTTAGGGAAAAGAAGCAATCCAACAACAGGTCCTCTCCAGTAGAATTCGGGTGACTCAAAATCCTTTGCACAAGTGTGTCACTGTAATGATTTCTTAAGGGGAAAAAAGATACATTAATGTAAGCCTGTGCCACACAAGGACTTGGGCCAAATTTGTTTTGCTCCTCTACAAAAGCAGAATTAAACTTCCTCTTTTCTTTCATAGACTCATGTGAGTACCATAAATTAGTGTATGGCTTTTTAACAGGTAAAAGTTACCTTGCAGGTAGCAATGGACCTACACTGTACCAGCCTCAAGGTTGACTGTACATGTGAGTGAGATTTAGTATTAAATGGAAAATGATGTCAATGCATTAATATTCGGGACACATGTCAAGCTGGTCTGTCCGTTCACTGTTAGTCAATAAGTGTTTATGGCATCTTGGGGTTTTCAGGTAACTTTATATACATATATATATGACTATGATCATGATGCAGTATTATAACTAACCTATTAACTAAATGTTATCCATATTCCCAAAAAAGAAACTGTGACATATCTAAAGAAATTTTCCAATGTCATATGACCAGTCACAATCTCAACTGGGTTTCAAAATCATTTTTCTTCAGACATTGTACTTTTTCTCTCTGACAGTTGCATAGGACTTTTTTAAACACAGAGCCAAACAGGAGACCATTTTAGTGCAATTGTTTGTTGTTCTAAACTCCTCAGAATATCTGAATCACTTTGGCTGCTTTCCTTGGCCAAGTCTATGTATAATAACTTAATTTTTCCTAGACTGTTGAGTACCTTACTCAAGGCCTGGCAAGCACTGCAAACTGTTATTCTGATTTTATGGGTAGTTCTTATAGCAAATCCCTAGGAGTTTTCCATTTAGAATCAATCAATAGCATTAGTTTGTGGTTTAGTTCTTTCTCCTGTGTGTTTAAAGTATGTGAGAAACCTTACAAGTGCATGTCCGAATTGGCCAATATGGTGTCTCCTTTAGTGGCATCACAAAGGAGAATGTAGACAAATACACTGCTTCAGGGATCAGTAGGCAACGGCTCAGCTATATGAGCTGAGCTCTGGACAGAGAAGCATGGGTGTTGAAGCCACAGCAAGGGAAGAAGCCGGTTGTGGGGGACAGTGAGGAACTGGAGGAAAAGGGAAAAAGAGAAGAGGGGCTAATCTTCAAATCCCAAGTGACTGCAACTTTCTGATGTTTGTCATGAGGCTGTCTTAAGCAGATTCTGATTTGCCTGGGCTGGGACACACAGAAGGCAGAAGTCCCTTTTGCAGTCCCCCTGCAACGTCAAGCACCCTCAACACGGCTCCGTCCTGACTCCACCTCAGCGTAAGGAATGTCTGGAAAAGCGAGAGCCAGCTTAGGAACATCTTCTTGCATTGGTGTCACGAAATTTCTAAAGATCATGATTCCAACCTAAAAAATCAAAAAGTAGTGTAAAAAATAAATTATAAAAGACCACTTCCCCAGACTGGACTCTAGAATCTTCAAACGCTGGGGGTGTCTGGGTGGCTCAGTTGGTTAGGTGTCTGACTTTGGCTCAGGTCATGATCCTGTGGTTCATGAGTCTGAACCCTGGGTCGATACTGTGCTGCAACTCAGGCTGGAGCCTGCTTTGGATTTTCTCTCTCTCTCTCTCTCTCTCAAAAATAAACATTAAAAAAATATTTTTTTTTTTAAATCTTCAAACTCTATCCAACCTGAAGTCTGTGTAGACAGGCTTGTCCTTCCCTTATAATCATTATAATTCTCTCATCCTTGAGGGACCCAGTGAAAGGCCCGGTAGACATCTCTCAATTCTCCATGAAGGTCGTGTGTGTCCCAGGCATATTTAGGAATATATGTAATTTTGTGTGAATTTGTATGTAGAAGTATGTCTGAGCAGATTATTGTTTCTATTTTTGGATACAAATGCCTCCCTACATCATGTATCTAGAAGAATTTGTGTGTGAGGAACCCTTTTTCCTGGAGTAGTATTTTTATAGCGTTCTGATTCCATCTCTTTTCCAAAAACAATATGGCATCACCACCTAGGTTGAATCACAACAAGGCAGAGGTAATATTATCAAGAAATATTAGGCCCATCTGCTCCCAAATGGCATCCCCTATAGTTTGGGAGAATTTCCTTCCATGATCCCCCTTAGGGTTTGGGGTTGCAAACCCCTTTGGTCATATTAAGTGAAAGATCTTTGCGCTAATAGTTTAAGTGCCAAGACTTAAATAGACCTTGCTTACCAAAAGGTGAAAAGGGGGTTAAGGTAAGTGGATGAGTAAGTTAGGACCCATTTAATGGAGGAAGAGTTCTCCACTGCCAAGCCTTTGTGAGAAGTTCCCCTCATCTTGAGTCCACAGTGATTCAGGGACTGTCCAGCTGGCCCCCTTCTTACACTAGCTGGATCCCCTCCAGGCCCTTCCCATTGTATTGTGAAAGTGACCTTCAAAGATGCAGATTTACTTATTGTGCTTCTCTGAAAGTCTCTCAATCATTTTTAGGAAGAAAATTCGGCTCCTTATCTCAACACAAAAAGGACTTGGATGCAGTTCAGAGCACTTCACTTTAGAAAGGAGTTTGACAGGGGCGCCTGGGTGGCGCAGTCGGTTGAGCGTCCGACTTCAGCCAGGTCACGATCTCGCGGTCCGTGAGTTCGAGCCCCACGTCAGGCTCTGGGCTGATGGCTCGGAGCCTGGAGCCTGTTTCGATTCTGTGTCTCCCTCTCTCTCTGCCCCTCCCCCGTTCATGCTCTGTCTCTCTCTGTCCCAAAATAAATAAATAAACGTTGAAAAAAAAATTTAAAAAAAAAGAAAGGAGTTTGACAAACAAAAGTGCGTCCAGGGGACAGCGATAAGGTTGATGGAGAATCTGGAAATCCTGACAGGATCCATGTCATGAAGAACTGAGTGTCTGCAAATGGGATGAGCGAACTGTTACAGTAGTAAGGTTTCAGCACGGGGAGAGGGAGTTTACTAGAACCAGCTGAGTAGAGGACATGGGATACTGGTGGCCACTCGGACCCAGGGAGAAGCGGGTCCAAGGAAACACTAGCTGTGGATTCAGAGGAAAATTTCCTCATCCGTTTGCATTTCGGTTTGTACATCACTAAAATGGGGTAGCAGCCGTCTCTGCCTTGCAGGGCTGTCTTGGCAATCACATGCAATGAAGCAGCTGGCACAATTCTTGGGCCATTAGCAAGCAATTGATAAAATCTGGTTATGATGACTTCTAATCCCATTATTTTCAAAAAGACCCTTTCAAAAATGAAATTAACTGCCTTGTGAAATAGTGAGTTGCCTGTTGTGAGTAAACTAAACTTCTCTGGGTTTTCTGATGTTCCTGTAAAAAGCCCTCATCTCCTGAGACAGGGACTTTATGTGATGAAAAGATAGCATTTGCTTTTACTGCCCCTACCAGCATTTTCCTCCCCCCTACCGTGAGGGTTAACTCAATAGCCAGTTCCCTGCTTTACTGCTGGGATCACCAAGGGTTACCTAGTTACAGTCCTGCCTGGGTGGGTAGGTTAAGCCCTGAAGTGTCAGAAAGACTGATTTTATGGGTAGTTCTTATAGGAAATCCCTAGGAGTTTTCCATTCAGAATCAATCAATAGCGTTAATTTGTGGTTTAGTCCTTTCTCCTGTTTAAAGTTTGTGAGAAACCTTGCAAATGCATGTCTGAATTGACCAGTATGATATCTCCCCAGCTTAGATCCAAGAGACTTCTGTAGGTCTTAAAAGACAGAGACCCCCTGGTTTACCCAGCTCTTGGAAAAAACAGATTCATATTCTAAAACATTAAGGTAGTGTGGGAGCCCAGCTTTCCTTCCACTGGGAACAGCAGGGTTTCATTATTGCTTCTGTCTTTTCTGGAGAAGGGCAGCTGTCTCTCTCCTTCATATAAAGGGAGAAATCCGTTGTTCTTCACCTCTCCCTGAGGAGTGCCCAGCCACTCTTGTAGAAGACATTTCCAGTGGGCTTTCACCCCTCCATCTCAGGTATAAGGTTTGGGACAAGGGGGCCAATGTGCTTATTATTTTATTGTAAGGTGATTGCTAAGAAATCTATCTGTGATTCAGAAACCTCGTATGTACATGCAGGATAAAGTTAGTAAAGAGTATTTTAAAAGCTTGCATATGTTACCATTGAAGAAAAAGATCAGTCATTACTAATCATGGGGATGTAGAAAAGACTCATTCACTTCGCAGAAGCATAGATTTAGCACGGCCGTGTGTGCTGTGTTCATTTTCTACATACGTCATCTTCTGGAGGGGAGGGACAATGTGTTCTGGTGCAGTGAGGTTATTAGTTAATGTCATCATGTGGCAAAACATATCTGACTGGAAGAGGATTATAAAAAATAGTATGTGGCTCTGGTGCTTGGTCTGGACATCACATTTTTATCAACGTGAGCTATGGTTCTTTTAACATTTTGGAAACCACATCATACCTACTGGCCATTCTAATTATGTGACTGTCTCTGTGGAGTAAGTGGAACAAGAATTGGGCCAGTGACAGAGTTTGGAAATAACGTACTAGAAAAGCTGGTTTTCTGTATCCTGTACAGTGTATGAAAAGTCATTTCCATCTCAAAGCCTTTCACCTTGCTGGTTTTTGCATTTAGGAAGGTTTTTTTTTTTTTTTTTCTCTGATATTTGAGTGGTCTTTTCATTACTCACATCTTATTTTCACATTGTTTACTCTGGAAGGCTTTTCTTTTGGTCCCAACTAAAACATGGCTAGTACTCTATTTTATCACATTCGGAGAGTACTAATCAGATTCTAAATTTCTATGTATGCGCGCATGTATGTATGTAACTGTCTATCTATCCATCTATCATTTGCTGTCTTCTACTAGATTTCAGGCAGTTTGACATCAGACTCTGTCTTTTCTTTTCTACTAGTTTATGCCCAGAACAAGAAAGAACAGTGCCTGGGGAAGAAGAGGTACCTAATAGCTATTTGAGGATGAATGTACAAGTTTTTCTTCTTGTGAACAAGCCCCCAACTTGTATGAGTTTTGAAACTTCCATGTGTCATTATGCTGTGATTGTTTAAGTAAGAATCTCTCTACTTTCCTGCCCAAGGAAGATATTTAATGGGGTCATGAGGAATCTGCCATTTCCTGTTTTCTGATTGAATCCTGGTTGGAAAGTGACCCTTCCTTCTAAAATAACTTTGAAAGCTACACTTCATAATCCCCAGTGTAAGAGAATACTATTTAAAGTAATCTTTACTCTTGCCTGTACCAGTGTTGGACCATATCTATCTCTCCTTCCCTCCCATTAAAACTGAAAATGTAGTCTTGTTTCTACCTATGGATGACCCTCGCTTTGTTGTGTGGTTTTCATGTCCTCCTATCTCCGTGGCTTTGCTTCTGGAATTATCTCTTCTCTCTTGAATAATTCATCTCTTTGTTCCCTTTGGATCAGCGTGCACACATGGAAACATTATATACTGTCTGTTAGCACACAGGAGTTGTTTTTGCGTTCTCTCCTTCCACCTCCTTTGTGCAAAGACTCCCAGGGAAGCCATGTTTCCACTTACCCTCCGCACACTCCCTGTTTGTACCCAACCAGATTTTCTTACTTTTCTGTTAAGCCATCCTTACTAGGAACACCAATGAACTGTGTTTTGCAAAGCCTAGTCACAATTTGAAGTTTTCATTTTAATTAAGTTCTAGAAAGACTTCTATACAAATAATCACCATTTCTCCATAAAACACTGTCTTCCTTGGCCTGGGACGCTCTCAATATTTTCTTCTAACTCCCTGGTGATTTCTTCTCAGTCACATTAGCTAATCATCTTTTTGACCCAAGCTGTAAACATATTTCAACTTAGGACTTTAAACATAGCCAGATTAAAAATATAGTATAAACCAAAAAAAGGTAAAGGCAGGAGAACAGAAGATTCAAGGCAATGAGTAGAGAAACAAAATAAATTAAGTCTCAGAATGATATTGCCAAAAAAAAAAATCCCTTAATTGTAATGGTAAAGCAGATACCAAGACCAACCATTCTAGTCAGGTTGGTTGGAAGATTCTGGAAATTACGTATCCAGCAGCAGGGGGTGGGACATTAAATCTAAATTATTTGACAGTTCAGACAGATAAGAAATAGATCGGAGAGATGTTTTATAAAATTTTAGAAGGCATAGAAAGACTTAGATGTCAAATAAATCAAGATAAAAAAGAAAAGTAATTATTATCTTTAGAGATAATGCAAAAGTTGTGCAAGAAGAGGAATTTAGCAATAGTATACCATTGGACTTGGCAGAGGATATTTTCATAGCCAGAATACTGAAATCAACAAGTATGTATTTAAGGCCATTGAAATATGTTTATATTGGGGTATTGGGGGTGTGCAAGAAGTCGTGCAAATGATCTAAGGCTCTGAAGAGATAGGTAGTAGATAAACTGAAGCAGAAATCAAAGGCCAGTGTAAGGAAAATGATACTAACGATGGAGGTGGACTTAGCCTCTGGGAGCTGGAGTGAGAGCAAAGAGACATCATTTCTTGAATCTGTTGTGTTCTCAGCCCTTATCACCAATGGCATTCTTATTGTCACATTTAATAGTTTGGCAATAAATAAATGCTAAAGTGAACAAATCCAAATATATCTCATCCCAAGTGATCCAGTGATTTTCCTTCCTACTGAACCCCTCATTTGTTTCCTCTTTGTTTCAAGTACTGTGGACACCTTCCAGGAAAAAGGTCCAGTCAACCTCGGGGCTGTCAAAAGGGCGATAGCAGAGAGAGGTTCCTGATCTCGGTGTATTATCCCATGACATTTGTTACCCGAGTTGTGTTACCAGATCCTGGAGGACCAGGGTTTGGAATCCAGGAGCAGGAATCTCTTGAAGTTCTTCCGTTTGGTTCTTGACACATGTGCATTCTTCCCAGGGAAGGCCATGGCCAGGGACTCTTCCTGTGAATATGATCCTGGCATACTCTGCTTTAAAGAACCCGGGAATGGCCTCAAAGAACAGGCTTCCAGAGCCTACCAGTCTCAATCTTTCCCCTTTCTTGAAAAATTCACATTGCCTACAGGAGCAGTAAGTGACTGCATTTTTAAACTCCAGATACTACCACACTAATAATTTATTAAATTATTCAGTAAGTGAATTAGTGAATAAAGTAACCAAGTAATAATGCCTGACTGAAATTATTTCCCCACAACAGGAGTGAAACATGACTTGATACTTAGTTTAGATGGATTCCGAACTGATGATGCAGCATATCCTTCCCCAATCACTTCTTGATGCCAGAGGTCTGACGAGGCAGAAAGTAGATGGTCCATCCAGATGCCAAATTATGCCTGAGAAGGGTGGAGGCTTTTGCTTAATTTAGTTTCTAAGCGAGGCCGCCCTCCAAAATGTCATCAGTGTGAATAAAATCTAATAGGTCAAACACTGAAGTATCAAACTCATAGACGCAACAAGGTAATCCACACCTCTATCACCCTGTGCATTTTTGCAGTGTCCGTCTCCATGGTCCTTGATAAGAAATTATAGATCCTTCCCTCTGAGGGAGGGAGCTTATGAACTATTGTTTTGTCAAGTTGAGGTGTTCGGTTTAAAGGGAAATTTGGGAAGCGAGTGTTTTAGTTTTTGTTTCATTTAACCAAGCTAAAAACATGAAGTTCGTCAGGCAGTGGGGATAAAGGAGATAGCGCAGGCCATGGAATCATAAGGTCCAACTTCCCACACCATGTTCTTTGTTACTTCGTTAAGTTTCTCTTCCTAAATCTCTAAAAAGACTGGGGTCATCTTTGGCTCAAAGACTGATTGAGAAGGTTACTGAGGTGATAATCCAATCACTGGATTATCAGTTCAGTAACTACTTTTATGTGCCAGGCACTGGACCTCATACTGAATTTACCTGGTGCTCCTAGGAGAGGATGGGGACTCAATACTTGTCACGAGCCTGAAGTATAACATGGATTAGCTTGTCAGCATTAGTTTGGAGAGGAGTATGGGTCAGGAACAAGAAATGGATGCTTCTCGGCACAGAGAGGCTTTTTCCAGGAATATCATGTTAGAAGAGAATTATTACTTTATTTCTGTACTTTGTGATTCAGAATCCCCATAGATCGAAAGGAAGTGGTTCTGATTTATGGGAGTCAAGTAGAAGGAGGAGAGAGAGACAGAGAGAGAGACAGAAAAGGAGCTGAGCTGGGAGGATGAAGCTAGGACTCTAAATTTAATCTTTCTTCATTTATAAATCAATCTGGAAAGGAAGTCATAGCAATAATAGAAAAAGTAAGGGACCCCATGAGATGTTGTGAATAGCAATTTTCAGTCCTGTCCTTGCCTTGACTAAATATGGCAAAGAGCGGGCTGTCTTCCCAGGACCGACTGAATGCATCCACTCAAGTTGACCCACTGTCTCCCACCCCACTGGGTACCAGATCTTCATGCAGAAATGCCCTGGAGCTTCCATTCACTCTCAAAATTTCTCCACCCTGGGCCTCTGCTTTTTCATCCCATGTGTCCCCTGGACACGGAGGAATGGCCATCAGGTGTCTGCCCTAATAATGGAGTTGCATTTCAAATTGACCTTCCAAGCCTTATCCATATAAATGACTAGTGGAAGGAATCTCGGCCATTAGTGAAGGAAAGCCAGGGGCGATATGGTTTATCCAGCTGAGCATTCCCCAAAGGTGAAGTTACACAGATTGGTCAGTAGTTTGCTGAGCCGGTGTGTAATTATAGTTAATTTCTGTGAACCTTAAAGTTTGCCAAATACTGTGTGTATAATTTCACGTATTTTTCCCAAGGGTCCTGGGGTGAAGGTTGCTGTAGAACAGTGAGTAGTCAGTGTTGTTCAAGCTTGGGCACCGTGATCAGAATATCTGGGACCCAGCTCCAGTTCCTCTGTGATCCAGTTCTGGAACCTCTCTCACGTGAGCTTGAATATCCTCTTATGTAAAACAGAGTTACCCACAAGAACCTCACAGCATGACCAGAGAAATTAAATACAGCAATGCACAAAAGTACTCAGCATATTGCCTGGCACATGGTACATGTTCAACAATGAAAACGATTTTTATTTATTGTTCCTCAAGTTTTCACAGGTATTGATTGCCCTTAGGCCAAGCAAGAGGGGGTCTCTGCTCTGTGCCTATGCTTCAGAGGCTCCCATACTTCACAATCTCCAGAAGTAATAAATATATTATAAGAACACATGGGTCCTTCTACCAGTGAGGAGCTGGCACTCCACACTAACACCTGCTACATAACCCACAGCCCTAGATATCTGTTCCTGTAACTGTCATGATTCAGGCCCCAAGGAAACATGACTTCAAACCTCTTGCCTCCAAAGACTGCATCCAGTTTCCATGGAGATCTGTGGGTGGTGTCAGGGCAACAACCATGGGCATGAGTATCAGGGAGGGGTAAGCAGCAGGAGCACTTGGGCAAGACAAAAAAGTCAGATGGCTACAGTACTGGATGCAAGAGATTCTTACATGTGAAGTCACTACTTCCCAGAAGTGAAACCCACCTGGTTTCTTCTTCTGTTCCTGTTCTTATCTTATCTTATCTTATCTTATCTTATCTTATCTTATCTTAGAGAGAGTGAGCGCAGGGGAGGGACAGAGAGAAGGAGAAATAGAATCCCATAGGCTCCACAGTGTCAGCAGTGTCCAACACAGAGCTCAATCCCACGAACCACGAGATCATGACACCGGCTGAAATCAAGAGTCTGCCACTCAACCGGAGCCCATTCTGTTTCTGTTTTTATGTGTCGTTCTAGAAGATTCGACAGCTGCCACAGGCAGGAGAAGACAACTTTGTAACATTCAAGCAAGTGAATGTTATAAAACGAGACATTGACGTGTATAGACATGACAGACATAAATTGTGGCATTGATTCTCTTCTTTGCCGAGCAATGAACCTCATTAATGGCTTTTTAACAAAACATTAACTGACTTGTCAGTACCTTTATGAAAAACTCAACTTTGATCATTTTTATTTAAAATATTATGTTTGTTCTTTTTCTTCTTTCCCTTTACTTCCCCCAATCCTAGCTATTCGCTGGGGACCAGCATGGAGGGGACCCCTGGGAGAGGTAGAAGGGGGAGAAGTGGCCCAAAACCAACTGAGGCAGTGTGAAGAAGGTGCCACCGGGGGCCTCATCTTGGGGCTGAATGTCCAAGTCCCAAGTGGGATGGAGAGGGTGTTCACGAGGCGGGACTTCCCGAAGTGGAGTCTTATTTCCTGATCAAGGAAAGCAGGGCATCTACACAGCGGAGCTGTTTAACATGGGGTGCTGAAATTGGCGAGGTGTGGAGAGGGCCAGTGGAGTGTGTGGTCTGGCACAGAGTGTCAGAGAGAGTGGGCTGAGGAGAGCATCCCCATGAAGGTGAGGGATACCATGGAATGTAGCCCCCAGTCAGGGTGGAAAGAACTTTCACCTGGGAACTCTGTCCAGTACCTGATACCAGAGCACAAGTGGGAAGAGAAGGACATTCAGTTGGAGATATAGCCCCAAAAGGGCACCATTAACATGAGGTGCTGAAGACAACAGGAGTCAGAGTTTCCACTGACCAAACTAGGGCAATTGAACCATCAAAATAAATAATAGCAATAGCAGATAATAAATAACCTACTGCATAGAATAGGAAGCTATAGGCCCATACTGACGCCAATAAGTAAATGAATACAATTGCAAGTTCGATGAAGAAAAGAGTTTGAACACAGTATTAATGAACCTTCCCACAAAATATTTAGTAACTGAAAAGGAGAAATACATCACTGTGCAGTGGGGACGCCTGCCAGACATGGTGCTAACCAAGTGAGTGGTGTGGAGAGCTTCTGTCACTGAAGTGCTCAACACCGTGGGCGCCATGATGGGAGGCAGGGAGCACTACCAGATTCACATCAGTGATGTCCCCACCAACAGGTACATAAACTGAATCTGGGTGGGAGCAAACCACAAACACCGCAACATTCTCCTTAATCACCGACCTAGTATCTTCAAAAGTATCGGTCATAAAAGTCAAAGAAAGACTGAGAAACTATTTCAGATTGGAGGAAGGTTTACTTACGTGACAAGTACATACAATGTGTGATTCATAGCTAGAAACATTTATTTTATTTTTTAATGTTTATTTTTGAGAGAGAGACAGAGACAGAGACAGAGCACAAGGGGGGGCGGGGTGCAGAGAGAGAGGGAGACATGGGCTCTGAAGCAGGCTTCAGGCTCTGAGCTGTAAGCACAGAGCCTGACACGGGGCTTGAACTCGTGAACCGCGAGATCATGACATGAGCTGAAGTCAGATGCTTAATTGACTGAGCCCCCCAAGCACCCTGAAACATTTACTTTAAATGGGATTCTTGGGAGGATTGGCAAAATGGAAACAGGGTCTGAGGATTTGGTGTGTCAATGAGATGATATAATGGGTCAGTGTTAACTTTCTGATTTTAATTGTTGCATTGTGGGTATGCAGGAAAACATCCTCTTTTGTAGGAAATGCACCCTAAGGAATGAGGAGGCATTAGGTTTAAGAAAATTAATATTATTTTTACTTTACTTGCAATTGTCATATAAATTTGAAATGGCTTTGACACTTACAAATACATTAAAGATATAGCATTTTATTTTAATGTGCTATAATTTGTATTTTTCATTGTAATATTGCAATGTAGACAGTCTTGAATATTTTAAAAATATTTTATGAAAACTTAATTAAAATTTACGTTTTGAATTCTTCTATTTAACTTAATCTTAATGCAACTATGTTCAAATTTATACACTTTCAATGGAATTACACATTTCTTGATACATAATTAATAATGAGGACCAGTTTGGATCCTGACAAAAAATAGAAAAATAAAAGTGTTCTGAGAAATATATATATATATATATATATATATATATATATATATATATATAATGCTTATGAAAAAAATAAAAAGAGAAATCTCATTACATTTTTAGGAAATTTAGAACAATGAAAATGAGCTGACTTACTATTAAGTATGAGCCACATAAAATCTACCTACAGGATATTACAGATTCTTAATGAAGATTTAATTACTGATTAAACCCATGAGACTGTAAAAGAGAATTGTTCCTATCATAAGTCTGGCTTTCCCATTATAAGATGAAGAAAATTTTACTTGGATTGAACAAGAAAAATAAAACAAATTGAATTTTACTATTTGAATGGATGATGAGCCTGGAAAACATTCTTCGAACAGTGTGCGGAACCTTCTAGAAAAACATGATCTAACTCTGATTTAAATAAGTGATAGAAATTTTCCATTTGATGACCATGCCAAAAAGTCTAGTGTTTACTTTATAAAAGAAACAACCTTTTTTTTTTCCAAATGTAGGAAGTGAGTGGCTTTTATTCACTAAGTTTAAAGAAAACGTATTTTTGTTACTGCTTTTATACATGTTTCACAGAAATGTTCAAGGTTGACTTTCATTAATCAGGCATTGTGACTGGATATTCTGAGGTATTTGTATGAAATAAAGTAACCATATGATTGCTAGAATAGAAAAACAAAAGACAAATAAATAGCAAACAATAATATTATTCAACCAAGGCAAGTAAACACTGACACAGAACATCGAATAATTCAAAGAAAAATAGTCTCTAGTGAAGCATAATGAGACTTTGCATGGCACTGACAGCCTGATATTTATGAAAAACAATGTGAATATCTAGGTTCAGTGGAATTGATTTTGAAATCCATTATCAATGGCCACACCCATAAGATGGAGGCCAGGAAGAGAAGGAAGAAAGGAAGGAGGAAGAAAGGAAGGAAGGAAGGAAGGAAGGAAGGAAGGAAGGAAGGAAGGAGAAGGAAGGAAGGAAGGAAGGAAGGAAGGAAGGAAGGAAGGAAGGAAGGAAGGAGAAGGAAGGAAGGAAGGAAGGAAGGAAGGAAGGAAGGAAGGAAGGAGAAGGAAGGAGGAAGGATGGAAGGAAGGAGAAGGAAGGAGGAAGGATGGAAGGAAGGAGAAGGAAGGAAGGAGAAGGAAGGAGAAGGAAGGAAGGAGAAGGAAGGAAGGAGAAGGAAGGAATGAAGGAAGGAAGAAAGGAGAAGGAAGGAGAAAGGATGGAAGGAATGAGAAGGAAGGAAGGAGGAAGGAAGGAAGGAGGAAGGAAGGAAGGAAGGAAGGAAGGAGAAGGAAGGAAGGAAGCAGGGAGGGAGGGAGGAAGGAAGGAAGGAAGGAAGGAAGGAAGGAAGGAAGGAAGGAAGAAAGGAAAGAAGGAAGGAGGAAGACAGGGAGGGAGGGAGGTAGGTCAGTCATCAAAGACCCGGATTCTTTCTTCTCCTGTGCTGGAGAGTTTCCCCTGAACTCTGCATCCTCAGAAAAGGGGACTCACTCAGTTCTCTGCTCCTAAGGGTCACATAAGGACCCCAACACATTATCCTCCTGTCTAACTTTATGAGATCCATTCATTTTTAAGCTTTACAGATGTATACTCCACAGGGTGGCACTGTTTGTTGAGTGATTGTCTGAAGGAATCCTTCGGCTACTGAATTCTGTCAAATTTGTGTAACAAAACTTCTTATTCTTTCCTATTCCTTTAATTTTGGATTATTTTCTGCCTCCCTCCCCTCCCCGCCTCTATTCCTTCTCTATACCTCCTTTCTTTCCCTTCCTCCTATTTCTCTCACTTCCCCGCCCCCAAGGGCATAATAATAAAATGAGGCAATGTGTCAAAAGGATCTTACATAATGGGTCCTGATTGCTTTGCCCCACAGGTTGCCTGCCCATTAGGTGTGATTCATGAATTGCAAGACCACTGGTGGAAAGCAGTTCCTGCCAGAATACTCTACAGTTGAGCTGAACCACAGGCAAACAACCAGAACCAGAAGTCCGCAATGCTCATTTGCATAGTAAAGAGCTATGTTGGGGTGAGTGAAAAAACGCATCTATTAGAGAAAGTTGTCAGGAGACCTCCAGTTAAGCAGACCCTGGCCCAGTGATGACCAAGCAGGGTGAGGGGGTTAAATGCCCTATGGGGCCCTTTTGATGTCCAGAGCTAGATTACTTTCTGTCAGCTCAGTGTACCCCCCAATGTCCTGGGAGCCCTCATCATGGGAGGACATTCAGCTCATCAGGGAAGGGAGCAGAGACTGGCATTTCTAACTATGGTACCAGAACAGGCACCTTCCACAATCAGATTGCTGGGCTCTTTGAATAAGATGAATTTTTATATAAAGTCCAGCTGTGCAAGAGTTCAGCATGGAGGAAGGAGCCTGATATGTGTTCTTTATCCAAGGAGGGAAAGAAGAAAGAAGGAAAGAAGGAAAGAAGGAAAGAAGGAAAGAAAGAAAGAAAGAAAGAAAGAAAGAGAAAAAGAAAGAAAGAGAAAAAGAAAAAGAGAAAGGAAGGAAGGAAGGAAGGAAGGAAGGAAGGAAGGAAGGAAGAAAGAAAGAAAAAGAGAAAAAGAAAGAAAGAGAAAAAGAAAGAAAGAGAAAAAGAAAAGGAAGGAAGGAAGGAAGGAAGGAAGGAAGGAAGGAAGGAAGGAAGGAAGGAAGGAAGAAAGAAAAACATCTTTTAAAAATAGTCTTCTATGACTATAGGTTTCATGCATGCCATTGGAGCCATTTGAAAGGATGATGTCATCAGATGAATTACACAAACCCCACCCCCCTGCAAAATGTGTTAAAATCATATCCTCTGGTACCTGTGAATGTGACTTTATTTGGAAATCAGGTCTTTGCTGATGTAATCAAGTCAGGAAAGTTCATACTGGATTGTGGGGGTGAAGCTAATGTAAGGACTGGTGTTCTTTTTTTTAATGTTTATTTATTTTGAGAAAGAGAGAGAGCATGAGTGAGTGGGGAAGGGCAGAGAGAGAGAGAGAGAGAGAGAGAGAGAGAGAGAATCCCAAGCAGGCTTAGCCCTGTCAGTGCAGAGCCTGATGTGGTGCACTGATGTGGTGTGAGGTCATGACCTGAGCCAAAATCAAGAGCCAGAGTCTCAACTGACTGAGCTACCCATGTGCCCCAAGAACTGGTTTTCTTTTGTTTTTTTTTTTAATTTAAATAGTTTTCTTTTTTTTTTCTTTTTATTTTTTTGCATTTATTTATTTTTGAGAAACAGAGTGAGACAAAGCGTGAGCAGGGGAGGGGCAGAAGGAGAAGGAGACACAGAATCCGAAGCAGGCTCCAGGCTCTGAGCTGTCAGCACAGAGCCCTACCCGGGGCTCGAACTCACAAACTGTGAGATCATGACCTGAGCCGAAGGTGGACTGTCAACCGACTGAGCCACCCAGGTGCCCCAGGACTGGCTTTCTTCTAAGAGGGAAGCGTGGACATACAGGGAGACAGAGGTAGAGACTGGACTGAAGACTGAAGCGCCCACAGACCAAGGAACAGCAACAGCTGCCCAGAAACCCCCAGAAAAAATTCTCGCTCAAAGCCTCCAGTAGAACCCAACATGGCTGACACCCTCATGGCGGACTTCTGGCCTCCAGAGACATGAGAGAATAAAATGGCTTCATCAAAGGCCACTGGTTTGTGGTTCTTTGTTACGGCGGCCCTAGGAAACGAATACGGCTGGGTAGTTTGTACATTCAACTTAATTCAGTGAATGTTTTGGAGGCTGCACAGTTTCATGAAATTATGAGCCTATTCACACGAACACCAGAAGGAGCCTTCCTTTTTACATGACACCTTCACTTGATGCTCCATTTGAATCAGAGTTCTGAAGAGATTATATTGACTTAACATCCACATTTTGCAGGTGTTTGCTGGGCACTTACACTGTGTCAGACCCTTACTGTGAGCCGGGGAGACAGCTATGAAAATCTCATCCTCACAAAAGTTAGAGTCTGGCCAGGTTGTAAGAAAGATCCGTCAAGTATGAAGAATGCTATGTTCAGGGGAAATGAGTGGAGGTGGGAGACATGGGAATAAATGGCAGGACTTGTATTCGAGGAGAGACTCCATGGTAAACTCACTTCGACAGCCCAGTGTGACTTCTCGGATCCAGGCCAGAACCCAGTGACATCCAGCTTTATGCAGATTCTGATGCTCCAGGGAGGATGTCTGAGTAATGGGTCCCCCGAGGCACAGATTTCTGCCCATGTGCTACATTCCCAAGAAGAGCGAGCTACTTTAGTTCTAGTCCCACTGTCTTGCTGGTTACAGAGCCTCAGTGAAAGACTGGAGCCCTGGCCTAGATCCCAGGCTGTTGACTGGGGCCATAGTGCACTTGGGGCAGATTTCCTGGTTTTCTATCTGCCTGGACAGCATGGGAAGGCAGCTCTTAGGTGCTTCCTGCTGTGCTCTGCTTAGCTAGACCTCCTGGTGCACATCATACATAATCCCCATTGTGTGTGTGTGTGTGTGTGTGTGTGTGTGTGAGAGAGAGAGAGAGAGAGAGAGAGAGAGAGAGAGAGAGAGAGAAGGAAGGGGAGAGGGAGAGAGAGAGTGGAGATTGTTGCCTTTTGAGGCTGTGTGCCTACTGTGCCCAGCTACAGCTCTGTCCATTTACCATCTATCTTGGCCTCTGCCTCTGTCCTACATAGAACAGTGTCTTCATTGATCAACCATCTTGTTTCTAACCACAGCATAAAAGATAATAGGTCTAAACCTCAACTCTTGGTTCCCTTAGCCCCCCAATTGATTTCTACCCTAGCACTCTCCAACTCAGGAAATGGACCTTTCCATTTGATTACTCAAGTAGGAGATACTCAAATTATCCTCAATTTCCCCCATCTCCTACATTTAACCCTCTAAAACATATTGCTAATTTAATTTCAAGTTCACCCTCTTCTTTACAACTTACATACCAAAGTCCTCATACAAACTATCCTATTGTTTCTCCTGGACATTCGTCACCTCCCCTGCTTGCCTAACTCTGATATTTTACAACATGGCAGTCGAGGATGTTCTTAAAAACAAATCAAATTAATTCCACTGTATAAAACACTCCACTGACTCCATGCTACTCTCCATGTTATCTTAAGCAAGTTAATCCATGCCTCTGCACCTCAGTTTATGTACCTGTAAAATGGATGCTATGGTACTATTCCTCCCATTGGATACTTGTGACAAATAAGTTAACAAACATAAGTGCTTCAGGCACAAAGTAAAGGCTCAATAAATCTTATCATTATTATCATCAACACTATTGTCAATATTACTGTTATATTCAGAATAAAATTCAAGCCTAGAATCGTGGACCTCCATGACCTGGCCCTACCTGTTTCTGCCCTGGCATCTCATGCACCCTGTGGCAAAATCCAGCCATCAACACTTCTTTAATCTTGTTTCTACCTCAGGACCTTTGCACATGACATTCCTTCTATCTGCTAGCTTCTCCCAATTATTGTCATGGCTGACACTATTGCCTTCCTCACAAACATCTCCAAACCTTCCCACTGTACTTGGCCTTAGTTCTATCTGTTTTCTTCATAGAAAAGGAATGGATAGATTCATAGATTTATAATTATAGTTGTTTATTTGTTTACCTTTTTGCTATTGGTCATGATGCTTCTTATCATGCACATGAGGTCAGGGATCATGTTTATCTTGTCCATCTTATGTCTCTAGTACCTAACTTAACTCCCAATGGTTATGCAATACTGGATATTTATGAAACTCCTCAATCTACCTTCCCAACAAATTCCCACTTAACTTCCCACAGGCAGTACTGTTTTCTTCAGCCATGTGATTTTTTTTCTCTCCAGCTTCTGAATTTGGCCTTCTTACTTGCTCCGTGTTGTTTTTTCTGCAGAGAGATCTTTTCCCTTCTGTATCTGATAAAATCCTGCCTATTTGTCCATGCCTACTCCCATCCTGTGAACCCCAAGGTCAATCAATCCCCAGGCACATTGCCCCCACAATATCCTGTCCCCATCCTGCCATTTATCCTACATCAATATTTCCCATTTACAGATCTGTCTTTCTCTTTCTCGTTAATCTCTGAGACAAACATGAGTTATTGTGTAGAATGTATAAAAAGATTGCTTAAAGAGGTTTTGTTAGGATTGTACCACCTTTGGGAAAAAGAGAGAGTGGGGGCCACTTTATTCTCAAAATCTCAAAATCAACTTTATTCTCAAAATCTCAAAAGCACCTCTAACAGTGTCTGACACAGAAGATCTACAATAAATATTTGGTGAGTGAATAAATGAGTGCATAAATATTGAAAATCTTTACTTATGGAATGTATGTCAGTCAGAGTCCTGGCAAGAAATAGATGTCACTCTCAATCAAGTTAATTGAGGGAAATTTAATAAAAGGGCCCTTGACAAAGGTGTGGGCAAGGTTAGAGAAAACCAACACGGTTTGGTAAAACCCTGTGGGAGTGTACCATCAGGATCTCTTACCGCTCCTAAACCCGAAAAGGCCAGGAGAAAGTCACAAGAACCTGTTAGAGAGGGATGCCTTACAAGAGCTTTGCCTAAGACAGGGCACAACCCAAATGATAGCTTCTGAAGGAGAGAATAAGTATCCGGTCTTCCCTTTGCTGACACCCACGTTTTGCTTTGCTGTTTCTGAATGTGCGTGGCAAGAGAGCCCGTGAATGCATTCCTAAAGCCACTCAGGGAACAGGATGGAGGGTAGATCTGGAAGGGCGGTGGGGGATGTGGGGCAGAACGCCAGGGAATAAGACAGTAACACCGTGAAACACAGAACACCGTTTCTTCGTCTCTACATGTAGTATCGACACCGGATCAGTAACAACAAAAAGCAGCCAGTGGCTATTATTACTCCCATTTTAGAGATGAGGCAACTGAGACACAGAAAACTGCAGCAACTTGGTCAGTCTTTCAGTCAGTAGATTGCGGAGCCAGTAAATCTGAGTCCAGACATCACACAGATAAATCTCAGTGCCCATCAGTAGGTGGTTTCTGCTTGTTTTTGAATGGTTGTTGTTTGTTTTTCAGTGTTGATTCAGCAAGAGAGGAGAGTTGAAACAATTTGCAGTTGACCCAGTTTCTAGGCCCGCGTTTCTCACAAATTAGTTGTGAACAGTCAATAGGGGTGGGTTAGTGTCCAGGGTCATAAGACAGCAGAGCGGAATCAAATATACATTAAAGTACAACTATCAAAACCAGGAAATTTAATAATTTAATATTGGCATAATACTACTGTCTCATCTATGATCCAGATTAAATGCTCATCAATTATCAGGGCACCTGGGTGGCTCAGTCTGTTATTGATTTCGACTCAGGTCATGATCTCCCAGTTTGTGGGATTGAACCCCACATCAGTCTTTGCACTGATAGCACAGAGCCTGCTTGGGATTCTCTCTCTCCCTCTCTTTTTGTCCCTCCCCAATTCACACATGCTCGCTCTCTCTCAAAATAAATAAATGAACATTTAAAAACATAAAATAAAATCATGGGGCGCCTGGGTGGCGCAGTCGGTTAAGCGTCCGACTTCAGCCAGGTCACGATCTCACGGTCCGTGAGTTCGAGCCCCGCGTCAGACTCTGGGCTGATGGCTCGGAGCCTGGAGCCTGTTTCCAATTCTGTGTCTCCCTCTGTCTCTGCCCCTCCCCCGTTCATGCTCTGTCTCTCTCTGTCCCAAAAATAAATAAACGTTAAAAAAAAATTAAAAAAAAATAAAAATAAAAACATAAAATCAGAAAATCTAATATTGACACAATGCTAGTATCAAATTTAATTTTTATCAGTTGTCCCAATAATGTCCTTTGTAGCTGAGTTTTCTGGTCTGGGATCCAATCCAGGACCACATGGTGGATGTAGGTGTTAATTCCACTTCTCTTCTTTAGTCTCAAACTGTTGTGTCCTTTACTTTTCCTTTCTTGACCTTGATTTGTGTGTGTGTGTGTGTGTGTGTGTGTGGCAGTACATGGCAATGACTTTGTAGAATGCCGCTCATTTTTAGTTTATGTACTATTTCTGTATGACAGATTTGGGTCACATAGTTTTAAACAGAATACAATGGACCAGGAGCTTTATGCCTCCCTTCCCAGAGGCATATTGCACAGATGTTTCCCAACGCTGGTGGCATAGTGTTAGTCCATTAGTTAAGGTGATGCTTTGCAGCTCACTCCGATGTGAAGGTACTATTTTCCCTTAATGATTACTGACTTCTCTGCAGAGAGCTTTCGAGTGAATGCCTCATTGGTTAGCAACCCCACCTCTTCATTGGGCAGTCCAGTTGTGGGATTGAAGACCATAGAGGTTTTTAAGTTGTGTATTTAATGCTTATAGAAATAAGAATGGAGGGGCTCCTGGGTGGCTCAGTCAGTTAAGCATCTGGCTTTGGTTCAGGTCATGATCTCATGGCTCGTGGGTTTGAGCCCCTCATCAGGCTCTGTGCTGACAGGTCAGAGCCTGGGGCCTGCTTTGGATTCTGTGTGTGTGTGTGTGTGTGTGTGTGTGTGTGTGTGTCTTTCTCTCTGACCCTTTCTCACTTGTGTGCTCCTTGATCCTTTCTCTTTCTCTCTCTCTCTCTGTCTGTCTCTCTCAAAAATAAATAAACTGAGCCTGGGTGGCTCAGTTGGTTAAGCGGCCGACTTCAGCTCAGGTCATGATCTCGCGGTCCGTGAGTTCGAGCCCCGCGTCGGGCTCTGCGCTGACAGCTCAGAGCCTGGAGCCGGTTTCGGATTCTGTGTCTCCCTCTCTCTGCCCCTCCCCCGTTCGTGCTCTGTCTCTCTCTGTCCCAAAAATAAAGAAACGTTGAAAAAATTTAAAAAATAAATAAACTTAAAAAATAAAAGAAAGAGGAATGGAAACAGGAGAAGATATAAGGAGAGAAGTTGATGGACAATATCACAGTACGTGGAGATAGTCAACTCTGTGATGGCCACACGGAGGTGGGCACCTGTTCAACTGGGGGCAGTGGTTCATGGCACAGTGTGTTCAAACAGTCTGAGATTCTTTCTCAATAGAGAGACCACTCTGGTGTAGACATATAGACACCGACAGCCTGTCGTGCTTGTCTGCTTGGCTCATATTTCAAAGACTTGAAGCCTGTTGTACACTTAGTGTCTGCCTTTGGCATTGTCCTCTGCTGTCATACTTCCCAGTCATGAGCAAGCTCCAGTTCTGTGCCCCTGGGATGACAGTACCTCTCCTCTGCTGAGAGTTTATGAGCCGATACAAGGAAATCTTCAGAAACGTGGACTTTTGAGGCTTGTAGGAAGACTAAGACAACAGGGACAAAAGTTATTTTGTTGGTAGGGACAGAGGTCCTCACCAGGTCCCTGCCTGCCGTGTCACTCGTTATGCAGGCACTTTCTCAAACACCAGATCACTAAAGTCCCAATGACTGATAAGCCATATTTAGAAATACAAGAGACCGTCATCCAAATATCTCAAGGAAAAGAGAGAATGCAAGCATTCAGCCTATGTGTAGAAGAAGGATTCACTTTTAAAATTTACCTGCCATAACTGAGATGTACTATGTCACCATTCCTGTGAATCTATGCATCTTTGAACAATAGTTGTTGGGGAAAACAATCCAGGTGCCAGTATTATTTTTCTGTCCTTCCGTCTGTCCTCTTCAGAAACACAGTATTATTTAGAAAAATCTTAGAACAGGGCACGCTATTTACAAAGTAAGCACTCCTCTGAGACCTTCGCAGGCTTCCACGCAGATAGGCTCCTCCAGCTGGGGAACCGAGGACCCCGGTCACAAGACGAGTCCACAGAACAGACCCTGGGGCTCTTTCTGAAGCACCATGTACGGTAGATGGTAAAGTGTAAGATATTTTAAGACATTACAACAAATGGATATATAAATAATTATAATGCAGAAGTGAAATGGCTTTTTAAGATTAAAGTCATTTCTACACAATACAACACAGAAGGTCTTACCGTATGCAGCTTCAGGACCCCTGAGAAGCCCACAGCCCAGGAGCCTGTGTGAACACCCCTTAAGTGTCAGAGAAACACCAGGAAAGCCCTTTATGGATTCCTTCACATATTCTTAAAAACGATGTTACAGCTTCATCTTCCAGTCTTTCTCCAATTTTTGTTTTCTCCCTTCTTTTCTTCCCTCCTTCCATCCTTTATTTATACCGAGTGTTTATTGAGCATGTACTTGGTGCCAGGCAGCGTGCTGAGTTTAGTGGATACAGCAATGAATGCAGCTGGCATTCCCTGCTCTCACAGAGCATTTGATCTAGTGGACAGGAAGAGAGCCAATCAACAAATAAGCCAAACACAAACACTGTGTATTTAAAGTCGTAGCTATGTTTGAACAGTGGTATATGCAAGATGAAAAATGTTAACATGTCATGAAAAAGAAAGCCCTGTAAGGTGGTTGGGAGCTGGGGTAGAGCCTTCGGGGAGAGACTCTGAGGATGTGGAATAGAACAAGGGTTTAAAGGTGAGGAGCCCCTTCAGGAAATCCTGGGGAAAGGCCCGTCCTGCCAGCTGGCTTGAGGAGTGACAAGCCAGGGATGAATCAGGGGCAGGTGGGGGAGGACCAGTGAGGCTGGAGAGAATGTGGCATGGGGAGAGGGTGGAGGATGAGTCAGGGAGGGAGCGGGGACATCAGGAAGAGTCTGGAAGACCGCCATAAAGACACAGACAGCATTAGTAAAATGAGAAGAATGGTTTATTTAAAGATTTTTTAAATGTTTATTTCTGAGAGAGATAGAGAGCGTGCAAGCCAGGTAGGGGCTGGGGGGGGGGCGCAGTGCAGAGGATCCATAGCAGGCTCTGTGCTGACAGCTGAGAGCCCGATGTGGGGCTCGAACCCACAAACCGTGAGATCATGACCTGAGTCGAAGTCGGACACTTAACCGAATGCTCCACCCAGGAGCCCCAAGAATGGGTTATTTAGTACGTATTTTATCACAATATAATGTGTTATGATTCAGTTCAGAAACGTTAAGTGAATTTCTCAAACTCACGGTACAACTTCCAGTCAATTCCAAACTTGCGCCCCCGGATGTTGCTGCCCCTCAGGAGGCTGAATGACTTGGTCAAAACCGCAGGTACATTAATGGAAAAAGCATCCTTAAGTTTGGGCTTTTGGGCTGTGAGTCCTTTCTGTTTGCACCTTTATACATCCTTGGGAAAAAAAGGTCGTCTATTGTCCCAGCCAGTTAAGTGAGGACTGTTTTTCTCTCGAAGAAGAGCATGAGAAAGATTGCCAGACGCGCTTCAAAAATAAAGGCCAAAAAGACTGAAGGCTCGTGAAATCTAGGAATAACCATTCTGCTGGGAATAAAAAAAAAAAAATCGCTTGTTGCTAGGGACTGGCTGGATGATGGCCCCAGGGACTCAAGTCCAGGGGGGACGCTCTTGGACACTCCCTGTCGGTGGGCGGGGCCGTATCCTGGGGCGGTGCAGAGCAGACTGGTCGACCTACCGGTGTTGCTTTATTTCTGCACTTTTAAACATCCCTGGGACGGGCAGAGTCCTGCTCTTCTCCACAGGCTCCCAAGCTCCGCTATGGCACTGATGAAAGGGTTTGCACTTATGGAGAGTTAGAAGATTCCAGAATACTAACACTTAAATGTCCAGCCTCTTTTTATACAGAGGATGAGACAGTTATAAAGAGATGAAGAGACTTGCCCAGAGCAACCACCAGAACTTTTCAGAATGGAAGTCCAGAGCCCTTTCAAGCTGTCTCATTGCAAAAAAAGAGGACAGTATTTCTAAGTATCATTGAAAAGTATCCTAATATATATATGTGTGTGTGTGTGTGTGTGTATATATATATATATATAACACGTATGTGTATTATATATGTATATATGTTATATATGTATACATATACATACATATATATGTATATATACATATACATAATATATATGTATATATACATATACATAATATATATGTATACACATATATATACACATATGTACACACATATATACACATATATATATTATATATGTGTATATATATGTGTGTGTGTATATTCACACACATTTTTATAAAATGTGTATATATATATATATATGTGTGTGTGTGTGTGTGTGTGTGTATACACACATATATATAAAATCCAGGATGTATAGTATTTAGTAGTACAGAAAATGACACTATCTTTGTAAAATATGAGAATATGAGCAGAGCCCTCCTCTGATAAAGAAGTGACAGAAAGACAGTGCCAAGGTCACTATCAGTAGTTACTCCTGTTCTCTAAGTATGGAGAAAATTTTGTTTCCTTCTTTGTACTTTTCTGACTTTCCCTAAATTTCTGAAAATTATGTGAAATATTTGTGGGAAGAAAACAAAACCAAATAAAATTGGTAAACAGTTTTTGTTAAAAACAAAACCAGCTAACGGAGACTTGATGTTGCCTTATCATATCAGCCCGTCTTTTATTTTTTCATACAGCAAAGTAAAAACACAGAACTTTCATATCGTCAGTTATTATTTGCAAAATGGAATGCCACACAGTGCAAAGCTATTCTGCCAGGAGCGTCTTCCGTTATGCATGAACATTTTGAATGAAAGCACTTTTAAATCATCATTTTCCCCCCAAACAGCTGCTTTATATTCTCTATTTTTTTTCAAATTCTGGGAGATAAATAGCTCTAATTTTTTTTCTGAATTTGTGTTATATTGTGTAGGTATACAATTGATGGCCAGCAGTACGTCTATTAATTCTCAACAACCATTGAGAGGCATCGAATGATCGTGGATGTCTAACAAGGTCCTGGAACAAAGTAGGTGCTCAGTAAATATTTTTGAAAGAGAGAAAGAATGGGAGGGAGGGAAGAAGGGGGGAAGGATGAAGGAAGTAGCTGGATAATAGGAGGTATCGATGAGAAATTTTGAGAAGGAACCACAGAACCACCCAACAAACAAAAAGCAAAACCGGTAAATCTCAGTTGTGCTTCATGAGACCCGAGTTTGAATCCTAGCTCCGGCTCAAAACCAACAACATGATAATGGGAACGACATTTAGTTTTATGAGTCCGTTTCCTCCTGGATAAAGTGCAGGTAATATAAACAATAAATTTGTAGATGCACTATGGTTATTACTTAAGATAAACCAGGAAAATGCTGTTTTTGTAAATTATGTTGTGTGACTATTATAAAGGTCATTAATCAAAATCCTATTGTTGGTATTATCCTAGGCTAATGCCTGGCATATTATAGGCATTTACTCAATAACCATAAGCCTAGTAAATGACTGATTGAGTGAATAAAAGTTAGACAAATGAAATGCCTGGCTGAAGTTGTAAAAAGAGAGACATTAGAATCAAAATCTCCTGGCTAGAGGTGCAATGTGATCCCCTCTGTGTTTGAAGTCTGTGATCCGCTTTCATACCTGGATTCTCCTCCTATCTAGGTGTTCTTCGTATGTAAATCTTTAGTAGAGTCTGAAATGCAGATTCAAATATACAGTTTTGGTGTTTAATGCAGTCTTGATTAATTGCAGTTCTTACTAATTTCAAGTTGGAAAAATCAAGGGATGTTATTCAATTAGGTTTGTTTTTCTATAGATAATAGTCTATCCACAGTATAAGGGAATGCTAGAAATCTGGTATTTTGTTAACGCAGATATCAACCGTTAGTCACACAGTGGGTTTCCCTGAAATCTATTGGCCTTATGCCAAATTTGTTTATTTCTTAATTTTCTGTATGTGTGGGCTAGTTTTTATGGGCTATAACCATGAAAACTGCATTCGAAAGATCATTGATCCATGGTTCAAGTACAGTGTCAGGGCTTGGGGAAACAAAAGTGAGAAGAATGATATTTAACAGATTTCTGTCCGCTGAGAGAATTGTCATGCAGATCAACAGGTTATAAAGGGTTGTAAATGCAGTTACAGAAGATAGTAAGGAGAAGTGTACATTAGGCGCCACGCCTGAAGATTTCCAGGGAGGGTTTCTCGCCTTTGATGGAGAGGTGGACCAGAAAAGGATTTCTGGGGTAGTGTTTTCCAAGTTCAGCCTTGCAGGATATATAGGGGGAATATGGTCAAATAACGATGGAGAAATCGTTCTAGATGTGAAGTCAAACTTGAACCCAAGCTCAGAGATATGGAACTGCTGAAAATCCAGTGGTTTGCCATGGCAGGAAGATTAAGTGGGAGACTTGAGTGGTCTTTCCAAATGAGGAAAATTCCTGTGTTCCGTGAAGAGAAGATGGGATTTCCCTCTCAGGCAGAGAGAGATTCTTTGGAATTTCTGAAGGATTTTAAGCTGGGTGTTGGACCGTGTTATGTGTTTGCAGATATGATGGACATAGCAAAATCTCTAGTTTCATAGTTTTTTTCCAATCATATGTGAAGCATTTATTTCCCCCAATTTCAAGAAGTATGAAAGTGTTAGATGTCAGCTAAGGTTTGAATCCTTTCTAAATGAACCCACTGATAATTCGTCCACACTACATAATTGTCATAAGGGAGGATCAGTGCAGTCAGGCGCAGAGAATGAAAAGTCGATTCCTGACTCTCAGGCTTCTAATTCTGGTCTTTGGGCTTCCAGTGATCTAGTTCACTGACATAGACAATGGGCTTATAAAAATCTTTTATTTCCTGGCACATCTCCTTTTCTTTTTTTTTTTTTTTTCCTTCTCCTGGTGAAAGGAGAAAAAAAACTCACTGATGCTAAAACAGCAGCTGAAAATGTTTAGAACACAAGAGATTTAGATGTAGTATCAGGGATCTCCCCCTGTCTCCCTGTACCCCAACGATGAAGTGATGGAAAGAAAACAGATGGGGGGACCCAAATGTCAATCAAATTTGTCTCTTGCTTCTTGAGTAAGACGAAAATACATGACAATTTCCATATGGAAGCCTCCCCCCGCCCACCATTGTGGCAACTAAAGAACAGGATTGGTAGTGATTTCTATCTATTGTGGCATGAATAGTCGGGAAAGACTGGACACAGTCCAGGCATTCTTCGCAGCCTCACAAGGGAAGAGGAGAGTACCTGAATATTCCTTATGCTCACAGTCAGGGAGAGAACATTGTTGAGCTCAAAATTAGTTGAGAGATAGAGCTAACTGACAGGATGGAAAAAAATATCAATTATCGGGATGAATATGTGTGTAAGAGGTGGCAGAGAAAACCATTCCTCCAGAAGTGATGCCGTCACTTCTCGGTGGGTGGGACCACATGGACACTTCTGGTCACCAGTGTACATAAGTCCTCCTCCAAACATTAGAATCAACCACAGGGATCAGGAAGAGGCTATAAGGTGACAAAAATTATACTTTATTGAATTAAATCTATGTGGAACTGCCTAGGTTGAGTTCTCTGCTATCATGTGCAAATAGGCTCAAGATAAAAATGCGGGAAGACAAATAAACTTCCAGAAAGACAAGAAAAGTCCAACATCAGGATGACATTCGATAAAGGTAGAAGTGTTTCTAAATCTACTTGGACCAGTTGCAAAACCACATTCTCCAGCGAGATTTTGTTTGTAATAAAGTTGATATTTTTATCTCTATCCACTTTTAAAGTTTTATTTAAATAAAAATAAAAAAATATTTAAATATTTAAATATTTATAAATAAAAAAATTAAAAAAATTATTTAAATACAATTAAAAATTTTTATTTTTATTTTATTTTGAACTTCCTTGGGAAATAGGATACTGTCAGTTGCTCTTTCCAAGTCCTAGATCTAGTGATGGTAATGGAAATTCACAAATAACCCAACGGGAAGTGAGGCTTTAGTGTTTTGATGGGCAAATAAACAGCAAATGCAGACCACCACAGAAGAAGTCAGGGTAGTCTGGGCGGGAGAAGAGTGTCTGTAGGAAGAAAATGGTACTTACTCTTGGAAGATGAAGAGATGAGGCAGTCAACATGGAGAGAGCATTCTAGGGAAAGGATCCATGTGAAAAAAGGCAAGGAGGCTTCACACAGCCTCTATTTTTGAGACTCAGAGCCAGTTTCTATGACCAGAGTGTATAGCGTTCGAGTGGGGGGGGGGGCACTCCAAGGGAGATCATAAACAACCTGTAAACTATACTCAGTGGGTATATAGGTTAAAAGCTACCAATTTTGAGGGCAAATGCCGGGTGATTTTTATACTACAGTAAAACCTTGGTTTGCAAGCGTAATTCCTTCGGGAATCTTGCTCATCATCCAAAGCCCTTACATATCAAAGCCAATTTACCCATAAGAAATAATGGAAACTCAGATGGTCCATTCCACAACCCAAAAACATTCAAATAAAAATGATTACAATACCATTAGGTAATACATTTACCTTTGAAAACCTTCATGGCTGGTGTGGGGGAAACAAGAGAGAAGAGGGTTATTATGTAGAGAGGTTTTCACTATCACGAATGGAATCACTGGTACCTATTGGCTCAATGGAATCTTTTTCTTTTTGTGCAACTTTAACAAGGAATGTATCCAATGACACTTGCTTTTGCTTCCTTTTGAAAATTTCATGGAAATGTGACATTGCATTGATGATCACCCACAATCCTGCAGTAAGAGAGAGAGAGAGAGAGGGAGAGAGACAAAACGATTGGCTCAGTTGTGATCAAGGGACATTCGGCATCACATACCACTCGTACTGCAAGACACGGCTCGTTTATCAAGTTGAATTTTATTAGAAATGTTTGTTTGTCTTACAGAACACTCACAGAACAAGTTACTCACAGTCCAAAGTTTTCCCGAAGTTCTAAAGGCTTGGCTAGAGAAATACTCAAACTGTAGAGACAGAATATGATCTGTAGAGATAGCTCATGGTCATTTAGTTTTAGACGGATCATAAGTGACTTTAAAAAAACTTGTCTCAGTTCTAGCAAGATAGCCTTATAAATCAATAATGAGAATTAACATTAAATGGACTCTCCAAATTATCTAAATGAAGGCTTCTTGCCTTCAGGCATAACTGATAGATTTCTATGCAGACCTAACTGGAAAATGATCACAGACTGTCCGTCAACACTGAGTAGCTAAGAGGACACATTTCAGAACATATTGCAATAGGGAAGGGTAAATCTCACATATGGGTCAATTTGGTTGAGAATATACAAGGAGAAATTATTTAAAATACGTATTTTCATCCTGGAAAAGAGTGTTGTGGGAAAATGTCTGTTTCAGACATGGCGTACAGGCCTTGGTGGACCAGCTTGTATGGCTGCCTCCTCTGTAAAGGTTTCCCAAGTTATTACCCAACCCTGCACCCAGGCTGTGCTTTACTCACTGAGCTCATGCAGTCCCGCCAGCTCTCTAGCCACAGGGCCAGGACAATCCTCCCACATTTTTAATGACATTATCAAAGGTACCTGGCTCTCATGAAATTTTTTCATGCATAATAATGGAAAGTTTAGAGTGTTGTATAGTTTATCAAATGCACAATTTTTAAAAAGTAGAATGTCACGTTCTTTTCCTATTTTTTATGGAAACCCAGAACCACGTCAATCAAGCCTCTGGCTCATAACACAGCATTGGTTCAAGCATAGCCCTGTTTGCCGTTGTTCAATCTTCAGACTTCCCTCCATTCCTAAGATGATATAATTTTATATTGTTATTTATTATGGAAATGTAATAATGTACAGAGCCCAGTGTGGGGTTCGAATTCACAAACCATGAGATCATAACCTGAGCTGAGATCAAGAGTGGGACACTTAACCAACTGTACCACCCAGGTCCCCTGTGATTTTTATAAAGAAGAAAATGAACACACCTATATTTTCCATCCAAACCAAGTTCTAGAAGATAGCCAATAACTTTGGTCTCTCTTTAAGTTCTAACCTCATTTCATATCCTCCCTTCCCCCTGGTGTACATGAGGTTGTCAATTCAATTTAAGTTAATGTTCATTTATTTGGCACTTATGTTGGGCCATCCACTTGTGATGTATTAATCTCACACGTTTATAGAGAAACTACTATATGCTGGCTGGTGGCAGATCAGGCTTGGCTGTGACTTTTATCTGACTTATAGTCCGGTAATGACAAAACACTACTAAATGCTAACCTACTCTAACTCAATGCTAAACTACCATAGAAACACTTGTGGTTCCTGTCCTAGCGCTGCATAGAGTCCAGACACATAGAAATTCTGGTGAAACTCGTGCCTGTTATTTTCAACACATCTCTTCCGGTGTTTGTTTGTTTTCTTATTCAAAGCACAAGATTTACATTGACAAGGCCAAGTGAGCAAGTTATCTGGGATCTGAACATGCTTGCATTCTGATTCCACACTGTTGAGATTTTCAAACTGGGGCAAATCAATTCATTTCTCCAATGCCTGTTTATGTTTTCCTTTTTGGTTCTGTTTGAAATAAATCCTGCTTGCCAACTTTGGAACAATGAATAGTTTTGTAAGTTATACTTAAGTAGTCATGAAAGTCTCTTAGAAAACGTAAAATGAACATGAGTATCATTTAATATTATATATAGCATGCGGTTTTGTGCGGACTCTTGTCTCGTCTCGTCCACTGATCATCTCATGAAATTGTGACCTGCGTTCCCAACAGGTGTCCCCACATCTTTCTACCTTTGGTTTGCTGCTGGAATGTCCTTTTTTTCCCCCAAGTCCAGAAATCACATTCATCCTAAGCTTGTTTTCCAGAATCTGAAGCACTCAGATCTTGATTATACACAAGACATAACAAAAAGCCTCCTTCTCTATGAAACCTACCTTCCTCTTCCCCCATCCCCATCATGAGTCAAACTGAGACCCTAATGAGCTCCGTTAAGTCACTTACAGTCTATTCCGGGGAGGAGCACGCATAATGGAAGACAGAAGTGGCCCTGACTTCGTGACTTTAGGACATAGTTGTTAGGAGACTGTGTGGACATTGGGTGGGGGGAGCAATATTCAATCAAAACACAGGTCTGAGATTCTAGCTGAAATCCAGTCCTGTCCAGGTAAGATCTGATTGGACAAAGATGATTAGGCAGAGACCCAATGTGTATTTGCTCTAACACCGGGGCTTGAACGGTAGGAGCATAAATATTGTTGTGAATGTCCACTGGTAGACCATGAGATCCTATGCCAGAAGACCCCCAAATACATGCCTTATCTGTGCCCCTTAGAGAAAACAACACACAGTTCCAGTAACTAATATCTGAATGTGCTTATGGCCAATTTTGTCACAACTTTTCAAAAGTAGTTTTAAAAGTGACTAATATTTGATATTTTTAAACTAAAATTAGCGCATCACTAGAATTTCCTGAAGACTCCAATTTCACATTCCAACAAAAAACTGTGGTTGCCATGCAACACTTTGTCTGCAATATTGCAAACTTCCCACTGTGCATACGTAATCAGAGATAATTGGGATTCTCATAATTTTGTTCTGAAGTATGTCATCTGTACCGTCTCGGGTTGGTTGAGAATTTTGATTGCTGCTATTTTGGTCGTCATTAATATATATGATGGATGGATTACAGTTTGGTTTAATTTTGCTGATCATTCTGTTCTCGTATAATTACTGTGTTTTTAAGGCTCTGACTCCTATCTGTTCTTTTCTATATCTTTGCCATCAATGAGTTACTTCTCTTTTTTTCTACATCAAAATTGGGAAAGAGTACAAGAGATGGTCATCGTCATATAAGGGATTCTACTGCCCCTACTTGGCCTATTAAGATCCTGCCAGGCCCAGGTACCCTGTTTTCAGGGCTGCTGACTGCTTCCAAGGAGGGCATGTGAGGCCCCTACGTGTGGAACCAGCAAGAAAGGTTGCTGTGAACTCTGGGGAGGAAAGAGCCTCTCTACATCTGATTTGTAACACTCAACATCAAGAGACCATAAGGCAGATCATGGACATGTTGGTCACCACATGGAACCTGCTGGTGATCGTAGCCAGGCCAAAATAAGTTTAAAAAAAAGTCAGACAGAAAGAAATTCAAAAGAACCTTTGGGCACTGTATCTACTTATGAGCAGAGAAAACCCTACATATCCACTCATCATGGTGTTTTTTGTTTGTTTTTCGTTTGTACGTTAGTTGAGTTTCTGCTACTTGCAAGCGAAAGTCTTTTAAAAAAATATTTTTAATGTTTATTTATTTTTGAGAGACAGAGCACAAACACTGGAGGGGCAGAGAGAGAGAGGGAGACACAGAATAAGAAGCAGGATCTCTGCTGAAAGCTCAGAGCCCCATGTGGAGTTCGAACTCACAAACTGTGAGATCGTGACTTGAGCCAAAGTCAGATGCTTTACCTACTGAGCCACCCAGGTGCCCCCAAAACAAAAGTCATTAATAAATGTGGTCTGTCTGCTTCCACAGCCAAGTTCTTCCTACCAGGGCAGAAATTCCACTGACTATCCTCCCTGGCCCCACGGAACAGAATGTAGTGACAGACAGAGAGGTAGAGAAGGTGGTGAATTATGAACACCTCTACTTTGGATTAGCCTACCTCCTCTTCCTCATTGCCTTTGGGATGCTTTTTCTCACACCAGTATGACATTCTACTGTTTGTTGGAGACAATTGACAAAATTCTAACTTGGTTCCGGAGATGACGGGAGCGGGTCCCTTTAGGGTGATGGTTCTTAGAGACGTGAGTCCCTGCAGAGGCAGGTGGGCAAAGGAAGAGCAGCGGAGATGGGAAGAGAAGCAGAAGCCATGGACCAGACAGTGAGTCCTCTGGGTGTCTGCCGTCGTGTCTGAAGGTAGCTTCGGAACCTCTGCCCTCTGGGCAACAAGAGACAAGACTCCTTCCTTCCTTTCCCAGTCTGAATTGGTTGCAGATCATTTGTGTCCAAAAGGGAGCAGATGATACGAAGCAGTGCAGAGGACGCCTCCCCATGACAAGCTGCTTTGGCATGTTGACTCTTTCGAATTAAAATTATTTAAGAAACAGCCAGTGCAAGAGGGACACTGACCTCCTCTGTCCTCCTGAAAGCAGGAAATAACTCTCCCATGGGAAAGATCCCCTCCCCGTACCAGGGGCGAAGTCAACCTCACCCCCAGAGAGAGGGAGACGATGCAGCTGTGACAGCTGTGGAAACAAACTTGGTTACCTCCTCACTAGTTCGCTACCCCAAGCCAAACCCCTCTGTCTCGTCCTTTTGTTACAAATCCATTGTCTGTCTTAGAGGTGTACAAGCTATCTGCTTTGTTCACTTCTTTCAGTCTCGTATTTTTTTATGGGCTCCCGTGCGTATGAAATTAAAGTTGCTTTTCTCCTAGTCATCTGTCTTCTATCAACTTAATTATTAGACCAGCCAAAGAACCTGGAAGGACAGAAGGGAGCAGTTTTCCTCCCCTACAGTTAGCACGGCAGAGACAACGAAAGCTGTTTTCATGGGAAACACATCCTTTCTTCAAAACTTCTAGCTGCTCTGTTATTCCGCAGAACTTGGACCCACTTCTATGATTCTCCCCAAACGTTTGCCTCCGATTCAGGGGCCATTTCACCTGCTTGCCTGGCAGGATGTGCACCAGCCCTTAAAGCAGCAGCAGGCTGTTGAGGGTAGAGTATGCATTCCCCCACTAGGAGGGACCAGACAATCCAGCATCTTCGGCCCAAGAACACGTCACTTTGAGAAACAATTTGGTTATGGTTATCTCTTAAAACTTTATATTTTTAGCTCAGAATAATTCACTGTTAAAAAAAAAAAAAAAAGGAGGATGAGCACAGAATGATCTCTGTACTCAAGGTATTAAAAAAAAAAAAAAGATCCCGCTTGCTCAGGAAACACTTATACAGATTGTGAGTGTTCTGTGGCAATCCCAGAACATCATGGGCTCCCTCAGCAAGAAGCCACCTGCACAGTCATCCTTTCTGACCTCCACACCTGACGCTTCATGCAGGAATTTCTCTACCATGTTCCCAAAATATGTCTGCCCTGCCTTTCGGTGGTTGACACAAAATATGTCCTTGTTTCAGAAGGTAGTGCATTCACTTGTGAGACTTCCCAGATGCACGGATAACTTGCCTTTCTTCAGCTTACACTCACTGGTCTGGACTCTTCTGGGAACACAGAGAACCGGTCTGCGTGCTTCTCCTCTTGAACATCCCCGTGTAGCAGAAACGCTTTCCATGCTCAACGCCCCCCACCGTCTGCCTACATGCTCCCATGGTCTTATTTTGTCCAATTTGAACATTTCCTTTCATTATTCATTTTATCGGTGGCTCTCATATAAACACAACCAGTGAACAGTAAAATCCCCAGGGATTTATAAACATGTAAATGCACATACATCCTCCCAGACTTGATAAATCGGGTTCTTTCTCTGCTGCTTTACCTGTGTTAAAAAAAAAAAATCCCTTGTGATTCTGATGAGTACCTTAGTTAGAATGAGTTACTGATTTGTATAACATCCATTACAGACATTGATATGCTTGTCTCTCTGACCCTATTTATTTGGGTTGATGTGTCTGTTGATTATTGGTGCCCAGACAAGGCGATTTCTCTCTCTCCTTATCTATAATAGTGACTGTATCTAAAAGCTGTTGTGAAAAGTAAACACTTAGAACAGCACCTGGCATATGGGAAGCATTCAATTAACACATCCTCTTACTCTCTAGCACTGAATGATCATTGGGAATTCTCCCTGAAAAGAGAGTGCGTTGAATGCACCTTCACCCTGGTGTTTCCACTGATTGTCCAAGGGACCACATGTAAGAGCTCTGTTCCTTCTTTGGATGCCAAATTTTCCACTATTTGAGGAAAGAAATCAGCCCCCTATTTCCCAAGACATTGCTGTTGCTTCTAAACGGAAATCAATCCGTGTAAACAAGAAGGGTGGAAACAAACACTTATCGAGCTCCTGCTGTGTGTCAGACACCGTACTGTTTTTAAAATCTTTTTAATGTATTTATTTTCTCATTTCGTTCTCAAAACAACCAAAGAAAATAACTGCTACAACAACCCAGAAGAAAAATGAGCCAAAGAGAAGTGAATCTGAAGGATATTATTCCAGGTTCTGTCTGCCTCTAGCGCCCCCGATCTTTTCTTCCATAGCGACAGCAATCAACAGGCAAGAAGCATCCCCAAGGGCAGTGTCCCATTCATCACAGGCACACGTGCAAAGCACCAGCTTGTGCGAAGCCATTTAAAAACTCATTTCAACCGAGGAGAAGCCTAATGGGTTTGGAAGAGGTCAATTCAGGCGAACAGATGAGCCAAGCATTGCCTGTGATATTTTAAGATGATAATTAATCACCCTTAATATCGCAACCATCTAAATATTGCAGGCATTTGCTCTCAATCCTTACCTAATTCTGATGGCTTCTCATCAGGAGATTCATTTTGAAAATGACCATTTCCTTAATGTAGTGGAAATACATTTCAACTTTCTGTCTGCGTCAAACCTAGCCCCAATGAATTTGAGATTTAACTGAGTAAGTCGCTGAATGGGGCAACAGAGATGAAGGGGTTGAATAAAATGGTTCCTTCATACTCCCCTTCTTTCTGCTTCAATTCTTAGAATTAGTCATGAGATCTGTACACATGTAAAAAATTAAATGTGGAAATTTCCTCCAGGCCAAAAAACAAGGTGCTCAAAGCAAGGTATACAAGGAATTGGCCAGTGGCTTGAACAACTCCCCTTGTCCTGACAGATTCCACGGAGGTCGTACAGGCAGCTCTGAGAGGTAGGAACATGTGCTTACAGTTGAGTCTGTCCACAGAGCAGTGCCTTTCCCCAGATCCTCTCTTTTTCAAACCCTACCAGTCCTTCCATCTTCCGCTCAGATGCCACCTCCTTCAAGAAGCCGGCTCAGATCCTCAACCTGATGTGGCCTCATGGCCTTCTGGAAACACACACAGGACACTTTGCTCTGACCGTGGTTGTCTGGGTTGTGTTCTCTCCTTACTAGGTCTGCTCATGAGTATCACTGTTGTTCTTCTTGCTATATCGTCCTGGAGATAAAATGTGTGTGTTATTCCCCTTGGTCCCCTGAGTCCAGCAAGGTAAGGTTGCTCTCTCAGTGATAGTAGAATTGACCTCTCTCCATCTGCCTTTCAAAGCCAGCCTGCAGATTGTTACGTGTTCAGTCCTCCTACAACTCAACCCTAAAAGCCACCTCACAAAACCCAATAAACACAACAACAACAACTAAACATGTGTGATCAAAAGTTGTTACTAGATGTCCAGGATGACAGAACCAGGTGCCAATCCGGGCGCCAACAAACTTCTTCCATAAAGGGCCAGATAGTAAATATTTGGGGCTCTGTGAGCCTTAGGGTGTCTGTTGCAAGGACTCAGTTCTGCTGCCATAATATGACAGGGGCCATAGGCCACCTGTAAAAAATGGGTGTGGCTGGGTTCCCATAATACTTTATTCACAAAAGCAGGGAGTGGGCAGAATTTCATCTGCGGGCGGTAGTTTTAAAACACCTGCTTTTTATTTACTCCACTGATGTTAAGCATTTGGGGACCTTTTTAAATTTTTTTTTAAATTTTTTTTTAACATTTATTTACTGTTGAAAGACAGAGAGAGACAGAGCATGAGCAGGGGAGGGGCTGAGAGAGACGGGGAGACACAGAATGTGAAGCAGGCTCCAGGCCCCAAGCTGTCAGCACAGAGCCCGACGTGGGGCTCGAACTCACAAACTGTGAGATCATGACCTGAGCTGAAGTCGGACACTCAACCGACTGAGCCACCCAGGTGGGGGCCGTTTTTTAAAGTTTATTCATTTATTTTGGGAAAGAGAGAAAGCGCACGAGCAGGGGAGGGGCAGAGAGAGAGGGAGAGAGAATCTCAAGCAGGCTCCATACTGTCAGCACGGAGCCCCATGTAGGGCCGGAAATCATGAATCAGGAGATCATGACCCAAGTTGAAACCAAAAGTCGGACGCCTAGCCAACTGAGCCACCCAGGCACCCCTATAAAACTCTTAAATGTCCTTCTTCACATTCACATAATAAACGTGCAATGAAGCATCCATTTCAAGTTGCCCGTCTCTAAACTGGTGTTTCCCCAGTTCCTTCTGCCTGTGCAGCCATCACCTTCCTGTTTAAATGCAAAGAAGGCCACCTCTGAGAAGTCTTTCCTGATTCTCTTCAATCAAATTAAGCTTTTGTTTTTTTTTGTTGTTGTTCTTTCTCTGGTAGTGTCTCATTCTGACTTCTCCCAATTCTTAGCATGTTGTTATATGGATGTTTATTCCACTGCCCCCCACCCCGGTCTCAGCCTTCACACAGGATGTCCATGCCTGCATCTGGTAGACATGTAATCTTTCTTGAATTCAAATTTAATTTAATTATTCCTCCTGTAAGCTTAGCTGAAGATTCCCTGCTGTCTCTTTTGCAAAGCCGTGTGTGTGTGTGTGTGTGTGTGTGTGTGTGCACTGCTATCTGGAAGAAAGAGAGTATCAAACAGATACGGGTTGACTCTGGCCACTGGGCAGCCTTGGGAAAGTTTTTGAAGCTCATATTTCTTCATGATGTTCCACATAAACAAGCGTACCCAGTGCCGAGCATATTGTAGGCATGCAATAATGTGTGCTCTATGAACCAGTAAATGTTGCTTGTATTTTAAGACTGCCAGGCATATTACATGGAACCATTTATAGAAAGCACTAGGCCTCCAGGGCAGCACATAATATGTGCAAAAGAATCAGTTGTTGTTATAAATCATGTGAACGTCCTACCTGCAGTGAGTTTTGCTGTCCTCTAAATAGCAGATCGCTTCGTACTTTGCTGCTAATCACTTTCTATTTGGCATCACAGTGTTTGAACTCATAACTTGACGATCCCTCCATGACTTAAGGCACTTTCAGGGAGACTTTTCATGTCCGCATCCCCCAGCACAACCCCAGGCACAGATAGAGGACTCAGTAAATGTATTTTGTGGAAATCAAGCAGCCAGTGAGTCTCTGGTCATTGAAATCCATCAGTCAAGAGACTATTAGGACTCCTTACTTGAGAGACTGGAGAGGGAGCTTTCCAGGGTCTGAATGGAGCCTCAGAGTCCAAGTGGGTGATGTCATATGTGTGGTATGTCTGGGTGTGCATGCGTTGGGGATGGAAACTCTGGAACTGAACAGTTAGGTGAAATGGACAGGCACCTGTGAACCACGCAGATCACAGGGGATTTATTTATTTTTTAATTTCACCTGTAGCATCACACCTGGACTTTGGTGTGTGAAGAGTAGTGTTAGGTTGTTCAATTAGGTAATTCTTGAAATACTAAGTAGTGCACAGAAGACTTTGCAAATCAGATCTTTGGAATAGGACTTTCCGCATCTAGACCCAAGCCCAACACTGATCAGTGATTTATCAAATTAGTTGGACGATATTGGATTAACCAATACTGATTCAGCTGCATTACTCGCAAGCTGTTTGACTATATAAACACTGGTTAACCACTCTAACCTGAAGATTTCTGAAATGGGTCAAGTATTACCTATTTTATCCAGTTGTTGGAGCTGAAGACAAAGGAAGAAACAAACACCAAACTGTTTGTAAAACCTTGGCAGGGTCTAGCCGACACATGTATAATCTTGCAATTTCTTCCTAACACTGCCTCACTACCTGTTGGCACTCAGTTCAGCCTTCCAAAATTCTCAGGTTTGCAGATGGTCGTCACAAAAGGCTGATAATCCTGTAAGATAGTTTATAATCATATTGTGTATCAAAGACAAATGTCATTATCGGAAATTTTCGTGGTCCCAGTGCAGGGGGCCAGAGGTCAAAGATCGCATGGGCTGGTCTAACATAACTCTGGACGCCGATGCCTGGTAAGGAGGAAGAGGCCCAGAGAAGTTATAAGGAATGTTATTTCCGTGCTGGGCATGATGCCAGGCATGTAAGTGTTTGTGTGTGGATTTTTCTTTTAATGGAAAAGGAGAAGAATGGAGGAAATGGATAATTGAATCCCCCAGTACACAAGAGAAAATACAGGAGCACAAGAATGAGTCTGGCCACGCAGTTTTGTTGTAGAGGGAACATCAGTTTAGGGGTGAAGAGACTTTGATTAGAGACTTGAGGCTTGGCTAAGGCGAACCTCAGTGATTTTTAACTAGAGAAATACATCAGTAACACCTGCCACAGAGATCGATCGAGGTGAACCAAAACAAAGTTTGACAAGGTGCTTTGTAAAAAAGCACGGTTTGCAAATCAGTCCCATACCTCCCCAAATTGTAGGTTTTGTTCGCAAGTAACAAACGAAAGAGTCCATTTCTACGACAGTGTTGTCTCGATCCTTTACCTCTTTCTGCTAACACACCGAGCTTGTCAGGAAGGAGACTCTGGATGAGGCTGAGGAGGGACAGCTTGTCACCAAAGTTGGGAGTCTGTGTGGAGCCAGCCACTCCTGGGTGTGGATACTGGGTTTATCCAACTCTGTCCTCTCAGTGCTGGTCACGGTGCCAAGCACATAAGTTGTTTTGCTATTTTTTTTTAATTTTTTTTAACGTTTATTTTACTTTTGAGACAGAGACAGAGCATGAACGGGGGAGGGTCAGAGAGAGAGGGAGACACAGAATCGGAAGCAGGCTCCAGGCTCTGAGCCATCAGCCCAGAGCCCTACGCAGGGCTCGAACTCACGGACCGTGAGATCGTGACCTGGGCTGAAATCGGATGCTTAACCGACTGAGCCACCCAGGCGCCCCTGTTTTGCTATTTTTTAATGAATAAGGAAAGAATGGAGAAAATGAATAATTGAATGCTCCTGCACAAAAGAGAAAATACAGAAGTAGAGGCATGATTTTGGCCATGGGAAAAGCACTCTGTGTCTCTAACCAGACACCCTCAGCCCCTCTCCGCGTGCTTTGTTCCTGAGGCCCGAGGAAGGAAAGGGCTTCAGCCCATCGCAGCCAGTGGCTACAGGCAGTTAGTGTCTCAGCAAGAGCTGCTTCCACATCCCAAGTCCCCTTCTTGGCCCTCTCTTTTCAGAAATGGCATGAGCCATGCCCACTCAGTCAAAGTCCTCTCCTCACTGGTTCCATTTCCAGGTAGTAGCCTCAAGCACCAGCTCTGAGAGCTGCACTGAAATGGGCTGAATCTAATGAGGTCGACAGGGAAAGAGAAGAGAATAGGCAGGTCTTGGAATTAAATACAATGAGAAGTCAGTTCCTGGCAGGAGTGATGTGCACAAACGGTTAATAGGTAGGTGCCTTTCCCCGCAGACAGAGGGCAGCAGAGAGCCTTGCTAAAGACAAAACCTCCCTCAAATGGCCTTGGGAAGTCCCCAGGGAAAATGGATTCCAGGCTGGAACCTGAGATAGGGAAGAGAGGATGGTTGTCTGCCTCTTCCCCCTCCCCCCTTCACTTGTCAGCCCCTCTTCTTTCGCCTTGATTCCCCTGCCCTGTCCCTGCACTGTCCTGTACACTAACAACCCACACCCAGCCCCAGCCCACCGGCGTGGACCTGTAACTGGTTTCTCTCTCTTCTTTCGACATCTCTTCTCCCCAGGCCATTCTGTCTCTGAGCCCAAATGGTTCCTTCTCCCGAACTCCAGACATCTCTACGAGAGACCGGGGTGAAGACGAGGGTACCAAGTTCAGGAACCTAACAGTAGCAGAGCCAAAAATAGAAGCCAGTGGAGCTTTGGCGGAAGAGGGCTCCCATGAAGTCAAAAGCAGAGGGATGGAGAATAAGATAAAGCGATGAAATGCAGAACAGGGAAGCAGGAGTGGTTCGGAATGAAGACCACAGGTGTCAAGACTGCTCTTCCAAAAAGTTCCGTTCCGTGTCATGCATGCAGATTTTGTGATTTTGTAATTTTTCTGTTAATGCCCCTATCAGTGTCTGTTGCTTGGTAGATAATGAGCTTCATGAAGCTGGGCCATTATTAACGGTCGCTTCTGAACGTATACAAGGATTGGTACATAAGATGTTTGAAACAAACATATATATCATCAAACAATCACAAAGATAGTCATATAGCTTGAAAAATACCCCAACTCCATATTTTAGGGGCTCTGTATGGCACTTTGTACGAAAAATCCATTTGTCAAAAACACAGCAGTATTCTAGAGGAACATTCAGTTAGCCTTAGTTATTGCCAGCAACAGAACCCTCAGAAGCCAGGGTGGACCCAGAACTTCTTGCCAAAACTTGCCTCCAATGCCAATCCAAAAGGTTGGACTGTACCGAACAGAGAAGCACTTCCAGATCCATATCCCCTTTCCACGCCAAGGAGGGAATGGCTCTAGAGTATTTCGGTCAGTTCATATATCATGAATGCTATTAGTTATACCAAGACTCTATTTCTAGAATCTCTCATGCTATTTATAAAGTCTATGATTTCACCAATGACAAGTTAGGTCTACTTCTATTATGCTAATTGGCAGAACATCTGGTGTTGACCAGAGTTAAAGTGAGCTAGTTGGCCATTTGTGGAGTGTGTTTTTCTGATTAAGACGAGTAATAGCTTCTACAGTGTAAACTATCACGCACATAACATCCGAACGCCCATGCTGAAGGATTCTAAAGAAGTTCACTGAAACCCTGACACCTCTTTTCCCATCCTCCCTTGGGGCACATGGAACTTTCTCTGGGTGCTTTTTCTTCTGTGCAGCTGACGAAAGAAATCTCCTTTTGGTGGTCACAGTTCTAATCCTTAAAGATTTTTTTTAATGCAGAGGTTCTATCTAGACTTACTGCCTAAGACGAGAAATAACAACATAGACGTTTAGAAGTATAGTGCTCAATTTTCTTTTCTAGGGGAGTGATGGAGGAAAAAAGATGCTAAAGGTTCTGGACCCAATTCCAGTGTGTGTGTGTGGGGGGGATGGGGGGGTTCCTACAATCCTGGTCCATGCTGACGCTCTCTGCCTGGAGATGGCATCAGATCCCAGGGTTAAGGACTTGGTCCTACAAGACTGTTCCACCCTCTTCAGATGCCGATCGAAAGTGTAGGTCATCACGTGTGCTTCTGACCAACCGGCTTTAGATCCGGGATTCCAATGAGCCTTTCTTGAGTTTGGTTTGCTGGAGGGGCTTACAGAGAAACGTTTTACTTCCTAGATATTTATTATAAAAGGATATAATTCAGGAACAGCCAGGCGGAAGAGACATACAGGGCAGGGCATGGGGAATGGCCTCTGTCCTGGCAGACATGTATGAAAGCGGTTGGCGCTTTGGAGTCCAAGATAATGGCTTGGTTTGATGAAAAAAAAGATGGAACTTACAGGTGACGCTTGTTGGTGGGCACAGCGATGTGGACAAGGAGGGCCAAGGAAAAGCGAACTGCACTAGGGATGACCAAGCTTTCTGGGGGAGGTGTGTGTAAACTCCCCTCCATTTGTGTTAAGTTGAGTTCTTATGGAAATGTCAACTCTAATGTAACACCTCCAAGCGAGTCAGTTGCATCAAGACAGTGCAGTGCCTTGGAAACAAGAGGAGCCTGTGTCACTGCCGGAAGTCCTCGCAGGTCCGACGATTGCCTTTCCAACGAGGACAGAGAGCCGCAATACTGATCATACCCAGCTCTGCTAGCAATGTTGGAGCACTTCCTGTATGCTCCATAATGGCAAAACCCTCACACGTGTGATTTCATGTAATCCTTACCACGGAATTAAAAGGAAGGCTTTGTGAACATTTCCAGCATAGAGACAGGAAAGCAGACTCAAGAAGGATTAGTAACTTGTTGGAATTTCTGCAGCTTCTTTTTATTAAAAAATTTTTCTAACGTTTGTTTATTTTTGAGAGAGACTGAGCGTGAGCAGGGGAGGGGCAGGGAGACGCAGAACTCGAAGTGAGCTCCAGGATCTGCGCTGTCAGCACAGAGCCGGACATGGGGCTCGAACTCACGCACCATGAGATCATGGCCCAAGCCAGAAGTTGGATGCTTAATCGACTGAGCCACCCAAGTGCCCCTAGAATTTCTGCAGCTTGACAGGGCTGTACTGGTGCTGGGGCCTGGTCTGCCTGAGAGCACGGTGTGCCCCGAGCCCTGAGCATGGCCAGTCTGGGTCTCTAGTGCAGGACTTTACCTCTTAGCTCCTCCCCAGCCCCCACCCCCAGTCCCTGAGGTGTTGCTTAGAGAGGCGGCCTGCCCTAGGGCAGACAGTGAGGCTGGCAAGGCAGAGACTCTTCGCCTTTGCTGTGTGACCCTGGGAAATGTACGCGAGCTCTCTGAATTTCCATGTTTCATCTCTTACTCAGGATAACACAGCCCCTCACCCCCCACCGACTGTTGGGAGCGTTTCGTGGGCTGGCTCCTTCTAAATGCTCGGCTCGCTGCATCCTATCTCAGCAGATGAGGGGCCCCAGCCTCCGCCCCTCAGCCTGGGCACCTCTCCCCAGGCTCAGCCCCTTAAAATGTGCTCCGCAAGCAGCTCATTTGGAGGCCGCCACCTCAAATCAGATAATACGCTGCGTAACACGGTCTCCACCGCCACCTGTGCCTCCCGGAAATCACATTCCGTTCAATTAAGTTAAATGGACTCAAGTAGAGTCACATGCCTCCGCCATTTGCCTGATTTGGACAGAAAGAAAGGAGGGTGGGAGCCGCTTGTGCGTCCTGGCCTGCCGGGGTCCTGACGTGAGGCCGCAAACAGGATGCTATTTCAGAGAGGAGACGCACCGCCCTCCGGCCGCCTGCATTTCCAGGGCCCCGAGCCCCTTCAAAGGTACCAGCCCTGACGATGAACTCTGGGAAAACCAAGGTAATGAAAGCAGCCACCCAAGTGACACTGTGGGGCCACAGCGGTCTGCAGGGAGGTCACTGAGAAAGGGATCTCTCGGCAGGCGGGTCCCCCTGGGACATCCTCCCGACGCGTCCAGGATGGTCTGTGTTTTTAATGTCTTGTCTCACTTTTTATTCTCAGCAAACACGGATTATGTTCTTTTCTGGTGCGTGGGACTCAGCTGCTCCGTGGAGGCATAATCTGCTCCCCGGGGCCCCCTCCAGCATTTACACTGGATGCTTCTCTGAATATCAGTATTCCGTCTCGTAAAATGGGCACAGAGTTGTAAGTCTTCCCCTTGGAGTAGGTGGGGGAAGGTCGAATTACCCAGTGTATGTTGAACTACTTTGCGAATTGGGAAGCACACACGTGTTCTTTTTTTCTTCTAAAATATGAGGTTTGCGTCAATAAAGAGTGTACTGGGGTCCCATGGCTGCTGTGACAAATTGTCACAAACGTAGTGGCTTAAAACAACACAGACTTACTGTCTTACAATTCTGGAGGTCAAGAGTTCAAAATCGGTCACATCGGACTATCACCAAATGTCGCATCGAGCCATAATCACCTGCTTTTCTCTCTGGAGGGGCTGAGGAATAATCTGTTCTCTTGCAGTTGCCAGCTTTTAGGGGCCACCTGCACCCCTTGGCTTCTAGCCCTATTCTTCCGTCTTCAAAACCAGCAACAGACAGCCAAGTCCCTCTCATACTGCTCTCGCTCTCTCTGCCTCTCTGCTGTCTGCGTCCCTCTTCCACTTATAAGGGTGCTTGGCATTACATTTGGCCCACCCAGAAAAATCTCAAAGTCAGCTGATTGATTGGTAGCCATAACCCATCTGCCATCTTTGCTGTGTAAACGAAGGAGGACGTGGCCGTCTTTAGAGGGGTTATTATTCTACCCACCACCAAGGGGTTGCTGAGCTGGGGTGGATACAAGCGGTCATAAACAGGCAGAACAGCTCCTATTATTAAGAAGCCTACACTCAATTGTGGTTTGAATCCTGGTTCACTATTTCCTCACTGTGTGACCTTGGGCAGGGAACTTAACCTCTCTGGGCCTCAGTTGCCTCGTCTGTTCAGTGGGGGTAATGACAATAGTGCCTATTTCTTAGGGTTGCGTCTGAGTTTAAATAAGTTAACACATGGTAAGTGCTGAGCCCTGAGGACGGTAGGCCCATAACAGATAGCCAGTAGCCATCATTAGTGTGATAGAGTATCTGTTGACTGAACAGATGTAGAAGGAAACAATAGGAATCTTCCCTGAGACAGGCTGTAGAGGTCACGTCAACAAATTTCAAACCACATTCTAGCTGGGGAACATGACACAGAGTCTGTAGACAGGATTAGAAAAGGATTCTTGGAGAGGAGGAAGTTTATGTGGTGCTTATACACTGTTTGTACACCCCGTGTCCACACCGCTAAGGAAGTGACGAGCGATATGTCAAGGAATCTGCATCATCATCCATCTGACCAATAAGAACCCTGAAATACAGAGAAGTTAAGAATGTCTGAAGTCGTATGGCTGATAGCAAATTCAAGCCTGCCTTGTCAGAATCAAAAGCCTGGGTCACCCGAGAATTCCCCTTGAGAAATTAAATATGGTCACTGTGATAGTTAATTTTAGAGGTTGACGTGGCTAGGCTATGGTGCCTAGATGTGTGGTCAAACGCAAGTCTAGACGTTGCGGTGAAGGTACTTTTTAGATGCGATTAACCTTTAAATCAGTAGACTTGAGTCTACCCTCTAAAGCAGGTTCCCTTCTCTAATGACCTTCCTCCAATCCCCTACAGCCTCTGGAGAAGAGGCTCAAGTTGCCTGAAGGGAAATAGGATTCGGAATTCTCAAGTTTGCAACATAGACACCCTGCCTGAGTTTCCAGCCTGCTGCCCTGTGACATCTGGACTCGAGACCCCAATGTCACCCCTTCCCTGGGTCTCCAGCCTGCCCTGTGGATTGCAGACTCGTCAGTCCCATATTGTTGTCTTGGTCAGTCCCACACACCCCTTCTTCCCTCTCTCTGGAGAACCCTGGGCAGAACGGTCACCATCTTCTACATTTAAATGTACCGAGCCAGGGCCGGTGTGGTTCAAAGCAGCGTCAACGAGTGAAGGAGAGCCTGGGGGATTAGCATGGTTTGGTGTGAAGTGAATTGAGCTGTAGTGGGAATACTGGCTGCTAACTCCACCTTGCAGTTAACATCCTGCGCCCCTGGGCTCACCACTCAACCTCTGCAGGCCCCGCCCCAGCAACCCAGGTACCCTCCCTAGCTTTAGAAAGCAATTGACCTGATTCTCCAGAGGGAAGTCAGTTTCCTCTGGCAAGAAACTGTGTACGAGCTCAGACTGCTTTGGGGTGTGTAGTTATCCTTGATGTAACCTTTAGAAAGTTCCCAAACCCAGAGAACAAAAGTGTCCGTGGATACTGAATTTGGGGGCAGAAAGGATATCGGTGAGTCCTCATCCGCATCCTCTTAGTTACGCATACGAACGACCGGGACCCACAGGGCAAGTGACCAGACCACGGTCACCAGGAGTGTGGCTCGAGTCAGAGCAGGTTCCGCTCCCCATTTCCAGTGCGGGCCCTTAGGAGTTCAGCTGTGATAAACGATGCCAAGTCTCCCACCTGACAAGAGCAGCGGCATTTTATGTCAGGGCCGTTCCCATCCTCCAGACGGGAAATTTTCCAGAAAGGGCGATCGGGGGCCTTTTTAACAGAAGCAGGACATTCACAGGAAATGCCAAGTGCTGACTAGTCTCCGCACAGAACCCTGAGCAGAAGCTTCCAAATGTCAGTAGCTCAGGGAAAGACAATATCCAGCCATATAAATTCAAGACCCACCTCCCCAAATAGTAATTATTCAAAAGTATCTCTTAGTGAAAACAGGAGGAAAGGTTGGTTTCCTTTCTTTGTTCGAATTCCTCTTTGCCACAGATGCTTGCCGTGTCTGTCCAGAGCTGGCTCCTTCAGAGGCATCCAGCCACTGGCCATGTGAAGCCACTGTTGGTCTGCGGGCTCCAGTAGAGATTTCTAGGGGCCGATGCTGGTTCCTCGTTTCAGGAACTGGTCTAGGATACACCTAGTTTTTGGGGTTGATGAGAAGATACAGTCTCCCTCGGTCAGGCTGCTGAGAATCTGAGACGCCGATGGATGCTCCGTGGCTGGAGAGCGTCATGTGTGGCCTTAGGCTGAGTCTGAGCCCCACTTCTTTCGTTAGCTGCATATTCTGAGTAGAAGTTTCTCCTTACTTCCCGAGCCATCTGCGATCGGGGGTCACCTCTGCTGGCAAGAGTTTTGTACATACATGTAGACTGCCTGGGGCATGTTCAGCACCCATCAAGTGTTTCTCAGGCGTGAAACTAGCATTTCTCTGCGTTCTCTGTTTTGAAGTCCTCGTGAGAGAGAGAACAAGGTCCTGAGACATGTCCTGCTGGCTGGCCAGGTTGGGTTGTCCGAACCTTATTGCCTTGCCTCACTGGGGGAGCGTTTTGAGCATTAAGATCCACAAAATGGTAGGATCAAGGTAGTCAAATGACTAAGATCCACTGACAGTATATTTCATATTACTTTGGAACACTGACATGTATCAGGCATGCCAGGGTGTATGTGATGCGCATTTAGTTATTGGTTAGTTTAATATTCAGTGTATGTAGTGACCATCTGCTATGGTTTTCTTTTCTTTCTTTCCTTCCTTCCTTCCTCTCTTCCTTCCATGCTTCCTTTCTTTCTTCCCTCCTGCCTTCCCTCCTCCCTGCCTTCCCTCCCTCCTTCCTTCCTTCCTTTCTTCCTTCTTTTTCTTTTCTTTTTTTTTTTTTTTTTTTTTTTTTGGTACTGTGGTAAACAGTTTTGTAACACAGACTGAGACTCCTGCTGTCCCCAGGAATGCTCAGGCAGATGTAAGCAACTTGCCTGTTAGAGCACCTTAGTTTGGGACTAAACCCACGGCTACGAAATGATCCTTCACACACACAACCTTGAACCTTAGTTGTTGTAAGATGAAATGAGAAGGCTGATTTCTATTTTTTAAAAATGCTTTGAAGGAAACGTTTTTAAATGTCTGTTTTTTCAAGGAAAGTATTATCTGATTTGGGAACTTTGCTATAACTCCTCCAAAAATAGGCTGGGGTAAAATATTGGAAGTATTTTTTCCATTGCAAAATCAAATGATTTAAAAAAATAAATAATTAAAATGAATTTATACTAATGCGATCATTAAATCTCCAAGATGTGTCTCATTTGTTAGAACTCAGATAACCGTATATGATGCTGCTTAACAAAGTGTTGGCGTTTCATTCATTAGCTGCATGACTTTGGAAAACATAGTCTTTCCTTTTTTTTTAATGTTTATTTATTTATTTGAGAGAGAGAGAGTGTGAGCAGGGGAGGGACAGAGACAGAGGGAGAGAGAGAATCCCAAGCAGGCTGTGTACCATCAGCACAGAGCCCCACGCAGGACTGTGAGATCATGACCTGAGCCGAAATTAAGAGTTGGACGCTCAACCCACCCAGCCATCCAGGCACCCCAGAAACTTAATCTTTCTGAGGCAGTTTCTTTAGCTGCCAGATGAGAATTGTTCACACCTCCCGGGAGACTCTGTGAAAGCTTAAATAAGGCTTCGCCTGTGAACGTGCCTGGTGCTGTGCTCGGAGCGCCGTATGCCAGCCTGATAATCACCTGCACCTTCCTGCTGTGCATCTCTGGGGTGCAGCAAAACAACTTTCTTCTAGATCCCAAAACCCCTTTCACATCTGAAAGTGATTTTCGGTTGGAGCAAGGCTGGGGACAATCAGAGGGTAGGTCTGGGGCATAATGCAAATAGCCAAAGAATGAATTCTTTTTTTAAAAGTTTATTTATTTTGAGAGGGGGGAGGAGGAACAGAGAGGGAGGGAGACACAGAATCCGAAGCAGGCTCCAGGCTCTGAGCTGTCAGCACAGAGCCTGACGCGGGGCTTGAACCCATGAACCAGGAGATCATGACCTAAGCCAAAGCCAGATGCTTAACCAACCGAGCCACCTAGGTGCCCCATAGGGTGGCTTTTTAGGATTAGCTGAGAGTAAAGCATTTAGCACTGTGTCTGGGCCAGGGTAAACTGTTCACCAAACCTTGACATTTGTGATGTTGATATTCACAGGGTGGAACACGGAATTTGAAAAAGTAGTGGTTGTTCACTAAATACGAGTTCAGAGGATATATAAAGAACAGTGAATAGCCATTTCCAGGAGCAGGAAGCATTAAACACAAGGCTCACTCTGCTTTCAGTCTTTCTGTGACGACAGTGCCGCTCTGATATTCCTAAGTTGTATGGAGGTGATGTTATGATAGCATATGGTCCTTGGATAAATGACCCAACCTTTGGAGAGAAAACCTGCCGATCTCTTCTCCCTGCTATGGGTCAGATGGTTTTTTTCCTCCCACGCATATTTCAGTACTTGAAAAGATTTGTGTCCCTCTGCCCAACAAGGACCATGCCTGTCTTGATCAACTCGTAGCGGCCAGACTTGCCATAGTCTAGAAAGACAAACTTTTGGTCCTGGAGGCCTGCCCTGACCCACTAGTCAGAGTGACTTCTGTTTTCATTCATTCACTTACTAAATAGCTACTGTCACCCCACCCTATGCCAGGCTCTGTGTCAGGGATAGAGGAGAGACTGTGAGCAAGCCAGCCAGAGTCCTTGCTTTCATGGAATTTTTGGCGCATTGGAAGGGTTAGCTTTTAATAATCTCATGAAGGAATGTAAAATCTCACCTGTACAAAGTGCTGCTAAAGAGGTAACATCAGGGTGTGGATATGTGACAGGGATAAATGGCCATGTCCAGGATGTTGGGGGTGGGGGTGCCTAATGAAAGGTGATGGTTGAGCTGAGGTTTGAAACAAAAGGACTGACAGGTAAAGATGTGAGTGTGTGGGTGTGCACGCACGCATGTATGTGTGTGTAGAGTAGGTGTATGAAGACATGTGCTGAGAATAGCAAATGTGTTTTAAGAGCTTTCTGCAAAGGGAGGAAATCCTGTCTAAAAGGAAGCATGGAGTGTCGGGGGTAGTAAAGTAAGGAGAGGGAGACAAAATCATGGAGACCAGGTGCCCAAGTCCTTTCGACCATCATTGTGATGAGTGTGCATATCCACACACCCCTAGAACAATGCTGTCCAGTGGAACTTTCTCGATGGTGTAAGTTCTACATTTGCATTGTCCAGTTTGCTAGCTGCTGACCCCATGTGGCTAAGGTGACCTAAGGATTGCATTTCAAATTTCATTTAATTGTATTTAATTCAACTCTACGTAGACACACGTGGCTAGTGACCTCCTGTTGTATTTCTCAGGTCCACAGCGTGCCCCACAGACGTCCTAGATCCTAAGACTCTCATCACTGATCACTCCCCAGTCTAACGTTTTATTATGCAAAGTGTCCAAAATGGGGCCACTCATATGGAAGACACTGATTTGATATTTATTAGGAAGAAGAAGATGAGGAAAGAGAATAAAAAAGCAATTTGTAAGGTTAATAATAACCTTCATCCAGAGTTTTCTGAAGGGTTTACACTGTGGATAATACTGGTGCTAGCTCACTGAGGTTGCAGTTCCAAATGCTACCGCTGCTGTTACCGTTACTAGTGTAGGTTAAGTGCTTGCTGAGGGTTTTACCCACCAGTCTTTGCTTTAAGAGTCTATCATGTATTAACCCATTACCTCTGCAATGGCCACGATCAGGTAGATGGTTTTTATCTTGGTTTCTCAAGTGTCTAAAGTGGAGGTGTAGCCCTCCATGGTCTATCGCTGCCAGCTGTCCATCCTGTGTCAGCTGGAACAAAGTTCAGGACAAAAATATTCCTGATTTCTGGGGTCACTGATTCTATGTTTGAGTGTCACCGACAGCTGCCTGATTTGTGGCAAAATATGCCTTCTTCTGATTCCATCCATTGTCCAGGTTCTTGCCCTCAGAGCAAACGGGACAAGGTAAACCTGAATGGAAAAGGCGCCCCGTGGCTTGCGCAGGCAAAAGACCACACTTTCGGGACAGAGGCTGGATTTCCATAGATTTGTTGACATAAGGCGCACCTGGGTGGCTCAGTTGGTTAAGCATCCGACTCACGATTCCGGCTCAGGTCATGATGTCACGGTTTGTGAGATCAAGTCCCATGTTGCGCTGACAACATAGAGCCCGCCTGGGATCCTCTCTCTCCCTCTCTCTCTGCCCCTCCCCTGCTCACACTCTCTCTTTCAAAATAATTTTTGAAAATAATAAGAAAAAAAAACTTGAAAAAAAAGGAATTGTTGACTCAAGCTTCATTGTGGCCATGGTGAGAGGCCTTCTGGAGGTTTCCAAGGGGTCCCCTGCCTCTAAATACTGCACTAAACCCATAGGAGGCAGCGAGCACATAGGCGTCCCCAAACCAGGAAGAGAACAGCAAGCACCTCATCGAGGTCCCCAGTTGTTCCGATCCTTCACACGCTGCCTTCTCCGAGCTTGCCCTTTCCATCCCCACTCTGGGCAGGCGCCACCACCGCCCTGGCAGGGTTCCTCTGACTATTTCTTCATCTGCACTTCTTCCTCTGACTACTTAGTTCAGCCCTGTACCTCTAGCACCTGGAATAGCAGCACTCAGAGCAAGTTCTTCAGATTTGTTGAAATGAGTAAAGAGCGACAGTACCATTTTGTCATAAACAAGTATACGTCTGTCTCCCACCCAAGAGTGAGAACACCGTCATTCAGGACGGTGGTGAATGGCCGGCAGGTGATAGGTGTGGATGGGGTGGTGGGGGGTGGAATGTGGCCCTGCATTTACTGAGAGCGGGCTGAGCATGATGTTAGAAAGTTTTCATTGATCTTCCCACAAACCTACGGGGAGATATTTTAAACACAAGACCACTGCGACGTAGAGAATTTATATAGTTTGTCCAACTTAGTCACTGCTCTGTGGTATAGACATAGTAATAGGAAAATCTAGTTCTTAAAAACTCTGTCTTGCCTCAGCTCCACCTGTATCCCAAAACCCACCCAAGTGTTATCCCTGTTTCTTTCTTTTTTTTAATTTTATTTTTAATTTTTAAAAATTTACATCCAAATTAGTTAGCATATAGTACAACTATGATTTCAGGAGTAGATTCCTTAGTGCCCCTCACCCATTTAGCCCATCCCCCCTCCCAACCCCTCCAGTAACCCTCAGCTTGTTCTCCATATTTATGAGTCTCCTATTTTGTCCCCCTCCCTGTGTTTATATTATTTTTGTTTCTCTTCCCTTATGTTCATCTGTTTTGTCTCTTAAAGTCCTCATATGAGTGAAGTCATATGATTTTTGTCTTTCTCTGACTAATTTCACTGAGCATAATACCCTCCAGTTCCATCCATGTAGTTGCAAATGGCAAGATTTCATTCTTTTTGATTGCCGAGTAATACTCCATTGTGTGTGTGTGTGTATATATATATACACACACACACCACCACACACACACACCACACACACATACCACATCTTCTTTATCCATTCATCCATCGATGGACATCTGGGCTCTTTCCCTACTTTGGCTATCGTGGATAGTGCTGCTATAAACATGGGGGTGCATGTGTCCCTTCGAAATAGCACACCTGTATCCCTTGGTTAAATACCTAATAGTGCAATTGCTGGGTCGTAGGGTAGCTCTATTTTTAGTTTTTTGAGGAACCTCCATACTGTTTTCCAGAGTGGCTGCACCAGCTTGCGTTGCCACCTGTTTCTTTCTAATGTAAACTTGTTTCTAGTTACTTTTCAGTGTTTTCAGGTTGGGGAAATATGTGATTTTCCTTGCTCCTGTAGCTGAACATTTCAATTACTTATCTGTTTCATCACTTAAACAAAGGGATTTATTTGCTCCTGAAAATCTACAAGGTAAGAGTAATGACAACTGGTTCATAGGAGGATTGAGACCTTAGCGTGTCCAGTTAGAACAGTACCTAGCACACAGTGAGGCTCAGAAGGAAGGAGGGAGGGAGGGAAGGAAGAAGAATGCATTGTAGTTGAGAGAGGACAGATTTTGGTACAGGAAGATCTGGTTTCACACACTGTGTGAGCTTGGAAGTGACTTCGCTTTCTGGGCTCCCTTTTCTGCATCTGGAGAGGGCAACGCTCATTTGCAAGAGTTGTTTTGGAAATAATCTAAAATCACGGACGGCAACAGCTCTACCAAGAGAAGGCACATTTCAAGGGTTCGTGTGTTCCTCTTCAATCTGTATATTGTCATATGAAGAGGTTCTCCTTGGGCTAAGCATTAGGTAATATCCACAAGGGGGTGTAGAATCTCTGATTCCTAAAATAACGCCCAGCACACAAAACAGGTTCGCAAAACATGAGCATTTATTGGATTAATGGCGATTCACATGACTGAAATTGTATTTTCTATAAAGTTGCACGTCTTTCATTTTAATGTAAGAGCGTTTTTATACAGCATTGAACATTCTTTGACACACTATGTAAATAGGTGCATCACGCTGAACCTTTGGACCTGCTCTGATTTATGCAATTGATTCGTAATGTAGAAGAATTTAAATATCTTCAATATTTTTGCAATTACTAGTAATACTGTCTTAAATATCATCATAAATAAGTACAGAGGGATAATTGTTCAGAACCTTAGGAGACCACAAAAATCATATTTGACCATTTCTTTCAGAATGACTCCTTAATATTGATGCATCTCAGTTTGTTTTGAGGCTGTTGATGTATATTGTAAAAGTGCCTCTAGAAGGATTCAATATTTTTCACTTCTACCCCCCAGCGTATGAGAGTAGTCATTTCAACCTCTGCTCATTACCAATATATATTTTCATTTTCGCTAGTTTGCCATGACACATGGTACCAAACTGTTATGTTAATAAGCATTTCAGTAAGGTGAAGCTATTTATTTTCATTAAAATTATTCAGTGGTGTCGAGATGCTTTGTGAAGAAGCAAGTCTGTGTTGGCGCCCAGAGCTTATGTCTGCCTCCAGAAGAAAGACTAACACAACTGGAAAATAAAACAATCAATCCTCTGGCTTGCGGTCATGGAGACAAAGTGGCAGAGGAATGGCCATGAGGAACAGAAAACATTGCTTATTGCACATAACACAGATAAACCCAATTAATCATCCCTGTTTTAAAAAAATACAGATTTTCTTAGATATCTTTGACGTATAGTCAATATTAAGTAAATATTTGTTGAGTTAATTGAATAAATACACCTAGGTACTTTGACAAATAAGATTCGTCTTATTCATCTTCAGGTGAAATTGAGGCATATATCTGACAGTGGATGCATTGATGAGAATTATTTGGGATTCTAAGTCTTAGATGGTACCGTTCAACAAACAGAGCACCTTGCTAAGAGGGGTGTGGCTAAGAATGCCTGAAAAAAAAAAAAAACTGCATGGAAGGTGGGCCTCAAAGCACGGGGGTGTTTTACTAGGTAGCAAAGAGTTTTTAACAACTGGACTCATAAATGTCTGCTCGGTTTTTGCATACCCAGCAGAAGTCATGCGTCGCTCATGCATTGCCCGGCCAACTAACCACACTGAGAAGTGTGGCTTTAAATAATACGGCTACACATCGGGATTTATGAAGCCCCTGTTTGGTAGCATTGCACAGAATGCTTAAGCACACAATTTCCCAGATCCATTTTTGCATTTTGAATTCTGTTGTATTCCTACTGCTATTTTGTCAATAAAGTTTCTCCAGTGAAGGCGCTTTTATTTTCCCCAGGTCACTACTCTGTAACATTAAATAAAATCCGTGCCAGAATTAATCTTCACGGAGCTTAATCTTGGCCGTTTGTGCTTTTAATTATTACACTTGCCATTTTACTTTGCTGAGCCTACATGGTGGAAGAAGTGGGAAAAAATTGATGAACAGTAAAATGAAGCATAAATACATAGTCATAGGCATGTATTTTGCACAAGCTCACACACACAAGTGCACAAAAGACTCACATTATAAGTAATCCATACGTCCAAATTATTGAGGGTGCAAACCTAAGTGTGATTGAGAAAAATATGACAATCCTAACCCTTTCCAGACTCCTTCTCTCAGCACCTGGATCGGTTCTACATAGTTATGTTTAATCTGTCTCATGCCATTTATGTGTCCTAAATATCCCTATTAGAAATACACCCTTTTCCCTCCCTGGCACCACATCCTTTTTCTAGGAGCCCCCTTAGATAACTCACCCCTCCAAGTTCTGGAATGAGATGTCAGCATTCTCCAGGACTCTTCCCCATGTCACTGGATGGATATCAGTGACCTGAACCAGGGGGATGTAATTCAGTGACTGGGCTGGAAAATTTTGATGTTTCCTCAGAAATTTGGAATTGGGATATTAAAACAGGTTGAATGAATCACAGGCTCCAGACTAGATAAAAAGACACATGCAATTCAGGGCTGCCGTCTAAATTGGGGTTGTCAAGATGGAATGCGTGCAAAAGAAAAAGGAAACTTGTATGCAAAGTTATATATATATATATATATATATATATAGTATATATGAGAGATGCAAAATTAAGAGAACACAAGTATATTGGTTTTCTATTGCTTCTGGAACAAATTACCACACATTAAGTGGCTTCACAGAGCACAGCATCATTATCTCACGGTTCACTCAGAAGTCGGACACGGGTCTCACTAGGCTAAAATCAAGGTGTTGGAAGGGCTGTGTTCCTTTCTGGGAGCTCTGGGGAACATTCATGTTCAAGCTCATCCAAGGGATTGGCAGAATTCAGGTCCATGGGAATGTAGGACTGAAGTCCCTCTTTACTTGCTGCCTACTAGCTGGATGGAGAGGTCCCAGCTTCTAAAGGTCATCCACCTTCTCTAGCTGGTGGCCTTTTTCCTCCATCCTCAGAGGCAGCAATGGTGATTCAAGCCCTTGTTGCTGCAAATCTCCCTTCCCTGCTGCCTCACCTCTCCTCTGCTTTCTCGTACCACTGTACCTCTCTTACTCACCACCCCCAAATTCTCTGCCTTTGAGGTTTCCTGTAAGGGGATTGAGCCCACCTGATGACCCAGGGAAATCTCCTGGGCCCTGCCCTCAATTACATCTGCAGAATTCCTTCCCAGCAGGACCCAAATTGGTGTGTGATTGAGTAACAGGGGAGTAGGATGCTGGGGGGACATGTGTAGAATACTGCTGCCACAGTGAAAGACAGAGAGAGAGAAGAGAGAGAGAAAGAGAGGCAGAGACAGGGAGCCAGATGCTTGAAGGAACAGATTGCCTCCTGGTAAATTTAACCCCCTGGTTCAAATCCTTTCTGAGATTTTGAAGCATCTCCTTCCCTGGGTTTCTGTGAGATGTCCCTAAATCCTTAAAATAGCACCCTGTTTGCTTACCCTGGCTTAAAGCATTCTGTTAACCCCCCCCCCCCCCAAAAAAAAAAAGCGCTCCATCCAAGACTTTTTGTCACAATTAAAATTTGCCATCATTAAATAACAATATAGTATTTAAGAAAGTGTGCCCTGGGTTCATTCTGCATGGATTCAGACCAGGCATGCCTATATTCTAGAAGGTTAATTGCTCAGAGTCTCAGTTTTCTTAGCTGCGCAAATGAGATTAGGTAGACATTAAGTCATAGGCTTCTGGTAAGGATGAAGCAGAGAATGTGGACAAACATCTCTTCTAGCAATAGATAGTAAAAGCACATGTGACAAAATGAGGCAATCAGACTTCTAAGTTCATTTTTAAAGTTCCTTCCCCCTTGGTTAGTAAGAGATAGAGTAGGCAAGATTAGTTTCCCCAAATTCTCCAAATATGCACCCAAAACACTCATGTCATCTTCCTCTTTTTCTTTGTCCCGTCAAAGCCACTCAAAGTCCACAGCCAGATTTCATCCTTCTCTCCCAGTGGGATTAACCAGGCCTGGGTCTACTAAGAAAAATAGGGCTTGTCTTATTATGTTTTGTGCCAGTCTCAGTCTATTGGTAACCAATATTGTGGCTAGAACATTCCTTTTGGTTTGTATTGGGATTGTAAAACACCTTCAGCAATAACCACCAGGAAATAAAAAAAACAAAAACAAAAAACAAAAAACAACTTTGTTACTTACAAGTCCTAGAAATTTCATAGCATACCTGGAGCCACACAGTGAGGTTATAGAGAGAAAGAGAAAGAGAGGGCCTAAAGTTCTGCACAAGTAGACGGTGGGGGGCTAGGGTTTTACAGGCTTAGTCTCTATTGGTGAATTTAAAATATGAGTATAGGAATTTAAAGTGTGAGAAGAGAAAAATACAAGCAGTACAAAGGCTCAATTATCTAAATCAACTAAGATCTCTAAAACAAAGGATCCTGGGTGGGGAAGGGAGGGTTGGTTCTTTATCTAGTCTCGTGGCTAGCAATATTTTTATTGGAGATGGCCATTTATACAGTGGATAAGGTCTTTGAGCGGGTGCCATCTTGGAAATGGGTGTCTTGGCAATCAAAGCTTAAGACAGGTACTTGCTTATGAAAGCAAAAGCCAACCAAACATTAGGGCTTGTATTGCATTTTATAATGTTATTAACATGACGAGTGATACATTTATTTTAAAGGAAATGGAAAATTATGAGTTTTGAGCACTAGGGTCACAAGATTTTTGTTGTTGTTGTTCTAAAACACTCACCTGTTTAGTGTAAAGAATGACTTGGAGACTCCATATTGGACAGGAGCCTGGAGACCAGCTGGATAGGCGGGGAGCATGGAACAAATGGCTAGAGGTCTATATGCTGGTGGGGGGGAAGTCAAAAGAAGTTCCTTTCTAATGGAGGCTATTTGGCCTGGGAAAGCTGTGGAAGATTATCAGGTGAAAATAAACATTCTAGGAAGCTGGTGGCCAGGGTGTAACCAGATTGCCAAGTTTGATAGTGGTCCTTGTGGGATCAGGTGGGATGACTAGGCAATCATAGAAGGGTTTCCACAGATAGCATGGGATTTGCTATGACAGAATCATATGCATCAGTCTCCTAGGGTTGTAAGGAGGAAATTGATGATGGTATTCAGAAAACTAAATGCAGTAATTTTAATAATAGTCATTCATAGTTAACATTGATTGAGGGCCTGCTTAGTGTTGGTCCTGGGTAAATTAAAAACATTTTTTTTCATGTTTATTTAGTTTTGAGAGACAGAGAGAGACCATGAGTGGGGGAGGGACAGAGAGAGAGGGAGACACATCCAAAGCAGGCTCCAGGCTCTGAGCCCGACGTGGGGCTCAAACCCATGAACTGTGAGATCATGGTCTGAGCTGAAGTCTGATGCTCAACCAACTGAGCCACCCAGGCACCCCTAAATTCTTTTTTTAAATATAAGTAATACCACAAAGCAAGAAGTAATGTCAGTAGTCATCTTTCTAAACAGGTCAACAGAGAAACAGGGAGGTTAATGGAGCAGCCTCAATTCTCATCACTGTATATGGGGATCCAGAATTTGAACACAGGCCATCTGAGATCACAACCTGAAATCTTACAGTCTGTCTGGGAAAGGGCCTGATGGAGAGATACAGGCACGGAGGAGGGACCTCTGCTAAGAGTAATTGCTCTAGCTTTTCATTTGCTTTTATTTTTTGGTGGGAAGTGGGAACCAGGAGGAAGTAAGAGAGTGGTCAGAAAAATCTTTGCAATGTCAGATTGGTATGTTTTATGAATATTTCTTCTTGGCAGCATACATGGCCTCCATCTGAAAATGTTTTGGTTCCCGCAAAAAAAAACCCTCTCCGCTCCTTTCCACACAGCTGTTTCGGTGAGCCTGGAGATCTGATGGACTGTTTGTGCGTGGAACACTTTCTCATTGCCTGGGGTCTCATACCAGGCTCATTAAATTAAGACTTCCAAAAGAGAGAGCATATCAAATTTACATCAATAGATAAATCGAGATCATACGTACAGTTTACAGGGGTTAGGAAAGCTGGTCCAGAAGCTTGTTATATGTGTGTTCTTGTAACTAGAGCTAATAAAATTGACATAAATCAGGAATAATGGGTGTTCTCTAGTGAGTACTTGCGAAGATGAAATTAATGCTTAAACAATATTTATAGTCATTTATAAGAGGCGTTGAAGATGAAAAACACTGTATATTTTAAGTTTTATTGTTATGCAAATTAGGAAGCTCAGTCTCTTAGGAAGTCTTCAAGGTAAGTCAAAAATGAAGAGCTGGCAAAGTTATTATTTTAAAGTTCTTCAAATTGGATCAATGATACGATTGTCTATATGGTGTTTTTTCATGATTTTATGTGTTTTCATCAAATATTTAAACTTAAGGAAATGCAAATAAAATATTTCTTTTACTGTCCTCTTTTTCTTCTTCATATACGTACATGTAAAAGAATATATACAGATATCAATCATATGGGTAAATCAAGGAATTTTCGTTGACATAAATATCTCCTTGTATATTTGATTCTTGTATATTTCATATATCTATATCTATCAGGCTAACTATTCAATTCCTACTTCCCATTTTTTTGTCTACCTCCCAGTTAATCTGTCACATTCATTTCGAAAATCACTTTTCCAGGAAGTTTTCTTGGACTCTTGGGAGTTGTGAAGATTAAACTTATTTTTACCTTAATATCCACATTTGTATTCAAAATGTTTGTGTACATGGTAAAACCCCCAGTATGCTGCCGCGGGCACAGCCCCCAGCAGTGTCTCATACACCACAGATGCCTGTAGCTCTCGTGCCGTTAGTGCAGTGCTGAAATTAACCGTGATACAGCGGTCAAAGAAGGGAGCTCACAAATGTCGAAATTGTAATTAAAATCCCAGTCTTCTGTCTTTAAATTCTCTAGCATGAAGCAAAAATGTCAACTTTATTACTCAGTGTACTTTATTAATTAGCTAGCAAATATTTATGTAATTTCCGCCGTGGATCTGGTTAATGTCCTTTGTGGGGAGAGTACGAAACAAGGTCACTAAGTTGCTGCTCTTCCTGGAGCTTATGTTCTCAACTCAGCTAAGTTTATTTTGTATATTAATGGGCAAGAAAGCATATTATGGATTTGAGAGTGATTTTCAGAGCTGAAGAAAGAAACACAGGGGCAGCCGCTCCAAATTTACTTCCTACTCTGTAAATTTATTCTGTCAACTTCAGGCACAACCTATTCTATCCAACTATCTAAGAGTGATGCTTTTTAAGGCTCCAACCAGTTTCTTCCTTTGTATAATTAGGAACTTGTGTATATTAAATATGGATTCCTTATGGCTTTTCAGGACCTACCTTTATGTTCCATGGCACATACTTTTTTTCCAAAAGAATATTAGTTAATGAATATCCTTTTGGGGTTAGATTCTCTCATTTGTTTACAGACCATCCCTGACATAATGACGGTTCAACTTAGATTTTTCTACTTCACGAAGGTGCCTAAGTGATCTGCATTCAGTAGAATCCATACTTGAAATTTGGAATGTGGATCTTTTCCCAGGCTTAGGATACAAGGTGTGGTACTCTCCCAATCCTCTCTGGTGACACCAAATGGTGGCAGCTCCCAGTCAGCTAGAGATCCCAAGGGTCAACGGTCGACACACTGACACCATTCTGCACCCACAGAGCCATTCTGTCACTTTAGCACAGTATTCGATGAATTACATGAGATAGTCAACATTTTATTGTAAAATATGCTTTGTGTTAGATGATCTTGCCCAACTTTAGGCTCAGGTAAGTGTTCTGAGCACATTTAAGGTAGGCTAGGCTAAGGTCTGATGTTCAGTAGGTTAGGTGTACATGCATTTTTGACTTAGATATTTCCAATTTACCACGGGTTTGTTGGGACAAAACATCATCATAAGTCAAGGAAGATCTATATTATTCTTCCAAGATCTTGCACCTGTAAATTAATCTTTCTAAGTTATAGGTTTTTATTCTTTAATTATAGCATACTACTACTAAATTCCTTAAACTCTTACTATCAGATTAGCAGAAGATAAAAAATGATACTACATTGATTCAGCCTTATATTTTACACGCACTTTCACTTTCTTTATCTCATTTTATGGCACTTTTTTTTAGTGTTTATTTGTTTTTGAGAGAGAGAGAGACAGAGCACATGTGGGGGAGGAGCAGAGAGACAGGGAGACACAGAATCGGAAGCAGGCTCCAGGCTCTGAGCTGTCAGCACAAAGCCAGACACGTGGCTCAAACTCACAAACTGTGAGATCATGACCTGAGCCAAATTCAGACCTTAACTGACTGAACCACCCAGGCATTGATGGCACTTTTTTAAACTTACATTTTCCTGAGTTTTAATTTAGATGCTTTTCAAAATTCTTTGAATACAATTAAAATCCTTTAAAACCAATATGTTCAAGAAAAGGCTAATGTATATGATATAAACATAAAACATAAATCAGTAAAGAAAACATAGACACAAAATTAATTCTACCAGATAGATAGATAATTTACCCATTAGATTTGCACCCAATTAGAATGCTACTTGGAAAGATAGTTAAAACTTACCAATAATCAAAGGAAATAAAATTTATAGCAATGGACATTTCAAAGCCTAAAACTAACCTAGTTAAAAAAATGTGACTGTGCTATTAATGAGTGTAATTAAATGTCAAATAAGTGTGCTGAATAAAGGAAAGAATGAATGACTCCAGAAAAACCGCCGACAGGATTTTAACACTTGATGAAAGAAGTCTGGTAAGATGACATGAAATAGGAAATAAAGTATAAGAAACAAGTATAATCGTGGAAGTAGGCACCCCTTTTATCTTTGTTTCTTCCAGCTTAACCTAAGGGAATATTATAGATGCGGGAAATGGTGCGTGTATTAATATGCTGGAGGGGAAGCAAAATTTTACTTCTGCCCTCTCAGGCTTTTTCTGCTGGCCTCAAAAATTAACCGGAAATAAGACAGGGCAACAGGAGAACAGGAGAACAACACACACGTTTCTAGAAGTTGTACGTGGCACAGAGCCCTCAAAGGGAAAAAAGGAAGACCCAAAGACATGGTGAAGCCTCTGGACTCAAGTTGCACAAAGAGAGGCGATTGTGGACAATCTACTAACCTCTGTGGGGAGGCTGCAGGGAGATAAGAATTACTTTAGCAAGGTCTGTTTGTATAGAATTCTCTTGGTCTCAACTTCTCATCCTAGGTGATAGGAAGGTGGCCTTCCTACTGCTGTGAGGAGGGCATCATTCAGGAGAAGTTTCATCTGCTGTTTCCAGGAAGAACAGGGAGATTGGAATGTTCTTTTCACAACTGCTGTTTGTCAAAAAAAACCCATACGCAAAAGTGGCATATTGTGGGATGGCATGTCCTGACACCTTCAGTACTCACCAGAGCATTACCTGTAGGTGGCAAACAGGAAATGGTACGAAATCACAGTGTTATGTGCATTGTTATGATATAATATACTATAAAAACATTACAAAATCATAATAGTCACAAAAGATGATAAGAGAATAATATGAACAGCTCTGTTCCCACAAATTTGATAAATTAGAAGAAATGGACTACTACCTTGAGAGACTTGAACTACCCGAACTTATACAAAGAGAAAAACAATCTAAATTCACCTGTAGTTATTAAATTGAAAAAAAAAATTTTTAAGTCATCTGAAAAAGAACACGTCCAGTCCAGATAGTCTCACTGATGAATCCTGGCAAATATCTACTGAAGAAATGATACCTGTTCTCCATAATCTATTCCAGAAAACAGGGGTAAAAGGAGCACTTCTTTTTAAATTTTTTTAATGTTTATTTATTTTTGAGAGAGAGAGAGACAGAGCACAAGTGGGGGAGGGGCAGAGAGAGGGGGAGAATCTGAAGTGAGCTCCAGGCTCTGAGCTGTCAGCACAGAGCCTCACACAGGGCTCAAACTCCGGAACGACGAGATCATGACCTGAGCCGAATTCAGATGCTTCACTGACTGAGCCACCCAGGCGCCCCATAAAGGAACACTTCTTCTTTTTCTTTTTTTATTTTTTTAAATCTTCATTTATTTTCGAAAGAGAGAGAGACAGAGCGCAAGCAGAGGAGGAACAGAGAGAGAGGGAGACACAGAATCGGAAGCAGGCTCCAGGCTCTGAGCTGTCAACACAGAGCAGGACGTGAGGCTCGAACTCACAAACCATGAGATCATGACCTGAGCCGAAGTCAGATGCTTAACCAGCTGAGCCACCCAGGCACCAAGGAACCCTTCTTGATTCATTTAATGTGACTGATTATCTGAATACCAAGTATTACAACCACATGAAGACTTTACAAGGGAAATAAACTATAATCACACCTCTCATGGACATAAACAAACAAAAATCCTCAACAAAATATTAGCAATATCAATCCAACAAAGTTTTAGGACTCACGCCGCTGTACAATTCACACTGTACAAATTCACAGTATTCCAGACAATGTAGTATTGGTGAAGGAATGGATGCCTAGATCAGTGGACTGAAATATCGAACTCAGAAGTATACCCACTGAATTTTCATGATGATACAGCCCAAAAATAGCCCACCAAAATTTAACAAAGGCACCAAGACAAACTCAATGGACAAAGAATAGCAAAGATGCTACAACAATTGGACATCCATCTACAAACAGAAGAGAAAAGAATAGACCAAGACCTTGCACCTTATATAAGAATTAACTGAATGCATCACAGACTGAAATATAAAATGAATTATGCAGTGTGCGGACTTGGATCTAGAGAAAGTCATGACCTTGTAGACAGAACTACAGAAACAATGATGCTTAACTAGGGTTAATAGTTAATTATTCAGTGTACTTGTTTTATTTCTTTCCACATGTGTGCATCTTGCAGATTTTCTGTAACGAGTTTCTTATTTTTATAAGGGGGGAATTATGCTAGACCTTCAAAGGCATAGAGTAAAATTCATGCAACAGGCATGAAGATCGTTGGAACAGCTGGGTTGCTGCTGCCTGAGGGCGACAGAGGATCACCTTCCCCTCAGCCTCGAGCTGCTGTGATCCTCTCCTCCTTCTTTTTTAGGGCTTTTTGCCAAGAAATGGAGGCCGGAGGCCAGTGAAAGCGGTGCTGTACCGAACTGCGCATCCTTCTTTCGTAAAAGCCACGATCCGATAGGGGGAAAAATAGAATCCGCTTTTTTTTGTACTCTGGAAATGAATCAAAGGCTTGCAGCCCCCCTCCCCCGCCAAGGAACCTCTATTTCACAACATCAAAAAGGCTGGTTCTTAGGAAGAACAGGGAGTCTGTGGCACCTTCACGTGCTTCAGTTCAGTCTTCCAGGAGGGAGCCCAGGACAGCCCACGTTCCCTGGGCATAGGGAGGACAGAGGGGATCCCTCACAAAGAACTGCAATTCATCTTTGGTTCTGATAGCTCTGGTGGCTCCTTGTTAGACTGGCTCCCAAGGACTGGTTGGTCTAATTTGAGTAACTTGAAATTAGCCTGGGGCTAAAGGTCCTGGGGAGTGGGGAGCTTTTGTGAAAGACACAAGCATTGCCCTGGCTACCATTGCCTGGGGGCTGAATCAGCACTGGTGCAGCAACCTAACCAAGGCAGGAGAGGTAAGGCTAGTGAATTAAGCATCCTTAAGGGCTTTGAAAAACTACCAAAGCCAAGCTCTTGCTCGGGAAAGACCTCAGAAGACCTGAGACTGTCACCTCCTGATGGCCTTGAGGCTCCGTGAAAGCTGCACTAGAAGGCTGAACTGTTGGGGGAGGTCATGGAAAGGCTTCAGGGTGACTGGATAGGTGGCCCCCAGCAATGGGAAGCTCCCCCCTTATCCTTGGAACATGCAGTCTGACCTCATCCTGTTCCCACGGTGGGAGCCATTTCTAAGGGCGCAGCCCTGAGAGGCTCCTGGCGGTGATCTCGCCTCCTAAGGCCTCTCTGGAAATTCTGAAGATCCCACGGGCAGGTGGGAGACTCCTGGTCCTTAGGCCAAGACAAGCCTCTGGAGTAAGTCCCCCTGCTTCTTCAGTGTGTCCTCCCCACCCCCCTACCCCCTCTGCCTTCTGGAGTGCCTGCCTCTGCCTTCCTCTCTCCCTGGCCTCCCAGCACCAGCCCCTTGGGATTTCCCTGAAAGCTACCAAGGATGTCAGGGCCAACAATGGGGCAGTCAGCCAGGCAGCTCGGGCCTGGGCCCTGGGACGGGGGCATCCTGACCCGGGCTTGGTCACCAGCTCTGTGCACAGAGTAGTGGCCCGTGTGTCTGACGCTCAGGGACCAGGGACACTCCACGGAAGCGGGGATGCAGGGCAGGCAGTGGGGATGGAGGTGGGGGTGGGGCTGCCCTTGGGTGAAGCCAGGAGGGTGCAGGCTGCCTGAATTAAGGCCCGGACACTATCCAGAGTCTGATGGGGATGCTAAGGGGTAGAATCTCTGGGAAAGCAAGAGAGAAGAAGGGTATACTGCTGATGGGGAACAAAGCCAGGGGAGCGCCTACACCATTGGACCTCTAATAGAAAGGACAGCAAATGCAGAGCAATGGCAACCCCAGCCAACAGGACCTCCCCCCCTCCATTCTGGAAATGTTGATTATGAGAGAATATGCACCTGTGGAGGTAATTGATTTAGCTGCCAAGTTCAGGCCGGGAAACCAGGCATGGTTGGCACAGAGATGGGAAAGGGGTGCTGACGTTTCCCTGACTGGGCAGGAGGCAGAGAAAATGAGCAAGGTCACCAGACACCTTGCCCTCTGGCAGTGTATGCGTGCAGCTCAGAGGTTCATGAATCTACCCTTTTATAGAGTGAATTATTCTAGCCTGCGGGGAGGCTGGAGCCAATGAGGGGGGCCTGTCTGGACTCATGGGACCCTGGAAATCCATAGAGGAGGCACAACAGATACTGAGTTGGGATTAAGACAGGCCATCTATACCCCTGTCTTTGAGGGCCCTGGTCAGGCCAGATTCACTTGAGGAATAAACTAAGATGCTCCAGTCTGCCTCTAGTACCTGATATGGGATGTGGAAATTCATGCTGGTTCCAGCTGTGGGCAAGACATTATGATGTTGGGCAATCCATTGCTGGTCTGGGGAAAACTGACAAATCCCAGGTATGGACTGTGGGAAAGACCTGAGGGTGGGGGGGGTGGGAGATTTTTCAAAATCCAAAGGGCTATTCCAATCTGCTATAAATTTGTGCGGTAAAAGTCACCTGAAAGCAATGCAGTTTGACCTCACTGCTGCAGGGACCCACCTGGAAAGATAGAATGGCAGCCCAGTGTTGTGTTTGTTGGTTGGCCTGTGGAAGGCCTTCAAATGTAAACAATGGTGGTTTCGACCTGCCCCACCTGTGCCTACCAGCCCTGAGGCCACCTGCTCCAGCAGGGGCCAGCAGGGGACCTAAGAGATACTCCCCAGATACTCCCTGTTCTGGATTCATGCCTTCCACTCCCTGGTAGAGGATGCAGGCCAAGACCGCCTCCAGGAGAGGGCCTCTGGAGGCCATCAGAGGCCTCATGTTGAGCTCACTGTTCATTGGTCCCCACAAATAAAAGGGTGACTGCTCTGGTGGATATTGGTGCTGAATGTCCTCTAATCCATGGTAAACCCTCAGATGTTTTTCTGGACCCCTTAGTGCCTTTGATGGTTATGGGGGGTTGACAGCTATGGTCCTTTTGACAATGCCCCCCACCCCCCATTGAGAATAGGATATATTATCTCTCCAATACCAGACAGTTGTACCTGGCAATGATATCCTATAAGGTCAGACTTTGCAAACCTCCATCAGTGAATTCTGCCTCCCATTAGACAAATCAGACCAATGCTGAGAGGGAAAGCCAACTGGTAACCAGTAGTCTTCCACTCCCACCAAGGGTGGTGACTACCTGGGGGACATAAGGAAAGAGAGGAACTATCTGAGAACTTCACCCAGTGGGTACTGCACACCCTGTCACAGCCTGGTGTGAAGAGAAGAAAAACAGCCTAAAAGATGTGTGCGACACCATCAAGTACCAACACACAGTTCCCGAAGAAGAGAGAGAGAAGGAGATGGAAAAAATATTTGAAGAAACAATAGCTGAAAATGTCCCAAATTAGATGAAAACATTAGCCTCCTACTTATATAATAAGCTGAACAAATTGCAAGTAGGATAAATTTAAAGAAGCCCACACCAAAGCACAGCATAATTAAATTGCTGATTGTGAAGACAAAGACCCTTGAAAGCAGCAAGAAAGAAGCAACTCATAAAGAACGAGGAATCATCAAGATTAACAAACAATTTCTCATCAGAAACCATGGAGGCCAGAAGGCAGTTGGACAACTTACTCAAACTGCCGAAAGAAAAATAGCTGACAACCAAAGAATTCTATATCACGCAAAGCTATCTTCAAAATGGGAGAAATTAAGACGTTCTCAGATAAAGAGTGACATTTTGTTGCTATCTGATCTTCTCTGTAACAAATGCTCAAGGGAGTTTTGCAGACTGGAAAGAAAGGACACTAAGTTGTAACTCAAACTCACATGAAAAACGAACAGTGGGAAATATAACTAGACAGGCAAATATTTAAACAAAAGTAAAAATTTATTTTTTAAAAATTATCTCAATACTTCAGGATTTCAACTCTCGTGCTCATTTTATTTCCGATTCATTACAGGTTCCGAATATTATGGATCCTCGTGTTAATCCTAATTAGAGCCCTCCTATGAATCCTGTGTTCCAGGTAATTTTAATGATCCATTTCCTTTATAAATTTTTGACAGTCTTGTTTCTCATTGTTCATTACTTTGCTGTAGCTAGGGTGAATCTAATGGGCTCATTTGGAAAGTATTACTGCATCGTTAGCTCAAGGATAATGCTGAGGTCCTTGTGTACTTTTCAATTTTATCTGCATATTTAGGAATATCGCCAGTGATCCTATGTGTGGATGTGATGCTAAAAAGTGGATTTGAAAATAAATATTAAAAGGGAAAAAAGAAAATAAATATTTTAGGTGATTTTTAAATTAAAGTATAATTGACATACAGTATCCTATTGGTTTCAGGTGTATATCAGAATGCTGTGATATTTTTGCATGGTACAAAATGATCCCCATGATAAGTCTGCTTACCTTCTGCCACCATATAAAGTTATTACAGTGTTATTGACTATATGCCTTATACTTTATATTATATCACGATGAGTTATTTATTTTATTACTGGGGGTTTGTATCTCTTTAGTCCCCTTCACCTGTTTCATCTGCCCCCTCAACTCATTTATAACCCTCTGGTAACTAACAGTTTGTTTTCTGTATCTATAAGTCTGTTTCTGTTTTGTTTTCTTTGTCCATTTGTTTGTTTGCCGTTAGATTCCACATGTAAGTGAAATCATACAGTATTTGTCTTTCTCTGTCTAACTGATTTCACGTACTATACTAACTTCTAGGCCCCATCCATGTTTGCCAAATGGCCAAGATTTCATTATTATTATGGCTGATAATATTCCATTCATACATCCTCTTTATTGATTCATGTATCGGTGGACACTTAGGTCGCTTCCATATTTTGGCTATTGTAAGAAAAAATGCTGCAGGTGAACATAGGAGTGCACCTATGTCTTTGAATCGGTGTATTCATTTCTTTGGACAAATGCCCCAGAAGTGAAATGTTGTATAGTAGTTCTATTTTTAATTTTTGAGGAACCTTCATGCTGGCTGCACCAGTTTGCATTCACACCAACAGTGCACAGAAGTACCTTTTCTCCACATTCCCACCAAACACTTGTTGTTTCTTGTATTTTGGTTGTAGCCATTCTGACAGGTGTGAGGTGACATCTCATTGTGGTTTTGATTTTCATTTCCCTGATGATGAGTGATGTCCAGCATCTTTTCTTGTGGCTGTGGGCTGTCTCCATTTCTCTTTTGAAAAATACCATTTATGTCATCTGCTCATTTTTTAACTCGATTTTTTTTTTTTTTGGTGTTGAGTTGTACCAGTTGTTTACATATTTAGGATGCTAACCTTTTATCAGATATGTCATCTGCAAATATCTTCTATTCAGGTTGTACTTTAGTTGTATTGATTGTTTACTGTGCAAAGCTTTTTATTTGATGTAGTTCAATTGTTTATATTTTTGTTTTCTTGCCTGAGGAAACATATCTAGAAAAATGTTGCTACAGCTGATAGAGAGATACAGAGAAATTACTGCTTGAGCTCTCTTCCAGGATTTTTACGGTTTCAGGTCTCACATGTAAGCCCTTAATCCATTGAGTGTATTTCTGCACATGGTGTGAGAAAGTGTTCTAATTTCATTCTTTTGCGCGTAACTGTCCAGTTTTCCCAATACCATTTCTGCAGGTCTGCTTTGGCACGAGACACGGATCCAAGGCCTAGCTGTGGGGGTGTGTCCTCAGGAGAACATGAGGGCATGTTGTTAGTCGGTTAGGTAGTGAATGTTGTCACTGAGCTGGTTCCTGAAGGTGTCCATGTATATAGTCTGGGGAGAGGGGAGTGGAAATGCTGCCTGTCAGCCCTTTTTCTCTTAGAGAATTCTCCCAAAGATCCCTGACCCTCTAGCACAAGCTCTCATATTGCTGAATGAATCTCCTTTCCATATACCTCAGGTGTTTTTCAAGCTGTTGTTTCTCTGCTGTGTCTCAGCAGGGCTGTTTTGTGTGTGTGTGTGTGTGTGTGTGTGTGTGTATGTGTGTGTGTGTGCGTGCGCACGCGCGTGCTTCTCTTTAAAGATGGGCTTCAGTTTTATTTTTTTTAATGTGAAATTTATTGTCAGATTGGTTTCTATACAACACCCAGTGCTCATCCCCAACAGGTGCCCTCCTCAATGCCATCACCCATTTTCCCCCTCCCATCCCACCCTCCATCAACCCTCAGTTTATTCTTAGTATTTAAGAGGTCTCTTATGGTTTGCCTTCCTCCCTCTCTAACTTTTTTTTCTTTCCCCTCCCCCATGGTCTTCTGTTAAGTTTCTCAGGATCCACATAAGAGTGAAACATATGGTATCTGTCTTTCTCTGTCTGACTTATTTCACTTAGCATAACAGTCTCCAGTTCAACCACGTTGCTACAAAAGGCCATATTTCATTCTTCTCATTGCCACGTAGTATTCCATTGTGTATGTAAACCATAATTTCTTTATCCATTCATCAGATGAATGGCTTCAGTTTTCTATCACTCCCCAGCTCTCCCAGAAGTGAGCCCCCTGATTTTTAAAGTTCCAGGTGGTAAGCCTCAATGATTGTGAGAACTTGTGAAATTAGACCCCTCTGGTTTTCCAACCCAAATATTATGGGGATTTGTCTTCCCCACACAGGTCTCTTCATGCCTGGGGTACCTGGTGTAGGGTATGTTTCTCTCATCTCTCTGCACCTGCGGCATCCCTCTATCCCACAGACAGTCCCACTAGTCGGTTTAGCTCCCAACTGCATCTCTGACCTCCCTTCACTCTTCGATGTGGATTCTTCTCTACATTTAGCTCTGGAGAGTTTGTCCTTATAACACTTGGGTCACTTTCTGGGTTATGACACTAACGTGAGTGTACCTATTGTATCTGTGGGATGAGGTGAACTCAAGGTGTACTCTGCTCTCTTCCCTGGAGATCTTCTCTACCTTTTTTTTTATTGGTTTGTCAATATCCTTTTTTAATTTTATTTTTTATTTTTTAAAATTTACATCCAAATTAGCATCTAGTGCAACAATGATTTCAGGAGTAGATTCCTTAGTGCCCCCTACCCATTTAGCCCCCCCCCCCTCCCACAACCGCTCCAGGAACCCTCAGTTTGTTCTCCATATTTAAGAGTCTCTTCTGTCTTGTCCCCCTCCCTGTTTTTATATTATTTTTGTTTCCCTTCCCTCTTGTTCATCTGTTTTGTCTCTTAAAGTCCTCATATGAGTGAAGTCATGATTTTGTCTTTCTCTAATGTCACTTAGCACAATACCCTGCAGTTCCATCCACGTAGTTGCAAATGGCAAGATTTCATTCTTTTTGATGGACGAGTAATACTCCATTGTATATATATATACCACATTTTCTTTATCCAGTCACCCATCGATGGACATTTGGGCTCTTTCCATATGTTGGCTATTGTTGATAGTGCTGCTATAAACATGGGGGTGCACGTGTCCCTTCGAAACAGCACACCTGTATCCTGTGGATAAATGCTAGTAGTGCAATTGCTGGGTCGTAGGGTAGCTCTATTTTTAGTTTTTTCGGGAACCTCCATATTGTTTTCCAGAGTGGCTGCACCAGATTACATTCCCACCAACAATGCAAAAGAGATCCTCTTTCTCCGCATCCTCGCCAACATCTGCTGTTGCCTGAGTTGTTAATGTTAGCCATTCTGACAGGTGTGAGGTGGTATCTCCTGGTGTGGCTTGTATTTCCCTGATGAGGAGTGATGTTGAGCATTTTTTCATGTGTCTGTTTGCCATCTGGATGCCTTTTGGAAAAGTGTCTATTCATGTTTTCTGCCCATTTCTTCACCGGATTATTTGTTTTTTGGGTGTTGAGTTTGGTAGGTGTTTTATAGATTTTGGATACTAATCGTTTATCTTATATGTCATTTGAAAATATCTTCTCCCATCCCTCATTTGCCTTTTAGTTTTATTGATTATTTACTTCTCTGTGCAGAAGCTTATATGATGAGGTCCCAATACTTCATTTTTGTTTTTGTTTCCCTTGCCTCCAGAGACATGTTGAGTAAGAAGTTGCTGTGGCCAAGATCAAAGAGGTTTTTGCCTGCTTTTTCCTCGAGGATTTTGATGGCTCCCTGTCTTACATTGAGGTCTTTCATCCATTTTCAGTTTATTTTTGTGTATGGTGTAAGAAATGTGGTCCAGGTTCATTCTTCTGCATGTCGCTATCCGGTATTCCCAGCACCACTGGCTGAAGAGACTGTCTTTATTCCATTGGATATTCTTCCCTGCTTTATCGAAGATTAGTTGGCCATATGTTTGTAAGTCCATTTCTGGGTTCTCTATTCTGTTCCATTGATCTGAGTGTCTGTTGATTTATATATTGATTTGTTGAATTATATATTTGGGTGCTCTCACATTTGGCGCATAAATGTTTACAATTGTTAGGTCTTCTTTGTAGATAGACCCCTTGATTATGATATAATGCCCTTCTGCATCTCTTGATACAGTCTTTATTTTAAAGTCTAGATTGTCTGATATAAGTATGGCTACTCTGGCTTCTTTTGTTGACCATTAGCATGATAGATGGTTCTCCATCCCCTTATTTTCAGTCTGAAGGTGTCTTTAGGTCTGAAGTGGGTCTCTTGTAAACGGCATATAGATGGATCTTGTTATCTTATCCATTCTGTAACCCTGTGTCTTTTGATTGGAGCATTGAGTCCATTGACGTTTAGAGTGAGTACTGAAAGATATGAATTTATTGCCATTATGATGCTTGTAGAGTTGGAGTTTCTGGTGGTGTTCTCTGGTCCTTTCTAATCTTTGTTGCTTTTGGTGTTTATATATATATATTTTTTTTTTTCTTCATCTTTTCTCCCCTCAGAGAGTCCCCCTTAAAATTTCTTGCAGGGCTGGTTTAGTAGTCACAAACTCCTTTAATTTTTGTTTCTCTAGGAAACTTTTTATCTCTCCTTCTATTTTGAATGACAGCCTTGCTGGATAAAGAATTTTTGGCTGCATATTTTTCTGACTCAGCACACTGAATATATCCCGCCACTCCTTTCTGGCCTGCCAAGTTTTGTGGGTAGGTCTGCTGCAAACCTGATCTGTCTTCTCTTGTAGGTTAGGGACTTTTTTTCCCTTGCTGCTTTCCTGATTCTCTCCTTGCCTGAGTATTTTGTGAATTTGACTATGATATGCCTTGTTGATGGTCGGTTTTTGTTGAATCTAATGGGGGTCCTCTGTGCTTCCTGGATTTTGATGTCTGTGTCTTTCCCCAGGCTAAGAAAGTTTTCTGCTATGATTTGCTCACATAACCCTTCTACCCTATTTCTCTCTCTTCCTCTTCTGGGACCCCCATGATTCTGATGTTGTGCCTTTTTAATGAGTCACTGATTTCTCTGATTCTTAAATCATGCTCTTTTGCCTTAATCTCCCTCTTTTTTTTCTGCTTCATTATTCTCTATAAGTTTGTCCTCTGTATCGCTGAGTCTCTGTTCTGCCTCATCCATCCTTGCCACTGCTGCATCCATCCATGATTACAGTTCAGTTAGAGCATTTTTTATTTCATTCTGGCTATTTTTTACTTCTTTTATCTCTGCAGAAAGGGATTCTAATCTATTTTTGACTCCAGCTAGTATTCTTATTACCATGATTCTAAATTCTGGTTCAGACATATTGCTTGTATCTGTGTTGGTTAAATCCCTGGCTGTCGTTTCTTTGTGCTCTTTCTTTTGGGGTGAATTCCTTCAGTTTGTCATTTTGAAGGGAGAAAAGGAATTAATGAGGTAGAAAAAATAAATTAAAAAAATTAAAATTAAAAATTAAAAACACAGAGACACAAAAATCAAATAGATGATGCTAGGTCCTAGGTGTATTTGGTCTGGGTGGTTGAAAGTGGTTGACAGATTAGAGAAAAAAAGGGGGGGGGGGAAGAAAAAAAAGAAAAGAAAGAAAAAGAAAAAATAAATTGTTTGAGAATTTGAAAAAATGAATACACTGAAGTAGACTAAATGAGATTAGGGGGTAAAATAGAACTTGAAAAAATATACACAAGACTAAAGACTATAGTAGAAAAAATTAAAGAAAAATATTTTTAATAAAAATTAAAATAAATATGATTTTTTTTTCATTTTCTGTATTCAAGAAAAAAGAAAAGAAACAAAAAAGAGAAAAAAGACTTTAAAAAAAGAAAAAAAAAGAAAAGAAAGGAAATTGTTTAAAAATTTGAAAAAGTGAATACACTGTAGTAGACTAAAATAAAATGATGGAAGTAAAATAGAATTTGAAAAAAATTACATAAAAGCAAAAAAATATTTAAAAAATTAAATACAAATATTTTTATATATAATTGAAAGCAAAAGTGAAGTTTTTCTCTTTCTGCATTCAAGAAAAAGAAAAAAAAACGAAAAAGAGAAAAAAGAAAAAGAAAAAAAGGAAATTGTTTGAAAATTTGAAAGGTGAATACACTGAAGTAGACTAAAATAAAATGATGGGAGTAAATAGAATTAAAAAAATTTACACAAAATAAAAAATATAGTAATAAAAATTAAATAAAAAATATTTTTAATAAAAATTGAAAATAAAAATGATTTTTTTCTGTTTCTGTATTCAAGAAAAAGAATAGTGTAAAAGAGAAAAAAAAGAAAAAAAAGAAAATTGAATAGATAGACCCTGCTAACAGATTGAAATAGGACTGAAATTACTTGTTTTCCCCTAGAGGTCAGTCCATGTAGCTCTTATAGTCCATAAAGTAAGCAGGCGGTAAGACTTGTGTTTCCTGAAGAGCAAGGTTGACCCAGTTGGGCGGGTCTCAGTGTATCAGCTCTGCTCTCCACTAGATGGGCGCTGCTAGCCTCCTGGGGTGATGGATTGTGCAGTGCTGGTAGGTGTGTATGTGCATTCGTGGGAGCGGTGAAAATGGCGCCACCCAGCTACCCAGTCTGTTCTACCTTATCAGTAAATTGCGCACCGTCCTCTGTCTTCAGCTCTCGTCCACTCCCCGCTTTTCACTGTCTGTGACCAGGCCCCAGGTAGTACCTCTCCCAAGTTTTGGTCTCAGATGTGGCTGTTTCTCCGGCCCCTCACTTCCGAAGGACTGTAGCTTGGACCCAGTCTGCCCCTCTGCAGGAGGGTCTCACCCAGCAATGGCTGAATGAGCAATGGCCGAATATCGGCTGCACCCAGGTACGCCCGCTGGACCCTGCTGCTAGCCGGGTGCCCCGAGACTGCGGCCAGGTACCACCCGCCCCACAAAAAAGTTCGCAACATAGTGTAGGCAGCAGCTTTTCAGGGATTATGGAAAATCACAACACACATCTGGCACCAGGCTTCACCCTTAATGACCTTGTTCCGCACCAGCGAATGTGACCGCCTTCCAGGGTCTGCTGGGACCAGGTGGCGTCAACAGGTCTCTACCAAATGTCCTTCCAGCAGTGGAGCCACTCTTCCCCGTGTGGCCCAAGAACCTCCCAGACCCCACTCTGCTCCTGGGGATTTGCCCTTCCCACGAGAGCACCACCAGGTATCGAGCTGCAGAGTTGAAGCCTTTGCGCTCCCCTTGTTTACAGTCTTAATGGAATTTAAACCCTCTCCTTTCTCCTTTCTCCCTTTTTAGTTTAGTCCCTGCGGTGGTTTCCAATTTTCCACTGTCTCTCCAGCTGCTTTTGGGGATGGTTGCTTTTCCCGTATTCTCCCCCACTTCCCAGTCTCCATCCTCTCTCCACCTGCAAAAGCGGTTCCCTACCTCTTGCGGCTTTTTGCTTCCCAAGTTCAGCTCTCTGCTCTTGTGTACCTGCTGAATTCTGTGGTTCAGGTTGTGCAGATTGTTGTGTTAATCCTCCAATCAGTTTTCTAGGTGTGTAGGATGGTTTAGTGTTGGTCTGGCTGTATTTCATGGACGTGAGACACACAAAAAACTTCCATGCTGTTCTGCCATCTTGGCTCCTCTCTACCCATTTTTAAAATCAGGTTGTTTGTTGTTTTGAGATTAAGTTGTGTATGTTCTTTATATATGTTGGATATTAAACCCTTACCAGATGTATGATTTGCAAATATTTTTTCCCATCAGTAGGTTTCCTTTTTCTTTTTTTTTTTTGATAATTTCCTTCACCGTGAGCAAGGGTTTTGTTTTTTTTAATTTTTTAATCTTTATTTATTTTTGAGAGAGAGACAGCATGTGAGCAAGGGAGGAGCAGAGAGAGAGGGAGACACAGAATCCGAAGCAGACTCCAGGCTCTAAGCTGTCAGCACAGAGCCTGACTTCGTGCTCAAACTCAAGAACTGTGAGATCACGACCTGAGCCGAAGTCAGGCACTCAACTGACTGAGCCACCCAGGCACCCCACCGTGAAAAAGGTTTTTAATTTAATATTATCCACTATGTTTGAGGGTTTTTTTACCTGCCTTTACCTGAGGAGTCTGGTCCAAAAAAATCGAAGAGTGATGTTAAAGAGATTACTATCTGCGTTTTCTTCTAGGAGTTTTATGGTTTCAGGTCTTACATTCAAGTCTTTATTTTGGATTTATTGTTGTATAACATGTAAAATAATGGTTTAGTTTCATCCTTTTGCCTGTTTTGGGTGAATTTTCAGTGAGTCATTGGGAACTTCTCCTAATCCCTGCCACCCTGGCACACAAAACGTGCAGGCTAATAATTGGGAAATCTCCATTTACGGTAGGATATTGACAGGCTGGATTACAGGCTGAGAAAGGTTAATAGAGTGGAGTGTGTTTGGAAACTATCTCTCAAGAGGAACAGAGGAGACTGATAACATTAATCTTAGAAAAGAAGAGATTAAAATAGTGCTTTTCAAAAATGCTTTTAAATTACTAGAAGACTTTGATTTTGTGACAATTAAAATCCTAAATCACAAAGCTGATAAAAAGGAGAGCTTCTGTGGTTGAAGTGAGGTCAAAACCTTGAGGCTCGTTCCTGGAGCTTAACTCAGCTTCTTTATCTTGGGATCCTTCCTGGGGTTATAGAAAAGCGCTTTTTGAAGACAATAGTCTTAGGTGCTAAACTATGTGATACTTCAAATTTCATCATTAAGGAATAAATAAAAATAAATTCTACTGACCTAAAAGAGAGCTTCAAGACTATTTTTTAAATGGATAACTGTCTTATAGTAGGATGTATGGCATAGTGTGTGATAATTATTTTAATAATAATACCTGTTTCTCTCAGTTATTGGATGATTACCATAGTTACGAATAAGGACTTAGACGCCAGAATTCTAACTCTCCCATTTACTAACTGTTTTACCTTGGGCAAGTAACTTAAACTATCTATGATTGAGTTTCCTTATCTGTGAAATGGGCAAATAATTTACCTTTCTCATAAGTTTTATGTCAGATGTTTAAATAATTTAATATCTGTGATGCATTTACAATGGTGCCTGGCACTTAGGCACTACTAATTATGGAGTGTGTATACACACACACACACACACACACACACACACACACATATACACACATACTACTAATTATGAGATATGTGTATATATACACATACTACTAATTGTGGGATATATGTGTGTGTGTGTGTGTGTGTGTGTGGGTGGGTGTATATATATATAACAAGTCAATGCACAAGCAAATCTATGAGCAAATATTTACAGAAGTTGTGTAAAAGTTAATTATTTATAAAATTAAAACCACAGAGGTTTAATGACAAAGGAGAGTTTAAAACATCCCTGTTATAGCTAAGGAAGTAAAGTCTAACATTGTATGTGATAATGAATTTGTGATATTTTTTTTTTATCAATGGGCTGATATTCATCTCAGTCACTTGAGAACAAATAGATAGGTATTTTCTCTTGCATGATTCTTAGATTTAATCCCTTGTGAATGTATTTTGTTCAAATGAACATCCAGTGTCAGAGCCCAGATATATGTGGATTATTTCTAGTATACAAACTTCAAAGGAAACCTGTTGTGGTGAGTTCTTTTTTTTTTTTTTTAATGTTTTTATTTATTTTTGAAGGAGAGAGAGAGAGACAGAGCATGAGCGGGGGAGGAGCAGAGAGAGAGGGAGACACAGAATTAGAAGCAGGCTCCAGGCTCTAGGCTGTCAGCACAGAGCCTGATGCAGGGCTCAAACCCACAAACTGTGAGATCATGACCTGAGCCAAAGCCGGATGCAAAACTGACTGAGCCACCCAGGCGCCCCTGTGAATTCTGAATACTGACACTAGATCTAATATGAGGTTGTATGACAACAAATGTGCAAGTGTCTGAGTAGAAAGGAATAAAATACCAAAATTATGGAGGATGCAGAATAAACCAGAAGATGCTCCCAGCTGGGCCCATGCTAGCAGTCAGATAAATCACTTAAGTTACAGCAACAATCTGGTGTGATTAGTGAAATAGGAAGTGAGTTTAGGGTTGAAACATCCAGTGTAGCTTTAGTGACTCTCCCCTTGTCTTCCTCCTCCTGATGGGAATGGAAGCAGGGTGTGGCTGAACACAGCAAGCTGGGGACCTAGGCAGACATTTTCCCGGGGAGCCTCTTTGACCTGAATCTCACACTAACAATGACAAGGAGTTTGAAGTAGAATTGAAATGATTCATTATTATTCCATAAATCCCCCTTAGACATTGCCACTGGGACGTCAATCCAGGAGAAAGATTCCAGTATTATCAAGGGTGTTCTTTCTATGTTAGAGATCATTTTGAAGAGTTTCTCTAAGTAAATAAAGTTTCTCTGTCATAGGATTTCCTTGCCTACATCTTCTTCTCACATAAAATATTGATACAAAAGAGAGCAAAAATGCTAGGTATTGTATTTTCTGAGTAATAGGTTTCTGCCAAATGGCTTCAGAGGAGGAATCTCCAATTTGCAGAGCTTCCTTGAGAGAATTGCCACTCTCCCCCATCTGGGGTGAAAAAGCAGAAAGTCCTTGTGCTAGGCTTCTAAGATGCCCCTGCTTTTGAGTGTTAGGACAAACCAGCCCATCTGGCTTTCACAGTAGTGTTGCTAAGTGCCGCCATTCAAACAGATGGATTCTTGGATTAATAAATGGGAAGGACCAGCTGATGTGTTGGCTATGCTTATCAAATATAAGGTGTAAAGAGTTGGAAATAAGTGTTTAACGAGCTTTCTGATCCAATTAGTATCACCTTCAAGGACATAAAAGCTATCAACTGGTTTAAAAGAAATAGAGAAGGACTTCCATTCTGTATCAAAAAAGATCAGCAGACTTTGAAGGAGTAAGACAATTATTCCGACTTCTTTTTAAGATGCTATGGTAAGAATAAACACGGGGCGTTGACTAGTGAAAACAAGACAAAAGACACTGTGTCTATAGAGGAGAATGTACCCAGGAGAATGGAAAAAGAGAGCATGTTTTCCATTGATTTATTGTTTGGTTGAATGATCAGTTCATACATTCATTCACTCAGCAAATGATTATTGAGTATGTAGCTCTGGGATTTTCCTTAGTGCCTTTTTCTACACTCATCTCCTGGCATTGATACTTGTGTCTCCTTTGCTCTAACTAAACTGAATTAATTACAGTTCCTAGAAATCACTGTGCCGTGGTGTTTCCCACGTAGGTAAGTACGTGTCAGTTTGGAATACTCACTTTCCTACCAAGGACTTTCCTGATCGTTTTCAAAAGACCTTATTCAAATTTTACATCTGTGGCATCACCTAAGACTGCTTAAGGTAGTCGGTGTACCTTTTGCTATGTCCCTACCGTCTACAACTTTGCAAATGCCACGATTTTGGAGAACAGAAGCGGAAAGTCATGTGAGCCACCCATGTGCCAACCAAATCCCTACATACATTTGAAGAAAGGAAGAGAGAGAAATCCATGGGGGAAAAACTAATTCTGGAGGGAAAAAAATGAGGGAAGAGAAAGTAACTTTGAAACTCCAGGTAGTGTCTTCCATGATTTTCAGGAGGATAATGCCTTCGTCATAAAGAGAACAGGAATGCCTAACAGTACAAGTGAACCCTTGGAGAAAAGGAGTGGCTGAGCTAAGATGAATGTGCTAGGGTCTGGCGGGAGTGGGGTGCGGGGCAGAAGGTAGAGCTGAGTGTGAAGCATTTGAGCTAATAAAGCTGCTAACTACCTACCTACATCACAGGCAGGTGATTCACGGCCACTCTGCCTTTCAAGGCCATTAATGCTCCGTTTAGAATATCCAGGAGATGGATTACTGTACTAACTACTTTGCACACTGGATTTACAAGGAGGATTTAGTGGAATATTTCCTCCTCCTATAAATCACACTATGAATATTGATTGTGGTGCCCTCTACTTATCTAAAAGTTTTATGTGAATTATAAAGGAAAAAAAAAAAAGCCGTGACTGTTTCAGTGGAAGGATTTCAAGGGGAAGGATCTTGTCGAGAAAACAAATCTGTGGATGTGTTCTAAAATATGCCAGGCCAGTGTTATACAGTGAGGGATGAGTATATAACACAGCGCAGCCGATTGGGACCAATTTATTAGATGCTATACAAGTGCTAAACTGCCTTAAATCAATAGTTTGCAAGGCAGCAGAAGGTTGGGTGTAATAAGTCATCATCTTAATGAAATATAGATTATTCCAAAACTATTAAACAAGCAGTTGGTGTCAGGAAAATTGTTCACTTTTTCAGAGCTAAACAAAACCATCTATTTTAGAGGAGGGAAATCGATAGACATCTGTGGCTTGGCATGGAGCGTGAATATATAAATAAATGTATAGCTAAAAGTATTCATTGACACCTCTTTGGATTCTACTATCTTCATCATTACTTAATTTCTAAACAAATAATTTTACACGAATTGTACTGAAGCAGAGAATAAAAGCAAATGCTTCTCTTTTCCCTAATCTTCACTTTCCTTTCCCTGTTCTTTCTCCGCTGCCTCTTTGCTGCCATTCGTAGAGCACCTGTTATGTGATCATAGATAATGTCCTGGGTGATTTGTGTGAGTTAATTTAGTTAGTGTTTAAAGTAGTGCTGAGAAATAGGTAGTGCTACTTTGTGCCACGGTCCAGGTAATAGGTGTCCAGAGTAATTATATTACTGCCCAATGTTGAACATTTAGTCGTGTAGAATTGGGCATGCGATGCAGACATTTGAATGGGCTCTGTTTCAGGGGTGCCTGGGTGGCTCAGTCGGTTAAGCCTCCGACTTCGGCTCAGGTCATGATGTCACAGTTTGTGGGTTCGAGCCCCGCGTCGGGCTCTGTGCTGACAGCTCAGAGCTTGGAGCCTGCTTCCAATTCTGTGTTTCCCTCTCTCTCTGCCCCTCCCTTGTTCATGCTCTGTCTCTTAATAATAAATAAACTTAAAAAATTTTTTGAATGGACTCTGTTTTAAATTTAGAGATCTCAAAGCCTTTCAGATAAGTCTCTCCATGTGGACACCAATGTGCTTCACGCTACCCAAGTTCCTGTTTGCAGACATGCACCTACTGTAGGTGGCTGCAGGGGTGAATCCCATCCCAGAGCCCATCACCTTCCAAACAGGCATGTCCCAATATGGCACCTGGCATCAAAGTAACCATGGGTCAAGGTCAATGATACAGATTCCCCAGGTTTTGCTGAAATTACAAGTGAGATTTCTAAGAGGAAGCCTGGAGACTTTTCTTTCTTTCCGTGAGGATTTCAAGGTTGGGAAACATTCAGATAACATATATCTTAAGCTCCTTGCTGAGGTTCTTGGGTTCTGAAATCTGCCATAAAAGCCTCATATGCTCTAATAAAGGAACAAGGAAAACACTGCAGTGTTTTTTCTGTTAATGTGATCTTTCTTTCCTTTCATTTTATCTTCTTGGTCTCTCTCTCTCTCTCTCTCTCTCTACCACGTTCCATTTGTGCCATCAGTATATCCCTGACCCTCACCTTTTAGTCATAGTATAGATATTTCTTTTTTAAAGATTATTTATTTTGAGGGAGAGAGAGAGAGAGAATGAGAGAGAGAATCCCAAGCAGGCTCCCTGTTCAGGGTGGAGCCCAATGCAGGGCTTGATCTCATCCACTGTGAGATCATGACCTGAGCCAAAGTCAGAAGTCAGACACGACTGACTGAGCCACTCGGATGTCCCAGTCTAGATATCTCTCGTAGGCTTTCATACATTCATTTACTTATGCATTCAACAAGTATTTACTGAATGGCTATGTGTGAAAGCCATGGTGCTATTTAATGATCCTGACGACATTATGAGGTAGACTTTAAGATGATGGCATAGGAATGTTCCTTTACGTAAATTAAGTGGAAGATCCAGAACTTGATTTAAGTTGGGAGTTTGCATCTTTCCAAGGGACTTCCTTATGTGTCAGCTCACCTGAACCTTTAGTAACTCCAATATTCCCCTCTTAGGACAGATTTCACTTATTCATTTACTTAAAAAAAAAACTTTTTAAGATGTCTTTTCATACATGGTGCCAGGGATAAAATGTTAAGTTTAAAGGAAACATAAACACTAGCTTTCTAAAGCTTGGAGTGCTGGGTAAAGCAGTAACCAAATATATGATGACTCTTGATGATGAATGTTACAAAGAAAGATACAGATTTCTAAGAGAGAACGTAAGGTGAGCCAGAACCTTGTTGGGTTAGCACAATTTCCCTAAAGAAGTGATATTTGAGGTGATTCCTAAAGCCTGAAAACCTGGACAAAGTGAGGAGCTCACCAAGCGCTCAGTGCAGCAGCAGCAACAGCTTGTGCAAAAGCCCTGAGGCAGCAGGATGCTTTGCATCATAAAGGAAATGAAAGGGCCTCTGTGGCTGTGCAGAGAGACCCGAAGGTGAAAGTCATTCAACATACACAACAGAGGCAGAAAGTGCGAGCTATACTGAGTTTTCAGGTTGTGTGAGCATTTTGGTGTTTATTCTTAAAGAAAGGGATATGCAGGAAAGATATTGAACAGAAGAGAGATGCAACTAGCCAAGTTGAAGGGCAGGAGGCTTGCTCTCCGCCCCAAGCCACCTCCTCCTCTAGGGTGGAATGTGACCTCTTGTGACCTTCAGAGTCCTGTCTGTTTGACTTCACACCCACACCCACATACTCACTGCTCACCTCCACTGGAATCTCATTCACGGGTGTCATTTCTGGGAAGAGTTCAAAGAAAGCAGAAGCTTCATGCGTTGTCCTGCGAATTGTACGCCCAGTCTTGTGGGACCTACCCGGATATAAGCAGGTGGCTGTCGCCCAACACGGTCACTGGAAACTTACGACTTTTGTAGGAGGGTGATTTCTTTTGGTCCCTATATAAACTAACCAAAGTTGGAGTCATGTCAGGCTCATACTGAGAAGAGGTAGGAGGGAAATCGGAAAAGCAGGTGGAGAGGGGATTTAAAGAGCACCATGGCAGATGTGTGCACAGGTAACACAACCTACATCGGAGGACCTGGCGGTGGAGGTGAGGCTGTGTTGAGCGGGATGGCTGCAAATTCACCCAAAATGACTGTTCAAAACAAGAATGGAGAGATTTATTTGGCCTTCAAACAGAGCTTCCTCCGATCAAATGGCACAATCGGGAGAAAATCGTACTGCAATTGGAGGTAATGCATGTAATCTGTAAATGCTGGGAATCATGGCTGCTCCCAGCAGCCTACGATGGATTGCATAATAATGTTGTACAAATCCACACCACATGTTATAAAGTAGGAACTCCAAACACATTCATCTTTCCTGGCAAACCGATGCTCAATTTTTTATTAAGTAATGGGTGGTAAAAATGCAATTTGCTTCTGTTTTTACTCTGAATACCAGAATGCTCTGAAATAATGTTTTTTAGTCATTTTCCATGTTCTGGAGTTTTTGAATAATTGATTTCTTCACCCCAGCTACCATTATTTAAACAATAGATGTTAGCCTTCCTATTCTTTTTTGTTTCCTTCAAAAATTCATGCGATTTTTTTAATGTGTGCCACTCCCGGTTCTATCCTGCGTGATGGTGTAACGTACATGAAAAGCAATGAATGAGCTTCTGTTTTTCATTATCCATCAATGCATTTGTCCACGTGTATGTTGCAGAGAATTTGTTGGAAATAAAGAGCACGTATTTAATGATCTAACCCGAGCCAATCCATGATGACGTGTTTGAAAATGGGCTCTAACGTTTCAGGAAAGATAGTATTCTGACGTGGGCACTTTTTAGCTGTATGACCTCACGCAAGCCGCTTGCCTGGTGTGCTTTCAGTCTGTTTTTGCAAATGGGGGGACAGTAGTAATTCTTACAGCACTGGGGGAATGCGCTATGTGATGATGCCCACTAGGCTGTCCGCAAGAGAGACTCCTTTTCCCCTTTAATAATTTCACCCAAACTCAAGTATTTGATGATTCTAACACAGATAGAAGCTGGCAAGACTCAAATTTCATTCCTACCAAGTGGCCCCGGTGATCGTGGAGGAATAAAATGCTGATGACATCTCCTCTGATTTCTCAAGGCTGCTCAATTCAGCTGGAAATAGCAAAGCGCCAGGGTTCTTCGCAGACTCTTTCAGCTGGCAGTCTCTTTCTGGAAACACCTCCCAGCCCAGCCTCTGTATGGCAGTTTCATGCTTCCAGCCCTGGGCCCAGCTGGAACTCCAAAGCGTTGGGAAAGGAAGAATACATTCATTAGCATTTAACACTCAGCGAACATCATAATTTTGAAAACTCCCTGCCTCAAAGAACTGACACCCTGGACAATTAATGTAGGAAGACACTTTGGCACTTAGGAAAAAAATAAATCTTTCCAGGCCCAGTTGGTTTAGAAAATGAAGGAAGCGGGGATTCGAGGAGGCCCTTTCCTTCTTTTCTGGGCAACTGTTTGTATTATAATCCTTAGCATCCTGAGCACTGTTCTAAGAGCATCGTCCGAATTTCTATCAGCGGAAAAGTGCTCCACGGCCCCCACGTTGCTGCAAGGAAGGTAGCGGAATCAAAGGCCAAGAGGAGGGTTCCAGATAATGAGTCTGTGTCCTGTCTTTGTGCACAGCATTCCTTCTATCTGGAATATTTTTCCCATTTGTCCTTCACATCCCCGCTCATCTGTCCCCTCTTCTAAGAACTTGCCCAGACCCCTTCTCCACGTGCAGACCGGCGATTCCTCGCTCAGGGTCACTTGACATCTACCCTCACCCTCTGTGGAGCCCAGTGCTCCGTGGTGCATGAGTGTTTATCATTGAGGTTTAATCCTCACGAGAGAGAATTAATGCACTATTCTTTCCAGGGTGCAGGTGTTGAAACCCAAGGACTTGGGTTATTTGCCTGAAGTTTATACAGCCAGCAGGTGCCTGGACCTGAACTTGAATCCGGATATACCTGGCCCCACTTTGGGGCCTCTATCCTACCCTACCTCACCATTTTTTGTCAGAACCCCTTTCCCAATCCTGAAGGGGTGTGTAGATTGCTCACACCTGTTGTACCCTGGTATTTTGAGGCAACAGTGGGTGACATAAGAACCCTCCAGATGTAGATCGTTTGGTTTGCAGAAGGACAGGCCGGCATCCAGTTTCGGGTTCTGTCTCATGGCTTGGTCGCTTTGGCTAATGCAGTTAAACTTTAAGCTGCAGTTTCCTTGGGTGGCAAAAGAAAAACGCAGCACCTCACGCCCATGAATTTTTGCGTCACAGTTTTGTGAGATGCATTGAGCTATTGATGTAAAGTGAATCACACAGTGCCTTTTCTTTATTTTTATTTTTAATATATTTTTAAAAGTTTATTTTTGAGAGAGAGAGAGCAGGGGAGGGGCAGAGGGAGAGAGAGAGAGAGAGAGAGAGAGAGAGAGAGAGTCTCAAACAGGCTCTGCAGTGTCAGCCCAGAGCCTGATGCAGGGCTTGAACCTACAAACTGTGAGATCATGACCTGAGCCAAAATCAAGAGTCGGACGCTTAACCCACTTAGCCACCCAGGTGTCCCATAAATTGCCTTTTCTACAGTGTCAATACATGATCACTAGAAAGATAATAGTAGTCTTATCATCATCATCTTAATCAGATTTCAAAACAGGAAAGGAAAGTGAATTTAAAAACAATCTGAGTCCACTAGAATGGTCTGGGCACGTGTACACTCCTCTTTTAAATGTCCTTCTCCATAACCTTCATGTTAATGTATTCATTCATTCAACAAATATTTATTAGGCAGCTGCTATATGGTGGGTGCAACCCTAGTGCTGGGCTTGTCATGCTTCACATTTTGGGTTAACTCACTTCTGCAGAGAAGCAGCTCCTGCCCACACGATCTAAAATACCTGAGGGACGTCTCTCTTTCCCTCCTTGTTTGCTTCCTTCATATGTGCTTGTATTGATTTTGTTTTTCCATTTACTTGCTCTGTGTTTGTCTTCTGCATGGAGAACAGAAACTGGGACTTAGCACAGTGTTCAGCTCATTGGAGTTGTCCAGTCATTATTAAGGCATGAATGGCATGGGCTAGAAAAGAGAAATCTAAAAGCTGTCAAGTAGAAGAAACCAGATCAATGAACCCAAACTAGAAGTGTACATGATATGATATGTATATGTGTATCTGAAGAGAGAGAGAGAAGAACATTACATAGACAAAGGCAGGAAGAGCAGGTAAAGAGCAAATGAAGTAGAGAACAAAATATATCACGAAATGCTGCCCTATATCTAATACCCGAGGGGATAAGCAAAATAGAGTAAAATCCAGTGAAGTTATTTAGATACAAAATTAGACAAGGAAAGGATTGTGAATTAATAGGTGACTAAGGGATAGAAACAAAACAGTATGGAGTAGAATAATCCTGGTTATATAAAAGATTGCACTCCATCATGCCCCCACATCTACATAATTGTTTACATTCATTGAAAGGTACTTGGCATGATGGCTCCACTGCTGATGGTTACTTTTTTTGTTGTTTATTTATTTTTTAAAGACAGAGAGAGAGAGAGAGAGAGAGAGAGAGAGAGAGAGACAGTGCATCAGCCGGGGAGGGGCCGAGAGAGGGATACACAGAATCTGAAGCAGACTCCAGGCTCTGAGCTGTCAGCACAGAGCCCAATGCAGGGCTCAAACTCACAAACCATGAGATCATGACCTGAGCTGAAGTCAGAAGCTTAACCCACTGTTACACCTAGTCACCCCTACTGATGGTTACTTTTAAGTAGTGAGGCTTGTGGTGAATTTTTTTTTTTGCCTTCATTCTTTTGTGTGCATTTACATTTTTTAATAATCACATATCATTTTTGTGAAATAAGAAATTTATTTTTCTTCAAAATGAAAATAGACAATGACTAGATTCTAACAGTGATTCCTTTTTAGAGATACAGGTAAGGATTATTGTCATGTTATTCTCTATAATTTTATGTATATTTTTCAATTGAAATTGAAACTTTTTTCAATTGAAATTGAAACTTTTTTCAATTGAAAAACATAGAGCACATGCTGAATTATCTGAGAGAATCATACAAATCAGTTCCTGTGGTCCTCTGGTGGCATTTATATGCCAGCTCTGTGGGGCAATTGAGGAAATGTGTAGGTCAAGTTTGAAGAATTGGAGCAAAGGTAATACACCTTGTGTATTGATGCATTCTTGAATTTATGACAGCATTATGAATGTATTGGTTTATGTGTCTGTTCTGCTAGACTATGAGGCCCTCAGGACGGGACACTTGTCTTATTTCTTCACTTCCTGCCGAGTCTGACACATTATTCATGCTTAGTAACAGTTTCTTGAAAGAAAGTGCATTGACTTAGCTCTAACCGGCTGTGAAGGCTTAGCCATGCCATGTAACTTCCCTTTGTCCCTCTTGATAGGAACATCTTCTATTATTTTCCCCATCAGCAGTATAATGTGGCCTGTCCTGCTCTAAGAATCATGTTTTCAGATGACAGAAATCCTTAGATACTTGACTCAGGTAAGACACTTGGGCTTCCTCCCAATAGAAGCAGGGCTTCAGAATCTCATCATATGCTCCGTTTAATTACTTGCCAATTCACGGCGTTGAGTTTCTCATGGTGCTAATGGAGCCCCCGAGAAAGCTGAGAGAGTGGCATAAAATGTCCTCGTATTTTAATGGGGTTGGGGGTGGTAAGTGTTAGATATAATTTAATCTATGGGAACTAATAGCTTTTGAAATAATGATGCCTCTTGACTATCGATTTGAAAGCTACTCAGAGTAATTGAACACTTATTCCAACTCAGAGAAGTGTTGCTTATTTTTGCGTTCTTGATTTAAGACTGGAGTGATGGTTCACACTTTAAGACACCAGTGGGCGGCACACAATTATGGCCTAATTCGGTTATCACTTAAAAAAAATTAAATACGTGTAAGCTTCAAACAATGAACATGCATCTTGCTATAGGTATATGTGTTTATATTAAAATTATATGTCTTAATGTATTACCATATGTATTCATATATATATATATATATATATATATATATATATAGCACATTTTAATTTTTAAACATGAGAAAAATATAAGTGAAAGTTGTAATATTTTCTTCTGGCATCCAGCAGACCAATTTGAGCATCTATAGAATGACAGCACTCCACTGAGGGGACAATTTACTAATCAATGGCTTGAAACATACTGTGTGGGGTAAATCCTGACTCTTTCATCAATTGGTTCTGAGACACAGGGGGGATTTTGTCCTCTCTGTAGTTCATTTTTCCATCATAAAATGGTCCTCTCTCTGCCACTTCTGTCTAGTATGGAAGGTTGCCTCTGTTCAGCTTTTTAAATATTTCCTTGTGGGGGCTATCTGTCTCCCCCACAAAATTGCTCCTAGAGCTCAGTACTTTGCTTTCAACCCCACCTGGGGCTCCAGGAAGTTCCAAGAAGGTCAAAGGAAGACAGTAGTATTTATTTCGTTTGCTTTGTCTTGTTTCCTTTTATTCAAAAAAAATATTTATTGAGTTCTTCCTATGTACAGATGACTGGCTTATAGGAAGTACTCGACAAATATTAGTTGCTATATTATGTATGACAGCATCTTGAGTGGAAGGTAACATCCTACAGACACCCGTCTTTTGAGTGTGTTTTATGTGTATCCCATTGTACTCTTCATTCTGTCATCATCGTAGGATTATTTCCTGCAAGTGCTCTAAAATAGACACCATTCTGCTCAAATACCCATCTTCAGATTATTTACATATGCATTATACTTACCTTGTCCTACATTTTTCAGTTGTTGATTAACAAGTGTCCTAAATTGTGGTCTGGTTTATTCTCCTGGTATTGACTTGCTTTTCGTTTTCTCTCCGTAACATGACCTCCAGATTATCCTGGTGGTGGGATTCCTGCACACAAGTGCTAGAGGGACTCACATGTTCTAATGCAGCAAAACACCCATGCAAATGGTTGCCAAAAGGTACACTGGTGGAAAATTACACAGCCAAAGAATAGGTTCTGAGGCTCTGTTCAAAGATCAGACAAAAGATGGGGCGCCTGGGTGGCGCAGTCGGTTAAGCGTCCGACTTCAGCCAGGTCACGATCTCGCGGTCCGTGAGTTCGAGCCCCGCGTCGGGCTCTGGGCTGATGGCTCGGAGCCTGGAGCCTGTTTCCGATTCTGTGTCTCCCTCTCTCTCTGCCCCTCCCCCATTCATGCTCTGTCTCTCTCTGTCCCAAAAATAAATAAACGTTGGAAAAAAAAAATTAAAAAAAAAAACAAAAAACAAAGATCAGACAAAAGATACACAGAAGTTCTATGAATCCTAGAACCTTAACTTATTAAGATTCAAGGTGTGGTGCTTGGAAAACCCACCTCCAAATTCCCTGACAATCCTCCCATTAAAGGTGAAAGGTGATTCCTTTCCCTGTGAATGTGGGCCAGCCTTTGTAACTCTTTATAATGAATCGAGTGAGTGGAAGCAACGCATTGTGTGACTTCCAAGGATAGATTAGAAAGGGGATGCATCTTCCTGTGTCTCCCTCTCTTTCTCCCTCTCTCTCGCAATGTGGCTTGGAGCTCCAAACTGCCATGTTAAAAGGCCACCTACTCGGAAACCACCATGCTGGAGCGCCCACATGAGGAGCCAGACTGGAGGATCTCATCTCTTCTAGCCTCCAGCCCCAGCTGTAGCCTGCCCCTGCCGATCCCCGTTTCACTTGTGCTTTCATGAGAAAAATGATTCTTGTTATCGTTTTATGTGAGCAAATATCAGGGTGGTCCGTTGTGCCAATAAACAGAACACAAGGATCGCTCAGGGAAACAGCACGATATACGCTGAAAAGCACAAAGAACTTTCCAGTCCCATAATGATGCTATGTCCCCAAATCCGCTTGGCTCCATCTGTCTTCTGGGTTTTGGGCACTTGCTCGCTGGAGAGCCCAAAGGTTCTGTCCTGTCATCTTCCAGCAATGCTGTCCTCAGTGTCCATCCCGGGGAGGATTGGGCTTCGGGAGGGACTCCGTTGTGCTGAGAAGAGCCACCTGCGTCAGCTCCAGTGGCTGGTGTGATCCGACGGGGTCTATAGAATCTCTGGCTTCTCCCGGCAGCACATTGTTCAGCCAGAAGAGAGTCTTGGTTATCACAGGATTTAATAGATACGGGAATTCAGAAGGACGGATGTGACCTATACTAGCTAACATTGTTTTTGCTGCTCTGCGTCTATCGGTTTATCTTCTGGTGACCTTGACTTAATTTCCTTTACTGTTTTACTGCTTGGAACATGGGGTTTATTAAATATGGGCTGTTCTCTGATCTATGAATTTTAGATGTGAAGAAACACACTAGAGATGGCTTAGGTGACAAGTGACGGACAAACCCGGGATCCATAAAATCTCCTTCTGAGGCTTCTGGGTAAATTTTTGTGTTAGAAAATCCCATAAGCTACACGACGACTCTAAATGTTAGCATACACATTTTTTTCTTGATATGTGCTTACTGCTTTGTCATGGGGGATGGGGTCATTACGTGGGAATGGCTGATCCTGGGGGCGTGTACTGTGACACGTTCTATTGGAAGAAAGTAGTAATTTTGTATTTTTACACTCCTTTATCAGAATCCTCCCCTTGTAACTGGTCCTGTTCCAGTGAAGCAACAGAGGGGTGCCATTAATAACACTTTTTTTTGAAATATTTATGTGTGTCCAGTCAGTCGAATTAGTTTTTACATTTCATGAAAGTTCAAAAAAAGCCATAGCAGATAGAGGGAGAGAGGGATTCCAGGATCTTAGGGATGTTGTTCACTAGCAGTGTGGCATACCCAAAGTATCTTTGGGTGAATCTAGAAAGAGAAATATGTCTTTAAAACAATCAAGAGGATAGCTTTTGGTGATGTGGCTAAATGGAAAAGAATTCACGTACATGAGAGTTTTACTTAATGTACATCCATGACAGTTTACTCGAGTTCCAATTGAAGTTTGGGTCTAAAACCTACCTAATAATGAATCATCATTTGGGCTTCGACTCGGAGGAATCTCAATATGTCTGAATCCTCTAGGGAGCTGAGTTGGGCCAAAAGGGCTGACGTAGGCATCCTTGGGTCTCCGGCCACTGCATTATACAGAAGCACCACACCATCATCATGATAGGCAGCCATCGACTTCATCGCCCTCTCCTCAAATGTAAACCATTGTACATGAATATGAGGAAGTCGCTCAGACCAGCAAATGGTGATACAGTGAGAGGGAGAAGATCAGGGGTCACTTAATGACTGCCCTTACTGTCATTGGAACTCCAAACAGAAATTTGTTGGAAGAAAAGTACCAGCATACAAATACCGAACAACTAGCAAGCAAAACGCCTAGTGATATCAGCGCCTCTGAGCTTCCTGCCCACTGGAGATCAGAGGCCCAGAGCCACACAGGTGGCTGTGCCCAGACTGGTTCCGTCCGATTAGCAGTGAGAGAGAGGGTAGAGCATTCAGGGAATGAGTGAAACCGACAGACGGCTGGGTGACTTGATTGGAGCTCAGGGGCAGTATTCTTTATGTAATAATATTCTGGTCTGTTAAATTTAATAAATCTCTTTTTGATATAGTGCCAGGCACTTGCCATCGTGAGAGAGTCAATCCACGGCCTCAAAGGAAGAGTTTTTCTTTGAAGAGGGCTCTCAAATGGCCAAGAACCCGACACTCATGACTCCCAGTAAATGGTCCATCAGAGGCTTGTCCTGTCCCAGCTGTTTTATTCTTTCCCAAAGCCTTCAAGTCCCCTTCCTTCTAAGTGCCACTCAGGGAACGTTCTGCATTTGGGAAAGCAAAGGAGTGTATATCCTCACTCCAAAGCCTTTCGATATTTCCATTTATTTATAACAGATTTATTGCACATCTACCATTTGCCGGACACCGTGGGACTCTGGAGACTTACTAATTTAAAAGGGAGTGGAACGCCCTGTCCCAGAGCTGCGCGTGGTCCAGTCAAAAAGTAATACATGAAGTTAGAAAAAACGTGATAGAATTCTCAATTATGAAATAATGCATTATGAAATTATTGTGTTATTGATTATCAAGCAGTTTAACTTTTCTATGTTAACGACCTTCAATTTCATTAATCATCCCTACCTGAGTATTCTGAATATATATGTTATATATCTAATATGTGTGTTAGATAAAAGAACAATTCTGTGTGCAAGCACCAGGACAGACGTTGGGTATTGGTAACAGGTATAAAACACCCACTCCTGCTTTTAAGAAGATGTAGTGTGGTCATTAATAGTTATGATGGATATAAGAATGTTTCTCGGTGAGACTTCATAACTCACATAACATAATATGAACCCAGTTCACATTAAGGGCGGAAAGGGAAGGCTTCTTGGAGTGGGGACATGGTAACTTAGTGCTAGGCGCACAAATTCATTAACAGTAGCAGTCGGGAAGTTAAGAAGTTATGGGAAATAGTGCCTGTCGTAGCCCCTCTCCTCTCTGTGCTGGAACCAGACAGACCATACTAAACACATTTACATGCAACTTAAAATAAAAACAAAACCAAAAAATGTGGGCCAGCTCAGGTCCAGGAGCCACAGGGCGAGACTTGGCTTAGAGTTGGTCAGATGGAGAAAGAGGCCCGGAGGCCTGTGGGAGAAAGGCTCGGAGGGAAGGCCTGGGGGCGAGGAAGCTGGCAGGGCTCAGGACAGCCAGCCCCATGTGTCCCCTGGAAAGTGATGGAGATGGGGCGGGTCTTTACCCACACAAGCTCTCCAGGGAGATTAGCCCCTTTGCTGGCACATGTGGGCTCGGAAACACTTCCCTGATATGACGAGTTTGGGCCTTTTTCCCACGTGCTATACCATGATTAGCCTCGATGACTTGACTTTCCCTTTAGCTTAAAAGCTGGCCAAGTGGCTCCTTGATTTCTTACCTACTAGTTTTTCTCAGAAACTTGATCTTTTGCTGGGTTGAAGGGAACATCAAAGACAGGTGTTGGGGTTGGGGTTCAATTTATTCAATACACTGTTCAATCCCTGCTGGTGGTCTAGAATCCTCATCTGTGAACTTGAAAGTGAACGCAGACACATCTGGTTTATAGATGCCTACATCCCGAGGGAGACGGGGTCCTCAGATGAACCCCTGCCTCCTCTAAAGGGGGGACGCTGCCACGTAGGACATGGGTACTTAAGGGAGGCGACACCTGCCCCCTCTCTAAACTGTCCTTTGCATCAACATTTGAATTCTCCAAGGCTCAGCTAAACTTCGCTACTCTGTGAGCATCACAAAACCTATGTTCCAGCACCTTCTCACCAGTGGCGATTTCCTCGGGAGCCTTAAGCTAGTCCCTTGGCCCAGGCTGACCTAGAGGAAGAGCCACATCGGCTGGGAGCGGTGGCTGTCGTGTCGTCCACCAAAGACTGCACCTTGGCACTCTTTCCATTTGGCTAGGATACTTCCTACCTTCAGGAAATGACCTATTCCCCCCTAACAAGCCCAGATCTTGCCTCCTGGGCCAATGCGTGTTCCCGCCTACTTCCCATGAACTGTTTTGTCTGCAGGAAACCCAGGCGCTTTGTGGTTCGAGTTTTCTTAGCCATCCTCTCTTCCAGCCCCATCTTTGCCTTTATTTGTGGTTCTCTGCTGGCTCTCAGGGTGGCTGTGCCTGGAAAAGCTAGGGATGGTGGCAGGTCCAGCCTCGGGCTCCTAAACCAGATTAGGAGTTTCCGATAGCACGTGGAAAAGATAAACTCAGATGAATACTTGTTTTTTCTTCCTGGTTTCAGCCTTTGACACCCAAATCTCTCCAAAGATTATACCCTGGCGAGCCAGGCATGACCACAAACGAACTTCCAGGATTCATTCTGTTCACTGATTGAAAGCCTAGAAAAGACGACTATTCAGCCAATTTCGCTGTATGTCGCACCTGATAAAATGATGAGAGTGTGTGTCCCCTACCTGTCACTGGGCGCCCTGTCGTTTTTCAAGGATGTGACACAGAGAAGACAGGCTGGACACACTCTTTAGCATGCTGTCTGTAATGACCACGACAAATGGGTGGCCTGATAGAACAGTGAGATTCCTTACTTTGCACCTGCTAAGCTCATGCCTGCTTTATTATTTGGGTGGGGAAATAAGGCCTGGGAAACAACAGAAGAAGGAGCTATTGCAATAAGAATAAACTGTCTGTAAGTCTGTTAAAAGAAAGAGAGAAAGAGAGAAAGAAAGAAAAAGAAAGAAAGAAAGAAAGAAAGAAAGAAAGAAAGAAAGAAAGAAAGAAAAGAAAGAAAAGTCCTCAGTCCCATGTTCCGTGGAGAAATGGGGTGGGAGCAAACTCGGGTGTACTCACTATTTGTGTGCTGGGGCTGTCTCTCAGGGTCAGAGATAGATAGTGACAAGTTGGGTTGGCATGCAGGCACGTTGTGCACTGGCCAGAAAAGATACAGGAGAGGTGGAGGTAAGACCTACATGAGAAGCTTCCCATGGTTGTTGGGAAAGTGAGTCTCAACATCCTTTTTAAGGTGACAGAGCTAAGGAAGCATATTAGGAAGGAGGTATGCTTGAGGCTTCTATTTCCCTCTTAAGCTGTATTGTGAAAGATTTAACACGGTAACGGAGGGATGGTCTGAGCATTGAGGAGTAAGATATTAAATATATCCTTTGTCCTGGATTCTTACCCCAAAATACATTCATCATTGACATAACTGTACGTTGGCACTAAGAAGGGACTGTGTCCCTGCCTCCTGGCTCAGGAATCCCTGGTGCTCTTTCCTGCCCCCTGGAGCTGCCTCCGGTTGCCTAGGTAGCAGGGAGCATATATAGAAGAGGGTGACAGGTGTGCCTCCGGCAGGAACTGACCTCAGAATAGCCTCAGGCTTACTCCTATCTGGACTCGGAGACAGATTAGTTAGTATCCAGTGGGGAAAGAGGATGAGGCTCTTAGCAGTCAGGAAGATTAAGGCCAGTTACTAGTAAAAGGCCACAGAAAAACTTTCCTTACTTGGAGTTATTTAAACTTTTCTAATCTCCCACAAGGATATCAATTTTTTTGTTGTGGTTATTTTGGAATTTGTTACAGACCTGTCGGAAGAATGGAAGGCATTTCCTGGCACCTGGGCTGACTTTCCATCTCTCCCTTCCCTACTGATAATGGTAGCTGCCATGATGGGGCCATACCTTGCGTATAGATTGCCTATAATTCTCATAAAACCTTGCAAAGTATTACTGTCATAGAAGTGAAGAGACTGCCAGGTTAAATTCAGTGCTAAGCATGTAAATGTTTACAAGTGGTCATTGATTATTGAATCTATACCATTAATAAAATATTGTGCTAGTAGCTTTACATGCACTTTTAGTTTCTTCTTCACAGTTAAACTACAAAGTAGCTTCAATTCCATTTTACAGGTGTCAAACAGAAATCCATAAAGGTAGAGTAACTAAGGTTTTGTACCTATTAGCAATTAGGTCCAGGATACAAACACATGTTCATCTGGCTGTAAAATCCATTTTCTGACCATCAAGGCAATGCCATATTTCGAAAACATTCTACATAACTCCTCTCATTGTTCAATAAATCTGATATATCAGGCTTCTAATAACCGACAGAGTCCATGTTAGTATATAAATGCTCTAGAGAAAGAGTACATTTGCTTAAATGCAACATGATATATAAATGAATATCTTAGATATTATTGGTAAAAATAATTTTTTAAAAAAATGTTTATTTATTTTGAGAGAGAGAGAAGAGAGAGCCTGAGTTGGGGAGGGGAGTTGGGGAGATAGAATCCCAAGCAGGCTGCCTGCTGTCAGCACAGAGTCTGACTTGGGGCTCGATCTCACAACTGTGAGGTCATGACCTGAGCTGAAATCAAAAGTCGGATGTTTAACAGACTGAGCCACCCAGGCACCCCTATTGGTAAAAATAATTTAATCATAATAAAATGAGAATAATTCCTAATACTTTGTAGGTAGGTTTGTTTGTTGTGAATACAAACGTGTATTAACACGTAAAATACATACATATATTCATGTTAACTGGAACCCCCATAGGACACATGGAAAACAGTGACTGATGAAGGGGCCTTTCCAAGAGTATGGGTAAGATTAAAGCCACCTAGCAGGAATGATGAAGCTTTCTTGGGCTGGGCACAAGGAGTCCAGGATCCCTGGGCTTGAAGGTTCAAGGGGAGGGAGTGGTCACCCAACTTGGAGAGAACATTAGCTGTATGACAAGGCCCCCTGATACAGCTGAGACCTTAAGCAGGGAGAGTGTAGGTATTTACAACCTAGAGAAAGAACCAGAAACATGAATATGGGGACCTCTATCTCCTGCTACACTCAGGTTTCCTTTGGGGTTTCCCATTGTTCTCACATGCTGGCCCCTGCCAGAGATCACTATGTAAGTAAAGATCCTCAGGGCCTAGGGAAGGGTGGGGGGGGGGGGGTAGAAACTGGATCTGGAGAGTCTAACAGACCATATCCCACACAATATCTATTTTCATGGTTTGTGGTTATAGCAGAGTAAAGTTTAGATATTATCCTTACTATACAACTCAGGAATCAGAATATATCTGCCTCAATCTGTTACTAGTTGTAAACAACAGAAACTAACCTCAGCTGTCTGTTTCAGAAGTGATTTTCCCAGGACAGACCCTGAGTAAAGAATATGGGTGTAGGCGATTTTTTTCTTTTTTTTTTTTTTGTCAAAGAGTTCCCAGGGAGGGTTGTCAGATGAAATACAGGACACCCAGTTAAGTTTGAATTTGAGACATGCAACAAACACGTTTTTGGTATGACTATGTCTCGAATATCCTATCAGGCATAACTATACTAAAGACAAAGCAGAGCAAACTGTTTTTCCAAGACCAGGAGAAAACAGGAAGGGGATGGTTGAAGCATGGAAGGATATGAGAAGGAGCCCAACAAGGCTGCGTGTCCCAGGTCTCCGACTCAGCTCAATCCCAAAGGGAGCTCCAGAGTGCGAATTATACCTCAGTGTCCATCACTCATCCAGGCAAAGGGACTGGGCTCCTGCTCTCATACATCGCATCAGTCAGGCAGTGAGGGTGGGCTCTTTGGTGGGTGGGAGCTGTGGGGCAGGGCAGTGGGGGATGTAAAGTTCCACTTGCAGGTACTTCTGGATCTTCCTAACATGTGGCAATGTAGCTCCAGTGTCTAAGGCATTCTTCAGAAAGTCATACATGCGATCAGTTCATGTGGGTCACACAGAAACTAAGGGGTGAATGAACAGATCTGGTAAGAGGGATAAGAAGGGAAACGGCCATGGCCATACTGTGTCCACTACAAGACCTTAAGCAAAATAGAAATTTATTAAAATGCTTCAGGGAATTCACAATAATGGGCTGGAAACTGGAGGCCACAACCAGTTGTCTCTAGAGGCTATACTCTTGGAATGGCGGCCATCCTTCGGATTGGCCTGGGCTAGATGCCTCTACCACCATGGCTCTTGATTCACAGAGACAGGAAAGGGGTCTCAATGGCCACTCGAAGCTGCAGTCTTCCCTCCCTCCCTCTGGACAGCTGCCTTCAAATAGAGCATCTGGGGTGCCTGTGGCTCAGTCTGTTAAGCATCTGGCTCTTGGTTTTTGGCTCAGATCATGATCTTAAGGTTTGTGAGTTTGAGCCCCGCATTGGGCTGTGTGTTGGTGCAGACCCAGCTTGGGATTCTCTCTCTCTCCCTTTCTCTCTGCCCTTCCCCTTCTCTCTCTCCCTCTCAAAATAAGTAAATAAACTTCAAATAGAGCATCTGGTGCTAATACAAAGTGATGTTGAGGTGTAGGCCGCCGAGCAATGGCAAACACCGGAAACCCAGCCACACACACATGCAGCATGTAGCCATCATTTTTCCTCACTAGGACAAAAATTGGAGAAAGGAATAAATAATTTATTTAATGATTTTTTTCATCAGATTTTCATTTGAGTACCTACCACCTGTTTTGCAGAATTCTCTAATTCTATCTTTGTGACTGTTGTCCGCAGAGCGTTTCAGATGAAAATCCTCGCATGCTTCTGTTTAGTGTTCTCCAGAGTCTTCTCACATTTGGAGCACCTGATGTGTTCTACACGCCCTTGTGACCTAGTGCATGGCCTTGTCACCTAGAGCATCCTGTTACCTCCCTCACCCTTATTCTTAGGATGTCCTCGCTTGTTTGGCTGTAGATGTTCTTAACTTTTTACTCTCACTGGAACGTATTAAGACCATTCCCATCTCACTCCTTGATATTTTCTCTGCCTGAAACATTCTTCCCTGGAATAGCCACATGATTATTATTCTGTTGCTTCATTTAAGTATCTGTTCATCTTTCATCTCCAGAGAAGTGTCCTTCCCTAAACTCACATCATACAGACTTTACAAAAGCAACTTCTATCCCATCATCTCTATCTCCTTATCCTTTATTTTTGTTCACAATTGGTATCATTCAGGCTATAACATATTTATTTACTTGGTCTTTCTCTCATTCTCTCCATCCCATGTGTGTGTGTGTGTGTGTGTGTGTGTGTGTGTGTGTATATATATATAGAGAGAGAGAGAGAGAGAGGGAGAGAGAGGCGGGCGGTGGGGGTGGGGGGGTGGAGGTGGACCATTTCCAAAAGGACAAGGGCTTAGTTTGTTTATTTCTGAGTTTTAGGCCCTAAAACAGAGTATGGCACATAGGAGATGTTTGAAGTATTAGTTGAAATAAGGAAGAGAAGGAAGGAAGGAAGGAAGGAAGGAAGGAAGGAAGGAAGGAAGGAAGGAAGGAAGGGAAGGAAGGAAATCTGAGATTAACAGATGCAAAAAGTGGTAATAAGAGATCAAGAACCTTGTCCACATCTTCCTGCTAGTTTTCCAAATGATCTCCTCACCTCCTTGCTAATTGAGAAATGAGTGTGTCTTCAGACAAGGCTTCGGTCCTCAAAAAAGAAAGTGTCTCCTTACCTTATAGCCAAGCATATGTGGGCACAACCATATTATGATTATTGTTCTCTAGAAACACATACTCTAGATTTCTGGGGGTCACACCATCCAGCCAGTCCCACCCTCACCCACCTTTTTGTAAATGTGATCTTGAGCGAGTCTCTAGTTTGGGCTCATGGTCTTTCTCCCCCCTTTAAGGCCCCGGCTTTCCATTAGTAGCAGCTTCTTGCCTCAGTAACAGTGTCAGCAGATTCTCAAACTTAAGAAGCAATGGACTGATGGTGCTTTAATAGAGCAAGAAATAGAAAACTTAATTAAGGAAAGTGCAGATACCACATCTGATTTACTAAGCAGCCTGGGCCCTGTATGTGTGATCCCGACTACCAATAAAGTGTGTTATGAGCCATATAATATTGGCATCAAAGAGCAGAAGTCTGAAAATTTGGGGAGCAGGTAAAACATTATACACTTTTAAAGTATTATTATAATTCCTAGAATATGAAATGGGCTATGAAAACCATAATTCAGAAAGGGTTCGTTACATTGGGATGTGATATTAAAGAAAGAACTTGGATGTGTATTGTATGCACTGAGGTATATTGTTCTAATTAGTTTTCCTGTGAATTTAGGTTGCTGAAAGACTTGAGAATAAATTAAAAGTTGAGTGATGCATCACTCCCCACTCCTGACCAGTGGTTTGCAACTGTGATCATACTCATGGGAGACCAGGCACTTGTTCTAGAAATTAGGGCTGCTCACAGTAGTATACGGTGGGGTTGCTCTTTTCCATTTCTGTTGACCCCAGACATAGTAACATGACCTGATTTGATCAATAACAATGAACAGAATTTCTGTGAGTCACTCCAGTGAAGCTCTGCAAGTCAGTGGGTAATTTATTTCCTTACCTTCACCTTGTTTGCTACTCACATATTTTTTAGATGTAGCCTCCATCTGCTTGGGTCACAGTGACTATAGTAAGACAAAGAACCTGCTGAGCATGGGTGTAACTAAATAACTTTGCTTTCTTTCTTTTTTTTTAAGTTTATTTATTTATCTTCGAAGGGATGGGGAGGGACAGAGAGAGAGAGAGGGAGATAGAATCCCAAGCAGGCTCCGTGCCATCAGTGCAGAGCCTGACAGAGGGCTCGAACTTAAGAACTGTGATACCATGACCTGAGCCAAAATTAAGAGTCAGATGCTTAAGCAACTGAGCCATGCAGGTGCCCCAATAATTTTGTTTTCTTAAGTCACTAGATTGTGGAGAGGGGTTATGATAGCATAAACCTGCTTACTCTTGAGTAGTACAGAGATTGGCGGCCATTATGATTTTATTGTAGATCGCACGTGAGTTCTAGTGTAGAACAATGGGATGGTAAGTATGGCTATTATACTCATGATTGGGAGAGAGGAATCATACCCAAATAAGCAAGCACAGGAAAGAAAATGCTGTAAAATAAAGAAAGCTTTGAGGCATGGGGTAAAATCCAGGAATCAGCAGTTATCTATGAGAATATGGAAGGCAACAAAACCAAATATCTAGTTTGGCAAGTACCTGGAATTGCTTGCAAAATTCTTTTGGATTGGAGAAGGCGCTAATCTATTATCTACATTAGTTAATCTTACATTAGGTACAAAATAAAAGAAAAAAATAATTATAAAAACTGTAATACTTGAATGCCTATTGAGTGTTTTCTGTATTTTTTTTAATGTTTATTTATTTTGAGAGAGAGAGAGAGAAAGTGCAAGTGGGGAAGGGGAAGAGAGGAGGTAAGAGAGAGAACCTCAAGCAGGCCCCATGCTGACAGCAGAGAGCCTGACGCAGGCTCGAACTCAGAAACTGTGAGATCGTGACTTGAGCCGAAATCGAGAGTCAGATGCCTAGCCAATTGAGCCACCCAGGAGCCTCTAGTGTTTTCTGTATTTCTAGTCCACAGGAGACCACAAGCGCTAAGTGAAGTGGTGTGAATTTTAAATTGCCACTGGTCATACTGGAACCATGTACTGTGGTAATAATGTAGAGCCACATGGAACAGGACTCAGGAGACATGATCCCACAGGAGAAGAGTAACACTGAATACAGGTGCACGGAGGCAGTGTGGGTAAAGATACTGCAAGTTCATTATTAAGATGTCAGTCTTGTACAGACAGCCGTGATGGCGTGGTTCAGAAAATGGCACCATGATGGTGGTCAAAAGGATGACTTCGTGTCGGGAACAGATTCCTGAGCCCATGCTACAAACCTATGACGGTCACTTCCTGCATCGATGATCTTGGGGAAGCTGTTCAAATTCTCTGTGCTTCAGTGTTTTCATCTTTCAAACTAGAGGAATTCCCACCTGGAATATAGCATTTCCCAGTAGATGTTAACTGTATTTACTAAAATAAACTGTCTTACGGCCACGTGTGGCAGTAGGAACAGAAAGGGCCTTGGAGCCCGATCCATTTGTGGGAAGCACCGACGAGATGGGGTCTGTGCAGGCAAGAGGAGGGGGAGGATCCAGACACTTGGGCGTTACTGTTTTTACAGATGGGGAGGTTTCTGGTACTAAACCTACCGCCCGCGGCTCAGTGTCAGCACATCCCTGGATGGTCAGACCTTCGGGCTCGTCTCAAAGTGATCCTCAATGATTTGGGGAATACCCAGAGGTCACGGTTTCCTCGAACAAGGTTGACACCCTGTACCCACTTCGCCTCTCCTGCCCATTTCATCCTGTTGTCCACTGGCATGTTGTTTAGATAAGACTCAGGCTTCAAGGACATCAGGACAGTTCTGTGGTCGGGGCCATTGAACCAGCTCGCAAAGCTCTCAAGCTGTGGGGTTTAGAAGGCCTTTGCCACTTCCTGTTCCTTTTGAAAGAGTCCTATTTCACAATGGTCACTATTTCCTGTATTCTTTAGTTCTAAACAAATTAAAAAGAAGGGGTGCCTGGGTGGCTCAGTCAGTTGAGCGTCCGTCTTCGGCTCAGGTCATGATCTCGCGGTTCGTGAGGTCAAGCCCTGTGTCAGGCTCTGTGCTGACAGCTTGGAGCCTGGAGCCTGCTTCCAATTCTGTGTCTCCCTCTCTCTCTGCCCCTCCCCCATTCATGCTGTGTCTCTCTCTGTCTCAAAAATAAATAAAACATTTAAAAAAATTAAAAAAAGAAGATCGACATTCAATTTTAAGATGCTATTAAATTCGTTAAAAGCTTTAAGTAGAACCTGATCTGAAATCTGCACTCATGAAGCAGAAACCTCACACCTCCCAACTCATATGCTGTGTCACTGTTTTCAGTGTTAAACACAAATAAAAACCACACGTGGTCACCAAAGAGGACAGAGCTGTGCCCTACCACAATTTTCTTTGTCTTTGCAATCTCTGTGCTCTCACTGTTCCCCTTGAATCTGCCATTGTAAGGTGGAAACATGCAGCAGCTGTCACAGGGGACAGGGACACAGACGGCACCCAAGGCACACTCAGATGACCGCGAACCCTCTCCAGCTTATTCTTGAGGCAAATCTGTGTAGTTGAGCCCACGTGTGTGTCAGAGTCTGATTCAATAACTGAGAATCCGAAGGTCTGACCTTTATATAGAATGCAATGCTTAGTTGAAGATAGGTAGTAAGAACGTGCTAATTTGAAGCAAATCATCTTTGTGTGTGTGAACGTGTGTGATGTGTCGTGCTGCGTGTACTTGGGACTCAACAGTAAGTGCAGCAGTTCTGCATAACTCAAACCAAAAAAGGTTGGTTGGTTGGTTGGTTGGTTTCAGGGGAGAGGATCTCATCACGGATGTTGTTAAGAATTTCTGTTCATGGTGATTCTGAGACAGACTGACATTTGGTCAGCCTCATTATTGTTTTTGTTTTCTGCATTTTCCAAGACAGTGAACCTCCTCATGACCCACCTTCAGGACAGACCACCCCACTTCCCTGCCTTCAGTGCTGGCCCTTCTCGAGTTTCCCTTTCGCAAGGTTGTGGCCCCCATCAGGTCTTGCTGCTGCTGGATGGAGAATGCTGTTCTGTTTTCAATGTCTCATTTGATCCCTAAGGCCTGATAAAATGGGAGAGATGCCCAGAAACTCGGAAAATCTCCCTTGAATATTGGCAATAGCTCCCACCTTCCACCGTGCGGCTGTGTTAGCCAGGTCACTGGGAAGTGGCAAAAGTCAGAGGCCACACTATCCCACACTCCTTCTGTCCTATTTCTGGCTCCTCGTGCCTCTGAAATCTCCCTGGCATGCAGTTACAGACACACGTCTCCACTCACGGGAGTGGAAATCCGTGCTGATTTACGTGTGTGGAGTGTGATGGGTAGGGGGGTGAGTAGGAGGTAGAGAGAGGCTTCCATAACAGCGGAAGCAGAAAACAAACACGTGTTGTGTCACGAGTCTCTATGACATCACCACTATCGTGCCAAACCCCCTGTGTGCATAAAGCAGAGAGAAATCTATACAATGCGTATGTGTTTTCATATCTAGGCATATGTATACATCCACACATGATTGCAGGAAGACCTACTTGTCTGCTTTCTCTCCAAACATCTGATTATATAGAAAAGAATAAGAAAAAATTACCTGGAAAACAATGAGCTTACTCACGGCTTTGTTGTCACGTATGTATACTGGCAGCTGCCAGAGCTGTGATAAGAAGGTGACTTTGCTACCAAGATAGAGGTGACGTCCTCCTCATTCTTCACCCCATGCCTACCTCCTCTGGTTGTTATTCAGCTTCAAAACCCCCAAACTCTGAGGCATAATTGACTTCAGTTTTAGAGTTTTCAAAGAAAAGCCTTCTGGACAAAATTTTTCATTAATTTATTTTTAGCCAGAGAGAAACAGGTGATAACCTTTAAAAATAAGTAAATGGAACTGCTGGAAAACACACACACACACACACACACACACACACACACACACACGGGAAATGAATTAGTTATTTTCCTTTTTTACTGTTTTCCTGAAACTTTAGCTTTGTTTTCTGTGATTTTTTTTTGTCTTTTTAAACATCCTGGAAAGACATTGTACCATAAAATGCGAGAAGGAAACGGAGTCTCTCATTAAACTTGGCACCTGAGATAAAGTCTCGGAGGGGCTCAGGAGACAAAAAGGACTAAGACATGCTATAAAAGCCTAATAGTTTGAACCATAGTTCAAAATGTATCTTAGTGGAGACATTTTAATTAAATTCCTTAATATAACATTATTGAGCTCTAATATGTGCTGTGCCTCTTAAAAAGGCAGACACGGTCCCCATCCTTAAGAGATCTCTTTGTCTGCGCAAGGGTTAGGAAGGGATGAATCTGTGGGTGGTTGGAGGGCATTTACATAATTATGTCTCTTAATTTTCACTATATTCCCGTGAGATTAATGTCTATGCCCTTGCTTTGTAGTTGGGAAACTGACGTTTGGGAATGTGAGGGAAGCAGGTCTGAAGCACACAGCTACTTGGTAGTTCAGGTTGGATTCAATGAGCTATAAAAAGATACATGTAAATTGCCGTGAACTTTCAGAAGAAGGGCAGGTAATGCTTTCCTGTTGTAGGGGAGGCAGGATTAGAAACACTCCATGGAAGAGTTGGTTATCTAGAACTCAAACAATATAAAGGGGTTTGCTCAGGGAGCTGTGGAGGGGGTGTTTTGAATGGAGAAAACAGCATGAGGAGAACAGGGGAGGAAGGAGCATGGTGTCTGTGGAAGGAGGTGACCCGAGCATGGAGTGGGCTGGGTAGGGAATGTTATGTATGAGAGGACAATAAGACAAGAGAATGGAGAGGTTGGTCTGCTAGAATCATGCAGGGAAAATATTGTGATTTTAGGCAATAACGAACCACTGGAGTCTATGAGCTCAATGGTAGCGTGGTCAGTATTGGCTTGGGATCTCAGTCTGTCACAATGCATTAAATGTTCTGAGGTGAGACATCCCTTAAACAGCTCTCTGGGAAATATAACAGGGATGGAACATTCTGGAAACAGAAGACGTGGGTTGCATTCTATCTCCAGGAAAAAATAACTGGTGTTTGTTGAGCACTCACCACATTCGTGCTTTAACAATCCTTCCAAACCCTTTGAAAATCCCATGAAAATGTAGTAAGTCTGGGAAACGTCTTCTTCCTTTCTGTTGAGGACAAAAACAGAGTAACTTGCCGAACACACAAAATTGGCTTTGCCAAAGGAAGAATGGAGGGTGACACAGAGCTTCAGCTGGAGAGGCTGGGTGTGGCACTTTTTAGTGCCTGAGCTTAACCCTCCTTCCTGAATGGGGAGATGACATTGACCAGCCCCTAGATGCAGTACAGACCTTGAAATGGGGTGACCACTTGGTAAAGCATGCAGGCCAAGATAACGTGACAGTCCTACCATGTAACTGTTGAGCTTATGTTTGCCGAGAAATGCATCACTGACCTCCACAGAGGCATAAATAGATGAAACTAAACCAAGCCCTGTTTTATCAAACCACTGAGATTTTAATACACTGGTAATCAGCTCCATTATAAGCATGAGGATGGCCTGTTGGGAATGATGGAGACCTCACATCTGTAAAGTAATATTGCATCCTGGTTAGAAGCCTGAATTCTGGGGTCCAGCAGAGAGAATTCTTCTTGTCGGCCCTACGTTTGAAAACTGACAACTATTATGTGTCACTGCTATGTGTCGGGAGCTTTAAATGCTAAATGTAATATTTGCAAGTGCAGGTTATTAGATATTTTTGTTAAAAAGGGGTAAAAGGTTAAATACGTTTCCTGAGGAAATGAAGATAGTAGTGGGGACACCAGGTTTCGACATCAAATCAGGGGTGTGTGTGAACATTTCGTTTCTGGCGTTTGCAGGTGAACTGTTAAGGTAATTATTAAAATTTAAATCTCATTTCAAAAGAAAGGGAATAACACAGTTTTTAAGCAAGGACACAATCTCTTTATGCAACTGTTGCCATGGAGTAAAAGAGTAAATCTAGAAAGTGCTCTTAAAAAAAAAAAAATCACGCTGATTTTGTTTGCTAACTTATTTCCAGATAACTTCTGCTTTCAGGTATTTCAGTTTATAAATTAAGTTCCCAATAAATATTACCACGATTCTTCATTCCTCAGTAGCATAGCAAGATAACACATACGTACCGTGGAGGAACCCGGTTTAGTGGTAGAATATATTTCTCTTATCTCATGACTTTGTGCCTGGGCACTGGTTTACTTGGCCAATGCTTGGTGCAGACACAAAGCAGGCGGAAGCTTCAAATGTGCCTACGTGGTCACATCTGCCTTTTTATCCTGTCATTACCATGAAAAGATCATGTCACGTTTCGCTTGTAGTTTTATATGAACAAGAGAAATGGGCAGACCCAGACCCCGTTTACACAGCCTGGAGACATACTCAACCCAGTCTAGCCAAACACCAGCTGACTCACCAACGCTACAGGCAGAAATCTATGTTTTACCTTCACCAGCTACTGGATCTGGTTGTGGTTGGTGCTCAGCGCATTGTGGAAACCGCTGGCCAGAACAATAAGCCGTACTCTTCTGGGATCATCCTTATGGCAGAGATGATATCTGTGCACTTCCTTCTCCCCAAAAGAGAACTTCTGTGTCTTCCTATCAATGCTACCTCTTTCTTTTACCAATATTCGCCCAGTGCCTGAAACGTGTCACAGATTGTATTAGGTACAGTGGGCACAAGGATGAATTAGAAATAGTTTATTTGATTTTCTGGACTCTCGCCGTACAGCAAACCTTTACGTCAGCAGATCTGTACTTAGCAAGGTTTTCCTCTTCTCTGCATTTGCTACCAACTCGACTCACCATGAAGACCCAACCGTGGTATTTTTTAAAACTTAGCCTTGAATAAACCGATTATACTGTCCTGACTCCTCAGACTGCTTCAATCATAACTTGAGAGAGGACACGGACACAGGTCCTGGTGGAGAACCTTGGACCCACCAGAGCAACATACCGATGTCGCTGACTGAGAACTACTAATACCCAGTAAATGAGAACACGGAGCCAGCACGCGTCCAGCTCTGAACGCAGAGAGCACAGTTGTGATTTGTTGGTGCGTGAACACATACACTGGAATGGAGATGAACTGAAAAATCGGGCTGATGCTTACATCTCAACTTACCACTTAGTTAAATTGAAGCAACACAAAATATATCTTCTGGAGGAAACTGTTGAATCAGCATCTCTGGGCTTCCACTTCTGAGTTGACGCATTTAAGCTGCTACCTGGTGCCTACCACCAACTCTGCTCTCCAGTAGCAGAGGGAGTTCATATTCCATACCCCTGATGCTTTGCTCTGTGCTCAGCAAAAACCCAGCAAGTAATTAAGCGGCCAGATTAAGGCATTCACCTCATTGTGTTTTATTTTGTCTGGTTTAGACATCCACCTCTTTCCTTGACTGGGGGAAGGAGATGACAGATAGATAGATAGATAGATAGATAGATAGATAGATAGATAGATAAGACAGACAGACATGCTGATTACATCTATAGATTTATCTATAGATCTATATACACATATATCTTTCTTTTGTATATAAAAGAATAATGATGCTCTGTTTGTGATTGTTTCACTGCCAGGTAACATTGTGCCTGCTTTGTGCAAGCTTGAGACAGATGGCTTTAAAATAAACGTAGGAGTGCAAAATATCTAAAGAGGCTTGAGAGATGGATAAGATTTGGGGGGAAAACACATTGCCTTCCAAAAGAAGTTTTTATTTTAACTTCTTTTGAAGTTGATTTTCTCTCCAGAGTGTTGCGTGATGAGTAAAACTAATAGGGAATGAGTAAGTAAGTAAGAAAGTAAATAAATAAAAAGTGTTTTCAAACACAATTAGGAAGTAAGACATTAATACTGAAATAAACTGGAACTAATATAAGCTATGCTTCTCCTCTTCCCATTATGCCCTCAAACTAGAAACCAAATTACACTGTACTCTTTAATCTCTGGCATTGTCCAAATTGAGGGAAGCAATTTTGAAAGGCTCATGCATAATTTATTAAAGGTTCCCTATGTAGTGTACTTGCCCTAATTCAATAACATCACACTATTATAATTTGACTTTTAATATATTATGGTTATTTATTAAATTTTTAATTAGTCTCAGAATTGCTTTTAGCAGACTCTAAAATCCATTTTAATAACAGAACTGGACAAAATGAACTATTTTAAATCTCTTGTGTCTTTCTGAAAAATCTTTGGAAATTGTACTCTGTACAGGAGTTGTGTGAGTATACACACACACACACACACACACACACACACACACACACGCTCCTAAATGGCCATGGTTAAAGGTACAAGGGAGGCTGGATGTCTTCTTTGGAAAAATGTCTATTCACGTCTTCTGCCCATTTCTTCACCAGATTATTTGTTTTTTGGGTGTTGAGTTTAGTAAGTTCTTTATAGATTGTGAATACTAACCCTTTATCCAATATGTAATGTCCACAGTAGAGGCAAACTGATACCAGATGGGTGGAAAGTTCTCGCTAAGTTTCCATTCCAGGACCAATCGTGTACTTCCTATGAAATGTTCAGGCCTGCTTGGAACACATGGATATTTTCAGGGAAAAATTATTTTCTTTACCTTCCTTCCCCATAATTAAGTTTCAATTGCACAGCAGGAAGCAAGACTAAGCCAGAGCTTTGTTTCATAAACATATAATATCAACAAATAGGATGAGTCAAAAGCATATCATTATAATAGACATTAGAAGTCCTGCTTTATGAATTCAACATTGTCCTTCCCCAGTTATGTATCAATGGTGTCAATGTATAAACTGCAATGTGTTTGTGAGGAGTCAAGGTGTGAGCACCTGGTACATAGCAGGAAGCTGGTACCAATTTCCTGAATGACTCTGAAAAGTTTACTATGCTAGTGGCTTAGGAAATTTTTTAAAATGTCATTTGCAGATATCTTCTCCCATTCCATCAGTTGCCTTTTAGTTTTATTTATGGATAAGATATTAGCAAATTAAATATTGGATAAAGGGTTAGTATCCAAAATCTATAAAGAACTTACTAAACTCAACACTCCAAAAACAAATAATCTGGTGAAGAAATGGGCAGAAGACATGAATAGACACTTTTCCAAAGAAGGCATCCAGATGGCTAACAGACACATGAAAAGACACTGAACATCATTCATCATCAGGGAAATACAAATCAAAACCACAGTGAGATACAACCTCACACCAGTCAGAGTGGCTAAAATTAACAACTCAGGAAACAACAGATATTGGTGAGGATGCAGAGGAAGGGGAACCCTCTTGCACTGTTGGTGGGAATGCAAACTGATATAGCTGCTCTGGAAAACTGTGGAGGTTCCTCAAAAAATTAAAAATAGAACTACCCTACAACCAAGCAATAGCACTACTAGGGATTTATCCAAAGGATACAGGAGTGCTTATTCATAGGGGCACATGTACCCCAATGTTTTTAGCAGTGCTTTCAACAATAGCCAAATTCTAGAAAGAGCCCAAATGTCCATCAACTAATGAATGGATAAAAAAGATGTGGTTTACATATACAATGGAATACTACTTGGCAATAAGAGAGAATGAAATCCTGACATTTGCAACAATGTGATGGAATTGGAGGGTATTATGCTAAATGAAATAAGTCAGTCAGAGAAAGATAAATATCATATGTTTTCACTCATATGTGGTACTTGAGAAACTTAACAGAAGACCATGGGGGAAGGGAAGGGGAAAAATAGCTCAAACAGAGAGGGAGGAAAACCATAAGAGACTCTTAAATACAGAGAACAAACTGAGGGTTGATGGGGAGAGCGGGGGAAAGGGGAAAATGGGTGATGGGCATTGAGGAGGGCACTTGTTGGGATGAGCGCTGGGTCTTGTATGTAAGTGATGATTCACAGGAATCTACCCCCAAAATCAAGAGCATACTGTGTACACTGTATGTTAGCTAACTTGACAATAAATTACATTTAAAAAAATGTATGATATTGTTTTGGGCACCTGGGTAGCTCAGTTGGTTAAGCGTCCAGCTCTTGATTTCGGCTCAGGTCATGATATCACGGTTCATGGGATCGAGCCTGCTTGGAATTCCCTCTCTCCCTCTCTCACTGCCCCTCTCCCATTCTCTCTCTCTCCCCCAAAATAAATAAATAAACATTAAAAATATATTACATGTTTCATCTCAAAAAATCTATTCCTTTAACTCTTCAAAAACACAGTATCATTGCACCTCTGTTTATAAAATGAAATTCGAACTCTTTTTCAGTGTAATCAGGGTTCCGTTTTCTCTCCAGCCACCTTATACCCACCCAGTTAATTTTGTGACCATGTGGACAAACTCTTCCACTGCCTTTCATGCTTCTTGAATTATTCTCATGATTTCCTGCCTAGCAAATCAGGAAAACAAATTTTTGTGGTGCTGAACTGAAATTTGAACCACTGTTCAATCCCAAATTGACCCCAAAACTATAGATGCACAGAAGACATACAGACCAACCATATCACAGGCTTAGAGAACTGAACTAGCATCAGAACTGAACACTACACAAACAGATTGTTCCCTGTTCTACATATGTATGAATAAGCCCCACACCTGCCAAACAAAGTTTGGGACTGAGCTGAGATTCCAACTACTGCAGACAGAGGATAAGACAGCATCTGTGCTCTGAGCCTGTCTGGGTTAAATGCCTGTTAATGCAAAAACAACATTTTCCATGAGATTACAACAGAACCCGGTATCCATGCAACACAACATGAAATTCAAATGTCTACGTTAAATTCAAATTTGCTTAATGTACAAAAAAAGAAGAAATAACCAGTTTTCAAATGAAAAAGCAATTGATGGGTGCTCACTCCCTTGAATTCAGATATTGGAATTATCAAAAACGAACAAACAAATACGACTTTAAGCCAGTTATCATAACCATGCTTCATGTGGTAAAAAGATACACACTCAAATTCAATGAAAAAAAGAGAAGTTCTCAGCTCGAAAACCAAAAGAACCAAGTGAAAATATTGAACTAAAAAAGAATCTGAAACACAGTTTGCTCATAGGATGGAGATAATAGAGGAACAAGTCAGTGAACTTGAAGATGGACCAATAGGCATTATCCATTCAGAGAAAAATATAGGAAAAAATAACAGGATGTAGGGGCCTAATGGGAAATTTTCAAAGTGTCTGAACATATATGTCATTGGGATAATTGAAATAGAAGACAAATATATTAGTATTGTAAAAATTTTGAAAAAAATTATAGCTGAAAAATTTCCAAATTTGCTGAAAGATTTAAATTTATACTTGAAAAAAGCTCAGTAAACCTCAAGCACAACACCCTCAAAGTTAACCATGTTTTGACACGTATTAAACAAACGTTTTAAACCATTAACTGTAAGGACAATCTTGAAAGCAGCTGGAACAAATGACCTATAACATGAAGGAGACACTCAGCCATTGAATGTGAATTTCTCATCAGAAAACATGGAGGCCAAAAGATGGTGAAAAAAATTCATACTACAATTACTCAAAGAAAACAATGCCACACAGGAGTTCTGTATCAAGCAAAAACATTCTTTAGATTGAAAGTAAAAAAAAAGAGAGAGAGAGAGAGAGAGAGAGAACAACTGAGAGATTCTCAGGTTCTCAGATAAAAGAAAATTAAAGAATGTGTCACCTACAGACATTTTCAAAAAGAAATTGTAAAAGGAGCTCTTTCAAGCTGAAGAAAAAGAAACAAGGGTAACATGAGTCTTTAGGAATGAAGGAAGAACAAAAGAAATGGTAAACATCTGGGGAAATGTGGAAAACCACACGTCCCATCTTACTAAAGCATATATAGCACATATTTATGTGAAGGGGGTAAAAACGACCTATATCACTTCAAGTTTCAACACTTTATTTTAATATTATCTCTAAGTACATTGTGGAAGATTAAATATGCATAGCATATAATTCCTGGAGCAACCAGTAAAAAAATATAGAAACAACCAAAATGCCAACAGAAATATTAAAATGAAATACTAAAATGATTCAAATAATACAATACAAGGAAGACAATGGTGAAAAAAAGAACAAAAAATCAGAGAGGGCAAAGTGAAAACAAATAATAAAATGACATACTAAAATCCAACCATATCAGCATTTACACAGTATGTTAATTCTCTAAGTAGTCTAAATAAAAGGCAGAGATAGACAGTGGAAAACAGAAAACAAGATTCTCTTTTAAGCTGCCTACAGTTTAGAGATATTTTGACTGCAAAGACACAGATAGATTGTAAGAAAATGTATAGCAAAAGATATATCATGAGCAGTAATCATAAAAGTATAGAGTGGCTGGCTATTTTAGTATCAGATAACATAGATGCTGAGAAAGTATTTTACGGAGATAAAGAAGGATACATCATGATGATAAAAGGGACAATTAATCAGGAATTTTTAACCATTATAATTATCCATGCAGCTAATAAAAAAAAAAGTCTCAAAATAAAGCAAGTTTGACAGAATGAAAGGGAGGAATAGAGGATCCCACAATTTTTTGTAGTTGACAGAAATATTCTCAGGGATGGATATAACGACAACAAAAACTCAGTAGTGACATATAAAATCTGAGGAACACTATCCACTGCTTTAGTCTAATTGAAATCTATGGATCACTAAATCCAACCAATGTAGAAAGCACACCCTTCTAATGTACACATGGTACATTTGTCAAGATGTTGCCGTGATGGACCATGCAACAACAATTTTTTGTAATCATACAAAATATATTCTCTGATCACAATGGAGGTAATTTAGAAATCAGTAACAAAGGTATCTAGAAAATTCTCAAATATCTGGAAAGTAAGCAGCACACTTCTAAATAAAATCACAAGAGATATTGGAAAACACTACAAACTAAAGGACAATACAACTAAAATGAAGGAAACTTAAAGCTTTAAAATGCTTGTATTAGAAAATAATGATATAAAATAAATTCCCTAGGGATCCATGCTACTAAAAAGAAGTAAACCTGGGGCTCCTGGGTGGCTCAGTCGGTTAAGCATCCGACTTTGGCTCAGGTCATGATCTCACAGTTCGTGAGTTCAAGCCCTGGGCCGGGCTCTGTGCTGACAGCTCGGGGCCTGGAGTCTGCTTTGGATTCTGTGTCTCCCTCTCTCTCCGTCCCTTCCCCACTTGGGTTCTGTCTCTCAAAACTAAATAAACATTTAAAAAAAATTTTTTTTAAAGACATAAACCTGAAGTAGAAGGCAAGAAATAATAGAATAAATCAATGACATAGAGAACAGACAAACAGGAAATAGTCAATGGTTCCTTGGAAATATCAAGAAAATTATGAAATTAAGCTGATCACAGAAAGGAAGAACACATCATCAATAACAAGAGTCAGAAAGAGGCAATTACTACAAGTTTTATGAATAGTAAAAGGGTAATAAGACAATACATCAACAATTTTTATAACAGTACATTTGACAACTTAGATCATATGGACAAGATTCTCGAAAAATTATAACTTACCAAAATTGACATAAGAAGAATTGACATAAGACATTTGCCGTCTTACTGAAGAAACTGAATTTATTAGCAAAACCTTTCCAAAATGACAACTCTAGACCAATTTGCTTTTTCTGGTAAATACGATCAAATAATCAACGATAGATAATAGAGAAATGCAAAATTTATATATATGTATAATTATACTAGATACATTTTAAGGTGTTTTATAAATCTAAAGATCTTTAATATTCCCCAAATTAAAAATTTTTATAATATAATCTTATATCTTTGTAAACATTCATGGATTATATAACTATAATCTATAAACTATATAGATCTGTAAACTATAAAGTGTACAAATGTATAAATCTTATATCTTTGTAAAAATTCATGGATTATATAACTATAATCTATAAACTATATAGATCTATAAAGTGTAAAGGTATACCGTTTTCTTTCATTTTTTGACTATACCCAATCCCCTTCTTCACCAACCCCCTTTTTAAGACTTATCTCTATATTCTGTCCAATTATTCCCATACACTCCTATCACACGTGCTTCTAAGTGAGATCATAGTAAAATCCTTCAATCTTTCATAAATCTTGTATTTGTGAACACCTAGACTTGATTATTTCTGATAATAAGTGTACTGAAAATTACTCATTTACACTAATCAATTAGTATAATCCTTGATTATTGCCATCCAAAGTCTATCTATCCCTCAAGACCTAATTCAGATGAGAATCAAGCTTATATGTGAACATACAAATAAATCAGTAGCCTAAAATCCTATTCAATCCGGACCTTAAATCATAATTTGCCAGGGTTTCCTGGTACTCCCAGCGTACCACACAGTGGCCAGGTTAGATATGCATCTTTTGTTGAAAATACCAGACATCTGGAAATAATTTATTTAAATAAAACCAGCAATTATGCATTATGTATTTTTCCATCCCTGTATCTGTATTGATGTCCTTCCTTCTAGCTGATGAGCACTTTTTCTTAAAAAAACAAACAAAATTCAGATTCCAGTTTTGTTTTGTTTCAATTTTTGTTTCCTGGGGTTCTGTTGTATCTGGAAGTCACTTGGTGCTTTTCTGGTATGTGGCAGAGAAAAAGCAAATGTGAAATGAATTTGAAATTTAAAACAAGGGCCCCCTTTATAGAAAAATACCTGTATTTCAGGTAAGCAGGGATGATTTGAGAGCTGGTATCCTCTGGACATTTCAGTATGTTTCTTAGAAATTAAGCCCTCACTCGATCCCTTAATACACTCCTCTAAACCAGATTTTCATAGTGTATTTGCAAAGCACCTTTAATGTCAAATGAGTTCCTGTACTCAACTTCATTATCATAAAAATGCCAGTTCTTCTGTAGGGAGGAAATCCAATTACTTATGACTAAGGTGTTTGGATGAAAATGACAAAACCAACAACTGTTAGTGGAAAAAAGGCCAGTGTTTTCTAGAATCTCACTGGGGTTCTGGTAAGGCTCTATGAATATGGAAACGGAACCAAAACAGGAGGCTTTGCAAAGCTTAGATCACATTCAGTTCAATTTTGTTGGCTTTCAAGAACAGTATGAGAGGGAGATTAGTCCTCATTATATTTTCTTTTTGATTAATTTGTCAGATTTGAACGCATGAGGGAAATTAACACAGGCCAAGATGAAGGGTCTGTGACAGAAGTGAACAGGTTTCTACCGTGTTCATTAGAGGGATTGTCGTGAACAGAGCACAGGGTTCTGACATGAGAAGGACAGGTATTGAATTGTGGCTTGACCACGAGGTGGGTCCCACGGGCAGCCTACCCAGATGCTTCAACCCTCATATGTCACCAGTAAAACGAGGGAAAAACTGGCCACTTCAGGGTGGCATTGTTAGGGCAAAATAGTTGAATTTGTTGCTATATGCAAAATCACAACACAGGGTAGTTGAACATTGTAGAAGTTCAAAGTCAGTTTTTGTCATTAAAGAGTACCTAATATTTTATAAAGAGAGAGTGCTTTAGGGTAAGGCAGATCTAGGTTAAGACCCTGCATCTGCCTTTGCTACCTCTTTAATCTGGGGGAACATATTCAATTATTCTGCACCTCTGTTTTCTGGCCTGAAACACAGAGAGGATAAGTCTCAGTTCTAGGTTGTCATGAGTTACGTGAGACTGAATGAAATGTGTGGTGCAAGGTCAACCCCAAGACTTTAACTCACTCCCTTTCCCCTAATGCTCTTCCTCATTTCTTCATATGCGGGGAACGAATGGAGGGTGATGCTGACAGTAAAAGGTAAGTGCCATAGTAACCAGGAAGCTTTTCTTTTCAAGATAGATACGATTTCTGTGTGGACACCAGCCCGCTTTCCTGAGAGGGATCCTTATCGAAGTACCCCTTTTCCCAGCTAAGACAAAATAACACCAACACCACCGGCCTTCCTATGTCCTCATAACTCAAGGAACCAACTGATTGCTCCCCTAATCTGACTTTCTCGTATTGAAATTATCCCCAGTGAACCCCCACCCTTATTGTCTTCATCTGATAGAGAATGTTGCAAGAATGTGGTCCGGGAGAAGTATAGACCTTCCTAAGAAGATGGTGGAGTTTTTTATTTGTGAAAGTCTCGGGGGGAGATATGTCCCTGAACTCTGTCCCTGCAGCTGGATCTGGGGAAAAGGAGTATCTGCTTTCCAGAGCTTTCCAAAACTAGCTTTCCAGCTAAATGACTTTAAGATTCTGACAGCCTATAATTTTATGGCTTTAGGGTTCTGACTCTGTGATCATAAAGATTAAAATTTGTAAAGTCTGTTCATCTAAAATGTAACATGCTGGAGGTCTACGATTTCAGCTCTTATTTGAATATTCCCATAAAATATGTAGATTCTACACAGTGCGCCTGACTGGTCAGAGACCTCTCTGGCTTTCCTAGCCAGTCTCTTTCTCTTCCCAAAGAACCTAAATGTAATAAATAGAAAGGTAACCTTTCTCTTTCTCGAACCTAAGAATAATAAATCCCTGATACTTTCATGTGGCATCTACTGAATGAGTTGAACACCTGCACACCATGTCTTTTAAAAAAGCTTCTGCTGGTTAGGGGCAGCTGGGTGGCTCCGTCGGCTGTGTGTCCAACTTGGGCTCAGGTCACGATCTCATGGTCCGTGGGTTTGAGCCCCACATCAGGCTTTGCACTGACAGCACGGAGCTTGCTTCAGATTCTCTGTCTCCCTCTCTCTCTACCCCCCCCCCCCCCCGCCATCTCTCTCAAAAATAAATAAAAACAAAAAATCATGCTGGTTATTTATCCCTTTGTCAAATTCAATTTTGATATGCAATTCCCACTGCATAGGGAACAAGTGGCCGACACAGATGTAACTGGATATTTAACGTGATGCAAGGGCAACACTTTGTTCAACAATATCGACTTCCATGCCCTCATTTTAAAAATCACAAATCTAGGATACCCTCCTCCTGGAAGCCTGCCTGGATTAACCAGAGACCATTTCCAAACACATGAAATCTCAAAATGTTTCCTTTAAAAAAGCCATGATATTGTAACTCTTCAAATGTCTTGAATACATGCTCTACTTTTTAACTGGTTTGTTCAGAGCACACGTTCCAAGATGGCAGGATCACAGCTGGCGCACAAGCGTGCAAAGTTGCATGTGCTCAGGGCTACTTACAGGACAGACTGTGTACAACTTGATGAAGTGACCACTAGGTGGGGGTGTTGCCCTGTATTCTAGGGCAAGGGCGGTGTCCATGCTCCCCAGCTCCACCATTGTTAGTGCAAAATCTATAAAGCCTTTCCAAACAGGTGCATTAGTTTTTGTCTAAGCAGGAGAATCGATCAGTAATTTCCACTCTGATAAGGATGGCATATTTCTACAAAGGATTTTGAATGTGGAAGTACCTGACTTGGCTCCATGAAGTTTAGGGGTTTTCCCTAGGGAAATACATTTTTCCTCCCCCAAATCAGTAGTTTATTTTGACATGAAATTTTAATCTATCTTGTAGAAGGTGGCATGTGACACCGATGTCTTGGCCTTTAGATTGTCATTAACTTTTGCGATCATTGTCGATGGTACTTGATTGGTCTGGTTTGCGGTCTGGCTCTGTGAAAAGAGGAGTTTGGTTTGTCTAAGGTGGCATCTTCATCTAAGGCCATGCACCTGTTAGGTGCAATCTGAGGGCCTCCAGTCTCCAGGCTCTGCCACTGCCACATCTTTGCCAGGGATGTACTAGGGATTCTGAGATGTGAGGTGTGTGGAAACCTTCCGAGATGTGAGGTGTGAGGGCCAAGGTATGATGCGTTTGTCTAGGTGTGACCCACCACAGGTAAGGCGATGCATGATGTTTATTTGAGCAGCATATGGTCCAACACCACCATAATGCGAGCCACGTATGTGATGTAAGCTTTTCTAATAGTCGTATTTTCTAAAAAGTGAAAGAGAAAGGTAAATTAAATTTAACCATGCATTCATGTAATCCAGTGTATCCAATATGTTGTCATTTCAACATGCAATCAACACAAAACTTTTATTAATGGGGTAGCTTACCTTCTTTTTCCGTGTGCTAAGTCTTAGACATGAGTGTGTATTTTATACTTTTAGCACATCTCGATCCGGATACTAACTATGCTTTCACAGGGAGTACATGATCTGTATTTAGATTTCAAATTCCTTGTGTGTGCAAAAGTAGGTCCACCTAGCCAAGTAGTTGCAAACGTACGTGTTTTCCAGTAACTGAGGGTCAGATTCTTCACATTCTAAATTAGTTACAATTAAATAAAACAAAAAAAAAATCAGTTCTTCCAATGCACATGCCATGTATCTAGTGTTCAATAACCACCAGAGGCTAAAATGAAAGTAACATGTTACACTGAAAATAATCTCTGTGGATCTTGATATGAGAAAAGGAGACAGTCATTCTATAACCCTCTGGGAATTTCCGGAGCTGAGAACAACTATGCTATCAGCATAACTCTCGGCATAACTCCTCTCCCCAGCATGATGGGACATCTTTTGAAAGCAGGACGCTGCATTTATGACTGTTTTGTTCTTACTGCATCTAGTACAGTATTTGTCACACTTCAAGAATTTGATATATACTTGTCAATTGAAATTGAATAATGCAGCTCTTTGCAGATATCACGTAACCCATGACAATTGATGAAATTCATTAATTATTATTAATATGTTCCTAGCATTCATCAAATATGACTGGTAGTTGATTGGTATTGAGCTAAAGCCTCCTTATGGGCCTGATAATCCCAACTCACATGGAGTTCACGGAGATGACCAGAGTCAGTCTATTTGACTGAGAGACCTAAATAAATAAATAAATAAATAAATAAATAAATAAATAAACAAACAAATAAAAATAAAAAAGGAAGAAAGAAACTTGCCTTTTATTACATTAATATTCTGTCCCTGACAATTATCGAACTTTACGAATCTTCAACCTCATTACATTTGGATGGGAGCCAACTGTCTTCAGGAAAGAGCACTAAAAATTAATGATAGTGAATTGCTGGGAAAAAAGTGGTAGAAAGAAGCATATGGTTAATGATGACATATTATTGCAGAAAATGCAGGGGTTCATACAACGGCTAAGATACAGGGGATGCTGCTAACTCAAGGGGACAGAGTGGGGACCAGGCATGTCCTCCCAAAGCTGCTTTGTGACCCTGCTCTACCTACGGATCAAATGGGATAGGGCACCATCACTTCCTGGATGCTGAGATTCTGCACGTAATGGGGCTTTGTCACAAACCACAAATGGAGACACTTGCAGGGAGAGGTGTCTTGCTCTGTGTCCTTTAAACTGAATCTCATTGTGTGTGAGTTTAGCACAAACAGATGGGACACTTGAACACCCATATGCCCAGCTCACCATCCTGGGCGTGGAGATGGCTGCATTCTGAAATTTCTTGCCCCGGAATAATGAAATAGTTCGTCCTGTGGTCAGGAAATAATAGAGTCTGAATGAAAGACCTTCACTCTTTTCAAACATAGATGTGGTGTCCATCCCAATGTTTACCAAAGGAATGCCCTCTCAGCGGGCTGTATTTGGATGCTTTGTTTTCTGGAGTGGATGAAGGGCACTGTAGGTTTAGAGGAAAGAAGAGAGAAATGGAGTTTAGGACAAGCATCTGGAACTTAAAACAAAACACACAAAAAAACAAAACCCACACCCACTTTGCCTTGTCTACCTTGAATTCCCCATAAATATTAAGAGGGTGACTTGCTCATGATCCTTTAACTATTAATACAACTTAAATTCTTTGATTCAAATCAAAGAAGACATTGGTGGGGACAAAATGGTTATTAACATTCAAGTAGGATTAGGAAATAGAATGCAGAGCAGCCTTGATCTTGCCCAAACCCACAGTCCATCCTGTCTGCAAGCTCCTGAAAGCAGGTGCATAAAGCAGAAAGAATGACCAACATAGCAGAGTATTGATTCTTAGCAAGCTTGGCAACCAACCTCTGAAGCACAGGTTTGAGGCTCAAAGCTTACCAGGCTTTTTAAAAGAATCTTTTTCAAGCCAGGTCTCCATCAGCTCAACTCAGGATAAGTGAGTGGAAGAAAAAACACGTGCACACACACACAGAGTGAATTACGTGTCAAATGGAAAGTCTATGACTTATTGGATATGTGACGTTGGGTTCATTTGATTCATTTTTATAATGGAGGGAACCATAATATCAACTTTATCATTCTCATTAAGGGTTGAATGTGTCTCAGTCTCCCAGGACTTGAAATACAGCAAATTATGACTGCATGTTTGTTGATGGAGTAGAGGATGCATCACTACTTTATGTCACTGTCTGAAACTGCCTAAAACATTGATTTTAATGTTAAAAAATGATCAGGGCACCTGGATGGCTTGGTCGGTTGAGCATCTGACTTCGGCTCAGGTTGTGATCTCACTGCTCGTGGGTTCAAGCCCCGTGTCGGGCTCTGTGCTGGTGGCTCAGAGCCTGGAGCCTGCTTCGGATTCTGTCTCCATTTCTCTGCCCCTCCCCTGCTCACTCTCTGTCTCTGTCTCTCTCTCAAATATAAAATAAAATGTTTAAAAAAATTTGTTTTAAATTATGGGGCGTCTGCGCAGCTCAGTTGGTTAAGCATCTGACTCTTGATTTCAGCTCAGGTCATGGTCTCACGGTTTGTCAGTTCGAGCCCCACGTGAGGTTCTGTGATGACAGTGAGGAGCCTGATTGAGATTTTGTCTCCCTCTCTCTCTGCCCCTCCCCTGCTCATTCATTCACGTGCTCTTTCCCTCTCTCAAAATAAATGAACATATAACAAATAAATAAAATTTAAAAATTGAGATAATAGTAGATTTCCCCTATGTTTGTAACAAGCAATCCAGAGAGATCCTGGACACCCGTCATCCCAGTTTCCCCAACTGTCACATCTGTGTCATGACTTTAAGAATCTGTGTGTCCCCTACTCTCTCTTGTGTGGGGGTTTCTGAAGATAGTAGCAGCTCAAGATCAGTGAAGTTGGACCCAAAGTGGCATGAACCAGGATTTGCAGCAAAGGTTCTTGGCTTTGGCATCTCCACGATTGCCCCTTCCCAAGCGAGCAATGAGACTTCCGACGAGGAAAAGGACAAGTGTGTTCTTCAGATTCTCTTGTTTCTGCACCACATGTATGCTCTGACTGCACTGCTTCAGCTGTCTCGGCAGGGGTGGGGCGGGGGGAGCGTATAGCCAGGACTCAGTTGACCTGGAGCCCAGCTGGGGGCTGGAGAAGAGTGTGGTGTTCTGCTCTGAGGAACCTGACCAAGTGTCACTCAGCCAGCCAGTGTCGAAAGGAGTGTAATTCTCTGTCCCCGAGGAGAGTCCAGCTCCACAGTCACAGCTGGAAAGCTGGCTCACCAGGTCCCCCGGGACTGCACCCAGGGAACGGGGATGGTCAAGTTCTCCTGGGCTCACAGCCTGCCCAGCTAGGGCCCCTCCTGGGATGAGGCAGCATGGGAGCACAGTGCTCCAATTAGTAAGTGATAAATGCATCGTGGTTCTGGTTCAGAGTGGTCATTTCAAGCAGGATACCAGTTCTAGTGGATTGAATGGGCAACTAACTGAACTCTCAAAAACACCATCCTGTGGCTTCAGTTCTCTGTCTGAGCCCCCCTCACTCCCCAGGCCCGGACCCTTTACCCCAACATTCTCAGGAAATAGAAGCCTTCAGTAAAGACTGCGTCTACTCCTGACTCTTTCCTACAGATGCATATCTCCTGGTAGATGAGGGTTATATTCCCTTCAGCCCCATCCGACTCTTTGTTGTGAGGGGCGGGCCTGTGCACCGGTCTCTCCTCACTAGATGCCAATAACATAACTCTGACAACCAAGAGTGACTCCTGACTTGGTCCCAAGTCCCCTGGCGGTGGGGGTGAAATCTCCCCTTGTTTGAGAAGTACTGAGGTAGACTTCTGTCCTTTATTACCATCCTCTCTTGTCTTCTCAAACTACTTACTTTATTACATATTTACTCTTTGTTTTCCTGCTCTCAAAGTCCTTCCATCCACCACCTCCTTTCATGGTGTATATAAAGCCATACCTGTTACTCCTAGTTGAAAACAAATAAATAACAAAAATAAACTAAAGAAACCAAAGCCACACAACCTTGACTTTGTCATCCTCCTGGCTACCGGACTGCCGCTCTTTGATCCTTCCGTCTCCAAGAATGAGCTACGCTTCATGCACATGTGTATACACTGTGTCCTGTCTAATTTGGTTTATGACCCCACAGTTCTTGAAACTGTTTTGCCAAAGTTTCTGATGGCCTCACACTTGCTAAATCCCGTGGAAGCTTCTAATTTCTCACATTTTACATTCTCTGCAAATCATACAACTTTTGACCAATTCTCTACCCACACAGATCTTATACAATTCCCTATTCCTTTAACTTCCAAGTTAATATAGTTTCTGGTGTTGCATTTTGTGCCAGCCTGGTGTATAATTCATCAGATCCTGCACATGTGTCTAAATTGTCCCTCATCATTGTTTGAAGTGATTTCTTCATATGACAGCCTCTCAGGCTGTTCAGTGGCTCCTGGTGCACGAGCACAGTGTCCGACATAAAGTCTTTAACTGAAATGATGGCTGGTAATTGGACCATTCAGCCATTTTCCCTGTGTCAATGGCACCCTTTCTGTCATCTTCGCTAGCTACTCTTCACCTTTATGCCTACAACCTGGAAACATAGGTATTTTCCTACCATCCAAACATCTTCCTGTTCACCTAACATCCTCCCAAGGTGAACACAACAACTTCTGTAGCTTTATAACCTTGAAATTATCTCAAGACCATCTCTAGTCAAGACATCTGTCCTCCACTCCATGCTCATTTTCAGCATGCTTTCTAGACAGGTATCACCAAGCTATTACCCAGACCACTAAGCAAAGAATGTACAAAACAGAGCTAGTCAACATTCCAAACTCTCAGTCCCTAACTCATGGAAGAAGAAAAATAAAGGGAAAAAAAGAGAAGAAATATTACAAAAGAGGAGAGGAAAAAGGAAAAAAAAAAAAACATAATTTTTCCATATGTTTCTTTCCTGTATCCTTTATCTGGAATCAACTTGACAAAACTAGGAAACAGTGTCTGTCTTACTGCCCCCTCTGTAAAATCCTTGTAAATGTAGTCACCAGAACTTTAACTCCTACCTTCTATATCTCTTTTTGAATTAGCCCCCTCCCCCTTTCTTTCATTCCTGTTGCTATGGTCCAAATTCAAACATGTTTCATCTGTGTCTCAGTTCCTGTTGTGATGTTGCCTCCATTCTAGAACACAAGAGTGAGCACATCAATTCCTGTGCTACTTACTTTCCTGCAAGACAAATGCAGTAAGCCTGGGCCATGCAGTTCAGCATCTTGCTCTGTTCCCGGGCCGTTCTGTGTCTGTATCCTCACCCTCTCTCCTGCTGTACCCCAGACCGCTTGCTGAGCTACGGTGGGATCTGCTCCCCACATCACCAGGCCTTTGCTCCATTCCCTTCCCACATCTCAAAGCTCGAGGGCTTTACTCTAACTGTAAAAACACACTGAAGAATTGCATTTCATTGGAAAGCCTTTCTTGTGACCCTGACTCTTCCTCTGAGCTTCCAGAAAGCTCACTGTGTCATTGTCATTTACACATATGGTGCCCCCTACCACATCAGCAGCTCTTTATGAAGAGAGACCATATGGGGCACCTGGGTGGTTCAGTTGGTTGAGTGTCTGACTCTTGGTTTTGGCTCAGGTTGTGATGACACAGTTGTGAGATGATCAGTTCGCCTTTCTTTTTGAACTAGGTAATACTATTTCTATTCTTACTGGAATATATGGTGAATTTATAATAAAAGGTAACATTTAAATTAATGTAATTAAATTCACAACTTATAAAAGTCCTGTGTCTTGCTAGTCTTATAAAAACAGAAAGTGTCATCTGCTAAAATTGAAATTTCCATCTGAGTGGTTCATTCTATGAGACTTAGTGTGCGCACTTTGTGGGCAGGCTTGTGGACCCATGCTCGACTCGGTTGACTTCACGTGACCTTTCTACATTTGTAAACTCCTCACATTGGGGCCTGATGCCATGTACCTCATCAATGGATGCTGCCATGAAAGATGAGAAAGAAATGTTTGTTATTGCTGTAAGTATCATTTCCACTCTAAATATTTGCGTTAATGGAATTTTATAGCTCACCTCTCTCATTGCAATACAGACTTTAATTTCTACAAATTGACTTCTAGTTCAAGGCTTAATCTACTAACTTTATTACAAGGGCAAGCATTAACTCTTTCTTTTCCAAGTGGTTACATGTTTACATGTGCTTTATCACAGAGTACATTTTACTTAGCTAGGAGTTGTTGTTTCCATTTTCTAGACAAAATTATTGATCCTGCTTATTTGTTCAGATGGCAAATAGAGGATTTGAATTTAGCTCTTTCATCTCTAAAAGTATAGCTCAGTTCTGTGTATCCAAAGCTTCATTACAAGTCTACAAATGCAAGCAACGGTGGCGGGGGGGGGGGAAACTGTGTCAACATTTCAGCCTGTTTCTGAGATGGGGTTAGAGAGAAGGAAGAAATAAAAAGCAATGTCTTCTTTGAGGCAGACGCCCCCTCAGATTAATTTCTAATAGAAGCTGCTTACCACGCAAAATGTCTGCAATGCTCACATCTCTCACCAGCTTCATGCTCCATTTAAGATATTATTGAAAGAAACAGACAGTGACAAGTATGACATTGGGGACGCTCTGGGAGCAATTTATATGGCCAAAAGAAGTGGTCAGCTTTCTTCATCTGGTGTGACTTTTGACTTCCTTTTCCATCAAGATAAGATGATATACCTTCAGTGCATCAAGATTTAGGGAACTCAGGTTTTATACCTGCCTGTTCAGTAGGGCGGTCGCTGGTCTTCTGTGACGATTCATAATGAAATTCAAATGAGTGAAAATGAAATAAAATTAAAAATCCTCTTCCTCATTTGTACTAGCCACATTTTAGTGGCTTAATCACTAAATGTTCTACGTGAACATTTCCATCACCACTGAAAGTTCTGTTGGATGGTGTTATTCTGGACTTAGTACCATTTGCTACTATCTGTAGAATCCAGGGATGGTATTCAATGTCACATTTATAAAATCTCTTATTTAGCCTCCAAAAAAATACCTGGGAAAAAAACTCTCACTAGATTTGGACATCTTGGGACTCCAAATCATTTTATTTATGTTTTTGTTTTCGGAGACCTGTACAGGCATGATGTACAATAGCTGTCCTATATAAGCTTGCCGAAAGAATAAACAAATGTGTGAATATATTTGTTTTTCCATTAGTGCTAGGATTTGTGATATTTCTCCAGTCATTCCTATTCATTTTCTAGGAAATATATTCAACTGCTAAGAAAAGTGACCAAAAATGTATTGGGTATCCAATGCTTCACCATGCATTAGGCTCATACATTTATTATTTAATTTTATTTCCTACAATAAGCCCGCTGAAGAAAAGATTACAATACTGAGATATTCGCCCAGACATAATTGCAGAAACGGCCACCCCAGGATGCCCACTCGAGTCTGTCAGAAGGCAAACTCATGTTGCCCTGTCACCCCAGTCTTCTTCTGCAGGACAGCACCAAGTCTGGGCAAGACTAGGAACAATATGCTCTTGTTTAGGATATACTGGCTCATTTGCAGTGTTTAATATGTATATACTGCTTCCAATTCTGGAAATAAAGCCCTTCCTTGGCTTTCGGGATACCACGTCCTCCCCCGTTCTTCAAATCTTCCAGTCGCCCCTTTCAAGTTCTCTCGCATATCTGAGGGTGTTGGCCCTAGACGTGGAGAGAAGCTTAATTCTTTGTATTCTTGGAGCTTGGCAAAACTGTAAGGTACATAGGGGGCCCTTTAAAATATTGGTTAATGGGCATTAAAGGAGGGCACTCATTGTGATGAGCACTGGGTGTTATAGGTAAGTGATGAATCATTAAATTCTACTCCTGAAACCATCATGACACTGGATGTTAACTAACGTGGGTTTGTTTGTTTGTTTATTTATTCATTAACGTTTATTTATTTTTGAGAGACAGAGAAAGACAGAGCATGAGCAGGGGAGGGGCAAAGAGAGGGGTGGGGGGAGACACAGAATCTGAAACAGGCTCCAGGCTCTGAGCTGTCAGCTCAAACCCATGAACCGTGAGATCATGACCTGAGCCGAAGTTGGACGCTTAACCCACTGAGTCGCCCAGGCGCCCCTAACTAACTTGATTTACATAAAACTAAAAAAATAAAATAAAATATTGGTTGAACATGCAAAAATATGAATGGAATAGTAGACAAGAAACACAGATGTACCAAACTAGAGATTTAAGGTTATCTTAAATACAACCTGTCAACCTGGTACGGTCATATTCTCAAAAGCAATCCCTTCGTTATTTGAGACTTCCAGTGATGGGGAAAAACTAACTTGTCCTCAATCAGCTGTTGCTTTTGGAGGAATATTCCCTGTGATGAGCACAAGTCTCTCCCTCCAAACGTTTGCTCACTCTGCCTCCTCTGCTCCCTAGGGTCTCACTGAATGAGCCTGTCACCTCTTCCAGCTGGTAGCTTTTCCAACATTTGAAAGCACAAAGGTCACTTAACAACCTAAAATAGACATGGGACCACAGGTCTCAGGCTCCAGGTCACTGGAATACTATAAAGTGAAGCTAGAAATTCCTGGATGCCACCATACTGGCCTTGTTCACATTCTTTAAACTTTTGATGAGCTGCAGCCTACAAGCCCCGTTCATCTGAACACAATCTCTCCCTCAGAGTCAATTCACAGAAACACTAGATGTGAAAATACAAAAGACCCCACACACGTTATTTCACTCCCCCCACAACTCCTTCTCGTGTCCACATGGACAGAGAAGTCCAAGATAGTAAAGTGCCTCATTCAAAGTTGCATTACCGGTGAGTAAGAAGGAGCCAGAACTGTTCTGTTTTGTTTTCCTGTTGGTGGAATGCTGTCTTCCTGAGTAAGCTTTTTAATACAATTTATCTTTTTTTTTTTTTAAAGTATTCTACCTCAAGGAAATGAGGAACCCTGGTGGCCAGCAGAAGAGTTTGAGAAACGGCGATAATAAATGATCCCGTTCGGTCCAGCAGGTCACACAGTGACCTGCTACTTTGCCCGTTAGCCAAAGCTCGCAACCTTGAAGAGCAGAAGGAAAGAGTAGTGGACTGTATTTGAAATATTCTAGGTTGTCATCTTATTTTTGTCAAAAACTCTGTCAGTTTTCATAACTGGCAAGTGTGGTAATTAATGATCTCTACCCCATAATCGCTTAGCCCCATGACTCTCTGTTTAATATCCGTCACCTCTGGTAGTGTGCACCTTCACACAGGGGTGAGCGTGTCCATCGTATTCAGCCCCATATCCAGGGGAACTTGTTCATGTGAACCAACTATTGGCTTTGCTGAGACAGTGGAGGGCAAGTGCAGTGCAGTATCTCAAAGCCAAATGCCCAGACTTAAGCTTTAAGGCCAGAATAAAATTCCCACTTGCCATGTCTTGGTTACTGATAACAGAGCATTTCGAATATTCCAGTGCTGTACAAAGCCCAAATTGCGCCTCTACTGGTGGAAACTGACTTTGTTCCTTGCCATCACTCTCTTCATGTGGTAATGATCTCCTGCTCTATTTTTGCCTTTGTCATTCTAGGACCCATAGACTCTCTGAGGAAGAATTAACTGTTAGGGTGCCTGGGTGGCTCAGTCAGTTAAGCATGCGACTTTGGCTCAGGTCATGATCTCGTGGTTTGTGAGTTCGAGCCCCGTGTCGGGCTCTGTGCTGACAGCTCGGAGCCTGGAGCCTGCTTCACATTCTGTGTCTCCCTCTCTCTCTGCCCCTCCCCTGCTCATGCTCCATCTGTCAAAAATAAATGTTAAAAAAATTTAAAAAGATTAAAAAAAGAATTAACAGTCATTGGGTGACCTGTGGCACACTGTTTTAGAAATGGATTGCATTTTTATCTTCTTCCATTGAATTACATACTTCTGTCTTCTTTCACTTTTGGCTGGACTACTGTCCAAAGTGACCAAGCCTTGGCCAAGAGGCCAGATTCTGGCATTGACACTTGGACTGTGTCCCTTAGGGAATTCCCTTAGCCCTTCAAAGAGGTAAATATAAGTTAATCTAAATTAGGTTCAGGAGAAGTTCTAGACTGTTCATCATCTATTTTTTCCTGGTTTCTTCTAGCTGCCATGTATCATGGACACCATAGGCTGCCATCTTAGCTCACGGTGTCCGTTCATTTCACTTGAAAGAGTTCTGCATGTCACCACCTAGACTTGAGGTAGGATCAGGTAGGCCTAGAGATGGTTACATTTCCCCAAGTTCCCCAGGGCTTACTAATCAGTGCCTTTGCTTTTACTGTCGTACATTGGGATCCATTTTCTACCTTGTACCCAGCACAATCTGTTAACAATATAAATCAGATTATGTCTTTCCTCTGTTGACATATCCTTCAATGAATTCTCATTGCACTCATCGTCAAGTTCAGAGGCTTCCCCATGATGAATGAGGGCCTGTTTAAATTACACCTGCCTTCTCTCCAACTTCATCCCCATCTTGTTCTTGCTGCAGCAGGCTCCTGGGTTGCTGATCTCACAGCTCGTTGTATTTCTGGTGCCTTCACGGCCTTCTGCTCTTAGCATTAGTATTTATCTAACATAGATCTCCTAATTATCATGCATCAGGGCCTTATGTTTGTTTTATAGTTTTCATTCCAAGTTGCATCTACTGAACTCACTTGTTTATTAGTTACTTGTGTTCTGTCCTCTGCTCTGCTGGTATGGAAACTCCAGGTAGGCACCATGGCTGTTTAGCTGTTTCCCATTATTGCCTCAGCACCTCATGTGGGGCCTGCACCCAGAAGGCCACAGATAAATGCTGATTTAAGATTTACTTGGGGCAATATCATCAAAAGCCTTTTTATTAAGTGTTCATTTTTGAGAGAGTGCGACAGAGCACTAGTGGGGGGGGAGGGGCAGAGACAGAGGGAGACACAGAATCCGAAGCAGGCTCCAGGCTCTGAGCTGTCAGCACAGAGCCTGACGCAGGGTTCAAACCCACTAACCATGAGATCATGACCTGAGCTGAAGTCGGATGCTTAGCTGACTGAGCCATGCAGGTGCCCCATTAGAAGCCTTTTTATACTATTAGGAGCCATGTCTGTTACTTACTGGATGCCTTCACATCCAATAATAAGTGTTTTCTAGTAGATAATCAAAGTATCTTTGATATAAATAAATCTGCATGAGATCGTTGATGTCATTAAGATGATTTCACCACCAGGGGACCCAAGGATGACTAAATCTATCTCTACCAGTCACTTATTTTTCCCCAGAGGTCTCCAAAAGAGACGTACATACAAGCTACAATGGAAAAGGAAAAGATGTAATAATTGCATATCTCCTGGCTGGATCCGTACAATCCTAGGGCAACATTCAGTGATTGAGGCTGATGTAATAATTGCATGTCTCCTGGCTGTATCCCTCCAATCCTAGGGCAACATTCAGTGATCGAGGCTGTGGCACCCCGTCTGGAAGGCAGTTGCTGCTCTGTTTTACTCATCTAAGCTTTAAAAAATGTACCACAGAGAGGGACAGATGAATAAGAGAAAGGAGGAGGACCAAAAGACAGGGAGAGATAGAGACGGCCCCCTTGCTGCTGTGGCCCTGATGCTTTCACATGTCATGGGAGAAGAGAGAAACCACGTCCAAACTCGGGATCTTTAAGTAACACTGACCCCATTTGCAACACAACACAGTGCAGGTGACACAGAGTCCTTTTTGCTGTGGTAAAGGGAAGCCAAAGTGAGAAGCATCAGAAACATCTCCTCCCTGAATGGTCCCTGCATCATGGACTGACACCCACTGTTCTCAGTTGATAAAGACGTTAGAGACTGCCGGCATGGTGGATGGGACATCTGGATGGGATGGATGAGGAGGGCCTCCCTGGTAATATGGCACTTGAACAGATGCCTCCGTGAAGTAAGGGAGGAAACTGTGTGCAATGCAGGAGGAAAGAGACCTCCAGCCAGAAGGGCAGCCAGAGCAAAGGCCCTGAGGTCGAGTGTCCTTGATGTGTTCTAGAAGACTCAGGGAAGTCAGTATGGCCAGGGCAGAGGAAAAGAGGCAGGAGGAGGCCAACTGACGAAACCATAGATCATACAAGAATTTAAAAACTGGGTGCGCTTTGAATTTTCTTTTGAAAGAGATAAGAAACCACAGGTCGTGTTGAGCAGAAGAATAATTGACTTTAACCTCCAATTGTGATTTAAATATGGAAGGACATGCGGCTGGGAATGTGGAAGAGTAGACTGAGTTCACGGGTCAGTATGGGTAGGGCCAACACTGGAGTGCAGGTCTTCTGGAATTGCAAACAGCACTATTTCAATAGCCACATCCCAGGGAATCCGGTAGCGTAGGTAGAGACAGAACCTTGGACGTGCTACGAGAGAAGAGGACGTCAAGCCTGGCAAGACCCAGGAGCCACTGATCACAGGCGATCTTAGGATGTCATGTTTGTGACTTTTGGGTTTTTCTTTTCTGTAATTTTGTATTTTTTTACCCTATCCCTCAGAAGATGAATAGATATAAGGAGTCTCCTTATTTCGGGGGGAGAATGGTAAAGAAACACTTAACAGCTACCTCTATTTTCTGACTTTTTTCAAGCCTGAAATGTACCCATTTTACACCCCCCTCCCCCGGCCTGTTGTATGACTTCTTTCCTGGACCGCACAGGAGACGGGCCAAGTCAGGGCCCTCTACTTTGTCAACCAGGGTTGCAGGACCACTAGCATGTCCCAAATATTTGTCTTTGTTGTGAGTAGCTATTTCATGGCTTCAGTAGCTGAAGATTTTATTTTATTTTACAGTCTCAAGAACACAAAATAAATAAGGAGACTAAAAGCAACCACGTCAGATACATCTTTCAAGGATTCTGCCAAGATCTGTCAACCTGCATCTCTAAATAACCAGTGACAAATGTTGTGTTGACATATTTCTCCATTTCCCAGTGAATAATTAACAGCAAATGTCAGGGAAGGCTGGTGAAATAATTTCAAACAAATAAAAACCTACTTCCAACTCATTTCAAGCATCCATAACCCTCTCCGCTATAGACACACTTAGGAAACAAAGCAAACTGTTTCCAAAATTATCAGAAAAGCGGGTGCCTTCTAGGCATGGCAGAATTCTTTCTTCCTTATCATGTCAAAGTGGAAATACGTGGAGAGCTAAAAGTGTGGAAAGTAACTTGGAGACACTTAACGAAGGGAGTCTGTTATTTCTTTTTTTTTTTTTTCTTTTTTTTTTTTTATGAAATTTATTGACAAATTGGTTTCCATACAACACCCAGTGCTCATCCCAAAAGGTGCCCTCCTCAATACCCATCACCCACCCTCCCCTCCCTCCCACCCCCCATCAACCCTCAGTTTGTTCTCAGTTTTTAACAGTCTCTTATGCTTTGGCTCTCTCCCACTCTAACCTCTTTTTTTTTTTTTTCCTTCCCCTCCCCCATGGGTTCCTGTTAAGTTTCTCAGGATCCACATAAGAGTGAAACCATATGGTATCTGTCTTTCTCTGTATGGCTTATTTCACTTAGCATTACACTCTCCAGTTCCATCCACGTTGCTACAAAGGGCCATATTTCATTTTTTCTCATTGCCACATAGTACTCCATTGTGTATATATACCACAATTTCTTTATCCATTCATCAGTTGATGGACATTTAGGCTCTTTCCATAATTTGGCTATTGTTGAGAGTGCTGCTATGAACATTGGGGTACAAGTGCCCCTATGCATCAGTACTCCTGTATCCCTTGGATAAATTCCTAGCAGTGCTATTGCTGGGTCATAGGGTAGGTCTATTTTTAATTTTCTGAGGAACCTCCACACTGCTTTCCAGAGCGGCTGCACCAATTTGCATTCCCACCAACAGTGCAAGAGGGTTCCCGTTTCTCCACATCCTCTCCAGCATCTATAGTCTCCTGATTTGTTCATTTTGGCCACTCTGACTGGCGTGAGGTGATATCTGAGTGTGGTTTTGATTTGTATTTCCCTGATAAGGAGCGACGCTGAACATCTTTTCATGTGCCTGTTGGCCATCTGGGAGTCTGTTATTTCTGTGGTGGTGGCAGTGTGGTGTGAAATGAGCAGAACCTCTCATGTCAAATAAATGCAAGTTCAAATCTTGGCACCAACATATTTTCACACCGTGACCTTGAGCTCTTGAATTCTTGTCTTAGTTTTTTCACTCATTAAACAGGAGCAATAACTTCTAGTTTGCCTGGCTGTTGGAAGTTTGAGATAATATGCTTACTTTATGAGGGTCGCACGAAGTTTTGCTGACACTGGCACTTGGGACATGGTCCATGAGTGAATGATCGATTAGTGGATACGCTTTGCACCTCCCAGAATACCTTGCACACAGTAGATACCCACACATTGTGCCCCCTCCACTTCCTTTCCCATTGAACACCTCTTTGATAACTAGCATTGTGTAAATTAGCTCCGTGTTGTGGGGACAGCTGTGGAATATTGAGGTGGGGACTAGTTGATGAAATTTTATAGGTTTCTTCAGCTATCACATTGAAATTTTAGAATCCACCACAAAGGATGTTTTGTTTATTCAATAAAAATTATACTTAGAATACTATATGTTATGTATATTAGCTGGCTAAGACTAGGCACTAAATAAGTATAAGTAAAATTTGAATCATCTGAGATATTTTTTTTGTCTGATAGCCAAGTTTAGAGTTTGTTCTTCATAATATTTAATTTTTTTAAATTTTATTTTAGAGAGAATGCAAACAGGGGAGAGGGGCAGAGGGAGAGAGAGAGAATCTTAAGCAGGCTCCATGCTCAGTGTGGGGCCTAACACGGGACTTGATCCCACAACCCTGGGATCATGACCTGAGCTGAAATCAAGAGTCAGGTGCTTAATCGACTGATCTACCCAGGGACCCCATGTTCTTCCTAATATTTAAAAGGAAAAGTTCACTGACTACAGCTAAGCACCTTTCATAGCAGAAACACTGGACAAATATATTTCACTTTGGTAGAGATTGATGAATTAATTTGGATCTACTCTTCAATGGTACAGTTTATACAAACTTTGTATCAGAAGAGAATTAGCAATGAAGACTTAAATGGAGACATTATGCTTATTTCCTGATGCATGTTCCATACTGATCTATGAGTATTCCTTGCCTTCTAAGGTTAAGAAAATCCTATTGTTAATTAAAAAGATGATGTTAAGTTTTATTTCCGGAGCTGCCTTCCTGATGAAAGTACAATGGTTCTTGCAGCGAGACAAAATACCATATATTTTCTGGAGCAGTACTTATCAGTATGTTTGTTTATAATTTTTTTTTTGTCTGTGAATTTTCTAAAGTGGCTGAGCCATAAACAGACTAGAGAGGATTTATCCATTTTTACTTGGTAGTATGACAATATCCTCTTAAAGTATTTTTATTTTGCATTTACAGTTTTGTATGCTTCTTTACATCCCTCTAAGAGGAAAGTGGTTACAGATGTACCCTTTACAACAGAAGTCAGTGCACTGTGGCTCACTGGTTAAAAATGAACCACCACCTGTGTTCATATGGCCCTCAAAGGTAAGAATGGTTCTTAGCTTTAAAATTATTTAACTATAAAACTCCAAAAACATTCAAATTTCAGCGTCCATAAATAAAATTTTGTGGGAACACAGCCAAGCTCATTTATTTACACTTTGTCTACACTGCTTTGATGCTATAGTAGCAATGTTGCATAGTCGTGACAGAAATTAGATGGCCCGAAAAGCCCCAAATATTGGCTATCTTGCCCTTTAACAGTTTATTAAAAGGTTTCCGTATATTCAAACATAAGCTTTGAACCAATAGGATAGCAGAGGCCCAGAGAATTTGTCCTTTGTGTGAAGGCATATCACTAATGAAAGATGTAGCTGGCCTTGGAAAGGAGATCTTCTTGTCAAGGATTTGGTGAATAAAGATGTGAAGAGGTGATAATATTATTATATTAAAGAGGCTTTATAAATTGCATGCGGGATTTATGAAAATTCAAACTTGCTAACTATGAATTTTTCTGTGAATGTCTAGAAACTGCTGTGCTTTGCAAAAGAATTCCTTCCCAATTCAAATCAAATTTGTTTTCTTTTTTTTTTTTTGCGGATTAAACATTTATGAGTTACATTTATTGGATCTTGAATAGAATTTTCATTTGCTGATACAAATAGTTTGCTGGCCAGGGGCTCTGTCTGATTGATGCATGGTTCTCTTTCCTCTCCATCCAAATCTCAGGCTTACTATTTCTACCCCTTCTTTGTTGGCATGCCGGAAGTTTGATCTTCTAAAAAAAAAAAAAGTGGGGACACAAAGGACACAAGAATGGTTTGATTCAAAAAGCTGATGAAGTTTACAAAACTCTGACCTAAAATAGGACGGTCAGGTGGATTTTAATCAAGCAACTCAGACTTTCTTTTTTATTAGAAATCCAATTTTTTCCTGATAGAATTCAACTCTGAGACTGGGGGTATTTTTCTTAGTGATTTCTCCAGCAAAAACAGGGAAAATAGGTCTTCTGCTCTCTCTCTCTCTCTCTCTTTTGTCTTGTTCATTTATTTAGTTTGAGAGAGAGAGAGAGAGAGAGAGAGAGAGAGAGAGAGAGAGCTTTTAAAGGGCAAAGGGAGGGAGAGAGAGAGCACCCCAAGCAGGCTTCATGCCATCAGTGTGGAGCCCAACACAGGGCCCTAACCCACGAACAGTGAGATCATGACCGGAGCCAAAGTCAGATGCCTAACTGACTGAGCCACCCAGGTGCCCCCGCTCTCTCTCTTTCTGATGCAACGGCTCACTAAAAACAGCATGTCCCAAAATTTAGTTGATTTGTGCCACTCTTTCCAGTAGGCAAGATGAGACCAGCTGTGAACATGAAAAGGGGCTAATTATGGGCAAAGCGACCAAGTCTGTGGGTCTGGCGCAGGCAGACAATCTTGCTTCTCTTTGGTCGATGATGAAGTCTGATTCACAGACCTCATCGGAGGAAGCGATAGCCTGTCCAAGCAAAAGGTGGCAGAGCTTCGGAAGCAGAGGCTATCACAGATGAACCATATTGGCTAAAAGCATGGATTTGGGATTCAGACAAGTCTGAGCGGAAGATACCTTTGTCACTCAAATGTCATAGCCATGAGAATATATTGTTTTTAACTTTCTGAATTCCTTACCTAAAAATGATGGTGATGATGATGATGATAGTGTCCTTACTTCTCTCTTCTTAAGTTGTTAGGTTGATGAAATGAAATACCATACATAAAGTACTTATGTAACTGGTTGTTTGAGGTTGTCATACCTCTAATGGGTGTGACCTGCTGAGTGAGGGCTCTGGGAGCAGAAGTGGCTGGGTCAAAATGGTTACAAGGCTCATAATATCCTCTGCGTTCTACATGGGCAGGTCAGTTTAAGTTAACGCAGGACCCAACCAGCCCACTAGGATTATAGGTCCTGGGATAACCGACCCCCAAAGCAGGGATCCTAGGAAACACTGAAGGAGTCCCAGTCAGGCAGACTGGGATGCAGGACGGAACTTTTGATCCAGTGAAGAATTAGAGTTCCCTTTGTGATTCAAAGGAGAGACGAAATCATGTAATCAAGGACAGATCTAGGGTGTATAGGAGGAAACTGCTGCTCTGGGGCATATGCACACCTAAAATTTCACCATGAGCCCATGCGGTCCGAGACAGGCAGACCAACACCAGGTCTTACATTAATACACTACAAGGATTAGTTTGAAAGGCTCATACAGCAGGGAAGGCTGAGTCTTAATGGATGAAAACTTACATTCCCAGTAGCTTTATTGTACTCTGGCCATCCGAGGCCCGTTGCACAAGCAGTGACCAAATAGTCTAGAGAAATGCTGTATTGTGCACAGTAGCATCAATGCACTGCCCTCCTGGGAAATCATAAACAGAGATTTGGGTCACGGATGCCCTGAATTTGGATAAAGGGACAACATCACTCAGATTTTGCCATTATCAGCTGATATTATTCATTGAGATGGATATTTTTTTTCCCTTTGTGTCTCTGTAAGACAGAAAAACAAGAACACAGTCTAGAGAATCATAATCCTGGCTGACCTCATAATCAATACCTATACGCAGGTGGCAGATCTATCTTTTGGAGATGAGAAATAATAAAAAAATTAAAATTAAAATTCCATTTGCTCAGTGCTGTCTGGTTCTGGCTGTCACTTTGTTTCATTGGTCCAGAGATTTATCAAGTCGTAATTTGGTGGCATGACTTCTGTCACCCATCCTGCACAACCCTCCTCTGGAGAGACTGCAAAGCCTTCCAAACTAGGTCCCCATGCACCTATAGAATCACAGGGCTAGAAAGTAGCTGTAAAACCCACTGTGTCTAAAACCTTTCATTTTAAAGATGTGAAAACCCAGGGAAGTCCTGATATCTGTCTATCAGATGCCAATTTCCAAGTGCTCTGAACTAAAATCAAAGGAGAGAGGGAGACGATATGGCCCTAGGGTTAGGACACCTAGCCACATGCTGGTTTCTGAGTGTTCTCAAAGCTCCTGCCTGATTTCCTCCACAAATGAGAGAAACACAGATGTTGGTCAAGGCCAGGCTTCTGGACAACGGAGCTTTCTGACAAAGCTAGAAGAAGCTTAAACTTGCTTGCATCTTGGGGCACCTGGGTGGCTCAGTTGGTTAAGCATCCAACTCTTGATTTAGGCTCAGGTCATGATCTTGATGTTCGTGAGATTGAGCTCCGCATCAGGCTCTGGACAGAAAGCACAGAGCCTACTTGGGATTCTGTCTCCACCCCCCGCCCCCGCTCTGCCCCCCATCTTAAAATAAATAAACATTAAGAAAATATTAAAATCACTTGCATTTTTATGACAGATTGTGTAAAATAATGGTGTTGCCTCCTCTTTTCCAAAAGAGTGATGTGGTAAGAAGGCTGGAGCCTCCTTCTCATTGGGAGATATGGCTTCTTCACCATTATAAGTCAGGCAGGAACTGGTGGGCATAGGGAGAAGGGAACGGAAGTAAAGGTTTGCCCTTTTTCTAGTTCAGGCCAAATAAATCCCTATAGTTCATATGACCCCAGTTGATTCAGACTCGATATTGAACACTGGGTTGGAAGTTACTTATTTTAAAGTGATTTTGTCTGGTCTAGCCTTCTCTATGCCCACATCTCTGTAAGTCAGGCTGGTGGCTGTGCTCATGTTAAGTAGGTGGCACAGCACCATCAACAAATCCCTTGCTCCCAAAGTTCTCCCTCAACCTTCCCTGACCTTTGCTGACCTCCCCATACACCAGACACCCTAATCTCATCCCTGTCTCCTCCCCCTGCCAGATACTAGATCCCCACCACCACCACCCTGCCTTAATGAATATTTGCATCTTCTCATCCTGATTTATCATTTGGAGGGTAACAATTGTGATACTGTGATTCATAGTAGGAAATATGTATTTGGTCTTTGTCCCAGTTACTGGCACAGAGCCCCTAAAACCCTTGGAATTTCCTTAGTGTGGATGGCAGTAAGGATGTCTACTGTTATGTTAATGAAGTGACTTTTGGAAGGCACCTAAGGGTGGGAGCTGGATCCCTTGGAGTCAGTCACATATCTTTTAGTATCCTTTGTAATCAGTAATCTAGTGACCAAATGGGTTCCCTGAGTTCCGTTTATCATTCTAGCAAATTAATACAACCCAAAGAGGGAGTCCTAGGAACCCCCAAACTGTAGCCAGTTGGTCAGAAGCACAGGTAGCAAACTGGGCTTGAGATTGGCATCTGAAGTGGGGGCAGTCTTACAGGTCTCAGCCGTGAACTTGTGGAATCTGATGCAGTCTCCAGATAGACAGTGTCAGAATTGAGCTGAGTTGTAGTACACCCAGCGGGTGTGAGACAATTGCCTGGTGGTGTGGGGAATCTCCCACTCCAACACACGCGCACACACACACACACACACACACACATTGGGGATTAGATCCAGAATTTTTCACACATGAAAACTAAACTCTGCCAAAGATCCACATTATTAATATGATGACAATTGTACATCATTTTGCATAGACCCATATTGCTTTCTTGAGACTATGTCCCGTATCGGACTAATAACACTCCATGGCTCTCCACTGTCAGGAAGTTTTAACATGACGATAAATGAAGAGGTCTAAATAACAAAATATAAGAAACCCTCAAGTGACAAATTCCATCTTGTACATTTCCCCAAAATGAACAAGCAAGCGATCAAACAAAATCCCTAGAGGCCAAAAAGAAAGAAGCACATCCAGCCTTTTAATGGCTTCTGCCCAGTCACAGACATAGAGAGATAGTGGGTCTCCCTCGTTTTGGCCCAGAATGTCCCTGTTGTGTGCAGTTACATGTGGTAAGATGTGCACTCATCTGCTTTCTCATTTATGCCAGAGCTTTAATCACAGATTGTCTACCAGCCCTTGGATGCCCAGCACTCCTGCTCTCAGCTCTGTGCTCTGCTCAGACAATTTCTTTGAGATTGACATTGATGCCTTCATTCTAATATCTCTGAGCCTTTTTACAAAGGAAAAAAACGATAATAAACTTCTATGCCCATTTATATGTGATTGCAATGCCACCCCCTAATTTTTCTTCCCTCTACTTCCCTTGTTTTTGAAAATATCTTGCAAGGGATCCAGGAACACATATCTTAAGCCTGGGAAAACCAAACCAATGTTTTGAGAATTTGGTCTCCTGTGACAATATGAATGAAACAAAGAAGAAGCAAAGAAGCAACAGGTGCTTAGCTGCCCACAGGTAGGTTGGGGAAGTACCTATTTTTAAGCTTGGATGAAGGAAAGGAAATAATCTCAGAAGAGAAAGAAGTAAAAGACTCACTTGTGTGCATCCCCTTTTCAATCACTGAAGCCCCAGTTACTCTAAATGTGACCCAGTAAGACCCTTTAGTCTGCCAGGACCACACTTGTATTTGTTTCTCATGGGAAATACCAAACGAAGACGCGAAGAGGAGTCTGTATCTTCTTAGAGACCTTTCCCTGCTGTGAACACAAACCCAGGCGTTATGCTATAGAAGACACAAGACCAAGCCCCTTCTGGATATCCTTCAATAAAAGAAAGGAAAAGAAATTTTTCAGCTCACAATCTTTAAGCAGTCAAATAAATATAATATCTGTGTTTCGGAATCTTGGATGTTTCTTCATGCTTGAAGACACCATTTCATTCTTTCCTGGCTTCCATTTTCCTCGCTGTTTGTTGCAAGGTCAGACATCAGCATTATTGCTACTCTAATAAAGATAATGTGTTTTTCCTCCAGCCGATTTAATGATTTTGCTCATTATCTTTAATTTGAGCAGTTTGGGATGTGCCTTGATGGGGTTTTTCTTTGTGTTTTTGAGCACAGAGTTTATTAAGCTTCTTGAATTTGTGGGTTATTTTTCATCACGTTTGAACATCCCCGGACATTATTTCTTCAGCATTTCCTTCTACCCATGTTCCACATGAACATGAGAACTATGTCCCATCCATCTCTTAAATTCTGCTATGTTCTCCTTTTTAAATTTTTGTTTTCCTTTTTGTGTTTCGGTTTGGATCGTTTCAGCTGATCTTTCTTTGTCTTTTCATCTAATGAGCTTTTTATTGTTGGTTTCATAGTTTTATGGTCTAGGGTATTTATTTGAATTTTCTTTTAAAATCTTATTTTTTCTGTTATTGTCTCACTTTAAATAGTTGTCTTAAAGTCCATTTGTGCCACTCAGTTGCCAAAAAGTAGATCTGCCTTATTTTTTGTTTTTCCCTGGTCATCAGTTATATATTTTTTTACTTCCACACAAATATAAATGTAAGTTTTCCCTGGCATTATATACACAAGAAATATATGGGGGCAGAGTTAATGTTATTCGCCTACAGTCACGCTTTGCCCTCCTCTCAGATGGGCCAGGGGCTGGACAGGAACTGAGCTGGGTCAAGATTGAATCTCAGCGTTTGGTAGTCTCAAGTGAGTCTTTTAAACCATCTCCTTCTTCAAGTGCCATTACTGTGGGCTTTTGTTTGAGAGCTTTGTCTGCCTCTGTCCTCAGTCCTGATAACTTTGCAGTTCAGTGGCTTAGAACTGACGTTCTTATTCCTCTGCCCCACGCAGGTTCAAATTCTGACAAAGTTCTCCACTGCAGGGTCTGCCTGTGCTTATGGGAGTTCCCACCTTCTGGAGGCTTATTCTTCTCCTAGGTCATCTGTGATCTCACACCTTGTTCCCAGCCCAGCCTCCAGCCGCTGGCGGTGCAGAACTTCCTGGGGGGGCATCAGCTCTCCCTGGTCATGGAAGCAAGTGCAGCAAGTGTGGCCCTCAGGACCCCCACCAGCTGACCTTTCCCATGTAGAGTCCCCTGGCTCTGTAAGCCCGCGGTCAGAGTCTGCATGTGACCCCAAGAAAGAAAAGAGTAGGAGGTCTTTGCTCACCTAGGAGAGCTCCCTCTTACTCTGGAATTGTAGTTCATATGGTTCTGTTTCCACAAGTATCCCATAATGGTAAACATGTGGATTTAATAATTTATCTACCTCTGGTTGTTGCAGTGAGAGTGATGGCCAGCCACGGTTAGTCTATCCAGTCAGAAATGGAAGGGTGAAAACCTGGATTTGAATCCCAACTCATGCACTTGCCAGCATCGAGTGCCATTCTGGACGAGACACTTCTCTCTGACTGTCAGTCTTTTCCTGTAGAAAGTGGGGCTGAGATTGCATTAAATGTGTGACCTCCGTCTAGAAGGCACACTATAATGTTTTATATTTCCAACCTACAACTTTTCATCTTTCTCCCACAAAATTTTTGACCTTTTATTATTCATTCAACAGTGACATGTTTTTAGGTTTGTTTTCTTTTTTGTCACAAATTCTATTTGTGTCACCTGCTACATTGTGGTGAAAGATTGTGAGCTTCTGGGCATGATATTCATAGTGCGTAAAATATGAAACCCACACTGATGAGCAATGTTCTGGAGCACAGGCCTCAAAAACCAACAGAGACTTGACTCGTGCAAATGGGAGCAAATGGAACAGCAGCTCATAGATCATCCAAGGGGAAGTCAAGGTCACAACAAACCACAGAAACCATCGTGTGTCATTCCCGAACAACTCAACCCTGGTAAATTGAGAATGTAGCACGCACTAAGGGGTTGGCGCTCCATTTGAAGGGGAGACAGATGAAGAAGACAGAGGAAGAGAGGCAAACAGTGAGAGGGGGTAAGAACCAAATGAGCAGGAGAGAACGGGATGCAGGGTGCAAACATCAGATATTCAGGGATGCAAGGACATCCAAGGAAAGAGGCACGTACAGTCCAGGTCCAAACACTAGCAGTGAGGGAGAGAAACTGACAAAAGATGGACAGAGAAGGAAGGGCACTAAGTGAAAAGAGAGGCATATAGCAGAGCAGGTAGCAATACATAAGGAGAACAGGAGGGCGGCACTCGGAGAGATGTGTGGGGAGAGAACAGGACTAACCAAATATAAAGAGCCTCAGCAGGAGAAAGAGAACAGGAAACAGAGGACACATTCTTGGTGGGCTAAGACTGCCAGGAAGAGACAGAATCTAAGCCAAATGCAGACGCAGAGAGAATGGAGATCCCGCCCAAGAAAAGGGGGATGAGAGAAAGTATAGGGAAAACCAGGAAAATGTGATTAAACATAACATTTAATTCAATTAACTGCAACGAGCTAGACATCTTGCAAACTTGGGCTCACGTCATTCGCCAAAAGAGCATGCAATGCATCTACTGTTTTCTCTCCATTTATTAAGGTTGAAACTACTGCCCAAAGCCATGCAGTTGGTGGTTAAGCTGGAAATCCATCCCGGGTCTGTATGTCTCTAAAGATCATGTCTTTTCCACTCTGTCAAGCACAGTGATAGGAGTGTGCAGAGTGGGTAGGGGATGGTTGTTAGAAGGGATGAAGGATGGAGACAGGGGGCCTCTGATAGAGGGCTGTGGACCCAAGGCTCTGTTTGTCAAGACCGCAAGTTGTCTTGCTCGAGAACAAATTAAATTTGCCAAGTTGAGTGACCCAGTGTGGGAATGTCTCCAAAGCAAATCATGGTCTCCTAGTGTTGCATCACTCTGATTTAGGGAGGTGGGCACCTAAATTATTCAAGCAAGTTTGAGATACAGTCCCTGTTTTCCAGTGGTAGCTTGATGTCAGGTTGAATCAGCAGCCTTTTGAGAAGGTTGCCCTGGGCTCCCCAGGCTGCCTCCTAGAGAAGGCCAAGATCTTTGTCCCAGGGACGTGCATTAAGCAAGAAAAAAACAAGGGACACATTACAAAACAGGATTGGAGCACGTGCAGGTTAAGTACGTGTCACAAACATGGATAGAGGAAATCAGAGTCGCATTGTGATCCAAGGGGCTCTGAAAATTGCCGAATGCAGAGTGGCCATGTTGGAAAGGGATCCCAGAAGCAGCGGGACGGATGGAAACAATCAAATGCAAACAGTCCTGTCCTTCCCGATCTCATTGCCGTAGCTCTAATTCTGGTCATCGCTGTCATTCTGCAGTTACCAGCTAGTGACGGCCTTGTCCCCAGCACAGTCCTCCTCTGTTTTATCACTCACGTGTCTTCTGGATGCATCCTCTTAAAGGCCACCCGGCCATCCCATTCTGTAGCTCATGAGACATTTGCTGCTTACTTGCTAGCTTGACTGTGAAGACTTTTCACAATTTGCTTTGGAGAAAAAAAAAAATTTACCCTTATCTCCTGCATCTTCCTTTAACATATTTTAAGCTCGTATTATGTTTTCATTTTCACCGGTCCATGAACATGTCTTAGGATAGTTAACTTCAAGGGTGAGACGGGTTTGCTGCAGCATAGAGTTGTTTGGCACTGGCTTTAAAAATGAACTTGACCACAGGTAAGGGCTCAGGATAATAAGCTGTCACCTGCTAATATGAAGTCACTAACTCTCTAGGAGCCAGAAAGGCCAGGCATCTCCAGGGCTTCCTCTGCGCGGGCACAGGTACACCTGGTCCCAACTTCACCCACATGCACATGTGGTGCATAATGATTGCTCTCAGGGCTGGAGCTGCAATGTGAAAAGAACCTAAAGTACATTCCAAGGCCTTGACTATTGATAATCAGGCGTCATTTTCTGGCATGCACAACATACGCAATTAGAAAACAGAAAGAATACCAGACCACCTTCTAGATTTATCTCTGCTTCTCAGTGCCTGTGCATCCTTGCTAAAGTCACTTGCATTCTCGAGGACTCAGTCATTAAATCTAGGAAAATAAAAACTTAAGCCAGAATAATTCATCCAAATGTCTTTAACAGTGATCTGGAGGTGATTTTTCTAGTGTAGAATAAAGCCTTATGTTGAGAGTTACGAGAGACCCCAAAATATAAGTCACTTCGTCACTAACTTGTTGGAATGCTATTGGAGAAGTCAGTTATGTCCTTTCTCTAGGACTCAGCTCAGCTGGACTGCAGTCAGGTGCAAAGTGGGAGCCTGGGGCCCCCAGTCCTCTAAATATATGTGTCTTATTTAGTCTTTTTTTCTTTAACTTCTTTTTTAACATTTATTTATTTATTCTTGAGAGACAGAGAGCATGAGCAGGCGAGAGGCAGAGAAAGAGGGAGACACAGAATCTGAAGCAGGCACCAGTCTCCAAGCTGTCAGCACAGAGCCCGACGTGGGGCTCAAACCCATGAACTGTGAGATCATGACCTTAGCCCAAGTCAGACGCTTAACAGACAGAGCCACCTAGGCGCCCTATTTAGTTTGGAAGATATCTGTGTTTTATTTAGTCCTGTCTCCATATGTGTGTGTCAACGTACTTGTGTGTGTATGTGGGGGGGGGGGCATTCAAATACCAAATATTGTTAAGGTAAACTGTAAATATTTATAGAAGTTCTTTTTAAGAGGCAGCATCCTGACCAGTCAGAGGCCCTGGCAATAGCGGGCCTGCCTTCCTTCCTGGAGCATCTTACCTGTTTGCTTTTGACCTGGTTTGTGTTTTCCTGGCTCACCTGTCCCCCGTGTGGCATTATCCCTCACTTTATATCATCTACCTAGCCCCTGAAGCTTCTGAATTTCCGGATGCTGAGATCATTTCTAGGATCCTTTCAACTTTAACATTGTATGATTCTAGGCATGAGACATGACCTCTACTCTCAAGAATGAGTTTTCAGTCAATCGAGAAAATGATTGGGCATACGAAGCACCTAATCACGGGTGGTGTTTTCATGATTATCTGCCAAATTATTTTTTTTTCCTCTCCTGTGTATTTTTTAATGAAGGATGCCTGCATCAGCTCCCCGTGACATTAGCTCCATTATTCATGTGAGTGTGACATGTAAAACTGGCTCCACAGAATCCTTACAAGGGATTTCTTTATCACAGCCAGAGCGAAAGAGGTCTGCTAATTGTTAATGCTAATAAAAGGAGCTGCTATTACTCGGCTTTTAAAATATAATTACATGACAGGAATTCTCTGCTTCATTTTCTTCACACAGCCCATGTAATCGCCATGTAACAAAATTAGAGATGGATGAGGCTTCATTGAAAACGCAGACATAGCCGTTTAGGAAATGGGAAGTGTCCGAGATTAAAAAAAAAAAAAATTATTGCCACCTTTTTAGTGGATCTAGGACGAAATTAAAGCAAAACCAGAAGGATCTATCCATCTATCTGTCTATTTATTCTTATTTATTTATTGAGAGAGAGAGTGTGTGAACAGGGAAGAGGGGCAGAGAGAGAGAGAGAGAGAGAGAGAGAGAGAATCTTAAGCAGGCTCCATACTTAGCATACCTGACGTGGGGCTCAGTCCCATGACCCTGGGACCATGACCTGAACTGAAATCAAGAGATGGGTGCTCAACCCGCTGAGCCACCCAGGGGCCCCCAGAAGGATTGTTTAAAAGTGTAGGGCATGTTTCTTAAATTACACATATGAGTGCAATCATGTATTTATCTTTCTCTGAATGAATGATGAACATAGGGGAAGGGAAGGAAAAATAAGATAAAAACAGAGAGGGAGGCAAACCATAAGAGACTTAAATACAGAGAACAAACTGAGGGCTGCTGGAGGGGAGGTGGGTGGGGGAATGGGCTAAATGGGTGATGGGCATTAAGGAGAGTACTTGTTGGGATAAGCACTGGGTATCATATATAAGTTATGAATCACTAAATTCTCCTGAAATCATTACCAACTATATGTTAACTAATTTGGATTTTTTAAAAAATTAGAAAAATTATGAAGTGCAGGTCCGATCAGATAACTCCACCGTTGGAGCCCTGCACAAATTTCCCATCCAGTACATTGTCACCATGCCCTATATGACCTTTGCAACCTCCCATGATGCCTCTTGTCTCACGTTCTAAATGCCTTCTTCATCTCACATTGCCCCAGTCACACTGGCTTCATTTTACGTTTCCTGGAAGCTTCCAGGCATGCTTTTAGTGTAGGGTTTCCACATTCTGTTCCCTCTGCCTGACACCCTCCTCTTCTAGATATATGCAATGACCACTTCCTCCTCTCCATCAATTCTGAGCTCAGGAGGCACCTGCTCTGTGGGTCTTTTCCAGACCTTCCCAGGACACTAAAACACTGCCCTGCAGTTGTCTCTACTACTTTCTGGCACTACAAGCCCCAGGTGAGTTCAAGTTCCTCCTACAATCCTTAGTTTACTCCTGGCTTAATCTTGTCCCCTTCTGATTCCATCCCCAACTAGCCCAGGCTCTCACTCACCAACCTGAATCACAGTGACCTATCACACTTGTATACCCTGAACCATTCAAGCAGAAATTTCCATTCTGGGTCTAGTAAGCTTTGTCTGGGGTCTTATTTTCTGTGTTAAAGTTATTTGGTTAGTATGGTTGACATCTGTAGAGTAGTTAAGTGTTCAGTATGGCAACATGGCAGTGTTTGGTAATCGGATGGATATAAGCTTTTTTTTTTTGTTTTGTTTTTGTATAGTGAATCATTTATTGGTAAGTACATAAGTACATGGTTTCAGTGGCAACAATAAAATCACATGAAGGGGAGACAGTATCAGATCAGACAAATAGATGCTTTTTTTTTTTAATTTTTTTTCAACGTTTTTATTTATTTTTTGGGACAGAGAGAGACAGAGCATGAACGGGGGAGGGGCAGAGAGAGAGGGAGACACAGAATCGGAAACAGGCTCCAGGCTCTGAGCCATCAGCCCAGAGCCTGACGCGGGGCTCGAACTCACGGACCGCGAGATCGTGACCTGGCTGAAGTCGGATGCTTAACCCACTGCGCCACCCAGGCGCCCCAATAGATGCTTTTTTTAATCATCACAAAATCTGTGGCCATTAGGGCCATCACTTGGAAATCCAAAGTTGCTCAGAAGCCAAATCTTAAGAAGACAGATCCTCCTAGTAATCCATATGGAGTAGTTCCATAATTCCTGGAATCTGTAGAACCTTGTAGATCGTAACCTTCTAACCAAACATGACTTGTTGGCCTGTCATCATGGCTTTTAAATAAATCTGATGGACTGTTGGTGAGGATTTTGTTTCCTTCTAAACCAAATAGTCTTACAAATAACACTAGAGTTTTTTGCAATCACAGTGTCACCTCTTTGGACACCAGGAAAATGTTGATTAAGATTTTCTGCAAAGACAATATCTTAATTTTGTATGGAAGGCTCCATTGATGGTCCAGTACATAACGGTACCACCAGTGTATTCGGAGGCATAATGATCTGTACAGCCATATCAAATAGTATGGCCACGTTGGCAGAGTTTCTTCCCCCCCCAGTACACCATGAAGCAAAGTTCTGTCTAGATACTTTCATCATTGACCATAGATCTGTTCTAACAATACTTTCAAATTTGAGGATAGTTGTGAGACTTCCAGAAAACAAACAAAACAAAAATGTCTAAAGCATGTATCAAAGCCTGTGTGGGTGCTCTACAATTTCAAGATTCTTCTGGCCCCAAAGAACCCAGAAGACCCTAAGTACATAAGCTTTTTAAAAAATTTTTTTTAATCTTTTATTTGAGAGAGAGAGAGAGAGAGAGACCAGGGGAGGGGCACAGAGAGAGGGAAACACAGAATCCAAAGCAGGCTCCAGGCTCTGAGCTGTCAGCACAGAGCCCGATGTGGGGCTCACACTCAGGAACAGTGAGGTTATGACCTGAGTTGAAGTCGGATGCCCAACCGACTGAGCCACCCAGGCACCCCAGTACATAAGCTTTTTAACTTAATGAATATTTCCTATATTTGTCTCTGCAGTGATCTGTATGTATTTTGCCTCTGTCCATTGGAGAGCTGCTATATTATACTCTCATTTCATTGGATTCTGGAGAGTCTGTCATTGAGAAAACCCCATCTCACCCCTGTTCATTGACCCAGGATAGGCAGAGGAAGACAGGAGGAGGTGGAAGAGGAGGAAGATTAGAAAATGCCCTTCAGTTCTGGAACCAGGAGACACATTATTACTCTGCCCCTGTCTATCCAAAGTATGGAGTCTTGAGGCCAATGAATTGCTCTCTTTTCTTTCATGAGATGTAGTTGGCATTATGTCACTTGTTACTAAATAGTACTGAATGATGCAGTAACGTGAGATTATTTTTCCTCACAGTTTAGGATAATAACAATACCTACGTCAAGGACTATTGTTAGGCTGAAAATTTAAAACAATCTCATGAAAATGTTGGTGAAATATAAAATCCTAGATATCTGTTACATGGAATTGTCATTTTTGTTAATTAGGGCTTGGGGCAGACTGACTTATTAGATGTGTAGATTCCATGTTGATTTAAAAAAATAAGGCATCTGGTTAAACTTTTCCTGTATTATTTACCAAATAAAAGGGCTGTGGAAAGGGAGGAAGGCTGGCCAGTCATCTTCTTTGTCCTTTCCCCTAGAATCCTGATGCTCATGAACCAAATTGTATGCCATCTGGTTTCTGAAATAAGGAAAATAAGTTGGTCTGTTCAAGATGGCATATCCCTAAAATTGTGGCTCTTAGCTCTGAGATCCTTGAGTGTCATGTTATCTATGGAACTAATTAAAATAAATACATTCCTAATGATATTCTCTTTGAGTTGGTCTTGGGTGAGTGGCCCACATCTGTATTTTTACTCTCTGTAGAAGCTTCTGGTTTATTTAGCAAGTATTTATGAGTATTTTACTACATGTCTGATGCTATAATGATGAGTAAGGCAAAGTTCTGCCCCTATGGAGCACAGGACACCCTGGGTGTCTGGGTAGAGCAGAGAACTATTCTAAACATTTCCATTGGCAAATTCTTCTCCATGATTCACTGCTTAATTGGAACTGTGTCACTTTAAATCCAATCCATGGCTCAGACCCCTGGGTTATATTCAGCTTAGCTAGCTGAATTTCTTAGCTAGATGTCTTTATTTAGTCCTATTATATTTGTTATGCATGAGATCTTTTAGGAAACTGAAAATTCTGTCATTAAGAATTTGAGATAATAGACATTTTAGATTATTGTACTAATGGTCAGCAAAATATATCCCCAAGTTACACAAAAGGCTTTAGCCCTCTTGTGGGCATTATTTACAGTAAGACTGGAAGCTTGGGTGTTTTAATAGTTTATACTTTCCAACAAAGAGACTCTGTCTGCATGCTACAACATGAGAGACCAGCAAATCAATATCTGTGATGAAAGAGCAGATATCTTTTCTCTGACAGGCCATGTTGGGTTGACATTTCACCTTTGAGGGTGACTCACTAAAAGCAGTGAATTGGGAGGGGACACACAACAGGTCAACCAGATGAGACAAATCAACCCTAGAACCCACAAAGTGGAAGCTACAAAGGCCATAATCTTCCTATAGAAAAAAAAATAATACCATTCTCATTTATTTTTGCAAAGAAGTTAAAGCCCTTGGCTTAGCCACTCGTTTTGTTTTATCGACCTCCCATTGAACGCTCACCTTTGTGCCCATGAGAGGTGGTGAGATGATGGGGGCTGATCTGAGGAGTCAAGACATCCAAGTGTTAGTCCTGACTCACAACTTACTCACCGTGTCCCTGAAATATTCATGTTTCCAGTTTTCTCTCTGTAGAGAAAGAGGGTTTATGAGACACTCTCCAGTTCTAACGTGATTCCATCTGCTTTGTTTGTGAACTCATCATTGTCTTATCCATCAATTATTAATACAAAATATTTTGAATCAATACTACTATAAATAAAAATCTTTCAATTCTCTTCTCTACGCCACAGGTGAAATTGAGTGATATTTCTAACCACCCCCTCAGGAAAGTTTCCTATTTAGTTGTTTCTGGCAAGGCATGAATTATTAATATCCCAGCGATGTTTACATTTAAGAGTTCAGATTCCACCTTTTGTTAGCTATATAACTGAGGCCTGGAGTTCTGGTTTCAAGGATTTTCAGTGAGGGTGTTGCATTTTATCTGTTGTGGGTTTAATGAGTATTAAATAGTGAATATATGCAAAACCAATCATCTCTAGTAACTTTTTTTTAAAGATTTTTAATGTTTATTTATTTTTGAGAGACAGAGATGTGGCATGAGTAGGGGAGGGGCAGAGAGAGAGGGAGACACAGAATCCGAAGCAGGCTCCAGGCTCTGAGCCATCAGCACAGAGCCCGATGCGGGGCTCAAACTCACAGACCACGAGATCATGACCTGAGCCAAAGTCAGATGCTCAGCTGACTGAGCCACCCAGGCGCCCCATCTAGTAACTTTTATCTTTCCCATTTTCCCTCTTCAAATTCCACAAAAGAGTCTTTTAGATGTCAGAAATGATATCACACTGGAAGAATGGTTTGGGGACTTAACCGGTATTGTTTGTATCAATCAATTATTTCATGTCAGTTGCCTGAATATGCCTTGTGTTTTTGGGATCCTGGTTGTTTCTTATACCATGCTGGGTGACTTCAGAATAAAATATTCTCTAAATGTAAAGGATTTTACTGCTTTTAACATGATTTAGGCTTCTCCCTCCTCTTTAAAATGTGGCTTCTTTTAACCGCCGTCAGCAGAGAAGCAATAAACAGATCATTAGCACTGATGATGTCATAATGGATAATGGAAAAGCATTAATTTTCATAATATCATCATTAATTATAGCTAACATTGAAATGCAGCAGGGCTGACTTTGTCTTATTAAATGAAGCAAAGGCTTTGAAATATTAATTAGTAAAATCAATCTCAATAAAATAGGTGATAGCAAAATTTATTGTTTAAAAACGTTTAAGCATACAAAGTAAAGAAAGTTTTGTAGTTTAAGAAGACACCATTAATATAATTTAGTGCTTCTATTTTACATCACATTATGCCGTGGAAAATCACTAGAGAATTCCAGGAATGTCTTTTAATTTTCCTCAATCTCAGTTTCCATCATCAAACCGAGAATGATATGTCCTACCTCCTATGTTAGTGTCTGGATTGCATGAGATCATTAATGGGAAAACATTTATAAATAAATACCTTACACCTGTGAAGCATCACTTACTAGTCCTATAGGCAAGATGGGCTTGGCTCGAAGGGGGTACACCCCTCACTTTGCATTTCCAAAACAGTAATCATAGTTACAGCAAAGATCACAAATAGTCACGGAGCCCCTGGGTGGCTCAGTGGGTTAAGTGCTGACTTTGGCTCAGGTCGTGAACTCATGGTTTGTGAACTTGAACCCCGCATGGGGCTCTGCACTGACAGCTCAGAGCCTGGCGCCTGCTTCCGATTCTGTGTCTCCCTCTCTCTCTGCTCACCTCTGTCTCTCTTGCTCTCTCAAAAAAATAAAATAAATTACAAATCACAAATAGTCAACTCTTATTAAATAATCCTGTGTTCTGGGCACTTTGTTAAACACTTTAGATAGATTATTTTATGTAATCCTTATAATACATATTTTTGAGGAAGCTATCTTAATGCTCACTTCACCAAAGAGAATATGAAGATCGAGGAGGCTAAGTTCCTTGCTCAAGGTCATAAAGGTCATGAGTGATGACACCAGATCTTGTTCACTGCAGAGGCCACCTCCTTAAACACAGGCTGTTCTGTCTCAGAGACTATCTAGGCAACTTCCCTTGATCAGTGTGCATCGCCATGCCTCTGGTTGACCAGTTGGCCTTCTGTAATTATTTTATTTAGGTCAGCATGTGAGAGAGGAATCATTGAAGAAACTGCAATCAGAGAAAGAATCCTAAGGGGAGGTACTTGAGCTGACCTGACACCGTGTAACAAGGAATTGGTGAAAAGATTACATTCGTATGGTCTCCAACTGAGTGAATGTCCATTTGGCTATCATCGCTTTGCTCACCCGAAAATCCAAAGTTCAGGGAGATGTAGGTTTGTTTTCAAGCAATTTATGGCATTTTATCTGGTCCTAAGTAATACATTTGATCCTTATTTTTTTTAAGAAACTGAGTTTGAAAAACAAATAAACATAAAGATAGCGTGTGCTGGGGCGCCTGGGTGGCGCAGTCGGTTGAGCCTCCGACTTCAGCCAGGTCACGATCTCGCGGTCCGTGAGTTCGAGCCCCGCATAAGACTCTGGGCTGATGGCTCGGAGCCTGGAGCCTGTTTCCGATCCTGTGTCTCCCTCTCTCTCTGCCCCTCCCCCGTTCATGCTCTGTCTCTCTCTGTCCCAAAAATAAATAAAAAACGTTGAAAAAAAAATTTAAAAAAAAAGATAGCGTGTGCTCCTGTGCTCCCGTAATACTGTGTCCATACACCGTTTATGACCATTCCTAATTTACATGTCAATTCATTTGTTTTTATGTTCTACTCTTGACTCTACAGTTCTCAGGAACTGTGAGCACCACTCATTTTAGGGGTTAGCATACCATGGGGATTAAGACTCTGTCCCCACCCTCAAAAAAGGTAGTGGTGTGGCTAGAGGTAAATTACTTTACCTTTTAAAACATCGCTTTTATCACATTAAGATGGTGCTAATAATAAAGTAAAATTATAGGTTTCTTGGGATGGTTAAATGAGATGGCATATGGTACATGGCTTACAGAAGGAACCCAAAATATGGAGACTATTACTGTCTGTATATCTGTAGAACACCAACCAACAACTAGCCTGAAACACAAAACTATTAATTTTAAATTAATTGATCAATTGATACTAGCTTGATGAGTCCAGAGTTGTCCATAAATAAAACCACTTCCCATGAAATAGTAGACTTCTTTTCATTCATGAGGAACACGTTAGAAGCACACAGGACAGGTGTGTTATAAGATAACAGCCTGTGAAAATACTGATTCAATCCTGCCCAGACCTTCATGTCTGGGAGTCTATGAGCTGCAAATTAAATTCAGTATCATCTAAGATTCTTTCAAAGATGTGATTCTATATGTCTATGAATTAATAAAACAGTATAATACTGATATAATTTACACTTGGAGATCAAATTAGCAAGAAGTTTATTTATACACTATGGTATATACATGCAGAAATTTATGTGTTCATGTCCACTGCTTAAAGAATTGGGTTAGGAGCTATTTCTCAATCTCTCACTTTGCCAAGAAGATGGTTGCAGAATGAATATTGTCTGGTTAATTATTGATGCTGTGTTAATTTGTTTTCTCATAGCCCAAGCAACAACAACAACAAAATCCATCCAGAAATATAAGCAATAAAGTCACAGATAAAATTTATGGTTTAATTCGAGACAAAAAACATATTTAGCTAGATCTGGCTAATCTCTCAAATTTAATCTCCAAATTCCTTTCAAATGGCAGTTATAAAGAATGGAGTGCCATTTTAGCAAAACAGTAGAAATATTGATGGTATTAAGGCATGTTTTATTTAGGACTGACTATGTGTTAAGTGTAGACCAGACATTTTTAGACATCCTATCACAATCCATCCAATGTATTCCTCCAGGCTGGCTGGATTATGCCTACTTTACAGGTGGAAAATGACAGAGAATGGAGCTCTTTAAATTTTCTATCTTTTTTTTGAAAAAGTGACAAAGTGGAGGTTGGTCAGACCCCAGTGCATTTTCTCTTTCCATTGTTACTTGTGGTTTATGTCACGATCCTTTCCATATATTATTCTCTTTGTGTTCCCCTTACTCTCTCCTGCAAGTGTCTGTTGTGACAAGATTGGTGTGTGTGCCAAGGTGTGGCCCCATGCGATGTCAATGGGCTTTATACAAGTAAAAATAGAAATAACAAACTTTTGTTATGCTGTTCACATAATAACACATAAGTAATAGGGGAAATCAGCTCAGAAGTCAGAAAGAGGGTCAGAATGCTAACGAAATGGAACCATAGGGTTCGAGTTCTCTAATCTGTGGTGGAGACTGTGAGCCCTCTACTAAAATCCATCCTGTCTTTCTTCATCATATAACACCATGGCAAGTCCTGGCGAACTTTGTTCCATATCCTTCCTCGCAGTTTTGTGTAGCTATAGGTTCCTAATATCTATTCAGCAGAATATGAGCAGAGATTATATGTGCTGGTTTGGGACTAAGGCTTTTAACGTGAGGGTGCATCCTCCAAAGTCTCTTTCCACCCTCCACTGGCTGGACACAGTGAGCAAGGTTGGAGGGGAGGTTATTAGCAATACACAATGGAAACAAATGAAATTCCTGAAGGGCTCTTGCTAATGTGAGTACCAGGTCTAGGCCAAATGACAGAGGGAAAAGTTAATCAGTGTGTCTTTTCTTCTTTTTTCATCTTCTGTGCTCTGATCCTTTTGTGATCATGGTGACCCTTCTTATTCCTTTTTGGGTTGTGCTTTGTCCATGATTTTCCATTGATGTAAATGGTATGAATCACATAATATTGAATAGCATTCTATAATTTCAAGTGATATACACTAGCTCTATAATTTAAGTGATATCACTGTTGGCAAAATGCTCGGCCCCAAACATATCCACATCTGAATCTCAGTGTTTTATGAATATGTCATTACATGAGAAGGGGAAATTACAGTCAGATGCAGTTAATTGCTCATCAGCTGATCTTGGGATGGGGGGATTATCCTGGGTTACTGTGTGGACCCAATGTAACCCCAAGGGTCCTTATGAAGGGTCCTAAGGAGAGAAGGCAGGAAAGCCAGAGTCAGGGTCACAGAGATTCTTGAAGTAGCTACACTTCCTGCTTTGAAGATGGAGAGAGGGGCCACATGCCAGGGAATACAGGAAGCTTCCAGAAATGGAAAAAGATACAGAGAAAATATTCTTTCCTACAGGCTGCAGAAGGAACATAACCCTGGGGACATCTTGAGGTTAGCCCAGGGACACCTCTTTCAGGTTCTGCTCACCAGAAGTGGAAGATAAGTTTGTGTTGTTTAAAGCCCTCATTTTGTAGGAATTTGTTACAACAATAAGGGACCATACACTCACTCAGCTAAAGTAGAAGTTATCTGGTCAATATCCAAGATATTTATCCCTATCTTTCATGGCACCTAGAATATTACATGGCCCGAACTTGACCCTCATTCTAAAGGCAACCAAAAGGTATAATGTGCAGCCTGGTCCTCAGAAGTTGTCCTAGGAAACCAAGGCAGATCTGTTTTCTTAGGCAAACTTTAAGCAGCTACAAAAGCACAGCTTGTGCCAAATGATGTAGAAAAAATGACTTGTCATAGCTTCTCTGGGTAGCATGCGTGTGCAACCCAAATTAAAGAGGAGCCCCTGAAGTGAACCTTGTCATATGCAGTCAACATTTATCCAAGGATTCTGGCCAAAGGTATTGATAAATACCCGTGGACAGGTCTGGGACAATTTAGGAAAGAAGTGTCTATTGAGAAGAGAGGAAATCAGCTATAGGGCTCATCATGGTCATTTTTATTAATACATTAGCTGAGGTCACAAATGATGCCAAACAAGAAAGGGATGCAAATATGAATCAGGGTAAATGCAAAATAGAGGGTGTCGGAGCGAGACATAGATTTGTGGAAGCGTCCATTGCTTTTTTACAGATACCATTAAAAGGGACGCATTCCCACGCACTCCACTTTTTAGCTCTTGTGTTCTTTTCTCCCTGAAAATACTGTAGAAGTGGCTTACATTTTATTATTGTTATTAATATTACATGGAACAGTTATTGCAGTACTAATAAAAAGGAATATTTTGTGCTTATAATCTCTCTTTCTAGGAGAAGAATAAGCCTCTCTTGAAAGTCCAGAGTAAAGCATTTGCATCTTCGTTTTATGAGTATAATTAGCACATTTGTTGGTGCTGTCATCAATGATAATCAACATCATAATAACCCCTTATGTTTATATAGCCATATACAATTTACCAAACATTTCCCCATCCTTTATAATGTTATAGCCACCATCTCTCTGGATTTCGTTAATGGTTCCTAGGGGAAGGCAGGACAGACAGGGATGCCTCCACATTTTTTTTTTAAGAGAGGGAAACAAAGGTTCAGAGAGGGACCCAGTTGGGTCTTGGGTTAGGTCCCTAGTCTCCTAGTCTCCTAACTTTTGAGTGAGACAAAGCCACGTGAAGGTCATTTCCCTCAAAAACATCTCATTCTCAATGCTGTTCTATGTGTTGTTTAATGCAACTACACATAAAGCAACTTCACTGCTTTCCTTTCCTACTATTTCATGAAGAGATAAGACGATGGTATAACTTGAAAGACAGCCCAACGTCAGCCACATTACTTAAACCAAAAATGTATGTAATTCCTTTGTGTGATTCCCTCCTACGAAAACTGTCTGCACACTGACAGAGGCTTTCTAGAGACATAGCTAATGTCTCTAGACATAGCTAGTGTCATTTATTTATGTATTTTTAATTGTCTAAAGTTTATTTATTTTGAGAGAGAGAGAGAAAGACAGAGTGTGAGCAGGGGAGGGGAAGAGAAAGAGGGAGACACAGAATCTGAAGCAGGCTCCAGGCTCTGAGCTGTCAGCACAGAGCCCAATGCGGGACTCGAACTCATGAACCCTGAGCTCATGACCTGAGCTGAAGTTGGACGCTTAACCGACTAAGCCACCCAGGTGTCCCCAGTGTCATTTAAATAACTAGAGATTTGAGATCCCTTCCAGGCTCTAGGAGTCACTAGCTTATATTGTGTAGACTATTTTGTAAGCAGAAATTATTAGGAAGAGCAAGGAATCAGATGGGCATGGTTAGGGACCCTACTTTTGCCTTTACTTGTCAATTGAATGTATACAATTTCCTTGAACAGACAGTATTGATAAAAAAAAAAAAAAGGAGTCAAAGAAACCACTTTACTATCTGGTTGTGAAGGGCTACATTCAGTAAGTCAGTTCAGCACAGAGCAAAGTTTAATTAAATATGACTATTATAGGATTATTGTTATTATTATTTTTTGTCCCTCAAAGAACAATCCAATTATCTCAAATGATACTGTGTAGTTAAGTGTGCCGAGACAAATGGCTATCGGTCTCCCCACTATAACTTTCCTCATCCTCTGACCCTATATCTGTATCGTCTTGGAAATGTTTGGAGCTGCTGTGTCACTTCGGGAGCACCATCACCAAAGTGGGACAGCCAGCACTGACTGAATTTCTCTTAGGTCCGCTTTCACCATGACTTTGCCTCTTTGCTGTGTTTTCACATCTCAGGACAGAATAGAGCAGGTGTCCCACACTAGAGCGGTCACCTCTGGTTAATACATGGACCAGGTAGGGCAGTGTAGTTCTAAGAACAGGCATGATTGATAGTTCAAAAAGAAGAAGGAGAAGGAGAAGCTTATACATCTAGTCTGGGCTCACAAACATGAAGCGTGAATTCTCCCAACAAAGAGCAAGGGATGAGCTTGCATTCAAAGAGAAACAGTAAGTAAATTGAGATCTGAAGCACAGGGGTGGAAGTGTCCCTGAAACGTGTGTCTAATTCCATCATGGATCACACTCACTTTCATTCCCACACCTGCCCTTCTCCTCCTCCTGAGTGGGGAGTTGTGATTTTTGTCTTGTTTGTGTTGAATTCTTCTCTACTTCGTGTCTGACACTTTTTAGTTATTCGTTATGTACTTGTACTTGTTGGGTTTGACTAGAACCGAGAACCAGAATGGTAGGGAAAGTGAGAGAAAGAGACGTTAAGAAAAGGAGAGGCTTGGCTGACACCCTGAAGCAGTACCATCACATCATGTGAGTGGTAAATGTCGGCCACGGTTCCATTTGCCTTCCTGTGTTTATATATTAGTTGTATGTGTTTTGTTAAGATAGCTGTGATACTGTGTTTTATAAGAAATGTGTATTTGGTCTTTGGCCCGTTTCCTGGAAGGAGGCTCCTAGAACCCTTGGCATTTCCTGTGATGAGAACAGACAGGTGTCTTCTGTCATGTTCATGAGGTGGCTTTTGGAAAGCCCCTAAGGATGGGGGCTGGTGGTCAAGGGAACCAACCATGTCTTTAGAGGGTGGGAACTTTCAGTCTTACCCCTTGATGTCTGGGGAAAGGAGAGGGGCTGGAGGTTGACTCAATCACCAATGGCCAATCAGTTCATCAATCATGCCTAGGTAATGAAGCCTCCATAAAAACCCACAAGGACAGGATCTGAAAATCTTCCAGGTTGGTGAACCAGAAAGTTTCTCCATGCCACTGTTCTTGGGACCAAACTCCACCAGGCCTTTAACAAAGAGCTTTCATCTTCTACATCTGGCTGTTGATTCTGTCCTGTAACATCCCTTGTGATAAACTGGTATTCTAGTGACTAAATGGGTTCCGGAGTTCTATGAGCCGCTGTAGCAAATTAATTAAACATTAGGAGGGGGTTGTAGGAACCTTGAACTTTGATCCAACTGGTCATAGAAGTTGACAAGCTGGGCTTGTGATTGCCATCTGAAGTGGGGACAGTCTTGAGGGACTGAGCCCTTGACCTGTGAGCCCTTATGCCAACTCTGGGTAGATAGCATCAGGATTGAGTTGAATTGCACAACATCTAGCTGGTTTGGGAGTACTGTTCGGGGTTTGGGGAAAAAATCCCATACATCAGGATTGCTAGTGGAATATTAATAGCTATCATTTATTAAACTCCCATGTCAGATACCTTACCAAAATTATTTCATGTAATGTCTCTTATATCAAGGAAGGTGTGATTATCTCTGTGTTTTCAGGTGAGAAGAGTGAGGGTCACAGTGTGTCAGTAACTGTCCCAAAGTCACACAGCAGGTGCCAGTAGTCTAATTCCATTTCCCCTGCACTTTCCTTAGTAATGTGAGTGGGTTGTAATCCAGATGTAATGGGTTATCTGGTACCTACTTCTGGATCTAGCTTATAGAAAGAAATAGGGACAGTAAGTGCAATCAGATGCTCGGAGGAGACTTCTCAGGGTCCACTTCATTGTCCAGCTCCAGTACCCACTTGATTTTTCTAATAACAATGAAGACTGTGGAAAGAAAGAAAGAAAGAAAGAAAGAAAGAAAAAAAGAAAGAAAAAGAAAGCAAGCAGAATAAGGAGAGGAATCCACAGTGTGAACACAGCCAGGAGTTCACCTCACTACTTATAAACCTTAATTAAACCTAATTTGTAAATCTTAATTGAACCACATGTACAGGCATTAATGAAGCCGTATAATAACACTGCTCTCCCAATAAGACAACACACTAATACTAAATACTTATATTCCTGGAAAATGTACTCACGTGGGCCTCATCAAAGCATAATGGGGAAGTAGATAAACAATTAATCTCATTAATTGCAATCAAAGGACAAAAAGTACGAACCAGTTGCCTAGAGGAATCGACTTTGCCAGATTTCCTCACAAACAGATATGGTGCTAATGAAGTGACAGTGTGAACTGAGTGCACAGCTGAGGAACCGAAAGAAAACAAAACAAAACTCTTGGAATGTCAAGAGAAGGACGTTCAAACTGGGGAAAACCAAGGCCCTCTCGTGCAAAAGTCAACCCTTGCAAGATTCCTCTTGGGTTCACCCGTTCGTTTCTTCAACAGATGTACACTCAACACCCACCCTGGTGGTCCTTTTGTAATACCTGTGTGTACCATATCGTAGTCTGTATACCTTAAACTTACACAGCGTAATATGTCAGTTGTGTCTCAGTGAGACACCTGCCCCCTATGCTGCCCGCGTGTTCTTGAAAGTGAGGACTTAAACATAAAGGAGACATGGTTCTTGATAAGGAGATGTGTAACATGAGAGACTGAGGTACTATTTTGGGTCACACACTTTCACAAGTGTCCCATTCAATGTCTTTAAGAGTCAGGTTTTGCTATATATATATATAATATATAATATATATATAATGTTATAATTAGTATATATTATACATTACTATATTTTATATAATTAATTATAAATATATAATATAAATATAATTAATTATTATATATACATATATATTACATGTAAACAGACTTGTATGCAGAGATTGGGCTCTTACTTCTTCTTCTAAGCTTCTGAAGCTGTACTCTAGGAAATCACCACTCAGTCTTGATTCGATTTCCTAACTGTCATGCTGACACCCCCAGATACCTGCTTTTACTCTAGGCACCTCATGGACATTCTTTATCGTCAGTGGCTTCTGTGGCTACCTCCCCGCGCATCCTTCTGGTCTACCCGGTATCTTTATTCCAGCGGTGGTCCCATGATCCTGAAATGGGAGCCTAACTTTCCCCATTCAGGGTCCACGATGATTTGGACCTTTCCTGATCTTCACACTGTTACTCCAGAACAAGTCTACTGGTGCTAGCTTTACAAGTGTGTCCCTGTCCCTGTCTCTGTCATTCTGTCTGGCTTGAATGCCTTTCCGTCATGTTAGGGCAATCTCAACCGATCCCTCAATATTGGGTTAAGGTGTCACCTCCGTGAATCCTTCCTTTTGTCAGTGAAAAAAGGCAAAATCTCCCAGGTTTGTGTTTGGTCCATTTCTCTACTCATGGAGTACAGCTACTTGTTTACATGCTGTGCTTTTACCAAATGGTAGATTTCTAAACTGGCACCGCCGGCGTAAGGCAAAGGGACATATTTCCATTGAATGTATAAATAAAACTGAAAAGGTCTGACACCAAACTGCATGCAGTTGATACTCCCAGTGCCCTCACTCCCCAAATAGGAAACAGGAAGAGGCCAGTTCTTCCTGACTATAAACAGAGAGCATGAGGAAGTTATTACTCAGACCATAAGCCTGTGGTTTGCAACCACCTGTAGTGAATATGGATCTCCTTGTTCCAAAACCAGGGAGGAGCTCTGTTTGCCCACTATGTCTGTATAGCCTTCAGATGGCAAAGTGCCCACTTCTGCTCTTTATGCTCCAATGCACCCAAGTTCTCAGGGCTTGATATCAATCTTGTTTTTGTCCATCAAAGGGCATCCAAATCCTTTGAAGTGATGTTCCATTATTGAGCCTTGAAGATCTTCAATCTATTCTCCCAAGAGTTCCTTGAAGGATCTCATCACACACACACACACAATGCTATTTGATGGTATTACTTTGCTGCTGAAATAATTTAGTGTCTCCAGGGTGAAGGCCTAAATCGTCTGATTGTCCTGAAAGTCTTCCATGATCCAGCTCGTGCTTATCTCCAAGGCTCCTTTTACTCCAACCTCTTTGTCAACATTACACATTTAAAAAAAAAAAAAAGCTTTTTTTAAAGAGAGAGAAAGAGCATATGACTGGGTGGAGGGGTAAAGGGAAGGAGAGAGAGAGAGAGAGAGAGAGAGAGAGAGAGAGAGAGAGAGAGAGAATCTCAAGCAGGCTCTATGCTCAGTGCAGAGCCTGACATAGGGCTTGAGCCCAGGACCCTGGGATCATGACCTGAGCTAAAATCAAGAGTTGAACGCTCAACCGACTGAGCTGTCAGGTGCCCCAACATTACACATCTAATCATGCCTTAGTACTCTGTGTTCTCTAACCCATGCTATCTCTAATTTTAGCCTTTGCAAAGAATTAACACTTCTTTTAGAGTGGTTTGAGGTTTGTAGAAAACTTGAGCAGAATACAGAGAGCTCCTTATACTCTTCTTCACATGGCCCCAACCCTCACAGTTCCCCCTATTATTAAGATTTGGCGGTAGAGTGCTATGTTACAACTGATGAACAAGTATTCATACACCATGAAAACAGACGTCCATAGTTTACATTAAGGTTCGCTCTTTGTGTTTTGCAGCTCTATGACTTTTAGCTTTTTTAAGTGCTGCTCCCTCTGAATAGAAGGCACTGTCATCTGTTCTTTGGTTCACTCACCTCTCACGTTTCAACTTATAGGCCACCTTCTCTGGGAAGTCCTCCTTGGCGCTTATGCTGTTGCAGGTCACATTATTGGAGAGTAAGTGGATAAGTAAAGGTTTAAGCTTATTTTAATTAATTAGTTAATTAATTAATTTCACATTTATTTATTTTTGAGAGACAGAGAGAGAGCATGAGCTGGGGAGGAGCAGACAGAGAGGGAGACACAGAATCCGAGGCAGGCTCCAGGCTCCGAGCTGTCAGCACAGAGCCCCACGTGGGGCTCGAACCCACGAACCGCGAGATCATGACCTGAGCCGAAGTCGGACGCTTTAACCGACTGAGCCACCCAGGCGCCCTTCCCTCAGCTTATTTTAAACAGGCACACATTCTGTGTGCTCCAGACATGCTCTGATTACCTTTATTTTGGCATTTATGTCGCTATATTTTAATACTGTGCTTCTTAGCTGTGCTTTTCTTAAATGTGAATGCTATGTCTCACCTATTCTAATAATGTTCATTGCGTGCCAGAGACACTGGCAAACAGTATATAATAAATGTTTTTTTGTTGTTGGTTGATTGGATAAACAAGTCCATCTTCCGTTTTCTCCCAGGACGTGTTTGGACTCCTTAAACAGTGGAATTAATATTTGACTTCTGGGATTCATAGCCATAGTTCCTCAGAAAGAGACAGAGCTGAGATCCCCAGCTAAAATGTCTACAGAATGAGTCATGCCTCATCTATCTACTACCTGGATCCAGGAACACTAATCACTGTATCAAGTAGAGCAACTCACAACAGATTTGGGCTTGGAGGACATCTCCTTTACAAAAAAGAACATTATTTTTGCTTTGCTTTACTGGATTGCTGTGAGATGAATATCAAAAGAATAAGTGTTGGAGGGTAGTTTATACTATAAAATAATCCAACAAATGAAACGTTTGGAAAAGTCTTACATATTCCCTGCCAACTCTGCCTCAGAAGGGGGTAGGAACCATCTTGTGTGAGGGTTACTCTGTTCTTCCTTCTACGTACCCTTGACCTATGACACATGGTGTGACGGGAAATGATAAGAGATGCCAATCATATCTTTTCTCTAGGACTTTAAAATATACTTTACATCAGATGTAATTTTCAGCGATCTGATAGCATAAAATTAAAGATGACCTTTGATTATTACACTTACTCTTGAGCTGTGAAGCATTCTTATCTCAAAACTGTATAATATTGAAGGCACGTTAGATTTAAAAATATTCATTTTCCAGGAGTGCATTGCCTTTGTGCTACATTTGATTAACTACCGTGTCTTAAAAAATAAATACAGATGATTCGAATAAAGAATAGAGGAGGCAAAAGTGAAAATACACCATGGGTTTGAGCTGGCACAGTGACGAGGCAAAGCTGTGCGCACATCCAGCTGAGTCAGGGGACCGGGCACAGAGCGCAGGGTGAAGAAGCCCACAGGCAGTGAGAAAGAGCAAAGCAGTGGGCATCAAGCAAAAGAATTGTGTCTCCAAGATAGCATCCAACATGTAATTATCTTCTATGTGAATGAACCAAAGGAGCTAAGCTCCTTCAATAAGCCACCCTGAGTAATGTTTCCCGTGTATCAACACCTACTTTGGGCCAGTAACTTAAGTCATTACATCCATTATTTCTTTAATTTTATCTCCTCCATTTAGAGAGAAGGAAATGATCACTCAGAAATGCTCATCATCCTTCTGAAGTTATACATTAACTCAAAGATTCAGAACTGTAGTCACTTAGGTCTGATTCTAGTCTGTGTTCTTACCCATGGGTTTGAGGGCCTCTGATGGTAATATTTTCTACGATAGATTGCTGGTTCCAAGAATTCATAGGTTTTTCGGGCTGTACAGCCTCTGATTGCAGCTACTCAACTCTCCATGAAAGCTGCCACAGACTCTATGTAAAGTAGTGAGGTGGGCCATGTTCCAATAAAACTTTATTTGCAAGAACAGGCAACAGGCTGGATTTTGCCTATGCAACATAAGGTGGAAATATTTCAAGACAGCGTTTCTCAAACTATTTCTGGCACAGCCCAGAGCTACCATAGAATATTACTTATATGCATCTGTATTATTTATTATTAAGAGAACCAAGGTTCTCAGAAAATACTTCAGTCCTTCTAGACTTTGATGTGCATTGATTTTTTATTTTCTATTTTATTTGATTAAAAGAAAAAAAATGCTCTGGCCCTGAACCATCAAAATGATGTGTCATGATGCACATTTTGAAAAAAGATGTTATGAAGATTAAAACAAAAACCTGAATCATAGAAGCTTCTTGTAGCAGATTCTGAATTACATGAATGGAAAATAATAAAAGGAGCAGAACCTTGGATCTGGACGTGTCATTGGAATCCCTAAGATGATCGCTTAGTCAATGGACAATAGAATAAGTTCCAAAAGAACACTCATCTCTTTACAAAGCAAAATACCACATCCATCATCCAAAGAAACTTATCTCCTGCAGTGAGATTTTAGACTTCAGTTTTTCCATGCAGGTAGTTCTGAGTAAGGAACCTTCTTAGAATCTGCAACTCTGACTCTTTCATTCAAAATGTATTTGGGGAGGACACCTGGGTGCCTCAGTCAGTTGAGCATCCAACTCATGATTTCGGCTCAGGTCACGTCTCAGGGTTGTGGGATTGAGCCCCGTGCCAAGCATGGAGTCGACCTGAGATTCTTTCTCTCTCTCCCTCTGTCCCTCCCACCTCCCCGCTGTCTCTCTCTCTCTCTCTCTCTCTCTCTCTCTAAAACACATACAATTTTTAGAAATGTGTATTTGTGGAGTCTCCTGTATGTTTCAGGAGTATTCTGGAAGGTTAGGTGACAAGAACAGCAAAAGTCACCTTTGTGGGAGAGGTGGAGTAATGGATGTGGGCACCACATTGTGGGATGCAGAGTGCATCATAAAAGCAAAGAGGCATCTAAAAATCAGGATAAATCTCTCTGTATGCAGGAACATGTCTTTTATGAGGCTTTTTCAAAAATTGGAAGGTCAGAAAAACAGATAAAAATATTATTTTTGGCTTCATTTGCAGGAGTCCTCTAAGCACAAAAAAACGGACTAAGTGGTTCACCATATCTGTCTTTCCCTGAGCCAATGAAAAACCCAGAGTTAAATGTAATACACTCGCTTAGAAATTTAACCATCCCAGGCATCAGGTCCATCTGTCTCTCTCCACCTTAATATTTATTTATGCATCTATTTATTTGATCACATACGTGTAGCTGTTTTTTTAACTTTTTATTGTAATTAGTATATGTATAAAATTATAACTCACACACATATGTATGTATGTATGTATGTATGTGTAATGCTGGCTTCACAAATTTATTATGTTTCTCTATATTTTTTTCTGTGTTCTAAATCTAACTGTATCATGGAACCTGCCCATTACAAACCTATTTTTCTCTGAGAGGGTGTTTGGGGGTCTAAGGTCCGATTAGGGCATGGTTGTCAGAGGAAAATTGGCAGTGACCAAGGCTGAAGACTGCAGGCTGGCAGTAGCTGCTCATTAATCTCACTGCACTCAGCTCTGATCTTCAGAACCTTCACGGGAAAGCACTTAATATGCAACCTTCTTATTTCCTTCTCGGTTCATTAATTTGAACCGTAATCTTATCCATTCCAGCGTTGAGTTTTTACCGTGCACGGTCTAGATGAGCTGTTCAGCCAATAAATCCAATACAGTCATTTCCCAAAGTGGAGAGATTTCTCCCACGGAACACACAGTCTCGCAGTTAAGATGTGCCTGGTGCTCTCAAAGTCAGGGACTGATAGAAGTGTGGACCTTGTTTCTAGTTTTCCTAAGGAATTTTGAATCAAGTGAAGAAAAGCTGGTCGGGGTTATCTCACTTCTCACAGGAGATCTGGGTTTGGAGGAATCATACTCATCCCTCACCCCACCTTATTATATTTAAAAACAACGCTATATTGCTCCTGACGAGTGCTTTTCCATGTGGAAGGCAGTCACATGACCATCATCTCATTTGGGCATCAAAATAATACGTTGGTCAGACATAGCGGATAAGGGGTTAGTGTCCAAAATCTATAAAAAACTTACCAACTCAACACCCAAAATACAAATAACCCAGTGAAGAAATGGGAAGAAGACATGAATAGACACTTTTCCAAAGAAGACATCCAGATGGTCAACAGACACATGAAAAGATGCTTAACATCACTCGTCATCAGGAAAATACAAATCAAAACCACAGTGAGATACCATTTCAGACCAGTCAGAGTGGCTAAAATTAACAACTCAGGAAACAACAGATGCTTGTGAAGATGTGGAGAAATGGGAACCCTCTTTCACTGTTGGTGGGAATGCAAATTTGTGCAGCCGCTCTGGAAAACAGTGTGGAGGTTCCTCCAAAAATTAAAAATAGAACTACCCTACGACCAAGCAATAGGACTACTAGGGATTTATCCAAAAGATACAGGAGTGGTTATTCATAGGGACACATGGACCCCAATGTTTTTAGCAGTGCTTTCAACAATAGCCAAATTATGGAAAGAGCCCAAATGTCCATCAAGTGATGACTCCATAAAGAAGATGTGGTTTATATATACAATGGAATACTACTTGGCAATGAGAAAGAATGAAATCCTGCCATTTGAAACAACATGGATGGAACTGGAGCGTATTAGGCTAAGTGAAATAAGTCAGTCAGAGAAAAGGCAGATATCATATGTTTTCACTCATAAGTGGAACATGAGAAACTTAACAGAAGACCATAGGGAAGGGAAGGGGAAAAAAATAGTTACAGAGAGGGAGGGAGGCAAACCATAAGAGACTCTTAAATACAGAGAACAAACTGAGGGTTGATGTGGGGATGGGAGAGAAGAGAAAATGGGTGATGGGCATTGAGGAGGGCACTTGTTGGGATGAACACTGGGTGTTGTATGTAAGCAATGAATCATGGGAATCTACCCCCAAAACCAAGAGCACACTGTATACACTGTATGTTAGCCAACTTGACAATAAATTATATTTAAAAAAAATAATACATTGGTCAATATCAGTCTAAATTTCCTTTCATGGGTTGAGATCAGGAGATATTTTATTGGATTTGCCAAAGACCACACCACTCTTCACTATCCGATGTTTCTGTTATTTGTGAAGCCTGACAAAGTAATCACGTTTCAGAGTCTAATTAATTATATTTCAGAATTTTTGCCTAAGTTCATTGTAAAAAGTGAATCAGATTCTAATTAGTTTCATCCTTAAAATAACTGGGGGAAACAATTAATAACAATAATAGCTACCCTTCATTGAGTGTCTACTATAACCCCCAAGCTATAAAGTGTCTCTATTTTACAGATAAGTAAAATGAAGTCACTTATAAAAGAATGAGTATCAGGGGCACCTGGGTGGCTCAGTCAATTAAGCACTGGACTTTGGCTCAGGTCATGATCTTGCCGTTTGTGAGTTTGAGCCCCACTCCACACTTTGTGCTGACAGCTCAGAGCCTGGAGCCTGCTTCGGATTCTGTGTCTCCCTCTTTCTCTCTGCTCCTCCCCCGCTCACACTCTTTTTTTCTCTCAAAAATAAGTATACATTAAAAATAACTAAGTAATGAGTATCAGAGCCCATTTCTGCTGGCCTCCAAAGCCAATGTCTCCTCCCTGGGGCTTCCTTTTCAGTGTTTCATGTGACAGACATCACCGATACCCTTTCCTGGGACAATGGTGTGTGAGCACAGGCAAGAACTATTGACATGTTTCCTCTTGCAGAGCCTTCCTCTAGTGTGACAAGCAGGAAATTAACAAGAAAAGAAGTACACACACAACGGTATGAATTGTGATGATTGCTCTCCGGCACATGTAGTGATGCAGAGTAATGTGCACAGAGGAGGGCCTTCCCTGCATGTTGTTGTCAGAGGCCTGTCTGAGACTGAACTTCGCCTCAAAGATGGGCCAGAGTCTGTCCTGTGGAGAGCATGAAATGAGGATTTCAGGCAGAAATGTGGATGCTTTGAAACAAGCAAGAAAATAGCAGTCTGGAAGGACTGCAAAAGGGGATAGTAACGCTCCAGTGTAGACGAACGTAGCCTGCAGGTCATAGGAATGCCACGAAATGTGTTCTCAACTGAAGAGAAACTCATCGGAGGTTTTTATGAAAATAAATGACATATAATGCAGGGCTGCAAATCTTATTTGGAATTATATTTTTGTTTATGGATTCCAAGATTATTAATATAATGAAAGATACATGTCTTGCTTCACTTAATAGATTCTGTGGATTAGAAAAGATTTGTCCATGCCCTTGGACAGGTGATGGCCTTGGGGAGATTCATGGCTAGGTAGAAGGAACTCCCCCCCACCCCACCACCATCTGTATGGAGAAAGACAACATGATTCAGGAAAGTTGTAACATGAAGGTGGGGAGGGAGACAGTATAGCAGGACTACATATACTTTAAGGGCATTTCTGCAAAGAAAGCCATAGTTCATTTTTCCTAATTCCAGTATAGAGTTTAGAAACTCAGAGGATGCCATTGGGTTAGACCTTTTAGAACATAAAAGGTAACGGATGTGTGTGTGTGTGTGTTTGCTTATTCAATTTTTTTTAAAAAGACTATTAAAAAGGTTAGTTTTCCCAAATACAAGTTTACGAATCTTCTGCAGTTCACTTTTCTAGCCCAAAGCCCGACTGCAAACTCCCTGATGTCTGGACTATACAGCGATAGGGTTATGTCCAGGTAAAATCAAGAAGACTTGACCCAGGGATCGCTCGGAGGACTTGATTTAGTTAGTATTTGCAGGAACGTGTTTCATAGCAGATAACTCCATCCCTCAACTACAGCCGCTCTTCCTTTTTAGGGAAGAGGACGGATCCATTCAGCAGTCGCGCTACCAAGTGAAGTTAGCTGTGGAAGTTGGTTAGTTGTCCCCCACCCCCTCCACAGGACATAACAACTATGAGCCAGCCTGTGGTTGTCACCATGACTCTGGGGATAATACCGGATAATACGGTTTACTGTATTTCAATTATATGATCAAGTTCTGTTCCAGTACAGTAGATAGTCCAAGAGATAAGACCATCATCATCACGACCCCTTCCCCTGCCAGCATCTCCTGCTCTGAGTTGCTGAAGTTTGAGCCGATCAGGGTGAAAGTCTGGAGTAGGACAGAGTATTGCCTTCTATACGTCCTATGAAATGAAAACCCTGAAGCCAAAGAAAGCAATCCTGGAGATCAAGTTTGGATATTTGATGAAAGCATCTGATCTTTGAAAATAAACTGCCAAAGTGAAGAAGCTGGGCAGAAAGAAAAATCTGGAAGGATCTGGCAACTCAAAAGCAAGAACTCAAGCCCATAAAGAGGCTGACAAATGGCATGAGGAGATGAACCCTCTTGTATGCGCATGCGATCTGGGGTAAGGCAGAGCAGGTGCAAGGCTGTCCTCTGCCTCTCAAAGATCTTGTTGCGCCCCTTTAATGGGAATTATGCTCTCTAAACCTCACTTCCAGTCCAATTTGGGAATTGGTGTTTACCTAACTGTGGGATCACTTTTTAAAACCATTTGTGGGTTTTCTTATTTAAACTTCGTGACAAACCTATGAAGTAGACAGCACTTTATTTCTATCTACATGTAATAAATTTGAAAACAGAGATCTTAAGTTTCTTGCTCAAGGTCATAGAGTCACCATGTGGTGGATTCAATTCCCAAACTTGAACATCTGATCCCTGAGCCCAGCTTCTCAACATCCTTCTGGAGGAATTTGTGGAGAATGGCAAATAGTAAGTGATAACAATAGTCACAGGTATTAAAAATGTTGTTTTCCATCCTTAGGATTACAGTTGGGTATTTTTTAATGCCTTCCATTTTTCTTCATCATATTCATGTTCTCCATTATACATGAGCATATGGGGAATATTTATAATAGCTGCTTCCTGAAAATCCTATCATCTCTGCTGTCCAGGTTACATTTTCCTAATTCATTTACTGTCTAGTGACTTTTAATTGGATGCAGACATTGCCCATTTATGTTGTGAAGCATTTTGATGCATTGCATTAAAGAGTGTTGGACTTTGACTACCAGGAAGTTGAGTTATTTGTGGACACATTTGGTCGGTTGAGTTCTGCTTTTAGGCTGTTTCAAGACAGGTGAAGATTCACCCTTGTTCTAGAGTGATTTAAGCCACATTCATAAGATCATTCTGGGGTCTCTGTGGAAAGTCCCATATATTCAACAAGGTCTTTGTAGTCCAGCTGGAGGGAATGCCAATCATTTCCAATCTGTGTAAACAATAGGAATTGTCTACTCTTGTAGATCCCTGTGTTCTATGTAAATTGTATAATCATATGCTCAATAATTGATTATTCTTGGAAGTCATTCTTGTTTAGCTTTATGGGGTATCTCCACATATGCACACACCTGGTGTTCACCAGAGATCTAAAGGGGTTGTTGTTGAATGCACAGATTTGAGTTGTCCTGGCCTCCTCAAACTTTCGTCTATCCCCTCAACTCAGCAAGATGGCTGGAGTTTATGTGCCAAGGTTCTTGCATTACCTCGTAGGGTAGAAAACTTGGGTGATGGTTGGGTTCTCCTTGATTGTTTCCTTTCTAAGGGATTGCATTCCTCTGTTGCGGTTGTCCAGTATGTGGCTGTATTTGTTCCTCACGGTGTCTTGTCCTGTTTTCTGGTTGTGTTTGATAGGAGTATAATCCTGGACTGTCTTACTCCCTCATGGACAGAAGCAAAAATCCACTAACATTATGAACTTATTATGAGACAGTACCTGTAATGTCTCCCTAGAGGCTAAGCCCCCTGGGTCGGGGCAGGGAGTATACAGTCCAGGTACTTACCCAGTCTGGAAATGTCCAGGTAGGCAAGGAAGTCTTCTTGGAAGAGGTAGGGCTTGGGCTGGGTCCCAAAAGTCAGATGAGTTTTCAAATATTAACACTCTTTTAGCTTAATTAGCATGCTAAGTTAAAAGGGAGCATAAATGAGTGATTGAAATGGCTTGACTTAATGAAGCCTTAATAATAACCTTAATTCAGTTTATTTGGCATCTATCACTCACAGATGAACAGCTAATGCCTTTTCTAATAAAACCATCATAATAAAAGGAGCCATAAAATATATTATTTTTATTCTTTTAATCACATACTTCCTAAGTGAAGATACTGAATCCATTAGAATAGCCCTACAAAATGCTTTCATTCCCCTACCCCCCCTTTTTTTTTAATTTCAAAATTGAATTTACTTGATGTTATACCGGGAACATTTGATGCTATTTTCTTACTCTGCTGATAATTAAGTGAGAACAGATTCCAATGACAACTCCACAGGTTATGTTCTGGAGACTGACTCTTCTTATAGGCGCATAAAACTGACCGAGTGCCCTGGTTTTGATCCCCCCACCAAACTCCTTTCTTGGGGAGCACACTCAGATTCTACTGCCTTCATCCGTGAGACCAGCAGATCAGAAAATTGGGAACCTGTGCCTCTGAGTGGTTACAGATGACCCTTCTCTCAGTCCCGCTTCCAGCAGCTAGGACAGAGCAGCATTTTCTTCTTCTTTTTTTTTTTAATTTTAATTTTTAATTTATTTTTGAGAGAGCATGAGTGGGGGAGGGACAGAGAGAGAGAGGGAGACAGAGGATCTGAAGCAGGTTCTGTGCCGACAGCAGAGAGCCCAGTGCAGGGCTCTACATCACCAACAGCGAGATTGTGACCTGAGCTGAAGTGGGATGCTTCACAGACTGAGCCACCCAGCTGCCCCGACATAGCAGCATTTTCAAAAAGAAATGCTAAGAGTGAACAAAACACAGTATTATCACAGGAAATATAAGCGATATTAACCTCTTCGGTTTCCCAAATAGCTTTCAGTGTCCTTTTACAATTTCCTCTTGAGTCTTTAACTAAACTCTCTATTTTCCATTACTGAGGTTACGTGAAGTGAGTTGCCTAATGTCACATGGTGAGTGAATGGCAGATCTGGATTTTAGTCTCACTTGATTCGCACACACCCTCACACACACACGCTCTGCCCAACGTCCAAGCAGTAACCATGCTTCTCCGGCCAGCGTGCCTCCGATTTGCCTCTGACTGCTAAGAGGAACGTGGCTATTTCTTCCCTAACTTATTCCACAAATACTGATTGAGGGCTAACAGGGGTTATTACGCATGAGGCTACCTCCCTCGAGGAGCACAGAAAAAAAAAAAAAAAAGCTCTTCACTGCAAACTCTCACAAACTAGCATGAAGTCCAGAAAAGGAAATCATTCTTTGCCATAGTGTGAGAGGTGTTTTAGTAAAAACAAGGGTCAGATACGATGGGAGGCGAAAGGAGTGAGAGTTAACCCAGTCCAACTTACGGATGCAGTAGAAGCAATAGGCCTTCTCTGTGGAAGTGATTCTGAAGCCACACCTTAAATAAACAGAGCCTTCCAGATGTGTGGGAATGGGAAGGTTCTCAGAACGAGACTGGCCCTTCACAGAGGACAGAGGGATACCGCTGGTGGGAAGTGGTGGTTTATGTTAGTGGAGCTCAGTTATTAGATCAGAGTTCTGATCAAGGTGGGCAGTGAGACAGAGACTGAGCTTGGGAGAGGACTGGGCTGATTTGTGCCTCACTCTTTGCATTAGGTATTTGTTCCAACTGAGGTGCTCTCCACCTTCTTCTACAATCTGTCCGCCTGTTGAGCTTCATGTTTCCAGAATGATGTGAATTTGAAAGCGCTCACTCCTTTGCAGGTCAGAGGGGCCTCTGGTTTTGTCCTTAACCCCAGTATGACAACTGCCGGGCACCTGTCCACCAGACAGTCCCTCCAGCGCTATTTAGGAAAGGGAAGGTGCAGTCCTATTTAACTCCTATTCCCAGACCTACAGTTGTCCCAGCGCTGAGCATAGGGTGGGCACTCAGTGGATGCCTGTTCAGTGCATCAGTAGCTGACTTTTCTGCATGCAAGGAGAAAAGTATAGTGATGCATTTACATTCTTCCTTAGAATTATCCATTCAATTTACAGGTTATTAAAGTACTGTTTTGTGCCTCACCCTCTCACCCTGTCTTTCCCTCCAGCAAGTATTCTTAGGGCATTTTTTTGTTCTTAGTGAATTTGTTTTAACCAAATCCAATTTTTTTCTGTTATCTGCCTGGGCTTCTCACCCCTCAAAGTCCATTTGTATTACGTCTCTATTCACTCTGTCGCTCACTACATCTTCCAATTTAGTATAATTTGTGAATTTCATTAACATGCTATTTACTCTCACTTTGAGATCTCATGTAGTCTACCTCCTTTCGTGTAGCTTATCACCAAGAGTAAAGTCAATGCCCTACTAAATTAAATGTGCCAATGGTATTTAATTTGGAAGGGTTGTGAATACAAAGCGAGAAAAATAATAGAGGATTGAATAGAATTTTGAGGGGGGGAGAAAAGCTCCGAGATGCTTCTAAAGAGTTATTCCTCATGGACAAATATGCTGGAGGAAAATAGATAAAACATATGCACAGTGAAGGTGTGAAATAATTGGAAAACAGTCATTGAGAGGAAAATAGTAGAAATGTTAATAGATAATGCGGAACTCACGTTAACAAAACAGTAATAATGTAATACTGGAACACTAGAGTGTTGGAGCTGAAAGCCCCTCAGGGGATTATTACGTGTTTCCTTCTCTTTTTAGGGACGAGAAGAATAATCCCTCAGAGACTTGGTGAAGGGCTCACCCCAAATAGTTGCAGATCAAACCCTAGAAGCCAGGTTGTTTCCTAATTAGCTGTTCTTTCCTCTGATGCACCAGCCTTTACATATGAAAGCCCTTGTGGTTAATAAATGATTGTCACTTAAATCATCTTGATTTGTGTGATATACTTGTAAAATTGGGGAGAGCAGTTATTTTCCTTATTTGACACATCAGGAAAAAAACTGTGAGGCTCAGAGAGGCAGCGACCGGTGGAGGAACAGACTTCTGGTTCGTGGCAAGGGCAGATCGGAAGCTCCTTTTTTCCTAATTGCAAAATTGGTATTCTTGCAAATGTACCATGCTAACCTTGACATAAAATGAACATCAAGTTACATTTGAAAGGAACAGGAGAGAACTCGCCAGCTCATCTTCAGTCTAAAAGCTAAAGAAACGTGGTAGAGGTTGAAATGACAGAAAAATTAATTTGAGAAATTTGGCCATGATGTGCAGCCTGGAGGGTGAACAGAACCTCCCCTTGAATTCAGACAACCCTGTGCTGTTGTCTGGCTTTGATGTTTCTGGCCCACGTTGACCGTGTGATTGAGACGGTAAGCCTAAAGCCATTCCCATCCGAGCCATATAAATGTGTCATTTGCCCATCCAAGCTGTATAAATGTGTCACTTGGGTAGGTCTGCTTGTGAGGATTGTACTTGGCCGAGGCCATAAAGTAGCATTGGCCTATTTCCTGGTGTTCATCTGTGTGGCAAAACAGGTGCCGGGAAGCCATGGCCTGCCTTCTAGGGCTTGGCTTCTCACATTTCTACGTAAGCATCAGATTCTGGGAACCAGAACATCAGGTCAATAGCATTGACACATAGATCTGAATTTCTAGAATAGCTACCGAAATAGCTGACAGAGGAGAAGATTCCCAAAGTGAGGTGGAGAAAAATAAAGATGGGGTGTGTCAGCATCGATCAAAAATGGGTATTGTTTTGAAACATTCTTACTTTAGGCTGGACGTCAGCACTATTCGATTTTTCACAGCACTTTATTAAAATGTGCATTCGATGCAAATCCAACAACACTCGTGTTTAGAAGAAATACGTGCACTCTTCTTAAAGAGGTGATGGCAACTAAAGCAGAAAGCATGTGTTTTCATAAAAAGTGTCTCGATATCCAGAAGTGAATATTCAGAAGCGGACTTGAAACCTGCCCCCCGCCCCATATATATTGCTAATCATACAATGACTAAGTATTTATATAAGAGTTCAGGTAGAACTATTTGAAGAAACCAGCATTTGATTTGCGGTGGGAGAGTACATGAAGATTCTTGTCCAATTTCCTGCTGTTCTTATTAGCCCTGCTACTTCGAGCTGGTGACTTAATTTTTCTGAATCCATTTTATCAGCTTTAAAGGAAAGGAGTAACATTTGCCTTAATCCAACAGAAGATGGTTGTAATAATCAGTATTATTTGAGAACATGAAAGTAGAGTATAAATCTACTAGAGTTTCTCAAAGTGCCCAAAGCCAGGGATGTGCTACACTTCAGTTGGATTAAAGTGAGAGTAACTATCTCAGAGACCCGATATTTTGGATGGGAAACAGAGGTGGGGATTTCCAGGCAGTGCTTATTCTCGAAGTGAGGTTTCTGATAAAGTTCTGGTTCCCCTGGGTTTTTCAACCAGCTTCAAACCAATTACCACAAGGGACATGTCATAAGAAGATGGCCAAGGACATGTTCATTTCAGGATTTCAAATAATCCAAATTCTCCAAAGGGAAAACTGGAGTAAAAATGTGGAGTCAAAGTAGAATTTCAGGTGTAGCATTTGTAAGAAGACTAGTGTCTCTGGCACATGGGCACATTGGGGGTTGTCTGCACATGGCAAAGCCCTGGCCGGCCCTTGTGGAACGTGAGATGAGCTCTAATGTTTATCTCTTGGTCATGCTGGCCAATCTGATCATGGAGTTCCTATCGGATCAGCTGGGGAAGGTACAGGCTGTGGATTTACCTTGAGAGGAAGTACAAAGGTAATTTTGGAAAGATGAGCTAATGACCAAAGTGAACAAATCAAATGACTATCACAGAACAGTACAATTAGGAGATTAAATGGTCAAGAGCACAGTACCCACAGAAGCCTGGTTTGTGGTGGTTAGTTCAGCAGGGACTGTGGGTGAGGGAGTTCATGCCCAGGCCATGCCCCTTTGTGGGTTCTGGCTGTTCGGTGTGGAAGACAGAATGATGCCCTTCCCCAAAGATACCCACATCCTAATCCTGAACCTGTGAACATGACCATACCTTACAGTACAAAGAGATTGTGCAGATGTGATTAAATTGGCAATCTTGGGATGGTGGGATTATCCTGGATTAGGTCCAAAGTAATCACAAGAGTCCTTTAAGAGGAGGCAGAGGCATCAGCGAGAAAACTTTGTGGCAATGGAAACAGACGTTGGACTGATGTGGCCAGGAGCCAAGGAATGTGGGAAACTTCTAGAAGCTGGACACATCAAAGAACAGATTCTTCCCCAGAGCTTCCAGACGGAATGTACTCCTGCCAACAGCCTGATTTTAGCCTTATAGGACATGTTTCAAGCTTCTGATCTCCCAAACTGGAAAGGAACAATTAAACGTATGTTGTCTCAAGCTGTTAAGTTGGTGATAGATTGTTAAGGAGCAATATGAGAGCAATAGAGGCAGATCAGCCCAGTTTTAGGATTGGCTTGGGGATTTGGAAGGTCTTTCAGTTGGTTCTTACCAGATTTGAGGAGAGGTAGGAGGAGCTTATGGGGAGAGAGGAGTGTAGGCTCATGGAAGAATACCTTTTAATGAGGCCACTTGGGAGGATATTTTGGCAGCCTGACTCTATATTTATAAAATCTCAAATCCCTCCTTCTTTGAACATTCCTATTCATCATTGCTATCCACTTCCTCAGGGGTTTTGGCCCAGTTCACAATTTTCTTTTCTGTTCTTGAAGGCTTTCTGCACCCATGGGAGTGAATGTCATAGTTGTGTCTGTACTTTCACAATCCAACTTCTGTGCTTTGATAATAGGAGCAGGGCCGGGTGTCTGACCCAAGATTGTCTTGAGAATCTCTTCTCCCTAGAATCTGGAATCTTCCTCTCCAGAATCTGGGACCCTGATGTGTCGACACTTTCCACCTGCGAGTTCATGAAGAATACAGTAGAACCTCGGATGGAGAGTAACTTGTTCTGTGAGTGTTCCTCAAGATGAGCACACATTTCCGGTAAATTTTAACTTGATAAATGAGCGATGTCTTACAATACGAGTCTTACGTGACACCGACCATCACACGATCACAACTGAACTAATGGTTCTTCCCTCTCTCTCTCTCTGTGGGATTGTGGGTGATCGTCTCCCACGCTCAGATGCTCGGTCTCAGGCTGTGGTGTTTGATAGAAATCAGTGATTTTTCAGAACGTTGGAAGGTGCCCATAACTGGCACTAGTGTGTTTTTTGTCGCTTCAAGGCACCTGTGGACAGTCCTTTGCTTTTCCATCCAAGAGTGAGCTTAGGAATGCTCTGCTTCAGTCTAGGTCAGGTGCCTGCAGATATAGACCCTTTCCTCTGCTGCCTTATTGCCAGTTACATTCAATACAGTGTATATGACCAGAGTTTATTAACAGGGTACCATAATCAACATCCATGTGAGTGGATACAATGGCCCCCATGCAGAAACAGGTTAAAAAGAAAGGTGGTAAGGAGATGATTATGGCAGATGTGGAGAAGGAACTCATCGAGAAGTACGAATAAGGTAAGCAAGTGGTCGAAATTGCAAGATTTTATAAGTCTACGTCTGCATCTTGTCTGCAGAGGAGAGAAAAAGCAGTAGAATCCCTCACCTCAAATGAGATTAGAGAGGTGTATCAAATGTGGGAAACAGAGCAAAATTTTGTAGAAAAGCACCACCCGAATAAAGCTATAGCAGTGTGAGGGATGAATCTGTTTAACGATAACGCAGTGTCACATTTCCGCAAAATCCTCAAAAGGAGGCAAAAGCAAGTGTCTTTGGATAGGCTCCTTGTTAAAGCTGCATGAAAAGAAAAAGATTCCATTGAGCCAATAGACGGCAGTGATTCGGTTAGTGATAGTGAAAGTCATTCTACACAATCACCCTCCTCTCTCTTGTCTCCCTCACACCAGCCACAAAGGTTGCCAAAGGGAAGTGCAGTTAATCTGTTTACTTTTCTTTATATTTTGTATTTTCTTTATTATTTTGTATTATATTACAGCATTGTAATCATTTTTATATGAATATTTTTGGCTTGTGGAACGAGTCCTCTGAATTTCCATTATTTCTTATGGGGAAATTTGCTTTGATATACAAGTGCTTTGGATTACAAGCATGTTTCCAGAACGAATTATGCTCACAAACCAAGGTTTTACTGCATTTAAAAACTAAAGGTCTCTGTTGGTGCCCAGATTGCAAAACACATGCTCTCATAGGCTGCTAGTGCAACTGTCCATCGGAACAAAATTTCTGGGGAAAAGCTTTGCAACACAGCGAGTGTCTTAATAAAGGAAATGCCTTTAGTCCCATAATTTCTTCTCTGTGATTTAATACAGAAGAAACACACGGGGATGTTCACTAGGTTTGCAAGCAATAATATTCATTGTAGCATTATTTATAAGGGTAACAATATAGAAATAACCAAAATGCCTAATAAAAAGTGACTAGTATTTTATATGAGGATACTTCCATAAGATAATATAAGCCATTATAATTGTGATTTTGCAATAAGTATTCTTTATGATATTTGAAAAGTCTCACAACATAAGTCAAAAACCAGGATATAAAATTATACTTACTATGAGACCCTGATTGAAGAAAACAATGCATATGTATGACTAGAAAAAAAGTTCACCGTGATTATCTAGTGGAATGTATGTTAATTTTCATTTTGTTTTTTATTTTTTTTTATATTCTTCCATACTTTGCAAATTAGCTGCAATTAAGATTTACACCAGTCAGAAACCAGGACAGGATTCTCTCCCTCAGACTCCATTTCCAATCAATTTAACTCCAACATTGCTTTTAAAATTTTTTTAAATGTGTATTTGTTTTTGAGAGAAAGAGACAGAGTGAAAGTGGGGGAGGGGAAGAGAGAGAGGGAAACACAGAATCCGAAGCAGGCTCCAGGCTCTAGGCTGTCAGCACAGAGCCTGATGTGGGATTCGAACCTATGAACCTTGAGATCATGACCTGAGCTGATATCAGATGCTTAACTGACTGAGCCACTCAGGCGCCCTCCAACATTGCTTTTTAGTTAATTGATTTCTCCCTGTATTCATTGCTAGCCCTCAAACACAAGCTTCTGTCACCTTCTTCTACATTGCCTGAGCCCCCAAAGTGGTCTATTGCCAACCACTTATAAGCCTTTTCAGTTCATTATATAGACTTTGGTCAAAATAATAATAGTAAAACATAAATTGCATCATGCATATCCTCATTTCAAAAACCTCTAGGGGCACCCGGGTGGCTTAGTCAGTTAAGCGTCTGACTTCAGCCAGGTCATGATCCCGCGCTTCGTGGGTTCGAGCCCCGTGTTGGGCTCTGTGCTGACAGCTTGGAGTCTGGAGCCTGCTTTGGGTTCCGCGTCTCTCTCTCTCTCTCTCTCTCTGCCCCTCCCCTGCTTGCACTGTGTCTCTCTGTCTCCAATAAATAAATAAATATTAAAAACAATTTTTTTTAAGAAAAAAACCCAAACCTCTAACAGCTTCCCCTCAAACGTGGAATAATAACAAATGTTAGCCCTGCTTCTCAGGCCCACACGATCTCACTCCCGCCTCCTTTCCGTTCCATCTCTGACCACTCCCTGCAGAGTCTTCAGTCAATATGGCCATGATCCTTAGAGCCACAGGATGTCTGACTTCTCATGTCCATCCTGGCACTGGGACATTGGCTGTAAATCACATCTTCAAAGAAGTCTTCCTGTGCCTTCTGGATCATTCTGGTTTCCCCACTTAATATGCTTGCATGATACTGTGTAATTTTCCCTCATAACAATTTTCACAATTCTCCAAAATAACACCGTGTAATGGTTTTGGTAAATCTGCATTCACTTGCTGATTTCCTAAATTCTTGTTTCCCCCTGCAAGGCAAACCCTCTCTTCCTACCTCCTTTGGATGGGTAACTCATTCCATACCTGGCCTGGCTTCTTGATCACCCACTTTGGCCCTGCAAGTGCATCCCACAGATAAATGATATGCAAACCCACATCTTGCCCTCCCCTGCATCCTACACCCAGATTGGGCCAGCAGACCCGGGTCCTATCTCCTACAAAGGTGATCATTTTTATAGGTTTACTGGGTTTATTTCTTCAATCATATTCTTTTATAAGTGAGATGGATGGCTCACTTATAAACAATGTGCTTCTGACTTGAGCATGTCTAAGAATGCTATTTCCAGTCATTGCTCTTTGGATTTTATGAAATTTCATATCACCCTGTGGTTTATTTGTATATAACCCTGTCTTTCTTGCAGAGCTGTAACTCTTTACAGATAGATACTAAGTCTCTTTCTCTATAGAAACATTGTAACACTTAGTAGGTACATATGCATAGTAAGTACTCCATGCATGGTTACCAGAAGAAATTGGGGGTCCCAACTGCAGAAGTTATCTTGGGCATGTCTTGGGTTATGTCAATATCAGATGTATATCACTGAGGTAGATTGCTGCTGCTTAACTGTTGTGCTTGGCATTCTGTATGCTAGAACAGGCAGAGGGTTTTCATTGCCTCCTTTGACAATCTGACATTAAGCTTACAAATTCAGTTTCTCCGTAATATCTCTGCAAAAGCCTGGAAAATGATATTTCCTTTCTGCACTGGGAGAAATATTGATGGGAGTTAAATGACCAGCCTTGCAAAACATGTATTTAAGGGTTAGAAGAATGAGGACAATAAAAGCCAAACTAAATTTTAGTCTACCTAATTTAAGTATCTCTAATTCAACAGCATGACCATTTCATCTTAATGGTGCTATCTAGTATAGTATTGTCGTTCTCTTGCCAAAAATTGATTAGATGAGCTCTTTGTAAAAATTATGATGACTGGGAAAATATGGGCAAGTTTAATTTCATCAGTTCAGAAAATATGATCTCCTTTCCTAATGGAGTGGAACATAAAAAGAGGAGATCAAGGGCTAAGTTCGTTGCAGTAATGAGGGAGCTGGCCAAGAAACTGGAGTTATGGTTCCTTGAGATACATTTCCATGAAGTCTGGGCAAAGGAAGCCTCCTTTTACTGAGCTGATAGAAGAGATACAGTTTATTAAGGGGTGAGGACAAAATAGACAAAGAGCATTTTGACTGAAGCTTTGACATTTTTCTATTAATCGTGCACTTGGTGTTGTCATGAGAGACTCGATGTCTGAGTACTAATCTGAACCAGAGTTTTCTGTTCCCATTTCCAATGAGTGAATAGACCAAAGATTCCTTTGGAATCTAAAAGGGACTAACATCCTTAGTTTACTGAATTTATAAACTATTTAATTGAGACCCGTTAGATAGCCTAAAGAATCTGAAAGACTACTTGAAATAGTGGAAAACCAGATTGGAAAATATTAAACTTTCCTATTAAATATTAATTTCCCCCATAACAAATATCCAGAAAGGTAATTGTTATTTACACAAATAAATATCAAAAAGGTAGAACGATAAACACAAAGCCGTGGTAAGATTTTGGAGAATAATTTCATTTTCTTGATGAGATCTGATAAAATTTAATAAGGTGAAGGGTGCAAGAGTGACTCGGTCAGTTAAGTGTCTGACTCTTGATTTCGGCTCAGGTCATGATCCCATGGTTCGTGGGAACGAGTTCCACATTGGGCTCTGCACTAATGACGTGAAGCCTGCTTGGGATTCTCTCTCTCCCTTTGTCTCTTCCCCTCCCCTACTCTCTCTCTCTTTCTCTTTCTGTCTCAAAATAAATAAATAAACATTAAAAATTTTTAAGACGTTTCATAAAATAGGGGAAATTTGTCCTGAGAATGGAAACATTGCTTGCAATTGCAGGAGCCCCAGGTTTTCAAAGAATTGGAAAATTGAAAGGGTTTAAGAATCACTGCCTTAAATCCTGGAGTAGAAAGATGTTGTCACAAAGCTCAAGTTCTGAAGTCCAGTCTTACTCAGAGACGAAGTCATTTTCTTTTATTTTTAAGTAACAATAACATTGAGTATCACTTAAAATGGTCTATTATTGCATCAGTTTGAAGTAGTCATACTTTTGTGCATTTGTCTCTAGAGCATACTAAAAGAAAGCATTAATGTATGTCACCAACAAGGGGTCTTATGTACAAGAGTTACTCAAAAATTGATTCCTGCTTTCTTATATGGTGTAGTACTTAGAACAATATGCTTGTGGTCCAAAAGCTTTTTATGTCATACTCCTTGCTTGGTTAGTGAAGACCCAAACATTAAAGAATGCGATGCATATACAGTAAACAGAGAAGAGAAAACAGAAATGCCATGAGGGAGAAATGGTATTTATTTTGTAATTAGTCAATAACATTTTCTGGGTATTGATATTGCTTTATGTAGTATCATCCACATATATAGTCTGTATGAGTTACCAAAACTTGTGGGTCCTGTATCATGTTGAGTTTCTCAAAAACCCTTCAAAGCAGGTCTGGATAACATTATAATCTCAGTTATAGAGATGAAGTATCTTGTTCTCAGAATATTAAATGACTTCCCCCAGGCTACCCAGCTAATACATGAGCTACTTTTTTTCCCTAGCTATTAGGACTCATTAGTTTCTGTCATCTATGCATAAAGGATAAACTTATAAAATTTTTGAACAAAAATTTAGGACAATATCTTTGCACAGTCGGAGTAGGCAAGAATTTTTAGATGGGGTACAGGATGCAATCAACATAAAAAAAAAACCAAGGGTAAATTAGACTACATCAAAATTCACATCCTTGGTCCTATCAGGAGACATCATTGGGAAAATGAATTGGCAAGTCACAGACTGAGAGACTATTTACAATACGTAATACTCAAAACAGGACTTATGCTCACACTGTATGAAGAACTCTCACAATTTTATAATAGAAAGACAAACAACCCACTACAAATATAACATATTTGAAGAGAGTTTATGTGTCAGCAAAGCAAATGGCCACGAGCACACGAGAAGGTATGTATCTTCATTAGTCATCCAGGAAATGCAAATTAAAGCCACAATGAAATATCACTACGCACTTGGTAGAATGAACAAACTTAAAAAACCACACACACAATATGAAGTGTTGGTGACACTGTGGAGCGACCCATACGTTGCGGGAGGGGGTGCAAAATGATATGACTTTGGATAATAGTTTGCCTTTCTTTAAAAGTTAAATGCCCACTAACCATACTATCCTGCAATTCGTGGAATTGGGTGTGGTTGGTGATAGCAGCCTCATCCATACCAGCCAAAACCCGGAAGCAACACAAATGTCCAGACCACGAGGTTGCATAAATAAGGTGGGACATCATGTATACCAACTCACCACAACGTACACTTGTACACTTTCACTATGTTGCAATTTTATATGCCAATTATACCTCAATAAAGATTAAAAAAATAAAGTGATGTTATGTCCGTATAATAGAATACTACATGTCAATAAAAGGAATGAGCTAATGATGCCCATGGCAACGTGGGTGAATCTCAAAAATATTTGGAGTAAATGGGCGCTGGATACAAAAGATTGTATGATTCCATTTATATTAAAATCTAGAAGACTCAAATGCTTTCACTCCTGAGAGAAGGCAGATCAGCCTGGCGCCCATGTTGGGGCACGAATTCACCGGGGCTGGGCAGAGGCGACATCATTGAGTGATGGAAATGTTCTGCATCTTGATCATGGTGACAGTTTCACAGGTGTATACATTTGTCACAACTCATCAAAGTGTGCACTTAAACTCTGTGCCTGTTGTTATATATAAATTAGACATCAACCAAGTTGATTAATAAAAATGTGCTGCATTGCATTGTGATACACGCTTTACCACAGAATAAAACCGTGCACTGTATTTTAGACTTTGCATTGCTTCTCTTTTGCTGTAAAACAAACAACCCTGAAATGAGTGGCTTGAAACAATATGCATTTATTACCTCACACAGTGTCTCTGGGTCCAAAATCCGGGACCAGCTTAGCCACGTGGTTTGGTATCAGGGTCTCACGAGGCTGCTGTCGGCTGGTTGGCTGGGACTATAGTCAACAGAAGGCTCTACCGGAGCAGAGGGATCCACTCGTTAGGCGGTTCAGTAACTTACCCGGAAATACTGACATTAGCTCTGGTTATTTGTGGGGACGTCAGGCTCCTGCCATAGGGACCACTCCACAGGAATGCTTGAGTGTTATCACGACGTGGCAACTGTTTTTTCCGAGCAAGTGATCCACAAGACAGAAAGGTGGAAACCAGAATGTCTTCTGGGTCCTAGCCTCAGAAGTCACATATAGCGTTTCCACAGTAGAATCTTGGTTATACAGGTCAGCACTACCAGTGATGAGGAGGACAAGTGCCCAAAGGCACAAATACCAGGAGGTCAGAATCACGGGGACAATTGGTAACTGACTACCACAGATCCCTGTTCAACACTGTCAACAGTTCAAGCGTGTTTTCCTCTTATACATAATAAATTACATATCATTTGTGATCGCATATTGAATATTGGAGAGCCTTTAAGTCCCTGAACGCTATTCCGGAAAATTTCAGTGGAGTTCTCATCAGATGGGTCATTTGTTTTTAACACATATAATTTTACTGTAATTTATAGATACTAAGTCAAAAGAAGTTGGATTTATTATATGGTTGAAGTTGGGTTATAGGCAAAAAGCGGAGGACGACCAAAGATGTTAGTCCCTCTAACAAGCTCAATGATGATCGGCAGTCAGTCTGGGATTAGAGTTCCAGTTCTCTTTCCAGAAGGATGTCAAATCAGATCGTAAGGTGTATTGCTGGTATTATCTGCAATGCACTTATCAAATGCTCTGTATCATTTTCTGGCGTGATTTGTTGTTCTATTAGGTCCAGTGCAGGCATTCCTCAGTGCCCATTTGTAACCTTTTTAAAGGAACAGCTTCTGTACAACACTCTACTTGCAGATTATTTTTCATACGTATCCCCTTCCGTTCCTACTATAACCTAGATATTTACTTCCCACATTGTTAACATGGAATCGAGAGTCTCTGAAAGGCTTTATTTAATTTTTTTAGTGTTTATTTTTGAGAGAGGGGACGGGAGGGGCAGAGAGAGAGAGGGAAACACAGAACCCAAAGCAGGCTCCAGGCTGTAAGCTGTCAGCACAGAGCCCGACGCGGGGCTCAAACTCATGAACCACAAGATCATGACCTGAGCCCAAGTCCGTCGCTCAACTGACTGAGCCCCCCAGGCGCCCCTGAAGGGCTTTATTTAAACTAGTAGAGATGACACATCCTCTCGAAGATAGAATCAGGACTCATCACTAGGACTTTTGTGCCAAATTCCAGAACCTGATTTTAAAGCCAGCGTCATACTTTTCATGTTCAGGTTCTCACTTTTAATACTTGGTACCTTGGTTGTTTACCAGTAGCACATAGTAGAGACTACAGATTTATTTTTAATCAGCTGTATTCATGTGAAGAGAAAGAATTAAATTAGCTGAGTTTGACATGGTTACATCCATCAGTGGTAGTTTCACTTAGTTCTTTAAATATTTATCCAGCACTTTATGCATGCCAATGTATTCTTTAAGGGTACGGCATTGAACACATCGTGGCACAAACTTCAAAAATGCAAAATTAGAAAGGATATTTATTGAATCCCATGTGCTGCCACCTAGCTTCAATGATCATGACTATTTTGCTGATCTTATTTTACACCTCTCTCTTCTGTTGCAAAAATTATTATTCTTTCTGTTTACAAATTCACAGGATACAGTTTGTGCCCTAGCGACTGCCAAAGTTGACCTGATAGTTTTGGGGTACCATTATTAATCAATAGGTTAACAATTACAGTAATACTTGAATTGCAAGGAACTTGTTCTGAGGGTGTTCTGCAAGACGAGCAAACATTTCTAATAAATTTTAATGTGATGAATGAGCAATGCCTTGCAATATGAGTAGTAGGTGACGCAAAATGTCACATCATCGTAACTGAGTCAATGGTTCTTTTTTTTTTTTTTTTTTTTAAATTTTTTTTTTTAACGTTTATGTATTTTTGAGACAGAGAGAGACAGAGCATGAACAGGGGAGGGGCAGAGAGAGAGGGAGACACAGAATCCGAAACGGGCTCCAGGCTCTGAGCTGTCAGCACAGAGCCCGACACGGGGCTCGAACTCACGGACCGTGAGATCATGACCTGAGCCGAAGTCGGACACTTAACCGACCGAGCCACCCAGGCACCCCTCAATGGTTCTTGCAATTCGCTTCGATGTACAAGTGCTTTGGATTACAAGCATGTTTCCGGAACAAATTATGCTCACGAATCAAGGTTTTATTGTAATTGGTTGTGATTTAATTCACTGCAGTCAATATATATATTTTTGATGCTCAACTCATCATTTTTTTTTCAACGTTTTATTTATTTTTGGGACAGAGAGAGACAGAGCATGAACGGGGGAGGGGCAGAGAGAGAGGGAGACACAGAATCGGAAACAGGCTCCAGGCTCTGAGCCATTAGCCCAGAGCCCGACGCGGGGCTCGAACTCACGGACCGCGAGATCGTGACCTGGCTGAAGTCGGACGCTTAACCGACTGCGCCACCCAGGCGCCCCTAAATTTTTTTTTTCAACGTTTTATTTATTTTTGGGACAGAGAGAGACAGAGCATGAACGGGGGAGGGTCAACTCATCATTTTAAGGCATCGAAAGATCCTTCAAGTTAACTGTCATGTCCCTTTCGTTTGGCCATGGTGGTTTTCAATAAAAAGGCTTATATTTAGCATAAGGAAGTGTTATGTGAATACATAATTAGAACAGAGTGTGCTGTGTTTGCGCTGTGGTGTAGGAAGGAGGAGTCCCAGTAACTACTGGATCCCAGATTCCCTATCTGAAGGTGTCAGTAAATTAACTATGTCAGTATGCTTCCAACGAGTCTGTCAAATGGCAGAAGCATTAGTTTAGAAAATGGAAATGCGGTTTGAGGAGGCATAAGGTAATCAAGGCAACAGAAGATAAACAAAATGAAACACGCAAGAGTTGGCAATTCTCAGGACAGCCCAAACTCACTGGCGTGTCGTGACAGCAGACCACTGGAGGTGTGTAGGTATAAAATCGTGGGCTATTCAGTGTGAGCTGCACAGAAGAAATTTCCTCCAAAAAATTCCACATGAAAAGGGCACATGGATGAGTGATCTTACAGTGGAGAAAACGGAGAAGCTGCCTCAGGCAGGCGATCAAGGTTCACATCCAAAGTGATGAGTCATGTAATTAGTATGTATCCTAGATATTCTGTGATGAAAACGGCTATATATAAATGTATAATTAAACATATATTATAATTAAATATACACATACATAATTAAACATATAATTAAACATATACCATTTGCCTACTCTCTTGCCCAAGCCATACACTCTAAGTATATATCTAGGAGTCATGAAAACATAGGTTTGTGGCAGCTTTATTCATAACACACCCGAGTTGGAATCAACCCCCAGACTCATTAACAGGGGATGAACAGACTGTGACATATTCGTACACTAGAATTCTATTCCGCAAGAAGAAATGAAATGAAATACCAATACTTGCAATGACAAGGATGAATTTTTAAAAAAAGAAAGTAGAAAAGAAGCCAGGCATGAACATCTATACTGTATGATTCCACGTATGTGAAGTATAAGAACAGAGAGAGTCACACTATACTGATAGAAACAGAAACTGTGTGTGGCTTATCGGCTTTCGGATTAACTGAAAGGAGCCATGAGGGAAATTTCTGGGGTAAGTGAATGCTCTACACATCGTGCAGGATGTTAGTTCCATCAGCACATGCATTTGTTAAAAGCTCATCGAAATTTATGAAGACTTGAGCATTTCACTGTAAGGTTTGCCTCCTTTAAAAGAAGATTAAACCTGACATTGTATTGAGTGCTAAGCCCCTCCTTATCCTTAAGACATAGTCCTGCCCTCAAGGAGTTCCACTCCACCGAAGGTGTGTCTGTGGGGGGAAACATGAGTGACTCATTGTCCAAGGGAGTAACCCTGGATTCACAGAGAAGGAAACTCTGTAATGAGCCTTGAAGTGTTAGTGGGAGTTTGGAAAAAGAATAAGAAATAGATACATGAGTAAAGAGGCATATTTGAGGCAGAGGTAAAATTCCCAGGGTTGCAGACTGAGCATCTGCATTTGTGAGCTGTGGGCGGGACTGCATGCAGAAGCATAGGCAGCCCTGGAAGGTATCGGAAAATGTCAGGACAGGAAGTGGGGCCATGTTGCCTGCAGCGGGGAGCAGCAGTGGGAAAAAAAGTCAGTTGGATGGGCAGGGGGGCATTTGTGAGCCACATTAAGGGTTGATCCTGAAGTCAATGCTCACGATCACTAGAAGGATAGGCTCCATATAGCTCACCCTGGAAGCAAATCTTGCGACAGAAAGAGACATTTGATGTCGAAAGCATGGATTCACCAAGAAGTTTCTGACCACTAGGAATGTAATCCTGCACTGTCCATCAGGAGCTTTCCCCAGAGATAATGCGCTCCTGCAGTGTCTTAAATTTCTTTGAAACCTCACCTCTTAGACCAGCCAACTTCTTCTAAGTCAGAAATGAAATATCCTTGATGTGGGGACTGTCGCCCATCATTCCTCAAACCACCATGAAGCAGGAACCTTGAATCAATCACAATACTTAGTCCCAAAGTCACCTTGGGGCTTTTGTCACAACTGCGCTCTGGGCGGCTGCTTCCAAGTGACCCAAGTAACTTTGAAAGAGATTAATGATGATGGTAAGAAAAATAAGAGTAAAATCATGACAATAAAATGAATAGCAAAAAACAATAGATAGTTTCCTTGATATGTGTCTGGCATTACTCAGCCCGGATCGTCTCCTTTCACACACAGGCACCTCTCAAGTTCATCTTGTCATTTTTCCTATTTTTGCGTGGGACAATTGAGTCTCAGGACAATTGTGATTGCTCAAGATTATACATCCAGTAACTTAGTGGCATAGAGGTGTGAACTACCCTGTCCATACGAATGCTTTGAAAATAATAAACATTTTAATTTAGTTTTAGATTTACAGAAAAGTCATAAATATAGTTCAGAGAGTTCCTCTGATACCTCGGGCTGTTATATATACATACACATATCTATCTGTAGTCCATTTCATATCTCCCCAGTGTCATTTCCATTCAACATGAAGAACTTCCTTTATCGTTTTATGCAATGTTGTTCAGTTGATGGTAAATTCTCTCAGATTTTGTTTAGTTACAAGTGTCTTTATTATTCTTTTACATTTTGAATTATATTTTTTCTGGACATGTGATGAAGTCTAGGTGGGTTGTGTGTGCGCGTGTGTGTGTGTGCTCATGAGCGCGTGTGTGTGTGTGTGTGTGTGTGTTGTGTGATAATTACTGTAAGGATGCCATTCCATTGTGAGGATTTTTTTTTCCTTATAAAATGTGAATTCTTTTTTTGTTTTATAATTTCTTGTACATTATGTATCTTTTCTTTTCCTGACTGCTTTAAAATTTTAATCTTTTCAATTGTTTTCAGCAGTTTTATTTGGATACGCCTAAATATGTTTTCAGTGCTTCCATGTTGCTATGTAATTCAGATTATTCCTAGATCTTTAGGTTGAGGTTTTTTTTTAAGTTTACTTATTTTGAAAGAGAGAGGGAGAGGTGTGGGAGGGGCAAAGAGAGAGGGACAGAGAAAGAATCCCAGGCAGTTGCCATGCTGTCAGCGTAGAACCTGTCGCGGGACTCAAACTCACGACCCATGACATCATGATCTGAGTTGAAACCTAGAGTTGGATGCTTAACCAACTGAACCATCCAGGCGCCCCTGTAGATTGAGTTTTTAAGTCAAATGTTGTGTGGTTTTGGTAATTAATTTATTATCTTTCTCCTTTCCTATTATTTCTGTCTTCTCTTTCTAGAACTCCAATTATAGGCATGTTGACTTTCAGGTTATCCCACAGGTCATCTCTTTGTCCATTTTTCCTATTTGAAAATCTGTGTTGATCTGCCCTCAGATCTACTGACTTTTTCTCCTATTGCCTTCAATCTGATGCTTACACTCGGCATTTTAAATTTCATTTTATTTATTACTATTTTTTTTAATTTCATTTTAAATACACTACTGTTCAGTTGTAAGACTTCTTTTTAGGATCTTTTTCATAGTATTTTGGGGGAGAGGGTTCACAACTTCCTCCTTGTGTTTATTCTCTCATTTAAGTCCTTCAACATATTTATGATAGTTATTATGAAGTCCTTGCCCGCTGAGTCTAGTATCTGTGTCGTCTTTGTGTTTGTGTATGCTGACTCATGGTTTCTCTTGACCAGCATCTCTGATTCCAAGCATTTCTAGGTCTTTTCCATGTTTATATTGAACACTGTGATTGATTAATTGTAGGGGCTCTAGATTATGTTGTCTCCCCTTAAAGTGCATTATGTTTGGCTCTGGCATGCTATTGAATTACTGGTGTTTGTTCTTGAATATGGTTGGGTACAATTCTTTATGTCAGTGTGGTCCTTAGTCCTAGATTGTGACTTTTACTCTAGAATGTAGTCTTTACCCGAGTGTCTGGGTGTCTCAGTTGGTTGAGTGTCCGACTTTGGCTCAGGTCGTGATCTCACAGCTTGTGAGTTGCAGCCCTGCGTCGGGCTCTGTGCTGGCAGCTCGGAGCCTGGAGCCTGCTTCACATTCTGTGTCTCCCTCTCTCTCTCTGCCCCTCTCCCACTCGCTCTATCTCTCTCTCTAAGAAAGAAATAAAAACATTAAAAAAATTTAGAACGTAGTCTTTACCTCCGCAGTCTGACTTTTCGAGAATCTCAGCTCTGTCACTGAGGTGCCCACTGAGAATTTGCTCGACTGCCAGGCCAGAAATCTGGTATCTCCTGGCTCTGCAAGGCCTTCGGCATCTTTGTTCAGAGCTCCGCCCTGCAGCATCTGCGCTCTATTAGACCCTGCAAAGTTCACATGATGGAAACACGGGCCAACTCTTGGCCAAGCACCGGTGGACAAGCCCTGTCCTTACCCGAGCTCTCTTCCCTCCAGTACTCAGTGCAGCATATGAAAGTTGCTTCAGGAACCTTAAACTACTGTTTCTGCTTCATCAGCTCAGTGAAACTGTCATTACTGGCTTGGGCTACACCTAATTACATTACTGGCCAGAAAGTACCCTCAGGCAAAAAGATAGGAAAACATGAGGTTCATCTAATGTGTTCCCATTTTCTTCAGAATCGTGGTAGTGGGCTACTTTCTTATTGTTCAAAGCCTGCATGTTGTGTCCACTGTTTTGTTTTTTTTCTAATTTTAATGTTCATTTATTTCGAGAGAGAGAGAGAGAGAGAGAGCATGAGCGAGGGAAGGGCAGAGAAAGAGAGGGAAACACAGAATCCGAAGCAGGCTCCTGGCTCTGAGCTGTCAACACAGAGCGTGATGCGGGGCTCAAACCCGCAAACCATGAGATCATGACCTGAGCCGAAGTTGGAAGTTTTGAGTCACCCAGGGCCCCTGTTTCAAAGTATCCAAAGTGGCAGGAATATAGGGTGAAGTGGAGAAAGTACGTGTTAGGAAATTCATGTGTAATGTTAGAACAAATTGAAGCTCAAGACACCATCAATTTTTTACAAGTTTATTTGAGAGAGAGAGAGAGAGAGAGAGAATATACAAGTGGGGGAGGGGCACAGAGAGGGGGAGAGAATCCCAAACAGACTCCATGATGTCAGTGCAGAGCCTGATGCAGGGCTCAAATTCATGAACCATGAAATCATGACCTCTCTCTCTCTCTCTCTCAAGATAAATAAATAAACTTTAAAGAAAAAGATTATCTCTCCCTCTGCCCCTCCCCTGCTCATGAAGGCACTCTCTCTCTTTCAAAATAAGTATTATTTTGGGGCGCCTGCGTGGCTCAGCCGGTTGAGCGTCCGACTTCGGCTCAGGTCATGATCTCGCGGTTTGTGAGTTCGAGCCCAACGTCGGGCTCTGTGCTGACAGCTCAGAGCCTGGAGCCTGTTTCAGATTCTGTGTCTCCCTCTGTCTCTCTGCCCCTCCCCCACTCATGCTCTGTCTCTGTGTGTCAATAATAAATAAACATTAAAGGGGCGCCTGGGTGGCGCAGTCGGTTAAGCGTCCGACTTCAGCTCAGGTCACGATCTCGCGGTCCGTGAGTTCGAGCCCCGCGTCAGGCTCTGGGCTGATGGCTCAGAGCCTGGAGCCTGTTTCCGATTCTGTGTCTCCCTCTCTCTCTGCCCCTCCCCCGTTCATGCTCTGTCTCTGTCTCAAAAATAAATAAACGTTAAAAAAAAAAAAAAAATTAAAAAAAAAAAAAAATAAACATTAAAAAAAATTCAAAATAACTATTATTTGGGGGGAAATAAATGTAAAAATATTGATATTTAAAATATTGATGTTGATATTTAAAATATTTTGCGAGTATTTAAATATTTAATATTTAAAATATTTTTAAAACTACATAAACCCATTACATATATTTATTTTATAGTATATTTATATTTATACACACACATTTCTAATACATATATATCAGCGCATGCAAATAACTACATGAAATATTCATACATATTGCACATGTAAGTGTATGTGTGTGAATGCTTGCTTAATAACGGCTTAGCTCTAGAGGGAAATCTGGAGCCATGTATATATATATAAATTTATATACATCAAGAATTTCAACATAAGTGGCATACTACTAAAGAAGTATTAATTAGAGCATATGGAAAAACAGTATACTTTATGTTGCTATTCACTTGGGAGGAATTACCTAGCTATAACGGAGCAGCAGGAGGACCTTAGTGCCGCAGGTTATGTGACAGCAGGCAAATGCTATATGTAGAAAAATAAATGCCATTTTATTAGTTGTTTTGGGAATCATTTGCTCTGCTCGATACCTTCCTTCTGAGGGGCCTTCATCATTGCTCATCGCGTGCTGATTATGGTGAGACACTGGTTCCTTCCAGAACATAAATGGCTTGGTAAGATGTTGAAGCTGTTTTAGCCGCAGCACTCCAAAACTGTCTCGTGCTCAGGTGAGCAGATTACAGCCCTCAGATCTGCCCACCTCAGAGATGCGATGGCAGAGCTGGCCTCTGAAACCGACTCTCACATCTCTGTGTTATGCTTCAGGATCACCCCAAGATTTTCATCCTGTGCTTTTGACTGCCTGATGAACCTTACCACCTGGCTGTTCAACCGGCCCCTCAAACATGTCGTGTCTGTAGTTGAATTTGCGGTCATTGCCTCCCTAATCCTCTGTCTTCTCCATTTTATGGCACTATCACCCCATTTGCTGGCAGGCTCTAATGTATGTAGACTTCTTTTCACAACCAATCAATAAAATTTCTAATTCCGATACCAACGTCCTGTACCCCTTAACTAATCTCTTGAATACTCTTAGGTGCCTTCACTTTCCCAGCTGCGTTCAGTCAATTTGATTGATTCAGCACCCAATCAGTTCACATGGGTGATACTGCAGTACTGGGGAAGAGAACCAGGTCAGAAGGCACAGGTGTGAGCCTCAGTTCGGCCACTGGTGAGCTTTTTACCTTCAATGGGTTGTTCCAAAGCCCTCAGTTCCCCTTTTGGCAAAGCGACAGTGGAATTAAACCACAAATGTTTCTTAATTTCTGAAAAACATATTCGGGTTTGTTGAGTATGAAAATACGCACTCATAGAACATAAAAAAAAGTATAGATAAACATAAGGAAAAATAGATTACCATCATGCATTTTTTCAAAAAAATATATGTATATGTATATATGCAGCATATATTCAATGTATGTGTTATATGTTTAACAAGTGAACGTATTATTTTTATCTTGTTTCATTTATCTATACATAGTCAAGACATATATTCAACATGTTTTATGTATACACATACACACACACACGAACAAATTGTATATTTTTAATCCTGCCTTATTTTTCCCTTAACATTAATCATTCGCTCATGTCTTTGGTTATATTACAATTTTAATGATTGCCCTATTTTCAGAAAATGATAAGCCTATAAAACAAAGCTTTTTCTAATCATTAAATATGTATATTATTTATAATTATTTGCCCCTGTGAATACTATGATGATGAATCTGCTTTTACGTAGATTTCTAAATGCATCTCTGAGTAGTTGATTAAGATATTGTCAAAACAAATTAAGATTTCGAAACCCCAAATCTATTCTAGATCAGTGCTAAGAGAAAATCAAGGCAAGCCACATATGTAATTTCAAATTTTCTAGTGGCCACACTTTAAAAAAGTAAAAAGCACTAGGTGAAATTAATTTTTATCTTTTATTTAACCCAATCTTACTTTTTTCTCTCCCGCTCTACACCCCTCTTTCCACATCTTCGGCACTGAATCGGAGTCCCTCAGTCTCTTCCCTAGAGACATCACCCTTACTCCCGGCCACCACCATTCTCTCTCAGAATTTTTACAGTGGTTTCCCAGGAACTTCCCCTGCCTTGATCTCACATGACTAATAATTCTCCACCCACGCCCCCCCCCCCACAGACTAGACCACCAACCATATTTATAACCTCATTTCCCATTCTCTTCCCCGTTTCACACAGTGACCATCTAATTGTTGAAGATCATTACAGTTAATATAATTTAAAACCAAATGTAGTTACAAAACACAGAGGTTGAGAAACCCTATTTTATAAATTTTTATATTTAGATCTGTGATCCATCTGAATTAATGTTTGTGTATGAAATGGGATAGGGAATAATGTTTGTTTTTTTTTTTCAGCACTGTTTCTTAAGAAATTTTTTCTTTCTCCATAAGTTCCTTTGGCCACTTTTTCTTTTTTTTTTTTTAATTTTTTTTTTTTCAACGTTTATTTATTTTTGGGACAGAGAGAGACAGAGCATGAACGGGGGAGGGGCAGAGAGAGAGGGAGACACAGAATCGGAAGCAGGCTCCAGGCTCCGAGCCATCAGCCCAGAGCCCGACGCGGGGCTCGAACTCCCGGACCGCGAGATCGTGACCTGGCTGAAGTCGGACGCTTAACCGACTGCGCCACCCAGGCGCCCCGTGGTTGTGTTTTTATTTTTTTTTTATTTTTTTATTTTTATTTTTTTTAATTTTTTTTTAAATTTTTTTTTCAACATTTATTTATTTTTGGGACAGAGAGAGACAGAGCATGAACAGGGGAGGGGCAGAGAGAGAGGGAGACACAGAATCGGAAACAGGCTCCAGGCTCCGAGCCGTCAGCCCAGAGCCCGACGCGGGGCTCGAACTCCCGGACCGCGAGATCGTGACCTGGCTGAAGTCGGACGCTTAACCGACTGCGCCACCCAGGCGCCCCGTGGTTGTGTTTTTATTTTTTTTTTTTATTTTTTTATTTTTATTTTTTTTAATTTTTTTTTTAATTTTTTTTTCAACATTTATTTATTTTTGGGACAGAGAGAGACAGAGCATGAACAGGGGAGGGGCAGAGAGAGAGGGAGACACAGAATCGGAAACAGGCTCCAGGCTCCGAGCCGTCAGCCCAGAGCCCGACGCGGGGCTCGAACTCACGGACCGCGAGATCGTGACCTGTCGAACTCCCGGACCGCGAGATCGTGACCTGGCTGAAGTCGGCCGCTTAACCGACTGCGCCACCCAGGCGCCCCTTGGCCACTTTTTCAAAAATTTATTAACCCAGCACATGTAGATACGCTTTTAATTCCCTTCTGTCTCGTGGACTTTACAATCAAGGATTGTATGGGATTTATAGATAGATTTGGAGAAAATTGACTTTTTAACAACACAGTGGCTTCTGATCCCTAAATATGGTGTATCTCCTTACTTAGGTGTTACAAATCCGTCTCCTCAAAGTTTTACCGATTTCAGGCCAGAGATCTCAAAAATCATTTGTTATTTTATTCCTTAAGTATTTAACTTACTTTTGTTAGCTACATCATAGTAGGTCCATTGTCCTTATTATGTAATTTTGATGCCATTATACATGATATTTAACAACTTTTATTTTCCAGTTGTCCGTTGACAGTGGAGAATCAGATTTGTATCCTGCTACCTTTTAAAACCCACTAGTTCCTTGTAGCAGTATTCTAGGCTAGATCTCTTAGGATTTCCATGTACTCAAATATGCCATCTAAAATTGAAACGAGTTTCATTTCTTTCTCTCCTATCTTCCTGCCTTTTATCTTTTTGTCCTGTATTGCTGCACTGGCCAAGACCTAGAGCTCAAATCTGAATAAAACTAATGAGACTGAACATCCTTTCTTTTTCCTGATCTTAGGGGGGGGGGGGGGGAAACATTCAAGCTTTCACCATTAAGTATGGTGCTAGCTGTGTGATTTCATAGATGCCCTTGACCAAGTTGAGGAAACTGCTTATGTTACTACTTCATTAGAAATTTTATCACGAGTTAGTTACAGATTTTGCTCAGTGTGTTTTTTCTTTTTGGATCTCCACACAAAAGAATTGATGTGTTATGGGTTTTTTTTTCTTTGCAATATCTGTATGTTTTGATATCATTTATGTATATGTGATATATAGGATCCTATTATAATCTAATAATCCATATACTTAATATATGTCATATATTTTATGTTTTATGTTATATATAGATATGTATTTATATATTTTTTACAGTTTTCAATTGTAATAAATATAGGATCAATTACAGTGGAATAATTTATATGCAACATCTCTCTTTTGGAGACCTAAATCTTAGAAAATACACTTTCCTGGCTTCTTTGCTAAACAGGTGTGGCTTAGATTCTTCTAACTAAAAGTACTTCAGTGAGACGTGAATGGCAGAAAGGAAGGCAAATCTTTATTCTCTGGCCACATCTACAAGAGGACAGTGACAGACAGTGGGCAGTGCTTTCCTAAACAGCCTCCAGATGTGCCCCTGGGAGTCACCCATGCAGTGTCCAGGCACTAAGTCCGTTGCGTCCTGCAATCAATTAATTAATTTCCTGGTGTCTTGAGGCCAGTGGAGGCTTCACTGAACTTTGCTCTCCACCCTTTCTCATTTATGTATGAAACGTCTCGCTGCTCAAAAAAAAACTAGAGTTATGTCTGTTTTTTCTCATCGAACCCAGACTACAAAAATTATGGATAATCATTTTTCAATGACAAGTCATAGCATCTTAAGTTATAGACCTAACACACAAATCAACACGGACGTGCATGAAGGTCTACTCTTATGTTAACAACTACTGTACAGAAATCTAAATTAGTCATGAGGATGCCAAATTGAAACTCATTAAAGCGACATGTATCAGATAGCGTATTTGCGATATCAAGTATAAAGCAACATTTCTAGATGTGAAATTGTTATTAATAATAAATATTGGAAGTTACGTCACTGCAGGGGGCAATGTAGTTAGGAAATAGGCAGCAGGAGATTTGCAGTGTGGATGGAAGGCAGACTTTTCTAGGGAATCTCAGATTGCACACTTATTAGCAATGCTAAATTTTGATAACATGGTTGATTCCATAGCTGGGATAATGTGGCCCAATACTTCTGTTGGGAAGAGAGGAAGCTTATGTTCCCTCTCTCCACACTCCGCCTTGATTTTCCTCATGGAAGAAACAGTGACGTTTCACTGGGGAGATTAGAATGACCGTCGTTGATGTGTGGCCGGGCTGGGTGCCCGCTGAGCTGTTGGTCGTTTGTGCTTTTTCTCTTCCGTGATCACCCTGTTTGTATATTCTCTCTTTCTCTATCCGTGAAAGTCAGGCATCCATTAGGATACTTTGTCTTCTCAGAACCTGGAACAGTGATTGGCACCTAGTGTTCAATAACTGAGAAATGAAGGAAGGAATTGGGCATTTTTAAAAACTTATCAGTGCATTGAAATTCGACATCACTTTAGACCTCATATATTCCTGCCTGCTACTCCAGTTCTAGAAACACTTCTATAGCAGATATATTAAAATCACCCCAAGGTAGTAGGAAGGAAATTGGGAGAAAGTGAGGCCATTTGACTTTGCTCATTTGGTAAGAAAATGCTGCAGGGAAAGTGGCCCTGTTATTTGGCACAAAATGTCTCTCGTCCCTGTCCCTAGGCATCAAGGGACTGTACCTCCCTGAGCCATTTTAGCCCGGCCATACTGCTAACACTTAATGGGAGCAGTTTTAAATACACAAGGTTGGATGTGCTGCAGTACTGGGGAAATCTGACTTCTCCGTGCCAAAGCGAGTATTTCAAAGAATCAAATATTTAATGAGTAAGTCACAGTTTCTGAAAGCCTATCACAAGAGATGAAGTTAAGCCAGCCTCTCAAGAGTGATGGAGTGATAATAAAGTTACCACGTGGCTGGTTTTGCTGACCGTGTGTCTGGAATCACCCACCATTGGTTACTCTATAACCCTTGGATCTCTAGTGAGCCCTGCTTTGGGTTTAACTAAGTATAAAATAAGGAGAAATAATCCCAGACCTTCACATTTTATAGAACTCAAATTCCAAAGCCTAAAGGCTTTGAAAAAGATGTTTAAAAACAGAGTTGAGTTGGGAAAAATGAATCTCCTGCCTTTTTTGGCCTCTCGGCAAGGAAGATCATCCCTCAACTAATTAGCAGAAGAAATAAGCCTGCACTTTAACCCACTTACTTTTGGAATTAATCATCCCGAGTCTACCTATTTTAATTAAGTGTATTTAAGGCTCACACAAAGGGATTTAATTAGACTCAGATACAGTGTGCCAAGCTGGGAATCCCAGAAAGGGTGCATTTGCCTTAAAAAAGCAGACCATCATGGAGCAGGGTTGGCCTCATGCCCTCTGAGATGTAAGCTCTGTGTTTTCCTTAAATGTGTGGAAATCTTGATTTGTTAAACCTAAAAAATGTTCTTTTGGTTGATTTTGCCATTTAATCATTTTTAATGATTTAGTGATGTAAGGTTATAATGGGAAAGGATCTTAAATTTTATCTAGTCCAGTCCCTTGTTTTTCCTATAAGAAACTTCTTTTAGTTTGTTTTGTTTGTTTTTTTAAAGTGTACTTATTTTGAGAGAGAGAGAGCAAGTGGTGTAGGGGCAGAAAGAGAGGAGAGAGAGAATCTCAAGCAGGCTCTGCACTGTCAGCACAGAGCCTGATGCGGGCTCGGACTCATGAACCATGAGATCGTGACCTGAGCTGAAATCAAGAGCCAGACACTTAACCGACCGAGCCACAGAGGCCCCCCGAAGAACACAGAATTTTTAAAGAGTAAATATGTTGTCCGAGTGTGAGATAAATTGTATAGTGACAGAGCTCAGAAGAGAACCCAGTTCTCTAGACTTCGAAACCAGCGCCCCCTTCCCTACATCACATTTCAGTGTTGCATGTGGTAAGCATTCGGTAATTCTCATCTATTGCAGATGATCTCTTCATTATTATTTGCTAATCACTTACTCTTAATGATGGTAAAGACACTATTGTAAATGAAACTTTCTTATTTTCAAAAAGCAAACCCTGCTTCACAATTGTTTAGACACAATATGTTGAAGTCAACCTTGACTCTTTGATTAGCTCCCTTTTTTTTTTTTTTTTTTGAACGATTCATGATAAGGAGAAGACTGTGCCACTACCTTCAATAAATGTACAATGTAGTTGTGGCTCTAAGGCCAAAGCATGCCAGGAATAGAGAAGATGCAAACTTGGAAGAAACTGAAAGCCAATAATTATTAAATCTGCAGGTTACACAAGGCCAGGGGGTCAAAGTTAAATTTCTCATAAATTCAGACACTCTTCTGGGTATATATGGAAATGTAGTACATCGTAACTCAGGCAGAGCCCCTGTGAATCTCAGATTCTAGATGGGGGAATACTTGGAGCACATTGTGGAAGATGTAAAGATTCTCTGAATGCATTTATGAAGGATGCCAACACAATCAGCTTGTACAGGGAAGATAGACACCAGTACAAAGGAGAAGGTTTCCATGGCCTTTGCTTTTATTATAAGCTAGAGGCTTATTTTATTTTTTAAAGGCATTTATCACAATCATAATGAGTGCTTCAGCAATTCATTCATTTATTTGTCCGGTGTATTTTGAGTACCTGTTATGTGTCAGATGTTTCTCTATGTTCTGGGCACATGGATATGAACAAGCATGATCCCTGCAGGTGTGTTCTAAGGCAGAAGCTAAATAATTAATGAGAAATGATAGCACATAATATAATCTCAGTTAAGCAGTCAGTGCCAGGAAGAAATGTAAGACTAGATAAAGAAGACAGAGAGTGACAAGGATTTATTGTTTTTCTCATTCTATAGAGGTCTCATTTTACATATGTTTAAACTGAGACATAGAGAGTATTAATAATTGTCTCAAGGTTAGACAGGTACAAAGTATTTGGTCAGTGAATGGAAATATAGACAGATGACGGAAAACCCAAGCTGTTCAGTTCTCCAAACGGTAGGGAATGGAGAGTAAGGGTTGGAAGGAAAATTAGAGACAGAGAATCAATTGAAGGAGTCTTTGCAGTAATTCTGGCAAGAAATGATGTGGGACTGATCTAAGGAAGCAGCTGTAGGAGTTGGCAGGAGACAATGACTTTGAGCAATGTGTAGGAGGTAGAACTTATAAGAGTTGGTGGTTTAGAAGACACGAGTGATAAGGATTATGATAAAGAGTTTTTAAAAAAGATTTGGCAGATTGAGAAAATGTCATTCTCTTCCTGATTCTTCTCAAACCATGAGAACCTTGAAATGCTGGACTTTTCACTAAATGTCGAAGGCCTAGAATTTTAGTTTTAGAAGGGATAATGTGAATATTGTCATTTTCTATCCTTGAAGATGTATAGATAGAGACCCAGGTAGGAAGAGGGAGTGATGTGAAGTCACTTAACAGATGGGGGTGGAATCAATGCTGAAAACCGAGTCATCCTCTCCTAGTTCCTACGTTAGGAGGAAATCTAAGTCGTTACACATTTCAGAATACACCAGATTTTTTTCTGACATCTTTCTGTTCTTTGGTGCCATCGCCTAAAGTTCATTTGAATGTCCTCATAAAACAAAGCTGAGAACATTTGTTCACTTATTCTGCCAATACTGGTGGTTATCACCAATACGGCAGGCATCATGTTAGGTCCCGGGATTGTCCTCTTTGGCTCTAAAATACTGATAAATTTCTCACCGAGTACCCACTGCTTAGCAGGCATTGTTTAAAACACTCTTTATTCTCATAGGGTGTGAGTTTGAATACTCGGATTCAAGTTCAACTTAATTTTAAGCCAAAGTCTGTGTTTTCTGCCAGGCAGAGAATATTAGGCTGAGAACTGTCTTCAGTTTATTTTTGCAGTCATTACTTGCTCCCCTGTTTCTTCCACCTCTTCCATATCTTATGAATTATAGCTGGCATTAAGTTATTCTCTACCACACTTCCTTCTCTTTTCCTTCCAGAAAAGAGGATGTTTTTTATCCACATACCAGTGCAAATAATGACTTCTTGGAAGCAAAGTTCCTAGCAGACACTTGGGGAGTATCTAGCATCCTTCACTATAGGAGCATCATGTCTGTGAGCATCACTAAGGGAGTGACATGGACGGTGCCTTGTCAGCTGTCAGTGCTGGTTATTTACAGACAAGAGCTGGCCATGCCGCCCTCCACACAACAGAGAGAGCCTTCTCAGTACCTAAAGCTGATTTTTATGGAAATTCTAATCTTGGTGGAATCAGGGCATGCCTTCACCAAATCATCTCCCAGGCTCAAATTTATCATCATTCTTTGATAAGGTAATTTTCTTACCGTCATTGCAAGCTACCCCTGAGTAGGCTTTCTTGGGAAGAAGATGGGGGAAAGATTAAAGGCCAACATTATTTTCAGTAAAGTATATGCAAAAACCTTTAACTACCTCCATAAATGGGATCTGCGATTATTTTGCAATGGGCCTGTAATGGTCGACGCTAATGCCTATTTTTATAAGATTCTGCATCAGCCTAACTATGTTCACAGTAAACTTGTCAGATGTCAACAATACGGGAGCTCTAATCTAGTTCCCAGGTTTATTAACTGCTGTGCCCTGTGGCATTTTCTCAGAATGACTGTATAACATTGAGCCAGAGGCCGCTTTTACTTCTAACATAAATACAAGAACAACCTTAATAAAACAGATGAATTACACTGCAGTATAAATTAGACTGTTCTAATGGACTCCGGCGGCGAATGCAGTGAAATAGTAACCAATGTGATTAGGTTTACTACACCAAAGACAGTGACTGTAAATCATGAAGGGCTGCCAATTTTTATTTTATTTTATTTTACTTTACTTTATTTCATTGGTTTTCCCATTCACATCTCTCACCTCTTGAGGGAGCAATTGATTTGCCCACGGACCACAGCTCAGTCTTCTGCAGTCTGGGGTCAGCTTTTTCAGGGCTATGCTCAGCATCACAATACGAATGCACAGAAAGTCCATAAAACCTGACTAGCACACGCATTCTACAAAAAATTTAAGTCCAAGCACGGTGGACCTGAACATCATTTCTTCTGGAATGGCACTGGATATGGGGTTTGAATTATCTGCGTGTAGGTGATATGTTGCCTGGATTTTAGGAGGCATCATGAAAACACATGTTTTGAAGATCCCTTTACAGCTGGTGTTGGTTTTTGTTGCTGTTGTCGTTTCTTTGGAAGAAGCAAGAACTGTAGTGAACCCTGTAGTAAAAAGGGTCTGAGACTACCAGGAACCAAAGCGCTGTCTTGCAGAAGTGGATGTGGGCATGAGGGGTTGAGTGAGGACACCAAGGAATGTCACCCTAGAAAGGCTATTCGGTGAGAAAAAACTGATTTTTGAAAAGCAGAGAGCATGTCCAAAGTATTCAACCTAATGGGCAAAAGGGGTAATCCAAGTGTAAGATATACAAGGGCATAGATGGGGCAAGATTAACTTCAGAGGGAAAGCTGGATCTTTGTAAGAATCCCTCAGTAGGGCATTGACAAGAAAAGGAGTCAGGGATTTTTCCAAGAAAGAAAACTGTGCGCCCACCAGCGAGAGAACACATCCCACGAGAAAGCATCAGGGCCACTGGACTCCTCTCGATGCCCGGTCTTGGGGACCAGAGGGAGGGCGTGTGAAAGAGCTTATCATTTGGCATACAATCGGTCTAGCCTCTAAGGTATCCATGTAGAAGGAGGGAGCTGAGAAGAGAAGAGTGTGCTGTTTCCTTAAAAGGATTCGGGCAAAGGCCACGTGTCCTCGGTAACATTTCTTTCAGAGCATAACGCACAGCAGAAGAGGACCTTGGCTTTCGGCATTAAAGCTAATAGCAGGCAGATGCCTGGAGAAATGGCTTGTTTGCGGGGGAGACATTCATGGGAATAGCAGTTGTCTGCATGGAAATCGTTTGCATTTATACATCTTCCCCACCAGACTAAAAACTGCTCCAGAGTGGGAGCCGTGCCCGGTTCCTCTCTGCATCTTCAGACTCATCACAGTACAGAGCACAGAGCATGGGTTCCGTAAATACGCACCAAATCCTTTGCTGAAGGGAAGAGCCAGGGGAAAAAAAAAAACACAGGCTTGTGCAACACCCAGGGATCTGGCTTACCAGGAAAAGTTATAGCTCCATGCTAAATATATTCGGAGCAGGACAGAACAGAGCAGTCATTTTGGTGGTTGGGCTTCGCAAAACAAAGAATGGCCTGAAGTTTCGACAGGTGCAAGGTAACTGTGGCTGTGTCTCAAAGGGCATCTGCGGCAGACAATTCGACAAGGAGAGGAGATGTGCCATGAGGGCCACATACTGTGGGCCATTTGCAAGGGACTATACGGGCAAGAGTTTGTGGACACCTCTGCTGGGGGCTGTGCTGCAGACCACCCAGAACATGGGGGAGGAGAGGAGAGACGGCCGGGCTCCAGAACCTATTGGAATCAGAGTAGGTAATAAGCACAGTTGTGTTCACACAAGCGAATCGGCTGGGCCACATCTGTATCATAAGCAGTGCCAGCCCTGCAAAGTAGACAGGGTCTAGAAGAATTTCCTCTTAATGTAGGTAGAGAAATTTAGCCAGAAATTAAATGGCAGATCTGCGCTTCGAAATCTTGTCACGTGACTCATTTATTTCTTAATTCCTTCAATTCTTCATTTTGTTATTATCCTTTTAGAAAACTTGATGGTACCAAGTGAGCTAGGAATCGAAGTTCTATGCCCTGCTTTCTGTTTCTGGCAACTGTTTTTAGAAGAGGTAAGAATAGGGGCGCCTGGGTGGCGCAGTCGGTTAAGCGTCCGACTTCAGCCAGGTCACGATCTCGCGGTCCGTGAGTTCGAGCCCCACGTCGGGCTCTGGGCTGATGGCTCAGAGCCTGGAGCCTGTTTCCGATTCTGTGTCTCCCTCTCTCTCTGCCCCTCCCCCGTTCATGCTCTGTCTCTCTCTGTCCCAAAAATAAATAAACGTTGAAAAAAAAAAAAAAAGAAGAGGTAAGAATAGGGGCGCCTGGGTGGCTCAGTCGGTTAAGCGTCTGACTTCGGCTCAGGTCACGATCTCGCGGTGTGTGAGTTCGAGCCCCGCGTCGGGCTCTGGGCTGATGGCTCAGAGCCTGGAGCGTGCTTCTGATTCTGTGTCTCCCTCTCTCTCTGCCCCTCCCCCGTTCATGCTCTCTCTCTGTCTCAAAAATAAATAAACGTTAAAAAAAAAAGAAAAAAAAAAGAAGAGGTAAGAATAAATCTTGATAAAAGTTTGATTCACTCGTTTACTTAATAAATACTTATTGAGACTCAACTTTGACTCTGGCCCTGTGCTTCATGCCAGGATCACTTCTGTGCCCAGGTTCCCTCTCGATCTACCGATAGACGCGCTTGCTCGTGGATTTAGTGGAAAGAGTCGTGATGACTTTTGGATAAAAATCACAGAGACAATGCAACTCAAATCCAGTGTCAATTTCGAAGTCATTCATATGGAATAAAAATGTATAGGCCACCTTTGGGGGTGTCGATGGAGTGAAAACCCCCAAGGAACGCCGGAAGGGTGTTGGGTTACTGTTCTTGGTGCATTCTTAACCCCCTCCGCGGTTGTTTGGTGCTAAGCAGGCAGGTTGAAGGATTTCACCTTCAAGATCAAAAGACAATTGGGAAGTGAAGGGAAGAGAGTTGTAGGTACCAAGGACGAAGTTGCTGACAAAGACCAAAGTTTAAATAAAACATGTTCGGTGGAGACGAATCAATACTTTATTTGTTAAGGAGAAGTAAAAGTACAAAAAGGCTTGTACAACAGAGCATAAAAAAAGTGGGAAATCAATTCTACTTAATTCAGAATGCTTGAAGAGTCACCTATGCCATTATGTATGAATAATTCAGGAACAGGAATTTATTGCAGACACATATTGTTTGGTTTGGATTTAGCACTGGCCCTCGTTTGACCTAAATCCTGTAAAGAATGATATTCAACTAATTGAAATAACATTTTTCAAGTAAGACAATTCCTCAGGGGTATTCCAATAATAGAATTTGGACAATGAAGTATCCGATAAAATTTATTTAAATGGTGCAATGTTATAGCACGTTGGCTGTGATGAGTGAGGATCCCCTACTTGTCCATCGTCACAGGTTAGAAATGAATGGGAAGGTAAGGAGTCCATGGACGACTGCTTTTCTTCCCACCGATGTCAATCACGCCTAAGCAATGTCCCTCATTATTTTCCAGTGCTTACAGGCTAGCCCAGGGAATGCTGTCAAAAGCAGGAAAATTAAACCTAGGGAGGATACAATGAGTCAGTGATGAAGAGAGTATCACTGCTCCCTAAATAGAGTCTAAAGGAAATACACGAGGACTAGTCCAGCAACATGGATTTAGAGATGAGGAACGTGGCGTTTCAGAGCCACAGTGACTTAACACAAAGTCATACAGCCAGCCAGTGTAGGGCTTGAACCCAGACGTAGGACCCTTCCTTGTTAGACTAAGGGACTCTCTGGTGTGCTGTTAATCTCGCTCTTTGTTGTTGTCACTTCTCATACAACTAATACTGCGTCTTCTGTATCACTAGCAGCTATATCGCAGTGGTTTTCTATGCCATGCCACACCCTGTCCTGAGAATTTGATTGATCAAATCCTCAGAAATGAAGAAAATGAGGTCCCATGGCTAAACTGACACATGTCACAGAGTACCTAACTGAGCTAAATTCGGGTGCCTTTCGGGAGTGTTTCTCAGAAGTGAATGTCTATACAGACTGCCTGTATCTTGTTACAATGCACGTTGTCATCCAGTAGGTCTGGAAAAGGACCTGAAAATCTGCATTTATCACCAGTTTCTAGGTAATGGCTACTAGTGCACAGACCATAGTTTGAGTGGCGATGCTCAAGGTGGTTCTGTTTGCTATTTGGGTGGGACTAATGAGTGTTTTTGAAGAAAATACAGTAAATCTTTGAAATAATACGATAATGAAGACACAGAAAACATAATAAAAATAATGCAAGGTAACTGTATTTGTTAGGATTCTCCAGAGACACAGAAACAACATGACGTATGTATATGCATATACAAGTGTGTGTGTGTATATATATATATATATATGTATATATATGTGTATATATATATATGTTTATATATGTGTATATATATAAGTATATACTATATATATATATGTATGGAGAGACAGAGAGAGACAGAGATTTATTATAGGAAATTGGCTGACACAATTATCCAGAGCAACAGGCCCCAAGATCTGCACAGTAAGTCAGCAAGCTGGAGACCCAGGAGAGCCAATGGTGTAGCATCAGCTTGAAAACCAGTATACTCAAGAAAAGCCAATGTTTCAGTTTGAGTCTGAAAACAGGAAAAACCTATATAAGCTTTATATATATATTTATATATGTGTGTATATATATAAATTGACACCTACATTAAGGTGACAATATGCTTTACTCAGTCTACTTATTTAAATGTTAATCTAATCCTAAACAACCTCACAGAAACATCTAGAATAATGTTTGACCAAATATCTGGACACCTAATGACTCAGGCAAGTTGACACATAAAATTAAACCATCAAAGTAGTAGTATTTTAATGATAATAAGTAGACTGGAGACATCCCATGCAGTTGGCTAGAATAGAGTTCTAAAGGTCTGGTTTCTCAGTCAAAATCTGCCTATTAATTGCCTGGTGTTGAATTTTTGGCTTAAATATGGATGGGGAACTTTATTGATCTTGTGTTTTGCTGGGTCCAAAAGAAGCAGTGGAAATTCCCCCAGCATGCTCTTGGTGTGTTGATATCCCTTTCTTTGAATTTATTTGGGAAGAATGGGCCAGGAGATGACCCTTGCAGAGTTGGCCAGCCTCCCTCCCCCATCCCAATTCCCCAGGCTGATATGTCCATTTTTCAACACCAAGTGTCACCCTGCCCTTTGCAACAAGACCACGTTGGATTGACAAAAGCTAATTCTCAATAGTTCTACTGTATTTTTTCATTCAGCCTTCTAGAGTATTAAAAATTGATTATTGATTCATCAGATGAAGAGTTTTAATCCCTGTGAATCTAGTTAAAGTGCGGGTATCGATTCCCTTCATAGAAACTAGATTGCGAGGTGGCTTTTCATAAATGACAACAAACTGAGCACGGTGCGTGACTCTATTAAGTTTGATAGAATGGAATCACTGCATTTTTAGGTGGCGGTGTTTGATCCTAAAATGCAAAGTGTTAAGACTTGGAGACCAGCATAACTTCATCCTAATCCTAGGTCTGCTGTGTTCTAGGTGTGTGGCCTTGATGAAGTAACTCAGCCTCTTGATTTAATAAGCCTCGTCTCTGACAAGGGAATGATAAAACCAACATAGAAGGGGTATTTTAAGTGAGAAGATTAATTGCAGTATCTTCCCAGTCTCCGCACAGAGTAGGTATTCAATAAGCTGTAGCTCCCATCTTATTTACTGTCTGGTTCTAGCCCTTGCCGGGTGTCAGGGCCTTTGCTAACAAATGTGAGTATAAAGGTGGAAATAGAGCTTAATATCCAGACTCTTTGCAAGCTCCATGAATCCCCGTGATGGCAGATATAATTTAAGGAGGTGTTCTAGATTCAGGCCCGGAGTGTTGACAAATCTTTGGGAGTAGACATTGCTTTGGTGCACATCACCTTGGTGAACACCCAGTTCTGAAGGCGGTCAGAAATGGATTGCACCAGACTTTGGCTCAGGATCATGTTTTAAGAACCTAAACAGTGTGTGTTTGGGACTTGATAATATCATGTCTTTAACAGCAGTTGGGCTCCTTTTGCTGGGAACGGTGGAGGTTGTTGGAGGATCTGGCTCAGCGTTTATCAACGTTTTTTTCATGATCACCTCATCTAAGGAGGCTTTTCAGACATTGTTTTCCTTACCTCCTCTCATGAAATTTTAATTATCACAAATATACCGTATCTCCTTGTCCTGTATGCTATCCGTTCCCGATCTGCTAAAGAGAGATTTGGGCCCCCACACCAGTACCAACTTGTGTCCTCTTGGGGGCGATATTGCTCCTGTGGAGAAGATCGGATCAACACTTGTGTAGGTTCTGGCCTTACCAGGTTCTGGAGTGAAAGCCTGCTTACCGGAGCCCGGAGCAGCAGAGTTACCAACAGGACCGGGAAGGGCAGCCCTTCCCTCTCGGAAACCTCTGAGCTCCGGAAAGTCATTTCATTCGGGAATTGTTCAAAGCGAAGAGGGAAAAGACAGGGTGATGTTTCCTCCGACGAAGTGTTGCAGGCTGGAGATGTCAGTCCTACACTGTTTCAGAGGCGCGTGGCCTGTTCTCCACGAGATGTTTACATCGCTGAAATCTACACACTGTTGACAATGCAACGTCAGCTTGCGATTGGCCGCGAAGTTCCTCCGACCTGCCCTAGGCGCTGTGGAAAGGAGACACGTGATGCTGCTCTTGTGGTAGAACGGCGGGATCTGCTGCGGACTCAGGCTCACGGAAACCACCTGGGTTTAGTGAAGGCCTTTCAGGTCAAGGCGGAGTCAATAGATGATAGACAGATGCAGGTGGGATGGGGGAAATGACATTCCCAGGCAAGAGGGGAGTCCTGTGGTTCAGAAGCTTTGAGGTGGCCAGGGTCCTACACCCAGCTAGCAGTGGGGGGAGATAGATGCAGCGGCGGGGGACGATGCCGTGAGGGGAGAGGTGGAGAGGTAGGGGGGCAGGGAGAGAGCTGGGGGGGGGGGCTGTGGCCGCGTTAGGGATGTTTGTCTTTAGCCTCAGAGCAGTGTGAAACCATCGCTGTGTCTTAAGTCAGAGTGTGGGTTTGTGACATGATTAAATTCTCTTGGCTGTATTGTGAGAACAGATGGAAATAGGGCAAGGGTAAGGAGGAGGGAGGGCTAGCAAATAGAGAAGGGAATGAGAATAGTCCAATTAGGAGAAAATTGCAGGCATCCAGATGAGAGAAGATGATTACTCAGACCAGGGTGCTTCAGTGATAGGAGAAAAAAGAATAAAAGATCAGAAGTATTGAGGAGGCGAACGTAATAAAATTAAGGGCTGGAGGAGGGGTGAAAAGGGACAATGCCAATGTATCTGTTTGCTCAAATGGATGGATGAAGCTGGCATCATTCCCTTCACAGGCGAGAGGACCAGGTTTAGGATGAAAGATGTTTAGTTTGTTCTTAGATGTCTTGATTTTAGATGACATTGAGGCACTTAAGGATGTGTCACTAGGGAAATTAGAAACCTGTGCTGGAAATGCCGGATGGGGATCTGGCTTGACTTGTAAGTGTGGCCTTCACCTGTGCCTCGATACTCACTGAGGTCACCCTGAGAAAGAGAGGGCCCGGTATAGAGCCCTGTGAGGCCCCAGGAAAGAATAAGCAGTGAGAGAAAGAGACCAAGGCAGGCATAGAAGCAACTTAAGATCCTGGGGGGAGAATCTGAAAACGGGGCTGTGGTGTAGGCGGGAGGAAGCACGTGTTCCAGTGAAGGAGACCGTGAGTGGGGAGCAAGCCCTGCTTAGGACCCAAGAGACATGAGGCCTGGGCGCTGCGGCTGAGTACAAAGACATGGCCGGCACTGGTCAGGATGGTTGTCACCAGGGCGAGGGGCAGAGCTGCTGACCGGTGTAGTGGGGTCGGGTTGGGAGGGGAGAGACATATCTGAGAACGGGAGACAACCTGGGACTGTGAGGCAGGAGAGGAGGCTTATGTAGGGTCAGTATATTTTTTGTTTGTTTTGTGTGTGTGTGTGTGTGTGTGTGTGTGTGTGTGTGTTTGAACTGAAGAGAATGAGGAATGCCTGGGGGGATCCGTCGGTTAAGCGTCCGACTTCGACTCAGGTCATGATCTTGTGGTCCGTGAGTTCGAGCCCCGCATCGGGCTCTGTGCTGACAGCTCAGAGCCTGGAGCCTGCCTCAGACTCTGTGTCTCCCTCTCTCTCTGCCCTTTCCCTGTTCTCTCTCTCTCTCAAAAATAAAGATTTAAAAATTAAAATATACTGGAGAGAGTGAAAGCATGTTAAAACTGGTAGGGAGAGGAGGAGGTCGGAGGGAAGCGCAAAATATAACTGAGAGAGAGAGAGAGAGGAGAACGTCAAGGGTGTTTCTGTGACACTGGACAGGAAGGGACTCCAAGGCAGAGGTGAGATCCTCAGGCCTTCCTAGTGGCAGAGGCAGCCCCTCTACCATTATGGGCTACGTACAGGGCAGTTCCGAGTGCAAGAAGCAGGAGACAGAGAGGCAGGGATTGCAGGGACTTCCCCGAAATAGAAAAGATGGTCTCTACGCTCTCTGAAACTATATGTCGGTCCCGGCAAAGGCGCAGCATCTGAAATCTTCCTCGGGCTCGGCCCCAGCCTGCAGGAGGTGGTCCTGTCTCCATCACTTGCCGGGACACCTCAGTGCCCAGAAACTCTACCAGGGGCCATACCGGCACCACCCCACTTCCCCGGGAAACTCTGCAGCCCTTATGGCCACCAAAATATCCCAATGAGCAATATGAGAATACGCAGTGGCAATTTAGGGAGAGAAAAAATGCTCCAGTGAGCATGAGTTAAGTGGCCTGTAAATGAAATTATAATTATGCCAAACTTTTATTTAATGGAGACATACACCATTATCCTCTAGCTAAATTATTTAGTGATCCATCGGCCAGAACAGGGTGTTCCATTTATTACTTATGCAACAGTTTTGAAAAGCCTTGTCCCTGTTATGGGTCTTTTCTGAGTTAACTTCCTGAGGCTACATCATGTGGTGGGAACAGTTGGCTTCAGACAGATCCGGCTTCAAAATGGCTGCAACGTCTCACTCACTGTTGTGTGATCATGGGCGGATACTTGAACTTCTTTGAAATTTAAATTTCTTTTTTTGAAAATAATGAACATAATTCAAAGAGCTCGTATGGAGACTAAATGAAACATCATAGGTCAAGACTTTCGATTTAGATCATGGCACATGGCAGGTGCTCCTTCGAGATGAGGATGTCCCCGGAGGAACATGTTCCAGAGACTGCTAAATTGCCCGAATGGCTTCTGTTCCGACTTCCTCCAGATCCATAATTTTACCCAGGGTTGCATTACTCCCAGTTAAGAACCTCATATTCCTGCTCCTCAGTTTGGTGTATACAGTGAGATTTGGGTGGATTATGATTTGGGCGATGCCCCAGAAGCCTCCTTAAAGAAGCTGGCCCAAGAAGAGTGCAACTCACATCCTTCTACTTTCTTCCCTCCTTTTTTTATTTTTTTCATTTATTTTTTTTAATTTTTAATGTTTATTTTTGAGAGAGAGAGAGAGAGAGAGAGAGAATGAGTGGGGGAGGGGCAGAGAGAGAGGGAGACACAGAATCCTGAATGGTGGACAGGCAGAGAGAGAGGGAGACACAAAATCCTAAGCAGGCTCCAGGCTCCGAGCTGTCAGCATAGAGCCTGACGTGGGGCTCGAACTGATGGACCATGAGATCATGACCTGAGGTGAAGTTGGATGCTTAACCGACTCAGCCACCCAGGTGCCCCATCTTCCTTCCTTCTTTTAATATGGAGATAATGATTGGATTCGCAGAAGTCATTTAGAAATACAAAGTCATGGAGTGCCTGGGCGGCTCAGTCAGTTAAGCATCCAACTTCGGCTCAGGTCATGATCTCATGGTTCGTGGGTTCAAGCCCCATATCGGGCTCTGTGCTGACAGTTCGGAGCCTGGAGCCTGCTTCGGATTCTGTGTCTCCCTCTCTCTCTGCCCCTCCCCCACTTGCATTCTGTCTTTCAAAAATAAATAAACGTTAAAAAAATGTTTTTAAAAAGAAATACAAAGTCATGTTTGAAATGGAAAAAGAACCTTAGTCCTTAAAGACTGCAAAGCTGGTTGTATCAGCCTCAGGCTTCCTAGCTCCTAACTAATGTTTATATGGGAATCATGTCCCTACAACGTTGGGTTTTCTGATACAGAACTAAGAGCTTTTTTCCTTTTCCATCACTGCACAAACCTGCCTTGCTTAAGCTCACTGAATTTCTCAGTGTAAACTGAAAAAACGTATTTTCCTTCCTCTGTGCTTTTGAACTTGCTATTCCTGATGTCGGAATACGCCTTCTTACTTTCCCCACTCTCCACAAAGAGCCAAATTCTTACTTAACCTTCCAGATAAAGATCATTGATGCCAACCTCTGTGAAGACCTGCCTCACCATCCCACGCTACTGTGCACTCCCTTCTCAATGTCTATTTATAGGAGAACTTATTACAGCTCTATCTCATAGAAGTAAGTTAACCTGGCCTTAGAATCTCCCCCTCCCAAAGCTGAAGGGGAAAAAATAGCGTGCATATGTGTATCAAGTGCTTGCTCTGTCGAGGGCCCCATGTTAAATCGCGCACGCACACGTGTACGTACATGCATATAAATGCATAGATATGTATAAATACAAAAAAAATCCACATGCCTTTATGAGTACATATGTCTAAGTCTGCATAAATAAAATATGCACATGTGTTTGTGTGTGTGCATACACACACACACACACAATCCAATCAGGGCCTTGAACACAGCAGGTGCTTGATTACAATTTGTTGAGTAAATAAATACACGAGTGTCTTAAGGAAAGAAAATTACGGATGAGGGTTACTATTTTTTCTCTCCTCAGTCGGAATATCTCATTCTGAGGTCTAGCTTGAGGTCTGATGGCGTGATGCAGACATAGCAATGGTTATGTGACTCAGTGTGGTTGTTGCCTGTGAAATGTGAGCCACAGAAGTTTATCGTCCTGAGAAGAAACTAGAAGGAACTGTCGTATGGAATTATCTCACCTGTCTAGCAGTAAAAAAAAAAAAACAAAAACATTTTCACAGCTAATGAATAATTCAATTGTTGTAATCACCTTATAAAAAAACAATTTTATCTCCTTTGATAAAAAGTTGAAATGGGTTCCATGTTCAGTGATCGGAACACGTCGTGGACCCAGAATCAACATTAAGTCTTACCTACCGAGTTCAGCTGACCTTCTATGACCCCATGATACAAACCAACCATGGTAGGCAAGTGTTGGGCTAAAGAACACCAGTAGAAGAGTCATACCCACCACTCATGAAGAAATATCTACATTCCAGAAGCCAGAAAGTCTGACATGCTTATCCTCACTGAATCCAAAAGCGGTGTTTCTTAGTTCTAAAGCCTCCCAATTTCGCTCTGAGCACAAGACATGTCAAAACACAGTAACTGCTGAGTGAGTCTTGTGAAAGCCATTTGTAGCTGTGACCAAGTGGGAGGTAGCTAAACTCACACAGCGGGACAGTTCCTGCATTGTAAGTCAGGCTGCTGGTGCTCAGAAAATAGCAAGCTTTCACATGCCACGGGGGACAGCATGATGCCACGTATGTTAATGCACACGAGCATCTCATCTCATTTGCCGAGTTAGATGTGTTCAGGTTTCATCTCTTGAATATTGTAGTGGCAGTAACCCCAGCGGTGGAGAACCATTTTGGGGCATGGTGAGCGAGACAGGAAGAGCCTAACCTCTCTTGATTTGACGGGGTGCTCATGAGGGGCAGGGGCGCTCACTTGGCTGGAAGGGAGTCTTGAACAAATAGCAACCCAAGTCCACGCTATCACATGTTCCCAGTGTGCCATCCCTCGGCATGCTTCCACTGACTTTCTCTCCTCCCTCTAGGTTTACCACCCCTCCCTAAATTGCACGCCTGGAGTTTCGACTCCGGTGCCCACCCATTTCTGTTCTGTGCCACTTAAAATCTGCCACAGGGGCGTCTGGGTGGCTCAGTCGGCTGAGCGACCGACTTCGGCTCAGGTCATGATCTCGCAGTTTGTGAGTCCGAGCCCCGCGTCGGGCTCTGTGCTGACATCTCGGAGCCTGGAGCCTGCTTCCGATTCTGTGTCTCCCTCTCTCTCAGCCCCTCCCCTGCTCATGCTCTGTCTCTCAATAATAAATAAACATTAAAAAACTAATTTAAAAAATTAAAAAAAATTCTGCCACAGTACCTTTAGCTAATTTAGCCAGGAAAACTCTTTAACAATGTGTACGCTTTGAGGCTTGATATTCCTTCCTTCTGTATTTCTAATACATTGCTTTTATTACCATTAGATAACAAATCAGAGCACGGGGTTGAAGCATGAGTTCTGAAATTACCCTGGTGGGTTTTTACGATGTTTAGAGAACTTTCAGTGAAATGAGTCATATGCGCATCAGCTGATTCCCACAGAGGATAAACAGTCTCTCGGGAGATCAGATTGGATTCAGTGGTTGAATAAAGGTTAGGTGAGATGATGCTTAGGTCATAATCAAACCTGATTTTCTAAAACAATTTTCTCGGCATAAATCTCCAGGTCCTATTTTACTTTGTACAATATGATATTAATGATACAAATCGATATTAAGTTTAGCAATATTTGAAAATGCGTCCCCGTTTTTGTGCCATTCAACCAGGGAGTTCAATGGCTTGGAAATTGTAAAGATTATGATTTTACAATCCTTTGCACATCCGTCTGGTTTAGGTATTATCATTATTATCATTATTCTTCTTATTGTTATATCCATTTAAAAATCGCTACCAGGTTGGGGGGGGGAGCACACTTTTTCATGTTTGTCTCCTAGCAACAAATGTGATCGGGGACATTTGCCTCAGTCCGGGAGGGTGATTGGTGGAATCTCGTGCTTAACAGCATGAGGCTATTCTCCCAGTTTTTCTGCTAACAGCTGTAAACTTGACCTACATCTGCCAATGAAGCCGTCATGTGATACCTTCTCATCGGTCCATGGTATCCTAAGGAAGATACAGGAAGTGTAGCCTGTGCAGACACCATTAATCCTCTCTCCAGTTACCAGGGGATGTGTTTGTAGAGTGATTCCAAAAAGCAGATCCGGGACACTATGGCAGTATTAGAGAAACCAACTGATTGGACAGGATCAATCTTTACTAAAACCGAAAAATCATGCTATTATTTGACTCAGGACTACCTGGTGACCAATTTCCAAACAAGCAAAAGTATTTGGCAACGGTATCTGGTGGAGGGATAACTAAGGCAGGTAACTTCCCACAGGAGAAAATTATTTAGTATTGATCAAATATTTTTAGCATCTATCCTTCAGACACCGGGCTATTTAGTGGGCATAGAGACAAATATAATAGAAACAAAATCCCTTTTCTCATGGACTTATTGTCTAGTGGAGGGGGCAGACTGTATTCACATCAATGGAAAATATATGTAATTACAAATAGGGATACCCGTAGTGCTGTCCTTTCTCCTTTACCAGATTATACAGTACACATGGCCAGCGCCTGGATTTTATTTTTCTGCAAACTGATCCTTTAAACAGTGCAGCAGGTGGAACATGGAAGGTGTTGATTATATATATTTTTGAGAAATGAATGCATGAATGAAAGGCTATTTCTGGATGGCACCCTCGGAACAGACCTCTCTGTGAAACCTGATAGCTACCTCTTTTCATGTAAGACAGAATCCAGCATATTTTTTTGTTTGTTTGCTTTTACTTGAGTGAACCAGATATTCAGCAAGACAATAATAGTTGTTTTGCAAAATAACTACAACTCTAGTTGTTCTAGATAAAAACAGGACAATGCAAGCAGTAGGTGAGGGTGAGGGAAGAACACCGTCCAGAGGGAGTTCACATGAACATTCTAGGTGGGAGTTCCCTTGTCTCCCTGCAGGTACAGGTCGACTTACATCTTTGTTTTGGCAATATTTCTTAGGACTTCCATTACTCTTCATGCTTACACATCCTTCAGCTGTAAGAGAATTCCAGAATTATGGCATTTCTCTATCAGCAGATTTGCTTCTTCTTTGAATTACCCATCTCCATGGGGGAAGTCATGGCAGTTCCATTTTTACTCAATTTAATATAAAAATATAAACAAATACATATTGGTGGTATACGTTTAAGGTGGTCTTAGATTAACAATGTCGTGGAATCATATTGACAAAAATGGATAAAGAAAAAGGTATTATGAGTTCAGAATGGGATTATATGAGCTACATAGATCAGAGATTCCACTTAATGTAACCCCATGGTTCTTCATGCTTCATCCACAGGCCAAATCACAACTAAATCAGTTAAAAATTACCAATAGGGAATTAAATTTTTTTTCTATCATTTGTTACAAATGGCCAAGTGAATTACACTTGACTTTTTTCCCCCCTTGAATTCACAATCCCTCAGGAGTGATAGAATTTGGAAACAAAGACTGTGGATCCCAAAGTACATACAATATATAGTAATTAGTTAGCAATTAAATGCATTTATTATATTCAAGAGTTTTTTAGATTTAAAAGGATAGATAAGATATAGACAAAAATGTATATGAGGTTTGGGGATTATTGATTTTCTAAGAGAGATTTCTTCAAGTTACAGGATTTGTGACCAAGAGAGAGGAAAGATGAACAGAATTGCAAAGGTGAAAGGAGGGGATGCTGAGAAAGCAGGGCAGCCCCCCATGGATGGAAAGGAGAGGGCAGATGAGAAAGACGCTGAAGGGGCCGTCCTAAGGACTGGTTGACGACTACTGTGGATCTGAGTGAATAGCACAGGTGGAGGTGTCTAAAGATTCCTGTTTGCATGATACACACATCAAGGGATCCTGTCCAGGTCTAATTTTGAGAGTTGGAGGTGGCTCTAGGACACCTATTTGTCAGTTAATTATTAATTGCAATGGATTTTCTAGGAATTAGTAGATTGGAACATGAATTACAGATTTGAAGTCTTGGGCAACCGGGTGGAATTTGAATGGCAATAAAATCTATTAGAACAAATCAATGTAAGTGGGATTAAAAGAGAAGCCAGTAAGACGAGACGTCTTCAAAGACTCTGTTGTCAGTAAGAGGCAATACAAGTTATCAACCGAGATGCAATGGAAAGAATTCAAAATACTTGGAAATTAGGAGAAAGAGCCAGGCTGAAGTCACAGGAAGGATGAAAATAGCAAGTACTGTATACCCCCAGGGGATCCAGGAGGCTACATGCTCACAGACTTAAACATTATAAAAGTATAATACTTGATGTAGACTTGCACAGGTTCCTGTATTTAAATTGCATATATGCTTCGTTATGCAAGGTGGGCACAGCCATCTCTGCTAATGCAGTCTTCAGTGTTCCCGCCTTCCTCCCCCCCCCCCCGTTACACTGAGCATTGTGTATGTCAAGTGGTCTTCATGTGTTAATGCATCTAAGTGTCTACACTAGCCCGTGTTTATTATCATCCCCAGTTGAAAGATGAGAAGAACAGGGTTCACCAACTTAGGTAACACGCCAAAATTCATTCGGCGTGTGTCGGGAAGTGCCACGATGAGAATTCACGTCTGCTTGATGTCCCAATCCACCCCCTTGACTACTTACACTGACTTTCACAAGGCACCTCTGAGAGAGACAGATGGGAAGAAAGGGTGAAGACGTTGTAGAACAGAGAGAGGAGGAATTGAAGGAAATCGTTACATGCTCCTTTGTTTGATTTTCTTTTGATGAAGTAGGAATCTAAATGATGTCTATTGTCTATAGTTCTAAAACGAAACTATGAAAAGGAATAACTCATGTCATTAAAAATGCGTCATTATCACGTTGCCCCTCTGCACAGATGTACCGTTTGTTAAAAGCACACAGTCCAAATGGCGCTACTTTGGTAATGATTTCTACAGGTATTTTCTGAAGCAGGGCACGTGATGTCATGTAGACATCTGGGCCTGTCGACACTAATTTTCAAACAATGTGACACAGGGCTTTGAACCTTCCGCCTTTGTGAGATATCATTCCCCTAGAAGTCAATATTAGTTAATGATAAGTTATTCTCTTTGCATTTTTATTCTGGCAGTGCTACAGGCGACAAGAAGTACTCAGGCTGAAGTCCATGCATAAAACTGCTTCGGTTATTTTTTTTTCCTGAAAGCAATTGCATGTTTAATCACTGGCAATATTGCTCTCTGCCTGAGCACCGTATAGTTACTATGCTCCTCTACCTGATGGCTTTATTTAACAGTGTATCATATTAGCCGTAAAGGTAGTCAATAGGGCAGATCGATATTTATGATGTAATGTATGAGATGGGTATACACAGAAAACAGAAAATCTTTAAGCTCAGGATTGGGTCCTAGGTGCCTGGGAGGGATAGATTTCCACTAAGATGTACTTTTGATAGTCGATCATGCTCTCAGGAAGCAGCACTAAACATATTTGAAACATTTAACCTGGACGGTGATGCAAATCTACGCCAATTTTCATCTAAAAACATCCTAGAAGACTTCGCATAATGAGATATTTGTGGTCTCAAAAGGTAGAACTTTCTCCCTAAATCACACCAGAATTTAATCTTAATTCATTTCACTCCAGAGCCCATGCTATTTTCCCTTCATCCTACCATGGGCAGTGTGGGACTAGCCATTACTTAGCGTCCTGTTGAATTAAAAAATTGGCTCATTTATATATTCTTTTTAGGGATGGCTTTTGGCAAAAGTGAATTAACAACATGCCCAACATATATGGGTACAGTTTTCTAAAGGTAATTACCCATGGGGAAGAAAGAAAGGAAAAATAAATAAAGCTGTGCCAATAAAAGGTCACATTCGTTTTTACTTTTTACTTTTTTTTTTTTTTTTTTTTGTGGGCCGTGGTCACAGCCACAGTGTTTGGAGGCCATGAATAGATTTTCCAAGACAAAACTGCCACAGGTAAAATGCTTCCCGGATCAGATAAACAGCAGCTTTCTTGACTGGCCAGTGGGCCTAAAGACTGAGCATCATCTATGGGCAAATTTAACAAGGTGAGACTAATCCAGACATAGGGAAATGCCTGCTTATCGACAACAACCACAACAAAAAATGTATTTTGGAGGGCAGAGGTGCTTCATAGATTCTCAGTGAGCTACACAGAAAATGTAAAATTGATAAATGTTCAATGACCTTTCCGTTATCAGCAGGTCCTCGTACCGAAGGGCCTTGGATGAGACAGCAAAGTCCACTCTTTCTCTGCTACAATCTCTTTCCAATCAAAACAGCCATCCTTGTGGCTTATATGAAGACTGTGCGCCCCGAACTCACTAATGGATTTAGGAATAGCTTATTACTTGGCCTTATGCTTCTTCTGAACAGGTCCAAAACGAAATGGCATTTTGTAATTATGGCGGAAAAAAAAAAAAAAAAAACAACCTTCATAATTTCTCAAGGCCGTATAGCTGCCCTGAATTGGCCACTTACCCCTCAACTCACGGGAGACTGTGACACCACATGCCCCCATTGCCACATCTTGTCTGAAATATCAGCCCAGAGCTCCTCCTTATGTGGAGCTCTGCTGCTGGGGCGGATGTGGGCAGAGGCAAGAATGAGTACATGCTGAGGGCCCGAGGTGTGTCAGGAACTCAGCAGACAGAAACTCTGTATCTCTATTGGCATAGAAATTGCTATGGCCATTCTCTGTATGGCCATAAACTCTGTATTTCTATTTGGTATAGAAATTGCTATGGCCAAATGCACACGGGCCTTGAAGGTTTCCAGACCCGCTTTCAAGTTCTCATTCCAGTTGTGTGACTCGGTGCAACCCCATTCATCTCTTTCCCATTCCGGTTTTTGTCTCTGAGGCAATTTTAGATGATACGTGGGTCCTAAGGCAGGTGTGGCAATGAAGCATTTATATGCCAAGTTTGGTGTCTGCGTGACCGCAAGCACTTATTGGATGGTGATGGTGAGCATACTGTATACTTAGCTCTCTCTAAAGCAGTCTCAGGGAGCCTGGGTGGCTCAGCCAGTTAAGCGTTCGACTCTTGATTTCTGCTCAGGTCCTGATCTCATGGTTCATGAGTTCGAACTCTACATAGGGTTCTGCACTGATGGTGTGGAGCCTGCTTGGGATTCTCTCTCTCTCTCTCTCTCTCTCTCTCTCTATCTCTATCTCTCTCTCTATCTCCCTCTATCTCCCTCTGTCTCCCTCTGTCTCTCTCTGCCCCTCTCCTTCTCTCTCTCTCTCAAAATAAATAATAAATAAATAAATAATAAATAAATAAATAAATAAAGCAGTCTCTTTATCTATAAAAAGATAAGAAAAAAAAGTACCTACCACAAGGGTCCTTGTAAGAATTAAGTGACTTATGATATGCAAAACCCTTAATATAGAGTCTGGCATATAGTAAGGAATATTTAAGCATTAGCTGCTATTAACAGGTATAAATAGGTATAAAACCTGTGTCATGTAGGTATATTGTATTTAGTTTACAGAGAAGAGAAACAATTCCTAAGGATCTGAAACAATCACAGTGAATATGTAGCCAGACTCTAAACAGCCCTGCCCTCTAAACTCCTGAGGGAGAAGGGATTCAGAGAGCGAATCGCAAAACCATCAGCCGGAAGGGAAGCTGAGGGGGTCCCACGTGCAGACCTGTCCTTCCGGACACTGAAAGTAGGTACAGAGAGAGGGCCTGGTGGGCCTAGTCACTCAGTACAGGCTTCCCAGCATCTTATCTACTCCGTCCTGCCTTTTCTTTGGGTAGTGCTCGTTTCTTTTCCCCACAAGCCACTGTGCACAGCCTTCTCCACAGAGACCTTGGAGCATTCTCCCAACCGCTGCCCGGGCCGCCATGTTCCCTCTCCTCTTCAGCATCTCTCTATGGCTGTCCAGGACGGTTTCTTCAGAAAAGTTTCTCCCGATGTGAATCACCAGGGCCTCTTAAAATGCAGATATCAAGGCTCTTCCCCTAAAGAGTCTGTCTAAGGGTTAAAGGTAGCATTCCTAGAAATATTATAAAATGAGCAGGGCACCTGGGTGGCTCAGTAGGTTAAACCTCTGAATCTTGACTTCTGCTCAGATCGAGATGCCTGGGGCATGGCATTGAGCCCTGTGTCAGGTTCCATGCTGTGTGGAGCCTGCTTGAGATTCTCTCTCTCTCTCTCTCTCTCTCTCTCTGTGTCTCTCTCTCTCTCTGCCCCTCTCCCCAGCCTGTGCTATCTCTCTTTCAAAAATAAAAATTATAAAATGAGTGTCTTCACCAGGCGTACTGGGAAATGCTATTGTGAAATAAGCAGGACATCACAGTGGAGAGGCTGTACTTTACCCCTCAGAATCAACAAATACCTGACCTTATCTCGCATTCCTGTGTCTTCTCCACTGCCATTATCTCTTCTCTTCATGCCTTTATTTCATTTTTTTATGTCTTTTGGAATCATCTTTTAAAAAAAATTTTTAATATTTATTTATTTTTGAGACAGAGAGAGAGAAAGAGAGAGAGAGAGCATGCGAACAGGAGAAGGGCAGAGATGGAAGGGGACAGATGGTCTGAAACGAACTCTGTGCTGACAGAAACAAGCCCCATGTGGACCTCAAACTCACAAACCACGAGATCATGACCTGAGCCACCCGCGCACCCTAAGGCGTCGTCTTTATCTCACTTGGGAATCAGAGGGCTTCCAGCTGACCCAAGGGCAAGTTCAAGTAGTTCAATCCACCCCTTGAAAACATATATACCATTTTGCTCTTATGCATTGCCACGTTTTCTTAAAGGTGATGTTTCCTTAGCTTTCAGAAGATTAGCAAAGAGACCAGGACCCAAAGTGAGAGGCCTGAGAAAATTGAAACTTAAAAGCTTGAGTTAACGGGAAACTGAAACCTAACCAAGCTTAACCAGCTTGTTCCGCTTCTGTACAATTGCTTGGCGCGCCCATGTATTCCTGATCAATCATTATTGCCTGGCACATCCGTATGTTCTTGATCAACCATTGTTACTTGGCACATCCGTGTACTCCTGATCAATCATTGTGATACCCGTACCCCCGGTTGTGGTCTGACCTAAAGGCAGGAACCAATCGAATACTGTTAAGTGTCCAACTTTAAACACCAACCAATCGCAGCTCTGTAACTGTGGAAAATTCCTGATTTCCCCATGACTTGTTTGTACCTGTCTATAAAAGGGGTGTAAAAACCTCTCTCAGGGCCTCTTGGCGTCACCGGCAATGGGGGCGCAGAGGTCCAGGTTCGAACCTGCAATAAATGACCCTTGCTGCTTAGCTTTGACTCTGGACTCTGGTGGTTTGTTTTTGGGGGTCTCTTAGTCTCTGGGCGTTTCAAAAGAACCCAAAGGAGCACAGAAGGATTTTGTGAAGCACGCTTGACATCCTTTTTCCGTGTTTCCAAAAAGGAACACATTTACTTGAAAAACATTTCCCAGTTACCTACTAGGCAGCTGATTCTGTTGACTGAAAGATGAACAGACACAGATAATACAATGCCCTTAAGATGTTTAACTTTAACACATAGGAACGATGATGTAGGGTTTTGACCTGCTCGTCTCGGACTAGCCTTCCCAGACAAGAGAAACAGGATGACAATTTGCATGCTGGCCGCTTATCGGGTTAGGGAGACTCGGCCACAACACTCACTAGGATGTGACGAAAGTGGGGCTGGATGAAGAAAAGGTAACGTCCAGTGTGGTTGCCACAACAGAAGCCTCCTCCGGCCCCATCCAGAGGGCTCAGCAGCTAGGGTGGATCCTGGAAATAACGCCCAGGTGAGCCACATGGCACGGGTCTTTGTAGCCCACACGAAGAAGTCCCTGGGTACAAGACCCTGCTCTGAGGAAGGGCTGCAGACTTGGGTGAGGCATCTCTGGTCACTAGCAACTCCAGGGGAGGAGATCCACTGTAATTCATCAGTGGAAAATTCCCTCGGCAGCTTGGGGAACAGATGCCTTTCTCTTGTGGTGGGAGAGGCATTCTTTAAAGTGCTTTGCAGCAACCACCACAGCCCGGGAGCTATCCTTCAGCCACCCCCCACCCCTTCTGGTCTTCAAGCTCTTGCAGTCTCCTCCCCTTGAAGGTAGGCTGGCCACAGAAAGTTACTGTAATGACTAGAATACAGCTACGTCAATGAAATGCCATTGTTGGGTGGGTATAGAAAGACGGTGCCTTCTGTCCTGAGTTCCTGCTTTTTTTATATCAAACCCACTTGCTCTGGGGGAAGAAACCGTCTGTATCCAGATGACACTCATACAGACCTGTGGGGGGGGGGGGCGGCCCACATGGCAAGAAGCAGAAACGCTCATTGCTGCTGCCCACGAGAAACTGGGGTTTGCTAACAGCCATGTTAATCAGCTCCTGAGGGGAATTCTCAAGCCCCCACTGAATCTCCGTGTGGCTGCCGGTCCGGTTGGCAGCTTGACCACAGCCTCATGAGAAACCCTGAATCAAAATCACCCGGCTGTGAAATTTTCTGCCACAGATGGCACAGTGCTGCTGTGGGATTTCGGGGTTCTCTCTTGTGATGCACCTGTTGGAACTTGCTGGAAAACACACGCGGCATCTCTTGCCACCAATCGATAACACAGTGTTCGCAGGGCTGCATGACGCCGGGGGCAGGGCTGCCTTGAAGTACGGCTTTGGTCTGCTGCAAAGCCTGTCACTACCCTTGGCCCTATTCCAAGCCCAGAGACTTCCTTGTCATTCAGAAAACAGGTCTGACCCGAATTCCCAAAATGCCCTGCTGCCTTGGAATTCCGTGTGGTCCACCAGGAAACAGACATTGCACTTCCTTCTTCACGGTGTGTGTGTGGGGGGGGGGGGGCAGGGGGGAGCATTAAATGCAATAATTTGACCTCCACATTGGAGAACTGGATGCGACTGGTGTGACAGAAACTTCACTGGGTAGTAAGTCTGAGAAACTTCGTAGCATTTCCCTCCCACCCCTGGAAGTGCAGGTGTCTCGCCAAGACCTACCGCCATCTTGTCACTTCCTGCTCCTTTGGCCCTATTTACGTGATGCTTTTGGTATTTGGGGCAAGCATGATATCTTTCAAGATATTTAGATGACCCGGGTCCCTTCAGAGTGTGTTAGGACAGAGAATGTGCGGGTTAACACGGCCCAAGGGCAAGACCGCAAGGGTACAGGATTGTTGGCTCCATATAGATGTGAACTATATGGATTCTCCTTCATCATAGGGTTGGAAACACTTATTTTCGCGATTAGTATCTGGACGCCATGTACCTGATTTGGGTTTATGATCCGGTCAAGACGCCGTATTGACACAAAAGCTACACTTGGATCCACTTCTTGTGTGAGTGTGCATTAGCCCCCTGTAATCTTGCAGGGTCGCTCTGGTTTTTTGTTTTTGCTTTTATTAAATGAGTTATGATAAACACCACAATTGTTGCACCCTTTAAGGTGGCACTAATCTCCACCATTCCTTCCCTGATGCAGTGTTTTTTATTTTTTATTTTTTATTTATGATCTTGACCAAATAGGGGCATGTCAGAGACTGACCCTTGGTATTTCCAAGTACAATAGCTATTTATACCAGAGGCCAAAACACTTATGTCTGGTTTCTGCCACCTCTCAAGCATGTCCATTCCAGTTAAATTATATACTTAGCGACAGGGGAATGATCACTGGGTGGGTTCACGGACTTAGTATATGTTCCCTGTAAGCCCCAATGTTTCTAGCGCTCTATTCATTATGTGGCCCTGATACGTCCCTACCCGAACGGGGGCTGTCATTATACTTTGGATTTTCAGCTATTGGTGTCAACTAGGATCCTGTCTCCCTCGGTCCTCAAATGACTGGAGATTAATTTCTCCTAAGTGCCCAATTACATAAGTGGCTAGAGACCCCTTCGAGAAGTGACTGGAGAAAGCACCACCACGTACATTAGTGTGTTTCAAGTCCTTCCCCACGGGGACCTGGTTTCCTTATGAGTCGGTTGGCACATGTCCGGAAGCTGGGTGAAAGATTATGCCTCTTTATTAGAGTGACTGTCCTCAGTTTGCTAATGATGCATGCTTGATTTCTTTTCACTGACGTAGGTTGAGCAATACTCTTTCTGGACTTCCATCTCTTCCTGATGGAAACTCCCTGTTCTTTAATTATCTCAAGGACTCGCAGTAGGTCAGGTCTTCCTCTCTGCCAAGCCAATCTTGCAACTCATTACTGTAATTGTGTCCACCTGGCTTCTGAATGGTTGAAAGCTAACACCTGGCCTCTATTATTTAGAGTCTTAACTCCTTTGTTGCCAGAGATCCAGGTCTCCACCGAGACAATGGCCACCGCTCCTGAGCTTCTCATGGATACTGGTGCCTCCTGAGAACACGTTTCTGTTGCGTTGTTAAACAACTCCCTCTGAGCATTTCTGCAGAGTACAGTTAGCTGGTGGTTTTCTGGCTTTATATGGAATATCCTTGGTAGCACACCTCTGGGTCTGTTTTTCATTTTTTTTTAACGTTTATTCATTTTTTTGAGAGACAGTGAGCAGGGGAGGGGCAGAGAGAGAGAGAGGGAGACATAGAATCCAAAGAAGCCTCCAGGTTCTGAGCTGTCAGCACAGAGCCTGACGTGGGGCTCGAACTCGTGAGATCGTGACCTGAGCCGAAGTCGGACGCTTAACTGACTGAGCCACCCAGGCATCCCCTCTGTGTCTGGTTTTTATCCCTCCCCTTACAGTCTGCTTTAGTTGCTCTGAAGTTTCTACTCCACTTAGTGTGAACCGTCACCGTATCCAATCTTCATTGACATCCTAACCATGCATTAGCATCACCTCCGGGGACGTTGCCAGGCTGCTAAAGCCTGCATGTCCTGGTAGTGCTCTTTGTTGATGAACTCATTCCCTATTGAACTTGATGTTCTGCTGCCATTAGATTCTGTACATTCAGAATCCCATGTCTTATCCATGGTCCCTGCTGCTGAAGGTATGTGTTTCCCAGGTTCTGAACCTCCTTCAGCATCAAGTCTCCTCTCTCCCTTACCAGGCCCCGTAGTCATCAGATTATAGAGTCAGCTGGACCCTAGTTATTAGCTGGGAACTCTGGGGGAGAAATGGAAGTAGACCCCGAAGAGACACATGTGCCATCTTGTAAGTCAGATGTCTCTGCATTGCCTCAAAGCAAAAGGGCAGCATTAGGCTGCACCCATGCAGGGTGGTCAAGGGAATTTGAGATTCAAGGTTTTTGAGTGCTTTGATTCAAGAATTTCCATCCCTAGTCTCTGAATCCCATTACTTCCCAAGAAGGCCATGAGCTGAGCACAGCTAATTTACTGGGGCTGAGAATTCAACCTTCCTGGAGCACCACAACCCTTGTAATTACATGCTTAGCCTGACCCTCACTTTTTTCTATTCTTTAGCTAGTGGTCTCTTTATATGTTGCCAAGGAAGTCCACTGTCTCCCATACTTTTCCTAAATTGTTGATTAATTACCATTCACTTTCCATTGACCTGTTCCAGTACACCCAGAGCACAGCAAGAGCCATTCAAATCCATGATCCTTAAAGTTTCTACTTTTGACTGAAGTCAAACAGCCTGAGAGATTGCTGATGCTAATGTTTTCTTTCCACTGGTTCCCATTTGTTATGCACCAAATGTTTGTGTTTCCCCACAAATACATATGTTAGAGCCCTGATCCCTGGTGCGACAGCACTCAGAGATAGAGCCATTAGTAGGTATTGGGATTAGATGGAGAGGGTGGGTGTGGGGCCCCATGATGGGATAGGTGCCCTGGTGAGAAGAGACGCCAGAGACGTTGTTTCCTCTCAGTCTCTCTCTCTCCATGAGCACACAAAGGGGTCATATGAGCACACAGGTAGAAGGTGGCTACTTGCAAGCCAGGAAGAGGGCCTTCACCATGACTTGACCATTCTGGCACTGTGATCCCAGATTTCCAGCCACCAGAACATGAGAAAATAGATTTCTTTTTTTTTTTTAAGTTTATTTGTTTTGAGGAGTTGGGGGAGGTGCAGAGAGAGAGGGAGAGAGAGACTCCTAAGCAGGCTTCGCACAGTAAGCATCACAGGCACTACATGGGCTGGGGCTTGAACTCATGAACCACAAGATCATGACCTGAGCTGAAATCAAGAGTCAGACACTGGGGTGCTTGGGTGGCTCAGTCAGTTAAGTGACCGACTTCGGCTCAGGTCACAATCTCACGGCTTCTGGATTTGAGGCCCGTGTCAGGCTCTGTGCTGACATCTCAGAGCCCGGAGCCTGCTTCGTATGCTGTGTCTCCCTCTCTCTCTCTGCCCCTCCTCAGCTTGTGCTCTGTCTCTCTCTCGCTCAAAAATAAATAAACATTTAAAAAAAATTTATAAAAAGAGACAGACACTTAACCAACTGAGCCACCCAGGCACCCCAAAAATAAATTTCTGGCTTATTTAAGGCACCTAATCTATGAAATTTTGTCATGGCAGCCTGAGATAAGACACCATCCCACTTTAAAACTAGTGAGTATTAATAATGGCACCACCACAGCCTGCAAGGGACTCAGCAGTGCCCCACCTACCAGGAGCAGCAAGGGCCTTTCTGCCAACCAATCAGCAATCAACCCAGCTCCAAAGTTCCAGTTCAGACCCCATTCCTTTGGTCCCTTCCAGTTCCAACTTTCCTGGGTGAGTTCTCCCAGGAACAGACTGTGAATCGTAGATACACGTGCAAGAAGTTTACTAGAGGGTTCTCAAGGAATTAACACTTTAGAAGAAGTTCGAGAAGCAGGATTGGATTAAAAGAGTCCAAGTTAAATATGAAGTAGCTGCAACAAAGATCTCAGGTGATCCCATGTGAGCTCTGGAGTGCAGATGGGCCTTTGAGATGCCCTAAATTATGCCTGGAGCCTGGCCATTGTGCCCCCATGTCAACTGGCCAGTGGCTGCAGCTTGGCCCTGTGTAAGGTGCATAAGCTTGAGCGAGGCACCCCCTTCAACAGAAGGCCAATACTTGGGAAGACACTTAGCTCTGAGACTTCGGAGGCCATTGTCCCAGCAGTTGACAGAACTGGGGCCTCTGTCTAGACAAGGGTTGGGTTTTGAAGGTTCATCACAACATGCACTGCACCACCTATGCTACAGAGACTGGAAAGACGGGCAGGGAGTCACTGCTGTTGAAGTCTGTCCATCAAAACGCCCTGCCCACATCCTGATAGGCAGTTGGCCAGTAGAGTTTGTTTAGAGGAGACATAACCTAAGAACTGGCAAATGACTCAGCCCATGACCTTTAGAATCAGAGAGGTGGGATCCCAGTGCTGAGTCTACTACTACTATGTACAGTTGAGTCTGAGTCTGCCTTACTTGTAAACCGACAATCATCATAATTACAGCATCAAATGGAATTGAGGGTTGCAAATATGATACATGACAAAAGCAATGCTCAGCAAATGGCAAGTCCATTGCAAATGATGAATTATTATTATAATCTGTATTCTTAGCTCTTGTAAAACTGACCCCTGGATGAATTCGATGCCAGCAGAGTCAGGTGTAGAGATGAATATCCAGGCCAAGGCTTGGACTTAGAAGTCAGGCATCTAGTCCAGATTCTGCCACACGTGTCTTTTCATTTCCCAAGGATTATTTGCTTCTCCAATATTATTTTTCTAATATTAAAAATGAGTCTATTTACTTCCAAAATCCCTTTAGGTTCTTGGCTTTGATTTTCCATCATCTGTAAAATGAGGATAATAAAGTAAATCTGGCTGGATTATGGGGAATCAAATAAGGTCACATATGGGAACATATTTCATAAACTGTACAGGTGGTGGGACTTTATCATGAATCAGAACCACAAATAGGACCATGATACAATCCTTCAAAGTTAAGCCCCAGGCTTAGTTCAGCAGGAAATACAAGTCACACTTGCACTTAAAGACTCTCATTCTCCCCTGGTTTTTCACATCAGGGTCTCCCAAGGCTAACCATCTCTCTTATTATGAATACACCAGTCAGATTTCTCCCATGTAGAGTAGTTGATGGGGCGCTAGGGGTAGGAATAATAGGCATACCTCTTGTATAGTTTGATAGGTGGTCACAAACAAGCACATTATCTTGGCAAGCCTCTGTTTCCTCTTTGTAAAATAAGTGATTTTAAAGGCTCTTTCTAGGGGCAGGTGGGTAAGCCTCTGAATCTTGATTTCAGTGCAGGTCAAAACCTCAGGGTTCTTGAGTTTGAGCCCTGCATCTGGCTCCATGATGACAGTATAGAGCCTGCTTGGGATTCTCTTTCTCCCCTGCTCTCTCTGCCCCTCCCCTTCTCTCTCTCTCTCTCTCTCAAAATAAATAAAGAAACTTAAAAAAAAATAAATGCTCTTTCCATCTTTTATTTCTTGCTAGTCTAGAGTTGGGTTGTCTTGGAGGAAGGGTGTATATATGTTTATGTGATAAAAAAAATAACTGTCATCAACTCTACATATCTTTCAGAAAATCTTGGACAATTCTGTTCAAACTTTGGGTTGCTGGTGAAACCATCTGCTGAATGCTATTAATGTGCCTGACAATATGCTAAGGGATTTATATGACACAATTCTCTTAATGTCCATTGCAATCCTCTTGGGTAGGTATTATTTTTTTTTTCCCAATTAATGGATGAATAATTCATCTTCAGAGGGATTAACCAGCTTGACTAATTTTACACAAGCTTTAATTCGCAGAGCTAGGATCTACACCAAATATTCTAACCAGGTTCCTGATTTTCTAATTCAGCACACTATATATTCACTTGACAAAGTACATTATGCAAGGTATTGTATTGGTCTACACAGATCACAAGCTCAAATGTCTTTAGGGGTCAGACAGTTGAGCCACACAAGTCAAGATGTCCAAGTAGGACGGACTGCACCTGGAAGCATCATTGGCAGCCACTGTCCTTCTCCAGGAAAGGCCATCAAGTGGGAATTAGGGTCAACGTTTTGCAGATCTTCCAATTACATAAAGAAGTCAGAACACTGGATCTTGTTAAAGTGAAATTTCCAATTTTAACACGTGGGCAGCAAATTTAAAAAAAAAAATAAACACGTATGTCCCCAGACAAAACACAGTCAGCAACCAACACTGTCAGTTTGCAAAGTGTTGCACAGAAACATGTCTTTACTAATTCAAACAGGGTATTGTTTTACTTTATGTGGAGCCCTGAGCAACGTACATGAAACCGTCAAATGACTTGTTCTTTTACATTTGCTCATGAGTTTAATCCTCCAGTGGATTAAATTTTGGCCAGCTCTATAGTTTATCTACTCACATCTTTTAAAAAACAAACGAACAAACAAAAACAAAAACAAACCCTCATAGGTCATTTTAAGGTACAAAATTCACAAATTCAGATATATGGGGGGCACCTGAGTGGCTCAGTCGCTTATGCGTGGGACTTCTTAGGGCATGATCTTGTGATTCCTGAGTCAGTGTGCTGCCTGGGCCTCAGCATCGACAGTGAAGAGCCAGTTTGAGATTCTCTCTCCCTCTCTTTCTGCTCCTGTCCCACACTCTCTCTCTCTCAAATTAATTAATTAACAAATAAATAAATATCTACCCTGGAAACCAAGAGCATACTGTATGTTAGCTAACTTGACAATAAATTATATTAAAAATAAATAAGAAGTTTCTTTTTTAATTCAAATATGTGGGCCTGTGTAAACCCCAGTGCTCAGAATATAGTTGACAGCAGAGAACTCTCCTCTTGACCCCCCCCCCCCCTCCACCTCCCTGCCTCCAGGGGGAAGACTGAGGGTGTGGTTGTCATATTCTCACTCCCCTGAGGCAGAACTTTGACTTCTGGTCCCTGGCTTTGGAATGGCGGTGTTGGAGCCTGTGCTAGGTAGAATCACGGACCCCCAAGAAGTCTCTGTCCTAATCCCCAGAACCTATGAACAATATGTCAGGCCACAGGGCACAGGAGAGTTAAAACTGGTAATCATCTGACCTTAAAGTAGGAAGATTATCCTGAATTACCTAGGTGAGCCCAACATAATCACATGGGTCCTTAAAAATGGAAGGGGCGGGGCGCAGAGAGAAGGCAGTCTGCGGAAGACTGGATGCGGCTGGATTTTATGATGGGGACAGGGGCCAAGACAAGGGTTGTGAGTGGCCCCTTTTAGCAGAGAAACACAAGGAATCAGATTCTCCCCTAGAGCCTCCAGAAGGAACGCCGCCTTGCCAACACCTGATGTCAGTGCAGCGACCTCTGGAACCGTGACATCCCAAGTTTGCGTGGTTTTAAGCCACTGTGTTTGTGGTAAGTGTTGTAGCAGGAGTAGATTAGTACAGATCCCTGCAGAGTGAAAGCAGGGGAATGGAGGTGACGTCAGGGGACCTGAACGCTCCCAACTGTCCTGCACCGCAGTGGCGTTTAGAACTTGATGACACTGCGCATGCGCTGACACTGGGTTGAGCCCTTTTGGCTGTGTCGCCCCACGGATGTGCTGCCTTGAGGACGCGTCCCCACTGAGGCTGGCTGTCTTCACTCTCCCGCAGCCCTGCGCACGCAGAGCCCCACTCGGCCTCCCCTGCTTGTCCCACCTCCTTTCAAGGGCACCTCTGGAGAAAAGCTCCCCTGGATCAGGTTGCCCGCCTGGGAGAGGACTTGGGGACGTCTTTTGGCCTCCTGGTTTTGGTAACAGGCTTTCTTCCTAAACCCCGCCCTTTCCGGTGCGGCTCCACTCAGCCACTCACCAGTGCCCCCGGGCAACTGGCAGGTGGAAAGCACCCAGTGGGCTCTTTAACTTGGCTTGGAAGGAAGGTGGCACCTGTCCCCATGGCGAGTGGGCCACAGTCACCCACAGCAGGGTGCTCTGCCTAGAATGACCTTCAGAATCCATGACTGGCTCTAATACCCAATTCCCAATACAATTGTCTCACTGTGGGAGGATCCTATGAGGGCATCTATCCAGTGGCCAGGAACATCATTTGAAAAATAAAATTGCACTCGCCTACTGTCTCATAATGGGGATTTTCCTCAGACAAAATGTTCATACTTAACATAATGGAATAAACCCAAGTTGGGATTTCTGCCAATAAATCAGTTAATGGAGAACAGAAAAAAAGAAAGGAAGAAAAAAAAACCACCTTTCACCTGAACAATCCAGATAATTAGCATGTTTTCCATTAGTTTTTCTGTATAATTGCTTCCTTGCTGCCGTTTTCCTTGATAACATGTTTGTGATAATTGAGGACATAAAATCTTTGGCAGCATTCCCCAGCTGGGTTAGTTGCATTTTCCTCAGCCTCCCTGTAACGTTTTATTTAATGTTCAATTTAAGGGAAGTCTAAACAAAAGGTTTTGAAATGACTAAATTATGAATATGCATTTAACAAAACACTCCAAGTTAAAAAATTAGAATTATGTGAAGTCTGGATTGTTGTAGAAAGTTACACGTCTTCTTAAAATTTGGGGTACATAGGAAACACCTGTAGACCTTGTTAAAATGCAGATTCTTGGGGCGCCTGGGTGGCTCAGTCAGTTAAGCGTCCGACTTCCGCTCGGGTCAGGATCTCAGGGTTTGTGAGTTCCAGCCCCACGTGGGGCTCTGTGCTGACAGCTCAGAGCCTGGAGCCTGCTTCCGATTCTGTGTCTCCTCCCTGTTTCTGTCCCTCTCCCGCTCTCACTCTGTGTCTCTCTCCCTCTCAAAAATAAATAAAGGGTTAAATTTTTTTTTTTTTTTAAATGCAGATTCTTGGACTTTGTGGTCCACAGAGCCTGCTTTGGGAAGTGTAGTATTTCCCTGGAGTCTTCATGAACCGTGAAATGGTGCAGAATGCTCCTGGGCTCTTTACTGGGAGATACTGATCGTAGTGGGGTGGCTGTTATTTTTAGACTTGCTTTTTATATCAAACGTTTGATCGCCTTCTTAGTGCCACATGTGTCGATAACTATTTTCCATATGTCATCTTTAAAAACTTCACAAAATGAGCCTCTGATAAATACTCTCACCACTTAGCACCTGAAGAAATCAAAGCCCAGAGAGGTTAAGGGAAATTGATCAGGAGGGCCAGGTTTAAGGGATCGACTTGGAATTGGACCCACATTTGTAGATAATCGGAAGTGTTCTTGCAGTGAAGGAAACTTACAAGAGATAAAGAAGGCTAGCTCACAATTTTTTCAAGATGGGGAGAGCTTGAAAATTGTATTTTTCTGAGCTATTATGAAGGATTTGGGGGGAGGTAAGACAAGCAGATAGATATACAGGTTCATAACTTAAACTGTATAACATGTTCTTCCCTTTCCCAAAATAACTGATTTTTTAAAAGATACAATAAAGGAGAATCATAACTTATCATTTTTTTCTGGGTATTTTAGTTAATTTTACCTTCAAATTCTACCTAGTTTTTAAGTAGGCATAGCTCTTTGGCTGTAGAAAAGTGGTCTTCTCTTCATTTTGAAGCCATATGCAATATGCAACATAGGCCATGTTGTTTATCAAGTCTCAAAAAAAGATTTGAGCAGAGACAGGCTTATCTAAAGAAAACACCTTTCAACAATGGGATTGCACACTCTTCTCCCAAGTAACCCCCCACCCTTAAAATATTAACTAACCACTTTGGGGCGCCTGGGTGGCTCAGACGGTTAAGCGTCTGACTTTGGCTCAGGTCATAATCTCCTAGTGCACGAGGTTGAGCCCCATGTTCAGGCTCTGTGCTGACAGCTTGGAGCCCAGAGCCTGCTTCAGATTCTGTGTCTCCCTCTCTCTCTGCCCTCTCCAGCTCACACACACACACACACACACACACTCTCTCTCTCTCTCTCTCAAAAATAAATAAACATTAAAATAACTGAAATGTATTAACCACTTACCCCAAAACATGGAAAGTTAGGGGAAATATTTTCAGGAAAGGAAGGAAAAATCACCCATCCCTAGTGCTTATTCCTTATCCTACGTCCCCTGATAAGCAAGTGCCATCCTCCCTGCCCACCCAGTCAGAGGCAGATTTTATCAGACATCTTAGTGCTTGCATCCTTGCCAACTGAGAGCCATCAATTATCAGAGGAAAGAATCAGAGATTATGCACATCATCTAGGGAACAGATGAAGCTTTCCAACACAAAGAGGAAACACATTGGGCTGGATGGTTTTGTGTAATGAGGAAATACAGGTAGAGGAGCGGGACAAGACCGAGGGTGACTTTGGACCTGGAAATCACACACAAGCGTTAGCACAGTTGTGGACTGAGATTCTATTAGATGTAAATAAGGCCAGGAAATCCAGACTTTTGTAAATCCTGCTTCCTACCCTCATGACATGAAAAGCTTATGTCAATATCTGCTACCCTTCACTCCCTCCACCAAACAGTCCTGAAGAGCCCGTAACTTCTGTGAGCCTCCCTTTCTCTCTATAGACTTCATTTATCAAAAACAAAAACAAAAACAAAAACAAAAAAAAAAACATTGAAGGAACTTGGGAGGAATGAAAATAAATATTATTTATTATGAGCGGGGCACTTTTTCCAGAGATTCTTTTTGTTGTTGTTGCTTGCATCAACCAACTTTCTTTGTGACCTTAGTTCAAGGCACATTTCCCCTGCAATTGCTAGTTTCCCTTTATATGAATCAGAAGAGGAGGGGAATTTTAAATAAAGTCTCCTAATGTCCTCCACGGCATAAAATTTCTCATTTGTATTTTATTTCACTTGCTATGTTACTTTCTCACAACAATTAATGAATGCGTGTCTTCCGATTCTCACGGAGCAAATGTCGATGGCAAATCCTCTGAGCCAAAGGGCATTTCCCTTCTAAGAACAACAAAGGCACGACTGGGACTGCCCACTCACATTGTCTCCTCAGTGTTTTCTAATTTGAGCCTCTCTGGCTTTGGAAAAAGACTAACCATCATTCATTGGATGTTTTTCTTAATGCCTACGCTTTGTCTTCACCCAAGCGTGAGTAAAGGGAGCATTTAGATGGACCCAAGCATTGACTGTGATTTCCCTCTATCACATCTCTGGAACCCTGATTCTCTGTAAATCTGCTGTAGAAGACCCCTGACCTTTCAGCTTGAACCATTTGCAAAGACACTCAGGGAAGGGCAAAACTACCTACACATGTTTTGAGCACCCACCGCGTGCCAGGCATTGTGCTGTGTGCTGGGAATTCACCAGTGACCCAGACAGGCTCAGACTCCATCTCCATGAAGTTCTATGTAGTATGACTAATGGAGGAAAGGAGACATATGTTGAACTGAAAGACTAGGAGATGGGCACTGAAGCTCCTCACCTGCCCCAGGTCTACAACCGGATGAGCCAGGCCACTGGCCACTCCAGCACCGGATAGAGTGGATAGAGTGGATAAAGACTGTGTACTGAGTAGCTCCACAGATGAGCATAGACATGCCCTTAGAAGTTCTCCTTGCTGACTTCATGCAGTTGATCCTTGACCAACATGGGTTTGAAGTGGGTGGGTTTACTCATATCAGGACTTTTTTTCGATAAATGCAGTGCAGTGCTGTAAATGTGTTTTCTCTTCCTTACAACTTTCTTAATAATATTTTCTCTTCTCTAGCTTACTTTATTGTAAGAATTCAGTATATAATACATGTAACATGCAAAATACGTCTTAATTGACTGTGTTACAGGTAAGTCTTCTAGTCAACAGTAGGCTATTAGTGGTTAAGTTTTGGGGAAGTCAAAGTTATATGAGGATTTTCAAGCACACAGTGGGGTGGTGACCCTGACCCCCGCGTTGTTCAAGGGTCAGCTGTATTCTGAAGTGAAATGAAGACAGTTGCTCTAAGAAACAGTTAAGTTCTAGAAAACACATGAAGGTAGAATTTTTTTAATTTGGAATTTTCTTGATAAATCTTCTATATGTGATAGTTCTAATTTAATCAGGATAAAAACACAAATTCTGAATCAACACTAGTTATTTTTTTTCTAAATCTTGCCAATTTGGTGTGTAATGAAAAGAACTAATTTTTCAAATGTAAGATATATTTATTTTACTGGTTAAATTGAAAACTATTTTTTATTACTTTTATTATAAACTTTTGAGCCATGACATTTTAACTGTGTCTGTGTGTGTGAGAGAGAGAGAGAGAAAGAGAGAGAATGAGGATTTCTTCTTTGCTTATATTATTATTGGTATATTGCTTTTCTAATTTATTAAAGCCCTTTAAAAATATCAACTCTGTGTCTTTCCTATGTGTTGGAAATATATTTTTCTTAATCTGTTGGTTTTGAATATTTTATTATGTCCTTTTATGTACAATAATTTTATAGTTTTATTTTATCAAACCTATGTACATTTTTCTTTATGATTTTCCCCCATGGCATTATTCTTAGAGAGGCATTTCCCACCCTGTGGTTAAAATTATTTATTTTCCTTATAGTGCTTTAAAAATATTATTGGTAATATTTTAAACTTGAAATCACACTAGTAGATACTTGAATTAGGTCCCAGATTTTCCCCAATAATTAACCAGGTTCCCTTGATTTTTTTTTTTTCATGTCTTTTTTTTTTTTTTTTATATGAAGTTTATTGACAAATTGGTTTCCATACAACACCCAGTGCTCATCCCAAAAGGTGCCCTCCTCAATACCCATCACCCACCCGCCCCTCCCTCCCACCCCCCATCAACCCTCAGTTTGTTCTCAGTTTTAACAGTCTCTTATGCTTTGGCTCTCTCCCACTCTAACGTCCTTTTTTTTTTTTTTTTTTTTTTTTACCTTCCCCTCCCCCATGGGTTCCTGTTAAGTTTCTCAGGATCCACATAAGAGTGAAACCATATGGTATCTGTCTTTCTCTGTATGGCTTATTTCACTTAGCATCACACTCTCCAGTTCCATCCACGTTGCTACAAAAGGCCATATTTCATTTTTTCTCATTGCCACGTAGTACTCCATTGTGTATATAAACCACAATTTCTTTATCCATTCATCAGTTGATGGACATTTAGGCTCTTTCCATAATTTGGCTATTGTTGAGAGTGCTGCTATGAACATTGGGGTACAAGTGCCCCTATGCATCAGTACTCCTGTATCCCTTGGGTAGATTCCTAGCAGTGCTATTGCTGGGTCATAGGGTAGGTCTATTTTTAATTTTCTGAGGAACCTCCACACTGCTTTCCAGAGCGGCTGCACCAATTTGCATTCCCCACCAACAGTGCAAGAGGGTTCCCGTTTCTCCACATCCTCTCCAGCATCTATAGTCTCCTGATTTGTTCATTTTGGCCACTCTGACTGGCGTGAGGTGATACCTGAGTGTGGTTTTGATTTGTATTTCCCTGATAAGGAGCGACGCTGAACATCTTTTCATGTGCCTGTTGGCCATCTGGATGTCTTCTTTAGAGAAGTGTCTATTCATGTTTTCTGCCCATTTCTTCACTGGGTTATTTGTTTTTCGGGTGTGGAGTTTGGTGAGCTCTTTATAGATTTTAGATACTAGCCCTTTGTCCGATATGTCATTTGCAAATATCTTTTCCCATTCCGTTGGTTGCCTTTTAGTTTTGTTGGTTGTTTCCTTTGCTGTGCAGAAGCTTTTTATCTTCATAAGGTCCCAGTAATTCACTTTTGCTTTTAATTCCCTTGCCTTTGGGGATGTGTCGAGTAAGAGATTGCTACGGCTGAGGTCAGAGAGGTCTTTTCCTGCTTTCTCCTCTAAGGTTCTGATGGTTTCCTGTCTCACATTTAGGTCCTTTATCCATTTTGAGTTTATTTTTGTAAATGGTGTGAGAAAGTGGTCTAGTTTCAACCTTCTGCATGTTGCTGTCCAGTTCTCCCAGCACCATTTGTTAAAGAGGCTGTCTTTTTTCCATTGGATGTTCTTTCCTGCTTTGTCAAAGATGAGTTGGCCATATGTTTGTGGGTCTAGTTCTGGGGTTTCTATTCTATTCCATTGGTCTGTGTGTCTGTTTTTGTGCCAATACCATGCTGTCTTGATGATGACAGCTTTGTAGTAGAGGCTGAAGTCTGGGATTGTGATGCCTCCTGCTTTGGTCTTCTTCTTCAAAATTCCTTTGGCTATTCGGGGCCTTTTGTGGTTCCATATGAATTTTAGGATTGCTTGTTCTAGTTTCGAGAAGAATGCTGGTGCAATTTTGATTGGGATTGCATTGAATGTGTAGATAGCTTTGGGTAGTATTGACATTTTGACAATATTTATTTTTCCAATCCATGAGCAGGGAATGTCTTTCCATTTCTTTAAATCTTCTTCAATTACCTTCATAAGCTTTCTATAGTTTTCAGCATACAGATCCTTTACATCTTTGGTTAGATTTATTCCTAGGTATTTTATGCTTCTTGGTGCAATTGTGAATGGGATCAGTTTCTTTATTTGTCTTTCTGTTGCTTCATTGTTAGTGTATAAGAATGCAACTGATTTCTGTACATTGATTTTGTATCCTGCAACTTTGCTGAATTCATGTATCAGTTCTAGCAGACTTTTGGTGGAGTCTATCGGATTTTCCATGTATAATATCATGTCATCTGCAAAAAGCGAAAGCTTGACTTCATCTTTGCCAATTTTGATGCCTTTGATTTCCTTTTGTTGTCTGATTGCTGATGCTAGAACTTCCAGCACTATGTTAAACAACAACGGTGAGAGTGGGCATCCCTGTCGTGTTCCTGATCTCAGGGAAAAAGCTCTCAGTTTTTCCCCGTTGAGGATGATGTTAGCTGTGGGCTTTTCATAAATGGCTTTTATGATCTTTAAGTATGTTCCTTCTATCCCGACTTTCTCAAGGGTTTTTATTAAGAAAGGGTGCTGGATTTTGTCAAAGGCCTTTTCTGCATCGATTGACAGGATCATATGGTTCTTCTCTTTTTTTTTGTTAATGTGATGTATCACGTTGATTGATTTGCGAATGTTGAACCAGCCCTGCATCCCAGGAATGAATCCCACTTGATCATGGTGAATAATTCTTTTTATATGCTGTTGAATTCGATTTGCTAGTATCTTATTGAGAATTTTGGCATCTATATTCATCAGGGATATTGGCCTGTAGTTCTCTTTTTTCACTGGGTCTCTGTCTGGTTTAGGAATCAAAGTAATACTGGCTTCATAGAATGAGTCTGGAAGTTTTCCTTCCCTTTCTATTTCTTGGAATAGCTTGAGAAGGATAGGTATTATCTCTGCTTTAAACGTCTGGTAGAACTCCCCTGGGAAGCCATCTGGTCCTGGACTCTTATTTGTTGGGAGATTTTTGATAACCGATTCAATTTCTTCGCTGGTTATGGGTCTGTTCAAGCTTTCTCTTTCCTCCTGATTGAGTTTTGGAAGAGTGTGGGTGTTCAGGAATTTGTCCATTTCTTCCAGGTTGTCCAATTTGTTGGCATATAATTTTTCATAGTATTCCCTGATAATTGTTTGTATCTCTGAGGGATTGGTTGTAATAATTCCATTTTCATTCATGATTTTATCTATTTGGGTCATCTCCCTTTTCTTTTTGAGAAGCCTGGCTAGAGGTTTGTCAATTTTGTTTATTTTTTCAAAAAACCAACTCTTGGTTTCGTTGATCTGCTCTACAGTTTTTTTAGATTCTATATTGTTTATTTCTGCTCTGATCTTTATTATTTCTCGTCTTCTGCTGGGTTTAGGCTGCCTTTGCTGTTCTGCTTCTATTTCCTTTAGGTGTGCTGTTAGATTTTGTATTTGGGATTTTTCTTGTTTCTTGAGATAGGCCTGGATTGCAATGTATTTTCCTCTCAGGACTGCCTTCGCTGCGTCCCAAAGCGTTTGGATTGTTGTATTTTCATTTTCGTTTGTTTCCATATATTTTTTGATTTCTTCTCTAATTGCCTGGTTGACCCACTCATTCGTTAGTAGGGTGTTCTTTAACCTCCATGCTTTTGGAGGTTTTCCAGACTTTTTCCTGTGGTTGATTTCAAGCTTCATAGCATTGTGGTCTGAAAGTATGCATGGTATAATTTCAATTCTTGTAAACTTATGAAGGGCTGTTTTGTGACCCAGTATATGATCTATCTTGGAGAATGTTCCATGTGCACTCGAGAAGAAAGTATATTCTGTTGCTTTGGGATGCAGAGTTCTAAATATATCTGTCAAGTCCATCTGATCCAGTGTCTCATTCAGGGCCCTTGTTTCTTTATTGACCGTGTGTCTAGATGATCTATCCATTTCTGTAAGTGGGGTGTTAAAGTCCCCAGCAATTACCACATTCTTATCAATAAGGTTGCTTCTGTTTATGAGTAATTGTTTTATATATTTGGGGGCTCCGGTATTCGGCGCATAGACATTTATAATTGTTAGCTCTTCCTGATGGATAGACCCTGTAACTATTATATAATGTCCTTCTTCATCTCTTGTTACAGCCTTTAATTTAAAGTCTAGTTTGTCTGATATAAGTATGGCTACTCCAGCTTTCTTCTGGTTTCCAGTAGCATGATAAATAGTTCTCCATCCCCTCACTCTGAATCTAAAGGTGTCCTCAGGTCTAAAATGAGTCTCTTGTAGACAGCAAATAGATGGGTCTTGTTTTTTTATCCATTCTGATACCCTATGTCTTTTGGTTGGCGCATTTAATCCATTTACATTCAGTGTTATTATAGAAAGATACGGGTTTAGAGTCATTGTGATGTCTGTATGTTTTATGCTTGTAGTGATGTCTCTGGTACTTGTCTCACAGGGTCCCCCTTAGGATCTCTTGTAGGGCTGGTTTAGTGGTGACAAATTCCTTCAGTTTTTGTTTGTTTGGGAAGACCTTTATCTCTCCTTCTATTCTAAATGACAGACTTGCTGGATAAAGGATTCTCGGCTGCATATTTTTGCTGTCTAGCACCCTGAAAATCTCGTGCCAATTCTTTCTGGCCTGCCAAGTTTCAAAAGAGAGATCAGTCACGAGTCTTATAGGTCTCCCTTTATATGTGAGGGCACGTTTACCCCTTGCTGCTTTCAGAATTTTCTCTTTATCCTTGTATTTTGCCAGTTTCACTATGATATGTCGTGCAGAAGATCGATTCAAGTTACGTCTGAAGGGAGTTCTCTGTGCCTCTTGGATTTCAATGCCTTTTTCCTTCCCCAGTTCAGGGAAGTTCTCAGCTATTATTTCTTCAAGTACCCCTTCAGCAACTTTCCCTCTCTCTTCCTCCTCTGGAATACCAATTATGCGTATATTATTTCTTTTTAGTGTATCACTTAGTTCTCTAATTTTCCCCTCATACTCCTGGATTTTTTTATCTCTCTTTTTCTCAGCTTCCTCTTTTTCCATAACTTTATCTTCTAGTTCACCTATTCTCTCCTCTGCCTCTTCCATCCGAGCCGTGGTGGTTTGCATTTTGTTTTCCATTTCCTTTAAAGCGTTTTTTCAGCTCCTCGTGACTGTTCCTTAGTCCCCTGATGTCTGTAGCAAGAGATTCTCTGCTGTCCTGTATGCTGTTTTCCAGCCCAGCGATTAATTTTATGACTATTATTCTAAATTCACTTTCTGTTATATTATTTAAATCCTTTTGATCAGCTCATTAGCTGTTGTTATTTCCTGGAGATTCTTCTGAGGGGAATTCTTCCGCTTGGTCATTTTGGATAGTCCCTGGTGTGGTGAGGGCCTGCAGGGCACTTCCCTTGTGCTGTGGTGTATAACTGGAGTTGGTGGGCGGGGCCGCAGTCCGACCTGATGTCTGCCCCCAGCCCACCGCTGGGGCCACAGTCAGACTGGTGTGTGCCTTCTCTTCCCCTCTCCTAGGGGCGGGATTCACTGTGGGGTGGCGTGGCCCGTCTGGGCTACTTGCACACTGCCAGGCTTGTGATGCTGGGGATCTGGCGTATTAGCTGGGGTGGGAAGGCAAGGTGCACGGCGGCAGGGGGGGCAGGCTTAGCTCGCTTCTCCTTAGGTGATCCACTTCAGGAGGGGCCCTGTGGCAGCCGGAGGGAGTCAGATCGCTGCCGGAGGTTTGGCTCCGCAGAAGCACAGAGTTGGGTGTTCGCGCGGAGCGAGCAAGTTCCCTGGCAGGAACCGGTTCCCTTTGGGATTTTGGCTGGGGGATGGGCGGGGGAGATGGCGCTGGCGAGCGCCTTTGTTCCCCGCCAAACTGAGCTCTGTCGTCCGGGGGCTCCACAGCTCACCCTCCCTTTGTCCTCCAGCCTTCCCGCTTTCCGAGCAGAGCTGTTAACTTATGACCTCCCAGACGCTAAGTCGCGCTTGCTGTCGGAACACAGTCCGTCAGGCCCCTCCGCTTTTGCAAGCCGGACTCGGGGGCTCTGCTTGGCCGGCGAGCCGCCCCTCCGCCCCGGCTCCCTCCCGCCAGTCCGTGGAGCGCGCACCGCCTCGCCGCCCTTCCTACCCTCTTCCGTGGGCCTCTCGTCTGCACTTGGGTCCGGTGACTCTGTTTTGCTAATCCTCTGGCGGTTTTCTGGGTTATTTAGGCAGGTGTAGGTGGAATCTAAGTGATCAGCAGGACGCGCGGTGAGCCCAGCGTCCTCCTACGCCGCCATCTTCCCAGAATCCTCTCCCTTGATTTTTTTTATTTGATAAACCTCTCCCATTCCTCAGATTTGACTTAATGCACTTTATCAGAGAAAACAATCAAAAAAATAATAAATATGTGCACACACACACACACTTTGAAGTGTTTCTGCACTTCTGATTTTGTCTCCGTCTCTGTTTTGAAGCCAGTCTCATACTCTTATTAAGGGCCTCTGTGCTGTTACTATTTGTGGATGCCTTTAAAGATATTTCATGTGTGTTTTCCTAAATAGTATGACTTTGAAAGATGACTTTAAAAACATGGAGTAGCTGAGGGGACCATGCCTCCTTAAGCACAGTTTGATGTCTGCTCACTAAGTTAGCAGACAGGAAATTGGAGAAGGGGATGATTTAAGAGATCTCTCCAAGTGAGAAATAAGGGAAAGTGATAACTGGTGGAAGAAAGAGGCAAGATAAAGAGAAAATGAAACTGAGGTTCAATCTCTTGACTAGTTACAATTTTTTTTGCTCAGGTTAGAGAACTGGACGCCAGGGACAGACGGGTTGGGCAGCCTTCCATTTTGACAGAACACCAAGAGCTATAGATTAACAATAGTCCATCTTTTCCTAATGCCTGTAGGCTGTCAGTTTCCCGGAATGATCATCAGTATTAAGGTCCTAATGGTTTTAATGAAGGTGTCATCCAACTGACACTTTGAAAATAAAGTGTGATCATGACTGAATTGGAGGCTTGGAATTGGAGACCTTAGAAAAATACTTCAGGAAACTTGAGAGCATTCCAATTACTTAAGGAACTCTGAGTCAGCCACAGGACTCATCCATTCATTTGCTTAGCATTAGAGGGATTTATTTGGATTGACAGTCTTCAGAGCTCCCTGCCTCCCAGGGGCACCACCTGTCCTGCTATCTGGAGAAGCACAGAGACCAAAGCTTCCATAAATCCAGCTACAAGCACTTTTCAACCAATTAGACAAACAACATATACAGATGCCAGGACACCGGAAGTATGACATGATTTATCTGATTCAAACTGAGTGCAGCTAATTGTTCCCTACAATTCATAGTAAGTGAACAAGCTAGTGAGTGATGTGTCTGGCAAAATTTCAGGCGCTTTCTGATTTTCCTGCTGCTGCCAATGTTTGTAGAGAATAAATGTTTATCAGGAGAGTTGCATTCTTGGCTCAAACATGCAGAAGTGCTACCAGATTCCTAACCCGGTTTTATGCAAAATATACCTTTAAGTAATCATGTTTCTCTAGTGTGGGGGCCACACTGAATGCTTTGGAAAGCACACACAAAGCCTCAGGTGGTTGGGTTCCAATATTAAAATCCGCCTTCATTGTTTAAACCTGAATGTCTGGCTTCTCTCCCTTCTTAGGTTTTAGAAAATGGACTCATATGTCTAGTGCACCAGGTGAGAGACGAGAGGGGTGGAAATGAGGGCCATGCCAATGGCAGAGACCAGTGAATGAAGACAGAATCAATCACCAACCGCATGTGAACGGATTTGCCTTGGGAAGTAGAAGACGCCACCAAGAGACTGTATTATGCAGTAAGACAGTCACAGGCTCACCTCCATGGATCTGCGGGGAGCCTTGGCTCTATGAGCTCCTTGATGTGAGACTTGGAGGGAGCTGCATAACCCCTCAGCCTCCGCGTCAGTCCGTCTGAAATCCCTCCCTAAAGGCCTCCTGTGCTAGCTGCGTGCTTCATGCATAGTGTGCACTTAACTAATATTTGTTCTGCACCTTTATATTCATTTAATTTCCCTGATTCCCATGGCAACCCAGATGTCTTATATCACCATCTCATCTCTTTGTTCTGAAAACTTCAATTCAATCTTCCTCCCTTTTGCATCCTGTTGCAGATTTTTTCTGCACACCATATTTAGAATTACTATCCTAAACGATTATTCCCACATACAATATACTTATACAGTAATTGGCGGTAGGTCATTCTTTCTTGTGAACGAAATGTCTTAGCTACTCATTGTCTGTGACGGGGAATGGTGGGTCTTTTCAGATATTAGCATAGGATTTGGGCAGATGTACCCGAGTATAGTAACTGAAGCTTAGGGCCAACGCCATTATATCCTTACCTACCGGGCCATCCCAAGAGACCGTGTGCACTGAGAACGAGGCAATGCAGAGATGAGTTATTTAGGTTGGTTCTCATGAGAAAATCTTTTAACTGAGATGCATCAACCTTAATGAGCTAGATGCTTATATTTTATCCTTTTCATTCGGAGAAAGGAAAAACTACACATGCACGTTCATGCATGCCCTTGCACGGGCAAACACATTTGCATATAAATTTGTATTTACCCTGATCCCTCATATTACCTGCATCTACCTTCAATCTATGGGCAATTCTGATCTTCTCTGTGTGCAGAATACATCCCACATATGATGAGGGTCTAATTCCACGGCTCCCTCTGTATCCTCGCTCATGGTCCCCACTTGGCTGCTGAAATTGTCCACTCCCTGGCCTGCCAGCTTTTGTTCTTGCCTCTCTAGAGTCTATTTCCCACACAGTGGCCAGAGTGGGATTTTAATAACCTAAGCCAAATTAATATTTCCCAACGTAAAACCCTCTAGTGGCTTCTTCTAATAGGAAGTGTAAATCTATTTTACTCATCCTGACTGGAAAGAATCTACACATGATGGTCCTTTGCACCTTGCCAAACCTGCTTCCTACCATTTTCTCCTCCATTCAATATATACTACTGGTTTTCTTCCTTTCCTTCATTCTTTCTTTCCTTCTTTCCTTCCTTCTTCCCTTCTTTCCTTCTTCATTTAGATATAATTGATATACAAATAATTGCTCAGATTTAATATACCTCTTGATGAGTTTCTACATATGTATTATACACTCATGCTATCATCATCACAACCAAAATACTAAACATATTCATTATATCCAAAACTTTCTTTGTGTTCACGTGTGTGTGTTTTGGCAAGAACACTTAACATGAGAACCAGCCTATTAACACATTTTTAAGTGCAAAATACTGTGTTGTTAACTATAGGTACCAAGTTGTGCAGCAGAGCTCTAGAACTTTAATTCATCTTGCTTAACAGACTTGCAAAATAATTCCCCATTTTCCCTGCGCCCCCGGCTCCTGGCAACAACCATCATTCTATTCTCTGATTCTATGACTTTGGTTATTTTAGACACTTCATATAACTGGAATCATGCAGTATTTGTCCTTCCGTCTTTTCCCTTTGTCGAAAAATCTCTGCTCTTTCTGATCTCATAGCCTGTTTCACGGGATGCCCTGTCTTTTCACAACGTTCTTCCCCAACATTCTACTAGAGCTGCATCCCAGTTACTACGTAGGTATTGCTCCTCTGGTACCTCTTCGTTGAGGTTTCTTGTATCAATCCACCCTCTTCTTATATAAAGTCACTCTCTCACATGACCGTATTATACTTTGATTATGAATATTAATGCCTGTCTTAAATTATTTTTTATTTACTTACTTGCTTCTTATGATTATCTTCTTACCACCAGCACCTAGACTGTGTATCAGTGCTGAGAACAATGTGTATTCCAGCAGGAGACACTCACTCAACCCTTGCTTGATGATAAGTGAGTCTGAATCAGATCATACAAATTCATGCCACCAGATCTCCCCACTTTACAGATGGCCAAACAGCCTTATTCACCCCCAAGAGGGTTTGGGGCTCCCACCCTTACCACATTGTCCCTTCCTTCCACCATGTTTTGGTTAGCTTTTATTTTTCTCCATAATAACTTCCTCATAACACAGCACACTTAGGAAATAGATAACGGCAGTACAACTTATTTATTATATGTCTGAGAGTAATTTTTAGAGCTTTAAAATGTTATGTACAAATTTTATAGAGAAATGAGAGAGGGATAACCCAACCTTATAGATTTGGGTGGATGATGGCTCCCCAGGTCCCCATATTTTGTGGTATCACGATTACAGCAGTGTTCATCAAACTTCCGCTTTCTATTCCATCCACCAGTCCCCACGTCTCGCTGTTCTTTTTTCCTGGGCTGTTTTTTTCACTAAGAATTTCCTCTTATTCTTGAAGCCAAATGTGTACACGCCACATGCTTCTCAGAATGGAGGCAGCTGTCTTCAGAATTGTTTGTCTTTGTGTCGTTACTGCATTGTTATTAAAAGTGCTCATTCATTTACTAATCCTTAAATCAGTGATTTCTTTGGGAAACTCCAAGCGTATGTAAATATTTAGAAACACTTTTACATTTTTGCCACTGTTTCCATCCACCTTCTTTAGTATTGCATATAATATCACTCCATACTCGTTATAAACTGGGAATGAAGTTAGGGTTATTTAGGGAGATTTTCTTAAAAAAATCAAAGCTGGTTTTGTCTTAGTCGCATTCAGTCCTACCCAGACTGTGTGTGTGTGTGTGTGTGTGTGTGTGTGAGTTCTTTTGTTTTATGTTCTTCCTTTTGGTGATGTCTTGTGGCTATTCAGTTTCATGGTAAAAGTTGGTGAGAGGCAATAAACTTAATTCCTTTTACATTTGATTGTTTTTGAAAAATGTGTTGAATTTCTTGGCCCACACTGAAAAGTGGATATGAACTGCACGTGCCTGTTAAAATTGAAATAGAGGATGGGAGGCAAAGGCAGGAAAAATGTGGTGATAAGACTATGGTTTCCAAAAAACTCTGAACAAGTTGGAATTTGTTAAGTCCTAACCTGAATTTTTAAATTCTACACCTTCTGTTATCTAAATGTAGAGAAGCAGTCATATTTTCCTCTAACTTTTCTTCTTTTTTATTGTCACCATACTCCCTACCATTGCAAATTGTCAAGAGAAGTAGAAAGAAAAAAGAGACACCCGAGGCTAATTATTCCTAAAATTACAGTTAATGATTTGGAAGCCGTTGCAATTTTATTAACTTATGCACTAAATAATGAGTGTTTTCAGTTTTTTGTTCAACTCTGAATTTTGCCGGCTCTGTGCTAGGCTCTGGCAGACTCCATGGGAAACCCAAGCACGATCCCTCGTCTGAAGACAGTCGCGATTTCACGGAGGACACAGATAACAGACATGCATGCCAACCAGGATGGACAATCTGGAACATCACAGGAGCACTAACAAATATGCAGTAGTACAACGGAGATGTTGGTGGAGGAAGGCCCCTTGGAGGAAAGCGATGCGGAAGCTGACAATTGAAGAATGAGTGGGATTTAACTGGGGGGAGAGGTACAGCCCACAGACCCTGGTAACAAGGGACCCGTGTGCCGCTGTCCAAAGGCAATGGAAATGATGTGACACACTTCCGAAGCGAAATAGGCCATCCGATGTTAACATGGCTTGTGAGTCAGCTTCCGTGGTTGGGATTCCATTCATCCGAGGGCAGCAGGGAACCACTGAGGGTTTTCAGCCAAAGGTTACACAGGATTCTTCAGCCAGTAAGTCCCTCTGCTTCTCCAATTCTAGGCCTTGACATTTAAAGCGACAGGTCCTGAAAATATGACGCGAAAGCCGGTGAATGAAGGAGCCCACGCCTAGTCCCAGAGGGATCTTCCATATGGATTCTCAACTGGCAGAGCGGGGAAATGGCTCAACACAGACTTGTAAGCGGATGGGCTGGGAACAAGCCTTACCAGGTGTCTGTAGGTAAGTCGCTTTGACTCCACACCCCAGTGTCTCCATTTACGAAATGGGGTGTTAATACTGGCCTTAATTCATAACGTTGTAGGACTCACAAGTCATGCTGTGATTCGCACAATCCAAGGGGTTTCATTCACATCAGAGTCTGTATGACTCAGTCGTAAGGGTAAGGCGGGGTAGTAACTGTAATGGGCTTAGAACAGAGCCTGGCGCACAGCAAGTGCTATGTAAGTGCTGGCTGTTGTTACTACCAGCGGTCTGGGCCTTGATCCACGCATCGCTTCTGACCTTCCTTTTTTCCCTCTCTTGTATAAGCGAGGTCACAGCCTCAGGCCCAGCCCTCACACTCACGGAGCCGGGAGCAAGATTTCCAAGAGAGACCTCAGCCTTGTCACCACCCTGTCCTCACTGGAGCCCTGTGGGCACACCTGTTGTCAAGCTGCCCACCCGTCCAACCTGAGTCCCACCCACAGCACTCCAATCCTCGAGAACACATACATTTTCCTACCCCTGCAGCTGGGAAGTATATACACCTCTAGGGCAGCTTGCCTTTGGAAGGAAAGGCTCTTAGAAAGTGAGTCAGATAGGCCTGGCAGGAGGTGGGAAGCTGTTAGGGATTTAAGAGGCCTGTGTCTCAAGACAGTGGTTTAAAAGAAAGAACTAGGTTCTCAGTAGGTACAGCAGTGCGTCCCAGGGCTCCATGGACTCCGTGCTCTGTGGGGTGGGACACGGCTGCTGAGGGATGGAATGGGGCACTCCAGTGTCTGGGCTCCAGAGGAGGAGCCCTGGTTCCCAGGTCTACAAGTGCCTTGAGTAGTCATCTTTAGGAATCTATCCCTCCTAATTCCCTCTAGGCCCTTGGACCCTGCCAGCCTCAAAACAGAAGACAGAGACAAATTTCAATGTTATCACTACGATAAGCAGTGAAGCAGAAGGTGTCCACTGCAGGGACTATTCCCATCACCAGAAGTCTATCCCTCTTTCCCTCAGCTAAGGCCCCTTTGGGTGCTGTTATAGCTCTATGTCACCACATACATAGAGGCAGGAAAAAGTTTGTGAAGAACACAGTTTAGAAGGAAGATACTGTGTTTTTCATAAACCCCTTCCTGCATGGAAAACCATTTCCCAAGCTGCACTGTAAGATCTCCATCTCAGAGGCCATGTCTATTCCAGCTCATTTCAGCAGAGGTTGACACAGCATCTGGCTCGTGGCACAGACCCACCACCACATCCATAACAGAATTCAACCAGGGCCAATTAGAGGCATACAGAAGGACAACCATGCCATTTTAATCTGAGCTGGAAGGAACATGGCCTCTCTTTTCCTAAGAAGCAAAATCAAAGTCTAAATCAAATTAACATGCTAAGGCTTTGGATACATCCCTCTGAAAACAGTGTGGACTTCGGGTGTTTGGGGGTCCAGCCAAACAACAATTGGTGCAGTGAGAATTAGCAAATAGTAAGGTTTTAGATGTCTGAAGAAAATCATCCCATTTTTATTTTCCCTCCAATTCACTAAGCATTTGAGATTCTTCAATTATTCAGTCCCTCTTCTATGTTCGGGGTTACGTAGAATAAAAGACAGGGAATTGGAAATTCATCAAGCAGAAAATGTAATTAAAATGTGTTTGTCACAATGGAGGTATGCACAAGTTAATAATAGAAGCAGAGAGAGAAAAATATTGAAGTCAGAGCCTTGAACTATAAATAGATGGAATAATGGGGTGCCTAGGTGGCTCAGTCGATTAAGCGTCCAACTCCGGCTCGTGATCTCGCGGTTCGTGAGTTCGGGCCCCGCGTTGGACTCTGTACTGACAGCTCAGAGCCTGGAGCCCATTTCGGATTCTGTGTCTCCCTCTCTCTCTGTCTCTCCCCTACTCGCTCTCTCTCTCTCTCTCTCTCTCTCTCTCAAAAATAAAAAAATAACAGTAAAAAATAGATGGAATAAGAAAGAATGAATTTTCTTTCATACATTTGGCATTACTTACAGAAAGTCTGCTTATTTGGATTGTAAGACCATGGTCAAAGCCACGTAGCCAAAACAAGGCTTTCTCTGGTGTCAATGTATGTCCAAAATACAAGCAACCCTAAAGAGATTCACGAAGCCCCCTCTTATTTCTCAAAACCAAGAATGAGATGAAACCATCTAAGAGATAAATTTTCTCCCATCCAATGAAAACTCCTCTCATGGCACTCAAATTTAGGATGGAAAAAGCCTTGTAATTTCAATATAACACACCCACATAAATGACCCTTTTAGCAAAGATTGCAATGTTCTCTTTGCTACGTGCTTAGCTTCCTGTTTCCCCTTTTTCTTACTTAAAGGATGAGGTCTCGAGAAAATGTGCCTTGCTCACATGGCCTTTGCTGTTCTGTGTTCCTGCTTCAGCAAGAAGTTCAAGAAGTAATTTGCATACTGCATGCATAATCTACTTCTGGGAAACAAGTTCTTGATGTTTCCTTTAAAACTCTGTCTCTTTTGCCTTCTTGGTTATTCGTCCTGATGCATCAGAAACCTGAATCAGAATTATCAAAGTGACAGCCTAGAATATAGGTACTAGGAATACACTTTGTTCTGCATTTCCCACTTAATTTTTTCCTCTTTTGCGGGTGAAACTCCAATGTGAGTGATTTGCAATTCTGGTTGTGCCTCTGCGGTTTCCCTCCATTCTCTAAGGGTCCTTACAGGTGTCTCAAAATACACTTGAACAAAATTCTTCATCTCTTCAAAACCTGGCAAGGGAATACCATATGGCACTTTAGGGGAAATGATGCCACACACACACACACAAAGCACAAATAAAAATTAAATTTAAAAAATAGTGTATTCGACATCTGGTCAGTTTGATAAACACTTTTCATCCTGTAGATTTCAAAATGCAGAAAACATTTTAGAATAAAAGAATAGATACAATTGGCATTCAGTGTAAAGTCATCTTCAGATCAGTGTGCCAGCTTGTATATCTGTGAATATAAAGAATCCACTCTATCTTCAGAGTTCAGGAAGTATGAATTGGATGTAAAAATTCTGACCACTCCCAGGGTACCTGGGTGACTCAGTCGGCTAAGCACTGAACTCTTAATTTGGGTTCAGGTCATGATCTCATGGTTTGTGAGATCGAGCCCTGCCTCTGGCTCCACACTGACAGTGCAGAGCTTGGTTGGGATTCTCTCTCTCTGCTTCTCTCTCTGCCTCTCCTCCGTTCTCTCCACCCCCCCTCCATCACAATAAATAATAAACTTAAAAAAACGATTCTGACCACCCCCCGTATCACATAGTGAGACAGTGAGCATCTTTTTATCTTATATAGTTCTCCGTGTTTGTTAGTGAAAAACACTGCCTCATGGCCAAATTATCCTCATTGCCAGTCAACACTGAACGAGCACCCATGGGTGCAGAGTCCCACACGAGGTACGGACAAGCTGTTGCCACATGCAGCTGTCCTAATGTTTGTATGAGGCAAATCTTATTCCCAGAATTTCTCTGGCAAAACAAAAGCATTTGCCCAACCAAAAGTATTCAGTATTAATTCAGAAGAATTCTACTAGTTACAACACCTGGATTAGTCCTGGAAAGACGACTGTACAGCTTACCTTAGCATAACTAGTGCTCAGCTATTTCTAATTTTCAGATGGAGGCAGTTAAGTTTCCCAAAGCACATGTATTTCACATTCACCATTTGATACCTGTGCACTTGGCACGGTGAGGGGACGTGAAATACGGATGCTTTGGTGCCCGCGTGTGTTCAAGACGGGAGGCGGGAGAGCGCGTAGTTCACAATGGCTGTGTTCTGCTTTGTTCTAATTATTTCAGTTGCCCTTACACATCAACTCCTTGAAGAAGTATTATTACTGTTTGTCATTGTTTTCTTTTGTTTCAGAAGTGAGGAAAATAAAGTTAGGAAGGCTAAGTCATCTGTCCAAGATTGCAAGGTGTGGGGGGACATCTGGGTGGCTCAGGCGGTTGAGTGTCTGACTTCGGCTCAGGTCATGATCTTGCGGTTCGTGGGCTCCAGCCCCGCGTCGGGCCCTGTGCTGACAGCTCAGAGGCTGGAGCCTGCTACGGATTCTGTGTCTCCCTCTCTCTGGCCCTCCCCCACTCGTGCTCTGTGTGTGTGTCTCTCTCTCAACAATAAATATTAAAAAAATTAAATGTTAATAAAAAAGATTGCAAGGCGTAGGTGTAGCCAAGATATGGAATTAGGCTGACTCCAGATCCCACAAATAAAGTAGAAGTGAAAATGTGTCTAATGCTACTCATTTTGCTCTGGTCAAGGAAAGGAAGAAATCTCTGGCACCTTCTGTATTGCAGATGCATATATTATTATTTTTTTAATATTAAATTTATTGTCAAATTGGCTTCCATACAACACCCAGTGCTCATCCCAACAGGTGTCCTCCTCAATGCCCATCACCCACTTTCCCCTCCCTCCCACCCCCCATCGACCCTCAGTTTATTCTCAGTTTTTAAGAGTCTCTTATGGTTTGGCTCCCTCCCTCTCTCTTTTTTTTTTTCCCTTCCCCTCCCCCATGGTCTTCTGTTGAGTTTCTCAGGATCCACATAAAAGTGAAAACATATGGTATCTGTCTTTCTCTGACTTATTTCACTTAGCATAATACCCTCCAGTTCCATCCACGTTGCCACAAATGGCCAAATTTCATTCTTTCTCATTGCCACATAGTATTCCATTGTATATATAAACCACAATTTCTTTATCCATTCATCAGTTGATGGACATTTAGGCTCTTTCCGTAATTTGGCTATTGTTGAAAGTGCTGCTATAAACTGGGGTACAAGTGCCCCTATGCATCAGCACTCCTGTATCCCTTGGGTAAATTCTAGAAATGCTATTGCTGGGTCATAGGGCAGATCTATTTTTAATTTTTTGAGGAACCGCCACACTGTTTTCCAGAGCGGCTGCACCAGTTTGCATTCCCACCAACAGTGCAAGAGGGTTCCCGTTTCTCCACATCCTCGCCAGTATCTATAGTCTCCTGATTTGTTCATTTTAGCCACTCTGACTGGCGTGAGGTGATATCTGAGTGTGGTTTTGATTTGTATTTCCCTGATGAGGAGCGACGTTGAGCATCTTTCCATGTGCCTGTTGGCCATCTGGATGTCTTCTTTAGAGAAGTGTCTATTCATGTTTTCTGCCCATTTCTTCACTGGATTATTTGTTTTTCAGGTGTGGAGTTTGGTGAGTTATTTATAGATTTTAGATACTAGCCCTTTATCTGGTATGTCATTTGCAAATATCTTTTCCCATTCCATCGGTTGCCTTTTAGTTTTGTTGATTGTTTCCTTTGCAGTGCAGAAGCTTTTTATCTTCATGAAGTCCCAATAGTTCATTTTTGCTTTTAATTCCCTTGCCTTTGGAGATGTGTGAAGAAATTGCCGTGGCTGAAGTCAGAGAGGTTTCTTCCTGCTTTCTTCTCTAGGGTTTTGATGGTTTCCTGTCTCACATTCAGGTCCTTTATCCATTTGAGTTTATTTTTGTGAATGTTATAAGAAGTGGTCTAGTTTCATTCTTCTGCATGTGGCTGTCCAGTTCTCCCAGCACCATTTGTTTTTTTTTTTTTCCAGTGGATAGTCTTTCCTGCTTTGTCAAAGATTAGTTGGCCATACTTTTGTGGGTCCAGTTCTGGAGTCTCTATTCTATTCCATTGGTCTATGTGTCTGTTTTTGTGCCAATAACATTCTGTCTTGATGATTACAGCTTTGTAGTAGAGGCTAAAGTCTGGGATTGTGATGCCTCCTGCTTTGGTTTTCTTCAATACTACTTTGGCTATTGGGGTCTTTTGTGGTTCCATACAAATTTTAGGATTGCTTGTTCTAGCTTCGAGAAGAATGCTGGTGCAATTTTGACTGGGGATTGCCAGATGCATATATTATTACTAAATACATACTATGCACCGTGCTAATTGTAAAGGTGGGTGCATGTCCATTACTGCCCTCAAGGAGCATTCACAGGTGAGAGACACATAAACAGATATGACCTCCAGTGAAAAAGCTGGCTAATGTTCATGGAGTCTCTTGCTCAATCCAGGAATTTGTCCTTGGATTCCCCTGACCAGCCTCCAACCCTCTTTTCCTCTAGTTGCTTCTCAAAAACAGAACAGAGATCAGTCAGGAGTAGTCTTCCTGTGAATCATGCGTTTGGTCTTGACTTTATTTTGCAAGCTCAGACAAATTCCTCAACCTTCTCCATCCAGTGCTCTCATGTATAAAGCAGAAATAATCACACTGACCCAGCCTCCCGGGGCTGAGGTGCAAATCGAGTTAGCTAATATTTGCAGATTGTTTTGGAACTGTTAAAGACTAGGGGTTTTTAAGACTGCACCGTGGTGCAATAAAAAGACATAAAACCAGAAAGCAGAACGAACCATTCTTTGGAGCCCTTGCATAAATGGTTGGAGCCAAAGAGATAAAAACACAATTATAATGAAGAGAGTGAAGTCTGAGCTAGGGCGGGAAATTACATCATCACTTCTGGAGTGAGTGAGAAGCCACTTTGGTGGCGTTAATCCAAAGGAAGAGAGGGACACATACAGGAGAAAGGCAGGCTCTCGAGGAGGAAGGAGCCTGCTGAGCCCAGCACTAATGACTGATTTAATGCCTCATGTATTCAGCAAACACTCTCCTGCTGCAACACAGTCCAAATCCTCATCATTTCTCTTCTGGCAATGCTGCCCAAGCTCCTTCCTAAATGTGGAATTGCCTAGCTCTCTGACTCTGTCTCTGTCTCTCTGATTCTCTGTCTTTCCCCCATAGTCCTGTATACAGAAGCAGGAGAGCCAGAGCTAACTGGAAAAATTGGATATGTTGCTTAGGCTTCTTTAGCTGGCTATTCACAAATAAAATAATCCAAGTGTTTTGGGTATGGCATCCAAGGCACTCAAGACAGGCCAGAATCCCGCTCCACCCATGTGCTCCAGCCTTCTGTGTTCCTCTCCATGCACCTCTGGCAATGTCAGGCATGGTGTGTGTCATGGTGTGTCCCTTCCAGAATGGCCCTCTTCTCTGTCTAGCCACTTTCCACTTGGACCAGATGTGTGTCTGTCTAACGCCCCCACACTGCATCTTCAGAGGCGCCCCCATCTCCTCAACGACAGCACTGTCTTTCACACTCTCTAGTTCCCTGTGGCAGTTGTCGTACAACTTAACTCGGGAAGTTAGTTTCTCAGAGAAAAGATCATGCCTCCCTGCGTTTTGTGTTCCTACCACATGTCACTTAGCAGAGGCTTCCAGTAAATGTGTGAGAGCAGAGAAGAAGACAAGAGGAAATCGGGAGGATGGAAAGAAAGGCATTTGAATGGGATGGAAGAGAGGACAGTTTCTGACCTAATAATCTTATGATCTACTGTGGGAGAAATTTTTAAAAAAGAAAAGAGAAAATATTTACCACTACTATTATATTATTTAATATCCCCTTGGGCCTCAGGGCACCGGGTGGCTCAGTTGTTAAGCGTCCAACTCTTGGTTTCAGCTCTGGTCATGATCTTAAGGCTGTGGGGATTTGAGCCCCGTATCAGGCTCTGCACTGGCAACACAGAGCCTGTTTGGGATTCTCTCTCTCTCCCTCTCTCTCTCCCCCCACCCCCAACTTGTGCTGTCCCTGTCTCTCTCAAAATAGATAAATAAAATTAAAAAAATATTCCCTCAAGCCTCTGAGAATAGTTGATTGTTAAACCCTTTTGCGTGTGAGTAAAATGAGGCTCAAAGAGTTAACTCATCCATGCTCACACAGCTAATAAAGGACAAAGCTCATAAGCGACAAAGCCCACTGTTGTCTGCAGGCAGTCTGAGTGCTAATAGAGGTGAGAGCTCACTACCTCAGGAGGGACAATCTCCCTGAAGGCAGCAGAGGACTTTTCCAAAGGAGACACCGCTTTATCTGGATCTTGTAAAGGAAACGTGATCTCACTATGCACAGAGAAGAAAGACCATTCTGGGCAGACAGATACACCCAAAGGCACAGGGACAGGAGGGCGAATGGTATAATCAGACAGAGGAGGAGTAAGTAAAGAGTCCTGGCCAACTGACTTGGAACATTCAGAGTGGGAGGCAGTGAGAGATCCGGTTGGAGAGAGGATGTAGGGAATGCTTTTGGAAGAGCCACTTTTCCGTGCTCAGAGGTTAGGGCTGTTACAAAGGGGAGTCATAAATCAAAGATGTCTCTGGAAGGTCAGAAAGCAAATTGCCACATTTTTAAAACCCCAGGATGACGACAGAGTGTGGGGTTTGTGAAATTAGGGTAGCTGTCTGACCTAAACTTCAGAAGAAGTAAACTTGACTTCAAATGAGCATGAGAGCAGTGCAGTGATCAAATTCCCTGCGTCACTGTGAGCAAAATGCAGCAGAACAAGATTGCGGAGACCAAGGAAAACATGCCAGACCTGGACAATCAAAACTGGAACACCACTACTTCAAAACTGGCTGAAACACATTAAGAAATGCATACAAGGCATGATGGGAAATGTACATCAGAATTGATAAAACCACCGAAATTAGGTGACAGAACTCACAAGAGAATTATAAACAACAGGACTGATTGTAGAAAATAGAGTCAATCATGTGGACAGGATGCAAATAGACATAATAAATACTACCTGACCAAATAGAGAGTGTCATAATGGAAATAGAGAAGCCTAAGCTGAGAGTCAAGGATGCATGCCGGGCATCCGGGCCGCCCGGCTCTGCCTGTTTGCCCAGAAAGAGACACCTCACGGGGCCTCCCAGGCTCTGGGGAACTTGCACTCCACCCTTGGGATGGGGAGGGCAAGGGCTTCTCTTGTGGTTGGAAGGAAAGAATGAGGTGGCTGCAGATCGGGGGTTCATGGGGCACGATGGGCAGCTGATGGGGGCCCTCCAGATGGAAACAGCGTGCTGGCAGGGCCCAGCAGGTGCAATGTGACTAGGGGCAGTCGTGGCAACAGCCACGGTGGGCGACTGCCGAGAGGAAGCATGCCAGAGGGAGGAGGCTTGCTCCCACGCCCCTTCTTCCAGCATGTCCGGGCAAGTGACTGATTAGCTAAATAAGGGAGGACACTCAGAAGCTGGGAAACCAAAGGTGGATTCTCAGGGAACAGAAGGGATCGTTAGATGACTGCGATGTTTCTCTTCACCTGTGGGTGAAACACAAGCATGCCATTCACGTTTGAAGGATATTTATTTATTTATTCATTCCTTCATTCATCCATTCATCTGTTCATTATTAATTAAAGTTTTATTTATTTATTTAGAGAGAGAGAGAGAGAAAGCAAGCAAGCAGGGGGAGGGCAGAGACAGAGGGAGAGAGAGTCCCAAGAAGGATCCATGCTGTCCACACAGAGCCCAACAGAGGGCTTGAGCCCACAAACTGTGAGATCATGACTGGAGCCAAAACCAAGAGGCAGATGCTTAGCTGACTGAGCCACCAGGCATCCCTAGAGAGACAGATTTTAGGAATTGGCTCGTGCAACCATGGAGGACTGGCGAATCCAAAGCCTGCAGGGTGGGCTGGCAGCCTGAGAGCCAGGACTGTTTCCTATTCCTCCTCTGTCTGTTATATACCACTACAACCTCCTGTCCTTGTGCCTTTGGATATGCATGTGTCTGCCTGGAATGCCTTCTCGTTCTCCTCTGTGTGTAGTGAATATATGTTGAGAGAGAGAGAGAGAGGAGGAGAGAGAGACAGAGGTGTGGAGGGGCAGAAGGAGAGAGAGAGAGAGAGAGAGAGAATCCCAAGCAGGCTCCCTGCTGTCAGCACAGAGCTGGATGCAGGGCTTCGAACTCATGAACCATGAGATCAGGACCTAAGGCTGAGGTCAAGAGTTGGACACATTAACCGACTGAGCACCCAGGCACCCCTGTATTTATATATTTTTTTTATGACTGTGGGCTGAGTAAGGCACCTTGTAGGGAAAAGAACTTCAGGAAACTTACACATGGAAAAATGCCTTCCATTCTGTATACGTATCAGATTTTTTGAGGAAGGATGGAGAGAAGGGGGCTGAGTGGAGAGGAGCAAATGGCAGAGTAGTGCAGCAGTGGAGAAGGAGCTCCCTGCACAAGGGGGGTGCTGTGGGCTCTGCTTCAGAGCACTGGTAACTATGTCTACACCCTCAGCTTTTCTTACCTGGAAAATGAGAACATTGAGCTAAATGATTTGTTTCAGAGTAGTTACTGCACATCTCAGAAAGACAGTTAAGTCAAGCGGTGCTGGATATTTTAGGGAGATCCTCAAACCTACAGCAGGTATTGGAGACACTGATCCAGGGGTGTGTGTGTGTGTGTGTGTGTGTGTGTTTGCCTGTGTGATATTTCCTCCTTCAGAACCTGCATCTCAGCTGATGAGCCCATGTGTCCAGGGCAGAGGGGCCTTCTAATGGTCTCTATGCTTGTAAGCTGCTAGGATTTGCCAGAACCTTGTGGCTATTAGAAACCATCCTGTCTCCTCTTCTCCACTTTTGTGCACTCCCCAGCCGGCCTTCCAGGTTTCTTCTCCCGGGTTTCTGTTGCTTATGTCAGGGACCAGTGAGGTTTACCGCTCCTGTTCCAATTCTTCACATTCCTGAAGACATTCACGCCAGTGATTTACAAAGCTGTTACTCCAGAGCGATGTTTGCAGCAATAAAGAATTGTCTGGTAGGTGTGTTCTTTCTTTGCAGATTATTTACTGTTTCCCCAGGCGGCATTTCTCCTACAATCTCCACACTAAATCAGGTGCCCCAGTGCTGCTGATTCTCCCTCCTGAACACCTCTCAGAGCTGTCTCCCCACTCAGATCTCTCTCTAAAGGCATGGTGTGGGCATCGCCTTCATTCTTTCTGTCCTGGTTGACAACTGCTAAAGACTCTAACCCCCTCTCCATAGCTCATTTTGCAGCTCTACACTGCTTCCAGAGTGATTACATTTATTCCTAAGATGAAAATATCACTCTGCAAACTCTTATTTACAATATTTCAGTGATTCCGAGCTGCCTTTAGGATACACCTCCTGCCAATATATTTTAAATTCTAGATTAATAACATAGTAGCAAACAGAGGGTAAGAGCTAACTATGTGCCAGTGTTCTGAGTGGTTTTACATACATCAACTTACATCAAAACACTAGGAGAAATTTCCATTTCCCTGGTGGGGGAACTCAGGCACAGAAGTTTCAAATAATTCTCCAGGGGACGTGCAGCCAGCAAGTGGGGAGCTATCACTCAAACTCAGGTTATGATTGCAACATCTGTGCTCTTACCTACTCAACCACTTTTTTTTTTTTTTTGACAGACAGAGATAGCGCTGGGGAAGGGGCAGAGAAAGGACGAGACAGAGAATCTGAAGCAGTTCTGTGCTGCTAGCACACAGCCTGATGCAGGGCTCGAACTCACGAAACCGTGAGATCATGACCTGAGCTGAAACCAAGAGTTGGTTGCTAAATGGACTGAGCCACCCAGGCCACCCTCACACTCAACCACTTAACTTATAAGCTGAGCTCTGCGTCCTCTGCCAGTTCATGGTCCTAAACTTCAGCCATATTGATGCATTGGTGTTTTGGATACAGATTACCTATCTATCATCTATCTATCTATCTATCATCATCATCATCTATCATCTACCTACCTATATATCTATCTCTATATTTCTATATCTCTACATCTATCTATCATCTACCATCATCATCTATCATCTACCTACCTATCTATAACAATCTCTATATCTCTCTTTCTGTCTATCTATCTATTATCTTTCTTTATACCTATATCTATATGTCTCCAAATCTTGGGCCATGTCCCTTCTCCAGGAAGCTCTCCCCGACTTACAGGCAGTCTGTACATTACCCTCACAGATGCTCTCCTAGAAATCCTGTGGAGCTTCCCTGCAGCATGTATCACCTTGTGTTTACACCCAACTGACCATGCTGTTTAGTCCTTTCTTTTCAATTGTTGAATTGCATTTACTAATATTTTTGCAGAGGACATTTGCATCTATGTTCATGAGACATACTTGTCCATAGTTTTCCTTTCTTTGCAACGCCTTTGTCTGTTTTTGGCTTTAGAGCGATGCTAGACTCATTGCATAAGTTAGAAATATTCCCTTGGCTATTATCTGGAAAAGTTTGTGAAGAATTGGTACAATGTTATTCTTAAATGTTTGGTAAGATTCACTGAAATCATCCGGACCTGGTGTTTTCTTTTTAGAAGGTTATCATTATAGATTCAATTTATTTAATAGATGTAGGACTATTAATATTATCTATTTCTCCTTGTGTAAGCTTTGGTAGTTTATGACTTTCAAAGAATTTGTTCACTTCATCTAAGGTACAAAATGTGTGGGCATAGGGGCGCCTGAGTGGCTCAGCCAGTTAAGCATCCAACTCTTGATTTTGGCTCAGGTCATGATCTCATGGTTTGTGAGATCAAGCTCTGCATCAGAGCTTGGTCAGGCTCTGATGCAGGCTCTGTGCTGCAATGCATCAGGCTCTGTGCTGACAATGCAGAGCCTGCTTGGGATTCTCTCTCTCCTTCTCTCTGTTCATTTCCTACTCGCATACTCTCACTGTCTCTCAAAATAAATAAATAAACATTTTTTAAAAATTTGTGGGCACAGAGTCACTAATGGAATTTGTTACCTTTTTGATGTCTGATATTAGTAATTTGTATTTTTCTTTTTCTTCTTTTTCTTTCTGTACCCAGCAATTTATCAAAATTGCCACCTAAGTTTTCCTACCAATTTTAGCTCCAGTGTTTTCTGCTCTGGTTAAGCAAATCTGAGTTGTGACTCTCCAGATTCACTTATCGTTTTGGATTTCATGGTGGCAATTTGCCCTGAGGTCTCAGTCCCTCATGATTTTCAGTTTAAGATTCTGTTGTTGTGGGAACAGGAGTGGTAACTCACAGGTACTTTACATATTGGATCTGGAACTGGATCTCACCTTTTATTTAGGTGTTCTGTACCCCTTTTCTGGCCTGTGAATCCTTATCATTAGTGTCTTTATCTCTTCCCCATGTATACCTAGCAGGTAGTCTGGAATTGTCCACAGCTTCAGTGCCCACACAGGTCCCCATGTATCCTTGTAGGACACTTCCTATGTGTCCACTCCTAGCCTCTGTGCACTTTGCTGCTAAAAGTTCACATATGAGATTTTACTCAGACAAGCGGCCCAGAGCTACCAAAGCTGCTTTGTGTGCATGAAGAGCCACAAGTACCTTGGAGTCTATACTTTCTTAGCCAAGCAATCACCAGTGTATGATTATAAAACATCCAGCTCTCTTGCCTCAAGTCAGGACCATCTCTGTTGTAAAACTTACAATCCAGATATCCCTGAAGGATTCATCTGGGCCTTAGCCCTCACATGGAAAATGTGCCCTAATTATCTGATTCCTTTCTGTTCTCCTTCCTCATTCCCCCACCAATACCATCCCTACTGAACTTCACTATAATACTTGCACCTGAATATTTCGCTAGGGTCTGCTTTTGGGAGACCCAACCTAAGGTAAATATGTAAGTATCATGCACAATTTTTAAATAAATGGAGATATGGGTCAGGAATTATTGTTCTGCCTGTGGATGACCAATTCTTCCAGCACCATTTGTTGAAAATACAATCCTTTCTCCAATGACCTGCCTTTGCATCTTGTTGAGAATCAATTGATTGCATGTGTGGGTCTATTTCTGGGCACTTTATTATGTTCCATTGATTTATGTCTCTGCTTTTGCCTATAGGTGGCTGTCTAGATTACTGTAGCTTTAGACTACATCTTGAAAGCAGGTAGTTTAAGTCTTTCAACTTTGTTTTCTTCGAAATTGTTTTTGCTATTTTTGTTTTTTAGCTTTTCAAAATAAATTTGGAATTTGCTTGTTGATTTCTCCAAAAGTCTTGTTAATATTCTCTTCAGGATTGTGTTTCATCTATAGACTAAGCTATTGGAATTGATATCTTAAGAGTATAGAGTCTTCCAATTCAACGTGGCGTGGTACATTTCTCCTTTAACGTAGCCTCCTTTCAACTCTCTCAGCACTGCTTTGTATACAAATCTTGCACATATATTAAATTATTTTCAAATGTTTTAAGTTTTGTGTATTTCTACCAGTTTTGCATTTTCATTACCAGTATCCAGAAATATAATGGATTTCTGTATATTGATTTTGTATCCTGTAATCTTAATAAACTCACTTATTAGTTCTCATATTTTAGTGCCTTACAAACCCCAAATTGGTCGTGGCATATTTCCATTTAATCTATTTCTGAATTCCACTTTCTAATATTTTTGTAAGAATACTTTGTGTTCATATTAACAGGTCATATTGATCTGTAATTTTTATTCCTTTTGATGTCTTTGGTTTTGGTATCGTGTTGGCCTCAAGAAACGAATTCAGAAATGTTTCTTCCTCTTCTATTTTTGTGGAACAGTTTGCATAAAATGGGTAATTTATCTTCAAAAGTTAGAATTTCCTAGTGAATTTCTGAGCCAGTAGTTTTCTTGTTTGGAAGGTATTCCATCTTTTTTCAAAAGTGATAGCAATATTCACGTTATCGATTTTTCATTTATTGAATTTTGCTAGTTTGTGTCTTACGAGTGAGTGGTCCACTTCATCTAAGATGTAGAATGTTTGGCATGTATCATTTGTGTTTTTTCCATGTTTCTTTCTTGCATTGGTGTTAGCCTCTTTTGGCATTTCTGATATTGGCAATATGTGACCTCTGTCATTTTCTTCTTGGGTCAACCTGGTTATATATTTTTCAGTTTTATTGAGCTTTTTAGCAAATTTTATTTTTTGTTTCATTGATTTTCTATTAGTTTTGCTCTTCTCCATTTCATTCCAATCTGCTCCCATCGTTATTGTTCCATTTCTTCTGCTTGTTTTGGGTTTAATTTGCTCTTCTTCTCCTTGGTTTTTTAAGGTGGAAATGGAGAGTATTGCTTTTCTTACCATTTAAAAAAATAACTTATTTTTAAAAAATATTTAAACATCTAATGCCATCAATCTTCTAAGCACTGCTTTAGCTACTTTCAACAAATTTGCTTTCTTAAGTTTTCACTTTGCTCAATTAAAACTATTTTCTCATTTCCCATGTGACTTCCTCTTTGACCTATGTGTTATTCTTAAGTATATTGTTTAATTTCAAAACTTAGGATTTTTTTCATCTCTCTTTCTGTTACTGATTTTAGTTTCAATCCTGTAGGGTCAGAGAACATGTCTTGTATGATTTCAAATGAAGGATAAGGGTGCCCACATGTAACTTTGGATTCCTCTTTTCTCCACTCTGTGAGTTCTGTGAGTCATGTTTAAGGAAGGTCTGCTTTTAGGCTCATGTACGCTGAGGATTATTTTGTTTTGTTTTGCTTGTTTACCCCTTTATCATCGTGTTATTATTATGAATGTCCTTCTATATCCAGTAGTAACACTTCTTCAGAAGCTTCCTTCTCCTATTAATACAGCCATTTCAGTTTTATTTTGATTAGTGTTTGCATGGTGTGCCATTTCCCATACTTTTATTTTTAAGTTGTTTTATGTAAACCAATCAACAAACAAGTGAAAAAGAAAAGGTATCCTTTTCATTTGAAAGCTTAAAGTAAACAGATAGGGCACAAACTCGGAATATCATACAATATTATTTATATTTATGTTTATAATATAAATAATATTATATGTATTTATAATATAAATTATATATACATATACATATATATATATATGCTCTCTCTTTCTCTCTCTATAGGGTGGCATAGCTTAGGTTCTATTCAAAATAACTCTCTGCTAGAGGGAGGCAAATCCTAGCATGGAACCACAATGTACTTTGAAGGTCCATTTATGATTTCTCCAATCTTTCAAATCCGAATAATAATAAAAGTAGCGATAATAACAGTAACCAAAATGGTGACGCTCATTCTTCTTAAATGTACCATGTGCTAGCAATAAGTTCTTTACCTACTTAACGCCATTTAATTTTCTTAAGAGTCCGGTGGTAAATCCTTCTATTACCCCCATCGTATGTCTTGGGGTAGGCAACATGCTAAAGGTGCTGCCCCACCCCCAAGGATTCTGTTTTTTCTGGCTACCCAATCAAACCATAAAGTAGGTACTGCTGTGAAGAAACTTAACACTTGTAGTTAGGATTGTAGTTAAGAAAGAGGGAATTTCCAGGCAGGATTAACTTAATCACAGGAGTCCCTAAAATCATGGGAGTTTCTTGGGATGCAGTAGAAGAGGAAGGTACAAAGGGAAGTCAGGAAGATTTGGAAGTCAGAAAGAGCATGAGAAGGACCAGCTGTGCATGGTTGGTTTGAAAATGGAGAAGACCATGTGAGAAAGAATATGAACGATATGGAGAAGAGAGGGACTTTCAGTTACCCCCTCTAATCTCAGGAAACAGACCTCAGTGCTCCAAGCACAAGGAATTAGATTTTGCCAGTTCCCTGAAGGAGCTTGAAAGTGGATTCTTCTCCCAATCGTGCAGGTAAGAGCTTGACCATCCTATTGTCCCTTTTATCTCATCCTTGACCCTATTATCTCACCTACAGAACTGAAATTTAACATGCGTATTGCTTTGAGCTGCCAGGTTTGTGATGATTTGCTACAAATCGATAGAAAACTAATACACAGTTAAATAGAATCTACAAAGATTGCCTAACTTGCCCAGTTTAGTCTGAATCAAAAACCTTTGCCTTCTACCACTATGCTAATGCAAAAATAAATAAATAAATAAATACCTTTTTTTGGCCATACATTTAAACTCCTTTCTCTTCTGTAAGTACCAAATTATCTTTTTTGTCATTATCACCAACCATTTATAATTCTTTGCATTCTCAGAAGCATCTAGCACCACACAAGCACATAGCTGGAGTTCAAGAAAGGAAAAGTCTCATTAAGCTGTTTGGGGTTCTTAAATCTGATGCATTTCCTATCCCCTTCAGATCTTAAGCTGAAAAAGATTTTAATGAAGCTTGCATAAATCAGAGTGGCATTATATGGTCTAATAGTTAACTAATCTTTAATTGTGCAGTACTTTGAAATTTAATGACCATTATAGAGAATTCTGTCAGGAATAAAATGAGCCAGGGAGGCTCACAATAGAAGAACAAAGTAGAAAAATGCGCATTGCTAATGCTGAAAGTGGCATTTCTGTTGCTATCTTCCTTGGGGAGATTTTGCAGTAAAATTAAAATTGGGTCTATTGTTCAACTGTTTTTGATATTTTCCTTTCCTATTGTTTGCTGACTTGAGTTGTCATGTGTTGACAGATGAAACAATAGGAACAAATCAATCAAGATTTTTCTATGTGTGAGGACAATAGGTCCAAAACACAAAGGGTAGGGAAGGAGGTGTAACCTGATTTGCTATCCTGACAAAAAGGCTTCTAAACATTAAAACAGAAAACACAAGGAAGATGTAAAACAACAGTAACAATCAATGCCAAATAGAATTAAAACATTTTACCTTGTAATATATATATATATATATATATATATATATATATATATTGCTTGAAAGTTAATAGAAACATCTCAAAATTTTAACCGGATTCATCAACCATTTGTTGAGGCCCTCCCATGAACCAAGTAGCTGTGTTTCATACATTATCTAATTTCCTTTTCAGTATAGGACAAGTAAAGCCGGGGTTTTTTCTGCCAATTTACAAATGACAAAACAAGATATTCAAAATACTCATGAAACTTTCTCAAATGCCAAAAACGTATTTGTAACATAATATGAAACGGTAGCATGAAGGCAGCTATCAACAAATATTTTCATGCCTATCATAAAAAGTCAGAATTGAAAAAATAAACTCACTAACCCAAAAGATCTCACTAACTCTTTACATGCTGAGTAGCCATATTTACCAAACTCAAAATAGGCGTATGAGAAAGAACAGTGAGAATATTTGAACCTCAGTGACCCAGAATGAACAAGGCATGCAGGCCGTTGCATAGGCATGGCTACTATAGATGGTGCAGATGAACACCTTCACAATTCAGCTTGACAAATGAAAGCAACTCATAAGGATATGGATGCTCTAATATAGAAAGTTCACTTAAAAATAAACAATATAGCCTTTAGGTTAAGAGGATGGCAATGTCCATCCTAATGAGATGTTTCCTATATACAAAGAAATATCGTTTCAATTAGGCGCAGGGTGGTCAACATAAATCCAAATGACAGAGTCCTGTTGGCATCATGTTCTCCAGTGCTGGGACAGGGGACATGCAAAAGCCCACTCACCCCAGTGGTGCCTCCCGTTATTAGGGATCCACAGGTTAAGGCTACGAGAGACACCACCCAGTAGAGCTCTGTGCTGAGTTCATACTCACCAAGCCAGAAGCTGTTGTTAACCTGACATCCTCATAGATTTGCTTTTAAGAAGAAAATGTTCTGATCAATCGAAACAAATGTTCAGGTTACTTTAGCAAAAATAGTCAACTCTTGTATAAGTTAGTTAACTGGCATCCTGACGTGCACATTCGTCTCCACTTGTGAGTCCCAGGATGTCTGATTCACTCTTGGTGAAGTGACAAAGCTGAACTGGTGGGTGGGCTCTAGCCCTGCCAATGGCCTGGTGAGCCCGGCACACATACACAAGTCGCCTGTGCCCACCCTTTCAAGAAAGCCACAATGTGCCCACTGGTGATAGATTGTTGTTCAGCAAATACCCCTCCTCTCCTTCACCAGTTGGGGCGGAGTGTATATCCCTGAACCACTGACTTTGCATTTGGCCATGACTTGCCTTGGACAATGGAATGTAAAGGGATATGACGTGGGTTAATCATGTTATGTGGTTTCATGTGTCCTCTTGTGCTGCTGTAATCCTCCGAAAGAGGCACACACTCCAGGTGGCTGCTGACTCTGCAGACTGGGCCTCAGAAGCAGAGCAAAGCTTGATCTTACCTGTACCTTGTAGACAAGTTCACCGGACCCAGATGAGATCAGCCTTGTCCCTGCTGAGCAAAGAAAGCAACATGTGATGTTGTAGGCCACTGAGATTCTGAGTATTCTGTTACACAACACAAAATTAGACAGATGATAGATAGAAAGATAGATGGAAAGGTACGATAGACAGACACATATACATTTGACTAATATACTCTGCTATTTATTGCAATTTTTATTTTGCTTTTGTATTTTCTTTGACTTGACCTATTTCCATTTAGATTACATTTCTGCCCAGATCTGACCTCCAGAATCAATGCCATTTACCAGAGTATCTATTTTTGTGCCCTGCATTTGGTTTTTGGCCTCAGACATTTCAGTATTTAGACCCTCACTTTCACCAGTGAATGAGTGTGCCCCCAGGCTTCTTGGGTCTCCTGCATTGCTTCTGATTAGAATTCTTTCCCTTATTTTCAATTTTCTGAAACAAAAACTCAAACTTGCATCCTGGCTTGTCCTGCTCTGGCTCCCCCACGACACGACTGGCAAAGGGGAGGCTTTGGGTTCTGAGAATCCGTGGATGGGCGTTTAGCAAGGTCAGGCCAACCTGTGATACCCAAGGCAGCAACCAGCCACCTCATCTTCTAGGTGCAGACTATGATACTGCTAGGAAAGGGAGAAGCAACAGAAACTTGGGGTCTCCCAAGCCCTAACATCTTAACAGGGAAACGTGAGGCAGAGAGTACAGCTGGGATTTACTGTGTCTCCTTTAGCCCCCAAAGTCAGCTTCCATGGCGTGACCAGCTCAACCTCTATAAAAGACTCAATTTAGGGAAAGTAGAACAAACTCTCCCCCTACCTGCCTCTATTCTCAAGCCCGCAATTGTTACTCAACACATCCGCCAACAGCCATTCCGAATTTCCTCAGTCAGCACCTCAGCTGTTGGGTCGTGTAGTTAGTGGGGGGACCCTGAGTCTGGTTCGCTGAGGCTTCTGTTACCATCCCGGGGGGGCCATGGTTGCCAGAGTTGCCCATTTATGTTTGTCCTCAACAAGGACAGAATGGGAGCTACTCCTACAGGCTTCCTGGTTCCAGACACGCTCCTTTCTATCCCCGTAGGTAAGCAACAACGCTAGAGAATCAAGGTCATCGGGGTCACTGACCCCTACCAATAGAGTAACACCAACTTGGTCTGCTGGACCTTCTGCACACCCAAAATGTCAGGATGGGATTGGCAGTTTTCAGTTCGGTGGTTCTCTTACATGGTGGCCCTAGGAGACGCAACCTCTTCTTGAGACAACGACCCAAGTTCCACTAGTGAAGCCCAAGTTTCAACGTTGGGAAGTACAAGTTCCACAAATGAGATATTGGTGGTTTGTGGAGAGGGAACAATCTACTTTGACCTCTTGGAATACAGATGCATGCATTCCAGCTCTTGAGGCAATGCATACAATAGATGCCACATGCATACACAGCTTCAAGGAACACGCCAGCTGAAGCTAAAGGTCATATACTTCATTTGGCCACTTCACAGAGTTTGGAGCACATTATGATCATGTGCATTGTTGTCTGTCTCCTTTGTAATAAAATGAGTTCCTGGGTCTGATACAGTGTTGAGTGGGATTCTATGCTGACAGATCCGATTTTCTTGAAATCCTCAGGTGGAGGTGTGAGGGACGCACAGTGAGAAGAAAAGCAAACCCAGATAAATTTCTTGGGTGGTGGTATCCATTCAGAAATGCTGGCATTCAGGGGCACCTGCTGGGTGGCTCAGTCAGTTAAGAGTCCCACTTCAGCTCAGGTCATGACCTCACGGTTCCTGGGTTCAAGCCCCATGTCAGGCTCTGTGCTGGCAGCTCAGAGCCTGGAGCCTGCTTCGGATTCTGTGTCTCCCTCTCTCTCTGCCCCTCACTCCACCTGTCTCTCTCAAAAAAAAAAAAAAAAAAAAAAAAGCAAGTAAAAATAAAAAAATGGAAAAGGAGAAAAACCTCCAAACCCGTTTGTGGAGCAGACCCCGGCTCAACCCATACTCTTGATTGCATGGCTTTCAGACAAGGGGCTTTGCTGCACTGTCTTTGGCAACATGGCCAGCACTCTGGTTCTTTTAGCATTTTCTCCTTGACACCGTATCTTTCCACAGGACCGAGGAGAAAGTAGGCTACCTGCCACACCTGCATAACTAAGTGTGCGTGTGGAGGCAATCTGCTGGGCATCTCCTTCTAGAGTCCTAGAAAGGGACCTTAGGCCTGGAGTTGTCATTTTCCTCGCCAGCACCTCTGCTCTCCTCCCTCTCTGGGCCTTTGCACCGATTGCCATAACCTGCTTCACAGACCTATGCTTCACAAAGCAGTATGTATTCTTGTGAATGATGCATTCTGTTCTATTCTATTGGCTCTGTTGTGTCCTAATCAATAACTGGGGACAAACGCACCAAAAAAGAAAAACAAAACAAAACAAACAAACAAACAAAGAAAACACCAAAAAAACCCACAAACAAAACAAAACAAAAAAGCACACTGAAACTTATCTTAATGTCACTTAATCAATTTTATGACCCATTCTTGAGTGTAAAAAACATAACTACAGGAAATTTGAAAATCCTTTCCTCCCCTAACATGACAGTTTGATTTTGCTTTCATTTATTGTTTTGTTTTTACATATCAACTAGCAAGTAAAAAAAAACTCAGCTTCAAGCCTCAGAGCTTCTCCATGGCCCCTGTTCTAGGACACAGCAAGGAAACTGAGGCTTCAACCAGGGAGGTGGAAGACAGCCTAGGAGCCTGGCTTGGGAATAAATTAAAATGGATGAGTTTCATATTTGTAAAACATTACACTCATTATAGGACCTTGTATTATCTCAGTATGAACAAGCAGTAAATAAGGTAACAACTGCCAAAGGCTACAAATCCCAATCCTGGCTCCTTTCTTTCTTCTTCCTTTCTTTCTTCCCACTTCCTTCTTCCTTCCTTCCTTCCTTCCTCTCTCTCTCTCTTTCTTTCTTTCTCTTCACAGCACACTGAAAGAATTCTTCCGTTCAGGTCTCTGTATTTAGACCTAATTATGGACTGACAGTTACCAACGATATACTATATACTGTATATCATATACTATATTATACTAGTATACTATAGAGTATCTAGTTAAAGTAGCTACACTCCTTATTCCCATCTAGAAACAAAAGCTAGGCCAAATCAAACAACATATGGCAATTGTTAGAGAAACAACATCTATATCAACATGGCTTGTTTGGCTCATCCAAGGACAGAGTGAGGCCTTCCAGTGAAAGGTTTGCCTCAGTGAGTGTCTTCTCCTCCACCCCACACCGTCTCCCGTTACTTGGATATGGAGGGCAAAGTGAGCAGGCACATTAGGGAGGGGAGGTGATAGTGGGGATGTCTGGAAGCTATTATAATTTAGGATCTCAGAACTCTTGTGAAAATATCTCTGGATCATTAGAACCGGGACATTACTCCACTGGCACACGGTGGTTCCAGTGACTAACAAAGTTTGCTACAATTCACCAGCCACATGTGCTTCTCATTTTACACTTCCATACATCCATAGGGTACAGGCTAAACGAGGTAAAGTGGTCTGGAAGCTGGAACAATAGGTTTCAAGGGAAAAATTGAGCCAGTCCATTTGTACTCCTGGTCTGTGACACATAGCACTTGTTTCCACAATGCGAAAAGGTGCTACAGAATGAGTAAAGGAATGGATGAATACATAGGTGGACACACACCTACATAGTCAACCGAGATGGGAATTGGTACTGTAAAATCATGGAAAATCCATAGGTTGGTCTCTACTCCCAATTCCTGAGACAGGGTTCCTAAAACTCTGGGAATTCTGCGAGTAGTAGGAATGCCTTTTGTTATAGTAAGGCGATTCTTGGGATCCTGGGTTGGTGCCAACTTAGTGTCAAAATTGAATTGAATTGTAGGGTGCCCAGGTGGTGTCATAGAGAATTGCTTGGTGTGGGGAATAAACCCACGCATCAGAAGTGTTGTGTGTTGTAATGAGCGTAAAAGAAGATGGGGGAAGCTTTTTTCTTTGCAAGTCTGTTAAAATAAAATTCATTAGGTATGTTTACCGTGAAGCCCCAGAGCCTTTCAGATGCATTCTAAGTATGCAAGAAGGGCTAAAATATGTGGATTCTTCAATATGGCGGATCATTCGTGCTTTTGATATGGATGTTGCATGGAGAACACACTCTGGACCCCAGTGATACAGACACAAGAGGATACACCAAAGCCACAATCAGATATTACAACTGCAACACTGTCTGGCTTGCACAAAAGATAGTCATAGCTTAGATCATCTAGTCTGAATTATTTAATTTTTTTTTTAACGTTTATTATTTTTGAGACAGAGAGAGAGAGAGACAGAGCATGAACGGGTAGGGGCAGAGAGAGAGAGAGACACAGAATTGGAAGCAGGCTCCAGGCTCTGAGCCATCAGCCCAGAGCCCGCGCGGGGGCTCGAACTCACGGACCGCAAGATCGTGACCTGAGCTGAAGTTGGACGCTTAACCGACTGAGCACCCAGGCACCCCTAGTCTGAATTATTTTAAATATTAGTTTATTGAATGTAGCAATCGCAACACGTATATGTAATGGAATTTGTCTCATTCTTTTAAAAATTATTGAAAGTGCTCCTGTCCTTCTCTATCCCTCAAACACACTAATCACTCTCCTTTTCTTTCGCTTGCGCTTTTCTCCCCCAGTCTACGAGTACATCTCATTATTGAATGCTAACTCTCAAACCTGAAGATAAAAATGTTCTTTGATGAGTCTGTCCCTATGATTATTTGTAGGATAATATTTCACTTAAATATTAGCAAATTGTTGGCGATCTCTTTGCATACCAATGCACTATTCATTGATAATTCTCTACGGTTGTGTTCTTAGCGCAAGTTTTACAGTAAATAATGCTGGCTATGAGCTGAAAAATCTGCTGTTGAAATACTTTCATTTTCTATCCACCAGCTGTCCTCTCTGAGAGGCAAGATGTAATGAATCCCAGGAAGAAGATTATAGAGTACCACCTATTCCATTAGGATATTTTATTTCTAAGCTTGAGAGCAGCCAGTTGTGAGCTTAAATATTATATCACAGAGCTTTTGATTAGAATGGGTTTTTTTTTGTTATTCATTTTAAACTGCAGAGGTTCAGAATGTATTTCTAATTTAATTTTTTTTTTCAACTGAACAGCAGAAGTGATAGCAGCTACTGTGTATCTTCAAAGCGTTTCTGAAAAAAAGTAGTTATTAACTTTGAGGACAAAGTGTGCTCCAGTGAGCAAGCAACCAAAGAAACTCTACGCGTTGGCAAATAAAATAGCATCATTCATTTTGTTGTTAACAAAGTCCTTTTGAGTATCTGCTACGTGTAAGTCTCCGTGTAATGTGTGTAGATGTACAATGTGTTGTTCCTGCCTGACAAGTCCAGCATGCAGCTGGTGCCTAATAATGGAATTCTTTTCTCCAACTCTATCCTGCACTAAGATTTGGGCCAAACAGGTCGCAGGAGCTGTCTGATTCCAGTGATAGCTGAGGCGACGTCATGCCAACAGGAAGTGGTGAGAGGGGGAGACTTTGGGCCATTAGCTCCACAGGATCCACGGGCAGGAGAGCCTATCGGATTAAGAAGCTGGCAGCCCATTCAGAGACTAACAAGGCTCTAGCACTGCTTTGCTCTTAGTGGGAACGGGGTACTTTTCTTTTATATTGAGCACAATAGTATTTTGATTGTTGTAACTACTCAAATGGAGAACGTTTTCAAAAGCAGACCTGCATTGAAAATATGCCGCCATAATTATCCTTTGTTTTCTTGCCCAAGGACTGTTACTCTCACAGTACTTGGCCCGCTGTGAATTCCTGCCTGCTTGTGCTGCTCAAATCTCCTTGCCCCTTCCTTCCTTCTTCACAAAACTCCAATCCCAGATAAAATAAGCCTCTGTGTGCTTGTGCCAGAGTGGCTGAACATCGCTGGAGAAAATTGCACAGCCTAGAAGTTGGGTTTTGCTTAATTTTGTGATTTCACACTCCTAACAGACTCTGCGAGCAGCTGGGAATACATATCACCCTGCTCCTGTGGCCTTGCTCTCCTGCTGTCTGAGATGTGTATTTCATAGCTCCTCTTTTCTCCCCGGACTTCCCAGGGTACTTCTCCCTACACTCAGCGGTTGACCTAACTCTACGTCTTGGACACGAAATGATATCACAAAGATAACCCCTCATTTTGGGTGCAGCGGGAGGATTTCTTTAAGTCTGTTGCAGGGTTGGTGACGCTCCAGTGTTTCATGCTATTTGCTAATTTCCTTCCCTCCTGTATTACCTTGCCTCTGTCAGGATGAATGTGCAGAGTTCTACCAAGGACACTCTGTCTATGTCGAAATGTGATCCATAATCCTTATTAATTATGGGTGCTGGCTGGGCCCATTATCCCATTTTAACCCCCACCCCCATTTTCACTTATTACATTTTTGTCTCTTAGTCTAGGGCTCAGGCAGAAGTCCGTGAGCGCTGAGAGAAAATGACACGGCAGTGTGATGCATCGAAGGGGAGACTGCGACCTTGAAAGCAGAATTTGTAGGAGCTGAACTTACACCAGGATGATTGCGAAGATCCCAAGAGGTGTCATGGAGATAAAATTTTTACCCCCTGAGTTTTGTTTCTTGAGCTAGAAGTGATAAGTTTCAAAAACACAACAGAGATCATAAATTAGAAGCCATATGTACATGCTTGCCATATGTACCCTGGATGCTTCTACAGGTTATTTTAGGAAATTATCTTATTTAAACTTAAGACATTTCATTAAATATAGCCTTAACTGACGTCTGAGTTTTGTGCCTTTTGCAGGACGAATTTGAAGGAATTAAATTACGATTGTTAAATCGTTTGTGTGCAAGTTTATAAAGCAATGAGATCCCTCTTCCCTCCTAAACTCTGACTCACTGAGAATAGAAACAATTCATTCACCTACCTATTCATTCTTTTAAGAGGAAATACTTCTGAAGCCCCTACACTATTTTTTTTAATTCTAGGCTTTGATATTTGAGATATAATCAAAACAGATAAAATTGTCTTGTCTTCAAAGAGCACATTCTATGGAAGGAGATATATAATAAACTCACATCTATGTATGCCGGAAGATGCATTTGTGTGTATATATTGCGATGAATACCATGAAGAAAAATAAAGCAGGCTCAGGCGAAGATACTGACAAGTGTCAGGGGCGGGAAAGTATTCTCATCAGAGGCCTCATCAAGTAGGTCACATTTGATCAAAGACCTAAAGGAAAGGAGGGAGCAAGCCCAGAAGAGTCAAGCCCCAGGCTGTTGTAGGTGTGCAGACACTGGGGAGGAAGCAGGTTGAATGTGCTTGAGAGACAACAAGGAAGCAAGCAAGGCTGCCGGAGGGCCATTGAGAGGGGGAGCCAAGAAGGTGAGATCAAGGACAAGTATAGGTTGTAGATGTCTTGGGATTTTGTAGACAACAGAGAGGTAGATAGAGATGAGAAGGTAGGAGAGAATTTTCGGAAGATATGTAACATGATCTGATTTAAGATTTAACTGGATTCCTACTCTGACTGCCTTGTTGATGGCGGGGTGTGGGGGAGTGGGGGACTGGAGGTGGGGTTAGGGAGGAAACAGACCAGCTAGAAGGGAAAGGAGCCAATGCATTAAAAGGGAGAAAGAATGGGACAGAGTCAGGGTGGTGACAGTGGAGCAAGTAAGACGTGGTCAGGTAGTGGATATATTCAGATTTATTTAAAAGGTAGAACCAACAGAATTCGCTGATAGATTGAATGTGGCTGGTATGAGAAGGCCAAAAAATTGAGTGGTTGTATAATTCACTGAAGAAGAGAAGACTGGAAGGGGCAGATAGGAGTAGAGAAAGGAAGCATTCATGTTTGGATGTTAGTTACAGATGTCTTCTGGATGATTGGAGGATGGGTCAGGTAAGCAGTGATGTTAATAAGTCTACGTATGTTTGAGGCATATAAGCTAGAGAGGCTTAGCTGGTAATTGAATCGTGACTCTAAAATTGGGAGGGGGGAGCGCACCTTGTGGCTCAGTCAGTTAAGCGTCTGACTCAATTTTGGCTCAGGTCATGATTTCGGGGTTTGTGGACTTGAGTCCCTTGTCAGGCTGTGCTGACAGAATGGAGCCAGCTTGGGATTCTTTCCATCTCTCTCTGCCCTTCTCCCATTCTTGTGCTCTCATTCTATCTCTCTCTCTCAAAATAAAAAAAATAAAATAAAACAAACATTCTAAAAAGATAAACTAAAATAAAATCAGGAGGGAAATGGGGACCATACATACAAATTTGGGCGTTTTCAGAATTCATAAGATATTTAAAATCACAAAAGTGAACAAGGCTAGCTATAGTTTAAAGAAATGAATGAGTGGAATCCCCTAGGTATGAGTCTACCTAAAGTATTGGGGAGTTTTGAGCCTGGGTCACACCGGCACTGGTGCAGGAAGGGACATAAGAAAATGAATGTGACAATGGGAGCATGTTTTAGTTCCTCAATACGATGAGAAGTTTATGACATAAGAGTGAAGGTTGGAGGTGGCACTGGAGGGTTTAGGGGGAGAGAGTAAACTATAAGACACTTATCTAGGAAAGTGGAAGTTTATATAGACTGAGGAAGTGATAGAAGATCAACACTAACAGCCATCTTGAGATTAGAGATTATAGAATTGACATGAAACCACGGGTTGATTCCATTTTTCTTCAGCCACACCCAGACTTACAGGTGCTGGTGCAGAGTAGTATAAAGGCATTTATACTTGGTACATGCAGGGGAAAGAGGGTGGCATATAGAAATTTGATTTAAAAGAATGAGACTAATGATGGACTTCAGGCTCTAAGTGGAACTAAATATTAATGTAAGGTCATGGGCAGTGGGAAACGCAAAAATGATGGGGTCGCATCAATGCAGTACAGGTTTCTGAGGGAGGAAAGAATTGCTGGAATTGGGTACTAATTCATATCCAACTGGATACCAACTGGGAAAGCAGGAGCTGCTGGCTAGAAGATAGAAAGTGTAGAAATCAGATTACAAATGGTATGCAACTGGTTGGTAATGACCATTACTGGTTGGTAATGGTTGGTAGAGTATTGATTTGGATGGTCTTTATCGAAGGAGGTGTTATACACTATTCTGGAGGTTCACAACTATTAACAGAAGTACAAAACAAAAAGACAGACAATACCCAAACATGTTAAATTCATGATGCCGGATCCAATAAAAAAAATTACCAGACCTACACAGAAGCAGGGATAAGGAGCCAGACCCCGAAACGATTGTAATTAGTGGACATTGTAACAGTTGACATGAATAGATTCTGTATGTCCAAGAATCTAGAGAAATGGATGAGGAATGTTATGGAAGATATAAGAAGTGTTAATGTTGCACTTTCAGAGACAAAAACAAAATACACGATCTGAGATGAGAAATACACAAGGTTGGCTTAATAGTAGACTACACATAGCATTAAAAAGAAAAAAAAAGATTATTGAATTGTAAAATAGAGCAATAGGAACTATTCAAAATGAAACACAGAGGGAAAAATTTTTTTTTAAATAATAAACACGAGTGAAGTATGTGCATGATTCCAAGTAGCCTAATAAACAATTGGAGCCCACAAAGGAGAGAAAGTGGGCAGAAAACTATTGAAAGGAGTATAGGCTGAAAATTTTCCAGAACAGAATACAGAATAATCCCACTCATACACGGGCAATTGATTTCAACAAAAGCCAATCAATGGAGAAAAGATAGCTTTTTAAAACAAATTGTCTTGAAACAATTGACCATCCACCCACACGCAAAAAAAAAAAAAAAAAAAAAAAAAAAAAGAAAGAAAAGAAAAAGAACTTTAAGCTGTATCATTCACATTTGCAAAATATAACTAAAAAAATGGATGATAAATGTGAATGTAAAAACAAAAACAGACTTTAAAGAAAACAGAGAAAATATCACTGTGACTTTTGGTCAGGGAAAGATTTTTTAGGAAGAGTGTTGAATGCATAAATCTCTACAATGAAAGAATTATAATTTGGACTTCATCATTATTAAAAACTTATCTTCCTCAAAAGTCTTTGCTAATTAAAGAAAATTATAAGCCCAAGACTGATAGAAAATATTTGTAAGACACATATCTTATAAACCACTTGCATCTAGAATATGCAAAGAACTCTCAAAACTCAACAAGAAAATAAAAATTCAATTTAAAAAATTAGCGTAAGATCTGAAGACACTTCATAAGAAGAGCAGATAAACACATGAAAAAAATGTTCACTATCATTAATCAAAAATAAACTTACAGTAAAGTACAATGACACATCTATTAGAAAAACTGAAAGAAAAACAACAACAACAACAAAACCCTGCACATACATGTCCATTACTGGGGAAGATACGGAGAGAGAGGAACTCACATACATTGCTGGTAGGAATGTAAAATGGTGCCAACATTTTGAGAAATAGTTTTTTTTTTTAATTTTCTTACAAAATTAAACAGTTATCATATGGTCTAGTGCTCCTAGCTGTATGTATTTACCTTAGAAAAATGAAAACTTAAGTTCCCACAAAAATCTATCTGCAAATATCTATTGCAGCGTGCACTATGATCACCAAAGCTGGAAAACCTGAATCGATTTGGGGTTTTCAAAATGGTGACTGGATAGACAGTGATATATATCCACACAATGGAATACTACTAAGGTAACAAACAAAAATAGTTTGTTAGAAAATAACGTGGAAGAATCTCAAGTGCATAATATTAAGTGAAGGAAGCCAATATTTCCACACCCTATCATTCCTTCGTAGGATATTGTGGAAAAGGAAAAATGGCGGAGGTAGAAATGATCCGTGGTGGCAAGGTTTGCGGGTAAGTGGAAAGGTTGACAGCATAGAGGAAGGATGGCACTTTGGGCGATGGAAATGTTCTGTGTGTTGATTGTGGTAGTGGTTACAGAACCTATTGCATTTATCAGTTTATGAACTGTACACTCACCGTGTGTAAATTTTACTTTAATAGATCTAATTAAAATATTAGAACTCTGGGCACCTGGGTGGCTCAGTTAGTTGAGCGTCTGACTCTTGAGCTTGGCTCAAGTCATGATCTCACGGTTCATGAGACTAAGCCCTGCGTCAGGCTCTCCACTGACAGGACAAGTCGTACCTGGAATTCTCCCTCTCTCTCTCCCTCTCTCTCTCTCTCTCTCTTCCCCCCCACCCCCTCGTCTCTCCCTGGCTTATATGCAAGCTCTCTCTCAAAATAAATAAATAAACTTAAAAATATTAGTACTCTGGTTTATGTGGATATTACACTAACCAAGAAATATGTATATCATTAGTGATGGTTATAATGAGGCAGGTGATAAAATCCATAAGGAACAGGGATTTGGGGGGTTGTAGGCGGCTTAACCCAACAGGGTCGGTGTGGTAATATTTGATTCCATGAATTCCAAACCTAGGGACTATTTAGGGAGGAGGCTAAATGAAAGGAGTTGACATCAAAGCTTTGCAAACAGCAATAAGGAGGGGAGCTCCTTGAGCTGGATGAAGGGTGTGGATGGGGAAATGGTTGTGGTTTCCAGAAGATTTCAGAGGAAGCAGACTTCTCTGTGGTGCACCAGAGTCCAGTAAGAACAAGAACAGCAACAAATTTTAAGAAATGAGTGAGAGAAAGAAAGAAAGAAAGAAAGAAGAAAGAAAGAAAGAAGAAAGAAAGGAAGAAAGGTAAGAATATATAATATATATATATATTCTCATATATATGTGTGTGTGTATATATATATATATATATATATTCACATATATATGTATATCTATGAGAATGTGCTGGTGACTAACATGTCCAAAAGTTAGAATGTCAGTATTGAGGATACTGGTGATGATTGGAAGAAAGGTCAGATTAACAACATACAGAGCCATATGGGAACAAGAATCGAAGGGATGCAGGGTGACGTGGGCTTATTGACATTATGGTAGCAAATGACCTTCATGTCCTTGAACCCCAATAGGACCATGGCGGTCATGCCTCTGAGCATTGGTAGAAGATCAGGATAGACGTCCCCCGTGAGAATGCAGAGCTCTGGAGATCCCTCTCCCGTCGTGCTGATAATGCTGGCTATACAGAAACAGGGAGGTCTTCCCAAGGTCCCACAGAGATTTTTCACGAATATCTCCAGTGCCTAATTCTAGAATTTCTAACATCTGAAACTCACTTAATATTTTTGAATGAATGGATGGGTAAAGGAAATGATAGGCATTAAAGAACCGTTTGTCTAATCACATTGCTTGATATTCAGTCTTGATTTCCAGAATCCATCAGTATGTACGAGAGCAATCTTTTTAATAAAGTAAAACCGTAAATCTTCTCATTTACGTATGTTTCATTCACGTTCATTCAACTCCCTTTGAGGGCCTACTAAGTGGCTGCTGCTTGACTGGCCTCAAAAGAGTTCACAGCAACCAAGATCACTTCTCCTGGATTTAGACTAGCTAGTTTCTTGTTCCTCTGCATCGCCCAGATTAATCCACGACAGGAGAGTGAGAGGTGCAGGCTATCCTCAAGCTAGTACCATCCCTTGATCTGGCTCTTTCGGGGGCTTGAGCGCACCTCCCAATTTGTGTCGTTGACCGAGTGCTTTCAGAAAGAGAGGCAGTTCCAACGCAGGAGAGCCAAGGGCAGGTATCCCGCTGTCCATTACCCAGGGAGCCTGACCCATCAGTTCTAGTTCCTATCATGACAACCTCAGGCCAGCTGGATGCCAGTGTTGTTCACAACACCAGGTCCATGCGCTTTCCCAATTCAGGCTGCAGCAGCTCCTTTGCTGTCAATGTCCAGCTATACTCTTTGCCGTTTATTTGCTTTGCTTCTCCCAGGGTTCTTTCTCTTTTTATTTATTTATTTTTTTTTTTAATTTTTTTTTTTTTAACATTTATTTATTTGTGAGACAGAGAGAGACAGAGCATGAACAGGGGAGGGTCAGAGAGAGGGAGACACAGAATGTGAAACGGGCTCCAGGCTCTGAGCTGTCAGCACAGAGCCCGACGCGGGGCTCGAACTCACAGCCCTCACGGACCGCGAGATCATGACCTGAGCCGAAGCCGGCCGCTCAACCGACTGAGCCACCCAGGCGCCCCCCGGGGTTCTTTCTCTTGCCATGATTATGTCCACCACCTTTCATGACTATGCAGCTCTTCAAAAATTAAACATTGATAAATGTTTTAAGGACAAAAAAGAGAGCTGTTTAGAGCCGACATGAAATTTGCTCTTGTTTCCTTAAAGCTTGTTTGCCAGGGAATGAAAAGCTGCAATTACTTTAACGTGATCATGGGGTTTTCACACCAATGCTGAATGCACAATGACTCTTGGCTTTGGGAATGAGCTTGAAAAGGGACACGGAGAAGCAATCAACTGGGCGTCTTGGGCAGATGAAAGGAGCCTGATTCAGAAAGGGCCAGAGGGCAGAGGAAATGGCTGAAGAATTGTCCCCTACAGAACCTCACATGCAGCTTAACATTTCCAGAGCTTCTTTCTGGTGCTTATTATCAAATAATTAATTTTCAAATGGTCAGTCAGATCTGTGTGTCCTCACATTAGATTTCCACCATCTCAATCAGGAATGTGACCGAATCTGATGGGTTTTAATCATGGTATTAGTGGCCTGGAGTGAAATCTGAAAAGTGTTTTCTGGGGATGAGAGATGACCCCCACAATGCTTTCGGCTTTGAGAAGCCTCAGGTAGATTATCTCTCCTGGAATACGCAGAGATACTAATCTCTAAAAATAACTGCATGGGGGCCCCTGGGTGGCTCAGTTGGTTAAAGCCCCTGACTCTTCATTTTGGCTCAGGTCAGGATCTCGTGGTTTGTGGGATCGATTCCTGCATGGGGCTCTGCACTGACAGCCTAGAGCCTGCTTCGGATTCTGTGTCTCCCTTTCTGTCTGCACCCCGCCCCCCGCTTCTTCCCTCTGTCTCTCTCTCTCGAAAATAAACGTTAAAAAAATAAAAATAAAAATCACTGCACGATTATTTGAAATGAAATGAAATATCATAAAAAATGCTATTACGTAACACAAATGTTTGTCAATGGAGAGTTCCGGCTTTAAAATAGAGCAGAATATACTCTACCACTTTACTAGCTGTGTGGCTCCATATAAGCCACTAACCTTTGCTGATCAAGGGTTGCCTCTTCGGTACATTGAGTTAATAATTCTTATTTTGCCAAGTTTTTATCAGCATTTGGAAAACAGGTATTGACCTTAAAATTACAACGGCCAGTATTTTACCAGCATAGTGGGTTTATTTGGGAATAGGAGAGGAACAGACAAGCGGGCTATGGCAAATGATAGGCAATCCCAGAGAACAATGGAGAGGAGCCTCCCTTTACAAAGAAAAAGGAGGGTGTTGGGAGGTGCTGTTTGAAAGGAAAGTCCACTGGAGGAAAGGGAGAGTTCACTCAGGGTGCTGATGGTTTCTTATTGGCTCAGTCGAGGTATTTCCTTATTGGTTCGAGCTTGTCCCAAGGAAAAATCTATCCTTCTTTCTGCTGCAGCAAAGTATAGGTTTCTTCCTGCTGGGAATTCAAGGCAATACAAGGCACATCCTTTCCAGGTGGGTCTGCAATTCATGACAAGTGACAGGGCGTGAGCGCTCCCCCTTTTGGCAACAAAGGTAAAATGTTTGGTCGATGGATTTTTTTTTTAAATATTAAATAGAATTTATCGTCAAATTGGTTTCCATACAACACCCAGGGCTCATCCCAACAGGTGCCCTCCTCAGTGAATTTTGGCTCCAGAACTGCTTTCCAGCGTTTCCTGATGATAACAAGCGCTGAAGAATAGTCGGGGCCAACCCCTTCCCTTAGCCTGAGGCCACAATTCAGGGTAAGCTCTGAGTGTGGACACACTGGGTAAATAAGATTAGGGAAAGAATTCCAGAGAATGTGGGATTTCCGCAGGTGTGTGAAAGCTGGTAGGACTTCTGAGGTGCAGTTATAGAAAGGAATTTCTAAGTAGAGGAAACTGACAGGGCGCGGTGCACAGAGCTGGAAGTCTGCAGGGAGCACTGCGAAAGGCTGGAGGGCTGGGTGCTTAGAATGTAACCTGCAAATAAGAAGATGGGCGGAGAGTAGAAGTACTATGCCTGGCATAAAAATCTCACAGGTCTGAAAACCAGAAAAGACACAGCCTTCACTGGGACCCCTGCACCAGCTACACCATCCTATAACTTCTTATTTTAAAGTTTTTTTTTTAACGTTTATTTATTTTGAGAGAGAGATAGAGCATGAGAGGGGAAGGGGCTGAGAGAGAGGGAGACACAGAATCCGAAGCAGACTCCAGGCTCCGAGCTGTCAGCACAGAGCCCGACGCGGGGCTCGAGCTCACAAACCACTGAGCCGCCCAGGAGCCCCCGTCCTATAATGTCTTAAGCAAAATAGTCAGACGAGGGATAAACTCATCTTATCACATACACAGAGTCACATTTTGTCACATACATGGAGTCTCATTTCTGTATACGCACGCATTCCGCACACTTTTTTTAGGAACCCCATAAGAGAAGGCAGTGCTTCTATTAGTGGGTCATGAATAGGAATGTCTGTTTTGAACTCACAAACAATATTCTCCTGAAAGTCTGACCCAGCACACATCATAATTCTAAATGGTTTGTGTTTTTCTCTAAATATACTACACTTTCCTGCTCCCTGGGGCTTCAATGTCAGCTTTCAGTAAATGGTACAAGAATCTATTTTGTTGGTGATTTAACTACAGGGATTCGTCCTTGCCTTCTTATTTAACTTCCATATTGAATTTAAATGTTTTATATTTATTTTTTTCACCAGTAATCATAAGCCTGAGGCCAGTGAATGAATCTTGAGTAAAAGAATAAATGAGCTGGACTTTTTCCAGAACCTAATTCATTTCCTGTGAGCAAGTTGGGAGCCTAGGGAATTAACTGTTTCACACCAGTAGGTTATTTTATATTGCATAGATCTGCTTGCTATTAAAATTAATTTGAGAACAAGGGCAATTATCAATACATTTTCTGTTGTTGTGGGTCCCACTCCACATAAGAAATGTTTCAGAAAACATACAGTAATATGAGGTGCCTGGGTGGCTCGGTCGGTTAAGCATCTGACTTTAGCTCAGGTCATGATCTCGCGGTTGGTGAGTTCAAGCCCTGCGTGGGGTTCTGTGCTGACAGCTCGGAGCCTGGAGCCTGCTTCAGATTCTGTGTCTCCCTCTCTCTGACCCTCCCCCACTCATGCTCTGCCTCTCTCTCTCAAAAATAAATAATAAAACATTAAAAAAAATGAAATTAAAAAAGAAAAAGAAAGTATACAGTGATAGAGTGTTGGATTATACCAGAAGACGCCATCAGCTGGCGGGCTTTAATTATCTCCTGACTGGCTTTCCTGCTTTTAAATTGCTCTCTGCCCCCCCTCTCTTCAAAGAGATGTTATTTTTTTAGAGAAGTTTTAGGTTCACAGCAAAATTGAGCAGGAGATATAGAGAGTTCCCATATATCCTTTCTCCTCCCCCCTCCCCAGTCACATGTATCGCCTTCCTCAATATCAACATCCCCCACCAGAAGAGTACATTTATTACAATCGGTCAACCTATATTGACACATCACGATCACCCAAGTCCCTAGTTTACCTTAGATCTCACTCTTAGTGTTGTGCATTCCGTGAGTTTGAACACATTTACAATGGCACGTATCCACCATTATAGTATCATATACAATATTTTCACTGCCCTAAAAATCCTCTGTGTTCTGCCTGTTCATTCTTGGCCTTCAGTCAATCCCTGGCAACCATTTGATCTCTTTACTGTCTCCACAGCCCTATTTTTTCCAGATTGTCATATAGTTGGACTCATATGGTATGAATCATTTTCAGACTGGCATCCTTGGTTCGTGGCTTGATAGCTTATTTCTTTTTAGCGCTGAATAATACTCCATTACATTGGTGTTTCTTAATGACTTTAGATAGGCATATGGACATGGCATTAAACAAATACTGAATTATGCATGAGTAAGTTCTTTCTATTTTTACATTGTATTTAATTTTTCCTGATTACACCAAAGTAGAATCTTCAGCAAATAAAACTACTACCAGCTTACCTTTGTTCATAATGAAGGAAAGTTTCACTTTAACATAATACACGTGTAAGCAGAAACAATGAGTCCATGGAAATTAACAGTATAAATATATTTAAAGGTAGCAGCTCACATCAGTTTAATGACACTAGAGATTTATATGATTACAGCAAAATTATAAAGGTCATATTATAATAAAAGTGGTTTAGGAAACTCTGTAGCCAGAATGATTTTTTATTTATTTTGAGGGAGAGAGAAAGAGAGCGCGAGCCAGGAGGGGCAGAGAGAGAGGAATAAAATCCCAAGCAGGCTCTGTGCTGTCAGCACAGAGCCTGACGAGGGGCTTACTGGATCTCACAAACTGTGAGATCACGACCTGAGCCGGAATCAAGAGTCGGGACACTTAACCGACTATGCCACCCAGGTGCTCCCAGAATGAATTCTTAAATTCCAATTTGGATTATGCCACACTCTTCTTCAGGCCTTTCATTTCATCTTAGAACATCTGCCAGAGACTCCTCTTTCTCTAATCTTTTTCATTCCCTCTATCAGCAAGGTTTACCTCTAAAATATGTCTCAAACCTGATTCTGTCAGTTTCTACTACCAGCCCGATCCAAGTCGCCATCAGCCATGACCTAAATGTCAGCAAGAGCCTGCTACATCCACGTTGTCTACTTCCCACCCCCACCCCCTTCAGTCTGAGTAGCCAGAGAGGTCTTTCTAAATTATAGGTCGGGTCAGCTCACCTAAATTATAAGGTGATGGTAGCTCCTGAGTACGTGATGATTTTCAGCTCTACTGGAAATTCTCCAACTACTGAGAAAAAAGAATCAGGGGGTGGAGGGAAGTAAATTTATTTTCCAGTCCTAAACTAAATACTCAGGATCCTGACCACTTCTCTGGCCTCATTTCCTTCTGGCCTTCCCATTTCCAGACAACACTGGCCTTCTTTGGGACCCAGGATATGCCAAGTTCATTTCCAGCGGACCTTTCTGCCTGGAATGTGCTGCCACTCACCCACTTACCCCCCCCGTAACATCACCAATCTGCATAGTCATTCTCCGTGAGCATTCTGATCTGAATTTCAGTGACTATCAGATGATAACACATTCTATACATCTTATTTGAATTATTCACTTAGCTCTCACTGCGAGATGATTTGTTGTATCTGATATTTATTTATTTATTTGCATTTTGAAATAATTTCAGACTTATACCATAAGCCCTTTACCCATCTTCTTAAAATATTCCATCTTTCATGAGCAACTATAATGAACAAAACCAGAAAATTGTCATTAATAAAATTAATAAATCTACCAGTCTATAAGTCAAAGTTCCTACACGGTCTCACCGATGTCATTTTTCCGGCCTCCCGACACATTGCATTCAGTTGTCATGAACTCAGCCTCCTTCAACCCGGAACAGCTCCTCGGATGTTCCTTGCCCTTCACAATTTGTCTCTTCAAAAGTACTGTCCAGTAATTATGTAGTAACTTCTCCATGTGGGTTCCTCTGATGCTTTTTGCTGACTACACTGAGGTGATGGACCTTTGGTGGAGTAGCACAGATGTGATTCTGTGTTCTTCTTGGCACATCCACAGAAGGCACATGGGGTCCTTGTGTCTCATTCCTGATGATAGTAATTTGTGATCATGCAGTTAAAGCGTTAGCTGCCAGATTCCTCATTGCTGTTACTATTTTTCTCTTTGTAACTCAACACATTATTTGGGGGAGGTTCCTCGAGGCCATATGAATACTCTTTTACTTATCATTTGCTCCCCCTCTGATTTCAGCATCCATCATCGACTCTCATCTGCAACCATTATCAGCTGTAACATTTGCGAAATGACAATTGTCTAATTTTATCATCCATTCTACATCTATTATGTAGAATTCAATTTCAAGAAAGAACCGTCTCCCTCATTCTCCCATTTATTTACATATTCAGTTATTTATTCATATTAGTCTGGCCCTGTGGATATTTACTTTATCCCTTTATATCATTATTTATATCGTTGCAGAAATCATCTCAGGTGTCATCATTGGGATTTCCAAGTTGGCTTTTGTGCGCTTTCAACACAAATGACCCCATCGTTGTGTATAAGCACTGCTTTAATTTCTGAAGTGACTGTGCATTCTGGGCTTATCTTATATTTTCTCTGGAATCATTTCCTCCAAGGCTTCCTGGTTTCTTTTATTGGAAATGGATCTGAAAACCAATGTATGCACACTAGTGGTTTTCATTGCTATTGAGGTGTTACACTTTTTAGCCCATTAGAGCACATAGCTGATATACACATGGGTGTGGAATTGAGGACTGCAGGGTTTCAGAATCATCTTGGTCTGAGAAAGACTAGGGAGAGTTACTAGGAGTGCCTGCTATTGAAATGGTGTACTTTCCATCGGCCACACTTCTTCCTTGTATTATTTTCATACTTCTTTATATTCTCAGCAAGACTGTGCTTCAGCTCTTATTATCCCCAACTTAGATTTTAGGAAAAAGAGGTTAACATCCCCAAATTCCTACAGACCTTTCTCACATCAAAGCCAGCATTCTTTCTGGACAGTCCACTGTTTTCCCTCCAGGCTAACCCCTAAACCCAGGGAACTAACTGGAAGCGAGGAGAAGTTCTTAGACCTTCTCCTCTCTACTGCCTCCATTTCCTTCCTTCCCCCAGTGAAGTGCTTCAGACCAGGAGTAGGGTATTTGGTGGGTGGCATGAAGAAATATAAAGGCTTTATTGACGACTTCTCCAAAATTATATTTGAGGAAGTTCTCACGCTTATATAAATATAAACATGTTGACAGTTATCATGGAAGCTTTTGATCTTCTCAAGGCCTTCGAGGGACCTGTGAGCAGTACACGTTGTGGCTGAGGGGTGGAGAGGGACCTGGTTGTTCAGGGCTGGCTCTGGGATTTTTTGTTTTGTTTTGTTTTCTTTAGGGGAGACATAGCTGGGCTCTGAGTGGAGTCTGAGGATACATAAGCCCACCACGGGAAGTGATGTGCCGGACCTGTGTAACACTGATGTACGACCATAGATTCAGAATCAAGACAGTCTGAGACCGTACAGTGGTGCTCTTTGCATAATGGCATTCAAAAATCCCAGCATGGAGTCAGAGGTGAGGCACATACTGGCTTTCCCTGCTACCAGCTGTGTGACCCTTGGGAATGTCACTTGAGCATCCTAATCCTCCCTTCCTTTCTCCCTCCCTCCTTCCATTATTTTCTCTCTCAACTTCTTTTCTCTTTCTTTCTTCCTCTTTCTTTCTTTCTCCTTCCTTCTTTCTTTTCTTTCTTTCTCTTTCTTTTCTTTCTTTCTTTCTTTCTTTCTTCTCCTTCCTTCCTTCTTTCTTTCTCCTTCCTTCCTTCCTTCCTTCCTTCCTTCCTTCCTTCCTTCCCTCCTTCTTTTTCTTCCCACTAAAGTATATACTCCAGAGAAGTGGAAACCACAAGTGTCTTTTTAGCTGCTATGTTAGTCTAGGGCAACCATGGAGCAAATGCCATAACAGGTTTACATGTATGAGGACTTTCTTAGGGGAAATGCCTGTGTGTAGGGTAATAGGGAGATGTACCATAGAGTGACGGCAGTCTGACTCCCACTGAAGAAGACAAGAGAGAGGAGTAGGTGGGGACATCCCAGGTTTCGGCAAAGTGTAAGAAAAGTTAAGCAAAGCTATCGTGCACTTGAGCCAGAGTTGGCTGATGGATGGTGCCCAGGTCTCCCAGAACTGGGTCTGCATTACCAGCCACGCTGTATGCACATCACTGGTGGAGAGCAGCCGTGAGATGGATGGCCTCTGAGAAAACAGTTTTTCCCTGGAGGGGAAATCTGCCGCACAATCTGTGCAGGCTGATCTAACTGCCTTTTGTAATTTTTTAATGTTTAATTTTGAGAGAGAGAGAGATACAGTGTGAGCGGCAGAGGGACACGCAGAGAGAGAGAGGGAGAGAGAGAGAGAGAGGCAGAATCTGAAGCAGGCTCCAGGTTCTGAGCTGTCAGCACAGAGCCTGATGCAGTGCTCAAACCCATAAACTGGGAAGATCGTGACCTGAGCCAAAGTCAGATGCTTAACCAACTGAGCCATCCAGGTGCCCTCTAACTGCCTTTTACTCAAGAGCAAGACCAATTTTTGACATCCAGTCGGTGCTCAACAAATGGTTTTACGTTTTCCCCTAAGAGAGTGGGCTTGGAGAAACTAACTCAACAATAAGCAAAATCCTATCCTTCCCTCAAGCAGATTACTATCTAATGATAGACGGACACAAAAAGCATTACATTTAGAAAGCAGAGCAAAGGTTAACTTTCCCAAGGAGGGCACTGGGAATCATTAATGGCAACCAGAGAACCCCAAAACACTCGAGAAAAGTTTTTTTATGGCTCAGTTTGCTTTGGCTGGACAAGATTGGAGGAAGCTGTGTCCTAACATAATGTCTATTAGCCTTGGGTCTGTTAGTCTAAGGAGGATATGACTATGCATTTTTCAATGAATCGGCATGTTAAAAAGGGACACTTCATATATATTAAATGTGTAAAAATATATCATTGCATCTGTAGAAAGAAGTCCTTTTCCAATGGTTTTCAGATAATTTTAAGAAAATATGGTAGATGAGATCTCATCGAGTATGTTAAGTACGTTTGCCCCCATGAATGAGAAGTCAAAAGCACATATCCAAAAAGTCCAGGAGGACACAGGAGTAATAAGAACCAAAAAGAAGCACATTTGGATAGCTAAAATGAAAAGCAAAAAGCTCAAAATTGGAAAAGAACCGACGAAGGGCTTCTAATCACATTTTATCTAAGCAGAATTCCATTTTTCAAGAGCATAATAGCAGGTGATGAAAAGCACTCATAGCAAAGAGGAGGGGAAAAATGCATCTCATTAGTCTGTTCAATGCTTTAGCGTATTCCTGGTGACTTCTTCCCCTAAGGTTATCAGATGCAGTTCAGTCCCAGATGGCCACGATTGTTCCTTCTCTTTCTGAGCACAGGTTCTGGAGGCTCCCTCTGTCCCAGAAGCCCTTTTCCCACAGAGGGCGCTGCGCATGGAGATCACCAGTGCAATCCCAGCTGCGCACCATTCTCCATGACGGGGTGGCGAACAGTCCTTCCTGAGGATTGCCATCACTGCAAATTAAAGTCACACACGAGTAGACCTGACAACATTTACTCCGTCATAAAAATCACTTCACCTCATCCTACTCTCCTCGTGACCTTCTGTTGGGTGATTTAGTGGGGAGAATACCAGGGACTGACTTTAGTCTTCAGGCTGCAGGCATTATGCAGCCCTGGGGAACCGTGGGCCACGTGGATTAGTATGCTCTGGGGTCCCAGCATGTTTCCATCATGGATCAGACTAAAACTCCGAAGGAGACGCTCACAAAGAGCAATCATTCTCGGAGTTTGAAAAACCGAAGCTTAATGATTGTGTACATCATTATTCACAGAATACACGAAAGGATGCTTCTGCATGAGTCAATTTGGTTGTGTCAGTTCTTGGGGGGAAAAAAGCAGACATATTACAGGAAATGACAGTGTGCTTGTGTAAAATGAATGAAGTACAGAAGCATATGGAGCATCAAAGAGAGTAAGGTGCAAGGTGAAGGTGCCCATTTATTCAACAAATATTCCATCCTTCCTACTAAGTATTGGACACAAAGCGTCTAGGTGGAAAGATGACTAAAGTGTCTGGCACACCCTCTTGGGCTTAGGTAGTGATGTTCCAGAACACAGCATCCACAAAGGAAGAAACCCTTGCACTGCAGTGAGTGAGCAAGTTACAGCTGTGGGAAGGTTTATGATACTTGTAGGAATATCACAGAATTCTTTGTTTAAGTGGCTCCTTCTTAACTACTAATGAAAACCACTTTAAAAAAAATTAAGTTTATTTATTTTTGACAGGGAGAGAGTGCAGGGGAGGGGCAGAGAAAGAGGGGTCAAAGGATCCAAAGCAGGCTCCATGCTGACAGCCCCAACGTGGGGCTTGAACTCACCAACTGCGAGATCATGACCTGAGCCGAAGTAGGACACTTAACTGACTGAGCCACCCAGGCGCCCCGCAAACCAGTTTTAGTATGATTAGTATTAGTAACAATATATTCCTTCTAAGCTGACCTGGCATCTGCAGACTGAGTTCAGATTCAGTTTTTCGCTTGTTTCAGGCCTCACAGCAGCCTCATATGGGGCCCCCATGTCCCTGTACTTCTAGATCCTATGTCTGCCTATAGGTTTCCACTGTAAGCACCTGTCACTCCATCTGAGGGCTTTATCCACGTGTGTGTGTGTGTGAGAGAGAGAGAGAGAGAGAGAGAGAGAGAGAGAAGGAGATGCTATTTGGCCAGCTTATGGGTAGGGAGGTGGGGACGGTCAGAAGCTCTGGCAGTTAGCATCCCCTGGAGCAGCCTTCAGTCAGTGACGGCTGGGATTGGTAGAGAAATACCCCAGCTTTTCCCCTCTCGGATGGGACAAGACTGGAGTGTGCCACATATAACTTCCTGCATGTCCTGGGAGGGCTGAATGCTGATTATACCAGATGTTACCTGGTCATTAATGCACCCTCCCCTGGCTTGCTCCCTGGCTTGCCTAGCTTCCCACTCCCCCCACTGGTGTATCCTGAAAATACCCCACAAGTCAACAGCTTGCAATCACATCCCTGACTCCATACCTTCTTGGAGAAGTGAAGCCTAAGGCATCTGGTGTCCAGGGTAGACATGGAAGGCAGGCACAGGGCCGTTGAGCAACTAGTTCAAGATCACATATTTAATAGAGTCACAGTATTTATGTGAAGAGAAGAAAAACAGAGATTGTCAGAGGGCTTGGAATGAACAGAGGGCTTGGAATGAAGCATAAAAAAATATATGAAAAGATTAACAAAACTTACAAACAGATGGAGAACAATCATCATAAAAAGCAAATTCACATTATGGAAAAATATTCTCTGGTTTCACGTATGTTTAATATTTTTGTCTATAACGTCAGTAGCTTAAGGATAGCTAACCTGGATTTAAAATTCTAGTGGTGTGCATTAACTATCTACTGCTGTGTAACAAATTAACCCAATCCCGGTGACATAAATCATGAGTACACATTTATGACCTCACACAGTTCCCCTGGGTCAGGAGAAAAATCAGAAGTGAGAGCTTCCCTTACGTACATTTTTATATGTTGCAGATTTTGACTAGGTAACTCTATAAATATTCAGAATGTAAAAAGCAATTTCACCTTCCTTAAAAGTGAGGGATTGGGGCACCTAAGTGGCTCAGTCAAGTCAGACTCCTGAATTCAGTTCAGGTTATGATCTCACGGTTCACGAGATCAAGCCCCGCATCGGGCTCTGCGCTGACAGTTAGGAGCCTGCTTGGGATTCTCTGTCTCCCTCTCTCTCTCCCCATCTGCCTCTTGTTTTCTCTCTCTCTCTCTTTCAAAAATAAATAAATAAATGTTTAAAAAAAAAAAAAGTGAGGGATTAATCAGAGCCCCTTGTCCCCGAGGCCCTGTCATGACCCAGGTTCCTTGACTGAGAAGCTGATTTTAACAGCCAACCTTTATGGCACAAAGACACTGTTCTTTTTTTTTTTTTAATTTTTTTTTTTTGACGTTTTATTTATTTTTGAGACAGAGAGAGACAGAGCATGAACAGGGGAGGGTCAGCGAGAGGGAGACACAGAATCTGAAACAGGCTCCAGGCTCTGAGCTGTCAGCCCAGAGCCCGACGCGGGGCTTGAACTCACGGACCGCGAGATCATGACCTGAGCCGAAGTCGGCCGCTTAACCGACTGAGCCACCCAGGCGCCCCACCAAGACATGTTCTTAATGCTTCACATGAACTAAGGCACTTAATCTCCTCCTCCTCCTTGTGAGATAGGTCCCTGTTATTACTGTCCCTTCAACTGTGAGGCAATTAAGTTTCAGAGGAATCAAGTAAGTTATGTATCCAGTGATGTAGACTCATAGAAGGAACACATGGATTTGAACCCAGACTTTTTTTATTAAAAAATATATATTTTTGAAAGAGAGAGCGAGAGGGGGAGGGGCAGAGATAGAGGGAGACAGAGGATCCCAAGCAGGCTCTGAGCTGACATCAGAGAGCCCAATGCGGGGCTCTAACTCACAAACTGTAAGATCATGACCTGAGCCAAAGCCCGATGCTCAACCAAATGAGCCACCCAGTTGCCCTTGAACCGAGGCCTTCTAGACCCAAAGCTTTCACCCCAACGATCACCGTCAATGGCCAAGACAAACTAGTGCTCTAGACATAAACCCTTGTTCAATCCCTGGTGGTTACGGAGCAGGACCCCCCCTCCCGTGTCCCCGGTTTAAGTAACCCTTTCAGGTTGTACTCAGCTAGAGACTAACATTGCTGGATTCTCCTGGAAGTCGCCCACTTTGCTCTGGGAAAGGTGTCCTTGTTTATAGCTCTTTGGTGGGATTTTCACGGATAGAAAGAGATATGAAGTATCTCTTCTGATATTCATTTAGGGAGAATGTGGTCCCTAAAAGGTGTTCATCTTAGTCCCTTGTCATTTCCAATCGATCCATGATGCAGGGGGTGAGCTGTGGGCTGTTCAATCAATGCCAATTACCACTGAGTGCCCACGTGGAGGTTCAATTGTCCAGAATGTTGTACCGGCCTCAATTTGCAGCCTCGATGCTGGAGAAAATCTGAAATTCTCTTTCAGCGCTGTCACCCTTAATTATAATATTTCAGAGGCATTAGAGATAATGGAACCTGTGTCTTTCACACGAAATTGTTGAGTAGAAGACAACTCTGCTGGCTTTCTTAGGCCCCAGGCAAACAGGAGCCCGGCAGCACATTCTCAAGTGTCCACAGGACAGAGGCATGCTTAAAGGGCACTGCAAACACGCTGGGGTGAAAAGCTCAGACCCCGTTTGATGGGGGAGGAAAGACAGACCCCGTCCACTGCTCAGAGACTCACACACCACAATGGTAGGTAAAGAAGGGGTGCCCACATTTTTAGTGAACACTGTTTTGGGCATAGGTGCCCCTAAATTTTTGTATGGGAGTATGAAGATTGTTTTGTTTTGCTTTGTTTTACTTTGTTTTTCTGGAAAATCAGCGCGGACTTTGCAAAATATGCTTTAGGGGAAAGTGTTAACTTTCTCTGGAAGATTGTCTCTTGTGCTTCAAATGGCCTGTCCCTCCTTCCCCGCCCCAAGCCTCACTGGGTCAATTCTCGCTGTTTCTTTAAGACACATCTGGTCATTATCTCACCCAGATACCGTCCCCCCTGGAGCCCTCCAGTCTCACTGAACCTCTTCATTGCACTGCTGAGCTTGGTGTCTTCCTCTTCCATAAGATTCTTATTCCAGTCTCCCCCTTAGGATTCAGAAAAGGAGGGGATTTCTCTGAGGGAGACTTAGGAGGAAATTGGCAGATTCCTCTAGGAGGTGAAGGAGGGGGTGAGGAGGAAAGAGATCAGATTGGTGGAGGAGAAGAAACCATGATGTTCAGTCTCTGAGCCAAATCAAAGATCCCAAAAGAAGAAACTGCAGGGGGAATGTGGTCAGAAAGGATTGATGAACACAAGAAGATCTTAAAATTTAATATAAACCCGTGTTTTCTCTATCCTTTGTTTCCTGTTGAGTGCATGTGTTGGATTCGTTTGTTTTAAGGTTCATGTTAGGTCCTTCTCAATTCCTCAGCACAGGTTAGGATAGACCTGGAGGCTGTGCTTTGTGAGTTTTTGAAAAACCAGTGGAGGGCTGGGTTTGATTCCCTGTCAGTGGTGAGGAACAGACATAGCAGAGGTCAACAAAGGGCCCTGGAGGGAGGGAATCTATGGGTTGTCAGCCTGGAACATTCCTGGCAATCTCTGGAAGGCTTTGAAGGCTGTGAAACACACAGAGAGAAATATTATCCACAGGTCAATGTCGATGCAAATCTCAGCTGATGATCCAGATTCTACAAGCAAGTGTGAAAAGCCTGAACTTGGGCTTTGAAATTCGTCAGACCAACGCTTTATTTTGTTCGGAATCTTCTTCTTAATGTTGATTTTGAATAGATTGCACTACCATCTGAGGCTCATCTGCATGTGGCACATTAAAAGCTCACTCTCGGGGCCCTTGTGATGAAGGATTGAGAGATACATGTGGCTGGTGATAACTATCAGTGATTTTTTTTAATTTGTCCAAGGTGTGGAAGAAAGAACAAAATTATTGAGAGAACCAAGACTCTCTCTCCACAGCCCAGTTTCCGGACTGTTCTTCTGAATGTTACTTTTGAAAGGTGTCTCAAATTGCATGTATCACTTCCAGAGTGCCCCCAACCCAGTGTGGGGGCTGTGTGCGATGTTTCCACCTAAGATGAGCTTCTGTTATCCTGAGGAGTGCTTAATTTCTCTGTGGGGAGAAACTCCATGCACAGATGATGGAACAAGGCAAAAGGGATTTGAATAAACTCCAAAATGAGTGGAAATTCTATGAACTGTCCTAGACAATGAAAGAGGAAAAAAGGGAGCATACTTAAGAAAGGAGACCCCCCCCAAGATGGAATTGCAATTTTCCATAAATTTCCATGCCCAAAGCTTATAGTTTTCAAATTCTCTATGATTTCGGAGATGTGGTGATTGGCATGACTCATCCTCTTGTTTTATTAAAGAGCAGAGTTTTTTGTATTTCTCTTGAGCGTGGATCAGTTTTGAGTTTCCTGAAGAAATGGAAAGCATAGGAATTCAAATTCCATCCATTTAACTCTGTGGGGATAAAAACTACCTTTAAGGGCTTACTTGCACCCTACCCCCACACCTTGCCTCTGAAATTCATATGCTAAAGTCCTGAGCCCAGTACCTCAGCAGGTGTACTTGGAGATAAGGTCTTTACAAAAGTAATTCAATTAAAATGGGGCCTTTAGGGAAACTGGGTCTGAGATGTGGTCACCCACTAACCCAGGGGAGTAGTGGGGGGGTCCTCTTCTCTTGGACCTCAGAAGGAACCGATCTGATGACAGCTTGATCTCAGACTCCAGGTCTCCAGAACTGCGAAAAATAAATTTCTGTTTATGCCCCCAATCTGTGGTGCTTTGGTTAGCTTCCTTATCAAACTCATACAGCCAGCAAGCATCGCAAATGTACCCTTTTCCAGCACTCAACTCCACGAAAAAGTAGGTGGAGATAAGAATGGGTAGGTATCTTGTCCTCTTTCAGAGTCTTGATTTCTTCCAACGTTCATTATATGATGCTCTTTGTCAAAGGGCAAATTTAATAAATTTGTCAATGGAGGTTTTTGGAGCAAACCTTACACTTGAATGGTGACCTTCTGAATTGCCTCCTTGTCTGCTGAAGTGGTGTCTGTGTAGGCGCACACACATGAATATGGAATTTGTGTAGATTCACAAGGTCCTGTCAACGTGACCGCAAAAGTCCTTGGCGTAAAGCCAGCGAACTCTGATCCTTCTTAAGCGTGTGATGTCCTTACTGATGGTGTTTGTGCACTGGCAAAATAAAACCTACCTCTCAACTGTGGTGAGGGTTAATGGAAATATTGTATCTGAGACATCGAATTCAGTGCCTGCCCTGGGTATGACATCAGTGGCTCTGATTTTCCGTAGGATGCTTTGCAACAGCACTGGGGTGCCTGCCAGAGTGCTGGGGTTCTTATTCTTGGCATGTGTCTGTCCTGATTTGGTGTCCGCTGTCTCTTTCAAGCTCACGTTCACCACGCATTTACCATTCCAAGCAGTAGCACAGCTACTGAATATCTCAAATGACTTCTTCACAGCACTCCCTTCAAAGAGCTTAGAAAGACTAAAGGGTTCTAGAGTCAAAGTCGTGGTATAATAAGGAAATGAAGGGATTTGCTTTATAATCTGACTCAAATGCAGTAATGTGAGTGAATTCACTTCATTCACCAGCTTTGAAATCCAGTGATTCCACAGGCACAAAACATTCTGCGGAAGATTGTGCTGTGATTTTTAACTAAAGGTTTCACATCAGAGAAAGATATTAGTTGTTAACACTGTTTAATGTTGATCAGTGAACCAGGGATTCGATTCATAAATTTTCAGCCCTAAATATAAAGATGCCTCTTGAATAGATAAGAAGAGAGACGAGCATTTAAATGCAATCCTTTCCCCATGTGCTGACTCATTAATTCTAACGGAAGACGCCTCTTTTGATTAGACAAGTCATTCTTAGACAATCCAGACAGTGTCTCCTGAAAGCTTTTAGGATGCATCTGTAGGGAACAAACATGTATTACGTTTTGCACATTTCTCTGGGGTTGACAGGACAGAGTTTAAAGAAATAGCAAACTTTGATAGATGCAATCTTCATTTTGATTGTTGATAGGCTGTTAATTTCATCTGTTTGATCTTTTTCCCCGTTCAGACATCCATTCTTTCATTCATCCTTGATAAGCTATATTCAAGTATTATACTGAATTTTTGGTTAAAAAAAAAGAGCATAAATACTGCATAACCTCTGCCCCCAAAGACTTCAGGTCGAATAGGAGGGTTAGATGCGTTGAAAAATGAGAATCAGTCATGGTAGAGTCCCACAGCAGCAGCAAGTGCGAAATCAAACAATGAAAACAAAGTAAGACTGAAGAGTAAGGGTGTGGATGGAAGCATGAATCACTCCTGCCCGCGGACGCTAGGGGAGGATTCACATGCACGGGGCTCTGACAGGTGGTAACGCATCATCCAAGTTTTAAAGAAAAGACGTGGCATATATACAGGTCCATTTATTTTAAAGACAATAGAAATAGGAAATACATTCGATAATAATCTAATTGGGGACAGTCTGTCTTTGAGACCATGGGGATGACGGAGAGGAGCAGCTTGCCTTTCCTGTATACAAGCGGCTTACAATTCTGGGAATCACCCATATGTATGCTGAGTGCCCCTTCTGTCATGACCAGCCCGTACCATGATATTAACTGGGCATTTTCTACAGGTCAAGTGTTATAAATGAAGCCTTTTGCTAAGCCCTTATTTTTTTTAATTGGTGCTCTGAAACTTTATTGTATTGCTCTTTGCCAGACTGCTTTTAAATTATTTTAGCACAATTTTAGATTTACAGAAAATTCTCAAGATAGTACAGAAAGTCCCCATATACTCTACACAGTTTCTATTACTAACATCTTACAGTATATTTGCTGCAATTTATGAAATGATATGGGTACATTATTATTATGTAAAGTTTATCATTTATTCAGATTTTCTTAATTTTTGCCTGATGTCCATTTTCTGTTCCAGGATCCCATCCAGGATATCAAATTACATTTAGCTACATGTCTCCTTGGACTCCTCTGGACTGTAACAGGTTTTTAGGCTTTCCTTATTTTTGATGACCTTGACAGTTTTGAGGACTACCGGTCAAGTATTTTGTAGAATGCCACTTAACTGGGATTCGTCTGATGCTTTGCTCGTAATTAGTTATGGGTTTGGGGGAGGAAGACCACAGAGATAAAATGCCATTTTCATCACATCATATTAAGAGCACATATTATCAACGTGACACATCAACTCAACCTTACTCCCATGGCTGAGGGCTTTATCAGGTTTCTCCACTGCAAATTTACCCACTTCTCTCCCTTTCATACTATACTCTTTGAAAGGAAGTCACTATACACAGCTCACATTTTAGGACTGAGGGGCTATGCTCTACCTCCTTGCGAGTAAAGTGAATAAACAAATTATTTGTACTTCTGAACGGGAGACGTGTCTGTTTTCCTCCACTTATTTATTTATTGAGTCATTTATTCACATCAGTATAGACTCAGAGATACTGATTTTATACTTTGGGTTGTAATTCAATAATTTCTTTTGGTGCTGAGTTTGGTACAGTTTTGCCCACTGGGGGGTGGGTCTTTTGCTGAGTTCCTGTGCCCCCTTCACAGAAATTGCCACATATACCAGTGTTAGTATTATTTTACTTTTTTAACACTTACTTTCTGGCATGATAAATGCCCCCTCTGCATATTTTTATGCTTTTTCCATAGATGTGGAAAGGGAGGCTCCCACTGACTTCGTGATATGACAAAATATCCCAGTTATTGAGTAAGTGACCCACGTTTCAACGTGAAGCCTGTCTAGCTAGCTCCAGAATCTCCACGTTTCACCATTATAATACCCTGCCCGTGAAAGACCGTTGGATAAGTTCTTCGACCTAACCATTTTGAAAAAGAATGGATTCCTAAGAGTCTATAATGTCATCACCCCCATAATTTTGAACGTCACACTATTTTAGGTATTTTATGTTCTTCGATGGTAGTTTACTCATTCAATACATACGTTTGGGCACCTACCGTTGCCCACATGCTCTCTTGGAAGCTGCGATAGATCAGAAGGCAAGTGCAAGTGAACACAGTCAAGGACTCCCCTGACAGTTCAAAGCCTAGGGCTGTGTGACATTAATTGGGCAACCACACCAAGATGTGAGGATTACAAATGTGTGATAACCCTTCTGGACATCAGAGGTCCAAAATCAGCTTCGCTGGGCTAAAATCACAGTATGCATCTGCCAGGGCTACCATAACAAAACACTACAGACTGGGCTATTGAAACAACAGAATTTATTTTCTCCAAGGCTGAAGGCTGGAAGTTCACGATCGAGATGCCAAGAAATTCAGTTTAAAAAAAATTTTTTTTAACATTTATTCATTTTTGAAAGACACAGAGAGAGACAGAGTGTGAATGGGGAAGGGGCAGAGAGAGAGGGAGACACAGAATCTGAAGCAGGCTCCAGGCTCCGAGCTGTCGGCACGGAGCCCAATGCGGGGCTTGAACTCACAGACTACAAGATCACTACCTGAGCCGAAGTCGGCCACCCAACCGAGTGAGCCACCCAGGCGCCCCAAGAAATTCAGTTTTTTTTTTAAATTTTTTTTTAATTTTTTTTTTAAAAATTTTTTTTTCAACGTTTATTTATTTTTGGGACAGAGAGAGACAGAGCATGAACGGGGGAGGGCCAGAGAGAGAGGGAGACACAGAATCGGAAACAGGCTCCAGGCTCCGAGCCATCAGCCCAGAGCCCGACGCGGGGCTCGAACTCACGGACCGCGAGATCGTGACCTGGCTGAAGTCGGACGCTTAACCGACTGCGCCACCCAGGCGCCCCAAGAAATTCAGTTTTTGATGAGGTGTCTCTTCCTGGCTTATAGAAGGCCACACTTGTGCTATGTCCTCAGATGCCTTTCTTCTGTGTATACATGGGGAGAGAGAGTTCTGGTGTCCTTTTGTCTTCTTATAAGGACACCAATTCCTATCAGATCAAGGCCCGTCCAATGACTTCATTTAACCTTAATTACCTCTCTAACGGCCTCATCTCCCAATACAGCCAAGAGGTGACTTGGCTTCAACGTGTGAAATTTGGGGGTACACAGTTCAGTTCATAACAGACACTTAGGTTTGGAGAACAGAACTAAACCCAGGGCCTGACTAACCAGAGACCCCAGCTACTTTAGAAATTTGCAAGGTACCAGACAAGAGTTGACTAAAAATGCCTGTCACTGGTTAGAAGAGCAGTAGGCTGGCTGTGAGTGTCTGGGGTGAAGCGACCCCCAGGCAGGGCTCAGAGCTGGAGGATTCCGTTGTAGTTCATCAAAATTCCAACCGAAAGCAGAGCCCAAACAACTTAGGATGCTCCTATATCCTGCAGGGCAACAGATGATGCCCAAGGCACAGTGGGCATGAAACACACACCAGGAGGGGAAAAATGAGTACCAACAATATTTTAATTACCCTTTCTTACACTTAATGCTATAAACGTCTCCTGTGGTGATTGTGTTGGGAAGGGGTTATAACGTTTTGGTCCTCTGAAAAAAAGCCATCTGACTATGGCCCACATTCCTTAGAACAGAGCCTATGTCTTGCAGATGGCATAATCATCCTTGAAATCACTCCATCTTCTACTTTAAAGCAATTTAAGAAATCAGATCTAGCAACAGGCAAAGAGCCTCTTCAAAAGTCTTTAATAATAGTGCACCCCTGAGCAGGTGGGGTTAGTGGTAGAATGGAAAGAGATTAGCTCTGGAAACACAAACCGTAAATAAAGTCCAGGAACCTCCTCTGACCATGACCCTCTGGGGTTTGCTTAAACTCTTTGAGCCTCAGTCTCTGCATCTGTAAAATGGCAATCTCCAGTTTACAAGCTGACAAGTTTGTGCTGGCAATTCTATGAGATTCTGTCCTCCAAGCTCTTGGCAAAGCTCTCGTCATGTGTAAAGCAGAAGCCCTAAAATGTCCTTCCAAAAGAAACACTGTCTTTGAACTTAGCCAAGCTGAAGAGGAGGAAGGATTCTGAGCCCTGGGATATGACTCTCCACTGGGAGAGGTGCAGGCTTGGGGTCAGACATAGACTTCAATCCTTAGTCATTCCTTACTGGTGATGATTTGGCATTTTTCCTAATCTCACTAACCTTTAATCTTTAAGAAAACATGAGTTTTCTTTACATGACGCTACAAATATCTTCTTCTCTGGCTACTAGGAGAATTACAAATACACATTGAGCAGGACACAGTGGCTTCAAGAAACAGTAGTTTTGTTTCCTTACTTCCTCTTATGTGTGGCTTAGCCACGGAATATGAGGTCCCATGACTCTGGATGATAGAAACATTCATGTTCTTTCACTAACGTTTGGTATTCTTTGCACCAGAGCCAGGAACTCAGATTAGCCTGAGCCTACAGGTATATACAATTACGGAATCTAAGAAAGTCCAGGGTATTTCATATTTACTCCCTTTTATCAGAACAGGGTTAGGAACCCCAGTGGGGTGGTCACAACCCTGTAGGTATGTGCAGAATCGGAGTCACCGGGAAACTAAGTTACGGTGTGTTTCCAGGTGTATCAGATTCAGGGTAGCACTGAGGCAACGAACTGCATTGTTTCTACGTAAATTTAGCTTTGCGTTCCCTGAGAGAATGATTACATGTGTTATTTTTCACACACCCATGGACAGGCAGCCAGAATAAGTCCCAGCTCAAGAACAGGCCTTTGGCCAACAAGACACAGATTGCAAGGGATCCAGGGTAACCTGCACGGAGTGTGCCTGCCAGCTCTGACATATTGTCTTCCTGCGAAGGCACTTAGCTCCGATCTACCACTGATCTGGCCGTAATTAAAACCCAGCACAGTTTATAAGAGGTGTCATTTAATTTGGCTGACCACTGAGATACAAGAAAAAGATTTATTAAGATGTTTGAGAGGACTTAAATTCTGAAGACACATTTGTAGTATATTTTCTGACCACAGTAATTGTCTTGAATATAATTTTATTGCTACTATGTTATATATAAATATACACACACACACATTAGAGAGAGAGAGAGAGAGAGAGAGAGAGAGAGAAATGATAGATTTTCATGGATTCAATTTATTGATTGAGTTTATTAGCCATATATATATATATATATATATATATATATATATACAGAGAGAGAGAGAGAGAGTTTATTAGCCACAAATATAGCCTCTTTGTGTCACTGGAAAATTTGGGATACCCCATAAGGATAATGGGGTATTGGGCTAATGCAAGAGCTATGGTTTTACGGGAGTCAACTCTGAGTCTCTTCATAAAGCTCCAGAGGTTCCCTCAGGTGGGCCTTGGAGGGTCTTCTGGGGACAGCCTGAAACATCCAGGAGCATGAATGAACCTGTGGGGACTTTCAAATGAAATACAGAATGAGACAGAAAGACAGAGAGCAAAATCCATTTTGTAACAGATTTTCAAATAGCAATGCAATATCAGTATCAATTCAAATTTCAAATAAAATCACTTCCTAGTTCCAAAATTGATGTTAATTAGAGAAGAGCACCGAGACATGGCTATGTGGCTTACAGATCTTGACAAGAAAAACGAAACAGAAACCCTACCATGGAGACCAAGACTCCTGGGATGAAATGCAAAGGACAGGGGCAGAATTCCAGTTCCAGAGATGGGAGACACATGTGATGGAGAGAAAGAGACATAGCACATTCCCGAGCGCTGGGTATGGCCATTTACATCAGGGCCAGGTTGGAGGCAAAAAAGCTGAGCAGAGAAGCCTCCTAGGAATCCTGTTGCCCTGGCCAGCCCACCAGATCCTGGGTCTCGGAGGGTGTGCGCTTCAAATCTCACCCCATATCGATTCCCTTTTATCAGGACAGGGTGAGGAACCCTGTGGGATGGTCCCAACATGGTAGACTGTCTATGCAACCTGAAACTCAGAGCGTGTTCCCACATGTGTCATATTTCTCACCAGTGTTTCAATAAGTCACACCCGGCTATTCCCCCTGTCCCTTTGCACATAATGTTATTACAACCTGGGATGCTTTTCCTCCCCTTCTCAGGAGAGGCCAGGCTTGTTTCATTTTGCTTTCCAATGAATTCCTCTTGCCTAGTCTTTCTTGAACTGCCCCCTTCACAGTGACAGATAGAATGAGTGTGCGCCTGCTCTAGACCTCCCTGGCACCTTGCACCGCTGTGAGTGCTGAACCTGTCTCATTGGGTCATAGGTTCTTCTTTACTTGAGTTTTCTGACCAGTCTGAGCTGACCGAAGGCATCCAGCACAGTCACAAAGACATAACAAATCATCGAGAGAGATTTGCTTTTTTATCGGCTTATAGGGAAATCTGAAATTGTTTGCAAGTTTAAAAATTTAGTCTCCTAGCAGCATCTGTCAGCAGGAAGCAGGCCCTGTGTCATGGGCTTGTGACTGAATGCCCTAGGTTTAATCTCTGATGGGTTCATAGAAGAGATAGCAGAATGCTAAGAAAGGGAAACCACCCACTAGGCCCCGCAGAAGTGGAGCTCTGGTACGTGTAGCCAGGCTGGCTCAGTCGGTTGAGCATCTGATTTCAGCTCAGGTCATGATCTCAGGGTCCATGAGTTTGAGTCCCGTGTCAGGCTTTGAGCTGACAACTCAGAGCCTGGAGCCTGCTTCAGATTCTGTGTCTCCCTCTCTCTCTGCCCCTCCCCCATTGCACTCTGTCTGTCTCTCTCTCAAAAGGAAAAACATAAAAACATTTTTTTTAAAAAAGTGGACCTCTGGTAGAAGAAACAAACAAATGCAGGAAAGATTCTCCCCAGACGCAAAGCCCTAAACCAGGGACTTGCAGTCCCACAGCCTTGGAAAAGAGAGCAAAATAAGCTGCAGGATGAAGTTCAAGTTTAATCCTGAGGAACTGTGGGGCTCACATGGACCCTAATGAGCCACGGGATGGTACACAGTATCTTTGGGAAGGTTTGTCTGTGGGCAGAAGATAAAGCGGCCATCGCCGTGGCCAGAGCAGGGTTGAGGGGTACAGAGGGGCCCTGGGGAAAGGAGAAGACATAATCCAGAAAGGCACAGTCAAGAACAGGGTCCACAGATGAAATGCAGCACCTGCTGGGCATGGGTTTCTACACCACAAGTATTAGAGTATGTTACCTTAGGTGAACCCTTATGATGATTTCACGCCCAAGAAACAGGCATCCCAGTTTTGCACCTGAGGGAGCTGAGGCCTGGGATTGCTGAAGTGATTTATCCCCAAATCACACATCACCCACACTGGCCATTTCTCTCCGTTCCCTTCCACTCCCTTGCTCTGCTCTTCTGTTTGGCGGCATTCTGATCCCTGATAACTACATTTCCCAGACTGCATTGCCTTCTAATTTCCCACTGGTTTCAACGAATGGAAGGCACTGATGGGACAGTGAAGGCTAGATGATCAGAAAATCCAGGCTACTGTCTCCTCTCTGCCTCTGTCTCTCTCTCTCAGCTTAGGTGGCACCTTGGAAGAGTCGCTGGGTCTGTGTGATTCCAGCTCCTGCCGCCCAGCCTTCCTTCTGGGTCCCACCTCCTCCAGTGGCCCCTCCTCCCAGGTTCCTGCTTCTCCCATTTGCTCCACTCCAGCCTCTGGTAAAGCCAGCTCCTCCCTTACCCTCCAACCCGAGGGTGAAGACTGCATTACCCAGGTATCACCATACCTGCAACAAGCTTTCCACGTCAAATCTCCTCTAAGGAGCTAACCGGTATAGTTCTTATTCCCTGGTGATGCCTTGACAGACACATCTCTTAAGTGGACTAAGCTGGGTAAGAAAACCGAGGTGCCCTGATTCTCTGGTATGTGGCCAGTCAAATATGAAGCGGTAACAAGGTTACAACCAAGATTGCACACCGTTCCGGGAAAGGGCCGTGTTTCAGGCTCGTGAGCTATGGAGTCAGGCCTGCTTAACTCTCTGTATTTACAGTGTAATCACAGCCATCGACCACGCATGAAAAATACAGGCATAGCTCTGTTCCAATAAAACTTTATGTATAAAACAGGTAGTGAGGCAGATTTGGCCCCCAGACTTTCGTTTTTGCTGGCCCTCGAGACAAACTGAACAGGGTGTGAGGGCAAACCGCATGGGTTCCACTGGCTAGGAGAGCAGCTGCTGAAGGTTCATGTTCCTTTCGCCGGGGAGATTCTCGGAAGAACTCAGCAGGAACAGAGTTAACAGACTCTTGACTGTAAAGCTCCAGGAACCCATCTGGATGGCGGAATGCTAATCACAGACAATGAGAGAAGCTGGGGCTGAATCAGATGTTTTGCCCCATTTCCTCAAACTTGTCAGTGAGGATGGAATCTAGCATTTGCAGTAATTAGATCCTTTTTATTGAGAAGAGAGGAAAAGAGGGAGGGAGGGGAGAGAGAGAGAGAGAGAAAGAGAGGGAGGGAGAAGGAGAATGAAGGAGGGAGGGAGAGATGGAGTTAGCTAGGAATTAGGACCTTCTCTCACTGGAAAATACCAGTAGCTTTCAGGTTTCTTTGGTGAAGAATTAACGGAGTGTCCAGCTAAACGAGTAGAGAGCCACCTTTTGATTCTTGCCTGAAGGGAAACTGGTTTTTCTATGCAAGCATATCTGCAGGCTTTAAAAACAAAACGAAACCAAAACTCTCCAAAAACCAGCCTGCTATCCATTTAGGAGTGAGGAGACCCAGTTTTTGCAACCACTTTAAGTGCATGATCTGGGGAGTCCCCTCCCCTCTCTGGACTTTACTCAGAGTCTTTCAAGAGCCTGCCGCACATTCGTGTCACGTTGACCTCCTTTATAGGGCGCCCCTGACCTGTGGGTGTTCGAGTCCAATTCCCAGGGCCCGAGGGAAGCTGGCAAGGATTCTAGTCATGAAAGCTTGTGCCAGAGCCCGGGGTGCTAGAAGCCGGATAAGCCAGAAGATGAATGGACCCAGAAAGGCACAAGGCCTCTTGATGCAACACCGAAGTGTGTATCCTGTTCAAGAAGGGGAAAGCCAAAGTCAGACCTAACAGACAGGCATTCCTGAAACTTCTGGAGGTGAAGTGTGACATGGGCTGAGGTATGGAGTGTCATAGACAGGGCCGGTGTTGGTGTGGAAGATGGCCACACCCTCACTCCCCGCTTCCTGAGGACCGGACCACACGCCTGTGTGACGGATGCCCAGAGACAGACGTGGACACACACAGAACTCTGCGCATTATACAGGAAATAATCACAATGGGGACTTAGAAGCCCGTGCTGAGGCCCAGTCTTGGCACTTAAAAACCACTGGGATGTCTAACACAAATATCTCTGCAGGTAGAGCCTGAACATTAAGTCAGGGTGGATGATTATTTGCGTACTCAAAAATATATGTATGTAGATGCCAGCCTCTGTGTGTGTGTGTGTGTGTGTGTGTGTGTGTGTGTGTGTGTGAGGAGGGAGGGGACGCTTGAGTGCAAATGCCTTCTAACGCCGCTTTCAACCTGTGAGCTCTCAATGTTTGATGCATTGATTTCTGTCTTGATTGGAAGCTAAAGTGGGCTATTTAAATAAATAGCAGGGAACAAAGCATACATTTGTCTTTTAAGGATTCATTAATCATTTCTCATGGCTTTCTAGAAGATGTCAGATAGGTATTGAATAAAAGATTTATTGTAACAGGGATCAGTTAATCTGGCTTTTTCCTTACCCAGACACAGATGGAGACACACTTGGGAGTCAGATCATTACACACACACACACCCACATACACACATGCACATGCACATACATAGCTACATTCACACATAAGCATATTTAAATCTAAATGTAAGTACATAGATAAGTGTACATCCATTCATCAAGTATTTACTGAGTGCTTGCCATGTATGAGGCATTGAGGCATACACACACACACACACACACACACACACATTTACAGAAACTGAGATTATAAATGGCAAATTTTAAACATGAAGGAATATAATGGACACATTCATACTGGTGGTTTGAGCGATATATAAAACACATCCCAAAACATTCTCTGACAATATAAAGCCAAAATAAGAAACATTTTTAAATTAAGTGTGAACATTTCCAAACCACACAGGATGTGCGGTCATCTACATTTTATACAATTAAAGCCACCGCGATTTGTTCTTGTTCTGTTTCCCCATCGCCTGCTGCAGCCAGCACTGGGCCCACGTGGGTGGATGCCCTCAGGAGGGCTCACAATCTGCGGGGGGGATTTTCAGGCCTTAGTACTGACCTCATGTATGCATTATAATTTACAATGTAGAAGAGAATTGATGGAAGAAACCTCAGCACGTACAATATGATTATTCCTAAAAGTTGAGCTCAGCTTCAGCAAAGTGATTTGATCTGTGCAAAGCATCTCTTGTCAGAGTGGGACAGGTGCCCAGTCGCTCCTGGATGCCCTGGGGCCCTCGCTTGGCTCTACTCACTGCTCGCTTCTGGAATTTGAGGCCCGCAAGCTTCCCCCTTGAGCTTCTCAGAGTTGGGAACGTTCCAGAAGGTAAGTCTAATGGCCACCTGAGGATCTGCACCGGGGCTGCATTACAATGGCTACAATTCCACTTTTATCCATTTGGGCCAAGGATCTGTTTTGAAGATGCGGCTCCGCCTTTGCTAAAATGTATCTTCAAGCCCCCCACTTCTGAAGGTGGAGAAGAGGGTGAGATGCGGATTCAGGTAGACTCCAGCTTCCGGGCTAAGGTCTCCCTGACCCCGTGGGATCCTCTCCCTTTCCCGTTCATGGAGCTGTCCCCGGACACAGAGGCGCAGTCATTTGTCCCAAATGAGCGAGATGGACCAGAACAGAGCCCCAGTGGCCTGTACCTCTACCTTGAGCCTCACACACATCCACCCACGAGGGACCCAGAACCAGGACAGAAAGAGGCAAAACACTGCCTTTGTTTTCCCCGCCAGGACTTCAGGGCGCAGTGGGAGTGGACCTCGTGAAAGGAGATTTCCAGAAGGAGCAAGGAAGCCTAGCTAAGAGATGTCTTCTTAAAAATACCGGGAGGCCACATGGGAGGAGGAATTCATGCACGTCCTCGTTGCAAGAAACAATAAACTTTTAGAAACTTTTCAGCCAGCTGCAGCCCTCAGCCTGGACTTAACTGCATCCTGCCATGGCAACCAGATGATCCTCGTTCGTGATTTCAAGAGAAGCCAAGGCAGTTTAACAAGCATCCGCCCCTCGCTGGTACATCAGCCCAGTCAACCCATTAACCCAGTTTCAATCCCTGTTCCGCACGGAGGACCCGAGCCACAAATGTATCCTGACCTCTGGCCTGTATGATTCTGTTCCCTCTTCATCTTCTTCAGACAGGAGTCAGGCTTCTCCCTGAATCTGTCTCTAATTGCCCAGACCCATGCCCGTTTGCTTACATTTTCAGTGACTTCGTTCTTGGGCCACAGCTTTTTCACACAAGCGCAAAACTTGTGCGAGTGTATGCATCGTGGTGCTGGACGGTGTGATGTGGAGTTCGGAGTCAGGGGAAACTCCTGAGGCGGCTGCAGGTGGAAGTAATGGGGGGTTTGTGGCGCTGGAAGCGTGAGTGTGGGTTCTGGAACAGACACTAATCCAGCCGTCGGCACTACACGGGCGTTGCAGATTTCGTTTCAGTGTCCGCAAACGAAAGGGCCGTAGACAGAGAAATAGCACTTGCTTAGGAGTTAGGATATATTTCATGTACATCTGTAAAATGGCCTTTTCCAGGGTCAATTGCAATAAGTCGCGGGCACAGTGGCGTTTCCCCGAGTGCGATCCCTGCGTATCGGATCCTTACGCCACCAGAATCACTCGAACGCTCACTGCCAACAAATGTTCTGGCACCGTCGCCTGGCCACAGAATCAGAGTCTGCATTTTTCACAGCCACAGGACCTCTGATAAAAATTCGAAAATGGAAATTCTGTCTTTCTCTTTATTACTTGAAGTCCATTAAGGGAAGATGACAAAGATTCTGACCCCGAACAGCACTGATATTTGATTCTCAAGAGTCCATACGTTGTTTTTGCTGCAATTGAAGGAGTCAAGTCCTTTCGGGGCCTTCTTTTTTTTTTTTTTCCCCCCAGGTATACAGAATATCATTTTTTTTTAATTTTTTTGAATTTTATTTTATTTTATTTATTTTTTTAATATATGACATTTATTGTTCGGGGCCTTCTAATTGACACTGCAGGCATGGTCCAGAAATTTCTCTAGGACTGCTGAGCAGCGTCCATTCCTTTGACCCTCCCTCCCCTTTACAGAGCTCCTCATGCACATTAGGAACTACTAGTAACATCTCCTTACTCTCCTTCAATAGCCCCATGAAGTGGTCGGGCCCTGGGTTTCGCCCGGAGTCACTAGTTCAAAGTAAAAGGAGATTTCCATGAGATGGGAGGCATGCTGGTTCCCAGTGGAGGGGACTGAAAACCAGAGCCATTGTCAGTACCCTTGAGAGCCTCGACGGGATGTGTTGGGTTCTCTTTGGCAAAGCGGAAGTTTTCAACGAGATTCACATGCTTTCTGTAATCTGGCCACGTGGAGACCTGTATGCTTCTGGTCTTCCACCAGTCCTCACTAGACCATCGGACTTGGCTTCCAGCTCTCGGCCATGTGTCATTTACCATCATCCTCAAACACTGCCAGCCTCTGCACTGCCTCCCGCACACATTCCCAATACCTAGCCCTGTCGTTCAAAGGCTTCCGTGTTGAGGTCCTTACTCATCTTTCAAATATGAGTTTACAATATTCTTTCATATTAGGATGTCTGGATGGCTCCCTTGGCTAAGTGTCCTAATCTTGATTTCGGCTCAGGTCGTGATCTTGCAGTTTGTGAGTTCGAGCCCTGCCTCTGGCTCTGCGCTGTCAGATTCTGCGCTTGGGATTCTCTCTCTCTCCCTCTGCCCATCCCTAGCTCACATGCATTTGCACACGGTCTCTCCCTCTCTCTCTCTCCCTCTCAAAATAAATAAGTAAACTTTAAAAAAACAATATTCTTTCATATTAAGTCTCTGTCTAAGCACAGTGGGTCAATCAGTTGCTCAAAGACACCGCACTCTTTTCTACCGTCGGGCCTTTGCCTAGGCTTTTTCACAAGCCTGTAACATTCTCACTGTTCATATATAGACAGGTGTATTTCATTTTATTGCTTTTTACTTTGTGGTGCTTCACAGACACTGAATTTTTTTTTAACTAATTGAGGGCTGGTGGCAACCCTGCAGCGAGCACGTGTATAGACAGGCACATGCTTTCTCCAGCAGCATTTGCTCATTTCCTGCCCCTGTTACATTTTGGTAATTCTCATAATATTTCAAAGTGTCTCACTATTATCACGTTTGTTGTGGTGATCTGTGGTCAGTCATGACCACTCTGAAGCTGGGATGTTGGTTAGCAGTTTTAGCTATGAAGTATCTTTTCACGAAGTTGCGCACATTGTTTATTTTAGACATAAGGCTATTGCACACTTAATAGACTACAGCACAGTGTAAACATAACTTTTATAGGCACGGGGAAACCTGAAAGTTTATTTGACTCCCTTTATTGTGAAATTTGCTTTGCTGCAGTGGTCTGGAACCAGACCCGAGATATCTCTGAGGTACGTTTGCAGCTGGGTTATAATCTTCTTCCGGGCATAATTTAATCCTATGCACTTGATAAGACTTCTTTCAGTTTGTGAAGCCTCAGTGGTCTCCTGTTACCTCTGTCCTTTCATCAGGGTTATTGTCTGTGCTTCTTCTTTGGTCCATGTTTCATTTTCCACTATAATAGTCACCTTCATGGTTACTTATGACCTTGGCCTCGATTCCTGAGCCAGTGGCACAGTATGTCTTCCCCATTCTGTTCTAACCCACCCTTTAAACTGTAGAATTAAGATTTCCTGGGGGTTGTGTTGTTACAAAGTGAATTATCATTGTGGAGGAAAAGATTATTATTTGAACACAGGTTGTTTCCAACCAAAGAGTGAAGGTTATGTCAGGGAGAGGGAGAGAGATGACAGCTGCTGGCGGAGGTTTGGGTACCAAGAAGTGCTCAGGGGTGGTGGTGCACACAGGTGGCTGTGCAGAGAACTTTCTCCAGCGAGGACCTCTGATGGGAGAACACAGCTTTTGGAACAGAGCCCGACGTGATCTCAGGCATGTAGATACTCGGTGAGAAATGAATACCCCACTTCTCCCTATTGACCTTGAATGAATGTGAAATAAGCTACTTGGACTGCCATAGACTGAATCCATAGACATCCTAGTTTGGACGCAAAGAAATTCACTCAACTGGCTCCAATTGAAAATAGGCATCCTTGTCAAATGGGGTGGAACACGTGAGCTGAGATTGAACGGTTGTGAATCAGATGTTCCCACTGAAAATCCGATCATTCAAGTCAGGGGACACCAGCAGTGCTGCTTGTGCCAGATGGCACTCATGCTTCCTACCTGCACGCCCAGCATCTGACTAAACATTTAGCCCAAGAAGAAAGAAGCCCTATAATTTTTCCATCACTGTCTGTATAACCTGGGGATAGTCGTTCCCTTTCGTCTGGTTTGTTTTTCGTTTTGTTTTGTGTTGCTCTTATTATCTTCATCTATTAAGTAGATAAATCATTACCCACCATGGGACTGCAGGCTCATGGGACTATAAGTTCACATAAGAGCAAGGCTCTGGCCACAGTTTACAAATATTAAGATGCTACCAGCCTCACAGGTATATTATACATTTGTGGAGATGTTTTTACAGACAGTAGTATTTCCATTGCCATGGCCATCATCACAGACTGCTTCGGGGGTCGTGAGGTTCATTTAGGCAGGCAGGTAACCCTCAGCTCAGGATTAAGTCATTTGTGCAAAGAGAACTGTACCTTTTATCGGCCAGTGATGTTATTAGTCGCATTTAGCAAAATATATCTTTGTCTTGCCTAGGAGAGCATCAGACACATAGAAAGAAATAGAGGAAAAAAAAATCCAATAATAACAACAATAAACCAATTACTTGCAGATGATCTAATGATGAAGGCAATGTTGTCTGCATTCAGGGAGCACATTTTCTGACCTGTCCTTAGTGGCCACAAGTAGGAGGGAAGAGAAGGCAGTCTCTGATGTAATCACACATGGCAGGGGGAATAGAGATGTCTAGAAGATGCTGATAGTTTGGAAAGAAAACTAAATTGAGTGTGGGAAGAATGTCAAGAGAAGTGTTATGAATCCTTCTCACACTGCTTTAGAGAGGTGGGTGGTGGGTGGTGGAAATAATCTTGCCAGAAATGAAGATAAGGAACTGATATCTTCATTTAAGCCTGTGCTCTGTAATGTACAAGACAGTCCCCGACTTACAGTGGTTCAACTTAAACAATTTATCAGCTTTATGGTGGTGTGAAAGCAATCTGCATGCAGTGGAAACCGTACTTGGAATCTGGAATGTGGATCTCTTTCGGGGCTTTCTCTTCCTGAATGATTCCCTCTCAGAATCCTGGGCAGTGGCTGTGGCCGCAGCTTCCGGTCAGCTAGCAATCACGAGGGCCGACAACCGACACGCTAACCATGGTCCTGCGCCCGTACAACGATTCTGTCTGTCACTGTCAGCACAGTGTTCAATAAATTACATGAGAAGGCCTAAACTTTAGTATAAAACAGACTTGTATTAGATGATTTTGCCCAACTGTAGACTCATGTGAGTGTTGTGAGTACATTTAAGGCAGGCGTGGCCCAACTGTGATAGTGAGTCGGTCAGGTGTATTACATGCATTTTCACTTACGATGAGTTTACTGGGACGTAACCCCAAGGTAAGTGGAGGCAGATCTGTATGTATATTGGTTATTAGTTCAATATCCCAGCAGACAGATGCTGTGACAAGAAGTCCTATTGACATTCTATTATTTCTACCACCTTGGTTGCCCCTGGAGTGTCTTCTTGGGTTGAAGGTCTAGAAGAAAATGCACAGGCCTGGCCATCAGAGGCTTTGACTTAGAGTTCTGGCTTTTCCTGCGTGATTTTCTTTGTGTTTCTGGGAAATTATTATTATTTTTTCTTTCCATCGCTCAGTTTTCTCACCCAAAGAGTAAGAGGTTGGGACAAGATAGCCTCTACTGTCCCTTGAAGTTCTCTTCTGCCATGATTTGAATAGGATATTGACTCTCTGGGGCCCCCAACACTGATCCTTGTCCAGCCAATTACTACCCTCAGGGATAAGTCAATGGCAACAGTCCCTTTTGGGTACAACTATTCTCAGCAGGCCCAGAAAAATAGTTTCAGAGGCCAACGGAAAGAGTGAAATTGTAGCTCATTTCCAGGAAGGAGAGGAAGGAAAGGAATGTGGGTCAGGATTCAGATCGCCCTTGAGAGATCACTAGCTTGAGTCTTTGATCCTATAAGGAGACAGCCCTAAACAAGGCAGCCCTGTGTGTGGAAAGTCCTGAGTTTGAATTCTTCTTCACCCGCCAAATATGTAGTTACCACATCAGAAGCTCTGCAAATGGACATGAAATACGGGCAGATGAAATACGGCACATACACACAATGTAATATGATTCAGCCTTAAAATGGAGGATCCTAAGATCTCTGTTGCATAGTTGGAGCACAAACACGGCCATGGACAATATGTAAATGATGAGTCTGGCTGGGTTCCAAGAAAACTTTTGTTTGTGGACAGTAAAATTTAAATTTCAGATAATTTTCATGTGTTATGAAATAGTCTTCTTTTGATATGTTTTCCAACCACATTAGAAGGTAAAAACCATCCTTAGCTTTCAGGTCATACAAAAATGGGCAGTGGGTCAGATATGGTCCATGGGCCAAGGTTTACCAGTGGCTGTTGTAGAGAAAGAGTATGGATTTAGAAGCTGTTCAAAACTGGGTCCCAGTTCTGGTTGTACTTTTACACAGCTCTGTGACCCTAGCAATGGGGCTTTCCTGCCCAACATCGGATTGTTTTTCTTAGCAAATGCAGATGCTGAGCCAGTCACAGAATCAAACACAAAAAGGGACCTAGAAGTGAACACAGCCTGTTATTTTCTGATAGAAAGTGGACGTTCTTCTTTCCTTTCCCCCTTTCCTGCCTCCACAGTGATGAATAAAACTGGGGTAAGGATATTAACAGATTCAAAGTTTGCCCTAAGGCTTAAATAAAATTCCTTTGAAAGCTCTAAAATAAACTGCAAAATGTAAGGGTTTTTTTTTAAATCAATATTTACTGAATATATGACTTAGTTCATAGTATGTCATGCTAAATGCAGATACTGTGCTAAGATTTTAACCTGTATAAAGTCACTGAATCCTCAGATCATCCCAGTAGTTAAGACTAATAAATCCATTTGATGGATTGGAAACTGAGATCTAAGACATCAATGGACTCTTGCCCTACGCTAAGAGTTGGTAAGTATTGTACCCAGATTTCAAAACCAGGAAATCTGACTTCAAGATTTGTCTTTAATCACTTTGCATTTTTTTATTATCTCAGATGTGGACGTGAACTCTGGGTCCACTGGGAAATGATGTACAATCTTACTATGACTATTTAATCGTTACCTTCCTCATTTCCAATGTGCAAACCAGGAGCAATTACCTACCAAACCTACTGCATAGGACCGGACCCAGAGTCAAACGTAAGCATAAAAACTTTTGCTTCCAACGTTCACTATGCAAATCCGTTGTTCAGCTAACCCGTTATTACACACTGCTCCAAGCCAGCTCAGTGGGAAGGAGAGGTAGAGTCCATAAATAAATGTAGTGTGGAAATGCAATTCCATCAGTCCCTCTTATAGCACCTGCTACTACACTTTTCTTAGTTTAGCAGAACCAACCACTGAATGTATTTAGATCAGGCAACTGATTGATAGGAATAAAAATGGTCACAGATTCGTTATTTGAAGAACTTTGAAAATGCTATGCATTCCTATTTGTGGATAAAGAACACATATATTCAAAGAGGAAGTTAGGTGAATTCACAGCTAGATAGAGCAAATGACTGAATGAGGAACAGGCAGCTAATCACATATTCAAAGCCTTTTATTTCTGAAATCACACCATTTAGCCACTTCACTTGAGGACATCTGTAAGTTAGTTCTTTTAAGCCTAGAAGCTGGTTTTTACATAAGTACTAGGATAAAGCTAAAATGGCTTCCATTCACACAACAAGCCTCCAAAAATAATTGGCTCCTTTAAGTGGACAATTTCATTCCTCCTTTTGTTTATCACAGACATCTCCAGGAGGATAAAATTGGTACTCAGCTGGCTTTGGTTCCAATGATATTTTCTTGCATATTAATGGGGAAGGATTGTTGAGGCTTAGTGACCCTGAATGAAATTGGAGTTAATGAAAAAAAAATTCAGCATCTTCTTTTTATTTCTGTACACATATTTTGTATTTCATTTACTCTATTTCAAGATATAGCTGCATAAATCCATAGCTTTATTTTGGTCATGCAAGATGACATCATAATTACAAATGAAAGGTAAATTGTACATCAAGGTGCACTTTCTAAGAGAACAGAGAGAACTGACTTCACTCTAAATTATTGTGATAATGTTATCATCATCATCATCATCATCATTATTATTAGCATTATTTAAGAATCCAAATGCCTCCAACTTTTTTTAAATGTTTATTTTTGAGAGAGCACAAGCTGGGGAGGGACAGAAAGAGGGGGACAGAGGATCCAAAGCGGGCTCTGTGCTGACAGCACAGCCCGATGTGGGGCTCGAACTCGTGAACTGTGAGATCATGACCTCAGAAGAAGTTGGATATTCAAGCCACTAAGCCACCCAGTTGCCCCACCTCCAACTTCCAACTGTCCCAAGTCCAAGAAGGGCTGTTCTATAAGCAATTCAAGCTACAAATCCGATCTGGAATCCAAGAATATGCTGGTTGTTGGCAGATATATATTCATTTTTGAAAGATGAAAAAAACGATGATTTCTCTTCATCTGAGGCCTCCTGCGTCATGAAGCTTTCATTGGCCATTCAGTGGTCGGTTTTCAAGCCTTAATTATAGGCACATTTGTCCCATTGTCTCCATGTGGTACAGGACAAGGAAACACAATTAGTCACATATTGTAATTAACCTTCGTGGTCTGCATGCTTTTGTAGATTTGAAGGACTAGCTGGAGACCATAAAATCCTTTGTATTACAAGGAGTGAGTCCTGGGATTCATCAACATGAATAATCAAGGTAATTTATTCTGACAAGAAAAGTGCATTGCTTTCCACAAGCACATGACCCGCATGGGGAAGAACTTAGATACGAAATATAAACTACAGATAAATGACATTTCCTTATTAATTCACGTCCTTCCTTCTCTGTGCCTTTGTTTTTCTGTCTTCCTCCTTCCCTCCCTCCATCCCTCCCTGCCTATAATCAAGGTTTGTGGTACACACCAGAACATCAAGATGTCCTCAACTTGGTAGCTCCTGGATTTACTTTTGTAAACTACCAAAGCGATTCACTCTTGTAGTAATGAGCCACAGCGTTAAAACCATGAATGATCTCTTCATTCAAAAGTTATTTTTTATTGTATTTTTAAGTTATTTTTAAGTTTATTTTTATTTATTTTGAGAGAAAGAGCGAGCGTGTGTGAGCACAAGTAGGGGAGAGGCAGAGAGACAGAGAATCCCAGACTCCATGCTGTCAGCGCAGAGCCCGACACGGGGCTCAAACTCACGAACTGTGAGATCATGACCTGAGCCGAAACCAACAGGCAGACACTTAACTGAGTCTGAGCCACTTAGGTGCCCCCACATAATTTTTTTTTAAGTTTTCTCTTATAACAAATTCTGTGTCAGCTGCTGAGAATCTGATTAAAACTGCATGCCTAAGAGTTAGATATAACTGTATTGTGCATTTATCCATGGAGATGGGTTAGCGGATCAGAGGTGAAGCTCTGATCTCACCAGGTCATAAACGTGTGAGTCTGGACAGACTGGATAAAACCGTGAAACCCTTAGGGGAGACTTTGTTTCTTTGGTTGTAAACATGGGCTCATCAATTCATCTCGTGGGGTTTCAACTAAACTCTAACCTGATGAAGTAAAACACATAATGCTTAGTAGGAATTCAAACACTGAGTTTGCATGGCTCATCCTTCCCTAGCCTGACTCCATCCCTGGTCTGGGAACTGAGCTGGGCTTTTACTTGCTGTCCCGGAAAGCGGGGCGCTGATCACAAAACTCCATGAGTCAGACACAAAGCAGCATATCCAAACTTGTGGTACTTTTGAGTCAGAGGTTTTTATAAATATTTGCTGTTGAACAAAGTAATGTATGGTTGAATCATTAATATAATGAGACATCTGCGTTCCTTAAAAGCATCGCACTCTGGGCAATTGTACAATGTATAGGAAAAACATGGTAATCAGAGCACAGGACTCCAAAACTTTGTCAGTGAGTCATACAAATGACAACATAACAAAAAATAATAATAAAATAGTATTAAAAATAATATAAATAAATAAATAATAAAAGTACAGAGATCTAATAAAAATGGCAAGTTTTACACATGGTAAATGGCTGAAAACTACATAAATACTGCAACAAATGTATCCCTTTTGCCTTGAAAAAAGACCTGGAGCTTACTGATGGGTTTGGGCTTCAGAAAAATCTGGAAGGTGAGTTGTCATGAAAGGTGCAAGGAGGGTTACCTGACACCAGATGGAAAATAATCACATCACTTTTGCGTGGGTCCCACTCATAACCCAGGTGGTGAAATGCGGTCGCTCACAGGTGTCTGAAGTGTGTATATTTTCTGTATTCCCGTGGGGCCGAGTTCAGCTGAAGTGTCCCTTGTCAATGGCATTTGATCAGTGAGGAAGTTAGTCTTTTGCTCAAATGGTTTCCTTATACAGCAACTGCATTGGAACAAATTCTGGTTTTCGTTAAGTGTCACATGTAGCTGAACTGACCATCGGTCTCATATAAGATATTAGTAATGAAGCTATCAGTTTTTGGCTACGAAAAGAACCATATTGAGGCACCTGGATGGCTCAGTCGGTTAAGCTTCTGACTCTTGAGTTCGACTCTGGTCATGATCACATGGTTTGTGAGATCGGGCCCTGCATCAGACTCTATGCTGGCAGCTCAGAGCCTGCTTGGGATTTTGTCTCCCTCTCTCTCTGCTGCTCTCCTGCTCTTTGTCTGTCTGTCTGTCTGTCTCTCCGTCTCTCTAAATAAATAAATAAACAAGCTTTTAAAAAGGGGTCAAAAATCTTAACAGATACCTCCCCTTTTTCACTGTGACCCTAATTTTTATATAAATATCTGCAAGTCATGTTACAGAATAAGGCTCACTGCAAAGGAGAAAAATCAAGGTTTTGTTTTTGTTACGCTCACCCTTGCTTTGTAGGTTGGGCCCAGCCCGGGTGTGGGGTTGGCTGCTGCTTTGGGAAGGCTGGGTCGGCTGTCATGAGGCTGCTAAAGACACAGCCTGTGTGACCCACCCTCTGCCCAACTCCCTTCTTTGGAGTGTGGTACATGGTGACCTTCTCTGTCCCCCTGGGGAACAGCCTAGGGCAGGACTCTGGGGAGCAGGGTTCTGGAGAGCAGAGACCAGGGGTCCTGGGCGTTTAGAAACTGAGTGGAACCTCTCATGTGTTTTCTGCAGCTGAGAGGCTGAGCACTTTGGGGCACAAGGGTACACGGAGGTAACAGGAACAATGGGAAAAGCTGGGCTGTCAGTCAAGCAGGAAGTGTCTGCCCTTCTTTCCAGCCCAATGACAGGTCCCTTCCCTTTTTGGGCAGCTTCCTGCTGGCCTCCACATTCCCAGGATTAAGCCTGTCCCCTCCCATCTTCTGCCCCTGCAACCGCCCCTCCCCTGCAGAGAGGCCAGAGGCCAGGATCAGGGCAGCAGTGAGGATTTAGTCAACGGGGAAAGGGAATTACTGACAGGACCAGCTCTGTAAACACGTACAAGGTCTGGGAGGCTATGTGGCAGGGGAGATAAATATGGACAGGGAACACCCTTCCTTAAGTCCTTCCTCCTCCATCCCAGAGAGGACGTGGGTGGAAGAGGAGGGGGAAGAGGGAATCTTTGGCCTCTGGCTTCCTCAGCCATTGAGGAGTCAGGCCACGGGCCCGGGAGCCCTCCAAGGGGGCGAAGGTGCACCTCAGGAGACCGTGAGCTAATCTCCAAGGCAGCTTAGATGCCAAGGCATCTCCAAGGTAACCTCCAAGACAGCTTACCACATCCTCATCCACCGCACTGTACAAGCTTTCCCTGTGTTCGCACCTTCACCCTCACGAGGGATTTTCTGCTCTCTTAATTCTAACACTGTGGTTGCGATTTTCATTTCCAGACTGTGAATCGACTGAGCATCTCTGGATTAGCTCTTTCAATTTCTTAAGTGTTTGTACAAATTCTTTGCCATTTTTGCTACTTACGTGTCATTTCTTATTATTGACTTGTGTTCTTTACATATTGTAGATCACTGGTATCTGTGCTAACCGTACCTTTCTTTCCCTACTCAGTGGCTTGTCTTTTGTGATGGTTAATCCTTTCTGTCCCCTTGAAGGGATGCCAACAGGTACTCTTTGGACTTGAACTGCAACTCTTCCCTTGGTCTTACACTGTCAGCCTCCCCCATCAGACTCTGGGATCACTTAGCCTCCGCCCTTCCATGAAGTCAATTCCTTAAAATCCAATAATTCCATTTCTCATCCTCTCCCCCTCTCTCTCCTTATTTGTTTATTCTAGGAATCAGTGTTCTAGAGTATGTGAACATTGTTTAATCACACACACACACACACACACACACACACACACACACACCATGTTGTTCTGTTTCTCTGGAGAACCTTCACTAATACACCTATCTAGAAGTTCTTCATTTCAGTGTGGTCAACTTTATCAATATATATTTCTATTTTTAGTGCTTTTGTGTCCCTTTTAATAACTATTTTTCTGCCTGGATGTATTGAAGGCATTTTGCTCTATAACACAGAAACTTCATAGTTTTCATTTTTAACATTTTATTTATAAGACACTTGGAAAATAATTTGGTTATGAAGTGAAGTGGACGTAAATGTTCAGCTTTTCCTCATATTGATAAACAACTTTCTAGGCAATATTTATTGAAAGCAACATTACTTATGTATTTCTCTCAAGTGATATCTTTGCTGTAAATCAAATGTCCAAATAGGACTGAGTTTCTACCTGAGTTCTGCAATTCCAATCATCTGTTGGTCTTTCATTGTACAGATTCCATAGTAGATTGATCATGGCCTTTGTATTAAGTATTGATATCTGGGAGCACAAATCTCCCCACCATGTTCTTCTTTAAACATTATTTTCGTATTCTTAACCCTTTTTCCCTATATAAGATTTAGGAAAAATTTATTATTTTCCACACAAATATATTGGTATTTTGATGGAAAATGTATTTAAATTACAGACGTGTTTATTGAGAAAGGTGACCTTTGGTCCTCCACTTTTTAAATGTGGTATGTTTCCATTTATTTGGATATTCTTTAATTGATTTCAGAAGTACTTTGTGCCCTATGTGCTGCAATTGCACTACTAGGTATTTATTCAAATGATAAAAAATACAGATTTGAAGGGGTACATGCACCCTGATGTTTATGTTTATAGCAGCATTATCAACAATGGCCAAACTATGGAAAGAGCCCAAATGTCCATCAACTGGTAAATGGATAAAAATGTGGCATATATATGTACATGTACGTGATGGAATATTACTCAGCCAGCAAAAAGAATGGAGTATTGCCATTTGCAACAACGTGGATGAACTAGAATATATTATACTAAGCAAAATAAGTCAAAGAAAGACAAATACCATATGACTATACTCATATGTGGAATTTAAGAAAGAAAAAAGATGAACATATGGTAAAGGGGGAAAAAAAGAGACAGGGAGAGAGGGAAACAAACCATAAGAGATTCTTAAGGATAGAGAACAAATGAGGGTTGATGGAGGGAGGTGGGTGGGGGTGGTCTAGATGGGTGATGGGTAATAAGGAGGGTACTTGTGAGGAGCACTGGGTATTTTATGTAAGTAGTGAATCACTGAATTCTACTCCTGAAACCAATATTGCACTGTTTGAATTAACTAAGTAGAATTTAAATAAAAATTTGAGGGGAAAAAAGGTACTTTGTAACTTTCTGAATAGAGGCCATGAAATTTTGTTACATCTATTTCTCTGTATATATTACTCTTAATTTGATAGTAAATTTTTCAAAAAATTTCAATTTGTCACTGTTTCATACTGGTATACAGAAATATTTTGATTTTGGTATGTTTGTTCAATAATCTTGCAAAATTCACTTATGGATTCTAATGATTTATTTGGAAATCCATTTGGATTTTATATGTACATAGTTCTTTTGTCTGTAATTAATATGTCTCATTTTTTTAGTTTACAAACTTTATGTATGTATGTATGTATGTATGTATATATGCATGTGTTTATGTTATAGATTTTATTTTTAAGTAATCTCTACACCCAACATGGGGCTTGAACACATGACCCTAGGATCAAGAGTTGCATGCTCTACTGACTGAGCCAGCCAGGTGCCCCAAACTTACACATTTTATGTTTTTTTTCTTGCTTTGCTGCACTTGCTAGGACTTACAGTATATATTTAGATGCAAGTTATGATAATAGGCATGCTTGTCTTAGTACAGTTTCACAAAGAAACATTTCCACTTTAAAAAAAATTTAAATTAAATATGTTGAATAATTTTATATTAGTTGTAACACAGTGCTTCAACAAATACATACATTATAAAACATTCACCAAGGTAAGTATATAGCAATATTTATACTTTCACCATCAAGGAAGATGTTGGTTTAGTTTTCAAATTCAGAAAAATTCACTTTTCTTTTTTAGTTTATTAAGATTACTCATCCAATTTGTATCTGAATTTATTCTGAATCTACTAATATAACATAATGATTGTATCCTCCATTTGGCTGCGTGATAAAAATGATTATTGATTATTAAAGTAGCTCTGCATTCCCAGAATAAACTCAATTGTAATTGATGTAATTTAGATGGATAGTTGATGGATGATAGATAGATACATAGATAAGGAGAGGGAGAGAGAGAGGGAGAGATTTTTGCTTCTAATTACAAGGAAGATGGGCTTGTAATTTTCCTCTTAAAGTACTTCTGGGTTTTGCTGTTAGCACTAGATTGGGTTGAGATATGAGTTGAGAATTTTTCATCTCTTATTCTCTGAACAAGTTTGTGTAAAACTTCCTCCATTGTTTAAACGTACAGACGCGGTTGTAGTTACTGCTGTTTTTTCCTTTCTAACTACAGTAACTATGGAGAAAGATATGCCCAGGCTTTTCAGATCCTAACTCTGATTTTATGACAGTCAAAGCAGTGAGACTGTATGGCTATCCTGTGATAAATGAAGTTTGGTCCAAGTCCTTCTGACAGTGGGTCCAGTGTAGTTAACGATCCAGCCAATAATCTGAAATTGCCAAAATCCCCCACTGGCTTCCTGACCTGTTGAATCAAGGCAATTATGCAAAGAAAAAAAAAAGATAAGTGGAAGTACTAGGGATTTGCTCTCCTTACCAAGAAAGAACATGGAAATCAACACTACCTTCCTGAGGAAATTAGGGCTACCACTAAAGCCTTGAAAATATAGACTTGTTTATGTCTATTATGGCCATATTTAAGTCTATTTAGCCTGTACATAAGGCAGATGAATCTTGGAGTATGGCTATGGATTGTCATAAACTTATTCAGTAGTGACATCAATTACTGTGGCTAATCCAGATGTTGTGTATTTATTGGAATCAACACAGTCCCAGGCACCTAGTTAGCTACCACTTATCCTGAAAATGCATTTTCCTCTCTGCCTATTTGAAAAACTATCAAAAGGGGTCATGTTCACTGGGTAGAAAGAGCAGAACACCTTTAGCATCTTATCCAGGATTATGCCGGTTCTTTTGCTCCACTTCATAACTGTCTTTAGGAATCTTAATAACCTCAACTTTCCATGAAACATTCCACTGGCGTGCTATCTCCAATCATCATGCCAATTAGGTCTGTTGAGTAGGAACCACCAAGAAATTTGGATGCCTTGGTAAGATGAACATGATCTACAAAGAGGATAACAAACCACATAAAAATTCAGTGGTCCACATCTCACTGAAGCTCTTGGGAATCCAATTTGGGAGATATTGGCATATTCCTCCTGAAGTCAAAGAAAATTTATTGCACAATGTACTGTCTACCACTGTAACAAAAACTAGCACAATACTAAGTGGATCTCTGGACTTGGGAGGTAATATATGGTTCATCATATCTGCGACTCTAACTCATTTTCTAAGTAACCCATAAGACTTCTAGCTTTTAATAGATTATGGCAAAACAAAGAATCTGCATCAGGCCAGGCTTCAGTTTGAGCAACTCTTCTACTTAATCACTAGGATTCAACAGATCCAATGAAATTCAATGTATCTCTATAAAATTCCTCTTTTGATATTTGATATGCTCCAATCAGAAGATCATAGAACACACTGTGTTGCAGCACAAAGCCATACTCTCTGTCTGAACATAACTACTGTCTTTTTGGGGGAAAAAAAAAAGAATTTCTGACATGCTATTGTATCTTGAAGAGACTGAATTTCTGGCCAATGGCCATTAATGGCCATGTGGTCTGAGCTGCCCTTTCTTAGCTGGATGCCATCTTGCCCATCGAGTCAGCATGCCCAGCAGAAATTCTTTATCAACTGGTATGTAAGGGATCACATTCAAACTGGCCTAGATGTCAGAAGTAAGTTGCATGGTTGCATGAGCAGCTGGCTCACAATCCAACCAATGCCTATCCTATTACATTGCTCTTTTTCCTTCAATTCATGTTTGTGACATAATGGAAACTCCTTATGACCAGTTGACTAAGAAACAAATGAATAAACACCCACACATTGGTTAGGTCTACTTCAGATGGCTGAGATAGATATGCTGGCATCCAACAAAACATCAGTGTTACAGTTTTAGAAAGTGTTTCAGGAGTGTTTCTGAAAAACTGGCATGAGGGAGCACGCTAGCCATGGGCAGAGCTTTGAGCAACATAATTTTCCACTTTGTTGGACTTCAAGTTGGTCAGATGTACAGATGCTTGCTAGTTCATGAGTAGATATTAATAATTCAGTTAGATAGTTATGTCTTGGCAAGTAACAAATTAGAATTTGTATTTGATAGGACTTCTCACCAAATTCAGAAAGCTGTCAATAAGGAAATATACAACGCGGTATGTTCTCAAATAGCAGTCAGCCTCCTTCCTAGTCATTGTTGCGTTTGCTTAATAGGAACATAACACAAATGGCCTTGAAGGCAGACTTGCTGGATATGCATTTAACAACATGGACTTCTAGGTTTGGTCTAGCAAAACAGAGTGCCTAACCCACCCATAGCATAGACCAATGGTAAGTCCCCAATATGGCAGCATCCCCTGGTACCAACTGGATAACTCTGTACTCTCTCACTGTGATGAAAGCAGCAAGTCTTGTCACTGGAAGAAGCACAAATTATTGATATGTACTTATCTTCTCTGCCTTGCTCCTTCCAGGACCACACTCTGTTGACTTACTAATAGCTGTGAGTGTTATTATTAAAATACAACAGGGGTGCCTGGGTGGCTCGGCTTAAGTGGTCGACTCTTGATTTGGGGTCAGGTCATGATGGTTTGTGAGTTTGAGCCCCACACTGTGCTGACAGTGTGGAGACTGCTTGGGATTTTGCCTCCTCCTCTCTCTTTGCCTCTCTCTCTCTTTCTCAACATAAATAAATAAACTTTAAAAAATAAAATGGTATAATAATGTTAGTCATCACAAAAAAGGTATTAATTAATGATTATTATGCTTATTATATTAATTCATTGCAAATTATTCAAGTTCAAAAATAAATAGAATAAATGAAAATATAATTTGAAGTGAATTATGTGTATCTAAAAGTTATTGGCTCTTTTCTGTGATCATGAGACTTCCTAACATCAAAAACCAACCTGATGGAACTTTGTTCAGAATTGTCTGATACATTCAAAAAATAGTAAGGCAATCATGACCAAATATCATAATGCTTAAAGAACGAAAGAAAGAATCTGGAATCTTCTTTTAGATTCTGATTGGCAGTGTCTGGAAGTATTAGTTGGACAAACTCAGAGTCTATGGCTCAGAAACTCTGTAAACCACAGAAAACACGTTTCCACCTGACCTGGTCCTTCCCTCCCACATGCACACACACAAAGGAGAGTGGTCCCTCCCAAAACCTGCAGAATGGAGAAGCTGTTCATCTAAAGGTCAGCCCTTCCTCTGTTCCACCAATCAGGCATCTTCCCACATAGTTGTGGGCCTGTTTTGAGTACTTATCAGATTTCAAGAGGTTTCTTTTTTCTTCCATTTCCGTAGTGGTTATCTTATGCCAGATTTACCTTTCATATTCATTTATAATAATTCACTTCATTAACCTATAAATATATGTAACTAAGATGCTCAAAAAGTAATTACATCTTCTACATTTAAAAAATCAATAACAAATTTGTAATTCTTCTTCTACTTAATTAATGCACTAAGGTTTTAACCTACACTGAAAACAACTTGTCACATGCTGAGGATGTGTTAGAACCCACAATTAGGAATAAGAGAATAGGAGTCCAGGTGTCGGGGAAGGGAATCACTATCTTTTGGGCGTCTAGTAATTTCCCTTATTTATGTGAGGTACTTCACATAGTAAATGCTCACTGAACCCTCGTCACCTCCCAAAATATGAACCGTTTTTCACATTTTGCAGATGAAGAAATGGAACCTAAGAAAAGTCGATTAATTTCAGCCAGATCACACAGTTTGCACACTACGTGCTCCAAGAACCTGTGCTATGTACTGCAGTTTGTTGATTTTATCCCCAGTATCTTGAAGAGTGCCTACAACAAGGTGCAGGAATTTTAAGAAAATGTCTCAAATGAATGCATTTATGGAAAATAAACGCACTGTGCACAAAACCACCTGTGTCCAACATGTCTGTATTTCCACTGTACCAGAAAGAGGTTTTTTTTTTTTTTTTGATGAAAATAATAGTAAGTTTGAAAGTCTGGCTCTTAGAAGAATTTTCCACTTGCTCCAAATTTAAAAAAAAATTATGACAAAGAATCTCACTCTGATTCCAGGTATGGGTATCAGAATTTCTTAGGTCAGTAGCAGGTCAGGGTGTCCAATCAACTGGACCTTACTCATGCTCCCCCCAGCGACAGGGAATCTATTTATTGTTCTTAGAGTTTCAGTGGTGGCCACAATCAGACAGGAAGTTAAAAAGAAAAAGGAAATAGAAAAGCAAAGTTTGTACTTGGACTACTACCTTTGAGCCTACACAGAGCCACCACATTCTTTTCTTAATTCAGATCTTTAAATGAATTTCCATGTCATAAGTGCAAATCCTTGACTTAGCCTTTTTAACTTGGCCATTGGTATGGTTTAAAGTAGAGGTTGGCAAATTACCCTCACTTGTTTGTGTAAGTTCATCTTTACTGGAATACTCTCTCTTCCGTGAATGTTTTATCTGTGATTGTTTTGAGCCACAATTGCATCCTAGAGTCTTGGTACAATACACCAGGACAGACTGATGGTGTTGGGTGGACATATTTCTAGTCAATGCCATATTTTGCTAAGAACATTCAGGGAGATGTTCTTCCTAACTGAAGAAAAACAGGCAGAAACACAGACTTCTCTGAGCCACAGGACATGGACCTGGGATAAATTCAGTTGCAAACAACCCTCCCAACCCCGTATCAGAGAGACCAAGGGTTCAAAATTCAAACAGCAATTCTTATTGTCCAGCCTGAAGACAGCCCACAACTTCCAGAAGGACATTGGAAAGAATGAATCAATTTTTAGAAATCTATTGATAACATGCCACTCACAGACTTAATTTTTACAAGAATGTAAATAAGACCAATACCTATTTAATAAGACCCAAAAGGCATGTACACTACAGAGGGCTCCTTGGGACACAAAAGCAGCTCAGAATGCACATATGAGGAGGCAGATGGGGACAAAGCATTCTCTCACCCTCCTGGTATATTAGAATCTGTTGCTAAACCCACCTAGTTTGAATTGGAAAGTATGCCTCGCAGATACAGGTTCAGCTCCATCATTTACTAACCTAGGAAGTCACTCTACTTCCCCGAGTCTCGAGTCTCGGTTTCCAAATATATCCAACAGGAAACATAATAACACCTTCCTTATCGGGCCTGCCAGCAGATTGAATGAGAATGTTCCAAAGTGCTTAGAAAAGTAGGTTGCACATGGTAATCTCTCAATGTATGTTAACTCTTATTTTTTTATTCTTGATAGTCCATTTTCTATAAGCACACAAAGGAAAATAGACATTAAATATATATTTGGTAAATTTTAGACCACGAGCTTAGCAAGACTCAGAAATAATTCTAGCTATTATCAGAGTGATTTTATTAATAGACCCATTTAGATATTTTGCAATATATATTTTCGGGTGGTTAATGTCAGAAAAGAATTTTTTCTTCTTGATTTACCCAGTCTCCATTGTAAGAGATCTTCCTAAACTCTCCTCACATTTTGAACCATCGAAAGCATCCATGTAGAGATGAAGGGAGTTAACACAGCCCAGCCCCTCTGTGCTGCTTGGATGTCGTAAAATCTATCAAATATCGTAATTGCAGTCATTTTATTTGCTCTCCTCATCCCCATGCACCTGAACAAGTCGGGGACACACAGGATTGAGTGTGACTTTATAGATTCAAATGTTCACTTGGATGGGCGATCCCACATCTAGATGGATTGTGGGGGAAGTAGGTGAGGAGACAGCCCGCTCATTTAGTTCTCATGGCACGCTGCATCCTCCAGCCTAGACCTTTATCAGCAATAAATATGGCATGTGGATTGTGTAGTTGCCGAGCATTTTCTTTTTTTATTTCATTGCATTGCAATTTTATGATTTATTTTATTTTATTTTATTTATTTTGAGAGTGACAGAGAGAGCAAGTGGGGGAGGGGCAGAGAGAGAGAGAGAGGGAGAGCAAGAATCTCAAGCAGGCTCCACACTATCAGCGAGGGCCTGAATCGGGGCTGGAACTCAGGAACTAGGAGATCATGACCTGAGCTGAAACCAAGAGTCCAATGCTTAACCAACAGAGCCACCCAGGTACCCCAGGTTGCTGAGCATTTCCTAAGTGTTATTTCTCATTTGTTTCAGAATGCGGACAGAGAAAAAGTTTGTGTTTACTGTACACGTTCAAGCACCCAAACACACAGAAGATCCCTAAATATCTAAACAGTGGTTTGATAAACACAAAGGGCACAGCAGGACAAGCAGCACCTGTTTCAAGATGACATTAAAAAGGTGTATTTCTGTTTGTGTTGCTCTTTTTTTTTTTTTTAAATTAATGTTTATTTATCTCTGAGAGAAAGATACAGAGCACAAGTAGGGGAGGGGCAGAGAGAGAGAGGGAGACACAGAATCCGAAGCAGGCTCCAGGCTCTGAGCTGTCAGCACAGAGCCCGACGTGGGGCTCGAACCCACGAACTGTGAGATCATGGCCTGAGCTGAAGTTGGACGCTTAACCGACTGAGCCACCCAAGCGTCCATGTCTGTGTTGCTCTTTATGGCAGACTGATTTCCAAACATTTTAAATCACTTTGTCAACATAGAGTTTAATATTTTTGAGCTCCAGGATTAAAAGAAAAGGTACCCTTTGTTAGAAAACAAAATCGTGATTGAGAAGCAGTGAGTGCCAATTTAAAATGAATTAACTGAAACTTTTCCTTCATTAGCTCCATGAGAACACAACCAGATTATAACCTTAAAAATAAAGACAGGCTTCTTGTCTAGGTATTTTCTTAATTTCAAGTTACAGTCAGAATTCCATCCTAATAAGATGAAAGCAGGTTTCTTTTCTCCCTGATTTACCTTTGGACTTGAGAGACCTTGACAATGACCATTTGAATGTCAGAAGGGACATGAACATCATTCTGTATTTAACCAGCATTCACGATGTCCAGCATAAAAATCCAATAAGCCTTTCTCTTTAAAAAGAAGTTATTTACAGTGAGTTTTTCCCCTCAAGGGGACACATGTACTAGTTCTATGTCAATAATTTTGTGGAGGAGATGTGGTGATTACATCATGAAAAAAAGTGGCAAAAGATGGAATTAATCGAATTGTGAGTTTAGGTTTTCTTACCCATGCTGGGAGTAAAACTGAACTTTGCTCTGAAAATTGCCAACTGCAGAATAAACATCCTTCCACAGTTTCATTTTTGTGAAGCAAAAATGGTATATATGGAATGGTATATATGAATAAAAGGTATATAAAATAAAGAAGAATTTGCGAATATAATAATTATTGTTTCCCTTATTAGATAGATGCAGTCCACAGAAGTAAAGAAAAGGGGAAACCAGATCTCATTAAGTCAAATTCCAAAGTATAGTTAGATATATATGTAGATGTGAGCAAAGATATAATAGTCTGGAGTTGGTTTATTCCCCTACTTATTTAAGGTTGACTAGCACACAGGAGGTTCCTTGCACGTAAAGATCTGATGATCCTGTAGCTCACAGACACCAAAGTCATCTAGTCTTTCCTGGTCAGACTCTTCAGTGGTCAATGCAACATGCCCTCCAGGTCATCTTTCGGCGCCTTCCGTGCTCTACAGGGACAGGGTACTTACAATGGATAAAGAAGGTTTCATCCAGAATGGCCCCGGTGAAAAAGGGTTCATAGCATAAGGCACAGAGAGGAGGACACCAAGTACATTTGAGTGTTTCACACCCACTTTCGTGGGTCCCAATGCCTCCTCCAGCAAAAACGTCCTCCCTTCCTCAACTCCACTCTGCCATTATGATCACATGGCCACACGGCCATGGAAGGGGCCAGCTTTCCACTGGACCATTATCATTAATGTGGAAGTATTTACTCTGAAGTAAATCCTTCATTTTCCTCATCTGTTCTCTCAGACCAACAGCCTGGCCTTTGTATCTTTCCCAAATTTCATCATCCTTTGATCATAAATAATACAAAGGAGGAAAGTTGACCAAGACAACGAAGGACTGCTTATTATCACCAGGTAACTGTTCAAGATATAAGGGAATATCTAACGCAGGAGGTCTGTGATACTGCTTAATCCAGGACCAACCGTGGCCATGTGCACACGGCGTGCCTGTAACAGTGGAGCACAGGACACAGAGGCCACTCCCAAGTGCTGCCACTCCTCAAATATTCCAACATTATTTTCTAAAATCTAAATCCAGTTGCACACCTCACATCACACAGCAAACTGGATTAGACTATCAAATTATGTTAGCGTGCTTTAGGGGTAGTATCATTTGGAACTAGACTATTCTTAACTCCACTTCTGAGAATCCATGTTTGCATGGTCGCAATTGTTCTTCGGTTAAGCAACATTACAGGCCTGTATCATTAGATATTTCCTTATCTCTTAAATGAATTTACCACAAAGCTACAGGAATCGAAATAGTGTGGTGCCAGCATAAGGGTAGGTCATCGGTAGATCATATAGATCACCGGAATAACATTGAGTTTCCATAAATAAACACATACATCTAAGGTCATTTATGGGGACAATATTTGCAAACCTAGTATTTGATAAGGGCCTGGTTGCCCTCGACTTTCAAGTTTTCTTCCCAGTGCATTTCAATGTACAAGAACTCAAGGGCTGATGAGAGGGGAAGCCTAAATGTATTTGCTCTGAATTCAGGCCCTCTCTTCTACCCTTCCAGGCTAAAGAGGGATGGGCATCCCAAGAACAAATTTCCCTTTTCATCTTTACCACCATGACCAGTTTTAGACAAGTTCTCTTGGCTGCCTCTCTCCTTTTGGCCGTTGATGGCACAAAGGAAGAAAAAAGTATATATATTAATTAATATAATTAATAATGTAATAAATTAATAATTATAATTAATAATTACAATGAATAGTTGTAATAAATTAATAATATAATAAATAAATATAATATAATTAATAAATATAATTAATATATATTTAAATATATGATATGTTTACATAATATGATAACCAGGAACCCCCAGGAGAACCCAAGTTTTTAAGGAAACATAAGCCATAGTACATAGTACAGTAAGGGCACTTGGATGTCATCATTCCCCTTCAATATTTGTAATGCTTTTATTCTTCCACTAAAGGCTTGTACTCCCAAACGCTATGGCTTTCTTACTTTGTCAGCAGTTACAAACCTTCTTCTAATCTTGTCTACATTGGCAATGTATCTTGGTGTTTCTGTATGCCCTGAACCAGAACTCAGAAAACACCATCTCACCCATGGCTGAACACTGTCATAGAACATTGAAAATTGGGATTGTCCCAGAAAGCCTGGATCACGTGGCCACTGCAGTTTGTCATAGATTCATTTTCTCATGTATCACATATCACACAATGTAGTCACCTGGTTTTGCTCTGTGATTGCCTCATGCCTGACCTCCATTAACACTTTCCATACTAATGGGTCACTACCCTCTGACAGGTGAGAGGACAGTGACTCCCCTCCCCTGAACTGTCAGCTCTACATGGAATCACCCCAAATCCTTTAGCTTCATACACTTAGCGTACAGGACTTTGGACAAAGTAGGTTAACCCAATGAGAGGAAGCATGAAAATTAAGTGAACAAATCTCATTCCATCCCTGAGATATAGAAACTCCTCAAGGGCATCCCCCTTCTCTTTTCTCTTGGGATCTGCACAGCAGTCATCCTGGGCACGGATGTGTCTTCCTGAAGCCTCTTATTACATGCTTAACTGTGAATGAGTCACATAACTTTTCTGAGACTCAGAAGCATCCTATGAATAATAGTGGTTAATAATAAGCTGTTCTGCAATTTAAAGCAAAAGATGGATATAATGCATTAACAGGTGGGAATCTCAGCAGAGAAATGGAAACTATAAAAAAGAAATGAAATGAAAATTCCCCCCCCAAAAGAAAGAAAGAAAGAAAGAAAGAAAGAAAGAAAGAAAGAAATAATGAGCTGTTCTGTTCTCACAGGTTTATTTTGAGGATTATATGAGAAAATGGGCTTGGCAGAGTGCTTTCAGCCATAGAGTTACATAAATGTTAATAATAGCATCACAATGGCCATATACAGTGCTATGTAGTATAAGAGGTGCTGAGAACCCAATAATGCGCAAGCCTTCCCGGTAGTGAGCGGTAGAAAGAACATGGGTGGTTGACTTTGAATGAGGCCACTATGTGCCAAGTCGTCCCAGACTCACATTATCCCTGGAGGGTAAGATCTGTGAAAACCAATGGGCCAGTTGGTCCTCTTACCTACGGCACAGCCAATGCTTTCCGCCTCATTGAGGACCCTCCAGTGACCACCTCACTGAAGGTAGTTGGAAATATCAACACAGTCATTATTGTTGTAATGAGCTTTCATGTTTAATAGCTCCAAGCTTGAAGGATAGCTGGCTTTTCAGAGATCCATCCATACAACAGTATGGTTCACCACCCCTGAGGGAACCCAAATCCCACCGACTCTGTCACTGCCACGGCCTCAGATTGAACAGGGCCCAGTGTGTGGGGGTGTTTTTAATCAGAGTAGACAGGCTAACCAAACCACTGCCTAACAAATGGATACCTCCTCTTAACGCCGGGAGTCCTTCAGCAAGGGCATCTGGAAGTCACTGGGCTTAGTAGTAATAAAAAATAGTAATAATCATACATAACAACAACAGTAAGAAAACACAAAGCATTTACGTGTCTCACGTATGCTGCTAGGTTTTTCCGCATGGATTATTTTTAATCCTTAAAGCAAAACTATGATTTCATTACGCTTTAGGGAAATATATGCCATCATTTAAGGTTTACAGAGTACATTCTAATAGTTTAAATCACTCTGTGTGTGTGTGTGTGTGTGTGTGTGTGTCTATGTGTGTCTGTGAAAACCCGTTAAGTGTAATAGAGTCATCTATATGTCCTTTACTGAGCAAATAAGGAAATAACCCCAGAGCAGAGAGGTCAGAGTTTGTGAAATTAGTAGAGGGAGAGGTAGAGTTGGAAATTTACTTTCCTCTAGCTATTTGCTGTCTTTCTTTTTTCCTTTCTTTAAAAAAACTGTTCCAGGGGCACCTGGGTGGCCTAGTTGGTTAAGTGTCTGACTTCTGCTCAGGTCATGATCTCATGGTCCGTGAATTCAAGCCCCACATCGGGCTCTGTGCTGACAGCTCAGAGTCTGGAGCCTGCTTTGGATTCTGTGTCTCCCTCTCTCTCTGCCCCTCCCCTGCTCATGCTCTCTCTCTCTCTCTCTCTCTCAAAAAAGAAACATTTAAAAAACTGCTCCATATTCTGTATTTTCAAAATTTCTTATCATTTTCCTTAAAGCACAGTTTTTCCCTTTTAAATGATACATTTGGATGATAAATGCTAGATGCTACCTTCTTCAGTAGATGCTCCAAGAATTTTTTCTTATAGATGGCTGCCCTTCCACTCCAGGCCTGATCTGCAGAATTTTCTGCTCTCGCATATTCTAGATTCCAAGGATGCATTCAACACTCTTTTTTTTTAAAGTTTATTGATTTTGAGAGAGGGAGACAGTGCAAGTGGGTGAAGGGCAGAGAGAGAGAGGGAGAGGGAGAATCTCCAGAAGGATTCACACTGTCAGCACAGAGCCCAATGTGGGGCTCAAACCCATGAACTGCGAGATCATGACCTGAGCTCAAGTTGGACACTTAACCGACTGAGCCACGCAGGGGATGCAGTCAGCCTTCTGCACTGGACTCTCTCCACTGACTGCTGAGACCACCTGAGAGATCCAGAAACCCCCTTTTCCTTCTCAAAAAATATTTTTTTTTAAACCAAGGCATGCTTTTGTTTTGTTTGTTTCCTCAAGGACTTTACTGCTCTACATCACAGTCTAACAGAAATTAGAAACACAATAAACACAGAAAGGTGACCAGAGAGCCAGACATTTGTGGATTTTTTTTTTTTTTTTACTCCTCCTGGGCTAGAGAGTCCTCTGCTCTCTAGATCTGAGAAAAGCGTTCACTAACGTCCCTCTTCCCATCCACCAGTGAAAGACATGCTGTTCCTTCCATACTTTAAGACATAGCTTTGCTATAATTAAGGCTGAAATGACAATTTCATGTCAGTTCAATTCAATGTAAGTTTATTCATCAAACATTCCATTTGAGGGGTGAGTCATGAAGATGCACTAGTAACTCACATTATGTCACTTCTTCCAGGACAGACGGAGGCAGCTGTCTGTCAATAAAACTGCAATGACAGATCGCCTTAATGATCACAACAGTGGGGGTTTTCAGGGAGCTACGGAAACAAAGTTGACCTTCATGGCAGGTGGGCGGCCTTCATCACAGGGATCTACAGAAGGGATGCCCACCTCTCAGGTATCTCTTCACCCAAGCAGGAACTCTTCATAAGCCATTCACCAAACATATACTGAAAACGGGTTTATTCTCAGGTCCTTACAAACAGATTTGTGTTAAGAGACTGGCAGGGGCATCCGGTATTACAGCAAGGACACAGGTGTCCCATCACACGTCCTGGAAACATGTGTACATGAGCTCTGGAGACCTACAGGAGATAAGAAGACTTCGCAGGGATAGAGAGATGGGCTCTTGTAATTGGTGGGCTCTCTCTACTTATTCTCGTCTGAGAAATGCCTTACTAAACTCTCTCATAACCTGTAATTGAGGTAATTAATCTTTTTCTCTGCCCAGCATATGATCCCATTTGCATGTTTTAACAGCATTTTAATAATTGAAGCTTTTTCATAATTATCAGGAGTTAATCACCACATTTTAGGAAAAACATCCCATACCAGACATCATTCGGAGTTGAGAAGAGGTTGAATATATGGGAAAATAATGGCAGGAAAGAGTCCTGCTCAGCAGATCAGTAGCTAAGGAATTGCCCTGTTGATGAGCACCAGTCATACGCTAATTTCCCCCCAAGGCCTGCTCTAATAATTAACACATATTGAGGTCAAAGAAGCTTAGTGCTAAAATATTTTAGTATTTGCTCGGCATTAACCTTCTTCTCCCACTTATTGCCAACAAAGGATTTTGTGTTATCATAACGCAGAATAGCCTACAGGCCAGGTATCAGCATAAACGCTCCCCAACAAATTCTGCAATTTCCTAGCCGTCTGTTTTAGAATAAATTTACAGACCCTCTCTCTACATTTCTTTATGAATCTCCAGTAGAAACTTCCGTACTCCTGGTTTACACGTATTGGTTATCTATGATTTTCTGCAATGAAATGCCTGTGTGAATTCTAGAAAGTCAAGGGGGTCATTGGACTATCTAAAATAAAGATGGCAGGTGCCAGAAGAGATGAGGTCCCAAAGAAGAGAAACATCAAAAGTCTCACCACGAGTCTGCATTTTGAAGAAGGGAATGTGTTGGGGCGCCTGGGTGGCGCAGTCGGTTAAGCGTCCGACTTCAGCCAGGTCACGATCTCGCGGTCCGTGAGTTTGAGCCCCGCGTCAGGCTCTGGGCTGATGGCTCAGAGCCTGGAGCCTGTTTCTGATTCTGTGTCTCCTTCTCTCTCTGCCCCTCCCCCATTCATGCTCTGTCTCTCTCTGTCCCAAAAATAAAATAAAACATTGAAAAAAAAATTTGAAGAAGGGAATGTGCAATAAGCCTTTGAAAGGGTCACAATGTGCTTCTTTGAGGTGAACCTTCTAGTCTGGTTTCTCCTGTGAAGTCTATTGGCTACTTGAGAGTTTTAGAATATTTTAATGCAATCTGTATTTGATTGTCTTTCCAATGTCACCTCAGGACCTGAGGATGAGCACAAATGTTTGAGAAAGTCCCTTGAATCTAGTAACAATGACTATCAATTGCATGACATGTGATTCTTTACATTATCTTACAAACAATCCATCAATGATCACTCGATACTCACAACACAACATGTCCCAAAGCACCTACTGTTTCCATATCTGACTGGATGCCTGTGGCTTTAAACAAGTTGGTTTCACACTGGTTGTGAGTGATTGATTAATGCAAAATCCTGGATCTTCTAAACTCAGATCCTGGGTGCCTCAAACTTGATTGTGCCTTTAGCATGAATAGATTATCACACCTAAAAGACAGTGAAGAATGGTAAATACTCTAACACACTTCATTACCTCTCTAAACAAGTCTGAACTAGCAGCCCTTATTTTGGGTGCCCCCTAACACCACATACTTATTCTGTCATAGCAATTAGAACATTGTCATTTTCAGCTTAATTGTATATCTTCCTTAAAAGAATGTAGCATCGCTGTGGGCAGGGACGATGCCTATCTTGTCACTTTGGAGCTTATATTCTATTCTGGGCAAACACTCAAGCAGAATAAAAAAGTATAAAAGGATAAATGCTAAAGAGAAAATAAAGTGGGTAAGAGAAAGACGGAGGGTTGAGGGAGATAGAAATTTTCAGTTGGATTGTCAAGGGCAGCCTCACTGAGAATGTGACACTTTGGTCAGAGCTTGAAGGTGAGGAAGCAACCCTGAGGTACCTGAAGGATCAAGAAATGCAGGTGGAAAGCCCTTGAAGTGGGGGATGGGACTGTGTGAGCCAAGTGAACTCTTGAGGTGAAAGGGAGGGGGCCTTGGGATGTCCAGAGGCACATCTGCTGGCCCCATGGTGTCGCCCTTGGTTGGGGACCAGACTCCTATTCCTGGGGGAATGGAATCCATTACAGTGTTTTGAACAGAAGAAAAATATAACCTGATGTGATGTTTAAATTTATGGGTCAACTTGACTGGGCCACATGATGCCCAGATATTTGGGTTAAACATTATTCTGCAGGTATCTGTGAGGGTGTTTCTGGGTGAGACTGGCATTTGGTTTGGTAGACTGAGTAACGTAGATTATCCTCCTCAATATAGGTGGGTACCTTACAACTTGTTTAGAAGGCACTGAGTAGAACAATAAGATGAAGGAAGGGAGAATTTGCTTTCTTCTTGACTTCTTGAGCTGAGACATTGGTCTTCTCTTGCCCTCAGACAGGGACTTATAGCATTGGGGCCCCTGGTTCTTAGGCCTTTGGACTCAGAGTGGAACTACACCCCTAAGGTGTTTCTTGGGCCTCCAGGTCACAAATGGCAGATCAAGGGACTTCTCAGTCTTCATAATCCCATGGGTCAATTGCTTGTAATAAATCTTGAGAGAACCCTGACTACACACTTACTGACTTAAAAGGATCTTGTTGGCTATTTCATTGCGATCAGATGGGAGCTAATTCCTCTTAAAACATGATCCTCCAGAGGAATGCCTTGAATATGATTTGGAAGGTCAGTTGACATTTTTTGAATGAATGACTCTAATTAACTACTTAAAGCTTATAAAATATTTACTGTTCCTTCTTCTTCACAAGAAAACACCTTTATTTGGAAAAAGGTCGTAAGACGTCAGGAATAAGTAGTAGGAATCTAATGGGAGGGTGGGCTTTCCAAGTAACTTTTAAATATTGCCACATAATAACCAAATCGTCATATATATTTAATTTTATAATGAAGATATTTTGAATAAAACTTTACATAGATTATTCTTAAGATTTTCTGTGTTTACTCTTACCTATATTTTTTTTACCTATGTTATAAAGAAATCACTCTAAATATTTGGATCTGAAAATAGGAATAAAAAGGTCTACCTCCCAGAACTCTTTGGAGGATTAGTTAAGATGAAGTAAGGAAAAAAGCCAGCACAAATTTTAGCCTTAGAAAGTATTCAAGGGGTGCCTGGGTGTCTCAGTTGGTTAAGTGACTGACTTTAGCACACGTCATGATCTTGTGGTTTGTGGGTTCAAGCCCCACGTCAGGATCTGTGCTGACAGTTCAGACCCTGGAGCCTGCTTTGGATTCTGTGTCCCGATCTCTCTCTGCCCTGCCCCCACTCACACTCTGTCTCTCTTTCCTTCAAAAATGAATAAACATTAAAAAAAAGAAAGTATTCAATAACACTTTAGTGGGTTTGTTTGTTTGTTTGTCTTAAGCAGGATTGAAACTGTATACTGGTAAAGCTGATTCTAATTCTGTGCTCAAACTGGAAGCCCCAATTTCCTATGTGTTATTAAAATATTAGATTTAAAATATCTTCAATCTTCTGTCACCTCCATCATTGGAAATTGAATAAAAGAAACTCAAGGTAAATCCAGAGCTTTAAAAAGTCTCAAAATTTCCATAAAGTAGATGAATTATAAAATGTCATTTCTGTGGGACAAGGGGGAGGGAGCCAATATAAAAGGGAGAAATAACACATTATTGGTTTTCTTTTTCAAAAACACCATGGCCGCTTTCATCCTGAACAACATATTTTTTTATTTACATTTTTGAAGCAAGTTGGATTTTTCTCTTTCCCTGAGCTGAAGTATAAACAAAGACAGAAACAAATGAACAGTGTCAATATTTTATCTATGAAAATTTCAGGTATTATATCAGGTTTTCTTATTCCTCTTTTAATTATTTAGCTAGGTGGCATTTTATGACTTTTTTCCTACCTTTTACTGTACACAGTCAATAATATCTTTCCAGATGTAGCTGAAATGCCACCTATGTGATTCACAAGACCATAGAATTACAAAGTTAGAGAGTGTCTGCAAGGTTTAGTACCCATGCAATCATTGTTTCCCCAGGTTTTGTTGTTGTTTGGAGACAGATTTATAACTGCAATGATGACTGTGTTTGTTTTGTCAGCCTTTCCATTTCTTTCTGCTACTGCTGCCCTTCCACAGGTACCCCGGGGGCACCCTTCGAGCACCTTGGAGCAGAAACAAAGCTGCAGAGAAACAGAGAGATAGATACTGATTCTTGAGTGCCGATCAAATCATATTGATCCCAATGGTTACAGAAGGTTGGAGAGGAGGACTAGGAAGAGAGAGAGCAAGGACTGGAAGAAGAAAGGAAACCTCTCCCTTCAAGGGGGAAGAAGAGATGTTAGAAGGAGGACAAGGGCCGGGACTCAGCACCCAGCTTCTTTCAAGTGTGGACCGCGATGCCTCCCATCCAAACCTAGACAATAACAGAAGCCAGAGTCCTGGGCACTTGTCAGCCCCTGGAGAGAATCTGAGGATGTGGGCATCTTTCATGGCCATGGGGGCATTAAGGAATATCTCAGCGCCCTGATTAGGATTGAATCCACTGTAGGCATGTGATGTCCTTTTACAATGGTTCAGCCACCAGTATTTTTAGTCTGTTTGGTTTTAGGTTGTTGTAACTTACTTTTTACTATGAAATAAATATGCACACAATTTAGAAACTTTCACACATATATGTATATACTTACACACACACACACACACACACAGCTCATAAACTTTGTCCATAGGTCTGAAAGTCAAATAGTGTAAGTGATCCGACTTAGTTAACCTTATTCAAATTGCTTTGGCTACTCCAGATATTTGGAGTCATCATATACATGTCCAATAACACGGTCTTTTCCACAAGAAAGACCGCTGGCATTTTGATTGTGATTGAATTGAATCTAAAGCTTAAGGAGAGAAAACAGGCATTTTAAACTTTTGGTTCTTCCAATTCATAAGCATTGTATGCATCTTCTTTTAATATTTCATTTTTTTCTCTCAGTAGCATTTGATAGTTGTTCAGTATACAGGTCCTACACATACAATTCTTTTTTAATTTGTTCCTATTACTTTTTTTTTAGATGCAACTGGAACTGGCAATATTTTAAAATTTAACTTTATGCTTGCTATTTATGTATAGAAGTATAATTCCTTTCTGTACACTGAACTTACCTGCCACGACCTTGTGAAATTTACATTTTACTTCTATGAACCTCTTTATAGTTTCCATATGATTTTCTACATATGCCATAATGTGTTGTGACCATAAAATCTATTTTACCTCCTTCTTTTAAATATTCGCCTTTTATTTACTTTGCTTGCCTACTGAAATACCTATAACTTCTAATCCAGTTTTAAATAGAAGTGGTCAAAGTAGAAATCTTTGTCTTTTTTCCAGTCCCAGGGGAAAACTATTTAATGTCACTATTTTAAGAGAGAGAGAGAGAGAGAGAGAGAGAGAGAGAGAGAGAGAGAGAGAATGAGATTGGAGAGATAAATACTAGAAATAAAAAACTTACTACAGATCAACTAGATATCAATAAAATATCTCAGAATATAATTAGCAACTTTATGTAAGTAAATGTGAGTAAATAGGGAAAATAGGCACATTTCTAGAAAAACATACTGACACTGAAAAAAAGGATGTTTCCAAATAGTCCTATACCTTTAAAGAAATGAATCTATAATGTAAAATCTTGACACAGAGAAAACTCCAGGTACAGATGGCTTTGCCCAAAATTTTAAAATACATGTGGAAATGCAAAGGCCAATAATAACCTATCTCTACAAGATTGAAGAATGACACAATATGATGTTTTATCCTTCCCAATATGAAGACTCTTGAGAAAGTTACGGTAATTAGAACAGTGTGGTATCAGCACAGATGCCTAGAAAAAAGTAACACATGAGAGAATTGAAAAATTTCCCTACTCACCGAGTACAGGTGGCATGTGACAAAGGTGGCATTATAGAGCAGTGGAAAGGGACTGGTTTTCAATACATATTGTGGAGACAACTAGGTGCAGACACTGAAAAATATTACAATGGACCCAACCTCATAACAAATTTTAACCTGATTCTAAATCTAAATGTAAAACGTAAATCTAAACGTAAAAGACAAAGTAGCATGCAACTTAGACAATATTATCATGAAAGATTTCTTACATAGGGAACAAAATTCTTAAACATAAGGAAAAATATTAATAAATAGGCTCTACTAAAACGAAGAACTTTTATTCATCTGAGTATTTTATTAAGGGCGTGAAAAGTAAGCCCACGCAGTGGGAGAAGATATTTACGAATACCTATAATAAAGAAGTCGCATAACTGGAATGCACATGAAGAACGCCAACAAATCCATAAGAAATAAGACCTATACCCCAATTAAAAATGGGAAGTGGGTAAAGACACAAACCTACATTGTCAAGAGAGGATTTACAGATGTCCAATAAATACCACATGTTCAAAGAAATGTAAAGTAAAACCATAAAGATTTCCACAAAACACTCACAAAATAACTAAAATAATAGTAATAAAAAAGAATGGGAATACTAAGTGATGTGTGATTCCATTTATGTAAAGGTGAAAAAAGATGGCAACAGTACGTCTGTGGTTAAAATTCAAGATAATGGCTATCCTGAGTAGGACAGAAAGGTTAGTGGTTGGGAGAAGCATGAGACAATTCCTTAGGTGTCGGTAATGATTTATTTCTCAGCTGCATTCTAATCACCAAGCATGTTCACTTTGTGATAATGCTTTGAGCTCTATATTTGAACTCTTTTTCCATATATATTATTTCCATATATATTATTTTTCCAAATAAATCGTTCATATATACATGTATATAAACATACACTTCAATAAAACCTGATAAAACAAAGTAGGAATAAACAAAATGAGACATTCATAGCGTTGAAATTTAAGTCAATAAAAGAATTCCATGAAAACATCATGATAATGTATTTGATAATCTATATGAAGCAAACATTTTTTTAAATGTTAGAAATCTGAGGGGCGCCTGGGTGGCTCAGTTGGATAAGCGTCTGACTTTGGCTCAGGTCATGATCTCACAGTTCGTGGGCTCGAGCCCCACATAGGGCTCCGTGCTGACAGCTCAGAGCCTGGAGCCTGCTTCAGGTTCTGTGTTCCCTCTCTCTCTGCCCCTCTCCCGCTCGCACTCTGTCTCTCTTTCTCAAAAATAAATAAGCATTAAATTTTTTTTAAAAAGTTAGAAATTTGACTCAAGGAAAAACTGAAACTCTGAATTGACAATGGACTTAAGGAAAGGGAATTTTTGGATATAACAAAATAACACAGTTAAGAGAATATCTTCAATCCTGATTTACTTACTTACTTGATAGATATTTACTAAGCATGTTTTACAGTCACTAATTTAACATTAATTTTTAAACTGACATTCACTGTGACTGCATTTAGCAGACAGTCTAGCAAATGATAGGCTTTAGTAAGAGGATCTTGGCTTCCCCAGGCCCCTCCGACTTTCTAATTTCTCAAATCTGGAACGGTATGGCTTATCTAAGCCACGCATCTGACTGCACATTTGGCCTGGGTGTGTTGCTAATTACCCTCCCTGTCAAACAACAAAACCTTGTTGAAGAAGTGCATATGTAATGTTGTCAAAAGAATATGAGCTCAGGAAGGAGATCAGTCTGGGCTCAAATTCCAGCTCCGTCACATTTGAATACTGAGGACTTTGGCAAGTTACGTGATAACAGCAACTGACTCTAGACCACTTCCTAAGTGCCAATAAGTCCTCTAAGATATGGTGTAAATCTACTTGTTTTATCCTTGTAGCAATTCTAGGACTTGTGAGCCATTTTTAGTGAGATTTGGGGGGTTTGGTAACTAAAGAAGCACAGGAGAGTTAAGATCTTGCCTAAAATAATACAAGATTGTAATGTTTGCCTCCTATTTTCAGAGAATATAATTGTAATCACTAAATTATACTACTTGCTGTCTAGTTTAGACAATTTAAAGCTTAGTCTTCTAAGTTTGGAATGAGAGATAATTTTACTCATCTAATAATAATACAGTTCTGTGAACAACACTTAATTTTTTTAATGTTTTTATTTATTTTGAGGGAGACAGAGACAGCATACAAGCAGGGGAGGGGCAGAGAGAGAGGGAGACACAGAATCTGAAGCAGGCTCCAGGCTCCGAGTTGTCAGCACAGAGCCTGATGCAGGACGTGAACTCAAGAACCACGAGATCATGACCTGAGCTGAAATCATGTGCTTAACCGACTGAGCCACGCAGGTGCCCCTGGGTGGACAACATTTAAAATAACAAATACAAACATGTTTCATCTGTGCCAGATACACAGATGGGTGCACCCAACAAATTTTTGTTGAACTGAAACAATGAAATGAATGAACTGAATTTATGAATGAAAAATAAACTGAAATTAATAAAAAATAAGTCACTTCCTTTCCACTTAAAGGGGAAAATATTAGGGGAATTCAAAGTGACTGAATAGACTACTTCTAGTGTGGTTTTATACCCTTCAGGCAGAGGTACAATGTTTTGGTCATTGATAGCCAACATACATTGGCCAATTTCCCTGTGATTGCCATGGTTCCAAGCAACTGTACATGCATTAAATTACCTAATTATCCTACTAGCCTAAAACTGTAGTTGTTGTTATTATTAGTATCCTCATGTTACAGATTGGGAAACTGAGGCAGACAACATTTAAGTAACTTACTTAGGCCAGGTGGCTGCTAAGTAGAGGATAGGTCTGTTCATTCATGTTCTTCTGTTTAATCATCTGCTATCTCCTCATCGAGCTGTGAATTTCTTCAGGGATGGAGCTTTATTTGCTTTTTAGCAAATAGTTTGTGGGTCATTATAAGTAGACAAAATATTGAAATCTTGGGCCTCTGCTTTAAGAAATAATCTCTAGAACTGATGGAAGAATGAACTGCCTGATACAGAGAATGGACTGTCTATTAAAGCAATCTCTTTGGGGCACCTGGCTGGCTCAGTCAGAAGAGCATGTGACTTTTGATCTCGGGGTCATGAATTTGAGCCCTATGTTGGGTGTAGAGATTACTCAAATAAAATAAAAGAGATATTTTTTTTTTCTGTGCTCAATTATCTGATTTTTAATTAATAGCTGAATGAGTGGACAATTGAACAAGCTAGGTACAAGCTTGGGTATGTCATATGTAGAGACATGAGCAGCATTTCCTTTTTTTTTTTTTTTAATTTTTTTTTTCAACGTTTATTTATTTTTGGGACAGAGAGAGACAGAGCATGAACGGGGGAGGGGCAGAGAGAGAGGGAGACACAGAATCGGAAACAGTGAGCAGCATTTCAAAGGCAGAGTCAGAAGGACTCTGACGTTACAACTGTAGGCAATGAACAGAATGCCAGAACACTCTGAGATATCACCTCTGGGTTCTCAATTTTTATGTCAGTTTGGACCCTTGACAAATCAGGTACCTGAAACATGCCCTCCTTCCCAGTGCCCACAGCCCATGGTGACTGGACTTCAGAACTAGGTACACTCACTGCAAAAGCTTCCTCTAGTCTTTGTGTCTTCTGCAAATGGGGATCTAAGAAGATGATATAAGCAAAGTGACCATATCGCCCCAGGTTTTCACTGAGTGAGCCTTGTTTAGAAGACCTAGTTTTCCATTTTCCTCCTTATGCTTTAATTTCTAGAATGCTAAATTAACATAAATACCTCTTTAAATCCAATAATGTCAATTGGGTTTTTTTATATCTATTTCTCCACCTTGCCTAGTAGGCATAAATAGACTGTAACATCAAACTTTAAGTTTCCAGTTACATACATGTGTGTTGTGATCTCTCATCTGAGTAGCAAAGCCACTAACTGGAGAAAGGGAAGCCAAGAATATCTCTATCTGGAAACCCGAGGCTGGCTTTTCTACCCTAAAAGATCTTTCCACTGTGTAATGATATTGAGAGATACCAGAGAGCAAGCTCAGTGGATGTTGTCAATATTACATTATGTCTGGAGGTCAGCAGATAAGTCCCTTCTCTAGCAATTACTAGTTGTATAACTCTAGGTAAGTACATTGGATATGGTCAATTGACACTCAGCATCCACTCTCGTTTTTCTTGGCCATTCTCTGTATAACAGAAGCTGGAAAGCAGAAATCAACATACCTTGGCTCAACAGTAACAAGCCTTCTGCGTGCAAATTTGGTTCTGCCAATCGTATGCACTTAAGTGATTTAGAAGAGAAGACTGAAGAGGCGACCTTCCTACTGCTGGCCGCTGGCCAGCCACATTATGGCAATGTGGCTGCCCAGAGCAGTTGTATAATGGCCGTGGCAGCTGTATCAGCACTCTCTGATCCCCCAGTCCCTGTGCTGGAGTGTGTTCAACCTGTTGTTCCACGTCCCTGACTCTTGCTCCTCTAGTCCTTCCAAGATTCCATAAGCACTTAATTCCTTGCATTAATTCACGTTCAGCTTAAAATACGTAGAGTGTTTTATTTCCTGCAGTGAGCCCAAACTGCTAGAGCCAGTCTCTCTCTGAGACCTCCGTTAATTTATCTCTTTAGTGAGACTAATGAAATGATTAAATGCAGGGACCTGGAACAAATTATTCCTTCAGTTTCATATTATTTTTGTTTAAAAGCTAGGTCGGAAGAATCAAAACCTATAGACAAATTATCCCTCAGTATGCAATCCAAATACTGTCAAATTAGAAGTGAGATGTATCATAAAAAATATTCAATTAAATACTATCTATCTTTTAATGTCTATTAAATTCCAAGCAGCGTTCCAAGCAGTGATCATGTAATAATGAGCCAGACAATTTCATTGCCTTCCAGGAGTTCACCCTTTATCAGGAGATACAGACACACAATCAGGCAATTTCAGAACAATGTCATAAGAGGTGTGGTGATGGTAGGCACAGGGCATGACCAAAGCAAAGATGAGTGGCACAGGTCCCCTTTGGGAAATGTGGTTTCATGGTGAGCTCAGAAGTGGTAGTGTCTGAGAGAGCCTTGAGTGACCAGACAAACCCAGGAATATGGTGGATGGTCTTGGTGGCTGACTACCCTACAGTTTTCTCCTTTCTTCCACACTTGTAGTTCTCAGCTCTCACCATAAAAGGATTGAAAGGCGATATGCTTGCGTTCCTAGCCTCCCTTGCAGCTACCTCACGGGCATGTGGTGCAATCCTGGCAGAGACCTGAGGAGGGTTGTGGGAAGTGTTTACCTCCTAAAAAAGAATTTCATGGAAACTATCCAAGTTATCTCTTCCCATGCTTAGATGCTGCTGTCTGAGAACACGATGCTTGGATCTGTGGCAACCATCTTTTGACAATGAGGGGAAAGAAAAAGACAGCTCAAAGAAGTGACGGCATTGTCCCTGAGCTGCTGAATTTACAGGGTCCTGAAATTTCAGAAATCCGTGATGTGTGAAATAAAAATGCACTATTCAATCCAGGTTAAGTCAACTGTTCTATTTCTTGAATTAACAAACAAAAATGCACTACATAATGCCCTATGAAGGGTATGTGGGAATACATATGTGTTTTAAGATGGGGACTGATATATGCGATAGACAGGAGACAAAGGAGATTTTCACATGAGAAGGATTAGAAATTCTCTGGGAATTGACCACAAAGAGAAAGGAATGAATGAGAAAGCTGGAAATACAAAATTTTCTGGATCACACCCATTTATGACAGCCCTTCTAGGAAGCATGAAAGGAGAGAGAACAGATGAGAAGCCACTCTTGGATGTGCATTTGCTTAGAAAGCGCATTGGTGTTTTATAACATCTACTTGGGATGGTTTTGGGCAGAGCTGATGGAAGCCCAGTTGGTAAAGTCTTTTCAATATTAGAGGCAGGGAGTGTAATTATTAAATTCTATCTTCTGACTATAATGTAAATAGTTATTCAGAAGGGAATACGACGGGAGACCTATACTATCCGCCAGGGCTATGGTGCCCGCTTGTATGGGTGTGGCCACTGAGTACTTGAACCGTGTGTAGTCTGAATTGATGTGCTCTATGTGTAAAACATACACCAGATTTCAAAGACTTAGTAAAAAACGTAAATTGTCTCGTTAATGTCTTTATATTGACTACAAAGTAAAATAATATTTTGAACATATTGGTTCAAATAAATGTACTATTTAAATTAATGTTATGTGTTACTTTTTACTTCTTGAAAAAAAGGTAGTAGTAGAAAATGTAAAATCATGTATGTGGCTTGAGTTACATTCCTATTGGACAGTGCTGCTTTAGGCAATGATGTCAGTTAAGAGACTATTACAATAATCTAGAGGAGATATGGTAGTAAAATAAACAGATCACCGAAGTGGAAAAAGAAATCGAAGGGTTGTTACAGAGTTAAGTGAATTAATTAAATGTAGAGGGTTAATCAAAACAGAATCTGAGATTAACGTTCATTTTTTCAATTGAACACTCAGTTCCCATAGTATGCTGTGTATTAAGTTTGCTAATTGTTAGAACAATGAACTCCTACATCTAGTGAATCAATAGAGTACACACAGCATCTTTTCTCCTTGCTACATGAAGGACTTGGGTCTGTTTTCCACGTGGTGATTCTGAGCGCAGGTTCTTTCATCCTGTGGCTCCATTATCCCCAAAGGCCTCTGGATCCTCTGTGAATGGTCTCCCTTTGACCAACAGTTGGTAGAAAAGAGAAGGTGTAGTTTTTGTTGTTTTTTAATGAGCCAGGTATGGAAGCAGAGTATATCAGTGCACATTACTAGCCAGAAACTCCCTCTGTCACCAAACTGCCAGGGAGGGTGGCAATGGTAGTAGAGCTGGGGGCTCAGGAAGAGAGAAAAGTGGACCTGGGGTACGATTTGCTATTTCTTCATGCACTGACATGGGATCACATGTGTTGTCACTACTGCAGGAACACAGGTGATACTTTTCAGCATGGCCATGTTGAGCTTGAGGGCTTGGTGGGTGTGTGTGATGTGTTTAGGGACACAGAATTAAGTTTCAGGAGAGAGTTCTGGTTGGGCACACAGATACAGACATTGTCAGCACATGCCCAGTCATGAAAACATGGCAGTGCATTGGCCGGCTGACTGCCTCAAAAGCCATCTGAGAAATGAATGCTGAGACTTTGGACAGTGGAAGGATTCTGTGCTCCATTGGCATTGCTTTGGAGAAGAGTGACTCTGCCACTCAGAAGAGGCCACATGTCTCGGTAAGGATACAAGCATCCTCAATTTGTGGGACCACTGCTATGACTTTTTTCTAGAGGCTGTTCTGTTCTCATACGAGAAAGGAAAGACAGGTCCTTGGTTTAGCCCAATAACAGGGGTAGACATGTGAGAGAAGCTTTACCACTTTTTTGTGGGGGGTCTCAGAAGATGCACTGTGTTGTGAAAGTGACTCCTCATTTGATTCTCTGTGAATCGTGCAGATCTTTCTAGCATCAGTTGCCCCACCTTTTCCTTTAAACCTTAAGACCTCTCAAAAACATAAGCTATACTACATGATTTCATTTCCTCACTCCCTTTCGTTCACATCTAAGCTTCTGAAATATGGCATTTGTCCCTTCTCCCTTCTGAAAATGCTCTCACTAGAGTCACAGATGACCCAGAGCTTACTGGCATGGTTGGAAGGTCAGTGAGGTGAGGGAGGGCCTCGCCTCAGGTGCAAAGTTTAAGGGGGCACACCAAATGAGTCAGTAGTCAAGATAGATAGTAGTCAAGATAGGTTTTAATGCAATATTTTTTAAAAAATCAAAATTAATGGAAAAATGCATGAGGAACAAAATATCAATATTTTAAATGAACATAGGATCAGTCCTGGATATTGATAATGCCTTTCATTGTAGATCTTTCCCAGTTCAATAGTGCTCTCTTCCTTCTCACAGCGTTGTATGCTTCTCTCACCTAATTTGCTTCCCCTGTTCCTCTCCTTTCACTGGCTGCTTCCTCCTACCTTTCCCAGAGATGCACACATGGACCATCATGTTCGTTGAAAAGCTTTAACCATTTGTTACCCTACTTTCAACTATTTAGTTATGTTCAGTTATGTTAATGCTAAAATAACTATTTCTAGTTCCTTCCCCATTCCTAAAATTCAGAAGCACATATTTAACAGCCTTCTGCACATCTCAGTCCAAACATTTTCTTCCCAATAAGGACTTAGAATTCAAAATATCAGAGATGGATTTATGTTCTACATATCACCAAACATGTAGCTCTTCTCATACTCTAGTTGGTGGTAAAAACTTTCCCCTTTCATTTCCCACATTTCGTCAGTCAACAAATTCGAGTATGTTGTTTCTACATATTTCTTAAATCCACCTCCTTCTATTTTCATAAATGTTGACTTTATAAGAATATCATCATCTGTTCTCCTTGTCCCCATGCATCACCTCTTTTCCTTTCTATGTATGTAGATCTATCTATCTATCCACCTATCTGCATGTAGACACAGATATATGCGTCAGTATGTGTTTACCGTCTCTGTCGATCCAATGTGAATGCACCCATATGTGCCATGTGATTTGGACTGAATGTGTACCCCCAACATGCATGTGTTGAAACCTAATGCCTTGGAGGTAGGACCTTCGGGAGGAAATCAGGACACGAGGGTGGAGCTCTCCCTTAGAGAAGAGACCACAGAGAGTTCCCTCATACATTCCACCATGTGAGGACACAGTGAGAAGGTGCTACCTATGAACCAGAAAGTGGGCTTTCACCTGATACTGAATCTGCTGGCACCCTGAGCTTGGCTTTCTAGCTTCCAGAACTTGAGAAAAGCAATTCTGTTGTTTACCAGCTACTTGGTCTCAGGGGCACCTGGTTGGCTCAGTGGGCACAGCATGTGACTCTTGATCTTAGGGTTGGGCCCCACATTGGCCATCGGGCTTACTTAAAACAACAACAACAGCACATAAATAAAGTAGGTTATCAGCTACTTGGTCTCTGGGGTTTTGTGATAGCAGCCTGAACAGATTAAGACAACATGTGCACATTCACATAGGTGAATAACCTAATGTTAATGGAGAATTGCCAAAGGCCTTAAGTGTAATTTGGAGCTGTGACGATCCGTATAGAAAGTTATCAAGGATACAGATGGAGGATCACCTGTCAAGTCAGGGGCCCCAGGGTACTAAGAAAGTGGGGAGGGAAAACTCGGTGTCTTGGTCTGAGCCAAGGGTCCAACAGTTGGAAAGGGTGGCTCGGCTTCTAACGATTATGTCCTAAGTCACAGCAATACCCTACTGAGCACATGAAAAACTCTCAGTTACCCCAAGATAAAATATCTTTCTAGAACTCTGGCTCTTTAGAAATCTCTGATGCCACCCTGACTACTTGCTCTACTTTTCCAAGAAACCGAGTGCTGCTCAGGCCTGCCCTGCATGCACCCCCATCTTGCCATAAAGCAAAGGGGTGCAAGACGCTGAAAGGAAGTGCTGTGCAGACTCCCTTCCCTCATTCTCTCCAGTTTTTGTCTTCAGACCGAACAAAGTGACCAAGAGAAAGCATCTTACCTTCTAAAGGAAAGTATGCTTATGCCTCAATCTATCATAGATCTCCCAATAACATTGGTGTGATGTGTCTTGCCCAGGAAATAAATCATTAGTTGTGGATTCAAACTCAGAGAATCCTAGCCATTCCAGGAGGAATAGCCATATCGAGACTCTGTTCCTTGGGATTTCCAAACAAGGGACTTGGGAAAGACAGGTTTAGAAATCAGGGGTGGGAGGTGGGGGGCAAAAGTAATCTTTGCTGCAGGGGTTATCAGCTTATACAAAGTCACCAGGAGTTCGGAGAATGGTATAGCAGAGTTTTGTTTTCTTCGCTGACCTTCAGTTCATTCTGGATGTTACAGGAAAACTGCTCTGTAGGGTTATGCCCTGAACTGAGGCATAACTTGGGCCCAACGCATGCCACGAACACATGGAAAGAGTTCGTCTTACAGCAAAGAGGAAAGTTGGGCAAAATGAGGCAAGACGTTATGAGAATTAAGAGGCAGAAGGCTGATGGACCAGTCTGTCTTTCTTGCATGAAAATAGAAGCAATTTCTCACCAAAATACCTGCCTTGTGTGTGCATTAATCATAAAAACCCAGAGGGGATCCAATGGCTCCATTTATAATACCTATGCCAAGCAGGTATTTTTTCTTTCTATTTTTTCCCCTCTTCTATTGACAAGAGAGTTTGGGGAGAAGGTGCTTTTTAGTCATTACTTTTCTTGAGCAGTCAGTATTGCCTTAAGAAAAAAAATGCCGTGAATGTAACAAATCAGGTTTCCTACTGGGTCTGTGACAGCACAGGCAGGAGGGACAGAAAGCAGAATTGCACAGAGCTTGAAATAGTTGCTGGTAGATTTCCTGCCTCGCAGAATTAGAACGAAGCCAGAGAGGTTGAGCATGATGTGGGGGGTCCAACTGGACACACCTTTCAGGACAAATCTTTAGGCCTGATTCTTTTAGTTTTGAGAGAGAGAGAGAGAGAGAGAGAGAGAGAGAGATAGAGAGAATATGAGCCAGGGAGGGGCAGAGAGAGGAGACATGAAATCTGAAGCAGACTCCAGGCTCCGAGCCATCCGCACAGAGCCTGACACGGGGCTCGAACTCACGAACCTTGAGATCATGACGTGAGCCGCAGTCAGACGTTCAACTGACTGACTCACCCAGGCACCCCAGGCCTAGTTCTGTATAAAGCCTCCTACGGCCTGGTCTGTGCCTGCTTCCCCACTCATGTTGCCGCTGCTGTTTGACTGGGGACTTCTGCACTGAGAGCCTCCTCCTGGCTCCTTGAAGCTACCATATGATTTTCTGACTTGCCTTGGTGTGTTCCCAGAAGTGAACCCCTACATTTCTTTGCCTAAATGAGTCCTGTCCAGGTTTTCAAATTCTGCTTTCATCACCACATCTGGAGACCCAACTTGACTCCTCAGATGGGTTTGCGTGGTCCTCCTCCATATTCGTGGTGCTTCCCTGTCCTAGGCATTAGTTTGCTGGTGCAATTGCTGAAGACCTTCTCTGAGGATCAACCTGGTCAGGTTGTAGGGGTGCAACTAAGGATCCCACCCAGGAATTGTTCCACTATTCCCTCTAGTCTATCATACCAATGTTCGGTCTAACATGCTACTACCTCACTTAACAACCCCAGTGGCTCCTTGCTGCTCCGGGCCCCTTAAGTGCTGAGTATAAATGATGGCATAAGTCCAATCCCCAACCCCTGTGAAAGACACCAATGAACTGTGCTTCCTCACCGGCTGTCCTACTTCTCATCCTACTTCCTCATCACTTTTCCTTTTTACAAGGGACCAGGGTGATTCTTTTTAAGACTACAGATATTATTAGGGGTGACAAGAAATATCTAGTAAATGTTAGGCAATATCTTTACTATTAGGAGGACTTTCCATATATAATGCATTAGGTGTGTGTGAATTACCTCCAGTATCTACTTAGACATTTGCGAACTTCACAGATCAGGTTGCATAATTTTCTAATAATAAATTTTGCAACAGCGAAAATAGATGGTATGGGGAACATATCCATGGTGTACAAACCAAGAGGTGAAGGTCCAGAAGTCAGTGCCCTGGCAGGGTCGGGATGGAGTTCATCTAAGCCACATGTGCTTTCCCAAAAGCCACTGTGGCCTCCCCAGGTGAGGCATTTCCAACGTAACTTTCTAATTGATTCGGCACTTGCCATCGGGGTGCTTGTGCAGTTGAAATATCATTAATAAATGCCCTTGACTTGCTTTCCAGGATAAGCCCACAATTAGGAACTTGAACACGGAGAAGTTGTTCACTGGGAATAATTTTCAGAAGTGCACTTGGTAGGCTCGGGGAAGTTGACGGCAGTCTTGGATGGAAATTGCCAGCCTCCTTAAGCCCCTAATTTCTATGCCAGAACAGGTACTTATAAAAAAGGCAGCGTTCGTTTTGTAAATGTTACAAAAGGAGGCAAGTGAATAGCTGTTATTAGGGGCTACTCACAGTCATCCCTTTATCCACTCCTATACAGTGCTTTTCGTGCATTATTAGGAAAAGAAAAAGGAGAGAATACATTCTCTGGGCCAGGACCTATGCTAAGTACTTGCAATTCTACAACAATCCTAAGGGATAGGTATTACTGCAAAGTTAGAATGGAGCTCAGAGAGGTTAGGAACTTGCTCAAAGTCACTCAGCTTTGAGGGGTCAGGGTCTGGTTATATGTGGATCCATCCAATACCCCACTTCACTATATCCCTTCCTTGGAATATAATAAATATATCACACTCAGTGCAGCCTTCCCTCTGATTTCAGTTCTTTTTCTCTTGTAGCTGCCCAACAATAAGCTCTCCTCTGGGGCTATTCAAAACCTTTGAACCACCACCGATTCAAGTCCTAAGCTTTTTCATCAAAATAACAAGCCTTGACTCCACCAAAATACTATCCCCAATAATTCTGTGCTATTGATTTTTTTCAAGACTTCATTTATCCCTAAGATAGTATAATGATATTTTTTTTTCAAATTGGGCCTAATTAAATATATTTTTCAACTTTTATGAGAAGCCTTCTTTAGAAAGGAAAAGAAGATAGAAGGCAAAAAAAAAAAAAAAAAAAAAAAAGACATTTCCTGACTCCAAGTGACGGAGTCATTGAGAAATGAGACAGGGAAGAACAAGGCCAGTGGCTGGGATCTTCACCCTTTCCCTTCACCCCACCTGCTCACTTTGATGTCATCTAGGAGAGCCTTTCTCTTCGTCCGGCCATCATGCCCAGTGTGGTGTCACAGCAATGGCATGCATGGAGAGGATACCTGCAGGAATCTGGCCAGAGCACTTTGCTGGATGCCTGGCCTGACTCCAATGTGTGCATGTGAATCAGGCTCCTGCAGGCTCCTGGGAGGGGTTGGGAGGTCCCAGAAGGCTGATGGCTGCAGAGCCCAAAGTCAAAGTGAAGAGGCTCTGGTGTTAAAGGGCTTTAGGACCAGCAAACAACTGGTGTCATGGATTCTCATCCCGGTGTTACAATGTCGTCGCATAAGGCTCAGGAACTCCCCATGAGGCACCAGTCTGGACAGGAGAACAGGCCAGCTACTGCACATCAAAGCACAGTGGATCCAGAGAAGGCATCACAGAGGAGAAGCCTTCTTCCTCCCGGACCCACAAGAACATCCTACCACCAGGGGAAGGAGAGGGAGGTGGGGGCTGAATTCCCCAAGACCATTACTAAGATAATGCTTTAATAATTAACTCTGAGAGATTTTATAAAAATGGACAAAATCAGAGTTTTTCTATACTACTCAGAAGGCTGAGGCTTTTGAAAAACATCAGATTAAAGGGAAAAAAAAAACCCTTTTATTTGCATATTGAGTTAATTGTGAGTAAATGTGTGCCCTTGGTAAATAAATCTGAAACTATTCAGCTTCAAAATGTTCTTAAATTATTTATATGATAACTGCTGCCCTCGGCTTCTCCCCCAGCCCTGATCTACCCTGACAGATTATAAAAGATTTGAGAACAGGAGACTTTCTCCAAGGGGAAATATAGGCCAGTTTGCATTAAACATGTTTTAGGGACAACACGGACCTAGGGCTGTACGCACCTCTCTATGAAGGCTCGGTAATTAGAGGCTGATTAGTCTGATTATTACGCACTCCCTTCTGTGGGTGAGGATCCTCTCCCAGTTAAAGAGAGGTTTCCAGGGCTGTTCCAGTTAAAGAGAAGGCTCCCCTCCTCTGCCAGGAGCAGGCTCTGCTGGGGGTAAAGATGGCAATCAGTGCTGATGACCACTTACCTAATTACCAGTGGGGCTGATCTCATCCCAGGTTCCCAAAGCACTTTTACCATAATTAACATCCCCCTCTTTCTTGCATCCCACAGAAGCCACTGATAATCCACACCCAGACTCATAAGCCACATGACAGTCACCACCCCCCCAGCAGCAACAGCAGTAACTGGGAAACATATACTACGCTATATAAACTGTTCTCACATCTGCATGATTTTATCCTTTATCATCTCCCTGCAAGATCTGTTAACCTTAAAAAATACAACTGTCAGTTATTTTTACCAGTGCAAATGGGCTTCCTTGGGATGAACAGAAAATTGCAAACTCTGGACACTTCAGTTATGGCAAACCACGGCCAGTCTGCAGAAGAAAGGAGAATGCTCTTTTATAGAGGAAAGGAGGAGTTGGGAGGGCTGTTGTAAACTCAAAGTCCATTGCAGTAAACGGAGAATGAAGTGTCGTGGCTTCTCATTGGCTGAGCCTTGTCAGTCTCTCATTGGCTGGGCTGTTGCTGGGGCAGGAGAGAATCTGTCCTCTTCTGGCTGGGGTAGTAGATAGAGCTGCAGGGGAAAGCAAGCATTATCTGTCTTCCAGTTGGGGTCTGCCCTGACCAGTGGTAGAGCACCCCCGCCCTGCCACGCTGGCCTCCCGACTCCGTGTGCAATGAGGTTTCCTTGTTTCCATTTCACAGATGTCTGGGGCTGCTGATTTCATCCCTTCTTATCCCATTTCACTGACAAGGAATCTGTTGTCCAGAAAGGACTTGCGTTTATGTGACTAATGAAATTTGGACTCTGGTGTGAAATCCTACACACCTGGCTTGATCCCCTGCAACTTTTTAAATGCATTCTTGATGACTTCTCTTCTAGCAATAGAACCGGGGGCTCCAAGAGAGCAGACATGTAATTTTGTTCACCTCTGTAGGCCAAGTACCTGTAAGGCACATACCAGGGACTCACGTTACTCTTGTATGATGAACACATTGCATGAAGGCAATGAACTCTAAAGACAATTCTTGCTTTTTTTCATAGTAACTTGGGAGCTGGAGTTGGTGAAAACACAGAAACAGTTCACTGGTAACCTCCAACCATGATTTCCCACAAGAAATCTCGTTACACTTGAAATTTAAGGATATTTACTGCTTCCTGAAAGTTTGGGGATGTCTAGGGGAGAAGTGCTCTGTTCTCATGGTTCTCCTCCATAACTCTGCTCTAACATGTGTCCACTGGGAAGTGCCATCCTACATCCTCTCCTCGCCGTGCTGTTTCTTGGGAGGCAACCCCTGGACCAGTCCGTCTTGCCATCCTCCAGGATTGAATGATTATGTGGTTTCCCCACCATGCTACCAAAACAAAGGCAGGCTAGATCACAGGAAACCGTAGCCAAGTAAGAAAGAGCTGGAGTCAGGGTCAGGCAGTCACATCTGTCCACGTATGTGAGGCATGTGCACAGCCTCCGGGGGTTTTATGGGCAGGGGTCCAAGCAGGTCATTAGTCTCATTTCCAGACTCAGACTGCACTTGAAGCCCCGTCTCTCGACCCTTTGTTCATCCCAAGGGCCCCACTGACTCCTAATAATAACCCTAACTTGAAGTGACACTGTTAGTAACGACCACAACATTTTCAAAGGAGGATACTCTCTCAACGCTGCCACTGACAACTGATACGGGGCATCCTCAGACAGAGCGGGGAAAGGCCTCCCTCCTCTGGGAAGGTGAAGAGAACAGGAGCCCTCAGATACTGAAGGGAAGAAGGCGGCATCATGGCTTTGTGAGAGTGAGAAGTGCCTCTTCTGAGCACAGAACCTTATCTCACGGGATCAGAATGAGCTCACATGAAAAATGAGAGGGTCTTTTGTCCTCTTTCGTTTAATCTGTCTGTGTTGTTCTCATTCTGAGACAAAAAGTATTGATGAAGGGGCTTTAGAGCTGACTTTTCTGCTTTACTTTAGCATGACAGACTGGTGCGTTATGCATACAAAACAACGTGTTGATAGAAATTGGAACAGACGGGAATTTTCCATTCTGAAGTTGGACTTTCAATGTTCGTTTATCAGATATAATGTGACATAGGACACGGAGGCAGTCTTCTATGTGGGATTGTCATATTGTAAATGAACGGGTTAGGTTAGTGATTTATCCATTCACTGGGCATCTGTCTTGCCTACTGAATCCCTACTATGTGCCAGGTACTTTGGACACTAGCACATGAGAAGCCCAGAAAACGATTTATGGGGTGAACAGATAAATAAGGATTTCCATAGTGCATGGCACTTCTGTGTTACACTAATCACTAAATAACTTATAGTTTCCTCCACAAGGAATATATCATATTCCCATATGTTCCTCAAGGGGAGGGACATTTCTTATACATACATACATACATATATGTGTATAATATGTATAATGTGTGGTTATATATATGTGTATATATATGTACCTGTGTGTGTATATATATATATATACACATGTATATGTGTATATATATGTACCTAAATATATATATGTATATATGCATATATATATGTACCTATATATATATATGTACATATATATGGTACATATAAATATGCATATACCTATATATGTGCATATATATATACTTATATATATACTTATATATATGCATACCTATATATAGGTACATATATATATGCATATATACATATATATTTTTTTTCTATTGCTACCTCAAGGCTATGTTGCAGAAAACACATTTAATTATGAACTTCCTGGTAGTCAAGGCAAAAAAGAGACAATACAAATAATGGTAGTGTTATAACAATGTAGACATATTGAATCCTAACCATGTACCAGGAATTCTTGAAACCCCTATAAATGAGGTTATTTCCATTGTTACCACTCTTTTTCCACATTAGAGACTAAGCCTTTGGACGTCTGGGTAATGTGTCCCAGATAACAGAACCAGTAAGTGACAGAGCTGGGATTAATTCACGAGGATTCATCCTTAAACAGCATTACCTTCATAATGAGCCAACTTTTATCACTGCCATTTTAAGCAAAATTTGCCTTCTGGAGGCAGCTATGACACAAATATAAGAAAAAAGATACAAACACAGCAAAAAATCCATGCAGCACAATAGGTAAACAGAAGGGTCAAAGAATCACCCGTGTCCTAAATGAAACTTTTTTTTTTCATGGCACATCCCACTACAGGCATTCAGAGTGAGATCTTTTTCTTGAGTTATTTCAATCATCAATCTGGAGAATTCTTTTGTGTCTGCCTGCTCGATCAGTGGCAGCTCTTTGCAAGAAATTTACAGTGATGTCAGTTTGTTTAAATTGATGATAGGAAAAAGTAGATGGATCTCAAGTTCCCAGACAATATCTGATGACCTAAATTAACTGTCACCTGATTCTGCATTATGGATGAGAAGCCAGTGTGACCGGAGATGTGGCCAACGGAACATGGGGCAAGGTCTGTCTGGGGAGCTAGCAGCTCATGACCTACACGTGTCTAGCAGCTGATTGATCTGGATAGATCTTTCTTGTGATTTCCCAAGCCTGTGGTAAGGTTCACAGAGTTTATCCCAGTGGAAGTATCATTTCCTCTTTTCCCCCAACTCCCAGTCAGTTCCATTTCTGTATTTCCCAATTTATTGTTCAAATTCTCATTTACATCATTGTTATCCCCTATCGTCCCAGCTGCAATGTATGTCTGCTTCCCACGGCTCATCCCTCACTTTAGCTGTATTTCTCTCTCTCTGTGAATTCTCATGTTGGAGTCGAGCCTCTGGACTCTGTTCTGAGCCTTCTTTTCTTTTAACATGTCATTGTCTTTTTAAGCCAATGGCTTTCAATTTTGACTGTGCATTCAAATCATTTTGTAAACTTTAAAAAGACTCTTGCCCAGGCCCAATTAAATACAAATCTCTAGAGGTGGAGCCTGACATTTGCTATTTTGTGTAAGTCCCCTCAGGGGACTCACATGTGCGCCCTAGGTGATTTCCTTTATTTCCATGTCTCCAAATTCCTATTCTGAGCGGATAAGTCTTATATCTATGTTTCTGTTCTTCTTTCCTGAGATGTAGGTACATATATGCAATTGCTTACTTGAAGCTTTCAACTGTATGTCCAATAAGCATCTAAAACTCAATATGTCAAAAGCTGAGCACTTAGTGTATTCTCCAACCCTTCAAAGCCTCAAAGCAAGTAAGTTCTAAGTCCCTTTTGGCCACCTGCTGTGTCTTTGAGCAAGTGCCTCATATCCTAGTTTCCTCAACAACAAGATGAAGATAGCAATACTCACTGACAATGAGACAAATATGATAATACGTGTAGTCCTCTTAGCATAAAGCACAGTCTGCCTTGACACCAAGAAATGGTTGCTCCTGTTAACAGGTTGTAAGTTCCACAAGGGAACACAAATACCTATCATCTTTAGTCCTGTATCCGCAGTGACTAGCACATGGTCTGGCACATTATAAGCACTCAATAAATATTTTGTTTAATGACTATACTTCTATTTTTAAAGGTGTTAAGAGTTTGTTTGAGGAAGAAATCAGTGGTTAGAAGAGCCAGGAAAGAAAGTCCAGGGGAGAGGCGGGGAGGAGCTGGGGCTGCTGTTATACCTGGGTGTTTCTAGCCTCCAGCACCATGACCTGTAAATAGGTTGCTCCTGTCAGTTACAATTATCAACATTCTTATCAGGTCCAGCTTTTGCTGGATGTATGTACAAACTCCTGTATGTACACGGTGGGTTTAGCGATGAATCTTTTCCATGCACATTTGTTTTAGTTCTCTCACTGAATTATGAAGTAAATTATACTGTCATTTCCATTTTTGGATGCGAAATTAAAGCACAGAAAGATTAAATAATTTGCCCAGAGTCACAATCTGGACTGGAGTCAAGAAATACGATCATATGATCTTAACTACCATAACATAGTAAATAGAGAAGGAGAACTAGTTGTGTAAGACCTTGGGAGGACTGAAGTCCAATCTCATTTAAATCTAAATATGTGGTCACAAATGGACTCAAGATACAGTCATTGGCCCATTATCCCTGCTTATGGGGCCATGATGATAAAGCTAGCAAAGGTGTATTATCTCATTGTATTTTGAAGCAAAAAGCACTGAAATGGCTCTTTCCTTCTAATGAATGCCTAATCGGCGGCCAGACTATCCGGTCAAAATAGGTAAGAAGGATGGGTACCACCTGTTGTTTAAAATACAGGCCCTCTTTGTACTGTTAGCAGTCTCTCGAACACTCTTAATCTTCTGATCAAGTCTTTGTTTGCACAGATGAGATTAGAAATTGGACTTTTTTTTAAAGGAGCTTGGCATGAAATACTAAGCAATCATTTGGATACTATTAATGTCCTGAATTCGCTTTTCTTTGTTTAGGGGACTATATTATGCATGTGGAATCCCAGTTCAAGGATTTATCTAAATTGGCTGTGTAATACTAGATGACAGCAAAGGGATTTGTTCAAAATTAGCTTATGTCTTCCGAGGTAATGGAAATTATGCACAACCCCAGGAATTATCCACTAGAGTCTCCACTAGCAAGTGAACTGTAGCCGTCCAGCGCCACCGTCCATCTGTGTAGCAAGGGAGCTGACCAAAGAGACCGTGATTTCAACCAATGGCCCCATCCCAACCTCCACTCTCCTGAACATCTGAGGGAGGAGGCAGCTATGGCCTTAGGTAATTGCACCTCTTCTTAAGTGATAGTCACAAAGCTCTTAACACCTTTCTGCTTGGGGGCAGACTCCAGCCACCACCCCACAGCCCCTGCTGGCCCCACCTTACAGCGCTGTACCTCTTGTCTGGGTATGCCTATTCCTTCCTCTAGGACTCTTCTCCTCAGCAAGGTTTGCCTGGCTTTTCTCATTACAGTTGCCTGGGTCATGCCCGACGCCAGATACAAAACCTCTTAGCCTTTGCAAACCACGTTCCATTGGAAAAATCTCTACTGCTCTCCATTGATCTAGGTTTTTCTGAATAAGTTTTCATCATCTGAACCAAATGGGCAGCAAGTGCATTTATAAGGATGAAAATTTGTGACACTTTAGGATTAAGATCTTAAAAGGAATCATCAGACCAATTCGTCATCTTGTCAATGTAACTGTTATATCTAAAATGACTTGTGCTCTGATTTTTGAAGCACCCAGTTCAGAAAAAGGGATTATAAAAAATGTATGAATTCTTCCTCCTTTGACTCTTTCTGTTAATGGCAATACCATTTTCCCATTTTCCCCCAGTTTTTCAGACTCAAAGCCTTGGAGTCTTTTTCTCCTTTTTTTTTTTTTTAAGCATTTTTTTTAGAACAGTTTTTGATTGACAAAAACCCTGAGCAGATTGTAGAGTTGTCATATACAACTCACCACAAGCAATTCCCCCTATTATTAACATCTTTTATTGGTGTGCTACATTCGTTTTAATTAGTGGACCTGATGTTGATACATTATTATTAACTAAATTATATAGTTTACATTAAGATTCACTCTGTGTTGTAAAGTTCAGTTGGTTTTGAGAACTGTTATAATGGCATGTGTTCTCCATTACAGTATCATAAAGTAGTTTCCCTGTCCAAAAAATCCTCTTTGCTCTATCTGTTGATCCTTTGCTCCTTCTCCAGAGCCACTGATCTTTTTCCTCTCTCTGTAGAATGTCATATGGTTGAAATCATACAGTATGCATCCTTTCCAGACTGGCTTCTTTTACTTAGCGATATGCATTTAAGATTTCTCCATGTCTTTTTGTGTCTTATACCTCAATTCTTTTTATCATTGAATAATATGCCACTGTATGGACATGCCATGGTTTGCATATTCATTCACCTATAGAAGGACAGCTTGGTTGTTTCCAGTTTTCTATGATTAAGAATAAAGCTGCTCTAACATTGGTTTGCATCTATTTGTGTGGGCATATGTTTTCAACACAACTGGGTATCTAGAACAACTGGATCATATGATAAGATTACATTTAGCTCTGTAAGAATCTGCTGGACAGTTTTCCAAAGTGGCTGTACCATTTGCAATCTGTTAGCTATTAACCAGGGGTTCTGTTGTTCTACCTCCTCACCAGCATATAGTATTGTCATTTTTGTTTGTTTGTTTGTTTTTGGATTTTTGCCATGCTAGTAGGTATGTAATGGTAGCTCATTGTTGTTTTAATTTGTAACTTCCTAACGTCAGAAAACATTGAATGCCTTTTCATATGCTTATTTACCATCTTTTATCTCTGGGAGATTTCTCTTCAAATCTTTGGACCATTTTTTATTAGGTTGTTTTCTTATTGTTGAGTTTTCAGTGGGTTTTTTTAAAAATATATTTTGAATACAAGTCCTCTATCAAATATGTGTTTTGTAAATATTTTCTTCAGTCTGTGACTTGTCATTTCACTCTACAACAGTGTTTTTTGTTTTGTTATTTTTTTATTTTTAAATTTTAATTCCAATATTGCTAACATACACTGTTATATTAGTCTCAGGTGTACAATATAGGGATTCAACAACTCTATACATTACTCAGTGCTCATCATGGTAAGTTTGCTCTTAAATCTCCTTCCCCTGTTTCACCAATCACCCACTCACCCGTCCTCTGGTAGTCATCAGTTTGTTCTCTGTATTTAAGAGTGTGTTTCTTGCTTTGTCTCTTTTTTTAATTTGTTCATTTGTATTAACAGTGTCTTTTTCAGATCAGTTTTTAATTTCACTAGTGCCTAACTGATCTTTTTAATTTTCCTTTTGATGTAGTATGCTTTGGTGTTGTATCTAAAAATTCATCTCCAACTTCCAGGTCATCTAGATTTTCATCTACGTTATCTTCTAGGAGTTGTGTATTTGTGCCCTTGAGTGCACAAGACTTGGATCTATGTTCCATTTTAAGTTAATTTTTGTAAAAGATTTAGTCTGCATTTATGTTTTCTTACATATTGATATTCAATTATTCCAACACCATTTATTAAAATAGTGATTTTTTTCTCCACCTTTCCATCTCCACTCTTTCTACCCATCTGATCCTGTGTGCTACTTTCTCCTTTAGAGCTTTTAGCACATTAGTCACAGATATTTTACATTCCCTATCTTATAATTCCAAAAATACATATCACATCTGAGTTTGGTTATGTTGCTTGTGTTTTCTCTTCAGACTGTGTTTTTTGTCTTTTGGCACTGCTTGGAATATTTTATTGAAAGCTGGGCATGATGTATTGGGTATTAGAAGTTTAGACAATTTGTTTTCTAGTGTTAAGGTGTTTTTTAATAGGTTTATTTATTTATTTTGAGAGATAGAGAGAGAGCAGGGGAGGGGCAGAGACAGAGAGGGATACAGAGAATCCACGGATAACAATGTGGAGCCTGATGTGTGACTCAAACCCACGAACTGTGAGATCATGACCTGAGTCCAAATCAAGAGTCGAATACTCAACTGACTGAGCTACCCAGGTGCCCCTCCAGTGTAAGTTTTATGTTAGGCTGGCTAGCATTTGGTCTGCATTTCCAGTTTGTTGTAGCTACAGATGCCAGAGGCTCATTTCCTCTAGCTTCCTTGGGGTTTTTGTTTCTTTCTTTTTTTGTCCCCTGAGTTCTCTCTGATCTTTGCCATTGGCCCTGGTCAGGCTTCTGGAGGTAAAATCTTTGATGATTTGTAGACCTCCCTAAGACTGGGGCCCCTAGAGTTTTTAACTCTGGAACTAGTCCACACTCAAGCTCCAGAAATGTATCAATATTCTCATTTACATCTTCCTACCAGTTAGTGGCTCCAGGGGCTTCCACTTCAGGGGAGTTTATCTTGGCTGTTATTTATTCCCTGTAGCCATCTGTCTGTCCAGATTTCAGGTGGTGATTTATCCTGGAGCCTCTGTTATTTGGTGGATATAAAAAGTCATTGAATTTCATTCTGTTCAGCCCTTTTTTTTCCTTCTCATTATAAGAACAGGTGTAATAGTTCCAAGCTCCGTAGAAGTTGAATCTAGAAAGATCCCATGGAGTCTTCTCACTTTCTCCCTTGACCTCATCCTTGACTCCTCACCCTAACTCATTCAGTTATTCGGTATTTATGTGCTTCTATGACATGTGTGGCATCTACTGTCCAGTGACTCAGCAATGAAGAAGTCAGTCAATGGTGAATAAAGGAAGAAGGAAGTAAACACGTTTTTCATACAGCACTACCACTTACAAAAAAAGAGAATAACATGAGAACAGTGATTAGAGGAAATCAGAAACACTTTAGGTAATTATCTGAGAAGAAATACTTTAGGTCATGTAGTCAGCCGAGAACTTCAAAGTTATGAGCTGGGAGATAATCTATAGGAAGAGGCTTTCAGAAACAACGGATCCTAAATGCAAGGGACCTAAGGTTGGAACATGTTTAACGATTTTTTTAAAAAAACACAGAAAATAGTACATAACTGAAACATATTGAATATAGTGGGATCTGCCATGACATGTATCTAGAAAGGAGACAGGTGAAGTGGAGATTAGGTCAAGCCTTGCACATCATGGCAGTACTTTAAGTTTTATTCTAAATCCTTTGGAATGTCACTGGAGTAGATTGACATTTTATAATATGTGTTTCTCTTCATGTCTACAGAGAATGGACATTTTAAAGTATGGATGTGTGGAGACTAACACAGGGGCTGTGATAGTAGTTTGGGGGAGAGGTCATGGTCAGAGCTGTACCCGTGGAAAAGTGGAGAAGTGGATGGAGATGGTTTGTCATGTCTTTGAAGAGAAGGTTAAGACCAGCTTTTGATCAGGTGGAGGTGAGGGAAGGAATCTAGGATCAAGGCACATTTGCAGGTGGTTGTTCAAATTGTGGAATATTGGTCAGATTCTGCATTCATTCTGAAGGTAGAAACAAAAGAATTTGGTGAAGAACTGAACAGGGGCCATCTGACAAAGAGAGGAGCAAAATGCCTGGAACAAGGATGCTATCAACTCTTGTGTGGCAAGGCATGTGGCTTCTCCCATTTTCTTTTAAGATGCAGAATGCTATTAATAATTTGCTGATTCCTTTAAATTCCATTTGCATTCAGAAACCGGGAATGCATGGAATAGAGTCAGAATAGAGATGGGTCTGATTTGGCATGGTGACTCCTCTCTGTCTAAAGGCCAAAACATCTTGTGCTGAAACTTGGAAATATTTTATGGATGTTTCAAGCAGTAAGAGTTGACTGCTTATAGAGCAGAGCTTCTCCTGTAGGAATGTTGGCACGTCAGTGGATAAGAAGTCTATCCATTTAGTGGGCATCCTAAATAAATTCAAAATGATCTGTATGCAAATATGAGTCTTGTTTTCTGCCAAGATGTCAAATAATAAAATGAATTATTAGTCACTTCTTTTCACATCAATACATTTAAAGATATAATCGTATATGAAAACAGGCTCTGGAAAGGTCTGTGATTACACAGTAATCAAGATTTCAATCAATCTTCTACAAAGCCACAAAAACTTCTCTATGTTTATTGTTTTTCTTCCTACATTATATTGAAAATAACAGTTTATATGTGTGCTTCTGACTACCAAAGTGGTTTTTAAGCATTTGGAGAACTAGACCGTGGCCTAGAGTACCTTACAGGAAGTTTTGAATCTAATTCCCAAATAGATATGCTTACATGCATAAACATCCAATTGAGGAAATTACTGCATGGCTGGCCTTTGTGGGCCTCTTAAAGACCATCCATGAAACTCGGATAAGATTGTCTAAAACACTGCAAATCCAGGCTGCTTCTGTGTTTCAATTTGATCCACATTAAGCTAAAATACTACCTGTGGAGCAAACAGTTTGCATCCTTTCTTAAGAAACCTTGTGTTGGCTGAGGTATCAGTTTCTTCAAGGGTAAGGCTATTGTGTCTTTAGTTCATTTGTATCTTCGGGACCTATAAAGGGCTTAGTGCAGAGTCTCTGAGGCTTGCTAAAAGGACAAATACAACACAATGGAGAATACCTGGCCTAAGAAACTGATTTTTCCTCTGTTCCATCTTCCTCTTTTGCAGTCCTGAAAGGGTTCTAGTCATGTTCTACATTTAAGTATTCTTGGTGAAAAGTTATTCCAACATTAGTGTGTTTTTTATACAGGGAATTTTTACTACATCATATATGACTCAAACCATGTTCTTGTAGAATATAATGGGGAAAACAGGCAGGCAAAGAATGAACTAGGACCTTCAGAATGAAGTTAAGTGCTGAATAGGAAGCCAGTTAGATTCTTGGGGAGAAGTCTGATTCTCATTAGGGAATCAAAGAGCTCATTTGAGTGCTACATGATATGCCATTTGCCATATTGTACTGTCTGGGTCCAACTCTCACCATGGTCTCCAGTATTGGTAGAGAGAGGATAATAAGCTTGTGCTGTCATAACAAACAATCCCTCAATCTCAATGGCTTAGTACAAAGCTCTACTCAATACCCTTCATATTAACTCTGATGTAGGGTAGATGATTCTCTGTGCAGCTGTCCTTTGTGTGGTGGTTCAGTAAATCAACTTGCTTTGACCCTTTGACACCTTAATGTCAAAGGCTCCCAGGTTAATTGTTTCGGGGAAGAATTACACAGGAGAATCATGTATGAAAAGGGCTTTTAATCCCTGGTTCAGATATAACAAACATTATTCCTGCTCACATTTTACTAGCTAGAATCAGTCATGCAGCCCTATTCAACTGACAGGGGTCTGGGAAGTGGTTGTCCTTGTGCTCAAGGATGTAGAAGTGGCACAGGTGGGATGAACCCACAGCACTGTCCCTGCCACACTACACTGCCTTTGCCATTTTTCTAGACTTATCAAACCCCTTTCCATTCCTTGAACACACCCCAGGTTTATGGTGCTTTGTTACCCACTCAGCACATTCCCCGAGAATTCTCAGAAAATATTTTTTGGGGGATACTCTGTTCCCTCAAATGTTTGATCACTCTTTAAGACACCTGCTCCAAAGCTACCCTCCCTGAATCCTTCCTTGACTCCCTTGGGAAAGCTGGCCGATCCCTCATTTGTGACCTTCCAGCACATTTTACACAAATGACTAGACCATGTAACATATGGTATTTGTGTTATTTCTTCCTTGTCTCGTGTGTCTTTCTCACTAGTTTGTGTGTTTTGGGGTGGGTTGGTAAAGACAATGTTTTTGTTTTTTTTTCTTACTTGTTTTTGTCTGCTTTTTTCCTCTCATATTATTAGACTAGCTAACACAGAACAATGCTTAATGAAGGATTGCTCAATAAGCTGAGTTTGTACCTGAACCTTAAAGAGAACATATTTTCTTTTTTAAAAAATGTCATTCACCTTCCCCTTTAGGACTAGGTCAACAAGGGTCATAATTACCATCATTCCATACATATTGGAAGTGCCTAATCCCTCTATAGAACAAGAAAATATCTATGGTCATTCTCTCATTTGACCAATATCTCACTCGAATAGTTATTAATGGAAGTGAGATAGGAAAACTCAATTAGGGTAAGAGGGAGATGATATCTTTAGCTAGAGAGAAGCATCGAGAATAACAAAATTGAGTTAAACTTTTATTCTTATGTCTCTAAGCTATAAAGAGCTCCACTTAATATATATTTTTTCCTATTCTTTATTTGAGAAATTACACTTAATTTCAATACCTAATTTAGTTTCATTTCAAATTTTCATTAAAATGCTGTAGATTCTCTTCCTCTGTTAATGCAAATAGTAAGTCTGGACCCAAAATTATCCCCACCAGCACCTACTTGCTGCCAGACATTCTTTTCAACTATTTAAATAGGCATTTTATAACAAACCATTTAATAGAAATATATGATTTATGTAGGCAGAACACAGTGTTTCATTAAAATAGATTAGAAAAGTTTAGACCTTGAGTTCAAACCAGGGTAATTACTTTGTCATTACCTTGCCTATAGTTCTTTCATTTCCAATTGTATATTGATTGGTTAATTCTCTGTTCCGTTTTCTTTAAAGAAATTTATAATGGTCCATAAAATAGCCTTTGTCTCTCTTTTACACGTATGTTCTGTTTCCTCCACTTGCATACCATACCAGTACCAGTTTGAAAGTGATAGGGGGACACTTTCAAGAATTACGCTGGAATAAGAAGCATAAACAGAACCGCTCCAAGTATGTTGAGACATCTGAGATGCTATAAATAGACTGCCATTCAGCACTTGGCATTTTTGTTTTTCTTTCTTTCTTTCTTTTTTCCTTGTTCCTCTGAATCAGGCATCTGTACCAACCATCACCCTGATGACCCCTATAAGGTGTAGTGTGCAATCAAAGACATGTTGTTGCTTCTTTATTTCCTATTTTCCTTGTGAGGGGAGTTTTCTACTGGGTTAGGTCCAGCCAAACAACTCTGTAGAAAAGTTATTCTTAAAAAGGCATCAACCAGAGGGCAATTGCAGGGTTCAGAAAAACAGTTAATGTAAGAAGGTGCTGTGGATTCAGATGATTGGCTTGTGAAGTCAGGTTATCCCCTAAAGGACTGTGTGGTGGGTGGTAGAGACCCCTGAGAAATGGACAGATTTCCAAACGTTAAGGGCCGACACCTTTTGCCTCTGTGTCACCCAACACTTGAACACTCAAGGTAATCTGAATTGCTCTTCATCGGTATCATTTACATCCCACGTCTCTAATAGGACTGGGCCTAGTACAATTAGCAGACATGCAGATAAATAGAAGGCATGTCTCAAAAGGCAGCACCACTGCTTTCTCTCTCATTATATGATGTGTTGACTTCCATTTCTTATCCTTTTCCACGAATGGAAGTAACAATCTCACCCTATCTCATAGGTGTAATGTAAGTTTTTATAGTAATAGCAACAACTAGTAAAATAAAACTAGAAATTGTTCTCATTCCTTGAGGGCTTCCTATAAGTGTGCTCTGTGCTAAGTACTTTTCTCCTTCAGTCCTTACAATAGCCTTGTGAAACAGGTACTATTTATTTACAGACTTATAGGTAAGGAAAACCAGCCTCAAAAAGTTAAGCTAGTTTTCCAAATACACCTAGAAATTAAGTCACAGAAGCAGGAATCAAATAAAAAGTTTTCAGAATCCAAAGCCTATGTTCTAGCTGTTGATAAGAAAGAACTTTAAAAAAAAAATTACCCGGATTATTATTAATGTGAATGTGTTGTTACATTCATCATTTTCCCCAGGGATCTGGTGATTCATGCTGCTTTCATGGCTAACAAATGTCTGTGACATTGATAGTCCTTAAGTGTCCCCTTACTACTTAGAGAGGTACCCAGTTTGCTGTCATATACAAATAAGCGTAAACCTCTCCATTACTGTGAAGGAGACATTCTCTGTATTAAATTATAGTCCAATAAAAAGAACTCAGAGAGTTTGTGATGCACATGGGGTCTCAAGCTCTATAAATGGTGGGGACACATAAGAACCCCATTTGAGTTTCTTCATTTCGATATTGTGTTGGTACATACTGAATACTCATTAAATCCTAAATTTCATTATTAGCCTCTTACCAAAGCAAGAAGGTGAAATCAGACGAGGGGAAGGGTTAAGGGTGACACTCGTATTTCCAATGTCCATAACTAAAGGCCTCTGGGGACACAGAAGTGCAAGTGTCCTTTAGAGAGTTGAGAAAGTAAGACAGAAACAAATTTGTGATGCAGAGAAGTGTTACGGATGTAGATTTAGGTGGTATCTCTCACCGAGTGGGTTCCTTGGAGGATAAAGACAGGTTTGCATGAGTGAGATATTTATTATGGAAATCTCAGGATTATGGAAACAATGACCATGAAAAGAAAGTACCTTTGCACAGAAGAAGAAGGTGAGCCATAATATAGTCTCAGTGAGGTTCTCAGCTGACCATACGGGTATTTTAAACCAAGGACGCCTGTAAAGCGTTTCCTAAGGTGGGGTGTGTATGAGTCACTGCCAGCCAAAAGGCAGGTGCTCCTGCTTCCAATCTCATCCCAGCATCACCTTCCTCAGCTCATTTGCAGCACCTGGAGTTTCCCAGGAAGATGGCAGTTAGAGGGTAGCCTGTAGGAGGGTTAATATGAAGTGTTCTTGGGGTCCACACCTGTGGAAGCTAAGTGAGGACGCAAGCTTGAACAAAAGTACATGTGCAGCTGTGATGTGAACTCATTGGGGATCTCAAGCAAAGGGGAATTCTGATGCTCGGATGACCCTTCAGAGTTGCAACATCTCAGCTGACGTTAAACTGTGGCTCAGTGCTAAGCCCTTTCTAGAGTTGTTCCATGACTTATTGAAAATGATTCTCCTCCTCATAAAATGGTGCCAAAGATATTGTTTTTTTGTTGTTGTTGTTAATTTTTTTACCTTATTTTTTATTTTTAAAAATTTACGTCCAAATTAGTATATAGTGAGGCAATGATTTCAGTAGATTCCTTAATGCCCCTTACCCATTTAGCCCATCCCCCCCTCCCACAACCCCTCCAGCAACCCTCAGTTTGTTCTCCATATTTATGAGTCTCTTTTGTCCCCCTCCCTGTTTTTATATTATTTTTGTTTCCCTTCCCTTATGTTCACCTGTTTTTTCTCTTAAAGTCCTCATATGAGTGAAGTCATATGATTTTTGTCTTCCTCTAATTTCACTTAGCATAATACCCTCCAGTTCTATCCACGTAGTTGCAAATGGCAAGATTTCATTCTTTTTGATGGCCGAGTAATACTCCATTGTATATATATATACCACTTCTTCTTTATCCATTCATCCATTGATGGACATTTGGGCTCTTTCCATACTTTGGCTATTGTTGATAATGCTGCTATAAACATGGGGGTGCATGTGTCCCTTTGAAACAGCACACCTGTATCCCATGAATAAAAGCCTAGTAGTGCAATTGCTGGGTCGTAGGGTAGTTCTATTTTTAGTTTTTTCAGGAACCTCCATACTGTTTTCCAGAGTGGCTGCACCAGATTACATTCCCACCAACAATGCAAAAGAGATCCTCTTTCTCCACATCCTCGCCAACATCTGTTGTTGCCTGAGTTGTTAATGTTAGCCATTCTGACAGGTGTGAGGTGGTATCTCATTGTGGTTTTGATTTGTATTTCCCTGATGATGAGTGATGTTGAGCATTTTTTCATGTGTCGGTTGGCCATCTGGATGTCTTCTTTAGAGAAGTTTCTATTCATGTCTTTTGCCCATTTCTTCTCTGGATTATTTGTTTTTTGGGTGTTGAGTTTGATAAGTTCTTTGTAGATTTTGGATACTAACCCTTTATCTGATATGTCATTTGCAAATATCTTCTCCTGTTCTGTCGGTTGCCTTTTAGTTTTGCTGATTGTTTGCTTTGCTGTGCAGAAGCTTTTTATTTTGATGAGGTCCCAGTAGTTCATTTTTGCTTTCGTCTCCTTTGCCTCCAGAGATGTGTTGAGTAAGAAGTTGCTGCGGGCAAGATCAAAGAGGTTTTTGCCTGCTTTCTCCTCGAGGATTTTGATGGCTTCCTGTCTTACATTAAGTCTTTCATCCACTTTGAGTTTATTTTTGTGTATGGTGTAAGAAAGTGGTCCAGGTTCATTCTTCTGCATGTCGCTGTCCAGTTTTCCCAGCACCACTTGCTGAAGAGACTGTCTTTATTCCATTGGATATTCTTTCCTGCTTTGTCAAAGATTAGCTGGCCGTACGTTTGTGGGTCCATTTCTGGGTTCTCTATTCTGTTCCATTGATCTGAGTGTCTGTTCTTGTGCCAGTACCATACTGTCTTGATGATTATAGCTTTTTTTTTTTTTAATTTTTTTTTTCAACGTTTATTTATTTTTTTTGGGGGACAGAGAGAGACAGAGCATGAACGGGGGAGGGGCAGAGAGAGAGGGAGACACAGAATCCGGAACAGGCTCCAGGCTCTGAGCCATCAGCCCAGAGCCCGACGCGGGGCTCGAACTCACGGACCGTGAGATCGTGACCTGGCTGAAGTCGGACGCTTAACCGACTGCGCCACCCAGGCGCCCCGATTATAGCTTTGTAGTATAGCTTGAAGTCTGGGACTGTGATGTCTCCTGCTTTGGTTTTCTTTTTCAAGATTGCTTTGGCTATTAGGGGTCTTTTCTGGTTCCATAAAAATTTTAGAATTATTTATTCTAGCTCTGTGAAGAATGCTGGTGTTACTTTGATAGGGATCACGTTGAATATGTAGATTGCTTTGGGTAGTATCGACATTTTAACAATATTTGTTCTTCCTATCCAGGAGCATGGAATCTTTTTCCATTTCTGATATTTTTTTTATATATATAAATAAATTCTGTTAAGTTTTTGAGGTTTAGCAGGATGTCTGCTCAATCTCCAATTACATGCAATTTTCAACAATGAGCTAGTAGAATCCTTCATCACAATGTGACGATATTTATTGAAAGATTTGCCTCATATCACTGCCTCTTCCCCCAACCTTCTTTTTGCAATAGGAGAAGTCATTTGGTCATTATTGGAGGGACTAATGTGCTTACAGATTGAATATTCTCATCTGTTCAGATAACAAAACTTCCTTTCTTCCTAAAGGATAAAATGATTTTTTAAATTACTGACGCTGATTGATATAATTAAATACTTCTGGATCACTTATATTTAAATATATATCCAATTTTCCTTGAAACTTCTCAATGTAAGCATTTTATAGATGAGCATTTGTTTCCAAGAGAGATAACTTTTTCAAAGGTCACACGGCAAGAAAATGGGGGGATTTGAAGGGGATGGAGAGTAAAAGAAAACAAATGCATTTACTCAGCATGAGGCACTGTAGTCATGTAGAGCCTTGACATGAGCCATATTCCCTCAGATTTCAAACCCATGTCATCTCACTGTATCAAGTCTCTTCATTCTGATAATATTTGAGAAGATTGCTAACTTTCAGTTCCTCAAATGCAGTTTTACTCGTAATCATGACCAAAATCACAGCTAAAACATGTTGTGAATTTACCACATGCCATGAGACGTGTGGTCATGAGACTTTAGGAGATGAATCAGAAGAACATTTTACTTTCTGTTTTTTGAATCTGGATGAATTAAAAATGTGTTTTCTCTCAGATATTGATGCTTATACATGGGAAAGTTTACATAATCATCATGCCTCCATAAGTCTGGTTCCTAAGCCATTGAGTTTGGGCATATAAAGTTGGTCCCATAACTAAAAGCCAAGAGGCAACGTGACAAAATATGCCAGTTGTCCATGACCCTCTACCCACACTTCCAGACTCATACCTATCAGATGCTTTTCCCAAAAACACAGCTATTCTGAATGTCCTTTAATGACCCAAGACTCTCACCCATGAAGGCAGGGTTAGGGCTGTAGGTGGCTGGAAAGGACAAAAGGTTTGGTTTTCATGGCTCAGTGTCTTCTATTAGCTAGGGATGTTCATTTCCTATACCCACAGGTTTCACCTTATTTACTATGAGAAAAAGAAAGGTCTATGTAATTTTCTATAACTTATCATCATCTTTCAGTTTTTGCTTTTATGGCCCTGTTTATGGGCATTTTCACCTCATATTTGTTCTTTTGGTAATTACCTGGAATGTCCTATGACCACTTGGTCCCCCCTCCCCTTCCTGTTCCTCACATATCAGGACAGGACTATGTTGTATTCACTGCTTTATCTCCAGGGCCAAACACAATGCCCAGTGAGCTGAAGTGAACCGATTCATTTCTCTGTTCAAAATTCTTAAGTGGCTCCTGATAACTCACCTTCTAGAATTATCTTCTCTCCCACATATGCTTGACATTGCTGCAGATTCATTTTCTTGACACTCAAACTAATCATCCCTATCAGGCAGGGATCACCCAGAGGAGCAGAACCACCACACACACACACACACACACACGGGTGCACGCACACACACACACGTGCACGCGCACACACACACACACACACACACGCATCTGTTAATAGGAATTGAGCTTATGCAATTATGGAGCTGGATAACAATTCCTGTAGGTGTTTTTCCTACAGACTGATGCCCACAGGCCAGCAGGCAAGGAGGGAATATGAGGAGCACACTGAAACCCCTTAAGCGGGTAGACTGAAACCTGTGTCTATTTTTGTTGCCTGTGAAGGGAGGTCTAATGGAGACAAAGCTGGAAGCGAATCTCAGCCTGCTCAGTGAGCTTGGTAACACTGAGTTGGCTTCATCTTCGAAAGTGTTCAACTTCATTCTGCTGCAAGAAGGCTGAAACCAGATTCAAACTTACGTCTTCTTAGTTGATTACAAAGGTTGCATTTCCAGAGCCCATAACCCACTACAAATCTTCTTGACTTAACAAGGGGGTATGTTCTGATACATCCTAACTTGAAAATATCCTAAGATCAAAATGCATTCAGTACACCCAACCTACCAAACCTCATGCCTTACTTAGCCTAGCCTACCTTAAAATGTGCTTGTAACACTTACAGAAAAGCCTGCAGTTGGGCAAAATCCCCCAAATAAAGCATATTTTATACTAAAGTGTTGACTCTCTCAGGTAATTTTTTGAGCACTGTATTGAAAGTGCAAATGTCTGTGTGGGGGCAGAATGGTTGCCAGTGCGTTGGTTGTTGGCCCTTGTGACGATTGCTGGCTGGCAGGGAGCTACAGCCACAGCCACCACCCGGCCACAGGGGAGAGGGGTATCCTGCATATCGCTAACCCAGGAAAAGACCCACATTCCAAATACGATCTCTGCTGAGTGATTTTGGTTGCAGGGTTGAACAGGTGGAAGATGGGGACTGCCTGTACCGTAGTTACTGTATGACATTACTATTTGCGGTCATTCTCGTTTTCTGTAACTGTTCCTCCATCCAGCTCCTCTCAACATGTTACTGATCTGATTTGATCTGAGCTTCCTTCAGTGCACAATTTATCCCATTGGTCCCAAGTCTTCAGCTCTGGTGCTTTTATCAAAAATGAAATCTCCTCGTACTTGGATCTTGGCTCCGTGCACAACTGTCTTCTGTCCTTGAGTTGACGCATTTAGGAGAAATTGTTTCCCCAATCCTGACCATGGCTATTGTTGAAGCCCAAACTGTGGAGTACCTTAGATGTACTAATTTTATCCTGGTGTCATGTTCTCCTGGAATAGGATCTTTTCAGCATCCGTGTCCCTGACATAATCTGTTTTCCAAGTACCTCAGGATTTTATTAGTCCAAACTAAAGACCGCTGATACCGAATATTACATTCTTGGTTAACAGACAAAATAAAAGTTCTATGTAAGAATTTCTTCAGTTTGGTGGACCCCTTATACCTTACTCTACCCTATTGGTTTCCCACTCCAAACGCTAGAGCCCACGATATCCAAAATGCCAGCAGGTATGTGCTTTTCTGAGAACTCACAGGTGAGATTGTAGTGCAAGAGGAAGACATTTCTGTCAAGCACAGGGACTTTAAAGGAAAGCTCTGAGTGTTGTGTCACTGCTGATGGCTTCAACCCTCAGGCAAGAGACTGGGGACTTTAACGGGGGCAAGAGAAGTCTTCCTTAATCTTCTTAACCTTATGCTTCCGAGCCCCCAGAAGCTGCCTCCAGGCCTGGCTCCCACTGGGTGCCTTGACAGCTTTAGCAGGCATGGGACAACACTTCTTTAATATGAGACGAATTACAGAACTGCCTTCCCAGATCTGAGGAGGCTAGATGTCCAGACTGGGTTAGGCCTGTCCTGGTTTCTGAGTAGCTGTTCTAAGTGGATAGGATTCTAGAAAATATTTCAGGCAGACTATGTTGCAAAGCCAGTCCAATGGAAGAGGTTAGCATGGTATGAATGAGGGCTTCCAAAACTTGAGTAATTCCTGCACAGTCTTTATGATATCATCTTAATTACATTGTTCCTTATTTAACTCAAATCTTAGTTAAATGTTTTTATTAAAAGAATGAACTTTACATTACTACTATAAAGGGAAGACCAGCATGACATGGCACAAAATACTTCACTGTAATATAATAAATAAATACACATAATGAAAACAATTACCATTCTCATTTAAAGAGCATTTTTTTTTCACAGAGCTGGAATAAAACCAACTGTATTTGGAACTATATTCTATTCATGACTTAAATGAGATATAACTCTCATACCACACACTCCCAACATGTAAAGAACTTGAAACTTGTTATTCTTGTCCTTCTAAAAAAAAAATCCCCTGAAAACCTGATATTAAACAACTTTTTTTTTTTTAATCTATCAGAGAACCTGGATCGCATGACAAATTGCTACCCTGAAATGTTAGAGACAGGTGAATCCAGAGTCATAGCTGAAGTTTACTGGACTGGAACAGAAACTACGGGAGCCATAAGCTGTTAGAGGGGAATGTTGAAGAATGGCTGGAGGCTACATTTGGACCAGTGTGAGAATGAGAAACTCCTGGGGGGTCTGGTTTTTTTTTTTTTTGGCGGGGGGAGAAGGGTACCACATGTTCATGACTCAGCAACAAGAACCCTGCCAGGTTCTTATAGTGAAAATACCAAAGATCCCCTGTGAGGCCAGGGGGAGGAGGGGAAGGCAAATCTTTGTGGAATGCACCTTACCGTGCTCTCCATCGCAGATGCTTACTCTCCAGAGCAAAAGACCTTCTCAGAACCTTGTCCCACATGCGCAAAGAGCATTTCTCCTACTCCATCCCCTTTTAGAATTTGTGTCTCCTGTTAGGATGGGGAAAAATGTTAAAAAACATGTGTGAAGACTGCAGCTCAAAAAAACACAGGGCCACTGAAACAATGACCTACTCAAAAGACTACAGAGCGGTTGCCTCCCCAGCCCGCAGACCTTGCCACCACGTCAACAGAACTTCAGCACATTCACAGGGGGTGACAGCTGAAAGGGCCAGAAGACACAGGCTCTCTCTGAGGAGGAGTAATTAGGGAAACCTAACATCAACAGGGAAGACAGAGACAGGAACACTAGAATAATTCAGTGCCTCTGACACCTCAACTACCATAAAAATTTAATACAGTCCGGGGCGCCTGGGTGATTCAGCAGGTTAAGCGTCTGATTCTCGATCTCAGCCCACGGCATTGATCTCACAGGTGCATGAGTTCGAGCTCCACATCTGGCTCTGCACTGACAGTGTGTAGCCTGCTTGGGATTCTCTTTATCCATTTCTCTCTGTCCCTCCTCTGCTCGTTCTCTCTCTCTCTCTCTCTCTCTCTCAGAATAAACTTAAAAAAAATTAAAAAAAAAGAAAACAGCCCAACCCGTAGACAGAGTAACATAAAACCTCACACCAAAAGGGCTCTGACTTCAGTTCCTAATATCCAATACGTCATGTTTGGCTTTCAACCAAAAATGCAAATCAGGCCAAAAGGCAGGAACAAAACACATCTAAAGTGACAAAGCAATTATCAGAACGAGACTCAGATATGATACAGATGCTGGAATTATCAGATGGGGATTTAAATAGGTATGATTCATGTGCTGAGTGCTTTAATGAAAAAAGATAGACAACATGCAGGAACAGGTGGGCAACATAAGCAGAGTGGAGACTAAAAAAAATTAAAAGAAACATTAGAGGTAAAAAAATATTGTAACATAAATGAAGAAAGAGTTTGATGGATTCATCGTAGGCTGAACAACAGGGAGGGAATTAGTGAGCTTTTCGTGAAAATAGGTTGATAGAAACTTCCCAAACTGACAAGTGAAGAATGGAAAGAAAACCAAATAGAAAAACACACAGAACACTCAAGACTGGTGGGTAAATTTCAAAATATGTAACATCTGTCTAATTAGAATACTAGAAGGAGAAGAAAGATAACAGAACAGAAGAAATACTTTAAGTGATAATGCCCAAAAATGTTTCTAAAGTTAATGACAGAAACCAAAGCACAGATCCAGGAAGCTCAGAGAATACCACAAGCATGATAAATAACAAAATTAAAAATGAAAATCTACACTCCTCTCTCCCTGCCCCTCCCCTGCTCATGCTCTGTCTCTCTCTGTCTCAAAAATAAATAAAAAAAAAAATCTACACCTAGACATACCATCTTCAAACTGTGGATAAGCAAAGATAAAAAAGAAAATCTTGAAAAAAGCCAGAGGTTGGGGAGGAATACCTTACCTCTTGAGGAGCACAAAAGAATTACAGAAAGATTCTGGTCACGAACCATGCAAAGAGGAAAAGAATGGAGTGAAATATTTAAACTGTTGAAAGACAAAAAACAAAAGAAAACAAAAAAACAACAACAAACTGTAATTATATGCCCAGTGAAATTATCCCTGCAAAGTAAACGGGAAATAAGACTATCTCAGATAAAGAGCAAAAAAGAGAATTAATTGCCAGCCGATTTTCCCTGCAAGAAAGGGAAGTTCTTCACAAGCAAGGAAGATGATACAGTTTGGAAACTCAGATCCACGTATTAAAAGAAAGAACGTTAGAGAAAGGGAAGGAAGTGTAGATAAATCGTTCTATTTTTCTTATACTTAGCTGATCTAAAAAGCACCTGCTTGCCTGTTTGTTGAAAGTAATAATAATAATGTAATTGGTAACTACAGCATACAGGTAAGGGAAAGAAATGGAGCATTATCATTAGGGATAAGAGGGAGAAAACAGGAATATTCTGTTATATGGCACCTACACTAACATGAAGTGGTATGGTGTAATTTGACAGTAGACTTAAATTAGTTTAAAATGTTTTTTATTATTTTAAGTGGAGGGAGGGGCAGAGGAAGAGAGAGAGAGAGAGAGAGAGAGAGAGAGAGAGAGAGAGAGAGAATCCTCAGCAGACTCCACGCTCAGCACAGAGACAGACATGGGGCTTGATCCCACAATCCTGGGACCATGACCTGAGCTGAAATCAAGAGTTGGATGTTTGGGGCACCTGCGTGGCTCAGTCGGTTGAGCTTCCAACTCCAGCTTAGGTCATGATCTACAGGCTTGTGAGTTTAAGCCCCGCATCGGGCTCTGTGCTAACAGCTCAGAGCCTGGAGCCTGCTTCGGATTCTGTGTCTCCCTCTCTCTCTCCCCCTCCCCTGCTCATGCTCTACCTCTCTCTGTATCAAAAATAAATAAACATTTAAAAACATTAAGAAAAAAAAGAGTAGGATGCTCAACGAACTGAGCCACCTAGGCACCCTTAAATTAGTTTAAAATGTATACTGAAAACTTGAAAACTCCAGGACAAGACCCGAAATTAAAGTTTATGTATAAACATATATGTATGTATAATTACATGTATAATTAATATGTTAAGAGAGATCAAGTGAAATACAAAATGCTCAATTAAAACCAGAGAAATCAGAAAGAAGGGAGGAATAAAGAATAGAAAACAGTTACAAACATGATAGATTTTATCCAACTACACCAACTACTGTAAAATTGAAAGGTATACCAATTAAAAACAGGGACTGTCAAAAAAACAAACACCAAAAACAAACACACAAACACAGGGATTGTCAGAGTAGATAAAACAAAGAAGCAAGACTTGGCTATATGTTTCTTTAAATATAAAGATGCAGACCCATTAAAAGCAAAGAGATAAAGATATATCAGGCTAAAACTAATTAAAAGAAATCTATATAACTATATTAATCTTAAAACAGGTTTCAGAACAAAGAAATGATCAAAACTAAAGAGGGGTGTTAATTACATACTGATAATGGAGTCAGTTCTCCAAGAAGAACTCACAATCTCATTAAACACGGGTACTGGGGAAATCATTCCCACCCACCAGCACATTAGTATCACCAACTTCTTTGGGTACCAAAGCATTCTGACATATATAAACTTGTTTAATTATCTATCATAATGACCTGCTACACAGATTACTTAATATAGGCTTAGTGAATTAAGACAGAGCCACGTTCTTCAAGCCAGGGTGTGAATGCACAAGTCTTCCTCTCTGCTTACTATCTTCAATTAGTTCCTTACTGGACTCCTCGCAAGGAATACAGGAATATAACATATTGAAAGAATCCAATATTTTTTAGGTTATTTACTCTTAGGAAAAAAATGTAATATGCCTCGATGAATACACAGAATCAGACATAAAATCCCAGCTGTCAATCAGAAAAAAAAAATGGAACTTGGACTTATTCATATGTTCAGAAGTTTTCATTTCCTTCCATGAAATGGTGTTAATGGCTCATAATGGGACAGATGAATATGATGAATATTACAACTGTCAGTGCTAACATGAAACCTTTCAAGCTCCTTAAAACAGAATAAATTGTACGTTATCTTCAGGGTATCACTGGGGGGATTAAAGCAATTTATTTAAACTATGCATTTGCGAGGTTAAGAAGAAATTCTAACATATTTATTCGTAATTATTTATTCAGCGCCTGCAATGTGACAGGAACAGTGCTAAGTGTGGTGGACCAGAGAACAGCGTCTTGAAACCAACTACGTTTTACGACCTCGTACGACATACCATCTGCTATCAGATTATGGGATGAAAATACAGGTCTGCCCTTGAGTCTACAATGGTATTAACTGGTGTTGACTTGGTACCAATTGCAGTCAAAGCTCATTTGCAATGTTACTTTTTTTTTTAGGGCTTTATACCAACCCATCACATGAATTTAAGGAACCTAAGTAACTTCATTCAAACAGCACAGCACAGAAAGGATATTTTTTGGTCTGCTTTTGATTTGTTTTGTTTTTGTCTAATGCTAGAGCAAGCAATCTTAAACATCAAGTTGCTTTAGAATAGACTGAAATGGGGGTAGCTGGGTGGCTCAGTCGATTAAGTCTCTGACCCTTGATTTCGGCTCAGGTCATGATCTTGAGTTTTGTGAGTTTGAGCCCCACCTGGGGCTCCCTGCTGACAGTGCAGAGTCTGCTTGGGATTCTGTCTCTGTCTCCCTCTGTCTCTTCCCCTCTCCCACTCCCTCTTCTCTCTCTTTCTCTAGGAAAATAAATAAATAAAACTTAAAAAAAAAAGAATAGACTGAAATGATGACCTCGCCACACACAAACCACCAAGGTCAAAGCCGAACCACAGCTGTGTCTATTTTTGTCCAACTCTGCATCTCCCCATCCACCAGCCTGGCTTGTGGACCACCCTCCTCAACAGCAGTGGTGGGCTGTCCGCCCACCTGGCCAGCTGGCCAGTACCTTGAGCCTTCAAGCGCTCTGTTGTGTTGCCACAAATTGGGAAACGGTAGTGAAAACTTTGAGTAACCCAGTGTGATAGACTCAAACCAAAATGACCAAAATGACATAATCATAACCAAAAATGACATTTATTAGGCATTGATGATCCTCGAAGCACTGTCTATGCTGCTTTAGTGACCTTACTTGGAACCCTCACCTACAACCCACAACCCGGCAAGCAGTTGCCATTGTATCAGGCTGCCAGGTGGAAAGGCTGAGACTCAGGGAGTGGAAGCTTTTAAGTCCACGTAGCTAAGGAGCATAAATAAGTTTTAGACAGTCCAGGCCACGATGTGTTTCCACTTATCTTGACACGAGCTGGTGTAGTACAATTCCATTCTGACACTACCCAGAGTTAGTGTCGGGTTCTACAGGTTTAAGGGCACCTTTCCCAACAAGACTGTCCCCACTTGAGAAGTGAGCCCCAGTGGGGTCCCAGCCCCCCCCAAATTCTGACCAATTGGAGAGAAGTCTGGGCATGGGGGTGGGGGGCTCCTATAATGCCCCACATGTTCAATAATTCCCTGGGAGAGAAAAAGTAAGATAAGAAAGATACACTGCTGATGCTATGTTGAAAGGAAAAAAGACACAATCATGAGCAAATGGTTAAAAAATAAAACAAAAAACGATGCATGTGTGCCCACTGCGTTATACTTAATAGTCACATCGGGCCGAGTAGTAGGAATGACCGTTGGAGACTAAGGTGATGTCAGTGTGCCACAGGAGGCTTGACTTGGGAGGGAGGTGACTTTGTCTGGAGGGCAAAGGAATTATCGACTAAAATCATTGAAACTGAGGCAGAGACTGTCTCCTAGAGGCCTGGGAGCAACACTACTGAACATACAGGTAGAATGCCCAAAGTGGGGTGAGCAGGGTATAGTAAGAATTACAAATTTTTAGGGGCTGAGATTTTTTTTATTTTTATTTTTTTGAGAGGGGGAGGGGCATAGGGAGAGAGAGAGAGACAGAGAGAGAATCTCAAGCAGGCTCCGTGCCTAGAGCAGATCCTGCCGTAGGGCTCGATCTCACGACTGGGATCACGGCCTGAGCCGAATTCAAGATATAAGCTGAGCCAAAATTGACAGTTGGATGCTCAGCTGACTGAGCTTCCCAGGAGTCCCAGGGGCTGAGATTTGGGAACTGATCTCAGCAGAGTGAAAAAAACACGTACGAAAACACTTTGCTGTAATAGTAACAGTGGCCTTTCTTATTGAACAAGAGTATTTATGCCAGAAACGGCCTGGCTTCATTAGCTAGAAATTCTCTAGAGCATCCTCAAGGTAGGTTTTGTGCTTCTTATGTTACAACAGGTAACCGGAGGCTCAGAGAGGTTAAGTTAATTTGCCAAGGTCACAGAACCCGACCCGTGGAAGGCAGGGTTCTGACCCAGGCCCGTCCTGCACCCATTTCTTCACACCAGCTCACTTATGATGGGATTTTCTCATTGTGCTCCCACCTCCCCCGTCTGCCCTACCTTATCATCGCTGTCCTAATCATCCCTCCGGAAACCAAGCTGTTCAGCCTAATGAAACGGAGGCGACGGTGACATGAGCCAAACCCAGAGGGGCCCTCAGGATGGGACGAGGCCCAATCTCTCCAACAGAGGATGTGAAAACCCTGCCCTCCTCATTAATCATGTGCTGCCAGAGATTCCACAGCCACACATCCTTCTCAGCCAAATGAATTTCAAACACAGGCATCTCCACCGAGAGCAATTAGCAAGTCGCACATTTAATATTGGGGAAACCGGTCAAGGGCAGGGGTGAGCGGTCAGAGTGGGTTTATTCCTCCCCTGCCCTTGGACATGTGGAGGGGAGGCCTGTCCTCCCACAGAGCACTTGGAAAGATAGATTCCATTTCTCCTGAGATTCTGTGCTCTTCCTTGGCAATTGGCCCACGGCCAGGAACACTAATCTGATTTCTCCTGCAAACTAATCCTATTTCTCCCTCAGGTGCAAATTTCCCCTCTTTGCACCTTTAATTAACAAGCTACTGTGATCAAGCAATCAAACCTTTTAAGCCCACATTATTATTACATTTTAAATATCTGCTGAAAGACCTCATACGGTAAGGTGTTAGCGTGGGTCTCCGTCTGCATGTAGGTTTGTCAACTCGGTGGGTGGACAGGCGCCTTTGATGTGGGGGAGACACACATGGTTTTCCTGAATGTTCATGCTTCTGATTTCTGGCCAGTTGCAGCCTTTCCTTGTGATTCCAACCACCCACTTTCTAAATGGCAGAGAGTGAAAAAAAAAATCCAGGTAGTTTTTGTTCTGGTTTTTTTTTTGCTTGTTTGCTTTAATATCAGGAACAATAATCATACATACTTTTTATGGGCACTTCGTGGTTTATAAAGTTCTCTCACCTTTATCAACTCAAGGTTCTGGCTGCTGCCTCTCTCTCTCTCTAGTCTCATCTCTGTCTCCCAACCCAGCCCCATGGTCCCTCTTTCAGGTCTTTGAATGAGCCTTGCTCCCTCCCCCACTGGGCTACTTCTCCCCCATATTTGTCCTATCCCACCTCCAACTCCTGTTCACCTCCCCCAGGACGTGTGCCCTGACTGCACTCCAAGTCAGGATCCTTTGCTCTATATGATTTCATGAGCCTGGGCTTTTCTGCCAAAGCAATGAACTCAACTGAAATCGTATCTCCTATTTACTCTATATACTTTGTATGGCTGTTTCCTTGATTCTGTTGACCCCACTAGATTCTAACCTCTGGAGAGGGCGACCTTGGTTGTCCTTTTTGTCATTTTGTCCCCATGGCACTGCATTGTGCACATCGTGAATATGCAGTATTTATTCACTGAATGACTTAATCTTTTTTGTATAGAAAGCCCAGTATGTGCATTTGCAGGTGCAGAAATTGAGGCTCAGAAAGATAATGTGAGCATCTTTAGTGAGCACTCCATACTGTCAACAAACACAAACCCTAGTCTTTTAATTTCCATATCATTACTGTACCTGGTGCCCAACACGTGTGCGCGCGCGTGCGCGCGCACGCACACACACACACACACACACACACACACACACTTTTCCCTGATGTGAAAGATGAGGAATGCTTTAATAATCTGGCACTGCATCTGGAGAAGACAGACAGAAATCCAAGTCCATCTTGTACCTGTTACTAATTGGATTGTCTATGGGAATATTCTTGATGAGCCTCTATCTTCGATGCTCTGGAACACAGAATGAGCGTGCCAGTTGCTACGCTGTTGTCTCTAGACAGCGCACCCACCCTTTTATACTGTTTCCTCGGTGTTGAGCTACTGCTTGGCCCATGACACCCGTCTTGGAAGCTGGCTTCATTTCACCATCTGCCACAAGGGGGTGCTTGATACAGGCTGGAAGACTGGGGGAGCCCCCTGACCGCATTCTTCCAGGTCTGTTGTTTCTCGTTTTGCTTCCTGTGTTTGTGTGTATTCCTAAAGCAATGGCTCTTCACCCAGAAGTAAGCAGTCTCTTCCAGTTGTCAGTGTCTCCAAAACTCACAGTACCACCCTCATTACCTGTCTGCCCCTTGAGACACCCACACTAACTGACCAGTTCTCTCTGCTCAGACATCTGAGTCCTGCTCGGCAGCCTTCCTCCTCTGAACTTCTTTTTCTAAATGTTTATTTATTTTGAGAGAGAGAGCAGGGAAGGGACAGAGAGAGAGAGGGAGAGAGAGACAGAATTCCAAGTAGGCTCTCAGCAGAGAGTCTGATGGGAGGCTCCACCCCACCAACCCTGAGATCATGACCTGAGCCAATACCAAGAATGGGAGGCTTAACGGACTGAGCCACCCAGGTGCCCCCTCCTCCAAACTCTAAGTGTTAATAATTCCAACTTCTTCATTTGTTCCCGTTTTGTCTTTCCAGGTCCTCAAAACATGGTTAACAATTAGTATATTCATTTTCCTCTCTTAAAATAACCAACGTGGCTTCTATCTCCTAATCAGACCCTAGCTGATGATGTGGACATCAATGAAATCTATCACATAAAAGTTTTAACAATTTAATGATACTATGTAAAAAAAAGAGGGTTCCTAAATTATAACGTATAGCAAAGCTGTTAATTTTAATCTTGTAGAATAAGATCTAGTCATCGCATACGAACCCAGAAAACAGCACTCCGATCTCTTGTGAATGCTACTGGAAGGAATATTTTGTCTCAGTGCATAAAGAAAACTTGTCATAACTACGGCCATTCACAAATGAGGATGACCCTCTATGAGGTCTTGCTTTTTCCATCAGTGAAGAAATCCAAACCAAGGATAGTTATAACTTTTATAGCTTCCATTCGTATCGTGTAAGAACTGACGCATGTGTATATGTGCATGTTTCTGTGTGTGTTCACTAATTCCATCAACAACTCATCTTTAATGCCTACTATGTGTATTCCTTTGTAAGGCAATTGAAATAGTGAAAAGAACACACATTATGCCCAGAAGCAGCATGTGGTGGTGGAGATAGAACAAAACATGGAAATACAATGCAGTGGGTTAAGGGTATGGGAGCTGAACACACATTGTTAGGAGACCACACAGAAGAGGCATCTACCCCTAGGGATGTGCAGAAGGCAGCCTGGCAAGTAGCTGTGCAGTCAGCAGACTAAGAATAAAGGATAAAGTATGGGTGTGGAGAAACAAGTGTGGTCTGTATTCCTGTGTTTATTTCCTTCTTCCTGGTGAGCATGACTGGATTCCACTGTGCCTCATGGAAAAGCTCGCCCAGGTTGTGGCAATGAGAATAATAGGCACACCAGAGTCTGATTTGAACTTGGGCAGGAAAGAAGCATTCTAATGTTCCTACTTCTGCCTTTTCCTCTTATTAGAGGAAGTCGGGAGGAATTGCATAATTAGAGATGCAAAAGCATAAGAAATTGTCTGCTTTGAAAAAAAGGTACCTGTGATGATCCCAAATTTATAACTGAGGCCACTGGAGCTTGAAGAGGCTTTGGACTCCCTGGGGTTAGACACCTTGTCCCCACGTAAGGAGAGAAGCCCCTCCAATCGCTGTGTGGCTGGAATTGTGTGCATGTTTCTGAAAACATTTTTGATTGTTTTGTAAGGCCTTCAAATTTTCATTCTTAGTGTTTCTTGTTTCTGTTATTATGGGTTCATTTTTTTTTCTTATTTTGCAAAAAAGCCTGGGGAAATTTCAGATTCCAGAGAAGTGGCTTGGATATCGCTACCACCAACACATCCAGATTGTCGAAAGTAATAGGCAACAGTCACATTTCAGGATCCAGACAGATTTTCAGAAGCAGGGCAACCCCTTCTTGTGTAGCAGGTAAGGCTCAGAAGAAACCTTTTAAGCAGTAGAATAAAGTCCCTGGAGGAATATTCGAGATGTAGCACAGTCATTTCTGCAACAGTAGAATGCCAAATCACTGTATTTCTAGCATTATTTAAATGTCCAAGTAAATATGTACTCAACACCTTCAACTCATCTGTTGGGCAGTCTTCATCTCCGAATTCTATCTAATTTTTCATCATTTCCCCATTGGATTCACCCAAGAATGATAATGATCTCACCAGGATTTGGTTGTGGGTCAGAGGAAACCAGGCCAAACAACAATCTCACCCTTCCTAGTATTAGTTGCCTTTTTCAAAAAAATCTTAAAATGTATCTGCTGGAAGCAAAGAGATCCTGATGTTCTTGACCATTGCTGTCTCAAGGGTTAAATAACAGATTACTGTCAGTGTCAAGAACATTCAATGTCAGACAGGCAGTGACTTCTAACGTCACGTTAGAAAACCCCGAGCTGGTGATGTGTAGTTCTCATGGGAGGGCTGGTTCCAGCCACAGGCCTGGGTTGGGCTGGCCGGAGGGAAAATTCTGATGTTAGTGAAAACTGAGGTAAAGGTTTGGAAATATGTGGTGACAGGGCAAGAAGCCAGGTACTCCAAATGGGATGTGGAATTGCTCAAATATTGTCAGGAACATCAAACGCTCTGTCTGAGAGAAGTAAATGTTAAAAACCCTCACCCCCCCCCCACTGGACCTCTCTTAGAGAATGGGCAGGATTGTCTCCGTGTGGGAATTATGTAGTCCCATCTCTGGAGAGAACAGATATGCAGACGCAGGAGACCAAGAAATGAACAGGCGTACTCTTAATGTGGGTCAAGGTTGAGGTTAAATGGGCAAGTAATAGTTGCTCAGCAAGGAAAGGTCCGGTACACTCAGTAAATTTGTGACATGCACACATACAAAAACACAAATATAAACACATGCACATATACATTCAGAACATATGCATACAAATGTGCACGTAATTATTTGTGTGTGCATGTATAATAAAGCATACACATAAACCTAGCCATGCACACACATGTGTACATGAATATGCACACACACACAGAAATATGCATGTCCATATACACGTGCATGTATGCACACATATATGCTCATACATACATCTATGTATTTAGTAAAGTCAAAGATGGTTTTACAAATCAAATAATTGACTAATTCCCTGTTGTTTACAAGTGTTCTCAGATACATTATCTCATTGACACAGACAACAGGATTAAAGTGCTATGGTCACCAAATCCTCTTTCCGTGGGTTACAGAATACACGGCACAAAGCTCGCCAAGCTGACCGGTACCAGGGGCGATTTCTATTGCAAGGTTCAACAGCCAGAGTAATGTCCTCAGATGATTAGGAAAACAAAACTGGGCACAGGACAGAGAACATATGATCACACCAGAAAAGCCAAACATGCTGTCAGGTCCAAGGAAAGAATGTATTATCTGGAAACAGAAGTTATAAGAGAGACAAAGAACAGGGAGAAAGGAACAGGTCAAAAAGGCAGGCCGAGAAAAGATGATTCATTCCATGTTCTGTCCGGAACTGGGACCTGTTGGCCACCTACCACCCTATTTTATCAATTGCCAGCTACATAATTTGCGTGTGCATTGATCTGAGCTAAAGATCCGGGGTTTGGGACACGCAGTGTTTCTCTTCATTTATCCTAAGTCGGAACAAGGTTTGCTAATATCGGTTTCGTATTGCGATGAGTTTTATGAGTCAAAAGTGACATACGTAATTACAAATAACTCCAACCGCCAGCCAATTTCTATTAGAATTTGAGGCTTCAGAAATTTTGCTTTGAACGAAAAGGGGGCCACCTTAGTTTTAAGTATGGTTGAATTATAGCAAGGTGCTCTTACTGAACCTGTGGAAAGACAGAGATATATCACTCTTAGAAATAGCCATAGCTCATTAACTATTGAAACTTATATTACTGGTAAAATGCATGCTGTACATCATCAGCCTGAAATAAAAACTCTTCTTGGGAACTAGGTTGGATAAATCATTTATCAGGAAAAATGAGTCATTTTGAAAAGAAAAAGTCACCTCTTATCTAACACCTATACTTTATTAGCTGAATGTCAAAATGGAACCACGCAAGGTAAGAGTGGAGTGGGTTATGGGAGACAGATCCCCCAACATCTCCATTTGGGAAAAAAAAAAAACAAGGAAAATTTTAAAAAGTTCAGATGAGGGGCGCCTGGGTGGCGCAGTCGGTTAAGCGTCCGACTTCAGCCAGGTCACAATCTCGCGGTCCGTGAGTTCGAGCCCCGCGTCGGGCTCTGGGCTGATGGCTCAGAGCCTGGAGCCTGTTTCCGATTCTGTGTCTCCCTCTCTCTCTGCCCCTCCCCCGTTCATGCTCTGTCTCTCTCTGTCCCAAAAATAAATAAACGTTAAAAAAAAAATTAAAAAAAAAAAATAAAAAGTTCAGATGAGTGCCTAAGGTAACCTATAAGGTTAATGGAGTATCACAGACTATAGTGAAATGATTCTAAGTTTAAGCTAACTGCTTCTCACAATTAATGTGAGGAAAGAATTGTTCTTAGAATTTAGGATCATTGACTTATTTGAGTCTTATGCAAATCCATAGTAGAAAACATCCTCACCAGCCATTTAAACATCCGTCAGGTTGTAGGCCACACCAAAATTTAACATTGTCGGATACACCTCCCGAGGTTGCATAATTTTTATTGATAATGAATCTCCTGCTTTCTTCCAGTACCCCCCTTCAGAAACTCCACACCTAAGCCAACCACATTTTTGATGTGTTATATCATCAAGGTGTTGTTTGCACACCTGTGCTCACCTTTAACAAGCCATATGTCTGTCAGCCAGCTCATCTCTCAGAGACTGGGGTGTTTTTTCTCTATAAAACAGAGTTTCTTTCCTACCTTCTTCAAAGGACTATTACAAAGAGCCAACACAATGATGAGAAAATGCATTGCGGCTTTCAGCTGCAAATAGCTTTAGCTTTTAAAAAATTGCTCTAAAGCATATATACTAAAAATTTGCAAATACGTCAAAGCAAAGAGATTGGAGGAAGGGAGAATGCATTTTACTACTGAATTTAAGTTAGAAATTATGGTGGCCTAATGCTGGGAACTCAAATAAACAAATGGACATTATATACACTCTATACATCATATGTATACATTAAGAAACTTGTAATCAAGTGGATAGATTTAAAAATGAGTAAGAATTTAATCTCCTGATTTCTTGGTTAGATCAGAGCAAGAGAACAAGTTAGAGAATAGAAATTGAGGTGCACTTTAGATACTGAGGTTTATGTGAACATAGGATACCTCAGTTAAAATACCCGGGAGATTGACATGATGAGTTGATGAGTTTGTGCTAACAACCAGTGATGAGTGATCCCAGCCCAAGAATGAAAACAGAAACTACTGGAGCCACAGCAATTTTGGACTGTCTACCTAGCTAAGCAGAATTCCTGAAGTATTTCAAGTCCACAGGAGTGGGTTTCCAGCACCCTTGCATGTAGGATGAGCCTGTGAGCCTGGCCAGGATTGATTGGACAAGTGGGCAGCCATTCCGGGCTATGCCAGAGTCTTTTCCCTTAAGAATGAGGAGCAGATCTTGGGGCACCCGGGTGGCTCAGTCGGTTGAGCGTCCGACTTTGGCTCGGGTCATGGTCTTGCGGTTCATGGGTTCGGGCCCCGTGTCCGGCTCTGTGCTAACAAACAGCTCAGAGCCTGGAGCCTCCTTCGGATTCTGTGTCTCTCTCTCTCTCCCCCTCCCCTGCTCATGCCCTGCCTCTCTCTGTCTCTAAAAATAAATAAATGTTAAAAAAAATTAAAGAATGAGGAGCGGATCCAAAGAGAAAGTCAGATGTTCAGTGTGGCTGGATGTGTGAAAACGATAAGCTCAGGAGCTGTGAATGCCAATTTCTTCTGTACGGACTGCAACCAGTGAAAGAGAAGAAATCATATATAAAAAGAGAAATGGGAAAGAAATGGAGGGAGAATGATACACAATTAGGCTTCCAACATGAATTCATTTTCTGGTTCCAGGTCCGTCCTGGGTATTGACTGACATTCTGTCTTGAAAGATGAATTCTCTTAAGCCTACATCCCTGCCTTGTCTTGGTATTATTCCCTTCCCTTCCCTTCCCTTCTCTATTTATTTATTTGCTTTTTGTTTCTTTTAATTTCTTTTGTTTTCACCCAGGAAACCAAAGTAGTATTTCATATTAATTTGCAGCCAGAAAAGGGAGTAATAATAGAAGAAAGACAGAGATCATCCAGAAAGTGTATATCGAGTGAGGAACAAATATGAGAGCCACAAAATAAACCAATATCAAGGGCCCAGCAGAGGAAAAGGTGCTTCCAAGAAGACTGAATGAGAGCACAACTGGGGCACCCAGCTGGCTCAGTTGGTTGAGCATCCGACTCCTGATTTTGGCTCAGGTCATGATCTCATGGTTCATGAGTTTGAAACCAGAATTGAGCTCCTCACTAAGAATACAGAGCCTGCTTGGGATGCTCGCTCTCTCTCTCTCTCTCTCTCTCTCTCTCCCCCCCTCTCTCTCTGCACCTCCCCTGCTTGCACTGTCTCTCAAAAAATAAATAAATAAACTCAAAAAAGAAAGAAAGTGAGCAGAATTCTAGAGATCTACTGTACAGATGGTGCCTAAATATTATTAACTCGTATATTTTAAAATTTGCTAACAGGATATATCTTATGCTAAATTTTCTTATCACCTACACAAAAAATTTCTTATCACAAATAAGCTGCTGCTGCTAATGATGATAAAGAGGGCAGGAGGAAATTTCTAGAGATGATGGATAATTTTTTGGTATAAGTTGTAGTGACAGTTTCATGGGTGTTTACTTATGGACAACCTCATCAAGTGGTATACACTGAATACATACAGCTTTTATATATGTAAACCAAAAAAAGTGACCAGGACTTGGAGGAAAAACCAAGAGGAGAGAAGCATCCTCGATCACAGCCACAGCTAATGAGGAACATAATAATCCCGGTCGCACACCAGCTCCCCCACCGAAATCGTTTTAGTCAGACCGTCCCGCTTAAAACAATAAGTGTACGTAATAGAAATGAAATAATTATGCAGAAAAAAACCCAAGTACCACAACTATGGTCTGAAATCCATTAATTCAGTAAATATTTATAGAGTTTTGTTTTGTTTTTGTTTTTTTTTTTTCTGTGTGCAGATCTCTAAGGCTGAAGCTACTGAGCTGTGAGAAGAAGCCTGGAGATTTTTTCTTTTAACACTTAGTTTTTGTCTTTAAGATTTTTCAGTCTAGTAGAACAAAATCTGATTAGGCACATCCAAAGAAGAATGTAACCATAAGTATACGCAAAATGTCTGTAGGAGCCCAGAGGGAGTTAATTCTAACAGAAGATCAAGGAAGTCTTCATAGAGAGGGTGTCACGTTAAATGTCCTGAAGATACCGGACAACAAAAAAACAGGAAGATTCTTCACGGCTGTGTGAACAGATGGTATAAAAAGCAGAGAAGAATACAAATTTCTTGGCAATGAGTCTGCTCCATCCAGAGTCTTAGGTGTTGAAGTAGGAGCAATGTGAAAAGAGACAAAACAGCGATTTCAGAGTTTTATTCAGGGATTTGAATATCAGGCTAAGAAGGCTGAAGTTTACTCTTTAGGCAGGATAGAGGACAGCAATTTCCTCTCAGCTTGGGTCCTGCTGCTTATTAGTCTCTAAGTTTGCATTTATCCTTTGGCAGCCGATTCGTGACTCATTCCCGAGTATATTATCCATTAAATAAGACTACGTCCCATCTATGGGGTCCTGTGTCATTCCAGGCAGTTAACAAGACTAGATCCCTCAACAGCATATTCACTACCTTTCCTGAGCACCTGCTCTGTGACAGGCAATGTACTGGGTTTGGGGGACATAGCACTGAATATGAAAATGTCAGAGTTGCCAAGGAGACAGCTACACAAATAAACTCAGCACATATTTGCAATCTGTGTCCTCAGTAGAAGGAAGTCAGATGCCTGAGTCAGGAGACAGAGGAATTCTGGGAGAATCTGGACAGGATCGCAGAGGTGGTGGAAGTTGAACCCCTTAGAAAAATCTAAGTGGATTAAGCACGAGGAGTAAAGCATGTGAGGAAGATGTGGGGGTGGCAAATGTTTCGTAAGTCAAGGCAAAGGCTAATTTGGGGGCTAGAGAGGGGATGCACTTGGTATCAGAGGGTTCCCACAGATGTGCTGGGATGAGATCTCTGAAGCCACGGGCTGACTGTGCCTCAGAGCCTCTAATTTTCTAAAGAGATGTTCCTCTGAATTTGGCATCTGACAGGCCCCCTTTGTGACATGTCTTTATAATTAGGTGCCAGGAAAAATTTTAGGTAGGTGTCTTCCTTCCTGATAATCAGAATTATTTAGCCAACTTTACTTTTTGCCATGGTAACCAAGAAATTTCAAGACTAATTTGGTGCCTGGCTCGTCCTCTTGGGCAGTGCATTTTATTATTCCTGTTTTCCAAAGACCTGATTTCTGTTTGAATTGGCATTAATCCGTTTTATATATCATATTAGAACATGCTAGGTATTTTTCAGTCCCCTCTCTGACTCTGAACTTTGTTTTGTATTGACCCAAACCCCTAACAACACATGTCTTCAATACCCCCTCACAATTCCCTCATGCCCATGAGTTAATGTTCATGGTTTCGTTGTCTCTTTGTGCACATCCATCATGCTTGTTAGACTTCTGATATTAATAAAAACGGAGCAAGGACCCTTATTCAGGGCTCTTGTCTCCTCCTTGACATTAGCCTCTCTCGCATTTTAATCCTGCGTCCACTCTCTTGCTGGACAAGAGAGAACTCCAGACCCAGAGTCTATGACACTGTTGGCGCCATTTTATATATAAGAACACTAAAAGCGTACGTAAATTGTCTCATAAAGACATACAGCCTCTGTGTGTATGTGTGTGTGTATGTGTGTGTGTGTGCGTGTGTGTGCACGCATGTGCATGTGAGAGAGATCAAGACAGTATTACATACTGAAAATTTTTTGACTTAAAATATGATTTCCTTTGTCTGTTTTAGTTGGGTCTGGCTCTGAGGAGGAAGAAATCATGGATCTTCTGGAAAGAACATGGTCTTTGGACTTCACTCACTTGTAAAGAGTTTGGGACCTTGGCCAAGTTACGTAAGCTTTTGTGTCTTCTCCATTTCCTTCTCTCTAACTGGTAAGCAATGCCCAAAGGTTTATTGTGAGGATTAATGTGGTAATATATGCAAAATGTTGAACATTGTTTTTAATCCATAGGAAGTGCTCAGTAATACTTTAAGCAATAATTTATGGGGAAAAAGTGAACTCGATGGACAGCAGATATTATCAGAAAAAATAACTGGAAGAACTACAAGAAAGATATGGTAACTCTCCTAGAATAATCTTAAAAGGATATACCGAATTTTTTGAGGAAGTGACATGCATTATGCAGTCAATAGTAACGTTTTGTCATATGTCTTAAGTTAAATCACAAATCAAAATTATGTCCAAGAGGAGGGATTTTGTGGCCAATATTAGAAGAGAGATATGATTCCAGGAAGAGGTTTAATTTTAATTTCATCTTTTTAAACTATGTTCATCAAGGGCTTCCTGACTCTAATCTTTCTAACACCTAATGTATGGCTCCCACACTGAAACAAGAATCATCTTTCGATATAAGTTATTTCACTACCTGCACAAGTAACATCATTGGTTCTCTATTATTTACTACATAAAATCCAAAACTTGTATCATTCATCCGAGGCCTTTCAAAATGTGGGATCAAGGTACTTTTCCAATTTTGTTTTATCACACTACTTACCATGACCCATGGCCACTAGATGTCCAGAGTTCAATTGGCATTTTCTGAACTTGAGGCGCATAGCTCAGGGCTTACCCAAATGTGTGTGTGTGTGTGTGTGTGTGTGTGTGTGTGTGTGTGGTGTAGTAGGTACATAAAATAACCCTTTTCTAAAAAAATTTTTTCGGGGCGCCTGGGTGGCGCAGTCGGTTAAGCGTCCGACTTCAGCCAGGTCACGATCTCGCGGTCCGTGAGTTCGAGCCCCGCGTCAGGCTCTGGGCTGACGGCTCGGAGCCTGGAGCCTGTTTCCGATTCTGTGTCTCCCTCTCTCTCTGCCCCTCCCCCGTTCATGCTCTGTCTCTCTCTGTCCCAAAAATAAATAAAAATGTTGAAAAAAAAATTTTTTTTCATGTTTATTTTTGAGAGAGAGAGTGTGCTAACAGGGGAGGGGCAGAGAGAGAGGGAGACACAGAATCTGATGCAGGCTCCAGGCTCCGAGCTGTCAGTACAGAGCCCAACGTGGGGCTCAAACCCATGAACCATGAGATCATTGACCTGAGCTGAAGTCAGATGCTCAACTGACTGAGCCAACCCAGGCACCCCAATATATAACCCGTTATTGAGGGGTAAAGCTTATATTTTGAACCACTGTACATTTGCCCATGATGTCCCCAAGGTCAGCAATCAGCCTCAATATCTGACATCACCGTCTCTGGGCAGCCTTGCCAGGGCGCCTTGTACAAGGAGCAACTTGGCTGTAATGAAGAGCTGCAGGTTCTGTGTCTATGGCTTTTGCAGGTCCTTATACTGCATGATACTAATTAAGTACGTGTCCTGTGTCTCCAGCTGACTACCATATCTTTCTAATGCACTTCAAGGCACATTTTCTATTGTAACCTGAGGTAGATTAAAAAGAATCATATCAAGAACTGCTGAATTCAATTAAAATAAAGTGAATTGGAGATTTAAACTAGAAAAAGATTTTGAAAAAACAACTGACCTTCAACAACACAGGTTTGAACTGCATCACTCCACTTATACATGGATGTTTTTCCCAATAAGTACAGTTCAGTCTTGCAAAAGTATTTCCTTGTCCTTATAATTTTCTTATAACACATACAATATACAGAATGTGTGTTAATTGTTTATGGTCTTGATAAGGCTTCTGGTCAACAGGAGGCTATTAGAAGTTAAGTTTTCGGAGAGTCAAAAGTTATATGTGGATTTTCAACGGTGTGGGGCACTGATGCCCCAAACCCTCATGTTGTTCAAGGGTAGATTTTAACCCAATCCTTTCTTCTTTCAACATACGAAAACAATAAAAACCAAAAACTTAAACCAAACTAAACCCAAAACTGAATCCTAGAGAGATTCAGTGCCAAGATTACTGAATGCATTTTATTTATTTTTTTTTTTTTAATTTTTTTTTTTCAACGTTTATTTATTTTTGGGACAGAGAGAGACAGAGCATGAACGGGGGAGGGGCAGAGAGAGAGGGAAACACAGAATCGGAAACAGGCTCCAGGCTCCGAGCCATCAGCCCAGAGCCTGACGCGGGGCTCGAACTCACGGACCGCGAGATCGTGACCTGGCTGAAGTCGGACGCTTAACCGACTGCGCCACCCAGGCGCCCCTGAATGCATTTTAGAATCAAAGATTCTTGACTCAGAGCAGGGTTTGCAACAATTTTCTGAGGCACAGTTGAGACCCACCTCCAGATGCGCTCAGCAAAGGTGCCTGTAGTACGCGCTTCTCTCCCTCCTTCCCATTTGTTGAGTCTCTTCTCCCCTGTTATCCTCGACACTCAGAGCCCACACTGGCTCCTGTTGTCCTTTGAAAAATAATAAGAGAACTTTGCGTGCCTTCTATACTTCCAGGTACCGATTCAAGACTTTTCTTTATGGTGGGTTTTGTTTGTCTTGTAACTAAACAAGTGCTTGAGATAGGTACTCTTACATTAGTATTTCCATCCAATGATGGGAATGGAATAGATACTTAAAACAGTCTTAGTCTTACAAGGACTTTTACTCCACTCATTCATAACTCACTCATTCAACGAACGTCCTCCAACTGCCTAAAAGTACACAGGTAGCATTCACCTGTTCAGAGGATCTCCAAGAAGAGTGAGGAGGAAAGAGATACTTAATCATAAGGTTTCCTGGGAAGGCATGGTGGTGGTAGTCACAGGGCGTGCTTGTCACCAAGAGGAAGAAAGATTGATGCCAAGGCATTGGTCTTCCCAGTTCCCATACAGCAGACCTTACAAGGTCCCAACTCTGAAATCGCTCAGCCCATCCTCTCAGCCACAGGATGGGCAAGAAGTAAGAAGCAGCACCTTCTAAGGGTGGGTTTGAAAGCCTATCTGCTTTCACAGCTCCCATGATTCAGCGAAAGCCTTATCCTATGCTATTTCTCTATGTCTTCCCAGACAACAGGAATGCATTTGTAAATTACTATTCTTTTAATAACAAATCATAACTGGGTATTCTTCTTCCTCAGAAATATCAGCCACTTTCCTAATGTTTAATGCCAGACATCAGGGATTTAATCTATGCCCTTCTCAGAGCATGTCAAATGCAACTAAATTATAATGTCCTTAGAACAAGTGTATTGGATTTCAAGATAAAGCAGATCTTAGTAAATATTAATCTTTTCAAATTGATAGAATGAAATATTAAACTATTTAAAAAAGAATTTTAATGTGGAAATTAAATCTTTGTTAATATTTCTAGCATTCGAGCATTGAGGACCCAGGTGACAGGATGATTATTCAAAGGTTACAGCTTATCTCATGGAGCTGCTGATACGTTAAATTGTTAGTCTTTTCTGCAGAATTATGTAGAAAGCATTTCTCCAAGTGAAACAAGAAAAATCAATTGATCAACTGAGATCAACGACACTCGTTTATAAGTCCCCCGACTTTGCTTTTTTTTAAAAAATGAAGTTGGATCTGATTATTCTGTGATGCTTATAACATTGTAGTTTCTCAATCCATGATTTTAGGGGGGGAAAGTTATCTAATTAAATGAATGCTATTTCTCAGTAATATATTATGGTCACCATAGTTTCCCATGCGAAAACATACTTCAAGTATGTATGTGCCAAGAAAATTCTAGTGGGAACAGCGACACAGATTATCTAAATGTCTTGAAAAAGCTGGGGTACCTGCTATGGCGTCACATAAAATGTAAAAGAATTAAGGGGAGGAAATTCCCCCAGGATTATAAGATTAATGTCCTGGCTCTGCCCCTTCCATTCCACGTTAACCTTGGAGAAGTCAGTTTCATATAAAATGAGGACAAAGATACTTTCTGATTTACCTAACACGGTTGTTATAAAAATCAGATAATGTAACACACAGAGAAAGATGGCACGACATCAAGTAAAGAAAAAAATACAAAATCTAGAAGAATATCAGATACCAGATATTCCTTGTAGTAAGACTGCTTACAAATCAAAATATCCATGGAGATAAAAAAAATAGGGTAATTTTAAAAACTTATTTCCTGACTACAAGTGTATGTATTTTATCACCAGAAGAGTAATAACACATTTCATTTAGTTTTTCTATTTAAAATTCAAAGTCATCTTTCCAAAGCCAGTCCACTTTTACACACATGCGCTTCCACTGGTTTTAATTAAAATTAGATTTTGTATTCGTCTGTCTCTGCACTGAGTGAATAATTATTTTTAATTAGAGAATCAGGAAATGCAATGTATTTTAGATGTGCTCTCTTCCAAATTTGGCTAGTATGTTGATATTTAATTAATGCAGATAATAATTTTAGCAGACCCTAACAACTTATTAAAGCAAATAATTATTTACTGTGTGTTTTCTTTATGCCAGGTTAGCCTTTATTTTAGGTGTTTCATGGGGTTCAGAGTTGCATAACACGAAGAAACTGCCCCCAGAAATCTCAGTGAGGACTTTGATTCAGGATTTCTTATCTTCTCAATAAAATATATGCATGGTATGTTAAAATGAAAGCATACAGCATTAAAAGGAGATGTACAGATTAGAGACTAGCAGAACCAAGAATAGTAAACATATGCATCGTAGTGTGTGTATTTATTTGATATCTGCATAGAGATAACCTGTAACATTGAAGGAAGATAGAAAGGTGTGGACTCTCCTCAGTTTCTGCCCCTGACCTAAAATCACAGGATGTACATCCCAATAAACAGAAGTATTTCCTGTATACTGCTTAGGCTTTGCTACACGAGATATCCCATCTTCTGGACTAGTCCATGGCATTCACCTCTCATTAAATCAGAGTGTCTTCCACTGGAAAGGACCATGTAGGTTAGTGATGCCGCACTGATTTTTTTTTTTTAATTTTTTTTTTCAATGTTTATTTATTTTTTTTGGGACAGAGAGAGACAGAGCATGAACGGGGGAGGGGCAGAGAGAGAGGGAGACACAGAATCGGAAACAGGCTCCAGGCTCCGAGCCATCAGCCCAGAGCCTGACGCGGGGCTCGAACTCACGGACCGCGAGATCATGACCTGGCTGAAGTCGGACGCTTAACCGACTGCGCCACCCAGGCGCCCCATGCCGCACTGATTTTTTGAAGAGTGGTTATGTGGAATCCCCAGAGGAAAAGTACAGCAGGGGAGGACCAGACAAGAAAAACACCATGGCAAATGACCCTGGATGAATGCTTCATGGGTGTTCGGGGAAGAGCCAAGGCTCAGGTTGCCCTTCTCCTTCAGAACCAAGTGGACAAGTCCATCAAGATCCATGAAAACCATGGCTGGAAATAAGGACAATAAATGGACTGGAAATCATCTGTGATTCTCCTCTTTGTTATGACTGACACATCACATCAATAAACTGGTGCTGTAAACTCTGGCTTCAGAATATGTCCTGAATCCTGTCACCATTATCTATCTACCCGGCTACCATGCCAAGAGGTAGCTCCTATCATTTCTATTGTTTATCTCCTAAAGCTTGTGTTAAAGTTGCTCCTACAATCCATGATCTTCCTTAACCACTATGAACTTTCTAAATTCCAAGCTAATCATGGCATACCCCTACTAAATTTTTCTCCCAAATTCCCATGACAAATATAGTGACATTGAAACATCTTACAGTGGTTGTTTCTAATGCCCCTTATGACCTTCTCTTGGCTCTGACCAAATGTCTCATCAATCTCCCTCTTACATAGTCTCCTTCAGCCACACAGATGTTAACTTTGCTCCTCAAAGAACAACCTCTTCTGCCTCACCACACTTGTGCCCAATGGTCATGGGCCAGATTTTCCCACGTCATCTCCCAACACCTCTCAGTTTACATCTACTCCGTCAGAGAGGCTTCCTCCTCACATGCTATGTGAAGTCCCCGGTGCTCACAAATCCCATTATTTCCTATTGAAGTGTTTTGGGGTTAATTATTTTATGATGATGATGATTTCAGTATCTGAAATCATTTCTACTTATTTAATTATTTATTTTGTCTTCTTCAAGATAAAAGAAGGTGCATAGAGACTTATAGTTATTATGTTCCCAGTTTTCGCTTCCATCCAATTACTCATCGACAAAAAGAGCTAAAATAAATGTATCACCTCTAATAACAGCGGTTCTAAGAAATACTGACTGCTTCTGCATATTTGGTTGGACCATTCGTTGGCAGGACAGTTACTATCCCTCGGAGGAATACCCACAGCCTTGCAGATGAAGGGAGTGACAGGCCTGACATCCTGAAGAAGGCTAGCTCTAGAATGAGACTCAAAACCAGACCCCCAAGCCCTAGGTTTCTTGCCTGGACAGAGGAAAAGTGGAAACAGGTTTCTTGCCTGGACAGAGGAAACAGCGTTGTTTCCTGAAAGTGCATTAAAAGTGCAGAAGTTAAAAAGAAAGTAGGAAATGTGAGTAGGGCAAAGATCTTGAATTTAATTCTCTTTGGAAGTCTCCAGCTAATTTTGTGGGATTTCTTTTCTTCCCTAGTATATCTTCGGTTATCTTTTTTTTTTTTAATGTTTTTACTTATTTTTGAGAGAGAGACAGAGCACAAGTGGGGGAAGGGTAGAGAGAGAAGGAGACACAGAATCAAAAGCAGGCTCCAGGCTAAGAGCTGTCAGCACAGACCCTGACGTGGGGCTCGAACCCAGGAGCTGTGAGATCATTTCCTGAGCCGAAGTTGGACACTATAACCCCCTGAGCCACCTAAGGGCCCCTCCCCAGCTTTTTTTCTTATGTAAATTCAGTCCTCTTCCATCTCCATCTGGAGCCTCCACATTTCCTGTAGATGGGTGTCCTAACACTGCTTTGGCAGAGGGGGTTTCAGTGATGCTGCAAATTGACTTGATTCAGAATTGCAAGAATGCTTCTCCTGAGAATACGTGAGTAGAAGATAAGAATGATGAGGTCATTAGTAACAACAGCTTTCCTTTATTGAAATATTGCTGTGCCCAAACTATACTAATAAGAATTTATGTTTCTACTTATTCTTCAAAACAGCCCTTTGAAATATGCATCATTCCTGTTTGGCAGATCAAAACATCCCGGTTGAGGTAAATCACTTGTTTATATAACCAAACAGTGACAGGGTAAGATTTGAACCATGGACAGTCCGAGAGTAAAGCTTATAGCTGCTGCTGTTGCTGCTGACAACCATCAGCACAGCATATCAAAGAAAGTGGAAAGGAGGAGGAAAAGGTAGAGAAAAAAGGAGGAGCTGAAAGTGAAGGAAAGAGAAAGAGAGAAAGAGAGAGAGAGAGAGAGAGAGAGAGAGAATATCCCCATTCAAAAGGCTTTTCTACTCATTTTCTTATTGAATCTTTTGTCTCTGTGAATCAGGTGGGACTTGATGGGTGCTGGGCCTGACTGGTTAGTACCTTCCTGGGTAGACAGGGTGTGCACAGAAAAGACAGTACTCTAAGGGACGTGCCAGGCCAGTCTGGGCTACAGAGGGTCACTGAATGCCAAGCACACAGTGAGGGGAGGAGCAGAGAAATGCTGAGTGTGGGCGGGGTTAAAACCATCCTTCTCAGGAAACTCTAACGCTGACATCCATACCTGTTATTAATCATCCAAGAGGATGTCAAGTGGTTGAACCAGCACCAAATGCAGGTGTCAGTGTGGATTACATTAATCCAGACAGCTCTTTAGTATATACTCATTAGATGATCATGTTTGTTTGAAGAAACAGCAGGATAGCAGTGCTGTATACGGAATACAGCACTTTTATGTTAGAACTTTGCACAATGTCTTCGTGCTGAGCCAGTACCTAGCAAACAATAAAGTCTGGAAAAGATTTAATCTCTTTCTCTTTCCTGCAAGTACTGTACATATAGAAGGGAGAAATTAATGGATATGGGCAAATGGGGAAACGTAGGCTATCACATTTCCACGTTTCTAAGAGATAGCCATGTCATTCAGCACAGAAGGGTTTGAAGTCCTCAAGAAAAGGCTTATAAGAAAAATTGTCACTGCCTTGGCAATCTTAGAATCGGGTTGCCCAGACTGTCAGTTGAAAAAGAAATAGGAAGAGATATAAAGGGCCGTGAGTCAAGCACTGTCACCATCCATCATTTAATCACCTCTGGACCATCGGCTTTTCAATAAGGATTGAAGCAAACTGGGGAAAGATACAGGCACACTTCAGAATGGATGGATTCCTCTGCTGGGCCTTGGTCAAAGCACAGGGGCCCATAGGCTGTTGGGATCCCAGTTAAGGGGCCTGGCTTCAGCTCCCACACTCGCCAGCTCTCTGACCTTGAGCTTCTCAAGGGACACACATTCCTATTCTTTCCTGTGGAAATGACACAGAACAAAAGCAGTATCATAGAACTTAGAAACAAGGAGACCGCTTAGAGTTCACTGCCTCAATTTGAAAGGAAGGATACGAAGGAAAATAAAGGAAGCAAATTTCTTACAGTTCCCTCCATCAGCTCAGGAGATACACTGAAGTGTTTACATACTTTGGCGTTCAATCTTCAGGATACAATGAGATATATATTATTTTTTCTCTTCAATTCATATTGAACCTTATTATTTTTTATGTAATCTCTATGCTTAGCGTGGGGCTTGAACTCATGACTCTTGAGATCAAAAGCCACATGCTCTACTGACTGAACCAGCCAAGTGCCCCTGAACTTTATTTTTTATTTATCTTTTTGTCATTTCATTTTTTCCATAATAACTGTAGAGATATATATTCTTTTTTTTACTATGAAATTTATTGTCAAATTGGTTTCCATACAACACCCAATGCTCATCCCAACAGGTGCCCTCCTCAATACCCATCAGCCACTTTCCCCTTCCTCCCACCCCCACCAACCTTCAGTTTATTCTCAGTTTTTTTTAATGTTTATTTATTTGTTTGAGACAGAGACAGAGCATGAACGGGGGAGGGTCAGAGAGAGAGGGAGACACAGAATCCGAAGCGGGCTCCAGGCTCTGAGCCGTCAGCACAGAGCCCGACGCGGGGCTCAAACTCACGGACCCGTGAGATCACAACCTGAGCTGAAGTCGGATGCTCAACTGACTGAGCCACCCAGGCACCCCAGTTTATTCTCAGTTTTTAAGAGTCTCTTATGGCTTGCCTCCTTCCCTCTCTATAACTTTTTTTCCCTCTTCCCCTCCCCCACGGTCTTCTGTTAAGTTCCTCAGGATCCGCATAAGAGTGAAAATATATGTAAATGTCCATCAACTGATGAATGGATAAAGAAGTTGTGGTTTATATATACAATGGAATACTACTTGGCAATGAGAAAGAATGAAATATGGCCTTTTGTAGCAACGTGGATGAAACTGGAGAGTGTTAAGTGAAGTAAGTCATGCAGAGAAAGACAGATATATATTCTTATCTGCATCTTGCAGACAAGGGGCAAGAGACTCAAATCACCTATAGACAAGTATGTCCACTTGGTAAGTTAGACCCACCAGGATTCAAAATCAGGCCTAATCTCACAGTTCACAGCATTGGTCCACATATTACATACCCGAACAGCACAGTGCCAGGTTCTAGGGGGTCCTCAAAATGGTGCACATCCTGTGCAAATATGGAAATAAGGAGAGAGCACTGCACTTGGTGTTGGAAGACTGGGTTTTGAACCCATTTGTCATTCACTCATTGCCATTCTGGGTAATTCACAGAACGTCTCTGAGACTATATTCTCATGCGAACAAATATGGAGATAATAGTAGTCCTTTCACATTGTGACAATCCCACATGAAAAATTAATTGAGATGTTTTCTAAAAATGAATATGTATTATGCAAATAAGTTATTTTTAGTATAAGAAATAAACATTGGCATAACAGTAACTCAGCTTGTGATGCTTCTCTTGTATTAATGAACGTGTTGTATTTGTGCTGTTTTTACGTCTTGTTTTCATTCTATCCAAGAGGACAATTGTCCAATTGGAGAATCAAATTTTTCATTTTTTAAACTAAGGTATTAACACGAGGCCCAACAAACAACGTATGCTAGTAAGTATTTGTTGACTGCATGACAACTGTCAGGAAAAACCCTTACAGAGAGCATAGAGAGGCCAATAAATTGTTTGGGAGAGATCCTCAAAAGCTTCATAGGAGCAAGTCAACATTCAATTACAAGTAGTAGACCAGCAAGCAGAGAAGGTCTGATAACAGCCCGGTCATACTGCTTCCAAGGAAATCGTGTTTCCTACCTGCACAGGGGTTATTATGGCATTCTTGGCTTGGCTTTGAGATCACTGGAACTACTCCATGTGTCTGAGCACGTTGATCTGGATCACACTAGATTTGTAAGCTTCAGCAAGAGATTTTTAATAGCCAGGAAATCATGAGAGAGCAGTTTCCAGCTGGGTACAGAATGGGGACAGGTGTAACCTGGCCTCTGCCCAAGTGAGTACAAGACCTGCATAATGAGGCCAGAGAGAAGACCACATGCTCATTCTTAGGGATTTTGCAAAGTCAAGAGGTCCACTGAATCCTGTCCTGAATAATCCTTTTCTCCCTGCTATGACATGAAAGCAAATAATAATCTTAGAATAGCAGGCAGTTTTCCCTTCACCAATTAATCCACCCAACCGTCTATCCATTCATTTTTGCACTGATTCATTCATTTACCGAATGCATATTTTGAGCTTGTTGGGTTACGCTCTGGAAATAAAGAGATGGGAAACAAGCACAAAAACACATATAAAAGAAGCACATAGTCCCCAGGAGTGGCTGCTTTCTCTGTGTTCAACTAAGTGCTTTACATACATTATCAAATTTAATTCTCACCACAAAGCTAAGTGGATCGAGCTTCTGAATTCAGACGGGCATTTCCCAAACCAGACCAATTTGAAATGTAATGATGCTCTTAAAGTACAAACTAGTTTTAATCTGATGTTGAACATGATGGAACGTCCCTGCTTCCATTGCAGTCTTGTGGTCTCATATTGGTCCCCTTGTGCCTGTGGCTCATAGGTGTCCGTCTTAATCTTGCTGTTTTAGGGAACAGAACAAGTGCAAGGACCATGAAAATGCCAGTTCATTTGGAGAAACCTTAGATACCCATGCTATTTCTCCTAAATTGTAAAGAACTCACCGTGCTTCATCTATTAAATCAATCCACATGGCACAAATGACGAGTGCTGGACCCTGAACACACAGATGGAGATGAACAGAAAAGTTGCAGTTTGTGTCCTTCCCTGGCTTAACATGCGCTGCAAAAGACATGTGTATGATACATCACTCTAAATAATTACCTTCTTAGTCACAAGTGTGCAAAGATGGGGATAAAGAAACAACATTTGCTTACGCTCTGGTTTCTTCAAGTCTAAATCTTTACTCTATCACCTGTTTATTGAACACAGCCCTTCCACTTTGGGCTTTGACTCTCAATTGTTTTTCTAGGAGGGGGAACTCGATTACCACTTGGATATTCTTATCTGGGAAAACTTCTAGTAAAATACCTGAGTCTAAAATACCATCAGCTCCCCACAAAGCCATGGCCCCACCCACTGGTCAGATGTTCTGCACTCAGTCACAGAATCTAAGAGAGCTACTAGAAATTTCACAGTCAAATTGGTCTAAGGGTACATAGTCTGGGTCTTCAGATTTCCAGAGATCATAAAAATGGAAAAATGTAAATTGTATTACATTTAAAAAAAATGGCTATAAAATCATAATGACAATAATGATTTATTTGGCCTGGCACTGTTATAAGCTCTTTATCTGTTTTTCCCATTTTGGTCTCCATACCAAATTTATGAAGTAGGTAATTAGAATATGGCTCATAAGGCTGAGTAAACTGAGGCACAGAAATGGCAAAGACAAGCCAAAGGTCACATAGTCACGGAGTAAGAATTAAAAACAAAACATCTGGCTCCAGATTTTATGCCACATCACTTACCAAATTTATTGTCAACAGGTGACTTAAACATGCAATAATTTCTTTTTTTTTTTTTTTTTTGGAATGGAGTTAAGTCAACATGACATAGTAGCCTATGGATTCAGGCAGGGCAGCAGTTCTCACTGGTAAGGACATACATTTTTAGTTACAATCAGAATACTATTCTTTTGCTCACTAAATGATAGGGCCCTTTGGACTATGGTGGTAGAAATTTGAAAAGAGATAATTATCTCCATTTTTTTGGAGTTAGAAACTACGGCTTAAAAGAATTTACATAAACTATACAGATGCCCATAGAAATCCAGAACATGGTCTCTGTTTTTCAGACTCCCATTTCATAGACTAAGTCAATACTTACACCTTAAAACAAAATTCAGATGCTTACTTGAAGGAGACTCAATTCAATAAACACTGGTTTATTTGAAGGAAGCCTCATATTTTCAGTTGTGAGAAGTTTCATGAAAGAAGTAATAGTTGAAATGAGTGAAACATTTCATAGCCACTCAACCATGTGATACAAGGGAAGAGGGCATTCTCAGCCCAGGAAGAATGGGACAAAAGGTTGTGGGCTTATTTGTATCACATGTTGTCTCTCCTCCTGGGCAGCGAGGTCCTCAAGCTGAGTTGGTATCATCCAGCTCCTCTGGATTTGTAATAAGTTGCTCAAAACGGTTTTGTTTTCTTTTTTAAGCATCCAAAACTTCTCAATGAGTTTCTGATATGTTCTCAAGAAATAAACAATTCTTCCTTCTGTGTCAACTGGAAATCGGGCATTTCCTTCCTTCAGAGCAGAGAGAACCATTCGATCTTCTGATGCCAATTTATCACCGTAGAATTTCTTTAAGAAAGACCATGCTGGCTTGGACAGAGAAATAGTTTTTCAAAGGTGAATTTTACACAGGAGTAGACTAATGGTACTAATTATGGTGAGTCTACCATATGCTTAGGGCCACTCACTCTATTACATATATAATGTTATTTAATGCTCAAAAGTAAACAGATAAAACGAAGTAAATCCAGAAGCACATCAAAAACAGCATCAACAATAAAATATTTCCTGTAAGATTATCATCCCCCCAAACTGACATAACTATTTGAGGAAATAGCTTGAGAAAAATTGAGCACCTTCAATGAACAAATAATTAAATACGTTTTCCAAAAAAGCATAGATAATAAGTGGCAGGACTGACATTCTCCACTCAAAATCAGCAAACTACACATTCTTCTCAAGTGCACATAGAATATTATTCAAGATAGACCATATGCTATGCCATAAAACAAGTCTCAATAAATTTAAAAGGATTGAAGTCAAAGTATGTTCTCTGACATGAATGGAAAGAAATTACAAATCAATTTCAGAAAAAAATATTTGGGACCTTAAAAAAATATGTGGAAATTAATCAATATATTCCTAAATAAGCCGTGGGTCAAACAAGAAACCTTAAGGGATCTTATCAAGGATTTTTAAGTGAATGAAAATAAAGACAACAATGTACCGAAACTTACAGGATGCACATAAACTTATAGGATGCAATGCTTAGGGGGCAATTTACACCTGTCAGTACCTATATTTAAAAATTAGTGTGGCTAATCAATAACATAAGTCTTCACCTTAAGAAACCAAAACATTATCAACAACAATAAAAAGCAAACTAAGCTCACAACACCCAGAAATAATCCTTATCAAAATACCAGGTAGCTTTTTTGCAGAAATTGACAAACTGGTTCTAAAAATTCATATGGAAATTCAAAAACCTCAAGATAGCCAAAGTAATCTTAAGAAGAACAAATTTGAGATACTCCTGATTTCAAAACTTATCATAAAGCTACCGTAACCAAGACAGTGTAGTATTGTCATAAGGATAGGCACACAGATAAAACGGAATTGAGAGTCCAAATAAAACCAGGACGCTGATGGTCAACTGACTTCCAGGAAGACTACCCAAACAAGTCAATGGGGTAATGATAGTCTTTTCAACAAATGGTGCTGGGACAGCAGGATATCCACAGCAAAAGAATGAGGCTGGGCTCCTATCTCATACTACATACTATCATTAATTAAAAGTGAGTCATAGGCCTAAACATAAGACTGAAAACCATAAAACTCTTAGAAGGATATATAGAAGTAAATCTTCATGACCTTGTATTAGGCAATAGTTATGTAGACATTACAAGAAAAGCACAAGCAATTAAGAAAAAGTAGATACAGTGAATTTTGTACAAATTGGAAAAAAGTGCCTGTGCTTCAAAGGAAACCACCAATAAAGTGAAAAATCAACCCAAAGAATGGGAGAAAATATTTTCAATCCATATATTTCATAAAGGACTTGTGTCCAGAATATAGAAAGAACACTTTCAACTTAATAATAAAAAGGTAGTTAATCGAAATAAAATGGTCAAAGGATTTAATAGACATTTCTTCAAAGAAGATATACAAATGGTTAATAAATCCTGTAAAGATACTTAATCATTAGTCATCAGGAAACTGAAACTGAAAATAAAATGAGATCCTGCTTCACATTCACTAAAAGAGCTAAAATCAAGAAGATAGACAATAACATTTGCTGAGGCTATGGAGAAATTGAAACTCTCATACATTCCTGATGAAAATATAAAATGTTTCAGCCTCCATAGACATGGTTTGACAGTTTTTTGAAATGGCAAACCATATGATTCAGCAATTTCACTCTTAGGTATACTCAAGAAAATTGAAAATACATGTCATGACAAAGACCTGTATGCAAATATCTGTAGCAGCATTACTCATAATAAAAAATAGAAACAACCCACTTGCATATCAACTGATAAATAGATACAAAATGTGATATATCTACAGAATAGAATATTGATCATCAATAAAGTGCAATAAAGTCCTCGAACATGCTACAAAATAGAAGAATCTTGAAAACACTATGCTTGGAGAAAGAAGCCAGCTACAAAAGGCCACGTATTGTATGATCCCATTTAGGTGAAAATTGCAGAATAAGCAAATCCATAGAGAGAAAGGAGATTGGTGGTTTCCAGAGGACGGAAGGAAAAGACAAGAAAAGTGAGTAGTAACAGGTGTCTTTTGTGGTGACACAGAGAAACTCTAACATTAGACAACACTGATGTTGACACAACTCTGTAAATATCTTAAAAACCACTGAAATGTACACTTCAAAGGGGTGAATTTCACATCATGTCAATTACATCTCAATAAAGCTGTTACTTAAAAAGAAACAAATGAACAAAATCTCATTTCAGACTGCATGGCTTTGTACTGCTTTCAGTTTGCAGAACTCAGTTCCCCCCCATCCTGCATCCTGTTGGACTTTATCACATCTTTGGGTACTATTAACCTTGGAGAAATCTTTCCAAGGACAGATTCTGGACTCAGACCTTCTTTCCACCCCAACTGACAAGTCTCCTCTCACCCCAGGTCTCTACTGGTGCCCCGTGCTCAGCGCATCCTCACCAGAGAAAGTCCCCATTGGGTCAGGGCAACCAGATCTCCAGCATGGAGGGCAAGAGAGTCCATGTGATAACAAACTCGGTGATACAGGTATTGACTGAGTTCTGTTGAGCTGTATTGTTGAAGATTATAAAATTGCATTTTGGATGAGAAAACATTTGGAAGTTGCCAACGCTAAACTGAAACCCAGTGAGTTTTTACAATCGTTTATCAAAGAACCTTCCGTTTGTGTTTTCGAGCAGGTAAAACAAGAACAAATACTGGGGAATAAAGTTAATCTGTATTGGGAGCATTTTATTAAATAAAAATAGGAGAAAAAAAATTGTGAGTCGTGTTAGTTTAAGCAAATCATGTGGATGGCGACAGTTACTTTTGCAGTGTTACATTAGGTGCTACTTGAAAATGTGAACAAGAAAAACTTATATGGCAGAAAACAATGGTGCTCGTGTTATAGGAGGCCAGGACTCTGAATGAGGGTTGTGAGAACAGGTTTGGCCGAGGTGGCCTATGATTCTGAATATAGTCTTTTTTTTTTTTAAGTGTATTTATTGTGTGAGAGAGAGCCTGTGTGTGATAGTGGGGGAGGGGCAGAGAGGGATAGAGAGAGAATCCCAAGCAGGCTCCACAGTTTCAGCACAGAGCCCGCCCCGCGGCTGGAGCTCACGAACCGTGAGATCATGACCTGAGCTGAAATCAGGAGTCAGACACTCAATCGACTGAGCCACCCAGGTGCCCGGTTCTGAATATATTCTGATGTCTTTCCTTTCCAACAATACTGAGTTAAAAAGCAAAAAAAAAAAAAAAAAGCTCAACTGTATGAGCACTGATGACCTACAATAAAAGGAAATGAACTTTTTGAGAATGATTTATTAAATCACTTCCTTTAACAAATACCAAGCATTTGTTAGGGGTCTGGCACCATGCCAACCATCACCGCTAACGGAAAGATCAAGAATCCGGCTGGAACTCTTCCTGTGTGCCCCAACAACCATCCCCCACTCTGTTGACAGGGTGAACTTTAAAGGACATAGATTGGATCATATTTAAAACATAATCCAAATTTCTTACTTTGACTGGAAAAGCTTGCCTCCATCTTAGGGCTTTTGCTTTCTGGCTCTGAACCAGGAGAATCGGTCTATTTGCAAAGAGTGTCATTTCCCCAAATCTTTTGTCATTTATTTCTCAAAAGGCTCACCTGGCCCTTCAGTGTCATGTGGCTCACGAGATGCTCCAGGGTTTTACTCCTTTTCTGTAATCATTCACTTTCTGAATATTACAAGTTTACTTTGCATTTTCTTTTTCCTTTTTTACTTAAAAATTTTTTTTAGGGGCGCCTGGGTGGCGCAGTCGGTTAAGCATCCGACTTCAGCCAGGTCACGATCTCGCAGTCTGTGAGTTCGAGCCCCGCGTCGGGCTCTGGGCTGATGGCTCAGAGCCTGGAGCCTGTTTCCGATTCTGTGTCTCCTTCTCTCTCTGCCCCTCCCCCGTTCATGCTCTGTCTCTCTCTGTCCCAAAAATAAATAAACGTTGAAAAAAAAAAAAATTATAAAAAAAAAAAATTAAAAAAAAAAATTTTTTTTAAATCCTTATTTTCGAGGGAGAGAGAGACAGAGAGTGAGTGGGGGGGGGGGTGCGCAGAGAGAGAGGGAGACACAGAAATGGAAGCAGGCTTCAGGCTCTGAGCTGTCAGCACAGAGCCCGACCTGGGGCTTGAACCCACCCACGAACTGCGACCTGAGCCGAAGTCAGATGCTTAGCCCTTCTGAGCCACCCAGGCACCCCTACTTTGCATTTTCAAAGACACTTTCTGTGTGTCCCTGATAAAATGTAGTAGCAGGGACCTTTTCGGCTTCCTCACTCTTAGATCCTGTGTCATGTGGTAGGCACCCAGTGAATATTTGACGAATGAATGGTTGCTGGCTTCAGTTGGGCTTAGAGACATTGAAACAAATCAACACCATTAAATGTAGAGAGTCCTATAAAGGGGTAGTTTTGCATAAGATGCAAATACATAGTCGTGTGGTGGGGGATCTACCCTAGAGAGTCGGAAATGTCCCCCGTTAACTGAAAGCCAAGGAGGTAGCCATGAAAATGGCCGTGGAGAGGAGCCCCATATAAACAGTGATGGGCAGAATGCTGAAAGCCTCATTAGTATTTGAAGAAGGCATATGATGATTGGTTAATATAAATCCACGCACTCACTAATTAAAGAAACCATGGATATTTGCATGTGCTCTTGGTGGCAACATAAGTCAGAAAGGGAAATGTGATAAACAAGAGACAGGTCCCAGCTCTCCAAAAACTCGTCTACAGTGCTGGTTACAAACCAGAGAAACGGTGTAATTTCTCAAAATTGTCTCTCCCGATTCTTGCACCTGCGTGCCTGCCTGCGTTACTTCGTTTCTCTTCCGCAAGTCGATTTTATGCTCCATCTATTTTTAACCACTTAACTTTTTCTGTGTATTCTGGTCCTTGCACGGACTTTAGACTTAACAGCATGAGGCTTTCTCGGCTTGCACCACTTTCTTATGTAGAATGCTACTGCATTTCCTCTCTGGTTCTCCCCTGCTCTGACCATTGGCTTCAGTTACCATTCAGCTTGACTCAGTTTCAGTCCCCAAAACACCAACCTGCTTTGACACCCTCCCCCTGACTTGTGCTCAAACAGCATATTTCTCAACCAACGAGGGAGAAAGAAAGTGAATTATGAAAACACATGAGGGGCGCCTGGGTGGCTCAGTTAGTTAAGCGACTGACTTCAGCTCAGGTCCTGATCTCGCAGTTTGTGAGTTCGAGCCCCGCGTTGGGCTCTGTGCTGACAGCTCAGAGCCTGGAGCCTGTTTCAGATTCTGTGTCTCCCTCTCTCACTGCCCCTCCCCTGCTCACGCTCTATGTCTCTCTGTCTCTCAGTAATAAATAAATGTTAGAGAAAAAAATTAAAAAAAAAAAAGAAAACACATGAGATGATGGTTGGATGTGTGTATCAACATGTTTGGGCCATGAGGCACCCAGATGTTGGGTCAAATGTTATCCTAGATATGTGGATGTCTTTGAATGGAATTAACATGTTTGTTTGTTTGCTTGTTTGTTTTAAGTAGGCTTAATGATCATCATGGGGTCTGAACTCAAGACCCTGAGATCAAGACCTCAGCTGAGATCAAGAGTTGGACGCTTAATTGACTGAGCCACCCAGTGCCCCTGGATGGGATTAACACTTAAATTAGTAGAGTGAGTAGAGCAGTTTGCCCTCCATAATGTGGGTGGGCCTCGTCTAATCAGTTGAAGAACCAAAAAAAAAAAAAAAAAAAAGAACAAAAGACTGACTCTCTCTTGAATAAAAGATAATTCTCCTGCCTAATGGTCTCTGAACTAAAATATCATCTTTTTTAGCACTTTCAGGCTTGATCCAAAATCAGCTCTTCCTGAGGCATAAGCCTGATGACCTTTGGATAGAAAATATACCATATATATATACCATATAGAAAATATACCATAGACTCTCCTGGTTCTCAGTCCTTCAGATCTGGACTAGAACTACAGCATTGTTTCCCCAGGGTGTCCATCTTGCTGACTCACTCTGCAGATCTTGGGATCTATCTGCTTCTGTAACTGTCTGAGCCAATTCCTTATACACATATATACACACACACACACATATTTCTATACAAATATAAATCATAGATATAGCCTATTGGCTTTCATATGTAAATAATGAAATTATCCACCAACTAATTAAAGACTGAAAACTATTATTTTAATGATTACCACAATGGAATAAAATGACAATCCTTACCACTGCCTGCATTATCAACGAGAGTGGTAATTGCCAACAATCAGCAGAGGGGAGAGAACCCTCAAAAGCCTTAAACATTTATTTATTTATTTATTTATTTATTTATTTATTTATTTAAATTTCTTTTTTACTTAAAAGATTAAAAAAATTTTTTTTAATGTTTTTTATTTATTTTTGAGAGAGACAGAGACAGAATGCAAGTGGGTTAGGGGCAGAGAGAGAGGGAGACACAGAATTGGAAGCAGGCTCCAGGCTCTGAGCTGTCAGCACAGAGCCCAATGTAGGGCTCAAAGTCACAAACTGTGAGATCATGACCTGAGCCAAAGTTGGACGCTCAACCCACTGAGCCACCCAGGTGCCCCGGAAAGATTTTTAATGTTCATTATTTTTGAGAGAAAGCATGACCTGGGGAGGGGAAGAAAGAGAGAGGGAGTCACAGAATCCAAAGCAGGCTCTAGGCTCTGAGCTGTGAGCACAGAGCCCGATGTGGGGCTCGAGCCCACGAACTGTGACATCATGACCTGAGCCGAAGTCTGATGCTTAACCGACTAAGCCACCCAGGTGCTTCAAAGCCTTTTGACTTAAACTTTCAACTGCACTGGCAGCTCTCCTTCATCTGACATCAAATCACAAGGCAAATTCAACAAATTCCACTTCTAAATTTGCTTCTGGAAACTTGACTATTTTTCTCCCGCCCATCCATCTGTTCATCCAACCATCCATCTGTCTGTCCATCCACCTGTCTATCTATCCACCCATTCATATATTCCTTGTTTTTATTAATTTCTTCCCCAAACACTTACTGCGTTATATTATTTGTGCTGGATGCTGATGTAAGCTCTGAAGTATCAGAAAGAAACTACATGAAAGTCACCCTAAGACAGCTCACATTCACTCAGAGTGAATGTGGAAGTGGAAAAATAGCAATAATTCTCCCTCAGGAAAATGACTGCGGAACTCCAATGACAGTTGTTCAAACACGTTATGATAGGAGACACATATGGCAAGTTTGCAGAACAAAGAGAAGAGAGATCAGCCCTAGTGAGAGAACCGTGGCGTGCAAGGACGACCCAGCAAGGTGGAAATGCATGTTGGCAGCAGCCAAGGCCACGCCGTGTCTGGGCCTGGCGGGAGGCAGAGGGCAGCAAGGTCAATGTTTGGCTCCTCCATTTCTAAGCTCAAGGTTAGTAGGAAAGACTGAACCGCTCTGAATTGCAGTTTCCTCATCTGTAACATGGACACAGTAACCTCCACCTTACCACCTTATTCTGATTAAATAAGGTAAAAATGTATACTGATTTCCCGTCCCACTGCTGAAAATCCCAGAGCTATCCCATGCTCTGTTTTTGAGCGTGGACTAGAGTTCAATATTCTTCTCTGAGTGTGTAAGCCCAGACTGATCTTGCCTGGAACATATTCCTCACGGTTCTTTCATCATCTTTATGGAAACGTGAAAAGGCGCATTATTGTGATTTTTTTTTAAAGGACAGATTCTACACTTTAACCCACATTGGTTATGGCACAAACAATCTAGTGTTGGTGCAAATCAATGTTTTTTTGTGGCTAATGATTCGTGTCAGGGTAGACAATATGTGTATGTGCATACCTTTCTTCTCAGATTCAACTTCAATGTATTAATCAAGTTGCAGTGAGACACTTACTAGAAGCCTTGTGTTCAATCACACACTTCGTATCTTACAGACGTGGTCATGCATGACCCATCACTGAAGGCTGAAACACTTCAGCTCCTTCTCTCGTAACCGGGGATGCCGCCTCCCCAGATCCATTTCTGACAACGCAGGCAGAGTTGATTAAATCACGCTTCTCTCCTCCCGCTTCCTGTCCAAGAAATGCAAGATGCTCCAATTGAAGAGTTGTTGATTAAGATGATGTCGGACAATTAATTATGCACCGCGATAACCTCTGACCTGTGCAAATTCTTTCTGTTTTAATCAGTGGAGACTCCAAATTAGCAGATAATTACATTCTTGTGTTTTAATCAAGTCTTGGGCAGCAGGGGAAGATGCTGAAGTGCAACTCAAGTAGAGACTTCATTTAGAGGTGATTTTTTTTTAACTAAGGGTTTGAAAAGGATAATTATTTCAATTATTTTACTTTTGTTACCTGGAGTTCTCTTCAAACAGAAGTTTTTGTATTAAAGCATAATCTCTGAGATAAGGTATGTGTTTGGGTATGAAAACTACCAAATGTGAATCAGAGAGTAGGAAGAGTACGTTGTGCGTGCAGTCTGATCAGTGGAAAATGTAAGATCTGCCAAATGCTTATCCTAAGTGGCCAGTCCTACTTTTTTGAAGCACAAACTATATGAGAGAATGACTTTAGAATTTACAAATCAGCAACCCAGCATAATATTGATGTAACAGTAAAAAAAAAAAAAAAAAAAAAAAAAAACAAAAAAAAAAAACCAAAAAAACAAAAACCTAGCACAAATATGTCATTTCCAGTATTATTATTAAGAGTAAAAATAAATCAATTAATAGTAAAATTTGGGGGGAACTCACATGAAAATGTTTAATTAATCTATAATATATCTACTTTATTGAGTAGTATGGACTCATTTTTTAAAAATTTTAATGTTTTTTATTTATTTTTGAGAGACAGTGACAGAGAGCGGCAGGGGAGGGGCTGAGTGAGGGAGACACAGAATCCGAAGCAGATCCAGGCTCTGAGCTGTCAGCCCAGAGCCCGATGCGGGGCTCGAACTCTGGAACTGTGAGATCATGACCTGAGCTGAAGTCTGATGCTCAACTGCTGAGGCACCCAGGCGCCCCTGGACTCATTTTAAAGAGACAAATAATGTAACTTATTAGAACACAAAAGTCTGCTTTACTTAATCAAATCTATGCAAAAGAAAAAATAGTAAGTAAAGCTCGTGCATAAGATAATCACAGACAGGAAATCACCATGTAGATAGTGGGGTTATAGACCTTTTTTTCCTTTTGTTTTTATGTACTGCCACAAGAATGTATGCTTCTCACAGAATTTGTGTTAAAGTAAGACTTTTAGAAACAATCAAATGTATCATTTTTCAAGGGAAAGGGACAGGCAAACCTTTGGGCCAAACTAAAATCAGTAGCACTGTGAAACCATATACTTTGTGTTGCAAACCAAATTTGATGGATTGACTGCCAGCGAATTTTCTGAAGCTTCATACTGAGAAGAAATGTGACTGTATGTCCCGGCTGGGCGGGAAAGAATTCTGAGGGCAACCTTAGTGTCTGCCATAAAGAAGAAAGGAAACCCATAGCCTCTCCATGGTACAGTTGCTGAACCTGGTGGCAGTCAAGGACAGTGGTCTAGACTCACAAATGCCAGCATACCCTTTAAACTAGGTAATGGGCTGGAATTTCTCTACGTCTTTGCTACTCGAGGTGTTTATCATTGGCATTGTCTAGAAGCCTGCTGGAAATGAAGAATCTCCAGCTCTACTCCAGGTACGTGAATCAGAGTTGGCATTTTAATAAGATCTCCAGGCGATTTGTAGGAATATCGGTATCTAAGAGTCTCCGCCTCAAGCCAGTAGCTCATCATCTGTAAAAAGGGTTTCATGGCATTAACCTCCTCGTGTGGTTTTTAGAAATGAATGGGATCATGCAAGTCAAATAACAGTATGGATTACATTATTATTGCATTCCTCTGCCATTTTCTGGAACTCTGCCCAAACCATACAAGTTCATGGGTATCTGCATTCTAAACTCAGAACCCCCTAAAACATTCGTACCAACATCAAATTCCACACAACGAACACTGATGAGCCCAAGATCTGGAAACCCCCAGAGTCATTAGGCAAAAGATGCAATCAGCCAGGTTGATGAAGGAAGACTGGGAACATAAATATTTGCAATCATTTGATAAGAACTGAAATATAAAAGTTCACCCAAATGCAAATCTCTAGGGTCTCAATTCCCCAAACGTTCCAGTGACTTTGAGTTCTTACTCAAATACACACACTTTGCCTGCACCCCTCCAGCCATTTCAATCCCATCCTTAATTTTGGTTCACAGCTGAAGCCATTTAAAGTACAGAATTTTTGGCAACTTTCAAATCAGGGCTTTAATAGAGAGAAATAATACAGGCAGAAATAAAGGGGCTGGGTAGACAGTTCAAACAATATGTATTCATGCATGCACTTCTTAATTTCATTCACATGTATGTCTCAGATCTTATTTAAATGTTGTATTTAAAGAAAATTTAAATATTATATTTAAAGAAATGTTATTTTGTCCAACTTCAGCTCAGGTCATGATCTCACGGTTCTTGAGTTCAAGCCCTGCGTCGGGCTCTGTGCTGACAGCTCGGAGCCTAGAGCCTGCTTCAGGTTCTGTGTCTCCCTCTCTCTCTGCCCTTTCCCCGCCCATGCCATGTCTCTTTCTGCTTCTCAAAAGTGAATAAATGTTAAAAAGAATTTTGTTAAAAGATGAGCTTCCTGAGGATAAAAGAACCAAGGAAACTTAGAAAAACATCCATACAATTCTAGCACATAAAGGAACCTCAGAGCTGTTCTACTCATGGAAAAGCAACCGGTGAGATCAAAATACACAACTTTAAACCCTGTGTTTTATTTCATTCATTCATGTTAGAGTGCATGCATGGACTCTCTTTCGCACTGCCCAAACACTTTGCATTTAGTGTGTGTGTGTGCGTTGGGTCGGGGTAAGGGGAGCTCCAGCACCAGGTGAGCCAGAGACCATCATGTGCTACCAGTAAGAGTCGCTCTCTGGAACATCATTTGGCTCCCTAACCTTCCACAAAACAAATGTACAAAGAGTTTCCAGTAGCTATCCTGAGACGCACCTTATTTTTTTCTTTACCAAGTGAAAATATCATATTGCCACAATTTTTTTAATATGAAATTTGTTGTCAAATTGGCTTCCATACAACACCCGGTGCTCATCCCAACAGGTGCCCTCCTCGATGCCCATCACCCACTCACCCCTCCCTCCCACCCCCCATCAACCCTCAGTTTGTCCTCAGTTTTGAGGAGTCTCTTATGTTTTGGCTCCCTCCCTCTCTAACCATTTTCTTTTCCTTCCCCTCCCCCATGGTCTTCTGTTAAGTTTCTCAGGATCCACATAGGAGTGAAAACATATGGAATCCGTCCTTCTCTGTATGACTTATTTCACTTAGCATAACACTCTCCAGTTCCATCCACGTTGCTACAAAAGGCCATATTTCATTCTTTCTCATTGCCACGTAGTATTCCATTGTGTATATAAACCACAATTTCTTTATACATTTGTCAGTTGATGGACATGTAGGCTCTTTCCATAATTTGGCTATTGTTGAGAGTGCTGCTATAAACATTGGGGTACAAGTGCCCCTATGCATCAGTACTCCTGTATCCCTTGGGTAAATTCCTAGCAGTGCTACTGCTGGGTCATAGGGTAGGTCCATTTTTAATTTTTTGAGGAACCTCCACACTGCTTTCCGGAGCGGCTGCACCAGTTTGCATTCCCACCAACAGTGCAAGAGGGTTCCCGTTTTTCCACATCCTCTCCAGGACGCACCCTATTTTTAAAGGAAACCGTGCTTTTTGTAAGGACAAACTACTGTCTGTTGAAATGGGGAGTGTGGGAGGGGAAAGTTGGGTTAATCAGCAGATCTCTATGCAACACAATTCGTGCTTTTATAAGAAGAAGTGATCTCCAAGTACAAGGCATGAAGTAGCCAAGAGAGCCCTTGGAAGAGAAGACTGGCATATGGACACCATTAAGATAAAGACTTTAATTTTTGGTAAATTAATTAAAGCTTGAAGAGTCGTCACTTGCTGAATTTTCTCTCTTCTTTAATACATCACATAGTACAATCTCTTTTCTCGTCTGTGTTCAGCTGCTTTCATTTCCTTTCCGCGCTCTTCTGTGCAAGTGTCATTTTCCCGTTTGCAGGCAAAGTGGGACACTGACCTAAAGCATTCAGGAGGGGCGGGAGGAGCGGCAGGGAGATGTATTGCTGTCTGTGCCATAATATCCTGGCTGAACGCACACCGTTAGGTAGACAGCCCCGTGTTTTGGTTGACAGAGGTGCCCGTGACCCGTGTGACAGGGATTAATGGGCATCTATTCTTGGCATCTTACCTTACTGAACCTGAGGTCACCTTTGTTGTTTGGAGATACTCCCTGATGTCCCTCCCTGCCCGTGACAACACCAGTCTTTGCCTTGGGGGCCACTGATTCACCCTGACTGTCCTTCCTTTGAAGTGAATAGTCAGAGGGAGGACAGAGCTGTCATAAATACGGAGGAGTTTCTGCTTCCTGAAAAGCAGGAAATACCATCCTCCTGCTAGATAGGAGCCAAGATCTTTATTATGAAAGTTCGTGTTTTTGTATTCCAGGATGCAAAAATTGCTGTCTCTCTGGTCATTGTTTTTTTTTTCCCTCCCCTAAAGAGAGGGAAGTGAAATAATCACTGGTGAGAATAAATGTGTATCTAATCAAACTCGAGAGTCTCTAAGTGGCATCTATGGTTACATTCCAGAAGGTGTTTTGATTCGATTATGGCATGTTGGTGCTTTTGTTTCTCAGATACCGAACGATGGCTTTAAGATTCTCTACAGTGCATTTAAGAGTTCATATCTTGTTTTCTAAAGGTACCCTCAAGCTAGTTAGAGACTACCTGTGGGAACTGGTCATATTATACCTTAAGTCCTCGGATCCTGCACACCCACTAATGTTATCATGTCCTGCCTATGCTTTGTTTCAGGCCTCAGCTTCCTTTTTATCAATCCTATTCCTGCCTTTGTAAATAACTGCACTAAATAATTGACAGTCATGGGGTGCCTGGGTGGCTCAGTCAGTTGGGGGTCCGACTTCCGCTCAGGTCATGATCTCATGGTTCTTGAGTTCGAGCCCCATGTCAGGCTCCGTGCTGACAGCTCAGAGCCTGGAGCCTGCTTCAGATTCTGTGTCTCCCTCTCTTTCTGCCCCTCTCCTGCTCACACTGTCTCTGTCAAAAATAAATAAACATCAAAAAAAGAAAATTAAAAAAATAATAGGCAGTCATATCAACCAGGGCATTTTGTGTTACAAATAAAAGATCTGATCAAAATTGTCTTATATAAAACAAAGCATGGCTTATGGGTTCTCAATTACTGAGATGTGACTGAGTAAGCTTAATTTTAGGCATGGCTGGATATATCTACATCAGTAGATGGCATGTGGATCTTGTTTTTGCTATTTTGCCCTCCTTCCCCACATTCATATTATGAAGCCTTAACCCCCAATGTGGCTCTAATTGGAGATAGGGTCTCTAAGGAGTTAATGAAAGTTAAATGAGATCGCAAGGACTGGGTTCTAATCTGGTAGATTGGGTCTTTCTAGGAAGACAGAGAGAGATTTCTCTCTCCGTGCACACATACTAAGGAAAGACCAAGTGAGGGCACAATGAGAAGGTAGCCATTTGCAAAACAAGAAAAGAATCCTCACCAGAACTTGACCATACGGGCACCCTGATGTGTTTCAGGCTCCAGAACTATGAAAAAATAGTTCCTGAAAGCTTTTCATTATTTACTCCTTGAGATAGGTCAAAGGCTACAAATTCACTGCTACCACTCTCATTGAGAGGGGGGTATAATTTCTATCTTCTTGAGCTTGGGTGGGACTTAAGGACTTATTTGGCCAATAGAATGCAAGAGAAGTAATGTGTGATTTCTCCAGCTGGACCGTAACAAGTCTGATGGTTTTCTTCCAGTTTCTCCTGGAATACTTGTTCCAGAGAAAACCAGCCACAGGTATAATGAGTAAATTATCTTGGTTTAGAGAAAAACACACGGATTTAGGGGTCCGGACAGTGGAGAGAATGAGGTTTGCTACTGTAAACAACTGTTGGGTATTGTGTGGTTTTTAATAAATAATAATAATGGTAATATCTAATATCGATTGAGGATTCAATGTGTGTCAGGCATTGAATTAAGTGGTTCCCACAAATTTGATAAAATTAAACCAGTGAAAAATATACACTCTTGCTTAAAACCTCAGAGATAAAATTGTTATTGTGCCTAGTTCAGAGACAGGGAAACTGGGCTTAAAGTTTAAATAACTGGATGATCACTGAGCTCTGAAATGGCAAATATACCGTTTGGCTAACTCAGGAGTCCTAGTTCTCAATCACCATACAATTCTACTCTCTGCTCTTTCCCCGATGCGTTTTGTTCTGCGACTGCCCACCATATTGGACTTGGTACCTAGTTTTGTCTAATTCTACCTGAACTGGCACTTTGTTATTGTTATCATTCTATGGCATTATATACTGGAAATACGCATCGTCTAATCTCATCTAACCATAATGTTATCTACCATTTAATGGTCAGCTGTTATGTTCTGTTTACGAAACTGGACATTTCAAAGCAATTATTTCATCTTATCCTAAAGATTCTCAGAGGGAGATATTCTAGTCTTCATGGAGGAGAGGAGGAAGCTGAATCTTCGGAAAGCACTGACCAGTGGGCATTATGTGCAAGACTGCACGGCCACGTGGCCAGGCATCACTCACCCCTTAAGGTTGTGGTTCTGAAGCCCCACATTTGGTTAATCTCAACCTTTCCCTATTTCATCACTACTTGGAGTTGCTCAAATTGCAGCAAGCCATGGATGAACTAGAACCATCCCTCACTGCCATTCTGCAGGGCTGGGCAAGAGTTCCTTCAAAGAGCACTGCTCATCTGTTCAATTCATCAAAGATCTGCCATCATTCATATTGCACATTGAGTTACTGGGGTCCTGGCCTGTAGTGTCCCAGTGCAGCCTTCAGTTAAATTGAGCTGGGAATTTTCAGGTGAAGGGGCAAATGAAGATAGAAGGCAGAGAGAAGGGGAGTTTAATGTCCACTTGCCTCATTGCACTAGCCCCGATAAAACAGATTTATCAGAACAAATTGTCACAACCTTCCTCTGGTCTGATAATCTGAGAGCCCTTGAGCTGGAAAGTGGATTGAGAGAGATTATACACAGAAAACAGTTTTAAAATTACACTAGAAAAATGTCCATTTCTATGGTCAAATCTTCCTTTGGGACCAGCTCGACCAAGATTGCTTATCTGTAATTGACACTTGGACATTACACACAGCAAATCTATATCATGTACTGGAAGTCGATTGGTGGCACTCCAGGAAGTGGAGGCCGCACATCTTTGGAGTCAGATACCTGGGGTGAAAATATAACTCTGCAAATTTTTAACTGGGAAACTTGGGGTAATGGGCCCACTTTTCTCAACTCCAGTTTCCTTTGTGTAAAATAAAGATGAGCGGACAAGCTTCATACGGTAATTTCATAAGGAAGCTTCAAATATTAATAGAGACAGTGCATATAAATTACCTCACTCCATAGGTGTCTCAGGAAATGATGGCTATTGCAGTTTGTTAATGTGGGATGTTTGCTAGAAGCCTTAAGTGAGCTTGAAATTGTATCTTTATACTCAAAATTACACGAGCAAAGAAGATATTAAGACAGTGCCATTAACGTAATACATCAAATACCAGACATGTTTCCTCGGCTATGTTTTTAAACTATAAATTTAGAAATTTTAGAATGTTTCCCCCCAAAATTATATGTGCATTTACAAACACACACTTGTACATATAATCATCATTGTACATACATATTTTAAGTATTCTATATGTATTCCATCTATGTACTCACTAAAGTAGTCTTCATTTATACATTAGATTTTGACAACAGGCAAACAAGGCATGAAAAAAACGCAAAATTCGGTTTTAGCCCTACAGCTAACACCATTCATACTTGACTCAAATTCTGACCCACTATTTACTAGTTTTGCATTAGAGACACTTTTAATTTAACTAAAAGACTACAAGATTTACTACAGAAAGGATGTAGAATTTTAAATTAACTACTGACTCTTAGGTCTCAGTTTCCCCATATGCATGTGCTTATTTTGATAAATAATATCACAGAATACTCAGCAGTTCTAAGCTGATCAATAAATTACTCCAACAAATAGGAGCCACATTTGATCATTAAGACTCTCAAGAATCCTTACATTTGATCATTAAGATCTGATGTATGTTGTTTTAATTACCTTATATGACAATGTAAGAAGAAAAAATGAAAGATTTTTTTAAAGTAAAAAAAAAAAAAAACCCTGCTGGCTTATCAACATTCTTTGTGTTAAAGGTCATGTCATGGGGGCGCCAGGGTGGGTCAGTTGGTTAAGCGTCAGACTTTGGCTCAGGTCATGATCTCACAACTCGTGGGTTTGAGTCCTGCATCTGGCTTTGTGCTGACAGCTCTGAGCCTGGAGCCTGCTTCAGATTTTGTGTCTCCCTCTCTCTCTGCCCCTCCCCCTGCTTGCACGCTCTCTCAAAAATAAATAAACATTTAAAAAAATTAAAAATAAAAGTCATGTCATGAAACGAATGAAGAAAAACCAGAAAAAAAATACAATAAAATTTTACCAACTAGCTGAAGGTCAGTCCCAGAAGTTCCTTGTTCCTTTCTGTGAGAACTCTAGTTTAGAACTCTGCGGTGGTGGAACTGTGCCTGAGACTGAACCTGGGGCCCCAGCTGGAGAGGGACACCAGAGAGTTTCAATCAGTCATGGCAGTTCCAACAGTCAATGAGGAAGGAAAGGAATGAATAAGGACAGTGCTCACAACTTTATCTCATGTTTGCCCCATTGGGTCATACATTTAAGTCTGAGAAATATTTCTCACTTTAAGAAAGATACATGTTTTCAAAAACACTCAGTATATCCAGAACTTTCTTTCCCCACTCCATTTATTTATTTATTTATTTATTTTTTCAACGTTTATTTATTTTTGGGACAGAGAGAGAGAGAGACAGAGCATGAACGGGGGAGGGGCAGAGAGAGAGGGAGACACAGAATCGGAAACAGGCTCCAGGCTCTGAGCCATCAGCCCAGAGCCCGACGCGGGGCTCGAACTCACAGACCGCGAGATCGTGACCTGGCTGAAGTCGGACGCTTAACCGACTGCGCCACCCAGGCGCCCTCCCCACTCCATTTAATGGAGGGCTGAGTTCAGCAAGTATTTCCCTTTGCTTGTAACTCTGAATTGAGAAAGTCAACAAAGCATCCATGATGGTAAGTGATGCATGACACTCGGTCTGAGTGTGGAGTTTTCAACAGGAAGTGGACGGGATCGTGGCGAACCAGAACACTCATGTTCCATCTACGCTGGCAGCTCTATTGCACTCCTCGCTCACTACTGCCTGAGAGCATCTGTTTCCATCTTACCATGACTTTTTCCAGGAAAAGCCCCAAATCAGGTTGTCTGTATTAAATTTCCTAATTTTTAAATGTTGGAAATGATTTTTTTTAAGCCACACAGCCAATGAAATGCTGACCTTTTCAATGCAAGTTTGCAATCTGTGTGGAGCGAATTATTCATCTTTTTACTTTTAATTAGTAACAAGGTACATTCTGAAGCCCAAGAACAGAAAACTAGATTCTGTTCTCTCAGTGATTAATAATGTATTCAATACATTCTCACTGTCTATGACCACATTATGGTTGTCCAATCAGCTAAGTTCAGGCCAGGTCAGGTATAGGGATTTAGTAAAGCTAATTGAACGTACTTATATGAAAGTCTTCATTGACCAAGAGCCTCTCTGTATTCGGCAACTTGAGTGTTTCTATTAGCTCTCCTTAGAAAAATAGGGGATTTGTTCTTTTCACATGAAAGCAGAAAATAGGCCCAGCTATTCTTAATCTCTATATAATTGCAACTCTTCTGTGTGTTGTCCAAATCCCTTTATGAACTGCATGCACCCTATCTACTTCCATAATGAAATTTGCTTGTCTGCATATACCCTATACTCTGGTTACTTCACTTATTTAGACATCTAATAACACACATGCTTTCCTTATCTTTGGATCTGCAAACCTGCATTCCTCTTCTTGAAATGTCCTAGACTCTTTGTATAGCTTGAACGTCATGTCCTGATTCTAAAGGGTCAGCAGCTTCTTCTTGGTGAAGCCTTATTGACTTCCCTTCCCCTGAGCATAGTTAATGCATTTGTGTGATCCTTGAATCCTACACAGTTGGTCACCAGAGCTTTTATTCACAGTCCTTTGCAATCATTCCTTTAAATACATGTCTTGCCAGCTAGTCTACAAGCTCCTTTAAGGCCAAAGCTATATCCTATGGATCTGGGAATCTTCAGGTTAGTGGTTTGCCCAACACTTAGTAGATCCTCCACTTGATAATTAAATGAAAGATTATGCATTTTCATATATATATTATATATAATAGGTATAATTTATTATATTTTGTAATTACAATATATATTACAATAGATATATAATATATAATACAACGTATATTTAATTACAATATATAATTATAATATATAATAATAATGCAGATCCCTTCTGTAGCTCCTACTTAAACATTTTATAATTGTCAAAAATGAGAGTTCAAAATTTTCAACACAGCCAATTGGTGATGCAAAATCAAGCTAGCCTCCTTCTGTCATTTGCTTCATCAGTACCTATTAAGATGAAGTACCCAGACTTCGCTGGAATAAAAATTGAAGTTGATGATAAACACCGTGGAGGGTAAGCAGATCATGTCTTTCCCATACTGAACAAGGACTGCTCGTCTCAGAGACCAGATCACCACGGTGCTGAAAGTCAACCCCGTCAATTCTGCGTGGCAGTCCCTGGCTACATGCATGACTAACTCTAAATTATGTTATTATCTCAGATGTCCAAAGAGAAGAACTTTCTTGTCCACAACTTTATTCCTCCTGATGGAGATGACAATACTACGTTTGCCTAAAGCACAGTTTACCCTTAAGGCGGTAACACGATGTTGGGAGTTGGGTGAAATTCTTCTGTTTTTAAAGATTCCTGAATCAACGTGCCAAACAGTGTTTCCTGAGGGTTCTGGAGTGGGGAGGGGCAAAAGAAAGTATTCAGCAATACTGAGGAACTGGATCAATGACTTTTTCATATACTTGAAGCAGAGTGAGAGGAACATGACAGGATAGTTTGCTCTTTTAGGAAGCATGTGTCCTATGGACATCCTTGAGCAGGCACTGAGCTAGGTGGCAGGGTTTAAAGATGACTGGAACTCCATTCCTCTCCTTCCAAGCTCACAGTCTAGCGGGCAAGGCAGACACATAGCCTGAAACCAAAAATGCAGAGCAGGAGGGTGAAAGGAAGAGCAGGTTGCTAGAAAAACGAGGTTAATTTGCCTAATTAAACAGCAAGCTGAGATTCAAATCCATTGGCTGTCTGATTAGGGACAAGAGTAAAAACTCATGTTCATCACGCTGCTCAAAGATTCTCATTTGATGCCAGTTCATATCCGATATTGTCTCTCGTTATTTTCATAACAATTTTTTTCCTTTCTGCACAAAATATTACCAAATCTAATAAAAAGAGAACATACAATCTACCATAAATTCAATCTAATATCCAACAGTTAGAAATCCACTTTTCTGAAGAAGTGTGATTTGAAACACAGATGCTGTGACAAGATAGTCACTCCTCTTAGAGACAAACTTGACCACTGAACGCAGAAGAGCTCTTGGTCAGGGCTGTGGAATGCAGATATAGATATAAACCTGACAAGAGACAGAGTGTCAGGGTTAGAGACGGGAGAGCCTGATCGGAGAAAGGCAATTAGTGCCAAAGAGAACTTGCAACTGTCACTCTCTTAAAATGAGATTATAAGATACGAACGATGGAATCATTCCCCCTAGTGCTTTTCCTTTTAAATGCCTGTTGGCTTTCAAACCCTGAAATTCCAGGGAATGAGAAAATAACGTTTCATTATCTCTCTTCCCAATTTTCTCCTTCCCTTCAATCTCCACTTTAGAGTGGTACACAGGGATTGCTTTGTCCAGAACCCCTTGTGTTACACTTCAGTAAGGGGTGCTTAGGAAAGGCATGGTTATTCGTTTGGATAGCAGTACAGGAATATAGAGAGGAAAGCAGAATACTGAATACCAAAACTAAAAAGTACACATGGAGTTTAGAATCAACAGTGCTCAGAATCAAGTAAGTCTGTGATTCCCTTTGGGCTGCAGAGTACCAAAGCTATGCTACCAGAAAGATTGCAAAAGCAACTGAAATCAGGAAAAGTTTTCGTAAATAGCCAAAAGCTCAAATTAAGGGGAAAGAAATACGAAAACAGAAGGGAAAAAGTGCACCACTGGTTTTTCATCCACTGGGAACCGTGGCTCGTCTGTTCCACTGGACCCTAACCATCCATGGTGCACTAACACGACACGGTGCCTCACCGGTGCTCACCTTTCCGCATACCTCATCCCCACTCAGCCAAGACTTTGTCTACACCCGGCCTACCCGAACAACCTCTCTGTCCCTTCACTACAGTGCCAGATGCCATGTTCCTCAGAAGCCTGTCGGTGCCTCAACAGGACAGAGCTCTTCCTCCCTCCCTTGTGCTACCTGCAAGCTCTGCTTCTTGGTGCCTTGCATTTGCTGCATTTGTCAGAACCCAATGGCATCTTTGCCTCCTTCCTACACGGTGGCTAACATTTAGGGCAGGGTCTCTGCCTTTGTGCTCCTAGGAATTTCACTCAGACAGAACTTCCCAAGGGATTAAACCCCAAATATTCAGCCATGGAGCTTCATTTGCCTGAGAGAATACATACGCTGTGGGAGCGGTGACTTCTCTAGCACAATCTCCAAAAGGAATGCTCTTTCAGTGTTTTTAAGGTAAGATGTTGGCCTGTTGGTTGTGAAGAGTAGGATGCAAAGATATTAAGAGCAGTTTGAGAGAAATATTTTTTTAATTTTTTTAATATTTATTGATTTTTGGGACAGAGACAGAGCGCAAACAGGCGAGGGGCAGAGAGAGAGGGAGACACAGAATCCAAAGCAGGCTCTAGGCTCTGAGCTGTCAGCACAGAGCCAGCCCAATGCGGGCTTGAACTCGTCAACCGGGAGATTACGACCTGAGCCGAAGTTGGATGCTGGAGCCACCCAGGCGCCCTGAGAAATAGCTTTTAAAAAATCTTTTTGTTTATTTATTTTTTTTGAAAGAGACAGAGACAGCACGAGCAAGGGAGTGGCAGCAAGAGGGAGGGAGAGAGAATCCCAAGCAGGCTCCATGCTGTCAGCGCAGAGTCAGATGCAGGGCTCGATCTCACAAAACTGTGACATGATGACCACAGCCCAAATCAAGAGTCGGATGCTCAACTGACTGAGCCACTCAGGTGCCCTGAGAACGAGATCTTAAACAAGCTTGCCCAAGTAGCCTATACAAGTCCCAGCACCTACCTCCAGCCCAAGCTCAAATTGTGTCTCTAGGTTTGCTGGTCTCATGTTAAAAATCTAACAGCATGTTTTAATATAGCCATGGGAAAACTTCATTTCCAATTAAAGAGTGTGTTCTCTTCCTTCACTCCTCCTCTCTCCCTGTGTGGTATGTTTTCCTTCTTTAAAGCCAGGTCTTTGGATCCTTGATCCCTCTAGCAACTATTTGTGTGATGGTTGGCCCATTTTGTAACCTATCTATGCATTCATTTTCTACGTACCAAATGGAAATAATAGCCCCGTCCATACCTTTTACCCTCTGCCCTCATCCATATCCTGCTTCCATGAACCTGGCCAACCAGTTTGGCCTTCAAACAATGGTTCTATAGGCTGATAGTTTATCATATCAAGATAAGAATATTGAATCTTAGGCGAATAACAAATAACAGATAAGTTTTATACAGAAAGCCACATTCAAAGTATAAAAATAGCTATCCATTAATTTTTATAACCATTTATGAGAAATGAATGAAAAGTTTATGAGAACACCCTGTTGTTAGTGAAAGATTTTACCTTCACTGAATCCCAAGGAACATTTCTGGAGAAAAAAATGCTTTTTCTCACAATATCTCTTACCCTGGGATTTGTTGCCAGGCATCAAGATAACACAGGGAGAGAAGAAAATTATGGAAAAGATTTGCAACAGAATCATGCAATTTAGAGATTAATCTATTTCTCTCTCCACCACCGAGTCATTGTTAAGTTGGAGGGCTGAGCGGAAGGTAAGTGACTTTATTTTTACATCAACTACGGGTCACATTTTGATCTGATTAATTTTATAGGATTATACCCTAAAGGGAAAATAAATTAAAAGAAAAAGAGAATATACTCAAAACATTTGTTTTTCTATTTTATTAAAAATCAAAACAATATTAAATGCCCACCAATAAAGAAATGTTTAACTAAGGGATGGTTTTTCAACTGGATGAAAGATTATGCAAAAACTAGAATTACAATTACGATGGTTATGGAACATATTGTTTATGAATCTTATGATACTTGGGAGGTAGGAACTCTTTTAATGGGCCAGGACTCTTCGAGAACAAACATGTGAATGCCCTATTAACAAGACTTAATAGGAAAGAATGTTGCTATGCTTGTGTCCAGGTATATTTGTTCTGGGTCTGCAAGAGTATGTGGAAGACACATATTCTACACAATTCTACACACTGGGCCTGTTAAAGAAAGGGTGAGCCGTGGACAATGAGGGTCTCTTGCATAGTGAGGGCACTTCTAGGGACTGATGGGATGCAGAAGTGCAAAATGCAGTTGAATTCACTAGTCCCTTGTTCAGCATGCTCTGTGACCTTGTAGACAGTCTGCTCACCTTGAAGTATTAGGGGGTTGGGGCTTTCTCCAAGTACTTTACTGCTGTATTTCCAATAAGTTTGTGGTGTCTGGAAAGTTAGAGGTTCTTCATAAACAGAATTGGTTTGCAATTCAGAACGGGAGATAGACACATAAATAATTATGATATATGAGCAAAAATTGTGCCGCATATCATCTTATTCAGACTATTTTTCTTCCTGGGCTATATATCAAAGTAAGATCCAGGGATTCTCTGCACTAGAATCATTTGGGGTTGGTTATCTGTTTTGGTTTGTGGTTTTTTATTCAGATACTTGGGCCCCAACAAAACCTCCACACAGTATTTACATTTCTGGGGGGGGGGTGAATGGAGATTGTCAAATACCATTTTTAAACTATTTTTACTAGGGATTCTTAGAAACATGTGAAATTTAAGAACTTTAATAGCAGTTTAATGCGGGTTTGTTCAAAATAACCACACTCACGCTCTGGAAAAAAAGGGTTTCTTAACCTCAAAACTATTGATATGAGGGTTCAAATAATTGCTTGTGGTAGGGGCTGCCCTGCGCAGTGGAGAGGAATTAGCAGCATTCCTGATCTCTGTCAACAGATTCCAGTAGGAGGCTCTCAGTTGTGACACCAAAAATGTGTCCAGACTGCCAAATATCTCAGTGGGCGTAAAGTCATGCCTGTTGAGAACCACTGCTCCAAAAAGAGAACTACGTGGCAGTTTTGCAGTTATTTTAAACTCTTCATAGACATTAAGACATACATATATGAAGCAATTTGCTAGTTCTCATTTCTTCTCACTTAGAAACTAGTTGAAACACCTTTAATCTCTCATATGTTGAAGTCCTAACCCCACTACCTCAGAATGTAATTGTATTTGGAGACAAATCTTTAAAAATTATTAAAAAGATTATTAAAATTATTAAGATTATTATCTTAATAATCGTTAAGGTAATTATTAAAGATTATTAAAAAGATAATTATGGGAGGGCCTAGGTGGCTCAGTCAGTTGAGCGTTTGACTCTTGACTTTGGCTCAGGTCACGATCTCACTGTTGGTGAATTCAGGCCGTGCTTCCAGCACGGAGCCTGCTTGGGATTCTCTCTCCCTGTCTCTCTGCCCCTCCCCTCCTTGTCTTCTATCTCTCTGAAAATAAACAAAAAACAAACTTAAAAAAAATAAAACAAAAAGATAATTATGCTAAAATGAAGTCACGAGGGTGGACCATGGTCCAGTGCCCGGTGTCTGTAAGAAGAGGAAATCAGGTCACAGACACACACAGAAGTAAGACCGTGTGAAGACACAGAGAAGACGGCCACGCACAAGCCAAGGAGATTGGCCTCGGGAGAAACCAGACCTGCCCAACGCCTTCACGTCAGACTTCTAGTCTTCACAATCGGGAGAAAATACGTTTCTGCTTAAGCTCCCCCCACACCCGGTGGTGCTTTGTTCTGGGGGTCTGAGCGAACCCAACCAGGTAATGCTCTTCTTCTGTTGATGTTTCCATGGCTCCTCCCATGCACAATCTGAGAAGAGCTGGTGCTGTCCCCACACATTTGTCCCTCTTTTCAGACCTCCTGACTGTGCTCCCATCTTTTTTATCTGTACGACCAAAGCCTATACATTCTTCAAGGATATTATTTTCCCTGACCTACTAATTTGGTAAACGTCTTCTGCTTGGAACTTCTACAGACCTATTTTTGTCTATCTCTTGTGCAAAGATGAAAGAAAATTACAATATTATATGCCGTTTTTCCAATGTGTCATTTTGACGTAGATGTATAGAAGGAAAAAAAAACAGAGAAAGGAGTCAGAGAACTCTAGTTTCAAATACTGCCTCTCCCACTCACTTCCATGTGACATTGGACATGTGTACTGATTTCTGAGAGGCATAGGTTTGGACTCTGTAAAATGGGGAGACTATTCTCCATATTGGCCAGAATTAGGGGCAAGGAAGAAAGGTAACTCTAGCTGTTTTAAACAGGAAGTGATTTAATACAGGCAGTTGGGCCTGAAAGAGTGGCTTGTAGGCCTTGTGTCCAGGAATGACTCCCACGCTGACCCAGTAGAGATCCACCACGGGGCCACCCCCTCTGAGGCAACCACCGGACGCTCCCACAGCTCCTGTCTGGCACCAAGAAACTGTTGCCACTGAAGCCTTCCCAGTGTCCCCCCACAGCCGGGAAGGTGGGTAATGAACACTGGAGTAAGGTCACAGAAAACCTCACGTTTTCTGTGGTTTTGCTTGGCATCAGAAAAAAGAAAATTGAAATGTGGTTTTTGCCCCACTCTGCTTGCTGAATATCACACAAGTGTATTTAGTTGGTGGAAATTATTCTATATCCAGAATCCAGGTCACAGGACAGGAAGTCTATGAAATATCACTTTCGAGTTTTTAACTCCTGTGGTGACAAGGAGGTTGGGATAAAGGTGGAAGTAATAATGCCTCGTACCCAGAATACTAGCGTCTTCTCTCTCAGGAAACAAGCAAAGCAGCTTAGCCCAGGCCTACAGATACTAACTCACTTCTCCAAACGCATTTGCTTTCTTTGAGGAATGTGGGTTAGTCACTATCACAAGGGGCAAAACAAAACGAAACTCTATACACTAGGCTTCCTCAAGGGAGAACAAGAATTAAAGAAGTAATGTGTTAGGACATCATAGCTAAAATGAGAAGAGGTGAAAAGTTTTATTAAGAAAGGAATTATAACATCATCTGTTATAATTAATATCTGTAATAACCAGGAAGATTAGACTTACAGGTCACCCTTGGCTTAATTTATTTTGTCTTTCATTCAATAATATATTAATTCACTTATTGATTCATTCCTTGGTAGTCATTCATGATATCTTAATAATTTCTTCATCAGACATAATCATGATATGAAAAGCACTCATCTTTTGCCATCTAGTTCTTATATGATGGCCAGGCCAGGCTCATTATATATGCTCCTTGACAAACATCTAATAATGCAACAAGTAGCTATTATTTTCTTCCTTGTACAAAATGGAAAAACTTAGGCTTAAGTAGCCCATTTACTTGTCCTGCTGATATTTACTGAGTCCTTGTCATGCACGAGGCAGTGATCCTGGGGACTCAGATGCAATCATGTGAACATACAAGCAATGGCAGAAAGTCTGGGGGCCAGGAGTTTGGATGGGGAGCTCCATCCAGCAAACATCACGGTGGAGGAGGAGGAGTATTTCCACCAGTGAAATATATCCAATTTCCATCCTCTATCTAGAAGCATCACTGAATCCTTGATTAAAGATACTGTGATTTCATTAGTCAGATCACTCTAAATAGGGCTTACAGCACTTCCCAATTAATAGATCAGCAGTAATCAGTAGCTAATTATCCCCTTGAATGCAGTTGATTTTTCCAAGTTTTGGAGTAAGCAATGAGCAGGAGAAGGTTAAACAGCAGCACACTCACGCTAACGCAGGATTCTGAGCCCAAGGGGAATGGAGACCGCCACCCACTGTAAAGGTGACCATGAACGATTTAGGCAGGAGGTGGGGGTGGGTGGCCCCAGGACCATGGAGATGGAAGACGAGAGTAAAGGAAAGAGTCATGAAGTCAGAGTTGGACCGTATCCTAGAGATGTCAGACTCCAGACTCCTCACTGGAGAAAACTGAGGCCAAGAAATTCAGACACATGCCCCTAACACTAACTGGGCCCTTGGACATGTGAGGATATTCAGAAAATTGAGGTGACACGCATTTTGATCCCAGCTTCACTACTCAGTAATCGTGTGATCCCAGGCAGCGTATAAAGTTTCCTTTGTATCAGCTTCCTTATCTCTAAAATGAAAAATAATATGAATGCTTTATAGAGCTGTTGCAATGGGGATATGATTAAACAATATAAAGCCCTTAAACAGTGCTTGGCAAATTGTAAGTGTTTAACACTAATTAAATGTTAATTGTCTTACATTATTATTATTATTACTATAATTTATACTGCTATAACTACAGTTACTCTTACGTGTTATCATTACTATTTTCAAGTGTAATGTGCATTCATCCAATCAATGATTATTTACCGAGTACCTCCTCTGTGGCAGACTAGGAGATAAAGTCATCCCTTCTGGTACCTTCCAGCCTACTGGCAAGACAGAAACACAAATAAAATACTGTTCATTTGTTTTCCACAGTGCACAATGTTACTTGCAAAGTTATTTAGGAGAAGAAGAGTACAGAGGTATGGCATCTAACTGAAGCTGGGGTAGGGGAGGACCGGGAAAGCTTATTCACAAAAATTGCACGGTCAATTTGCCCAAGATTATTACATAAATACTAAGAATTACAGAAATATTAAGTAGGAATGCTGGGATGTGAACACTAGGAAGACTAGTATCAGGATCCGTTTTCATGACCACAATACTCAAGAGGTGCCAATCTGTAATGAATTGCTTTTATTGAAATTCAGAAATAAGTACATAACAACAAGTACAAGGATGGTGATCAGAAATCAACTCATCTCAATGGGTCTCTTCCTTAAAATCAGAATTTAATTTCTCCAAAAAAACTGTTTTTATCGACCTTATGCTGTTATCGTCTGAACTGGATTACAATTTATGAAATGCAGGCTTATTTAAAACGGCATAAGTAACAAATTGTTTAGCAAATGTTAAAGGAAGGTATAGATACTTAAAAATTCTTAATCAATCTTTGGGAATGTAGCATCATAAGCTATGCAAATTAACGGAATCAAAGTAAGTGAGAAAATTAGAGAGACGGGCTTTATGCCACCTTGTCATTTAGATTTATATATAACATCCATTTATATAGACACTGTACTACCCTCTCAAAGTTAGTTCTCCCAATGAACTGACAAGATACGTAATACTGTCCTCATTGTACTGATTGAAGAAATCTGCTCAAAAGATTTAGTAATTTGTTTAAAGGCACAAAGACAGGAAATAGAGGACCCAGAATTAAAACTACGAATATATGATTGCATATTTGATGACTTTTATTCTACTTCACTTAGAAGTTTTCAGCATAGAATAGCTGGAACAGATATTGCTAGAAAAAGGAGTTAGAGTGACCCTAATTTGTGTTAGTTGAACAGGAACTTAGAAGCTACACTGGCTTCATAGAGTTCTCTGTCTTGGTAGATTCTGGAAGTTGAGTGGTCATTTATTAATATTTCTTATATCTGCAATGGAACGTACCAGGAAATGAAGAAAAGTATTTTGATTCCTGAACAGGCATTCATTGAACTTGGATTCAGTTAGTAAAGATATACTGAGTATCTAGGAAATGCTGGCACTAACAAGACTGGACGAGTTCCCATGCATGGCTTCATTCTGGTCATACAACAACCTTGCAGTGATATTAATGATGTTAATTCTACACCCAGATTTCCAAGTGCTCAGGGGTCTCTCTATGTCTCTTTGTCTCTATGTCTCTGTGTGTCTTTCCCTGTTTCTCACTATTTCTGTATCTCTCTCAGTATTTTTCCTTCTTTTTTTCTTTTAATGTTGTAACCAAACTAATCCTGGAAACCTGCCCCAAGGACCTGCCTTAACATGAAGTCAATCCAAAAGAAATCATAGCAAAAGATCAAAAGAGAAGGGAAGTCTTGATGATTTTGTCTGGACTGCTATACCGAGTTGCCTATTCCTGGACATTTCTGAATGCCTTGAATTGCTACTTATTTTCCTTCTGGAAGACTACAACAGGAGTTGCCTAAATCTAATACCCTACCATGGTTTGTACCCTTATTCTACCTGGGAACACATCAATGATTTGGAGACACATCAGTGGTTTGGATAGCAGTGGGGGCGGGGGAGGGGGCTGCATGTGCTAGAGGTGGATGTATTTGTGTATATCATAAAGTAAAATCATAAAAGATTTGTAGGAATCTGATCTATTTCTTCCAATTCCTCCTATCCTCCCTCTCCCACACACAAACACAGTAGTTCTAAATACCAGCCCTGTCCAGGGTGTATCTAGGTATATCTATCTTTTGCTCCTACTAAATGCCTAGTCATATCTTATAGTCTCTGGCCAAAAGAACTCCAGGACCTTTAATATGCTGTGCTCTCCTCAGGCTCTTGGAACAAAACAGAACAGACTGCTTCCACAGGAAGAGAAATAAGAACATAGAAAATAATCATAGCTGTAGACTCTGCTCCTAGAATTTGACAATAAATCTGTATTTAGCTCAATTTGGAGGGTTAATTTTCTTGTGTAGAGACTTTTCTCGTATATTTTTAAAATAAACTTGGTGTGGAATCATGACCCCCTCAAAATTGTTCATTCATTATTTACATTTATGTGTGTGTTTGCGTGTGTTTGTGTGATTTATGTGTGCTTTTTACACTGGGATATAAGTTTCAAGGGAACAGGAACTATTTTTTTTAATGTTTGTTTATTTTTGAGAGAGAGAGACAGAGTATGAACAGGGCAGGGGCAGGAGAGAGAGGGAGACACAGAATCTGAAGCAGGCTCCAGGCTCTGAGCTGTCAGCACAGAGCCTGATGAGGGGCTCGAACCCACAAACCGTGAGATCATTACCTGAGCTGAAGTTGGATGCTGAACTGACTGAGCCACCCAGGCGCCCCGAACAGGAACTATTTCTGTTCTATTTGCTACTCACCAACACAGACAGAGGGCTATACATTTGCTTCTATAGTCACTGGAATGTATTTATCAAAAATAATATTAATTACTAAGTCATAGTAAATCAAGTGCTTTTTATGACTAAAAAAATCTGTATTATTATACTTATATCCTTGATAATAAACATAACTTCTTTTCCACCCCTTCACATTTGTAGAACTATCCTGATATTCTAGACTTTTTGCTGCCTATGTCACTAGGGGAATCCGTGCAGCATTTTCCTTCAGTTGTATTTGATTAATCTGCCTTAGGAATACACTAAAGGCCCCATGATCATCCCTGTGCCAATTGCCTCTGCTGTTTCCTTCAAAAGGATACTTGGCAGAAAAGATCATCAGAAAATGACTTCAAGAGTGTGACACATTGAAAGAAGACCCTCGGATGGCTGTGGCACTTGTAATGAGAGGTGACGGTTGTTGACAAACTTACCAATCTTTGGGGGGAAGTTCTGACATCAGTTTGTTTCACACAGGTGATGCTGCCCGTCAGCACCTGTGACAGCTGCCCAGGGACAGCTGCGGCACTGAGGACCGAGCACTGGGTTGGCGGGGGGAGGGGGATGTCATCTGTAGCAGACCCCCTTCCTGGTGGCGTGAGGTCCTGCAGCTGCTTTGGGCGTCTCGGTCAGTAACCAGAGTCTTTTCCCTCGTGTCAGTTTCCAGCCTGACTTCAGGTTAAGTGACGTGTCAGGATGCCCCATATGAGTACTGGGTATAGTCAGTCAAATGCTGTGGAACCCTTTGCAGTGGAACCAAAGGTACCTGGCTCCAAAAGGGTGGATGTGAATAAAGCCAATCACCCAGATGATTGCTCTAGGGCTGAATAAAGAGCCATGCTTGGACAATTTTCGCACGGTATTTGTGGTCATTTACAAAGGACCTTCACTTATATTATCCTGTTTATTCCTCAAAACAACCGGGTAAGATAAAACAAATAAGTGCAATTATTACCAATTTATAAATAAGTCCACTGAGATTGAGAAAGACTGGATGCCTTGCCCAAGACTAGCTGGCCATTGATTAACAGGGGCTTAAACAGCCTTCTTGTCTCTAGGTTCACAATGATGTGGATTTGCCATAAATAGGTCAAAAGCATTGACTGAAAGAGGCTTACTGAGGTCAAGCTTCAAATGCTATGGGACGTTATATCTGGCTTCCCTGTCCCCTACCATTGTTTTCAAATTTAAGTGCCCAGAATCCCTCTAATTTCACACTTGGTTAGACTCACACTCATCAAAGGCAATAGACAAAACACTCCGCTTAATGTTCATGCGTATTTCCTGGCTTTACTCAATCCTCACAATTGTGAATTGGTTCCTATTATCCATATTTACCAAATGAGGCAGCTGGGATTCAGAAATCCCAGAGATCACGCAGTAGGAAATTTTAGAACCAGGCCTTGAACCTTTGTATTTTGATATTATTCAGGATGATCTTTTCTATGACAATATTTCTGAAACCTAGATATGCAAATATATTCTCAAGGTTTCAAAAGTTCTAGTTTTCGATTTAAAAAATTGATATTGGGGCGCCTGGGTGGCGCAGTCGGTTAAGCATCCGACTTCAGCCAGGTCACGATCTCGCGGTCCGTGAGTTCGAGCCCCGCGTCGGGCTCTGGGCTGATGGCTCGGAGCCTGGAGCCTGTTTCCGATTCTGTGTCTCCCTCTCTCTCTGCCCCTCGCCCATTCATGCTCTGTCTCTCTCTGTCCCAAAAATAAATAAATGTTGAAAAAAAAATTTAAAAAAAAAAATAAATAAATAAAATAATAAATAAAAAATTGATATTAAGAAAATAATAGGAGAATATTCTGGATCACGTGAATGATGAACAGTATAAATGTGTGCTGACACATACTCGGGACCAATGTTTCAGCTTGTGTGTCCAAGCTTGTGAGAAATCAAGACCACTCAATGTGACTGATTACTCTTTAGTGTGACATTTCTTAAACTGGGAATTCATGAGTTCTTGGATAGTACTCTATTACTCCTCTAAATTCAGTTCATGTCGGTATGGTTTAAATCAACACAAATGTGCTCTGTGGGACCAGATACAGGGTTTCTGGATAAGTACCACCCGTACAAGAGACCGTCAGACTTCTTCCTGTTCTCAGAGACCATGTCCATAGTCCATAGTCTGAGAGGACCATAAAATAGGATGATAACTCAGGTAAGACTCTTACTTTCACAGTGGAATGCCAAACCTGTCTCTTGTCATGTTCCATCTGAAGAGTTTGACACTCTTTAAAATCAGTGACACAGTAACATATATAAACATGTTTATTATAGTTGCTGACACACAGTAAGCCAGACAGAAAGAATACTGTAGGACTCCATTTATATAAATTCTAGAAAGAGCAAACTAATCTATAGTGACTGAAAGCAGGAAAGTGGTGCCCTGGTTATGAAGGGCTGCAGGGAGGGGTTGGAAGGAGAGAATATGTGAGACACAAGGAAGCTTTAGGGGGTGATAGGGTTGTTCATACTTTTGATTGTGATAATGGTTCACATGCATATACATGTGTCAAAGCATTTTCAGTACAATGTATTTGGTTTACTGTATATAAATTATACCTCAATAACATTGTTTAAAAAATAAATTACTGGAAATGGTGTTTGAAATTTGATAATTACACATAAACAATTTAAACTTCTAGCCAACTATATTTGGATTAAATTGATTAGAAAAGAAAGAAAATTATATGTTCCTCAGCTGGCTTCTTGGCTTCCAGGGATGATTATTGAGGACTGTGTTCCCAAGCTGATGGGCTCATTCCTATCTCTTCCATCCAAGCACTAACCAGGCCTGACCCTGTATATTACTTTCCGAGATCAGAGAAGATTGGATGCATTCAGGGTGGTTGGAGACAGACTCTTTCCTATCTCTGATGCTAGGTATTTCTTAGCACAGATTGGACAGACTTTGCTTCAGAATTTTTTCAACTTGATTATAAGGTCTTTCTTTTCCCAATATTCTTTTCCAATTTAAATGGTAAACATCTCTTATATATGTAGCTAAATATTCCTTATATGTCAATTATACCTCAATAAACATTCCTATCTAAAATTTATATTGTGTATTTACTTATCATTGTATATATATTTGCATATATTATATACTATGTAGTACTTGTTCATATACACATATCTTTACATATAATATAAATGTAAATATTAAATTCGTTGACTGACAAGAAAATGTCTTTAGGAGAAGTAGCCAAATTCCATTATAAGAATTAAAAAAAAATTATGTTTATTTATTTTTAAGAGCAAGAGAGAGTGTGAGTGGAGGGGAGGGACAGAGAGAGACGGACACACAGAATCTGAAGCAGGCTTCGAGCTGTCAGCACAGAGCCCGACGCGGGGCTCGAACTCACGGACTGTGAGATCAGGACCTGAGCCGAAGCCGGACGCTCAACCGACTGAGCCACCCGGGCACCTCCCATTATAAGAATTTTTTGAGGCAGGAGTAATCCAAATCATGCTTTCAAGCTTTCAAAATTCAAAAAAGACAAAGTAATATCTAATTAAATACTTAACGAATAGTAAAAATGTGACAACATCAATGTACAAAGCAGCGATAATATACCAAATTACGACACATGAACTTGATGGACTTTTGTGTAGCCATGGAAATTCTAATTATGAAGACAATAAACCAAAATGAAATGCTTATAATAAAATAGCGAGTGACAAAAACAGAATGCAAAATCATATTCATGCTATCATTAGGGTTTGCACAACAGATTATTTATGGAGTTCTTAACTCCGCGTCAGGCATTGTCATAGGTCCTGAAGTTAACAGAGACACAGAGGACCGCCCATAGCTTTAAGGAGCTCAGTCTAGTTGGAGAGACTGACATGAAGTAAATGAGTACCACCACCTTTGAGACCTGCTATAATAATTACATAGAGGGTAGAAGTAGGCTGGAGGAAGGAGCAATAAAATCCATGGAGTGAACTAGAGGAACCTTCCAGAAAAACAGATGTCTGTGTGAGTCCACTCCACGGAGGGCGGCAGTTTCTGAGATGAAAATCCCCTTGGGATTTCTGAGAGACACAAGAAGTCAAATAAACCATTTCCTGAGCAGTGGCAACTACCAGGCATATCTCAGATGGCCCAGTTGTCTCTCACCTGCTCCAACTCCCACTCATCCACATCCTGCACCCGCAAATCTATTGGGAGTAATCTTTTCCTGCCCCTGCTCCCAACATGCGACTGCCATGATTTGTATCAATATCCTCTTACGGCCTCCTGATAACCCTAAGTTGCTGGGTCCTTAAGGACCACCTCTGACACTGTCATAATGTGTTATTCCAGGCTTCCAAAACTCTTTGCTCTCTCACAATATCTTTCCTGTGCAATGCTGTCAACTTTAACCTGTAACTATCAGGCCCATCCATCCAGATTTATCTGGGACATTACATTCAGGGAGATAAAAGTCTGTTCTAGAGAGTGTACAGTGAAGGGATCAGCGAATTACTACCCTCAAGCCAAATCTGACCCACTGAAAATTTTGGTATCACCTGCAAACTGAGAACGGCCTTTACCAAGTGCACTTGTGATGAGCACTGGCTGTTGTATGAAGGGTTGAATCGCTACATTGTACACATGGAACTAATATTACACTGTATGTTAACTAACTGGAATTTAAATAAAAACTTGAACAATGAAGAATGGCCTTTACCATTATGAATGGTTGCAAAAGCCAAAGAAAGAACAATATTTCATGACACACAATAACTACATAGGTCACATTTCAGTGTCTATAAATAAAGTTCTATTGGAACACATCCATGCACACTCTTTTTAAATTTTTTTTATTGGGATATAATTGAAATGCAACATTGTTTAAGTTGTACAACCTGTTGGTTCGATACATTTTTATATCCCAGTATGATGGCCACTGTAGCTTAGTTAGCACCTCTATCATTTCACGTAATTATCATTTCCTTTTTATGGTGAGAATAAGTAAGATCTAGTCTCTTAGCAACTTTGAAGTTTATAATACAGTATTGTTAACTATAATCAGTATGCTGTGCATTAGATCTCCAGAATTTATTTATCTGCTAGTTGCAAGTTTTTCCCATAATCAACATTTTCTTTATAATCCCTGGCCGCTTTTGTGTTGCAAAGGCAGAATTGAGTAGTTGTGACAGAGACCATATGACCTGCAAAGCTTAAAATATCTGCCTTTTACAAGGAATGTCTGTTGATCCCTGGAATAGAGAAGAGTCTATATATAGACTAAGAGTCTAAATATAACTATATTTAATTGAAATAAACTCTTTCAGGAGCAATGAAGTAGAAGTTTAACAAAGAGAATCAAGCACCACCTTTATGTTTCTCAATGAAGTAGAGGAAAAAATATGAAACTTTCACAAAATATTTGATGGCATTTTCCTTGCATCATGGAAGCCAATCATAATAGCACTTGACCACATTAAAAACAAAAATCATCAATCTACTTAAAACATTAGGAGTAATTTTAAGGCAGCCTGAACACAACAATTTCACATATATGGTTGTTTTCACTCATCACAGTGTGGCACAGGGCTCTTACTGTAAATGAAATGCCTGTTGTTCTAAATTAAGTTGCTTATTTTTCCACTCCAAGTTTCTTTGTGCAACATGAAAAGTAAAAGATAATCATTAATGCTTCGGCTACATTAGCAGAAGATCTTTGCAGACAGTTAAATGATGGTTTTAAACTACTGTCATTAGATGTCTCAAATATGATGTCTGTTAATTCCAATACTGGTTTGTTTCTTTGTTTCTTGGTTTCTTTGTTTTTCCCATCCAACTCATGGAATCAAAGTAAATCTTTTTGAAGTTCATTTTGTGAAGGGTGAACGTTAACATGACATTAATATGAGTGCTCCCCAAATTCATTCCAAAATTTTTGAAAGGAAAATACAAGCTACTTGTTTTTATAGTGATAAAAATAAACAATTTTGGTGGAGCACACAGTATGGCAAAAGCAATATTCTTACTAAATTAAAAAATCAACAGAGCAGATATATACTTGAAATCGATTTTGTTGCACACTTAAAAAATTCCTTGCATAATGGATTCATAATCATGTTCATGATTGCATTGAACAGGCTTCAATAAATCTACCACTGAAATTAAAACAATAGTTGCCAAAAATGTATACATATATTTATAAATACACAGTTCAAATGAAGGTACCCTGAAATGTTTGCCAATGGATGGTCTTGATTACAAAAAAACTTGATGACAACCTATGCCTCTCTTTGTTATCAAGTACCAATCCGATTTTTGAAAATGTTTGACACTTTGGGCTACCCTGATTAGTTTGTGTAGAATTGGTATTATTTCTTCTTTAAGTGTTGTTGGAGGAGGTCACTGAGAGGATATGATCACCAGCTGACCCATGAGCAGAACCCAGGCAAGCAGAGACTCCTTACTCCCTCCCTTGCCCTTAGAATATATCACCTGCTCCCCCCACCCCTGTTCCAACAGTGAGCACCATTTTCAAGGACACAGACTTGAGAGACTGATGGATGTATGGTGTACATGACTGAATCCCATCAAAGCCTCTCTATAAACTTTTAAGATTCCCCTGGGTGGGTACAAAGATCTCTCGTGGCTGCCCAAGGCAAGCCTCTTAAGAAAGTCTCCTTGCTTATTCAACCTGCCACCTACTGATCTGAAGAGTCCAGACACTTCCTTGGGTCTCTTCTTGTCCTCTGTGTCAATTTGCTCTCTTGGCCTCTGGGGGCCATTTTCACATTTCACCTGGGAACCTCCGGAGTTTGCAACCGACAGATGTGTGGTACAATTTGCCAGTAAAGCCATCTGTAACTTTCATTGTTGGAAGGCTTTATTGGCAGAAAGGTTTCAATTACAAATTCACTGTCTTTAATAGATAGGACACAAGTCATATTATTTAGTTCTTCTTCAGTGAGATTTGGCAGTATCTGTGTTCCAAGAAATTCTTTTCTGTTTCGTAAGTTGCCAAATTATGTGCATAATATTTCCATAATATTTCTCTACCAGGCTCGTAATGCCTGTGAGTTCTTTATTATTATGCTCACTTTCATTCCTGAGATCAGGCATGTGGGTCTTATCTCTCTCTCTTTCTGTTGATTAGCCTGACTCATGGTTTATCAATTTGATCTTTCCAAAAGCCAACTGACTTCATTGATTTTCTCTGTTGTTTTTCTGTTTTTAATTTTATAGATTTTTGTTCTCATTTTATTGTTTCTTCTCTTCTGCTTGCTTTGGGTTGAATTCACTTTTCCTTTTATTCCTTGAGGTGGAAGCTTAGATTATCAATTTGAGAATTTATTTCTTTCCTCGTGTAATCATTTAATGTATTGAAATTCCTTTAAGTGAAACATTAACCTAGATTTTGGTCTGTACTTTTATTTCTTTAAATTCAAACACATTCTAATTTCCTTAATTGCTCTATCTTTGTCCCATTGAGTCATTTAAAAGTGTGATCTTGGGGCGCCTGGGTGGCGCAGTCGGTTAAGCGTCCGACTTCAGCCAGGTCACGATCTCGCGGTCCGTGAGTTCGAGCCCCGCGTCGGGCTCTGGGCTGATGGCTCAGAGCCTGGAGCCTGTTTCCGATTCTGTGTCTCCCTCTCTCTCTGCCCCTCCCCCGTTCATGCTCTGTCTCTCTCTGTCCCAAAAATAAATAAACGTTGAAAAAAAAAAAATTAAAAAAAAAAAAAAAAGTGTGATCTTCAGGGCACCTGGGTGGCTCAGTCAGTTAAGCTTCTGACTTCGCTCAGGTCATGATCTCAGGGTTCACGAGTTTGAGCCCCGCGTCGGGCTCTGCGTTGACAGCTTGGATCCTGGAGCCTGCTTCAGGTTCTGTGTCTCGCCTTTCTCTGGCCCTACCCTCCTTGTGCCCTCTCTCTCTCTCAAAAATAAATAAACATTAAAAAAAAATCTTTTAGAGGTGTGATGTTCAATTTTCAAATATTTGGCATTTGTCCATAAATCTTTGTCATTCATGTTTAGTATGCAGCTATTTTTGCAGAACATGGTATGATTACAATACACAGCGTCACAGAGCTCTGGAATCCTATGGCAAGGTCACATACAAAACCCATTTAGGTTATCCCTAGAATTCTGTTCTTACAGATTCTCCATAAAGAACAGCATACAAGCGATAAGGATGAAATCTGCAAAGATGAGAAAGCAAAGTATGTTCAAATGCGTAACTACCTATAGATAGAATATCTGGGTTTTGGTTTTGATCTATGGTTAGAAAGTTGTTTTGTTTTATTTTCACCTTAGAAACCTATGACTCTATGGACAAGGTTTGAGGAAACTGGGGAGTGACTCTTAATGTTTATTGTGATGATGACGATGGTTTCACAAGCGTGTACGTATGTCAAATCTTATCAAACTGTACAGTTTATACGTTTGCAGTTTAGTGTTTGGAAATTATACTTGATAAAGCTGCTAAAGAAACACAGTCTATACTTCTCCCCATGAAGTCACTAGCTAGCCCATATCCCCCTTTTCCCTTGTGCTTTCCCTCCCTGACACTGAGGTCATCTCACTTCCGATCCCTGCTCCTTGCTCCCACTTGAAGGAGGATTTTCTGAGGTGAGAGACAGCACTTGTTGCCTGGATTTAGAGAAAATTCATCTGACATAAGAGGTCTAATCTATGGACCCAAAGATCTGAGGCTCTTGAAATCTGTCTGGAAGATCTTCATCTGAGACTGTGCGCCAGCATCGGGCCAATGGCGGGATAGGGACATCTACCGACGAGTGATGATTTTATTAAGCAGATAATTGAAGGCGGCATCCAGAAGATAACAAAGTTTAATCACTTCAGTATTGTCTGGGTGGCCACTGTATACAGGCACTAGGTTAAGCCCTGAGGAAACACAGGGAAACGATATGCTGTTCCAGAGGACTGTCCGGCCTACTTGGGGGAGGACAGGGTGAGCTAATATAGTGGATGAGAGTCACAAAGGGCATATGCATGGTGCCAGGGTGCCCAAGGACAGGCAATGCACTATTTGGCTAAGAGAGTGCAGGAGACAGTCCCCGAAAGAGATAGCATTTCAACAGGACTTTGAAGCACGTGAGAAAGACAGAATGCTCTCTCACCAGATAGATTAAAATTTTTATTGTATTTTATTTTTTAATTCTTTTTTGAAGTTTTACTTATTTATTTTGAGGGAGACAGAGGATAAGCAGAAGAGGGGCAGAGAGAGTGTGAGAGAGAATCCCAAGCAGGTTCTCTTCTGTCAACGTGGAACCTGATGTGGGGCTCGAACTCCCGAACCATGAGATCATGACCGGAGCCGAAATCAAGAGTCAGACACTTAACTAACTGAGCCATCCAAGGGCCCCTAAGAATTTTATTATATTTTATATTACAATATTATTTTGTTTTGCTGAATGCAAGGAGAATATTTAAATCAAAGCCTCAAGTTAACTAACTGAGCCACCTAAGGGCACCTAAGAATTTTATTGTATTTTGCAATATTGTAATATTACAATATTGTTTTGTTTTGCTGAACGCAAGGAGAACACTTAAATCAAAGCCTCAAGTGTGTATATTTACCATATTTTTGCTTTTTATTTATTTGCTCATTCTCAATCTGGGATTATGGAGGAAGACTGAGCTTTTTGGTAAGACCTGGGTACGTGTGAGTTTCAGTTGTTTCTTATATTGAGTTGAGAGTGAATGGTAGAGTAACTGCACAGAATTGTAAGTATTCAAAACAAACTACCTGTGTGAACCTGGAAAGCCCATTCGTATCATATATAAAGTAATATATAATATGTAATGTAATATATATAATATTTTGTACATATATACGCATATGTAATATATAATAGGAAACATCACACACACACACACACACACACACACACACACACACACTGTTTTTTCATTTGGGATTAAGATGCCCCAAGATTCCAGTTATCTAAATCACAGAAAAAAATGTGATTTCTTATTTATATGAATTCAATTTTTACTCCTTGGCCACACTATTAAAAATACGGTGAATTATTTTGTACAAATCTACTGGTTTCTCTCCATGTGAACTCCTTTCACCTCATGGCCAGCTGGCTCTCTTTAATGTTTTGACATAAAACATGCACATCCGTATAGAGAGGTTTTAAATTAAAACTCCAGTTGTACAAGAGAGTACTGGTGATACTTTGACATCTGAATAATGAGACTATAAGGAAGCAGCAGAGAAAAAAAAAACACAAGAAAGGTATCACCCATTTTGTCAGTCAGGAAAAACATAAATTAGTTACCATTGTAACAGGATCTGAGAAAAGAAAATTACAAGTTTTAGTTCATTGTAAAAATGGTAACATAAGAATTAAAGTTCTGGGGTGCCTGGGTGGTGCAGTCGGTTGAGTGCCTGACTCTTGATTTCGGCTCAGGTTATGATTGCAGGGTTGTGAGATCAAGCCCCACGTCGGTTTCTACGCTGAGCATGATTCCTACTTAAGATTCTCTCTCTCCCTCTTCCTCTGCCCCATCCCCACTGCCTCTCAAAAATAAGTGAATAAACATTAAAAAAAAAGAATTAAAGTTCTGGATTAGAAAGAGGCCAGCAGATATGGGATGGGTGGTTATATAGAATTTAAGAACTCTGTGTAACATATCCTAGTTAACTTTTGGCAAAGACCCTTACAAAGAGAAAAATTGAAAGATGACAGAAATACTTTTAAGATTTATGGAAAATATCTAGAGCAAAAAGAACTTTCTCTCTGTTGCTTATGTGTTCTCTCTCTCTCTTGATTTCATTTTTAATAATAATATCAGCAATTTAGGAAGTATTCTATAAAAAGACATGATATCTTACCTTATTCCCAAATTTTATTTATTTGCCTGAATTATTTCTTATCAGTTTTAATTATTTATTACATTAAAGTGGGTTATGAATGAGTGATTAAACAGAATTGTTAATATTTTTAAATATATTTGCATATTTTCTCACTAAAGTATAAGAGATTCAAAGGCAAGTACTTTCTATCCATATTCAAGGAGGAAAGTTAATGCCAATCATTAGAAATTGCAATGAAATATGTTTATGACATGAACAATGAAGTACCCACATGTTAAATTTTATTTAAGTGTTTTCTAAAACATTAACTAAAAAGTTCCAGAAAAGTGTCATGTCAACCATATTAATTTTAGTTAACATATATGAATACTATGCAGTTATGAAGCTACTGAAACAAATTCTATAGAGAAAAATTGAAAAGCATAGCTACAGTTATGTATTCGTTCATTCATTTTAGCTATACTATGTGACCAGTACTGTGTTGAGAACATTAGATTTTGGGTTACCAGAGAAAATATAGGAAGCCCAGTTAAATTTTCATTCCAGGTAAGCAACAAATATGTCTTAGTAAGCGTAAGTCTCATGCAATATTTGATACATACCTCTTTGGGTGTGAAGAATGACCCTACGAAAGAGATATGTGTCTAAGTCTTAATCCTCAGAACTTGTGAAGTCACCTTATTTGGAAAAAGGCCCTTTGCAGATGTAATTAAGTTAAAGATCTTAAAATGAGACTGTCTTGGATTTCCAGTGGGTTCTAAATCCAACGCCAGGCGTCCTTATAAGAAGAGGAGAGAGGAAGTCAATGTGACCATGAAGGCAGAGGGCAGGCGACCGCCTGTGAGCCAAGAAATGCAAGGATTGCCAGTAGTGACCTGGAACTAGGACAGAGGCGTGGAACAGACCCTCCATCAGAGACGCCCTGACAACCAACCCTACTAACACCATGATTCCAAAATTCTGGTCTCCTCAACTACGAGAAAAGATTTCTGTTTTAACCTACCCAGATTGTGGTAATTTGTTAAGGCAGCCCAGGAAACCCGTACAACATAAACGACAAAAATTATTTGTTGGGGCACCTGGCGGCTCGGCCAATAAAGCATCCAACTCTTGATCTCAGCTCAGGTCATGATCTCACCCTTCATGATCCTGAGCCCCGTGTCAGGCTCTGTGCTGAGTGAGGGTGCGGAGAGCGTGAGATCGAGCCCCACGTCGCGTTCCGCGCTAAGCATGGCCCCTACTTAAGATCCTCTTTCTCCCTCTTCCTCTGCCCCTCCCCGCAGCCTCTCAAAAATAATGGGATTCTCTGTCTCCCCCTTTCCCACTCTCTGCCCCTCCCCCACTCTCTCTTCCTCTCTAGAAATTAAATATTAAAAAAATAAAAGAACATTAAAAAAATTTTTTTAAAGTGGCTCCTGGATAGCTGAGTCTGTTACGCATCCAACTTCAGCTTAGGTCATGATCTCACAGTCGTGAGTTCGAGCCCCATGTCAGGCTCTGTGCTGACAGCTAGGAGCCTGGAACCTGCTTCAGATTCCGTCTCTCTCTCTCTCTCCCCCTCCCCCACTCGTGCGTGCTCTCTCTCTCTCTCTCAAAAGTAAATAAACCTTTAAACAATTTAAAAAAATTATTTGCTTGTTCATCTAAAATTCAAATTACCTGGACATCCAGTAGTTTTATTTGCTAAATACAGCAACCCTGCTTTAGATGAATTATCTCATTTACTTCTCTCCATAACTGTGCGAACAAAGTATCACTTGTTCTACTTTATATTAAGAGACTGAACTCTAGGACATTTTAAGACTTGCCTAATAACTGAACAGTCAATAAACAACTGAATTAGAAATCAAACCTGAGACTTTCTAATTCACAATCTTTAGCTCTTAATTACTATACTATGCAGGGTTCTACGATGTCTAGGGGTGAAATTTATGATATAATATGAAGTGAAAAAATACAGACAGAAACCTACATTATTCCAGTGTTTGGGAGGAGGAGGACAGAATGAGAGAGAGAAAGAGAGAAGGAAGGAGAGAGAGGGAGAAGGTGCATCGGAATGTTTGAGAGTCTATAGAGCAGAAACAACACAAGGCAGGTGACTGCTGGATTCAGGGAAAAGTCAATGCCCAGAGTAAAACTCAAGATCGTAAGTCCTGGTAGCTTTCAGGGAGTAGAAAGAGCACACGCTAAAGAAAATGGATGAAAATGAGTATGACACATCCAGAGAATTTCAAGGTAACCAATGTGAGTAGAACAGAGCAGACAAAGCTGTGGAAAGATGTCTGAACTGTCATTGTTGTTACCACCACTGTTTTGTAACAAGGTTTTGGCGCCTGGATTCCAGCCAGGTCGACATTATCTCCAACCTAGGGTTGCATGGATTTATACTGTGAGCCTGGCTGGGTCTAACTTTGTTGGTGCTCTTCCCTCTCATATGTATTGACAGGGCTCTGCTACAGTTTCTCCGATGTCGTTCCAACCCTCCTAGGTGATGACCCACAAGGTGGTAAATAATCCTGGAAGAAACCACAGGCAGTGAAAAATAGCTACTTCAAACGGTAATGAACCTGCCGATAATGTTGACAGTGGAAACACTCATTTAGATGCAATGAAATTTTCCTCTTGATTGAGTGCCATGCTTTAAGACAATTTTTCAACTGTTCCACTTCTAGAAAAGTTGATGTTCAGCTGTTTTGGAGGTACATATATATGCAATAAGCAACTATTTGCTTTTAGATCTTTAACTAAAAAACAGCTCCAGAAAACCCAAACTGATTTTACTCAAATTCTCATGCAGAGTGATTCAGGTATCAGGCTGAAATCAACCCCTACCCAGAACAGCAACACCGAGTGAGTTATTTCCAGAAAGCAATGAGTAGGTAAAAATGGGAGGGAAAGCGAAATCTGGGATCATACACAAACAGGGTGTTCTGGCAAATATTCTCTTGTGTAGCATGTTATCTCCTTAGCATTCAAATATGTGCAGAGGACATGATAGCTATCCTCCGAGTATAATTAGAATAAAATCCATGTTGATTTGATACAGAGAACAGGTTTTGTTTAATCATATGTTTCAATATCTGATGATCCATTTGTGGAAAAGATATACCCCATCCATCTCTTTTAGGGAGATATGTAAACCAAAATAACAACTGTACACTTGCAGAACAGCAAACAGGAAGAATGAGTAGAGTTACTGGACAAGACTACCCTCAGTGGAAGAGTCATTGCTTTGTGTTCACCAAGTCATTTTGTTTTCTAGACAAGACCGCAGCTTCTAATCCTCTTGTGTATGAGTGAAGCCCGTTGCAGCCATTCGATGTAACGGAAGACATCTGCCATCTTCAGACCTGACTCAATTGTTGAACAAGATTCTCCACATGCACACCCCAGACCCCTGTCCACACAGCAGGATGCAGGAGGCTGAGATGGAAAAGCCACATTAATTATTAGAGCAGTAAAGAAGGCAAGAGCCTGTGCCATGATCTTGAAACATAAAGAATTTACTGTAAACGAACTTTCTGTTTTTTTGTTTCCCTATGGTTGGTCGAGAGGGTGATACAGAGGAAAGAGCAAGAGAATAAAAATCTAGATCTTCTGAGCTCAGGAACACGAAGGACCAGTCATCTTAGGGTGACTCAGTTTAATGACATCAAAATCATGAGGGAGCATGTACTGCAGGAATTCCTAGTCTGCTTTTCCAAGCTTGTTTGCTTCATTTGGTCTCTATTCTCCTTGGTTTCTATTTGGGTTCCATTCTAGGGAGGATTTTAAAAAACCAGAAGTAAGGGTGTTTCTTCTCCGTTGCTTCCTTAATGTGGCACGTTCTCTAGCAAAGCGATGTCTTTCTACGGCGATTATTCAGAGAGTCTTCGGGAAGCTCTTCCTCTTGGCCCTGGTTCTCACTGGGCTCCAGTAACAATTTTCCTCCCCTTGATTCTTCAGCCCCAGGGGTAGCAATGAACTTCTGATCTTTCCAGTCTCTCAGTGCATTGAGATCTCCTGTGAGAGTTTTTTTTTTTAAGATTATATCTTATTTCCAGCTAGTTAACATACAATGTAATATCAGTCTCAAGTCTACAACATAGCGATTCAACACTTTCATATAATACCTGTGGCTCATCATAACAAGTGCCCTCCTTAATCCCCATCACCTATCTAACCCCCAACTCCCTGCCACCTGCTAACCATCAGTTTGTTCTCTATATTTAAGAGTCTGTTCTTGATTTGCCTCTCTCTTTCTTATGGAATATTATTCAGCCATGAAATAATGAAATCTTAAATTTGCAACAATGTGGATGGTAGTGGACTATCACGCTAGGCAAAATAAGTCAGTTGGAGAAAGACAGCAGACCATATGATTTCACTCCCATGTGGAATTGATGAGAGGTTTTTGTTTGTTTTTCCTCCTCCTTTACCTTGTCCACATCGCAAGGCAAGGACAGAAGAAGACTGCAAAATAGACCTCTGAACATGAAGGTGTATGATTAGCGGAGGATAATAGCAGTGCCACTGAAATGTAGAAGATGGTGTAATTAAATTTCATAGGTGTGGAGTGAACAGCATTCAGATGACAGCGGAGGCACAATCACTTTTTTTTTGTATGGTTGAACTGGTGGTCTGGGGAAGCATTTTATTTTATTTTATTTTATTTTATTTTATTTTATTTATTATCTTATTATTTTATTTTATTTATTTTTTAAATGTTACGCTGGTTTTTTAAAAAATGTGTATTTATTTATTTTGAGAAAGAGAGCACTAGCTGGGGAGGAGCAGAGAGAGAGGCAGAGAGAGAATCTCAAGCAGGCTCCATGCTGTTAGCACAGAGCCAGATGCAGGTGGGGTTTGATCCCATGAGCCATGATGAGATCATGACCTGAACAGAAACCAAGAGTCAGACACTTTACTGACTGAGCCAATCGGGTGTCCCTAGGAAAGCATTTCAATTACCTCTCCATCTGATTCATGTTAGAAGATTTGTGAAATTATGAAGCAAATAGTTAATAACCCATTTGGTAGATTAAAAACCGATGCCCCTGGAAACACATACTTCTCCAAGTCCTCTTGCTAATATGGGTAGGATCAGAACCAAAGAAACCTTAGAGAATTGCATCCATTTTTTTTTCAGTTCAAAATGAATAAAAAATTTTGCATAAGAAATGTTTTCTCAATTTAATGAAAAAAAATTTACAAATGTAGTTTGAGAAATCTTTTAAACTTTTAACAAATTTTGCCTAATTGTTTTTTGTTGGTGTTGGAGAAAAGTTAAATTGACAAGTTTTTCAATGTGTGAAAATCAATGTCAAATTAATTTTGATTTGACATGCATATAGAGAAGCCAAAATTTCAGAAGTGTGTGTATTTGTATGTGTGTGTAGATATATTTCTTAATTATGAGTATTTTTAAGTATTTACAGAAGTAAGGAGGAGTATATTAATTCATCTCTATATAACTATCAGCTAGACCTAGAAATTATCAACATTTTGGTATATTTGCCTGTTAATCTCCTATCTTATTTTATTTCTTCATTTTACATCTTCTTGTATTATGAAGAAAAAAACCAGCTCTCACATGATTTTACCCATTCATATGCCATCACAAATCTCTAAGATTTTGGAACATATTCTTACATAACACCTAAGAAATTTAGAGTGATTATGTGCTATTATCTAATATCCAGGCTGTATTCCATTTTTCCCAATAGTCTAAAATGTGTTTTGTTTGTTTGTTTTTACAGTTAGGATCCAAAAAGGTTCTACTTATTGCACTGAAAAAAATAATTATATTAAAAAATTTTAATATAAACTCCTCTCCTAATTTTTAATATACATATTTGTTTTTAATCACTGAGTTGTTTTTTTGAAAAACCTAGATCTTGTCTAATGGACTATTCCATACTCTATCTATATTGGTATGTTTGCTATTTCAAAGTGTTATTTAACTTAGCCCTCTGTCCTCTGTTCTTCTTATAAAAAAAAAATTAGTGGGCACCTAGGTGGCTCAGTTGGTTAAGTGTCTAGCTCTTGATTGGGGCTCAGGTCATGATCTCACAGTCATGGGATGGAGCCCCACTTTGGGCTCTGTGCTGAGTGTGGAGCCAACGTGGGATTCTCTCTCTCCTCTCTCTGCCTCTAACCTGTTTTCTCTCTTTCTGTCTTGAAATAAAGAAAGAAAAGGAAGGAAGGAAGGAAGGAAGGAAGGAAGGAAGGAAGGAAGGAGAAAGAAAGGGAAAGAAATCAATACTATATAGTTAATTTGATTCAAGTTTAACTTTTTTGGCAAGAATACTTCATGTGTTGTGCTATATACAAACATCAGCAATCATAAAATCTTTTGCTATCCCAGTTTTAATGAAGCTGTAATTTATCAGTGGTCTCAGAATCTCAGGAGACTGAAAGATGACTCAGTTGAGAAGCTGGATACTTTAATTTTTAACAAATATTTCCTCTAATGATTTTATCCATTGATATCTGTTGTCTGGCAGGCCAAATGGCAATAAGGTGGTTTTACTCAGTCTGTAATTCCTTCTGCTTTTATTACCAGTAATTGTTGCATACAGAACCAACCCTCATCAACCATAGTTATTCAGTGAAATTTGCATTTATCAAAAGAAAGTAGGATAAGTGTTTAATGTTTTCTCTTAGTTGCCAATTTTCTGAATAAGAGGAGTCTATTTTATCTTCAGTGATATGCATACATAGCAAGACTTGATTTGTGAATATTTTGTTAGGAATCTTTGCATATATATTCATGGAAGGTATGGTCTATAGTTTTATCTGTGTGTGTGTGTGTGTGTGTGTGTGTGTGTGTGTGTGTAGTTTCTTTGTCAGGTTTTGGTGTAAGACTTATACCTGCCTCATAAAACAAGATGCAAAGCACTCTCACCGCTATTATTTTCTAAAAGAGTTTGTATAAGTTTTTTTTTTTTATTTTAGCATTTGAAAGTAATCACTAGTGAAACCATGGACTTAGGGGGTTTTAAATTAAAAATCAATTTTCAAAATTGGGCAATCTTAAATTTCTTCATTATTTAAGTTCTACATCACTTCTTTCTGCTTCTATCTTCATTAATTCCTCTGTTTCATTTTGTATTTACTTTGCTCATCTTTATCTAGACTCTTAGAAAGGAATTTCAGGGTTAGATTTTTTACAGTTTGTTTTCCAGAATACTGCCATAAAATCTGTATTTTTTTTGCACTGAGCACCGATTTATTTACATTCTATAAGTTTTGATGTTTTAGTTTTAATATCACTAATTTTAAAATATTTTAAAGTTTCTAGTGTGATCTCTGCTTTGACCCATGAATTGCTTAAACATGTTAAATTTCCAAATATTGGGTGGGGGCTTCTATATTCTCCTTTAAAAACTTATTTTCAGTTATTTCAGTATTGTTTTAGGATACTATTTTATCAGTTTTCTTTTTGGCTATAACTTCTTGCATTTTCAGTGATTGTCCAAAGCAATGCAACATCAGGGATAATATTTAAACACTAAACATAAAATATAGGAGCCAGGGAATACAGAGGTGGATTTACCACCCTCCCTCTCCTTTATACCAAATCTGTCATATCACTTACACTGATATATACAAGACAATCCACAAGACAATGTTTGTCTTTGGATTTCAACTTTGTATTTTGAAAAGATTGAGAGATAATCCTTTTATATTCACCCACTACCTATTTACCTTTGACAGGACTCTGGATTTCTTCTGACAGTTGAAGATTCCATTTATATAGTTCTCTTCAGGCTGAAAAACTTCCTTTAGCATTTCAAATAGTATAGGTCTGCTGGTAGCTAATTCCCTGTGTTCCATTTATTAGTTATGTCTTTATTTTGCCTTTATTATTAAAGAACTTTGACACTACTGTTTTTTTTTTTTCATTGAGAGAACATTTCCTTGTTCCATTTTAGATTGTGATTTCAATCTCTTCAGCCTCCTTCCTGATGAGAAGTCATGGCCATTCACACCAGTGCTCCCTAAGAAAAGGTTCACCTTTCTCTCAATCCTTGTAAAAGTTAACTTTCATCTTTAACAATGTGATTATGTTATTCCTAGCTTTGAATTTCACTTCCCTAGGCTTTATTACACTTTTGAATCTTTTTTTTTTTAAATTTTTTAACGTTTATTTATTTTTGAGACAGAGAGAGACAGAGCATGAATGGGGGAGGGTCAGAGAGAGAGGGAGACACAGAATCTGAAACAGGCTCCAGGCTCTGAGCTGTCAGCACAGAGCCCGACGCGGGGCTCGAACTCACAGACCACGAGATCATGACCTGAGCCGAAGTCAGATGCTTAACCAACTGAGCCACCCAGGCGCCCCATAAACTTTTTGAATCTTTAAATTTATATGCTTTACTAACTGGGGAACCTTGGGAGCATTAGTTCTTATAAAAAAATGTTCCTACCCATTCTTAACTCTTTCTTTCTGGGACTCCAATAACATGTGTGTTAAATTTTTGATGATGTTCCACACAGTGCTTTGAAGGCTACTACACTTGTTCTTAGTTCTTCTGACTGTGTAGTTTCTCTTGGACTTTCTTCAAGTTTCTGGTTCTTTCATTTTCCATCTGTTGATAACCTCATGCAAACAGTGTATCTTTTTCTTTTGTCTATAAAAAATTCAGATATAGTGCTTTTCATTTTTAGAAATTCCATTTAAGTATTTTTTATAGTTTACATTTTCCTGCTAATATTTATTACTTGTTGATTCACTATGATCATACTTTGAGAATAGTTATAATAGCTGTTTTTAAATCATTTACTCATTCCTTCCTCTGAGTCATTTCAGGGTTCATCTTTATTTCTTGTCTTGTCACTTACATATGGGTCATGGTTCTTTTTTAAAATATACCTAATCATTTGGATAACTTAAAATTGTATCCTGGCCTTTGTGAATGATATATTTTAGATTTCCTTATGTTCCTTTCAGCAGTATTATTTTTGTTTTGTTTTGTTTCCTTCCTTAGCAGGCAGTGAATGTGGTTGAACTCAAATTCCAATGTCTTCACTACTATAATCAGCTGTAGCTGAAATATTCATGTTAACCTGAACTGGGATGCCTGGCATCTACAGAACACATGAGTAGCTGTGAGAGTCAGCCAAAGATTTGGGCAGAGACTCTGTGCAGAATTGCTAGCCTCATCTCTTTAGCTCTCCCATTTCCACAATATTTCCACACACTTCCCAGCTGTTGCAGTTGCCTAGAACTCTGCCCAATGGCTTTTTAGAAAAGAAAGACTTTAAATTTCTCTCCAAGTTCCAGGTATCCCTCATGCCTCCAGTAGAGACTACCGTCAGTGCAAAAGTTATAAATATAGCTGTTCCTCTTTCAAGTTGAGGGAGTCATCTAGATTCTGCTTGCTTTGGTCACTCCTAAGCGCATTTCATTAGTTGTTATTTATGTTTCAAGAGTGTCTAGTTATCTGCGTGGTAATTAACTCACGAGGAGATACTCCATGCTACCAGATGTGAAAGCTGTCTCTCTATGTAGTTTTAATTTGCATTTTCCTAATATTAGCAAAACAAAAACACAACACTTCTTTATGTTCAACAGCAAATGTATTTACCCTTCTGTGGACTATCTGCTCCTATATTGCCCATTTGCCAATCTGGTGGTTGGTCTTCCTTTACTTTGTAGGAGCTATTTACATATTAGTGAGGCAGTCCTGAATTTATTGCATCTTATTTTAAATCTTTGCTTGTTTTAGGATTTCGAGTGAAAGACATTTAACAAACGTAAATTAAATGAATGAACACATAAGTATATCTACTTTTTCAGTTAGCAGAAATATCTTAGAAAGCTTAATGGGGAAGGTCCGTAGACCTTTATTAGATAGTTGTAATCCTGACAGTAAAATGCAATGCAATTTATTGTTGAACTGGAATTCTGGGGTGTTTTCTTTTGGTTAAATATCACAGAATTACTATTTTATTTATATAATAGATATATAATCTGAGACTTGACATGGTTGAAAATTGAAATTGAGGCTTTGACTTTCTAGTTGACCATGAATACAGTGCTTATCATTTTTCTTGTATGAGTTTGCATCTCATTTTCTAATTTCTTAAAGTGGGGATCTTGGAGGAAAAAACATCTAATTTATGTCCATAATAAGTCCACAATCTGAAGTCAAATATACACTTAGCAATAATTTACCAGTGGAGACTTTGTCCTTTCTTTTAGATTTGTTTTCATAATCATGCTTTCATCATTTCCAATGAGGTGCCAATTACATATGCAAATTAACTGGAGCAGACTTTAAAGAATTTCTATATTAAAACTGCAATGGCAATCTTATGATTTTACGAGATGGATGTGATTCATGCAAACTATTAACAAGAGGCTCATACCTGGTGCTGTTATTTTTATGAACTTGTATATCTGCTTTTTCAAAAGCAATTTATAAATAGAGTTTTGAATCTTATAGAGAAGTTTGGAAACTGCCCACTTTTGTCTTTTATAAGGCCACACACCTGCTGCTATAATTAGGCTACTAAATATCCTAAAATATAGTGTTCTGATTACTAGCCATAAACTGAGCATTGAATATACTACTTCTACTCATTCATAATATGTTAACCTATAGTGCAATGGACCTCTTTGAATATAACTTTGCCCCTTCTATCTTTCAGTCTATGAAAGAATACTGATGAAGTTGCTTGCCACCTCTCTTAGCTAGTATTGACCCCCAGCTAGCTAAATCACACCTTAAAATGGTTCTTTCCCAACTCACTCCAGACCTGCTGAAGAATCCATCAATTGAGTTTATTTGCTTTCTTACATAAAGAAAAAGGACTTCTTTTGTGAACTGAATACCTTGAGATCAAACAGTCAATGTGGGACTTGATTCCAGATGTTTCTGCTTGTAATTCAGAATACTTACATGGCAGACATTTGCAAGCTAGTTTTATTAGATCTGATTACCAAAGAGGTATTCTCTAGTGTCTAAGCTTATTCACATCCTCAAGGAGCTTGGAATGTGAATTAAAAAGTAAGACTTATACAGAAAAATAACTAATAAATTATAGAGTATTGATGTCTTCTTCTTTTTTTTAAACATTTTTGATTTTTGAGAGAGAAAGAGTGTGAGCAGGGGAGAGGCAGAGAAAGAGGGAGGCACAGAATCCGAAGCAGGTTCCAGGTTCTGAGCTGACAGCACAGAGCCCAACGCGGGGCTCGAACCCTCAAACAGTGAGATCATGACCTGAGCCAAAGTTGGACGCTTAACCGACTAAGCCACCCAGATGCCCCTGTTGAAGTTTCTTAAAGCACATTCTACCTATGTGCTAAGCGAAACGTTATATTTAATTTTTTTTCAAATATATCCCAAAACTTGACAAATGTGTAAACTTGATTTTCTTTTGTCTAAAAGCAGGCAATTTCAGTGTTGTGCTGAAAAGAATCGGATAACTCGTGGAGGTTGGTTTGCTTTTAAGCGTCATGTAGATAAGGTAACTTGCTGTTAGAAGTGAGAGGTTTAGGGTGGCTTCTAACCAGAACTGGGGAATTATTTGTGTTTATAAAAGGAAGTACTAGGGGCACCAGGGTGGTTCAGTCAGTTAAGTGGCCGACCTCGGCTCAGGTCATGATCTCGCGGTCCTCGAGTTCGAGCCCTGAGTGGGGCTCTGTCCTGATAGCTTGGAGCCTGGAGCCTGCTTCTGTTTCTGTGTCTCCCTCTCTCTCTGCCCCTCCCCCATTCACGCTCTGTCTCTCTCTGCCTTTCAAAAATGAATAAATGTTAAATTTTTTTTTAAAAGGAAGTCTAGCCATGCAGGAAAGGGATCTGCTCAAAGATCAAAGCAACACCACAACGTTAACTATCAAATAATAGGTGGCATAACTGTGTATGAGAAAACTATAGATACTGAAGGATATTTTTTTACTTGGTAGTAATTACATTTGAACAATGCTATTGAGATATCTTTGACATATAAAAATTGTATATATTTAAAGTGTACAATCGTGATGTTTTGATATATGTATGCATTGTGAAAAGAGCACCACAATCAAAATAAATAACACATCAACACCTCTACATAGTTACCATTTGTGTGCCTGAGGTGAGCAGATTCAATTCAACTGAACAAGTTTCAAGGATAAAGTACAATAACGTCAACTATTGCTGCCATGCCATAAATTAGACCTCCAGAACTCATTTATTTTTCATAACTGAAACTTTGCACCCTTTGACCAACATCTCATTTCCTTCTCCCTCCCCTCCCTGTCACTGCTGGCAATTAGCATTCTACTCTTGGCTTCTATGAGTTAGACTATTTTAGATTTAGCATATAAGTGAGATCATACAGTATTTGTCTTTCTGTGTCTGGCCTACTTCTCCTACCATAATGTCTTCCCGGGTTCATCCACGTTCATGCAAATGACGAGATTCCTTCCTTCCTTCCTTCCTTCCTTCCTTCCTTCCTTCCTTCCAAGCAAATGTATTATTTTTATTTTTTAGTTGTTAAGTAACTTTTTCTTTTTTCCTTCTTCCTTCCTTCCTTCTTTTCTATCATAAGAGTACTCTTAATCCCCATCACCTGTTTCTCCCATCCCTCATCCCCCTCCCCTCTGGTAACCATCAGTTTGCTCTCTACAGTTAAGAGTCTGATTTTTTGGTTGTCAGTCTCTCTCTCTTTCTCTTTCATTTCCTTGTTTATTTTGTTTCTTAAATTACACATATGAATGAGTTCATATACTATTTGTGTTCCTCTGACTGACTCATTTTGCTTAACATTATACTCTCTAGCTCTATCCATGTGGCTGCAAATGGCAAGATTTCCTTGCTTTTTAAGGATGAATATATAACTATGAACATATAACTATATAACTCCATTATGGAGTTTTATATATATATATATGTATGTATATATATATACACACACACACACACACACACACACACATATATATATATATATATATATATATATATAGGCTACTGTGAATAATGCTACAATTAATACAGGAGTTTAAGATGAATATTTAATCTCCTTTGGATATATATACCCAGAAGTGGGATTGCTGGATCATGTGGCACTTTCATTTTTAAGTTTCTGAGGAATCTCCATACCGTTTCCCGTAATGGCTCTACCAATTTACATTCCCACCAACGGTGGAGGACAAGTTCCCTTTCTCTTCATCCTCACTGATACTTGTTATCATTTTTCTTTTTTTTTTTTTTTAAATTTTTTTTTCAACGTTTTTTATTTATTTTTGGGACAGAGAGAGACAGAGCATGAACGGGGGAGGGGCAGAGAGAGAGGGAGACACAGAATCAGAAACAGGCTCCAGGCTCTGAGCCATCAGCCCAGAGCCTGACGCGGGGCTCGAACTCACGGAGCGCGAGATCATGACCTGGCTGAAGTCGCACGCTTAACCGACTGCGCCACCCAGGCGCCCCATCATTTTTCTTTTTGATAACCTACATTTCAACAGGTGTGATGTGATAGATCATTATGGTTTTGATACATTTCCCTGACGATTAACGATGTTGAACACTTTTTCAAGTACTTGTTGGTCATTTGTACATCTTCTTTTGAAAAATGTCTATTCAGGCCTTCTGTCCATTTTTTCATTGGTTGTTCTGTTGTTATTGAGCTGTACGTGTTCCTCAGGTATTCTGGATGTCACTCCTTATCAAGTACATGGTATGAAAATCTTTTCTTCCATCACATAGGATGCTTTCTCACTCTGTCGGTATTTCCTTTGTTAAACAGAAGCTTTTTAGTTTGATGCAATCCCACTTGTCTAGTTTTGCTTTGTCACCTGTACTTTTGTTGTCATGACAAAAAATCATTGCCAAGATCAATGTCAAGAATCTTTTCCCTTATGTTTTTATAGTAGTTTTACCATTTCAGGTCTTACATGTAAATAATACATTTTGGAGTGATTTTTATAGTTTGCTGTCATGTAAGTGATTATTCAGTTCCCTCAACACTATTTATTGAAAAGAAACTATTCTTTCCACATTGTGTGTTCTTGGAAACTTTGCTGGAGATGAGTTCTGTAATGTGTGGATTTATTTCTAGAATCTCCATTATGTTAAATTGGTTTATGTGTCTGTTTCTATGCCAGTACCACACTGTTTTGATTATTATAGCTTTGTAGTATATTCTGAAATGAGGAAGAGTATTACCTCTAGGTTTATTCTTTTTCTAAATAAAAATTTTAAAAATGGTTATTTACTTTTGAGAGAGACAGAGACAGAGAGACAGAGAGACAGGGCTTGAGCAGGGGAGGGGCAGAGAGAGAGAGAGACACAGACTCTGAAGCAGGCTCCAGGCTCTGAACTGTCAATACAGAGCCCAAGGCGGCAATGGAACACATGAGCCACGAGATCATGACCTGAGCCAAAGTCGGATGCTTCACCGACTGAGCCACCCAGATGATCCTAGGTTTATTCTTCTTATTGAAGATTGTTTTGGTTACTTAGGGTCTTTTGTTGTTCTATATACTCTAGGATTGCTTTTTCTATCTATGTTAAGAATGCCATTGGGATTTTGATAGAGACTGCATTGAATCTGCAGATCACTTTGGGTAGTATAGACATTTTGGAAATATTAATTCTTCCGATCCATGATTACAGGATGTCTTCCCAGTAACTGTGTCTTCTTTAGTTTCCTTCATCAATGTTTTATAGTGTCCAGTGCATAAGTCCTGTAATGCTTTGGTTAGGGGTTTTTCCTAAGTATCTCTTTTTCTCTTATGCTATTGTAAATGGGATTGCTTTCTTAATTTCCTTCTTTAGATAATTCATTTTTAGTGTATAGAAATGCCACCGAAAGAACAAAGCAAAAATAAATAAAATAAAGGATAGAAAAAAGTGGGAAAAATCACAAAACTAATAGTCTTTTAAAAATATAAGCAATGTTGACAAATCTTTAGCTAGGCTAACAAGGAAAAAAGATACAATATTCAAATACATAAAATCAGAAATGGAAGTGAAGACCTTATAACAATAACTTAGAAATAAAAAGGATCATAAAAGACTATTATGAACAACTCTGTGCCAACAAACTGTATAACCAAGAAGAAATACATAAATTCTTAGAAACATACAACTTACCAAAGATGAACCACAGAGAAACAGACATCCAGAGTAGACAATAAAAAATAAATTAATAATCAAAACACCTCCCAACCAAGAAAAGCTCAAACCAGATGGCTTCACAAGTGAATTTTACCAAACATTTAAAGAAGAATTAATACTAAATACTTTTTATGCTCTTCTAAAAAATAGAGGATACTCCAAAATCATTTTATGAGCCTAGCATCACCCTGATACCAAAGTCACACACAGATATCACATGAAAAGAATACTACAAGCCAATATCCCTAACAAATATAGATGCAAAAATCTGCAATAAAATACTAGAAACCAAATCCAATAGCACATAAAATGATTATATATACCAGGTAGTTGAGATTTATCCTAGGGATGCATATACAGTTCAACATACACAAAGAGGTCAACGTAATACATTAATAAAAGGAAAGAGTAGGGATGCTGAGCTGGCTCACTTGGCTAAGTGTCTTACTCTTGGTTTCAGCTCAGGTCATGATCTCACAATTTGTAAGTTCAAGCCCCACGTCAGGCTCTGCACTGTCACTGAGGAGTTTGCTTGGGATTCTCTCTCAGCCTCTGTCTCTGCCTCTCCTCCACTCACACTTTGTCAATTTCTAAAAAAAATAAATAAATAAACTTAAAAAATATATTTGAGACCTTAAAAAGTATTTTTTAAAAAAGAAAGATTAAAACCTACATGATCATCATCTCAGTAGGAGCAGAAGAAGCATTTGAGAAAGTTCAGCATCCATTCCTGATAAAAACTCTCAATAAGTAAGTATACCAGGAACTTACTTCAACATAATTAAGGCCATTCATTAAAAGCACACAGTTCATATTATAATTAATAAAGAAAAACATAAAACTCTAAGATCTGGTATAAAGCAAATGTGCTTACTCTCACCACTTCTATTCAACACATCTTGGAAGTTCTCTGTTTACAGATGACATAATTATAGATGTAGAAAACCCTAAAGACTCAACAACAACAGGAAAAATTGTTAGAATAAAGAAATTCAGTAAAGTCATTACATTTTAAATATTGATAACTTGACTCCTGTAGTCACTTTAAAAGTGTTACCAAAAATTACAAAGTCTTATTGTGTACCACAAATTTCTGGGAACCATTATTATTTGAGATTTTGCTATAAAGACTTCTGGGAAAATCTAGCACAATTCCACATGTGCTTTGATTATGAGACATGAGTAAGTATGAAACCAGGCGGAGATGTTATAGAATGTAATGTCAAAAGAAGAACATATCACCATGAACAAAGCATAGATGGGGAAAACTCAAGTTTGCATGTGTCAAAGACAGATTATACAACAGCAGGTGCAGATGGTGTAAAATCTTTGATATGGTGTCCTACCTCGAGGTTTGGACTTTGGAAGTTAATCTCGATGGTAATGGAAGTCCTCAGGTATTTAGAACAGGTAAGTCAGTTGCATGCATATGTCCAGTTTTCCCAATGCCATTTATTGAACATACTATCTTTGCTCCATTGCATTCTTTTTGCTCTTTTATCGATGATCAGTTGACTATATTTACGTGGGTCTACTTCTGGGCTCTCAATTCAGAGACTGATCCATGTGTCTATTCTTTCACTGATACATCACTGTCTTGATTGCTGTAACTTTCTGGTCAGTCTTGATGTCAGGTAGTATTAGCCTTCCATCTTTATTCTTCTCCTTCAATACTCTGTTGGCGATTCTGGGTCTTTTGTCCTCCCATCTAAACTTTAGAATCAATCTATTGATATCCACAAAATAACTTGCTGGGAGATTTTGATTAGCATCACATTGAATCTATAGATCAATTTGGAATGAAATGACATCTTGAATATTAAGTCTTATTGTCTATGAGCATGGTATATCTCTCCATTTATTTAGTTCTTATATGATTTTGTTCATCAGGGGTTTGTAGTTTTCCTCATATAGATCATACATATTTTGTTAAATTAACACATAAACATTTCACTTTGTGGGTGTTAATATAAATGGGGTTGTGCTTTTAATTTTTTTAATTTCAAAAAAAAGTAACTGACTTTTGCATATCATACAGTCATGCATACAATCCTATCATACAATCACTTATTGTTTCTGGAGTTTTTTATCAAGTGTTTTGGGTTTTCTACATAGATGATTATAACATCTGTGACCAATTCCAGTTTTATTTCTTCCCTCCCAATTTGTATACATTTTACTCCCTTTTCTTTTCATATTGCATTAACTTAGATCTTCCACCACAAAGTTGAAAAGGAACGGTAAGAGGGAAATCCCTACCTTGTTTTTGACTTTAGTGGGAAAGCTTCAAATTTCTCACTATTGTATATGATACTATCTGTAGGATTTTTGATAGGTATTTTTTATCAAATCTAGGAAACTCCCCTCTAACCTGGTTAGATTTTGAGGCTAAGAAAATAGTAAATTTAGTATTTTGGTAAATTAGTAAATTAGTATTGGTATTAGTAAATTGGTAAATTTGTAAATTTGGTAAATTAGTATTTTGGTAAATTTAGTATTTTAACCAATGATAGCATTGGTTAAAAAAGACACACTGATTCTGGCTTGGGATATACTGATTTTATAAATATCTGCAATATATAATGAAGTTGTCTAGCATGGTGTTGGATTTATTAATTTCGAGGTCTGAATTACTTAGACAATTCAAGGCTAAGTAATATCAATCTGAGAGGCTTGCTAACAATTAAAAACAAAACAAAAAAAGAAAAAAAAAACACTGTGTTTCTCTGTCTTGCCTAGAGAGAAGCTTGACAAAAAGGGCTTGCCTAATTGGAAGGTTAAAGTTCAGAAAATCTTTAAAGCCTATATGCTCTAGACACATCTAAACAGATTTCAATAGATTGCTTCTTCATATCTATGCAGGAATCTAAATGTAAACAAAATATTTCCCCCAAATAATCTTTCATATGAAATGAAAAAAAAAACATAATTTATGATTCACGGAAATGTTAACTTTCTTACGATGATAATTACAACATTTTTTTTTTTTTTTTGCCAGGGATAGGGTGTGGGAACGATGAATTATGAAAACTAGTAATTTACTTTGGACAGGTACTCTTCCTTCCAACCACTGTCAAGGAAATGATGTACTTGTTTTAAAACTAGTGTCCTAACTGTCAACAAAAAAGACAGCAGGAGACATAAGACCATAAAGTAAACAAGAAAGTAAGAAACACTAGAAACATTTAAAAGCAACAAATCAACTGCTAATTAGAAACCTTGGTTATTCAATCAAAAAGTCATGGAAACAAGAAGGCATTCAGTAAAACAATTGGATATTTTTTTGAATTATAATAACTTATGTGTAACCTGTCTCTCTGAACAAAGACAATTTATCTTTTTCTTGTTCATGATAAACAACATGAAACAAAAAGAGAGGGTTCTCTTAAGAATGGTGATTAGGATTTAGGATTGAAGAGTAAAGGAGGAAGCACAAGACATTAAATAATCGGTCTCCATCTGCTTGTGCAAATGAGGAAAGAGGACAATGGGAATGTGCCCAAGTGAGATTGCCCAGGATGACTGAGAGAGGATGATATGAAACAGGGAAATCTAAAAAGACAATAGAGCCTTTGGAGGATATGGTATCAGATATTTTTTTAAGGCTTTAATTCAAACTAGAGAACAAAGTTGTTATTTCTCAAAATCTCAGCTAAGACCTGAATTACAGTTAAATTAATACTTTTCAGGTAAAGAGTATTTTGACAGAACTTCTTCTCCAGCCCATCCAGTAGTCTGAGATCAAAGGCCTGGCCTTAATTCACTGTGATTTGGGCTATGACTATGGAAACATTACAAATGTGCATCTTCCTGCACACGTTGATTCATTTCTTCTTATTTTTTAAATTCTCACTTATTTTGGGTAAATAAAGACCAAGAGCATTCTTCCCCGCATCAGGGTCATTGAACTCACTATACCATCATTTTTAAAGTGTCTTCAGAGGCTAAAGAATATAAAAAACACTTTCTGAATTAAAAATAAAAATAACAGAACTTCCTAAAATAGGGAAGAACCTAAAATTACTAGCCAGGAGCAGTCGCTGATTATAAAATTTACCAAAGGAATGAATGTGGAAATTACTAAGTGATATGAGAAGGCAGACTATATTGTTGGCTATAAAGTCATTTCCTTAGTACAGAGCAATACTGAGTGGAAGAACATATAAGTGAATAAGTCATTGCTTTACTAGTGAAGATGGCCAAGGATCTGAGGGCAGGAAAAGCAAATCCGTATCCTGAATATATACCTACTCCTATTCTGGGATAGAAGGGGGGCCAGTATAACCAATCTGGGCCCAGGTGGCTGGTTAGTCCACACACAACTAACTCACTAACTCACTCACGGTGCATTAACAGGGCTTCAGCTTTAGCCTCTGCTCTGGGCAACCTGGGCACTCCTTAGCAGCCAAGTTGGGGTGTCCATGTGTAACATCTCCTGTCTCCGTGGTCACTTCATATACAGGCCCATATAGCAGGTACCAGAGCACCAGAGCACTTATCTCTCTGCCCCTCCCCTGCTCTCGTTCTGTCTCTCTCTCTCTGTCCCTCTCTCTCAAACACACACACACACACACACACACACACACACACACACACAAGAGGTTAGAGTGGGAGAGAACCAAAGCATAAGAGACTCTTAAAAACTGAGAACAAACTGAGGGCTGATGGGGGGTGGGAGGGAGAGGAGGGTGGGTGATAGGTATTGAAGAGGGCATCTTTTGGGATGAGCACTGGGTGTTGTATGGAAAACAATTTGACAATAAATTTCATATATTAAAAAAATAAAATAATATAAAAAAATAAACAAAAATAAACACAAAAAAATTTTAAAGGCCCACCTTTAGGACTCTTTAAAGGCTGAGGGAGAGCAGTGCAACAGCAAGATTAAGGACTAGAGAAACGCGAGCCCCCTACTAGTGTCATCTACTCGTGATTTCCAGATCTGCACAGGCCTGATCTCAACCATATCCTTCGTGTTTGTGGATGAATGCTATTGTATATACCCAACTTCATGATTTTTTTAAATCAGATAGTACTGAGCTCATGCTGGGCAGCTCAGCAAGCATAGTCTCTTGGTGCTTTACAATCAAGCAGTCTACCTCCACCAGAGCCTGGTAGAACAAAGGAAGGCAAATGTGCAGGAAACAGTTTTCAACTCCAAAGCCATAGTTTAGGCTGTGATCACTACTTTAGCCTTACTAGATAGAGGCACTATAGAGCATCCCTATCTGATATGTCACCTAAAGTACCACTGAAGCTCTTGGATCATAAGACCCACGTGTCAGGGCATCTTGAGTCAAATAATAAAGGTGGATAATAACCCCCAAATCTGTCAGACTTATGGGTCATTCCTTGGGAAAGGAAAAAAAAAATTAAAAGTTGTTCTTCCAAAACTTAAAAGCAAAACTACCACATGATCCAGGAATTCCACTCCTGAATATATACACAAAAAGAACTGAAAGTGGGATCTTGAAGAGACATTTGTGCACCTATATTCATAGCATTATTCATAATAGCCAAGGGTCAAGGCAATCCAAGTGCACATTGATGGAAGAGTAGATAAAAAACGACAAGTGATGCGAATATACAATGGAATGTTACTTGGTGTTCGTAAGGAAGGACATTCGGACGCACACCACAACATGGGTGGCTTGAGCACATCACGTCAAGTGACAGAACCCAGTCGCCAGAGGACAATACTGTATGATTCCACTTCTGTGAAGGACCAAGAGAAGTCGAATTCCTAGAGACTGAAGGGAGAGGGGTGGATGCCAGGGTCTGAGAGCAGAGAGGAACGGGGAGTTGATTAATGCGTGCAGTTCCGGTCTTGCAAATTGAAAAGCGTTCTGGAGCCCGACGGTACAACGATACGAATGTACTTGATACTACCGAACTACAGCCAAAATGGCTAAGATGGTAACTGTACGCTATGTGTATTTTCCCACAATTAGAAAAATAACCAATGGTCATCACGGGTTTGGGCTAGGGAAAGATGAGTAGGTGAAGCACAGGAGATTTTTAGGGCAGTGAAACTCTTCTGTAGGACACAGTTAAGGCGGATACATGACATTACACATTTGTCACAACCCACAGCACATTACGATCCGAAGAGCAAACCCTAAAGTGACCTAGGGACCTCAGTTAAAAATGATGTATTAATATTATTAAAAATGATGTATTAATATAACTGTAGCAATTGTACCACATTAGTATAAGACGTTAATAATAGAGGTAACTGTGTGTTGGAGGGAAGTATATGGGAACTTTCTGTATTTTATGCTCAATTTTTCTAAAACTTAAACCTGCTCTAAATAAAATCTGTTAACGTAGAAAAATTGTCAGGTTTATTAATTATTCTATAAATGGACTAGAGCAGCACATGTACATGGCTTAAGTTGTCTCTAGGATCCAGAATCACAACAAGGGTTATGACTTATTTCCCCCAAGTTGGATGTGATAGGGTACAACAACGTACCATTTCATTTACTTTAGACACTATATCCAAACCTGGCCCAGACCATGAGGCCCCTAGAAACTTCATTAATGTATAAATACCACTGAAATTTATCTGAAAAAATGTCTCCTATTAAAAGCATCTAGGGTTTCCCATATTCCCTTATCTAATGCAAACATCATCTCTGTTATGTAATAGCACAATGCGCTGGGGGAACAAGTATGACTAGTTATTGAATATTATGTTCAGTTATTGAATATTCTACTCAGAAAGAGCACATTAAAGTTGACATAATCTTGAAATAACACAGTGAAGGAATATTGCTGCCCTTGCCAGGTGAAATTGGACTACTCCCAATTGAGTATATTAATTGGGAATGAGAAATAAATTACTTAATAAGTAATTAGTAGCTTCATATCTGTTGCCAGAATCTGCTTGATTTGTTTGAGGAAAGAGACCAACCTCGGAAAACACCCTGCAATTAGTGTTAATACCTGACAAAGTTCACTATAATCTACAGTCATGTTTCAAAATTAATCTTGGCATTTAACTCAACAGACTAAGGAATCAAGATGGAGATTCTGCCAGGTTCTGAGTACTTCTAGCCCAAATGTACATTGAAGAACTAGGGGAATAATCACAGAATGGGTTCTTGGGCTCTCTGCACCCACCGTGTGACTGACTTAGGCCAAGTTTCCATTTATTGCCTGATCTCCATAAGCTCTCGTTCTGACCAACAGGTTCTCTGGATTTTGAAGGGTTAACTCAGAACTCCAGAAGGTCCAGGTATATCCCTTTCTGCAGTATACAGTAACCTTATTAAATGGCTCCAGGTGCCTTGGGGAAAATCTCAAGAGGAAGAGTCACAGTACACATTTAAGACAGGAGTATGTACAACTGCTATCATTTTCAAATGCATCTAGTCTCCTCTTCATTCAGGGGCCTCTGGCTCTGACCTGGTTAACCGTGGGAATGAGACTTCACGTCATACTTTCTCATGTTGGGTTTCTGCTCACCAGACATATGATTTATGTGCATCAAGTAACCCCTCAGTCAGCTGCACATCCATACTGTTACTTTGTTTTTGTTTTTTTTTTTTTAATTTTTTTTTTCAACGTTTATTTATTTTTGGGACAGAGAGAGACAGAGCATGAACGGGGGAGGGGCAGAGAGAGAGGGAGACACAGAATCGGAAACAGGCTCCAGGCTCCGAGCCGTCAGCCCAGAGCCTGACGCGGGGCTCGAACTCCCGGACCGCGAGATCGTGACCTGGCTGAAGTCGGACGCTTAACCGACTGCGCCACCTAGGCGCCCCCATACTGTTACTTTGGATAGATGATCAGTTAGTTACCATCACAGATTCCTACGGGTCAAAACACTCTGTCCTTGAAATCTTTTACAGTAACGTGCCAAACTTATCTCTGATACTTAAGTGTTACCAGCATCCGCACCCTGCTACCATGGGGTCCTATTACTCTCACTAAAATTAAAGAGCCCAATTCCCTTGTAGAATTTCACCCCACCATTTTCAGTCCATATAGGAGCATCACCACAGAGCTTTCATGATGCTAATGCTTTCCTCCACGATAAATCTTTATTGACTCAATGAAGAGAATTTCCTCTGGGCCCTCCCAAAGTTATTTTTAGGGATGTGACCGAGTCTACCCACACTAGACCCATTCAGTGTTCACTCTGATAGTCACTTCAGATGGTTCCTTCCTCTACAGCAAGACAGGAAAATTCTGGCGTGTCAACCTTTTAGATTATAGACCACTGCTTATCTAGGCTCCTATTAAATCTCCAAATAATTTATTACAAATATTACCTGTCCCTCAAGCTAACACACTGGATTTTAAATCTTGATTGAACATGCCCAAATTAGTAAAGTTTTTTTTTTTCTCATATAATCTTACATTGTATCCTTTTTGATCTTCCACAATGAGGATCTATCCCTATACATGCTTCCCAATTTCTTCATGATAAAAGCTCACAAGATTTTATAATTCATTATTTTATTTCCCCCCACCTATTATAGAACTTTCAGTTGTTTCCTTGAACATACTGGAATTTTACTTTCATTATGGGCCTGAAAAAAATAAAATGTGTTGAGGAAGAATTTTAAAGAGAGTAGGCATTGCTTTATGAAGTGCCTGTTCCAGGTGACGTTTCTGCATTTTTTTTTTTTAGTAAAAAGGATGTCTGATTTACATACAGAATACTCCACAAAATTCTGCACTTGCTGAAATCCTTCCAGTAATAAAACTATGCTAAAATTGCATAAGATAATGGGTAACCTTATGGATGGCATAGAAATTCTCTGTCACTCCAGAACTTATTTGGGTAGGGAGTCGGTAGATTTAAGTTTATTGTCATCTTTGTAAGCTTTCTAGAACAGTCAAAAGAAGCCAACCGGTCCCACAAACTTTATAATCATAATTGTTTCTATAACCATCAAACTCAGTGGCCATTTGCTCATCCAAAGCTTTGACCTCAAACAAACTCCACCTTTTCCCACGTCTGGAGATAATCTAGGTAATAGCAAAACCACTTACATCTTGGTTTTCAGAATCCCACTTCATCTGTAAGATCATTTATGCATTCAACGAATATCTAGATACAGTGTTGAGGGTTCTTTCTTTGGTTTTATCCATTCTATCAGACAGAATTATAAACAGAATACGTCTCATACAGTTCAAATGAAATTACTTTAACAAAGAGACTGAGAGAGACATGAGCAGAGTTAAAGGACCAGTAAGGGATTTTGAAACACCCAGACTAGCAACAACACTAAGCCAATGCTACCATAGGGTTAAAGTTTCAAAGGAGTTATTAGCAGTGCAAGAGCTCAGGGATGGCTGGATCTTAGGAACAGAGCACACAGAAGGAACTACATAGTCTTAGAGGACCAAGCAAGTGCGAGATTAATGGCTCCAAAGCAGACATTGCAGAGGATAATATCCTTATAATTTTACCCAGATTTATCCCTACTGATCTCTACCTGGTGATCCCACTAACTGAATCCAGTGAAAACAATCAGCAACCCAGCGTGGTGATACAGACCACTGACATCAACCATTCAAGCACACAACGAGGAAGTGCAGAGAATGGATATGTTGGTGAAGTGGGACAAAAAATAATCAAGACAATAATGCATCAGTCAAGGCCAGACATCATCATGGCTTACACCAGGGGTGATACTGGTGAAGTTGGTGAGAATTCATGAGATTCTGGATATATTTCTGAGAAAGTCATAACAAGACTTGGAGATGGATTAAATGTGCACATAAGGAAAAGGAAATAAGAAATGGATATAAAGAAACCCATGGAAAAAACAGGATTGGGAGAACATTTAAACTGGTCTTGATAACTTTGAGATGCCATTGGCCATCAAAGTGGAGAGGCCAAGTAAGCAGCTGGATATATAAATCTAGAATTTAGAACAGAGTCTAGCCTGGAGATATAATTCAGAATTATTATTATTATTTAAGTGGGTGATGGGAATTGAGGGTACCTGTTGGGATGAGCACTGGGTGTTGCATGGAAACCAATCTGACAATAAATTATATTAAAAATAAATAAATGTTTAAAAAGTAAAAACATAAAATAATAAAATAAAAATTATAATTGCCAAATAACTTGTAATGTGCTTATCTATTAATAGGAATTCAAAAAATGTGAAATTCTATTTCAGTAGGTCTTCAAAGAAAGGCTAAGATAGTTTATGCCCATACAGCCTCTTCTATCAGTAGACATAAAGCAAAGAGGAGAAGATTTTAAAGGGAATAAAACCCACAAGTGTGAAATATGGAGTCGATAGAACAAACATTGCAGTAGATATGATTCTGAAAATAAGGCAAACCACAGGGGGACCTATTTCTTCTGGATGAAGCTGGGTTTATATACCACCCAGAGAATTCTCTGTAGCCTTTGACGATACCTCACTGAGCATATAATTGCCAGAAAGGTGGGAAGGAATTAAGCACTGTGAGTAATATCCTTTGTAATGTCTCACAGAGAAAGGTTAAGGAAATTTCATTTGCTATGAGGAGATGGAAATAAATTAGTTAAGTCACCATGGAAAATCAGGCAGGCAGGACCAGATAGTGATAAGATCCAGAGGAAGAAATATGAGATTTTTAAAAATAGACATTTTAATTCACAGAGTAATAAATGTGAGACCAGTTTTACAGAGGAGAACCAAGGCAAAAAGCATCAAGATTTTTCAGCTTATGTTAGAAAGGACTAGATGTCTTTATAAGACAAGTCAGTTGCTTTGAGTTCTTTTTATTATTTATTTACATATTTTAATGAGCAGGAAACAAATAAATCAAAGTAAGCCTTGAACTTGGAAATCTCTTTAACATTATCAGGAGCCTGAGAGTAAGAAGAAAAAAAAGTTTAAAGTTTGAAGTGAAATTGCCAGAAGCGCTTTCTAGAATTTGACTCTTACTGATCATAATGGTTGCTGAAACATTTATTCAAAACCCATTCACCTTTTAGTTCTTCTTTTATGGAAATTTGGATTCTTATTAACTATTAACATATTATTATATTCTTTAGATACAAATCTGATATGCTGGTAAGAGGTAGAAAGATCACTTTTTGTGCTGGGAAGAGAATATGAATGGCAGAGTAGAGTTAATACGAACTAGAGGATGGGATGGGGATAAATGAAATTTAAGTCACCAACACTCAGGAATTAAAGTTGCAAGCCCTCACCTGTTTCAGATATAAACCCAACACTGAAGAGAAAGGATGAGTGAGGTCAAGGTTGATTGCTCATCTCCTGACATGGAGATGTGGACTGGGGAAGGTGACGGGAGGGTATTGGTGGGCCATAACCCCCGGATGCCTACGAGGCTCTGTGCTTGACTCCATGAAGTCTAATTTCCCAGTTCTATGTATCCAAGTTACAGCTTATATCAGCTAGGGCAACTAACGGTGTAAGCCAGAGCTCGCACCTACAGTGGCTTAAACAACAGAAGTTAGTTACTGGATTCATTGGCTTATTTGCTATAAAGTCCAGATTTGGAGTTGGTGTTGGGTGAAGGTGCATTTATCAGGTCAAAAGATGCATAGAAGAATATGATTCCAGGGGCGCCTGGGTGGCTCAGTCAGTTGGACGTCCGACTTCGGCTCGGGTCATGCTCTCACGGTCCATGAATTCGAGCCCCGCGTTGGGCTCTGTGCGGACAGCTCGGAGTCTGGAGCCTGCTTCGGATTCTGTGTCTCTCCCTCTCTTTGCCCCTCCCCTGCTCTCTGTCTCACTCTCTGTCTCTCTGTCTCTCTCTCAAAAATAACTAAAAAACATTAAAAACAAAGAATATGGTTCTTTCCTTCTCTTCCTGCTGCCTCCCATGGAGTCATCCTTATCCTAAGGTTGACTCACCACTGTGCTTACCACATAGCTGGCCATAGGGGACCAAGACCTGCTGCTGGGGACAGGGATGCAGGTGACTCCATTCCAGCTGAGCAGCTGCTCCTTACTGGGGGAGATTCCTAAGGGGGATCCTTGAGAGCAGCAGAATCATGGAGAGCAGGAGCCTGGGAAGCAGTCACAGACACACACTCTCAAGTTTCCAAGCTATCGTTTGAACACAAAACCCAGAATTTAAAGTCACGATTACTGGGGAGCATTTAGAACCACCAAGAGGCCACCTACTTTCAGAGTGCACCCAACCTCATCATAACATTGTACAAATGTTTGTAAAATTATAGAGATAAACAAAGAAGAGTGATGAGATTATTCATTTGACTCCCTCTATTCCCAAATATAAACTAGGATCTAGGCTTTATTTTCCTTTTTTTTACCCTCAGTCGCCTATACAGAGGCATAGGAATTGGTCTACAGTATGTACCATAAAGCAGGCACTGTCTTGAGCCTTGGTACACGTTAACTTTTCCATCATCTTTACAAAATTATGACATAGGTTCTGTGATGAAGTCCATTCTGCTGGTGAAGAAATGGGGACCACCTACAGGTAAATACTAGCAGCCCTGGGGTGTAAACCTTGGCAACTGGCTACCGATTCTATACTCCTTTATTCAATTTTTTTAAACATTTATTTATTTTCAAGAGACAGAGAGCAACAAAGTGCAAGCAGGGGAGGGTCATAGAGAGAGAGGGAGACACAGAATCTGAAGCAGGCTCTGGGCTCCGAGCTGTCAGCACAAAGCCTGATGTGGGGCTTGAACCCACCAACAGCAAAATCATGACCTGAGCCGAAGTCAGAAGCCCCACCGACCAAGCCACCCAGGTGCCCCCAGATTCTATCGACTTAACACCCTTTGAATACTCCTTGAAGGAATGAGTGCATTAATGAATGAAATAATCACTGCATTAATAAACGAATGAAGAATGGAATGAAAATGTTTCTGTCTGCATACCCTAAACACGTCTGTGACCTCTTTAGAGACAGTGTCCTGAAAACATGCTACTAGATATTAGGACAGCTGACTTCCAGCTCTAAGAATACCCTCAACGTTCCATTTAATGTTCAGCCATTGGGTGCTACTCAGGAACATTGTCCGTTCAACCATTAAATAAGGATTAAAATTCTGCCCTTTCTACTTCATGGGACATTTTTGTGGGTATAAGAAGATAATACACATTGGAGGTACACTGGAAACTATCAGGCAAAACACAAATATAAAGCATAATTCTAAGCAATGAAAAACTTTGCAAATAGTAAAATTCTTTCCCTGTGATTATCAAAATGCTGAATAGACCCTTCACAGGGGGAGGAACCTAGATGGCGGAACAGCATGGAAGCTTTTTGTGTGTCTCGCGTCCATGAAATACAGCCAGACCAACACTAAACCATCCCGCACACCTAGAAAACCGATTGGAGGATTAACACAACAATCTGCACAACCTGAACCACAGAATTCAGCAGGAAGGCGGCGCGGAGAGGTGAACTTGGGGAGCGAGAAGTGGGCAGGGAGCCGCCTTTGCAGGCGGAGAGAGGACGGAGATGGAGATTGGGATGGGGGGAGGATACTGGAAAAGCACCCCTCCCCAAAAGCGGCTGGAGAGAAAGCAGAAAATTGGAAACCGCCGCAGGGACTAAACTAAAAAGGGAGAAAGGAGAAAGGACAGGGTTTAAATCCCATTAAGACTATAAGCGAGGGGAGCACAAAGGCTGCAACCCCGCAGCTCCCTACCTGGCGGTGCTCTGGTGGGAAGGGCGAATCCCCAGGAGCAGAGTGGGGTCCGGGAGGTTCTCGGGCCACACGGGGAAAAGCGGTTCCACTGCTGGAAGGACATTTGGTGGAGACGGTGGCAGCCTCCCGGTCCCGGCAGACCCCGGAAGGAGGCCACATTCGCTGGTGCTGGAACAAGGCCGTTAAGGGTGAAGCCCGGTGCCAGACGTGCGTTGTGATTTTCCATCATCCCGGAGACGCTGCTTCTACACTGTCTCGTGAACATTTTCTGGGACGGGCTGGCACCTGGCCGCAGTCTCGGGCACCGGCAACAACAGGGTCCAGCGGGCATTCCCGGGTGCAGCCGGCATTCGTCCGTTGCTCATTCGGCCACTGCTCGGTGAGACCCTCCCGCAGAGGGACGGAGCGGGTCAAAGCCGCAGTCCTTCGGAAGTAAGGGGCCGGGGAAAACAGCCGCATCCCAGACAAAACATGAGAGAGGTACTGCCTGGGGCCTGGTCACGGAGGAGGAAAAAGCGGGGAGTGGACGAGACCTGAAGACGGAGGACCGGTGCGCAATTGCTGATACGGGAGAACACACTGGGTGGCTGGGTGGCGCCATTTTTCACCGCTCCCGCGCAGGCGCAGGCGCACCCACGAGCCCCACAGCACGCCACCCCAGGAGGCTAGCAGCGCCATCTAGTGGAGAGCGGAGCCCTTACACTGAGCCCCGCCCAACTGGGCCAACCTCGCTCTTCAGGAACACAAGTCTTACCGCCTGCTTACTTTATGGACTGTAAAGAGCTACATGGACTGACCTCTAGGGGAAAACAAAGTAATTTCAGTCCTATTTCAATCTGTTAGCAGGTCTATCTATTCAATTTTCTTTTTTTTTCCTTTTTTTCTCTTTTAAACTATTCTTTTCTTGACTACAGAAAGAGAAAAAATTCATTTCATTTGCAATTTTTATTAAAAATATTTTCCTTTAATTTTTTTACTATATTTTTTACTTTTGCGTAAAATTTTTCAAATTCTATCTTATTTGCATCATTCTATTTTAGTCTACTTCAGTGTATTCACCTTTTCAAATTTTAAAACGATTTCCTTGTTTTCTTTTTTCTCTTTTTCATTTCTTTTCTTTTCTTGAATGCAGAAAGTGAAAAACTTCATTTTTACTTTCCATTTCTATTAAAAATATTTTTCTTTCATATTTTTACTATATATTTTTTGCTTTTATGTACATTTTTTCAAATTCTATTTTACTTCCATCATTTTATTTTAGTCTACTACAGTGTATTCACTTTGTCAAATTTTCAAACGATTTGGTTTTTTTCTTTTTTGTTTTTCTTGAATACAGGAGAAAAAAGTTCATCTTTATTTTTAACTGTATTAAAAATATTTTTCCTTAATTTTTTTCCTACTATATTCTTTACTTTTGTGTAAATTTTTTCAAATTCTATTTTACTCCCATCATCTCATTTTAGTCTACTTTAGTGTATCCATTTTTTCAAACGCTCAAACAATTTCCTTTCCCCATCCCCCTTTTTTTCTCTAATCTGTCAAACCACTGTCAACACCCAGACAAAACACACCTGGGATCTAGCATCATTCATTAGATTTTTGTGTGTGTGTGAGTGTTTTTAAGTTTTTAATTTTAATATTTTTTTAATTTTGATTTTCTTTTTAAGTACCTCATTAATTCCTTTTCCCCCTTCAAAATGACCCCAAAAGAAAGAGCATGAAGAAACGACAGCCAGGGACTTAACCAACACAGATACAAGCAAGATGTCTGAACCAGAATTTAGAATCACGATAATAAGAATACTAGCTGGAGTCTAAAATAGAATAGAATCCCTTTCTGCAGAGATAAAAGAAGTAAAAAAATAGAATGAAATTAAAAATGCTATAACTGAGCTGCAATCACGGATGGATGCCACGGTGGCAATGATGGATGAGGCAGAACAGAAACTCAGCGATATAGAGGACAAACTATAGAGAATATGAAACAGAAAAAAAGAGGGAGATTAAGGCAAAAGAGCATGGCTTAAGAATTAGAGAAATCAGTGACTCATTAAACAGGAACAACATCAGAATCATAGGGGTCCCAGTAGAGGAAGAGAGAGAAATAGGGGTAGAAGGGTTATGTGAGCAAATCATAGCAGAAAACTTTCCTAACCTGGGGAAAGACACAGACATCAAAATCCAGGAATCACAGAGGACCCCCCCATTCGATTCAACAAAAACCGACCATCAACAAACCATATCACAGTCAAATTCATAAAATACTCAGACCAGGAGAGAATCATGAAAGCAGCAAGGGAAAAAAAAGTCCCTAACCTACAAGGGTAGACAGATCAGGTTTGCAGCAGACCTACCCACAGAAACTTGGCAGGCCAGAAAGGAGTGGCGGGATATATTCAATGTGCTGAATCAGAAAAATACACAGTCAAGAATTCTTTATCCAGCAAGGCTGTCATTCAAAATAGAAGGAGATGAAAAGTTTCCCAGACAAACAAAAATTAAAGGAGTTTGTGACCACTAAACCAACCCTGCAAGAAATTTTAAGGGGGATTCTCTGAGGGGAGAAAAGATGAAAAAAATATATAGAGAGAAATAAATAAATAAATATATAAATAAATAAGAAAAAAATATATAGAAATAAATAAATAAATAAATAAATAAATAAATAAATAAATACCAAAAGCAACAAAGATTAGAAAGGACCAGAGAACACCACCAGAAACTCCAACTCTACAAGTATCATAATGGCAATAAGTTCATGTCTTTCAGTACTCACTCTATACATCAATGGACTCAATGCTCCAATCAAAAGACATAGGGTAACAGAATGGATAAGAAAACAAGATCCATCTATATGCTGTTTACAAGAGACCGACTTTAGACTTAAGACACCTTCAGATTGAAAATAATGGGATGGAGAACCATCTATCATGCTAATGGTCAACAAAAGAAAGCCAGAGTAGCCATACGTCTTTCAGACAATCTAGACTTTAAAATAAAGACTGTATCAAGAGATGCAGAAGGGCATTATATCATAATCAAGGGGTCTATCCACCAAGAAGACCTAACAATTGTAAACATTTATGCACCAAATGTGAGAACACCCAAATATATAAATCAATTAATCACAAACATAAACTCATCGATAGTAATACCACAATAGTAGGAGACTTCAACACCCCACTCACAGCAATGGACAGATCATCTAATCAAAAAATCAACAAAGAAACAATGGCTTTGAATGACACATTGGACCAGATGGACTTAACAGATATATTCAGAACATTTCATCCTAAAGCAGCAGAATATACATTCTTCTCCAGTGCACATGGAACGTTCTCCAGAATAGACCATATACTGGGACACAAATCAGCCCTAAGTAAGTACAAAAAGATCAAGATCATACCTTGCATGTTTTCAGACCACAACGCTATGAAACTCAAAATCAACCACCAGAAAAAATTTGGAAAGGTAACAAATACTTGGAGACTGAAGAACATCTTACTAAAGAATGAATGGGCTAACCAAGAGTTAAAGAGGAAATTAAAAAGTATATAGAAGTCAGCGAAAATAATAACACCACAACCCAAAACCTCTGGGACGCGGCAAAGGTGGTCATAAGAAGAAAGTATATAGCAATCCAGACCTTCCTAAAGAAGGAAGAAAGATCTCAGATACACAACCTAACCTTACACCTTAAGGAGCTGGAAAAAGAACAGCAAATAAAACCCCAAACCAGCAGAAGACAGGAAATAATAAAAGATTAGAGCAGAAATTAATGATATCAAAACCAAAAAAAAAAAACAAAAACAAAAAAACAGCAGAACAGATCAATGAAACCAGAAGCTGGTTCTTTGAAAAAATTAACAAAATTGATAAACCACTAGTCAGTTTGATCAAAAAGAAAAAGGAAAGGACACAAATAAATAAAATCAAGAATGAAAGAGGAAAGATCATAACCAACACAGCAGAAATAAAAACAATAATAAGAGAATATTATGAGCAATTATATGCCAATAAAAAGGGCAATCTGGAAGAAATGGAAAAATTCCTAGACTACCAAAACTGAAACAGGAAGAAATAGAAAAATTTGAACAGACCCATAACCAATAAGGAAATCGAACTAGTAATCAAAAATCTGCCAAAAAATTAAGAGTCCAGGGCCAGATGGCTTTCCAGGGGAATTCTACCAAACACTTAAGGAAGAGTTAACACCTATTCTCTTGAAGCTGTTCCAAAAAATAGACACGGAAGGAAAACTTCCAAACTCTTTCTATGAAGCCAGCATTACCTTGATTCTAAAACCAACGACCCCACTAAAAAGGAGAACTATAGACCAATTTCCCTGATGAACATGGATGCAAAAAACCTCAACAAGATATTAGCCAATCAGATCCAACAATACATTAAAAAAAGTATTCACCATGACCAAGTGGGATTTATACCTGGGCTGCAGGGCTGGTTCAATATCTGGAAAACAATTAACATGATTCCTCACAGCAATAAAAGAAAGGACAAGAACCATATGATCCTCTCAATAGATGCAGAAAAAGCCTTCGACAAAAGACAGCATCCTTTCTTGATAAAAACCCTCAAGAAAGTAGGGATAGAAGGAGCATACCTGAAGATCATAAAAGCCATATATGAACGACCCAATGCTAATATCATCCTTAATGGGGAAAAACTGAGAGCTTTCCCCCTAAGGTCAGGAACAAGACAGGGATGCCCACTCTCACTATTGTTATTCAACATATTATTGGAAGTCTTAGCTTCTGCAATCAGACAACACAAAGAAATAAAAGGCATCCAAATCAGCCAGAAGGAGGTCAAACATTCACTCTTTGCAGATGACATGATAGTGTATATGGAAAACCCATAAGATTCCATCAAAAAACTGCTAGAATTGATTCATGAATTCAGCAAAGTTTCAGGATATAAAATCAGCACACAGGGGCGCCTGTGTGGCTCAGTCAGTTGAGCGTCCGACTTTGGCTCAGGTCATGATCTCATGATTTGTGGGTTTGAGCCCCATGTTGGGCTCTGTGCTGACAGCTCAGAGCCTGGAGTCTGCTTCAGATTCTGTGTCTCCCTCTCTGCGTCCCCCCCACCCTGCTCACATTCTGTCGCTCTCCTTCAAAAATAAATAAACATTTAAAATTTTTGTAAAAAAATCAATGCACAGAAATCAGTTGCATTCCTATACCAACAATGAAGCAACAGAAAGAGAAATCAAGGAATCGATCCCATTTACAGTTGCACAAAAAAACCATAAAATACCTAGGAATAAATCTAACCAAAGAGGTGAAAAATCTATACACTGAAAACTACAGAAAGCTTATGAAAGAAATTGAAGAAGACACAACAAAATGGAAAAATATTGCATGCTCCTGGGTAGGAAGAACAAATATTGTTAAAATGTTGATACTACCCAAAGCAATCTACATATTCAATGCAATCCCTATCAAAGTAACACTAGCATTCTTCACAGAGCTAGAACAAATTATTCTAAAATTTGTATGGAACCAGAAAAGACCCTGAATAGACAAAGCGATCTTGAAAAAGAAAACCAAAGCAGGAGGCATCACAATCCCAGACTTCAAGCTATACTGCAAAGCTGTAATCATCAAGACAGTATGGTACTGACACAAGAACAGACACTCGGATCAATGGAACAGAATAGAGAACCCAGAAATGGACCCACAAACGTATGGCCAGCTAATCTTTGACAAAGCAGGAAAGAATATCCAATGGAATAAAGACAGTCTCTTCAGCAAGTGGTACTGGGAAAACCGGACAGCGACATGCAGAAGAATGAACCTGGACCACTTTCTTACACCATGCACAAAAATAAACTCAAAATGGATGAAAGACCTAAATGTAAGACAGGAAGCCATCAAAATCCTTGAGGAGAAAGCAGGCAAAAACCTCTTTGATCTTGCCCGCAGCAACTTACTCAACACATCTCCAGAGGCAAGGGAAACGAAAGCAAAAATGAACTACTGGGACCTCATCAAAATAAAAAGCTTCTGCACAGCGAAGGAAACAATCAGCAAAACTAAAAGGCAACCGACAGAATGGGAGAAGATATTTGCAAATGACATACCAGATAAAGGGTTAGTATCCAAAATCTATAAAAAACTTATCAAACTCAACACCCAAAAAACAAATAATCCAGTGAAGAAATGGGCAAAAGACACGAATAGACACTTCTCCAGAGAAAACATCCAGATAGCCAATCGACACATGAAAAAATGCTCAACTTCACTCATCCTCAGGGAAATACAAATCAAAACCACAATGAGATACCACCTTACACCTGTCAGAATGGCTAACATTAACAGCTCAGGCAACAACAGATGCTGGCGAGGATGTGGAGAAAGAAGATCTCTTTTGCATTGTTGGTGGGAATGAAATCTGGTGCAGCCACTCTGGAAAACAGTATGGAGTTTCCTGAAAAAACTAAAAATAGAACTACCCTACGACCCAGCAATTGCACTACTAGGCATTTATCCACGGGATACAGGTGTGCTGTTTTGAAGGGACACATGCACCCCCATGTTTATAGCAGCACTCTCAACAATAGCCAAAGCATGGAAAGAGCCCAAATGTCCATCAATGGATGAATGGATAAAGAAGATGTTGTGTGTGTATATTCATTCTTCAAAAAGATTTCATTCTTCATTCATTCATTCATTCTTCAAAAAGATTTCATTCTTTTTGATGGCCGAGTAATACTCCATTGGGTGTATGTGTGTATATATACACATACACCCAATGGAGTATTACTCGGCCATCAAAAAGAATGAAATCTTGCCATTTGCAACTACATGGATGGAACTGGAAGGTATTATGCTAAGTGAAATTAGTCAGTCAGAGAAAGACAAAAATCATATGACTTCACTCATATGAGGACTTTAAGAGAGAAAACAGATGAACATAAGGGAAGGGAAACAAAAATATAAAAACAGGGAGGGACACAGAACAAAAAAGAGTCATAAATATGGAGAACAAACTGAGGATTATGGGAGGGGTTGTGGGAGGGCAGATGGGCTAGGTGGGTGAGGGGCACTAAGTAATCTACTCCTGAAATCATTGTTGCACTATATGCTAACTAATTTGGATGTAATTTAAAAAAATAAAAAAGAAAACAAATTAAAAAAAAAAAGCACCCTTCATTGAAAGAGTAAATGTATGTAATTTTTTTGAATTTGAAAAAAAAGGATGTTGATGAATAAATAGTAGATATCTGAAGGGCACAGTCTATTGTTATTAACTCAGCAATAGAGACCTGCTTTAATCACCAAAGTTTTAAATTTTAGAGTAAGAGTACCATTAAAGATCATTTAGTTTGACCCCTTGTGTTTCATATCGAGTCTGACTTAAGATCATCTTACCTGTGAGACACAGAATCATCAACATAAAGCGGTCCTTGTTTCTCCCACCTATTCTTTTTGTTTAATGTTTATTTATGTTGAGACAGAGAGAGTCCTAAGCAGCTGACAGCACAGAGTCCTATGTGGGGCTGAATATCATGAACTGTGAGATCATGACCTGAGCCGTAATCAAGAGTCGGGAACTTAACCCACTGAGCCACCCAGGTGCCCCTGTCCTGCCTATTCTAATCATGAATGAATAATGCCAGGATGTGCCTCAAACCCTCAGGAACAGTAATGCCATTGCATTAAAAGGTTAAAGTGTTGGGTTGCCATCAGAGGCTCTTGAAGTTACTCAGAACAAATAATCATTTGTCTTCAATGCATGTGTTTATTTAATGAATAAATTGTAATTTTTTGAGAGACCAGGCAGCAGCATTTCTTTCTCTTTCGAGCAAGCAGCTGCTCCAGGGAAGTAAGTGGCTCTGGCAAGGGCTAAGCTCCTAGATTTGTTTCTGTAACTTACCAGCTGGGTGAACCCGGCCAGTTCTCTTAGCCTGTCTGACATTGTTGGCTCCAGCAGAATATGGCAGCAATGTAGGCAGCTGCTGAGTTAATCAATGAAAATATAAGGGAATGGATGCCATATAGGTTAGCCACACCACAATAATGCTCGGCACATGGCACACATTACCCTACTCACATTCCTGCAGGTCACTGATGGCAACTCTACATCTGGCTGCGGGACTGGCGGTAAGCTCTGTTCTGTGTTCTCTGTTCTGTGGTTACTCATTCTCCTGGATTGACACACAGATGCAGGGCCTATCCTTCTCATGCTACAGCAAACACTCAGAAGAGAAAGCCTAAGGTGTGGGCAACTTTGAGGGACCTACCAATGTCACCTTGCTAATATCTCGTTTAAAGCAGATCATACACATGAGCAATCGAGACGGGGAAGCACATTCCACACGCCATGAAGCCACTGTAAGTGCCATGCCCAACATAAATTAGGAGGTAGTTATTCTGTGCTGAATCGTGTCCCCCCATTTGTTGAAACCCTAACCCCCAAGGTGGCTATATTTGGGGACAGGATTTTTAAGAAAGCAGTTAAGGCTACATAAAGTAATAAAAATGGCTCTAATCCAAAAGGATTGATGCCCTTACAAGAAGTAGAAGAGGGCCACATGAGGACACAGGAAGAGCAGGTGGGGGTATCTGCAAGCCAGGGAGAGTGACCTCACCAGAAGCCAACCTGACCAGCGCTTTGATTTTGGACTTCCAACCTCCAGATCTGTGAGAAATACGTTTCTGTTTTCTTAAGCCACCAGTCTGTGGTGATTTGTTATGTGCGGCAGCCCCAGAAGACAAATATAAGGGTGATATTCTACCCTAAGGAAGATGGGAGAGGAGGGAGTAAACATTTGCTGAACAGTAATCTATTTTACTGCTGATACGCAATTTATCTTCCAAAGCCATTTGGAGTCTGAGGGGAGTAAAGTTCAGAGAACTTTGCCACTGACTTGAGAACTCAGTCAGCAGGTGACAGAATAGGGTCTTGAAATAAAGACTTCTTAATTCAAACCCTTTATTCTTGTTATTAGGTAACTTTGTCCCCCTCAGTAGAATCTGGACTAATAACATACGTCCAACAGTAGGACAACCTGTATGAAACGAATGACCGTATCTCTCAGGGACCGGCTGGGACCAGAAAGTACAGAGTGACACAAGATGTCCACTGTGCCTCAAGCAGAACAGACTGAATTAAGGGAGGCTAAAGTGTGTCCAGGGATAAGTTGATGAAAGCTTAAATTAAGCTTCAATTCCATCATTTATAAATAGGATAAGAATAGTATATACTTTGGAGGTTTCTGTGAAAGTAAGTGAGAGAGTATATGTACAAAGAAACGAGGATAATAAGTATGTACTTCTAATACTAAAACAATGACAGGTATCACTGTCACAGGGTCACAATGCTCAGAATGGCAGAGTAAGTGGCACATCCTGGAGTCAGAGAAATACTCTTCCTGGGTGGCATTTGCATAAATCCTTCTATTTAAGATTCACTAATAAAAAGAGGAGTTAGCAAAATCTTGCTTGCCTCCGAATGCTTCAATGAGTGTGTATACGTGTGTGTGCGCGTACCTGTGCATGTGTGGGTGCGTGTATATGGGTGACTTCAACAATCTCTGCTGTGATCAAATTGAAATTAAATTTAGAGCTTACCTCTCAGGGGCAGGCTGATTTCCAAAGTTTTTGAGGGCTGTTCTTCTCAAGACCCACCCCCCCCCCGAACTGTACTATTTATGTAGTTGACCTGACTCCTTTGCCAACCTCCTTCGCACACATACCAACACAAATATACACCAGTACGCATGTACATTAATTACACACGCTTTCTCTTCTTTGCTTACGTAGCATGTATCATCCTTTGTACCTTGTTTTACCCCTCTGATTCCTTGAAAGATTTTGCGGCCCTCGTTATCAACTCGCTCATTGTATGCAATGGCTAATTTTATGGGTCCACTTGCCAGGGCACAGGGATGCCCAGGTATTTGGTTAAACACGATTTCTGGTGTGTCTGTGAGGGTGCTTTGGATGAGATCAGCATTTGAATGGGTCGACTGACAAAAGAAGATGGCCCTCCCTGGCATGAATGGGCATCATCCAATCTGCTGAGGGCCTGAATAGAACAAAAAGGTGGAGGAAAGAGGGAGTCGCTCTTTCCCTGGTTGCGGAGCTGGACCTCCATCCTCTGCTCTCGGAAGTCCTGATTCTCAGCCTTCAGACTAGGAATGAATCTCCACCACCAGCTCTCTGGATCTTAGGCCTTCAAACTCTATCGCCCACTTTCCTGGGTCTCTAGCTTGCAGACAGCAGATGGTGGAACTTCTCAGCCCCCATAATCATGTGAGCCAGTCCTTTAGAACACATCCCTTTACATGTATGCTATTGGTTCTGTTCCTCTGGAGAAGCCCAACTAACGCACTGTATTGATTCACTTTCACTCTTCATACTTTTTTAGATTTGAACTTTTTTTTTTTTTTTTTTGGTCACCCTCTAAGGGCAAATACTTGAGGAATCCACCTGGTGACTTTTTGCTATCATTTTCTCTGTATCTAATAAATTGTACTATACACCCCACCAGCAAAAGCACATAATGGACACTAAAAAAATTTTAATTAGGAAACACATTAAGTAATAAATGAGTATATTTTCAATTTTCATGTGGGATATTGTGACTTTATTAAGAATTTGTAATATGTTATAACATGTGGAGCTCATATCTTTATAATAAGTTTTGAAATATTCTGATTGCAAAAGCAATAGGCATTTATTATATGGATTGAAAATAATGCTAATGAATGTAAAAAATATTTAAAAATCATATAAAAAATCACATTCAAAGTCAGTCTCTGTTAATATTTAATGACTTCCCTTCTAGTGTGTAATTTATAATTTTACATTACACAGAGCTGAGATCACACTACATATTTTATGCCCTCCTATTTTCAATTAATATTATGCTGCGAATATTTTCCTATCATTAAAAGTTTTGTCAAAGATGTTTATGCCTGCATGCGTAAATCAATAATAAAATGATTTAGGTGTGTTAATGTAATCATGCAGTGATAGGATTAAAATGAATATATTAACAGAATCTTTCCTCCCATATGGATACTTCCTTTAAGCCAAAGCTCCTTATTACCAAAATGACTACGTGCTTAGTTGGTAAGCTGAAGTTAGAAATCCACAGAGGCTTAATATCTTTATCACAGAGATTAATGAGGAGGTATAGTTAATACCCTCACACAATACTAGACAGTTGATATATAGCATATGATATAAATTCCATTCTGTAAAAGTTAAGCTACTGTAATATTCACTTAACATATTAATGGGCTCTGTGGATGAGAATAAATTTAGCATGACACAAGTTTTCTGCCCTTGGGTACGAGCAATCTATTTGAAGGACCAGACGTACACATGTGAGACAGTTACAGAATCATCCCAGAGAATGAGCTAGGGGAGCACGATGGAGATAGTCATTAAGCTATACATGTAGAAGTGGAAAGTCAAGCCGGACAGGTGCAATCAAAGAAAGCTTCCTGGAAAAGCTGGCCTTAGCTCCACTACTCTGAATAATGGTGAGGGAACAATATTTACTCAGTAGCTGTTACAAACCAGTCCCCATCTCTGGTTGCCTTCACAGTATCCCTGGAAACCCAGTAGTGACATTGCCATTTGATAAATGGGACTTGAACACTGATTCCACATGTATGTTCTTCAGATGGCACTGCTAAAGGGACAACTAGAAAGGAAAGGGAGAACATTGAGGCAGGAAACAGTATGTGAAAGCCCAGATAACGATGGGATCTGGTAGTGAGAATGAGCAGTACACAGGGCCAGAGTGTTGTATATACTCTGTGGGATTGAGAGCATGGCTGTCATGAGGTTAAACAGACACAGTGGAGTCATATGGTAAGAGGTGCTAAATAGCAAAAGTTAGCACCCATGAGGATCCTTTGGGACACCGATCCCCCTGCTATGGTCCCATAACTATCTGACTTCAATTTTGCATTTAGTTGATTGAAAAAAATGCTTAGAAAAAACAATTCATTGGGAAATTGTGTGTGTGTGTGTGTGTGTGTGTGTGTGTGTGTGAGAGAGAGAGAGAGAGAGAGAGAGAGAGAGAGAGAGAGAGAGAAAGAGATCATGAAATCCCATCTTTTCTATTAGAGTGAAAACATGTATTTTTTAATGAGAGTGAACTGAAGGCCCCTTTTAAGCACATTAATAGTTGTTGTCAAAATGAATCATTTTCTTATTTGACAATGGTGATTAGTTAATAAGAGACCTGGTCCTTGCTCTCAGGGTGCTTAAAGTCTAGGGGGAGAGACAGTGTAACACATGCTATGAAGGAGAGGGCAGGGATCCATGAAGACACGCAAAGTGGCAACTGGTCCAGTCAGGGGGTCTCAGGAAGGCATCCAATAGGAAATGCTGGCTGATTTAAGATCTCTAGGAAACACTGGAGAGCCTGGGTAGACAGGGAAAAACAAAGCACTCAGGCAGGGATAGCACACCAGAGTCCCTATCATTTGACTCATCAAAGCTCATTTTAGAAACAAAAAACAAAAGCCATTCGGTCAAAATATGGAGAAGAGGGAACAGCAAGTCACATGAGATTGAAGAGGTCACTAGGGCAGAATTTTGCAAGGGTTGCAAGTCAAGGTAAATAAAGATGTGGTGTTTACTCCAAGAAAAATGGGCAGGCAGTGAGGAATCTTCCACATATAACTGGATTTGAGTTCAAGGGCAGGGTTGGGATGAAGTGAAAGAGGGAAAACTCAATGCCAAATGACCAATGATGGGATAAAGATGAATAAGTCATAAGTAGTGTTAAGGGTCCTGGCATAATGTAAAAAAAAAAAAAAAATCTGGATTTTGAGGCATCTGGGTGGCTCAGTCGTCTAAGTGTCTGGCTCTTGATTTCGGCTCAGGTCACGATCTCGCAGTTGTGAGATTGAGCCCCGTGTTGGGCTCTGCACTGGGTATGGAGCCCGCTTAAGATTCTCTCTCCCTCTACCCCTATCCCATGCAGACATTCACACTCTGTTTCTCTAAAAAAAAAAAAAATCTGGGCTTTGCACAAGGGTATAGGAGAAATGAGAAAGAATACAGCTTCTATGTCATAATCTACAGAGAGAGAGAGAGAATATTTTAAATTAATGAATGCAGTGCAAGATGCTAGATGAGACAGGAGTAATTGGCTAATATTGAAGGTTCTACAGATTCTACCAATCTAATTCAAATACAGGCCCCGTCACTTATCAGCAGTGAGATGTGCAGTCAATTAACCGAATTGCTATGAACCTCACTTTTTACTTCCACAAAATGTGAATAATCCTAAATCCAATTGTATAGAGTTTGGAGAAGGATTAGATCATATAATGTATGTAAAGCAATCAACACAGAGCATATAATCACCAAAGCTTGTTAGATGTGACTGTTTTTAGAGAATTTCCGTTCCTGCTGCTATTATTATGCCATTACTAAAATCATCTTAATCACTGTTGTTTTAAGAGCTTTCATAGGCAGATTCTTTGATATAGTCAACTATTAACATGATCCATTTTGGGAACTGAGTTAGCAATAGGTCAGGGAAAGGAAAGATTTCAGAAAAGATAAGAGATTTGATGTTGACTCAACCAGGAACTCGAAGGAACATCCACTAGTTCAGAAATGAATCTGCTACAGCCAACATTTGTTGAGCTTTAGAAGTGATTTACAATTAATCCTCAAAACAACCATGAAATGGGAACTAGTATGAACCCCTTTTTACTAATGAGGAAAGTGAGGTATAGGGGGATCAAGTAACTTACCAGGGAATAGTTTGTAAGTAGAGGACTTGGAATTTGAACCCCAAGAGACTGGCTCCAGAATGGGCATGCTTAACCTCTGGGCGGCACTGCCTGTTAAGTTGCAATGGGGCAGCAGTGAAGGTGGCTTACATAACTGCTGTTAGATCAATTTCTGATTTCTTCATGGGGTGCTATGGATAATATCACAAAAAGGGACTATTTCCTGAAACAAATTACTTGCGAAACTCACGGAGAGGGATGTGACACAAAGGCTGTATTATCATTTTTCCTTTTTTGAGGCTTCAAAATAAAAGATACACCCTGGATCCCACATCCCATGGAGTTCCGTGTACTAGTAAATCACGGGGGCAAGCAAAGGAAAATCGCATTCACAGACGAATCGTGTCTGCAATCAGCCTTGAACTTCCTGTGTCCAATGGAAGAAATGATTTTCTTTGGTAATGCAACATTTGATGCAGATGGATAGCCAAATTACTCCACAGTGTCTGAACACTCCCCAGCAAAATGAGGAAGACTTGAGTCGATTTGATTTGTACAGAAAACTACTATTGCTCCAGCTAGCCAACCATCACTAATGTTTTTGTATAGAGCGGATGAGTTCAGAGGTCTCTGGGATGAGCAGAAGCTGTGGAATCAGAAGACACACGCTGCCCCTATCCTTCAAGGCCGGCTCAAATGTCATCTCCCTGACCACCAGAGACGGAACAAATGGCTGGCAAAACACTTGGCGTGTGCTTCTCCCATTTTGGCACCCATCACAGCATATGAGACTTGCTACCCTTTTGCCTTTTTGACGGCAACACTGATCTACGGATGCTGATGAGAATCATTTTAAGAGTATTTTTCCCTCCCCAAAGTCCCTGAGTTTGTGTGGAAAATTGTTTCCCATATAACTTGAACATCGCAGCCACCCGTAGCTCTATCATGGTGCTCCCAATTTTTCACGCGTTCAACCTTCCGTCTCCCTGCTAATCCAGCTTGCTGCCACCTCCACTGGAAAGCTGCATAGAGACTCACACCACGTCCAGCTCACCAATTTCGCCTCTGCCTACTATCCCGTGACAATGGCCCTGCAGGTCCCTTCATCCGTTCAGGATCATGACACAGTCTGCTTCTGTCCCTCCCCATGGCACCTCTCTCCTCTTCAGTTGGCAGGTGACTCGGCTTTCTTACCATTACCTCATGCGGACAAGGGCGTAGGTGCTACAGCAAAGTAAGGTTTCTTGATAAGAGTTGTTCCAGGTTTACCATATACATCAGCTAAGTCACTGGGTCCTGTGGGATGCAGCCCAGGGCATGCGGGACATTCATTGGAATGGGACAGGGTCAGGATTGGGGGGGTTAATGTCTAGCTTCACCCTCTACTCATGATTCCTTCCTACATAAAGCCCTGCTATCATGGCCCTCTGTGTGTAAACTCTAACTTAGCTACAATGCTCCTTTCTGTCATTGACATGCTGTCTCTCCCAATACTCTATTTCATGGGTCTTTTCTACCCTAGGTTGTCACACAGATCTTAATAATGCTGAATGGCCAAGATGCATCTTCTTTCCCATACTTCTCCTAGAGGCCATGGAAATAAAGGGATGTGGCCAGTCCCACTGATCGAAGTAAGGAGACTCAGAAGTCCAAGAAAAATGAAAATTCGTGGGAGTATGTATATATTTCATCTTTCTCTTTCAAGATGGGGTGAAATGTCTGATCTCCAGTTTTATGGTCTAAGAACCAGTTTATTCAAAATTCCTACTATGTTTACATAACCAAGAAAAAAGTCACAGTGGCTTCATCTTAGAGAAAGGGAGGAGAGATAGGACATCAATTAAATCTACACATCAGTATGTCCAAATCTCACCTCCACACCATACAGACCTGAATACATCTTAATTTGTTTTACATCAGAATTTATTTGAACTCCTGAATCTCTACCCCACAGCCTAGATTACAAGTGCCCTGGACTCAATGGCAATATCCTATTTATAATGATATCATCACCTAAAACACAGAAGTCACTTGAGGAACATTATCTCTGCCATATGCCTCTCTCTATAATATTAAATACATAGTTATTTTAGCACTTGATAAAACAACTTATAAAAAGAACACAGGATATCTTGGGGGACCTGGGTGGCTCAGTTGGTTGAATGCCCGACTTCAGCTCAGGTCATGATCTCAAGGTTCATGAGTTCAAGCCCTGCCTTGGGCACATTGCTGTCAGCGTGGAGCGTGCTTTGGATCCTCTGTCCCCTTCTCTCTCTGCCCCTCCCCTGCTTGCACTCTCTCTATCTCTCTCAAAAATAAATAAACCTTTTAAAAGAGAATACAGGATATTTTATTATCCAACTAAGCTTACACACAGAGAGGTTTCCTACCTCAAAGTCAAAACCACCATTAACACTTGATCCTGTCCAATTCGATAGCAAATGATAACCCAGACTCTTTCACCAGGGAAAACTGCATGTAGTCTGTCCATCCATCCACCTGTCTGTCCGTCCATCCACCCATTCATCTGTCCATCTATCCAGCCATTTATGCAGTTATTTATCACAAGTATATTTGGTATTATTAGGTACTGGACAATGTGATAGCCATTAGGGATATGATACGAGAAAAAAAGAAATGGATCTCTACCCTCAGAGCCTACAGTCTGGTAGGAAAACAAATACTCATCAAATGAACCAACACATATGCAGCAGATGCAACATAAGTTGGATACCCAGGACAAATGTTCATCAAACTTTCGCATTAAACAGATTTTCCAGGCTCTGGTCAGGCATCCTGATGATGCACCGCTCTGCTCTCTCGACTCATTCACTCTCTGTCCAGCCAGCTACGTGTTTCAACTTCCCTCATTCCCAGTACCAGGGCCCTGACAGCCAGGGTGAAGAGGAGGGACTCTAGCAAAGCACTGGGACCAGGTGCTGACCCTTCTTTGCTGTTGTGTCAGCCATGACTTTGATCCTGAGCAGGTGCCTGGGCTCCTCTCCAGTTCTCGTTCCCCTTCTTGAGCCTGGCATGGCAGAGACAGAGGAAGAAATGGCAACTGTTAGAACTCCACTGCAGATGTGGTGTGATAGAAGAACAGTGACCTCACTTTATGAAAGTCGAAAAACAAAAGAGTGTGTGTTTATTAAGTAATCCATTTGTACACTGAATCTAGGGGGTATCTGTCAAAATCCAAGGTAGAAATACTAGCTGCCATTCGTGGAGTGCTCATACCTGCTCAGCTGCCCTCATCCAATTTCTGGAAGCCCACGACTCTGGCTGTACGGGATAGTCCATGTCGTGGCCACAGTTACTCAAATGCTCTCTCTGTTTGCGTGGGTAAAAGTTTTGAGTAAATACATATAGCTTCAAAAATAGAAAACCCCTAGGGTGCCTGGGTGGCTCAGTCAGTTAAACGTCCGACTTCAGCTCAGGTCATGATTGAGCCCCGTGTCTGACTCTGTGCTGACAGCTCAGAGACTGGAGCCTGCCTCCGATTCTGTGTCTCCCTCTCTCTCTGCCCCTCTCCCCACTCATGCTCTGCCTTTCTCTCTCTCAAAAATAAATAAACATTTAAGAAAACAGAAAACCCTTCACAGAGGGGTTGTTGCTCACTCTTTACCTGTATAGGTCTCCTAAGTGTATTGTACAGCTTAAACACACACACACACACACACACACACACACACACACACACACACACAATGGAAATCCAGGATATTTTAGAAGGAAATCACAAAACTATTAGTGACATCCAGAATTTTCAAACAAATATAACAATCAGGTCTCTTCCATGAGATGTTTCTTATAATTTAATCTTGGGGTCAGATGGATTTGACTTTGATTCTTGGATGACCACTACATAATTGTGTAACCTTGGGAAATTACCTTGCTTTTTGTGTGTCTCAACTCCTGCTGTAAAATTAAGATAAAAATCCATATATTTTACATATTTGACGGCACACTTTATGTTAGTGTCAGGCAGAGTGCGTGGTATGTTTGAGGACCGCAAAAGTTAGCTCGATGCCACAGACCTATGTTATTCGGGAAGACGATGATACTTAAAGCATTCCGACATCTCAGAGAACATAAGCTGATTAATTCATCTTTTACCATGACTTTTAAAGAGCAAAATATGATTTTAAAATATGAACTTTGTATACATCTGCCTTGATCTGATTACATAAGGATTTATCTCTCTTAAATGTGTTGGGATGCTAAAGCTGATTTCATTCTTTACTCTGTGTGATTCTATTTCTCCGAAGTTAGAGGGTAAAGACGTAGGGGAGGTGGCACAGTTTGAACAGACAACAAACGTCTCAGGCTTTTTCTTTTTTTAAGTTTATTTATTTATTTTGAGAGAGTGAGCATGCGGGAGGGGCAGAGAGAGAAGGAGAGAGATAGAATCCCAAGCAGGCTTCACACTGTTAGTGCAGAGCCCAATGCGGGGCTTTGAACTCACAAACAGTGAGATCATGACCTGAGAGGAAATCAAGAGTTGGACGCTTAACCAACTGAACCACGCAGGTGCTCCACTTTTTTTTTTAATGAGGCAGCACGTATTGCCAGCAAAAAGGCTGGACTAGGGGTCAGAAAACTGGATTAGAACTCTGCATTTTCTATATCCTTTTGGCTCATCGTTCACCATTTCGAAAGCTCTGATCTTTACTTAAAAGAGGATCAAATCACCTGCCTCATAATGCTGGGTCAAAACACAAAATACAGATGACGTGCCTAGTACATAGCCAGTGCTCAGTATATAGCTACTAAGCTTACGAGAAGATCTTCATGCACAATCCACGGCAAGTAAATTCTTATCACTGTAAATTTCTCGATGTATAAGTTAGAATATATGTCTTCACGAGAGAAATTTGGTTTAAAGAAGTTTTTGAGCATTTATGACACATATTTTAGTCATAACAAAGAAGGTACTAACACGATTGCAAAAAGGTTTATTCAGGGAAAACATAAATAGACCATGCCTCAGAATAAATAAGAAGAATTTTGGTGCATATTTTCGACTATTAAATTGGTAGGCTGAAAGCAGCTATAATGATTCACTTTCTTATCTTCTAAACCACTCACTCCTGAAGTGAGGAAAAATAAATTGCATTTATCGCTCTCCATGATATGCCCACCTATTATAACACTTGTTATTATATTGTTTGTACGCTTCTTGTACCAAAACAAGAGCAATTTTGGCAGACCAGCCGTGTCCTGTATGATAGCCACGGATATGAGGGTAGACACTGGAGTCACACAGCTGGGAGTGCCCCCCGGGTATACAAGTCACCCATCATGTGGCCTTTGGCAAGTTATTGAAGCCATCCGAACTCCCTTCAATTGATCGGTAAGCAGGGAGGCAGACACTTGCTTTAAGCTTACAAAGTTGTTATGCAGCTATTGCACGGTTGGAACTAAGCCTGGCACATGACGGGCAAATTGGTAAGAGTTAGCTAGTAGATCATCTCACAATGCTCAGAAATGTAGGTCCTCGGTGAATGTTGAATGGATGAATAAATGAATAATGAATAAGTGAACGACAGATAGATCTTTTTCAGTCTGAAAGAAGATCAGGACTTCACATTTGAGATGGTTATGTGCCCAATGCTGTCTCATCAGGGGCCTTGGTAGTTCACTTTTCAGAACAGGTGAGTATCCTGCAAATAAGGTCAGGTATTTTCCACCTGTGATCTTCTAGGATTCTGAGAGGGCATGAGGATTCTTTGTTTGAATTCATGCTGAGCGTGTCTAAAAACACACACAATGTCTGAGCAATTGTCTTTATCAATAGGTTGACCTGGGCTTTAGGCCAAATACTCATAGGAAAGATTACACTGAAAACAAATATTTCCAGGAAAGTGATTCTGTAAACTCATATTGAGTGTTGCTTTTGCCCTTCTCTCAGGGCACTTCAATACTCAAAGAGAGAGCCCTTTCTCAAAACGGATTGCTTGGATATTTTCAATTTCATAAATGCTTTCATTCCCTCTGGCAACAGCAAAATGAACAAGCACACAGTATGGGGAGGAGAGGCAGCTCCATAAAAACTGCTCTGAGCGTGTGGGCAGCGGCCTCCCCCAGACCCGGGAAATGTCTCGTCAGCAGGTTCAGCCTTTCCCCTGCCGAAGCTGAGCAAGCTGGGTAAGCGCTGTTGAAACGTTGGGAGCTGTGATCTTGTGTGAAGAGGTCAAGGGAGCAGACCTGAACGCTGTTTCAAGGACTAAGCTTTGCTATGGGGGAGAACCCAGCAAGTGGCACTCCATACCAAAACCCTCCATTCCATGCTGGGACACAGATACCTGCATTAGTGGTGTCCTGTTTCCTAAAGAGGGAAACCGATAGCAGTGGGTTTTATCCGGCAATTACTATCTCCCTCTGATGGAACTGGCGGCATGGAAAGAAAAACGAGAAAGAAAAAGCAAAGCGACGCTACGTGTGGGTGTTTATGTACTAGGTCACGTTCTAAGAACGAAGGTGGTCTTTCCACTGTAGGAAAGAATGAACTTGGCCAGTGACTTCTGATGCTACCCCTCCCACTTGATCCCAAAACTTAACTGAAGTCAATCTGGCATAAACATAATGCCAGTATCAGCCTACAAGAGAAGGAAAGGGTGCTGCAAACTTCTCACCGTCCATACATGTTTGGATTTATAGTGTAAGTGGCTGGGCAAGATTAAAGAATATTAATATTGGGCATAATCAACTTCTTCTTTTAGAAGAATCCTCTAGCTGTATTACAGAGGAAAGTAAGCTGAAAACTGCAGGCAAGGAGTACAAAGAGACTACTGCTGGGATTGTCCAGACAAGATTTGACAGTTAAGAGAGTGTCCGTGTTTGGGGCATAGATGTAGCAAATATTTCAGCAGTATGCCAATGTACAGGACTTACTCATTCATTTGATGTAGAAGTTTAGGAGAGTAGGAGGTGATTACTAGATGTAAGTTATCCTTTCTACATCCCTCCTACCCTTCGTTTCTCTCTATATCCATTCTTTTTAATATAAACTTACCAAAAAAAAAAATCCTATATACCAGATACAGTAGGTGTTGGATTGGAATTTCCAAAGATGGTCTCCCCATTATATTCCAACCCACATGTTCTTTCTATAAAATGTTGTTGACATGACTTCATTAAGCAATCGTATTGCCTCCTCTTGAATATGGCCATGGGCCAGCCTTTGAATCTACAATCTAATGAGCATTATGTGATGGGAGTGACTCTGTGTCACATTTAAGATTATGCCATAAAAGTTGATACAGTGAATGCCTCACCCATTCCATTCTCTTTCAGGGAAACAGCCCTTAAAACCCAGTCATGACATTTTGAGGAAGCCCAAACCACATGGAGAGGTCATGTGTAGATGTTCTTGCCAACAGTCCAATCTCAAATCTCAACTAATAACATCATCTTGTAGGACATGTCAGTGAGTGAGGCTTCATATGACACCAGCCTGTGGGTCACCCTGGAAGATGCTGAGACAAGCAGAGAGGAGCTATCCTCACCAAACCTTACCCCATGTATAGACCTCTGAGTAAAATGCACTCTGTCATTGTTTGAAGCAATGATGTTTTGAGAGAATATATTAGCAGTTATAAAAACATTCCATGATATTATGAGATTGAAAAGTTAAGTAATACTAATTCTCTCTTCCCAGTAAGATATTCTCATAAGTACCTAATATTATTAAAATCAGTTTAGTGTAAAGGGAAGCATGTTCAAGGTCAAATGGAAATGTAACAGAAAGATAACTTACTAAGTGATCAACACCATTTCTTTTCTTTAAGTTTATTTATTTATTTATTTATTTATTTATTTATTTATTTAGAGAACATGAGTGGGAGAGAGTCAGAGAGAGAGAGGGAGAGAGAGAATCCCACAAAGTCTCTACACCATCAGCACAGAGCTCCATGTGGGGCTCGATGCCCTGAATCATGAGATAATGACCTGAGCCAAAATCAAGAGTTGGACACTTAACTGACTGAGCCACCCAGGCGTCCCATCATCACCTACTTCTGATGCTCACTGCTTACCTGCAAGCACATCCCAAAACCTGGTACCTGCCATACCTGATGCCTACCACGGTATGTCCTGAAAACCTTACACCACATGCTGGTAAACATGACCATCTATAATAAGGAGCCAGCATCGATGAGCTGTCTTCATAAAGGAGAAAGGAAAGGAATTGCCCCTCTATTTATAAATTGTTTGGAAGATACCTTAAGATTTCACCTCTTAGGCCCATGTGTATTTAAGTAGGCACCTTTGGATATGCCTTGTTGCCTGAAGTTCTGTCAATAGCTGATTTTAAGAATCCATCCTTGCTGGTATTTATGGAGAATCTATATGCCATACTTGGCCATTCTGATGTGTGAGTGAGCAGATGCCATTGGCAGGAGAGTTCGCAAATTCTGTGGAAACTATAAAATGAATTTCAATATACTGCCAGATTTTCTGGGTCCAGGTGCCATAGGTATATATGCAACTTTGCCACTGAGATGTTAGCCTTTGGGTTCATTGCCTTGGCCACTGTTTAGGTGACACATGTTGGACAACTAGCATTTGCACAACAATGGCAAATTAGGGTTCCACTTCCATAAGTAAGGGGATTTCTTGTCACAGCAACTGACATTTAGTTTCAAAAGTAACAAACTCCTTGGTTTAAGTAGCAGGTGGTTAGGATTATTATCTTTGCTGTGCATGAGCCCATAAAAGCGATACTACTTGGTCTGAGGTGGGAGATTGCATAGGCATTAAGATCTGAACCTAATCTTTCCATAGCCTGAGAGACTAAAAACAGGATATTGGTACTCTTGAGCAGAGAAAGTCCAAGGGCCTCAAAATGGACAAACATACTCATTCTGATCATCACTAATTCAGGATTACAAGTAGTTTTATGGAGTGGTCCAATGCATAGATTTTGTTCAGATGAACCTGGATTCAAGTTCATACTTACTCATTTATTTTATTTAATCTCTAAAGGGGTCATTTGATGCATTTAAAGTGTTTATCACAATGCCAGGCAGGTAATGAGCACCCAGTAAATGAGAGATGATATGATAACAATGTCAATGGCCATGATGACATTATGAGAATGTGGTTAATATTGTTGTCACTATTATCTGGGATGCTGGTCACTAGATGTGACATCACATTCAGGTCCGATGTCAGATGAAGGATCTATATGGGAGATGGATTTAGGAGTCATGGTCATGTAGTATGCAGTTAGAATCATGGGAGTAGGAGATCCAGAGATTAAAACAAAGAGAGACCCAGAGAAAACCCTAAGGGCACAATATATGAGGGTAGAGTAGAAGAGGAAGACCCAGAAGAGTTCAGTACGTAGGAAGAGACAAATAAAGGTCAAGAACCATGGGAATGAAAAGGAGAGTGTTTCACAGAGAATCTTAAAAAGAAGCAAGTGAATAAGACCATATTTATTATTGGTCCATTCCACTGTATTCCATTCCATATTTTCAGTGTGTCTGGGAACCTCTGTGTTGTAAGCGGAATATTTAGCCCGGCTAATAACAAACGTAAAGCAAGCAATTAATCCTTAATATACTGGAAAGGAGCAGGTTCCCAATAGGTAGATATTTCCTTAGATGAGTGGTAGAACAGTCAATCTTTGTTGTAAGTCAGCAGCGTGTTAGAATTATTTATCTTGGGATGGATTCTTATGACTCCTGCTGTTTTCCTCCTTATATCTAGTAACTGTCACCCTGCATGACTAGGTGGGTCTATTCTGGCTTGAGGAAGGATTTGATTCAAAGGGAAGTAGGGGTCCATTTCAAAAAGAGGTGGTTCCTAACAAAGCCCTGTAGGGGGTTTCTACCTCTGCATCTTCTGAGAGAAAAACCACAAGATGCCACCCTCCTTCATTTTTTGTTCAGAAGGCAATCTTCTGCGCACTATTAGAGATATTCTAATCAGCATGCCTAATTACAAGGCTCTATGAATCCCTTTGAAAGAAAAAAAAAAGGGAAGAAAGTCTTTTCTACAGTATTGGCAAAAAGAAAGACAAATTGACAATCAATTCCTGGGCGAGGGTGAGATAAACCTACCAGTTGGATTGAAATGGGGTGATTCCAGATTTCAGTTCCGAGTGTAAAGGTGGATGGTCAGAATTGGATACACTAAGACTTCTCACTGTAACCTTTTCTCACAAAGATAGGCAGTTGGGACGGAAAATAAAGTCAGTATGGTTAGAGTTTTATTAAAATACTCTATTAAAAGCTGGCTTCTCGCCTAGGATCTACCTTCAGTCAGTTAGATGGTCACTTACAGGTCACTTGCCTCGTCTCTAGGCTTGAGTTTGTCTCCTTAGAGGGGGGAATATACTAGTCCAGAAGCTACTGATGTTACTACTACTCGGGTCTCTTTGTATTCTTCTTCTATAAATTTAGGCTTGTGATAATTTCAATTAAGCCTTGAACGATTCCAATGCATGAGAGGGAGCTTGGTGTGGTGATCAAATGATGGCTTCACAGAACTTTGATTTTACCTATGCAAGGCTCAACGTATAGAGAGGCTGGTCTCTGGGCTTGCTGGCTCTGCCTCATGCTGCCTATGTGAGGTCTGTGCCTCAGTTTCCTCATCTGAAAATGGAAGTGATAATATTGGTGTCTTTCTCATAATGCCATGAGGTGGAAAGAAATTGATACGTTTTTTTAAATCTTTTTAAAATGTTTATTTACTTTTGAGAGATGGCGACAGAACATGAGCAGGGGAGGGGCAGAGAGAGGGAGACACGGAATCCGAAGCAGGCTCCGGGCTCCGAGCTGTCAGCACAGAGCCCGACGCGGGGCTCGAACCCACGAACTGTGAGATCACGACCTGAGTCGAAGTCGGACGCTTAACTGACTGAGCCCCCCAGGCGCCCCTGAAATTGATCTTTTTTGAAGAACACCAGAACTGTGTCCAGAATATGAATGAATGTGTCAGATAAAACTAAGACTTAAGCTCCACAAACTCATCATTACATGACCTTAAGTTGGGCACTATTGCCAAGAAGTTTACACACAAAGCACTTCAGCTATGTTTCTTCACCTCTCTCTGCTTCAAGTCTCCATACGCCCTGCTAGTTGCCATCCTTAACCTTATGCCTAAACAAATGCAAACCATCCACAGTTTGACCCAATGGAATTTCCCTTGAATTTACTTATTTAACTCCGTTTGCCTCTCAGATAAAAGTAACATGTGTTCCCTCTCTTCTGTATCATGGAGCCAACAGTGATAAATCCTCATGAGACACGTGTTCCGACTTTTTTCTCTGCAAATCACTTACCTGTGTCTCAACTATTCCTTCTCTAACTCCTTTAAGGACCCTGATACCACTGCAAAACCTGATACATCTGCTTTTTACATGTATTCGACACCCTTTCTCAAACGCCTCTTCAAAAATGACCCTTCCCTTCTCAGGAGGCCTGTATCTGTGTCCATCTCACTGAGATTTCATGAGCAAAAGAATGTTTACTATTGATTCTCTACTCCTCCCTTGATGTGCCCACAAGGATAAGCGACAGAGACGATTTGGGTTCATTCAGTATTCAGTCAATAAACAAATGTTTACTGAGCTCTACGTGTTGGGGGAAATAACAATATAAATATGTATTATGTTCTCCCATTTTCATATAAATGATAGAAAATTAAGCACATGGTTTCTGTACATTATTTTTTCCCATTATTTTATGTCTTAATGATATTTCCTTATCAGTCCTTAAAAAGCTTGTGATGGTTTTAAAATACGTCTGTCGATATATCATACTCCTGCCATCGAAAGGTGAGTCATATTACCTTCCACACGACTCTAGGCAAGTCTCACAAATAGAAAGTGATGGAACCGACATCGCATCACTTCTGAGGCTGGGTCTTACATGATCTTAAAAGGTCACAGCCTTCACTGGCGTGCCCTGGATTTTCCTTCTCAAAACCCAGCTCTCATGTTATGAGCAAGCCTAGAGGAGGCCACTTGAAGGTGTTCTGGTTGAGGGTCCTAGTTAAGGTCCAAGCAGGCAGCTGGCATCCTTCAGAGGACTCCAAAGCCATTGTTCCAGAGACCCAGAGGATTTTACACAGAGCAGAAAGGAGCAATCTCTGCACTGTAGAGCAGAGGTCTAAACAAGACTGCTCTGGCTTTAAGCAGCTATCATATGGTGGGGCTTTGCTGCACAGTAGACAACCGGAGCATCTGTGGAACCATTTTAATTTCATTCCCTTTCCTTGATTTACACTCCATATCTGCTCTTTCAGGATCCAACTTCCACCACCAATAGAGCCCATCTCCTAATTATCTTTTTTTCTTTAAGTTTTTTAACATTGATTTATTTTCAAGAGAGAGACAGAGCATGAGCAGGGGTGGGGCAGAGAGACAGAGAGGGAGACACAGAATCTGAAGCAGGCTCCAAGCTCTGAGCTGTCAGCCCAGAGCCCGACGTGGGACCCAAACCCCTGAACGGAGATATCATGATGTGAGCTGAAGTCAGATGTTTGACTGAGCCACCCAAGTGCCCCAGACCATCTCCTCATTATCTTAAATATTTTCACCTCAAGGTTTTACTTCATTTGGGTCAGTGGTGGTTTATCTGTAATAACAGTGATAGGGGTCTTACAAGGTCACACAGCTTTCCCCTGGTACTCTGTGGAATGCATCCCTTCCCAATAGAACTTTGGCTCTGAGTAATTCCTCTCTTGAAGTCTTTGGCAAGGACTCTCGTTCTTCCATTTAATGCCAAGAATACTGTGCTAAGAGTCAGAAGAACCTTCTGTGCATCACGTCTACCTACCTACTATGCCCTTCAGAGTTTGATATTTCTACACCTCAATTTCTCAATTACTAGAATGCTATTAAGTTAATTTACACTAAAATGTTTTCGAGAGTTTATATAAAGGTGATTTGAAAGGTCAAAAGTGCTATACAAATTTTATACATTAATATTATTGTTAGACACTTGTCTTTTTTAAAGTTTATTCATTTATTTTGAGAGAGAGAGAGACAGCACAAGCAGGGGGAGGGACAGAGAGAAAGGGAGAGAATCTCAGTGTGGGCCTTGAACTCACAAACTGGGGGATCATGACCTGAGCTGAAATCAAGAGTGAGACGCTTAACCAACTGAACCACCTAGGTGCCCCTAGACACTTGTCTTAATGGCAGGTTAGCCGTATCAAGGGGACAATTTAAGGCCATTGATTGATAAATTCATTAAATAGAGATTCCAAAGTGGCCACTGTATTTTTATTGTCCCAATCCAATGTGATAAATGTTACAGGTGCAGATCAACTCATGGAAATAAAGTTCAGCCTATATTAATATGCTTGCACATTTTCCTAATGCCTTTGAAAATAGATTTCTATTTTGATTTTGAAACAGGTGTTTTGGAATATATTTTGAAATAAGTTGAACAATGCTTATTCATGAGGAGTTTTGCATCATATGACAGCTGAAGTTAATATTGACCACGCTGAATTTCCATACCAGTCCCAAGGATTTGAAAGCAACAGGGATCCTAAAGGTGTCAGTAATTTAGTTATTATCATTAGCACAAGACTCTATGGGACATTTTAATTGCAAATCATAATGACAGAACATTTATAACACTGTTCATTAATACATTATTTAATGCAAACCTATGAAAAATTTAATTGCTGTTAAATGAAGTGTACCAGATAACATTCCAAGAGATTCAATTTGTAATAAAAATAGGGTTGCTTCGTGTTTGATGCTATGGGGTTGTCTGGGGGGATATGATTGAGAGGAGGATTTTTTGAATATGAAAATCATTTTAGTACCTACTAGTTTGAGCCATTTTTATCATAAAAATAATGTTACCATGGCATAGTTATACAAATATAGTTTTTAGAGGACAATCCCACCACTATTAATTAGCTACATGCAATTGGGCAGATGATTTAACCTGCTTGAGCTAAGTTTCCTCATCTATAAAATTGAGTAGTCATTTAGTACCCACCTGTAGCAGACAATGCTAATTGCTCACATAAAACTCTCTATCCCTGTAATGGTCTCCATGGCTCTACGATCTTGGAATAGTGAACAATTGTCAAAGCTCAGGCAGACATAACACAACAAAGATGTACTTCTTTTTTTTAATGTTTATTTGCTTATTGAGAAAGAGAGCATGAGCAGGAGAGGGGCAGAGACAGAGACAGAAAGAGAGAGAATCCTAAGCAGGCTCCGCACTGTCAGTGCAGAGCCCGACGTGGGGCTCAGCTTCATTAACTGTGAGATCATGACCTGAGCCAAAATCAAGAGTTGGACGCTTAACCAACTGAGCTGCCCAGGTGCCCCAACAAAGATGTGCTTCTTGCTAAAGCTTATCATTCATTAGAAAATGACCAGATCTTTGTTCTCAGGCCAGTGGTACCCTTGTTCTCCAACCAAGCCTGACAGGAAAGCACGGTTTGGAATACTGGTAACTGTTAGGACAGAGAGAAAGAGAGGAAAACAAAGTAGATACTTATTAAAGCTTCCCCTGGGGGTGACCACACATCACTTTTGGCCACATTTCCCTGGGCAAAACAAGTCATAACACCTGAGATCAGTGGGGCAGAAAAATTTGCATTCATGACTACCTATCTTGGAATGTACCTTTTGATTCCACTAACACCTTTCTGTTTCACCAACAGATTCCCATTTCCGTGCAACAGAAGGAACTAGGCTCAGCTAAAATCAAGGGTTCCCTTACTGCTAAAGGTGGCCACGTGCTTCCTGTCTCTGTTGTTGGAGAGGAGGTGCATTGTTGTCCCTCACAGCCGATTTGACCCTTTTATTTTAATGAAGAGATCCACTGATAGCATCCCTGTTTCCCTTTGGAATAACTGTACCTTGAGTTCATGAGGGGTCAAACAGGTTGTTATATCTTCACCATAGACGGTAACAAGTAAATTGCTCTGCAGCAGCTGAATTCTCTCCTCTCATTCTTGAAGTACTGTTGAAATTAAATATCAGTGAACAATCAAAATCAATGGATTTTGTGTTCATCAATATGGCAGATTAACCAATAGTGGAAGCCATCCCTATAAAATCTCCAACCTCTGGATAACTATAAAATATTCTGAACACATAGATGAGACTGCAAGAAAGCAATATAAAACTCAGATGGAAGAAATGAAGAGATAATTGACAACCAGAGTGTTGGTGCTATAATCAGTGCAAAGCAGCCCTCAGGTGAGGGGTGAGGGGGGGACTGGGCCAGTAGTAGTTAGCTGTTACTGGGTTCCAACTTGCACATAGCATCCAGTGAAAGCCGTGGGCTGATCAAAACAGGACCTGATGCCACCCCACTAAGCCATCTCCAAAAGAGTTTGGAGATGTTCTACAATTTCCCATGGGCAGCACAGAAGCTTATGCTTCTGATGCTTTGACAAGGGTAAAGGAGGGATCTTCAGTGAGGAAAAAGTAGCTCTAAACGTACACCAGGAAGACACTGATTGAAAGAAAGCTGGTGATTAAGAAAATATTTCCATTCACAATTGCATCAAAAAGAATAAAATACTTAGGGATATACTGAACAAAAGAAATGTGAGGATTGTACCCTAAAACCATAGTTTTTTTCTGAGTTTTTATTTTAATTCCAATTAGTTAACATATCATGTAATACTAGTTTTGGGAGTAGAATTTAGCAATTAATCACTTACATACAACACTCAGTGCTCTTCACAAGTGCCATTACCCATCTAGACCATCCCCTGCCCACCGCCCCTCCAGCAACCCTCAGTTCTCTGCAGTTAAACATATTGAAAAAAAAAATGAAAGAAGATCAAAATAAATAAAAAAGACAATCATATTCATAGACATGAAGACTTAACAGTGTTAAGATAACATTGTTCTCCATATCTATCAACAAACCCAACTCCGTCAGAACCCCAATCGGCTGTTTTTGCCAAAACTGAAAAGCTGACCCTAAAATTCACATGGAAATGGAAAGCAGCAAAATGGCTAAGACAATTCTGAAAAGGAAGCACACATTTGCAAGACTTACACTTCTTATTTCAAAACCTATTGCAAAAGTACAGTAATCAAGAAACACTGACATAAAGGTGGACATGCTTCATCCTCATTCTTCACCTTCAGTTGACCTTCAACAAAGATGTAAGGCTAGTTTAATGGGGGAAAGTGCTTGGATAAATGGATACACACATGCATTGATTAGTTTGGACCCCTTTCTAATGCCATATACAGATTTAACTCAAAATGGTACAGATATCTAAATCTTTCAAAGCTCTGCAAAAAGATATATGAGTAGATCTTTGTGACTCCACATGAGCCAATGATTTCATGGATGTGCCAACATAAATATAAGCCCTGTAAGCAATTTAAACAAGAACAAGAAGAAAGAGAAATAGGAGGGAGAAGGGGAAGTTCACAAATGGTAGAAGAAAGTATTACTAGGCAGTATATTACAAGTAAAGAAATACGTAAGTGCACTTATGTCACAAATAAGTGGAAAGAGAATTCAGATTTCTGGGAGATATTTGAGGTGAATATAATAAAAATATTTGGATAATGAATCCATTACCTACAAATCAACAAGAAATCATATTGCTACTTTATGGAGAATATAAAAAGAAGTGACAGATGAAAAAAAAGTTTAATGTTACTTATAATTAGGGAAATGCAAATGAACTAAACAGTGAGAAGCCAGTTCATGTCAATCAGTTGGCAAGATTTAAAGAGCCCAATAATACCCAAGAATTCTTCATCACCTTCATTGTTGTCAAAATGTCTCAACACACTATTTATTCTTCCTTGCCTTCCTAATTGGGATGTTCTTCCATCTTTGCCCTCCTAGAAACTCTCAGTATAGCAGCCAGATGTCAAATATGATCATATCATCCAGTATTTAAAATCCTGAAGTGGATCCCTATCCCATTCAGATGAATACCAAAGTCTTTATGATAGTCAGCAGGACCCCAAAGAACACTCCTATCATTCTTTTGCTCTCCTTTCCAACTACTCTGTCTCACAGCCACACTGGCCTCCCTACTTCCTCAAAAACAAACAGACAAAAAACTAGGAATACTTTCACTTCAGTTAATTGGCTCTCCCCTCTGTCTAGCAAGTTTTAGATAACGAGCGTGCTTGTTCCCACATTTCTGTGGAGTCAACAGGTCTTTGCTTGCATGTCCCTTCCTAAGTGAGAGCTTCCTTTAACTGTTAATTTAAAAATGCAATATCGTCCTCCCTCTGACACTGTCTATTGCTTTGTTTTTCTCCATAACTGTGGAGCAGAGTACTGTGCACTGCTTATCAGTCCCAAGGGAGGATTCCAAACACCCCCTACCCATTGCATTTAGGTATAAGAGTCTCCAAGGAGAACACAGCAGGGCCAAGCACCGGATGGACCCACCTACACAAAGTAGAGATGGAGGAAGACCAGTCCCAATAGCGACCATTGGTCCCCCATGGCCAGTGGCCCCCTCCAGGCCGCAGTGGAAGGGCAAACTACCCATGCATAGCCCTGTCCTGCCACAGTAGAAGGAACCCTGTCCCTTCCCTGCAGAGGACAGATACAGCAGGGGGGTTGGCTGGGTGCCACATAGCACACACACTTTAAGCAGAGAAAAAAGAGTACTAATTGTCCTACAAGGAGCACAGATATTCCCGCACAAGGTAAGGTGATAACCCCTCACAGACTGTGTGGGCTCTTTATCGGTAGGTAAGGAAGTGTTCCAGGTCCAAGGTCCATTCCTATATTGCCAAGAGGGGCTCAGAGACGGTATATGAGGCAACCTTTACCCAACAAATAACACAACCTTCTAAGACAAACAAAAAACTTGTGTTTATAATTATTGGTTATTATATGTATTGCCTCATCAATGTATAGGTTGTCTAAGGACACACATTTCTATCTCTTATGTTTACTATTGCTTCTGAAAATGTTGAAGAGTTCTTCACTTACAGCATGTGCTCAATAAACATTTAATGACTTGCTCTGAACTGCCAAATATCAATAAGAACATAGAAAAATAAGAGAGTTCAGTTACACTGCTAATAGGTCTATTAGTTATAACAACCCCTGTGAAGTACAATTTGGTAAAGCCTGGTGAAGTCAAAGTGGGTGTACTCAATAGCTTAGTAATTATCTCCCAGAGGGAAAATTATGAATAAAGACAGAGCAAGACTGTTGCAGCAAAGAAAAAAAGGGCAAATGACTTACCTTTTTCTTCACTAAGGAATTATAGAAATAGATTTATTCAATGAAACACTAGGAAGATACCAGAAATGAATAAATTAGACCAAGAAAAATAGACACGGGAAATTAAAAAAAAATATTAGATGGGAAATGCCAGTTGGAAAATATACACACAGTATGGTAACATTTATATAAATGTTAAAACAATATAAAATATATGTCATTTATTTATATTTAGGTATATTAATATACACAAAATACAAAGCATGAATGGAGAAGCAATAGGCCAACTTTAAGATACAGATTACGCTTAGGAAAGAATAGAGGGTGAGGCCTTATTACTGTCTAAACTACTTTCTAATAAAATATATTTAAAGTAAAAAGGGTCAAGCTATTAAAGTTAACTCTGGCACACAGGTGAGTATCTCTTTTGTTATTTTGTACGCTTTTCTATGAGTTTGGGATACTTTGTAAAAAACATTTAAAAAAATTAAAATTAAAACATGGCGGGGACCAATGAATCCCAATGGTAATCACCTAATAGTACTGTTTTATCATTTTCCGTTCCTGTTCCCCAGATCCCAGAAGTACCTTTCCTGTTAATCTTTCCAAGCCTGATTCTTTAGCTTGCCTTATGTTTTTACAAGCTTTTACATTTTTTTTCTATAATTTGCTAAATTTAGCAAGATTTTGTTTCTGTTCTATATAATTCAAAATCCCCAACAAGTACAGTAACTAACATCCTAGAGATACATGCAAGGACATTAGGGGAGACCTAATGAAACAAAGAAAAATCAAGATCATTTCTCAATCAAGCAGTGAAGAGTTGATGGCCCCTCCAACATTTATTATCTGTGCAACACTGGGAAACCCACTTCCTGTCTGACTATCAGATTTTTCACATGTAAAATATAAAGGTACATCATGCCTTCGTTATGCGGTTAAAATAGTCCATCAATCATCTATTTAAAGAAACTTACACATAGGAAGCATTCAATCAGCAGTTATTTTCTCGCTTGATAAATAAAGAGGAAAATCATAATTAAAAGTTATCAGTTATCTGGCTTATCCAGTTTGGCCCCATTGAAAAGAGCAGGTATTAATCTCTACACTCCACTGGGGACACATTTGACATAGGTCTCTTTCCCTGGCAGACTTGGTTATTGAAGAAGCCATTTGTTAAATTTACATTTGCTATCCATCTGTGTTGGCGTCTCTACGGCATGTCCCTTTAAGTGTCTGTGGAGTGGTCCTTGACATTTACAAAAAAGCTACTGGAGAGAAGTACAAAGGCAGTCAACATGTGCCAGACCAGCTCTCTGAAGAAAGAGTTAATGAACTCACTGTTCCCGGAGGAGCTTGAGGGGGTGTGAAGAGGGGAGTGTAAACAGCATTCAATTGCTTTCCTCAAAATTGTCAAGGACATTCATCAGTAATAACAAGAGGGTTTGAGACAGGGGAGCTTGGCCTTGCAGTTTTTTTTTTTTCTTTTGCAAACTTAACAGATAATTAAAGAAGACTTGATATAACAGAGACATACCAGACTTGGAGTGAGAAAATATGTTTTGTAGACTTAAAACTTTCAAATCCAGCTCTTCAACAGAGATATGCTTATCTCAACTAGTTCTCTAAAATGCAGGAGATAGTCATTAACTTACAAGGTGGAACAAATGAACATACGATCAGATGGAGGTGAAAGAACTTTAAGGGAAACATGACTCCAGATAAACATTAATATTTGATTCTTGATCTGGAGGAATAGAAATTAAGAAGCTTTCTATAAAGGATGAGGGGTGGGGGAAGCACCTCTAAAAGAAGGGAAACAAAGTAATGATTCTCCACCTGGAGAATCTCCCAGACCACGATACAGGCAGAAGAATACCAGGAAGAACAAAGTGGTCTTGCTGAACTGAAAAGGCAGAAATTGGATACAGGAAATAGGAGATGACTAAAAGGTGCCAGAAAGAAGGGAGCTACACAAACAGGTGCTGATAATAGCATGGAGTTATACTCTTGAGTCTGTTGATGAAAATTAAGCTACACATGGATAAAGATCTGTAAACCAAATGATTCCGAGTGATGTAGGGCTGGGAGACATGTGAATTCCGGCCAGGCAGAAAAGAAGAGTCCTTGCTGAATATCAGCATACTCACTAGGACTCAGGAAGGGTCATTTTTCAGTGTTAGGGATAAAGCAGACACAGAGTAAAACTACACTGAACTCCCTCTTACAAACTTTAAAACAACCTCAAAAGGATTGAACTGATCCACAATTAACTAACCTTCCTGACAGAAAAAAGTCCAACATACTACAAAGAAAAACAAACAAACAACAACAACAACAAAAATCTGGCATTAAAAAAAAAGCGTACAATTCCAAATCTCTGTAATCAAAACAAACTACTTCACATGTAAAGTAGGAAAAAAGTAATTCATAAATAGAAAATATATCAGTAAATAGAAATAGACCCAAAGATGACAGAGATGATAGGTTTAATAGGCAAGGATTTGGGTGACATCTATTATGATTAGATTTAATCACATAAAAGTAAATAAACACATAAACAAGATAAATCAAAAGCTATAAAAAGAACAAAGTTGAATTTCTAGTTTTGAAAAATACAATATTTTAATGTTAAAAGTAATTAGCTGGGATTGTCACCAGATTAGACACTGCAGAAGAAAATACCAATGAACTTGAAGATAGAGTAAAAGAAAGTATCCAAATTAAAGAACCAAAGAAAATATAAAATAGTCTAATATAGGTATAACTGGGATACCTAAAGAGAAAAAAAGGTGGAGAACAGAAAAAAAATTAAAGAAATACGTGAAAAAGATTGATGAAAACTATCTATCTACAGATTCACGAAGTTCAGTGAAACTTAAGAACAAAGCAAACCAAACCAAGTTAATCATAATGACATTGCTAAAATCAGTGTGAAGAGATCTTAAAAATAAGCTAAGGGAAAAAATGGGCTTGATGAAGCACATTGCCATGTTACATACTTCCTGTGGAGAGAGACAGATGGCAGCAATCTGCAGGCTGCCTCTAGAACATTAGGACGGGCAACAGCCAACACCCAGTAAGAAACCTGGGCACTCCATCTGACACCTGAGAGAAAATGAATCCTGTCATCAATCTGAATGAACTTGGAAGGAGATTCTTCCAATCTTCCCCAGTCAAGCTCCAGATGAGAATGGGCTGTACATAACACCTTGAGAGTGGCCCTATGGGACCCTGAACAGAGATCCCGATTAAGCCATCCCAAGACTCCTGACACAGAGAAACTAAGAAATAATAAATGGGCATTATTAAAACCACTAAGTTTGTTGTAACTTATTACGTGTATAGAAATATAATATCCCTGACACTTGCTACAGAAGAGGAATCGTTAGAATATAGGAAAACAATTATTTTCTTCTTTCTATCAAGCTTGGCATTCAAGACTATTTTTCACAGTGATGTTTGAAGAAAGTCCCTTTGGGTGGGAACTTGTTCATTGATATTTTTGTCTATGTGGTACCCACTTTTATTAGGATAATAAGAATTACAACTTGCCTTAATGGATATACAGGCTTCAGGGGAACATAGCATACAGTGGAATAAGCAATCTACAGGTTTCTCCGTACACAATGATTTCCCCTAATATACTTCCAAAACATTAGGTATTATTATTACTGTTATTGTTGCCTCTACTGAGGCAACATTTGAGGAAAGAGATGGGTGCCAATTTTTCTGGTATACAATCACCTGTGCAACCAAAATTGATCTTCTTTTATATTCAAGCAGAAATGCATTTTATAAGAAGCTTGTATATCTTCATTTGCCCTGGGGAAAGTTAAATAGCTAAATCCTTTGTAATGTTTCTCTATACATAATGAGATTATTAAGCAGCCCAGGCGGTCTCTAACCTAGAAGAAATTCCCAGATGATAAGACTAAACTTTCTATTGCTCATTTTGAGTAAGTCATCTCTAATCAGTCACTGAATGAATAGACTTATAATGAGTTCCTACTCTGGGTCAGTTATTCTGTTATTAGAGGCACAACGATGCTCAAAATACCACCTCCATCCTCAGGGTGCTTACAAAAAGTCTGGGCTGAAAAAATATACAGACATGGAACACTTCTTGGCTGGGAAACATCAAATCATAGGAGAATCAAAATCGCCTGTTAAAATCAAGAAGGATGGAAACACAATTACTGAGTCATCCCTGTGCACCTGAAACCCTCCAGGGAGGTTTTCAACACCATCTGATTATCATGACACATTTTATTAGTCAAGGCAACAGAGGCTCAAAGAATTGAAGTGACTTTCCCAAAGTTACATGCCTTGTAATGCACAGACTCGGGGTTAGTTCTTAGATTTTCCAGCCCCCAAATTCAATGGCTTTTCATGTAACCACAATACTAAGATTCTAGTCTCAGGGATAACAGTAATCCAATTTCATGACTTTCAGTAGTCTTTTGTGCAGTTTTTCCATGTAATTTTGCCCTTTGAACATCAAGTGACTTTTCAAAGGTAGATCCAGTATTCACAAATTATACCATTCCTTTTAAATACCCCTGCCGTGAGAGATCCCTAATTCCTAATAACGAATGTTCTTTTAAGTAGTTCAAGTGATTACATCTACTCTGATTAAGAATATTACTTTCTCAATTTTTTTTCCATGGGGGAAGACATTTTTTGGTATTTTTAGCACATGTTAAGTATCTACAATTCCCCTCTTGGTTTGGTGGGAGAATATGGGTACTGTGGATGGGAGGGTGATGTTATTCTACTGGCACAATTCTGGAAAAGCACTTTGTCACTTGAATTCAGAGGCACCTGACAGGGTAGTAACAGAATCCTGCGCAGTGCTAGTGAAAACAGTTCATGGTGGCTGAGTACCCAGAGTGCCATGGACAGGTGACAATAGCCCATGTTGGCCAATGACAAATTAAAAAAAAAAAAATGAATCTGAACTTGGGTAAGGAGACATTTTCTTTGGGACAAAAATCAAACAAAAAACTACTTTAATCAGGAGAGGGGGTCTATTGCAACACGAAGAATATGTGAACCATAAGATACATTAGCATCTCACAGTTCAAGCAGAAATGAGTTTTCTTTCATGGGGAGGATCAAATAAGGCTAGGAAGAAAAAAACAGGTGCAGGGGAATTTGATGAGCAGGTGGCACGATCGGAGAGTTGAGCAAGAAATATCTCTGTCGGCAGTCGATTTTGTGGAGGGGCTATCCAAAGGAAGTTGTTCCATCCTTCAATGCCTGTTTAAAGTTTCAATATTTGTTTAAGCTTAACAATCAATGGGTCAAAGTTCAGGCGCCCTGTAGAAGGACAGAAGCCTGGCTAACGTCTGGCCAAGTCAAAGTGGGGGACATTTTGTCCAGACTGGTCAGTGTGGACAAACAGTTCAGGTAATTATTGATGCGACAAGAGAGAATTTGCAGTGCTTGTGTCTTGTCATAGGTTAAACAAAGGGGGCTCATCCTTGAGTCTTATCTAAGTCACATGGACAAAGATAGTTCTTTGGGGTGAGCCGTTTCCAGGACACAAAAGGTGGAGAATTTCTTGACTGTAGCTGTTTTCCAGGAACATAGGGCTCAGGAAAAAGTTGACACGGTCAGTGAGCAGCCTGGCAAGTAACAGAAACCCCTGGGGTGAGGGCCTACAGCCTCTGGGGGGTGAATCAGAGCCGCTCACGGTGATGAACAGCAGCCTGAGGGGACAGTGGCAGGGGTCCACGGGGAGCTTACAAAATGGAGTCAAAGTAGCTACAGATGACCTAGGATGTTTGAAACACAGCAGAAAATCGGAAGCGCATAGAAGACTCTGCCCGACGTATCTCTCGAGTCAGATCTCCTTCCACTGCCCTTGCAAAATCATTCTGCGCACTCTTTTCCCCCTCTCATTTTGCAACAAATCCCGTTGTTACACTTTTGTGCATTGCATGCACTTTCTTATTAATAAGAAATTACTCCTCTATCCTATATCAAGAAGTTTGCTTTTCTCTATGACCCCAGGCCACACTGCTGTCAATAAAATTAAATCTTCCCATCCTCCCAGCCTGTATTGGCTGCTAAGTCCTTTTTGGTCCTACGGAACTTTTCATTTATTTTTGGTAGGCATTAACTTCATTAGATCGGAGACGTTTGTAACCCATTGCCTTTATGACTAGATCCTGAGATCTGCTGAGAGGATACCCACCTTCAACTTCCATGGCATCCAACGCTGCTTCATCAAATGCCTGACATCACAGTGTGTGCTGAGCAAATGTTTGAAGTGCATTTCCTGAAGTGAGACCTGTGATTTGAGAGCTAAAGGTCCCAGACATGGCACCTGTTCATGTCCTGTCCTTCCATGCTAAGCTAGATGAATTGATGTATCCTCAGTGATTTTGCTGAAAACTGTAGAACATAATTGTTCTTTTTTTTTAAATTTTTTTAATGTTTACTTAATTTTGAGAGAGACTGACAGACAGAGCAGGAGTGGGGGAAGGACAGAGAGAGAGGGGGACACAGAATCCGAAGCAGGCTCCAGGCTCTGAGCTGTCAGCACAGAGCCCGACGCGGGGCTGAGCCGAAGTGAGCCACTTAACCAACTGAGCCACCCAGGTACCCCTCGTTGAGTTCTGATTTAGTGTATGTGTATATTTGGTTAAAATATTTAAGCTGTCCAGGATCTAGTTTCCTCAGCTATCTGGTAAGAATAATCCTACTCATGTAGAATGGTCATATGGATACACAATACGATCCTTCAAGTTCCAGTTACGATCTGTTCAATAAATACTAGTTTTTTTTATTAGGGTAGTGGTATGTCCCCCTACTGGTGTCTCTAGAATAGCCTATAACTAGTAGTTCAGATTTCCAGAGAAAATGATCTCTACATAATAAAATTGCAAATACAGAAAAAGAGCTGTCCTTGCAGTGAAAAGACCTGGGTTATTGTCCCTGATGTACCTAGTTTTCATCACACAACCTAATCAGATAACCTGAGGGATATAGAGAAGATAGTCTATTTTGTCATCCTTAAACAACTTTAAGAGGATAAAGTACATTGAAAGAAAAAGTTTGTCTCATTCGAAATATGCCTACGTAAACGTCATCAATATTATTTTGGATCAAAAAGGTTAAATTCCCTATTTACTTTGCCCCCAAATCATTTGATTTTTAAACGATGTAACTCTCTCTTAAAACCAGCTAGTAATTTATGCAGGAAAAAAAGCATTCCACTGTCCCTTTATGATTCTTTCAAAGAAATCATTGATTTTTTTTTCCCAGTTGGCTAATTGATTTTAAGCAATTAGTCAGTGCAAGTAACATGTAACTAGTTAGTTAGCTTACTATGCAATGTTTCCCAATACTGCTCCCTCAAAAGTCATTAGAATGCAGATTTACAGCCTCTGATGTATTGCAAAAGTGAGAGCAGAAGAAAGCCAACGAATTTATATTTTTAAAGAAAATGAAAATGCTGGAAGGGGACATTCAGGAAATGCAATCTGAAAAACTGGTTCTTTGGAAATAATTTGTTTCACTTATTTTAACTTATTACACCATTTAGGGAAAAATATATATAGAACTAAAAAATACCGATAATCTTACTACTTGTAACCATCATTAATAATTTCACGCATCCTGCTCTAAAATTTACACACATATACAAACACACACACATACACATATACACACATTTTCAAAACCAAAATGTGTTAATCTACTCAACATACGCATATTGAGTGTCTATTGTGCATCAGGCAGGCACCATGCTTGGAAACATAAATATCCATGGTATATGATCTATTGGAAAAGGGTGGGAAAGATGAATATTAATGAAATGATTGCCCGAATAGAGGCATGATTACAAAGAGATAACCAATCCGCAAGAAATCTACACATTATTCTGAGGCCATATAACAAAGAAATTTGACTCAGGCTGTAAAGAAATGTTCCCTGAGAAAGTAATATTTTGAACCAGGATCTGGAAGAGGAAACGACTTCAGCTATGAAAAGGGTAAGAGGACTGAAGGCAGTTACAGCAGTGCCGAAGATTCAGCCAGAGCTGTAGGCAGGAATCAGACCATACAGACTGTTGTAGGAATGCTGACACTGGTCATGTCTCCCTAAAGCAATGGGGACCACTGAGGCGTTTTCAGCAGGGAAGAAATAAATACTCAGTGTTAAATGGTTTTGATGTGAAAAAATATAACGGAGGCGATCAACAATGGATAGGGGAGACCAAATTGCAATAGTTGAGGAGAAGCAGTGGCATACCTTCATCTAGGGCCAATGACATTGAGGGACATATAATTAGATGAATCAGAGATACAGCAAATAAAATCCACAGGTGTTGGTATACAATGAGCATGAGGAGTAAAGAAGAGGCAAGTGTTCAAGATGATCCCTAGGTCACACAGTGGGCAGACCGGGTAGTTTTTAGACCTGGGGAGCACCAGATACCACTTAGATTAGAGCAGAGGAGGGTCACAGGAACACCATTCACCTTTGATGAGTTGACTCCGTGATGCTATTGAGACATTTATGGGACGTGGTCACATTAGAGTTAGATCTAAAACTTCAGTTTGGGATAGCAACATAAGTTTAGGGATCATCTGGAAAAAGATAGGTTTAGAAAATATGGGCATTGATGAGATGGCCTAAGAGAGAGAAAAAGTAAACAGAGAAGCGTATGGGGTAATGGACAAAGCGTATGACATTTAAAAAAGGATACGATCAAATGCCTAATAAAAATAGAATGATATGTTCAATTCCATCGTAATTAAAAAAAAATTAAAGCAAAAGTGAAAATCTCTTTATACCAACAACACTGCTAGACAGAAAACAGGGTAAAGCCAAGCACTGGTAAAGGCACAGGCGGACAGAAATCTCCATGGAAATGAGCACAGATAGCCTTTCTGGGCATCCATCTAGGACTATTTAGCGAAATCAAGTACGCATCTATTTCAAAACCAGAAATTCCACCCCTACATTTATAATCTGGAGAAGTCTCCACTGGTCCATTAGAGTACATTTTTAATGAAAGTGCAGCATTTCCGACAGCCAAGAACTTTTTGACAACCTACCTGTTCATGACTAGGGGAGCATATAAGTAAAATGTAGTAGATGCCCCCTATGGATTATATACAATAGTTAGAGAGAACACCTAGATATGCATCTGGCCATATGGATAAGTCTTAAAAATAGGCTTTGTGTAAAATGGATGTTGTAAAAAGGGATAAACATAAAATATTTTATTATTTCATTTTATTTATTTATTTTAAACGAAATATTTTAAAAGACAAGCAGTAAGGGGAGCCTGGGTGGCTCAGTCAGTTAAGCATCACCCGACTATTGGTTTCCACTCAGGTTATGATCTCACAACTCTGAGTTTGAGTCCTGGGTCCTGCTGTGCACTGAGAGCACAGAACTTGCTTGGAATTCTCTATCTCCCTCTCTCTCTATCCCTTCCCTGCTCTTTCTCTCTCTGTCTCTCTCTCTCAAAAATAAATAAATAAACTTTTTTTTTTTTAAAAAAGGCAAGCAGTGAACAAAGCTACTGTGAGAAGTCAAGTAAATGACTGAAATATGCTCAGTGCTTCTGGGGGTGAGAACCAGGTCACCTGATTGCTCACTTTATTGGGAATGTTTTTTTCATAAAGCGAGTGAGGCAGAACTCAATGCCTCAGCTTAATATCTTGATATAGGTTCACAAAATCCAGAAGGACCAAAAATTATGTTGATATACACGCTCATGCAAAAAATACATGTGAGTGTGTGTGTGTGTGTGTGTGTGTGTGTGTGTGTGTGGGTGTGTCTGTGTGTGTTTTCTGTCCATGTATGTGTTTTGGGAAGTAGTAATGCTACATAGTTGCAAGTATTCTGGCTTTTATAAGTATTATTTCCTCATATTCAAGTTCTTTTAATCACTCCTAGTTCTTTTCCTCTTGGCAAAACATAAGATGAAAACCGAAGTCTGTGCTCATTAGATATGCATATTGATAATTTGAGATTTTAAGAAAAGTTGGTATTAATTCTGATAAGGGGTGTTTATAGATGAGGAGGCATGGGAAGGGCCTTGAAAAGCTCGAAGAGTAAGTAAGTGCAATGAAGAATGAAGGGCTTAACCTGTCATACTTCTCAGACTCATGTGTGAAACCACTCTGTCTTCATTTTAGAACTCCGAAAGTTTCCATGTGAGAGGCACATCTCTGAAGGTGAATTTTCTGACAGCAGATAGCCACGGGGGTGGAAGAGGAAAGTGGTCCCGGATCAGAAGAACACTGGTGTGGAGGAGAGTGGGGTGGACGCATGGCTCCTGGTTTGGAATGTCCCTTGCTGTCCCCGGCAGGACGACGTGAGCCTGAGAGTCACTACCTCATCCAGAATAATTCCAGCGCTAAGCCATCACGGTAAATTGCTTAAAACGAAGAAGCATCCTGAGCAACATTAAATCTTTGAACTAGAGATAGAGACTTTGGTGAGATGGAGTTCTGGCAAGTGAGAATAAATCGAGGAGGACCTTTTACATTCTACTCAACTTACAGTGTTGACTTTACCTCTAGGTTCATAGGCCTGGAGAAAACACTTTTAAAATAGGTTCCCAATTTATCAAGCAGGAACAACTCATCTCAGATGCGTACCGAATGGCTCATTATTGCTGACTGTTATTATTTAGGATATATCCCAGGGAGGAGAGCTCCTATTCCAATGAATGATGGAACGCAATAAATAATTGCTCCCCAGCTACCTTTGACAAAATATGTCAGCCAAGTACATTTTGAAATCCAATACCCTAATTTTATTACTTATTAATTTGTGGAAAGTCATTAGTTGTGATGGGTTTCCCTAAAATTAGCGTTATTTAATATGCCTAATCTGGATCACTTAATTGTTAGTTTTTTGAACTAGCTTTGAAAAGGCCTGAATTGCTAAATTGCAGGGATGATTTATGACCACATGAAAGTAGAGACATGACTGTGTCAGCCGTGGGTCCTGTATCTAAATAATTGGGTGTGTGACTCTTTTGTTAATCTCCTTCTCCACTGATGAAATGTAAGATCCGAAACATGAAAAACCAAAACCAGCTTTGTTTGTTTCTTTGCTCATAATTTTGTCTCCTGTGCCAGTGGCATATCCGGCAACTAACTAACTAACTCAATAAATAAATATTAAAAAAATTTTTTTAAATGAAAAAGGTAGTAAAAGGCAAAACCAAACTCATGTCATAAAGCTCTAAAGCTTTGAAGTCCTGAAGGGATGGAGACGGCATGGACAGGTGGGTGGGATTTCTCACAACAAAATTCTTGTCTTAGGTTAAGGGTGAAACTAGGTGATGACTGTAGAATATGGAAGCAGTGGGGACAGAAATGATAAACATCTCTCAGAGTGACTGGATAAGGTTTTAGGCATATTACTGTCTTGGGGGGACTGCTGACACCCAAGCTACAATGCAATAAACTAGACTAAACCTAGTAGTATTAAAAGTTGATGTATTATTTGCATTGTATTATAATCTTGATTAAGCGTTGCATTAATTTCAATAACACTGGTCAAGCAAATAAACTACAGAATGTCAGTGGCTTACGTAATAGAAGACTTACTACAGAATGTCAGTGGCTTACGTAATAGAAGACCGATGACTACAAGGAGAATTTTAAAATGCTATTCTTTCTAGGGTAACTGTCTTTGAAAGGCAGCTTTAGAGTACAGAGTGGGGGGGCGGGGCATGACTATTTAATTACTAGCTAGCTTCCTTTGCTACATAATCTCACAGTGTTCAAAGCAAGAGCCCTGGTCCCCGATACACATTATTTCACATAGTCCTAAAACCAATGCTCTGCATAAGGAATTTAGTGATTTTAAGATAAGGGAATCGGCAAACAAAAAGGTCAAGTAACATATATATTTGTGTAGATATATATGTGTGTGTATATATATATATATATAGAGAGAGAGAGAGAGAGAGAGAGGAGAGAGGGAGACAGAGAGACAGACAGAGAGGGAGACAGAGACTGAGACAGAGATGGCAAGAGAGAAATTGCTAAACCTAAGTCTCAATGTTCCAAGTTTCTGTATAGTTTTACAGTATCATCTCCTCCTCCTGTTTTATTTATTTTTTTAATTTTTTTTTAACGTTTATTTATTTTTGACACAGAGAGAGACAGAGCATGAACGGGGGAGGGTCAGAGAGAGAGGGAGACACAGAATTGAAACAGGCTCCAGGCTCTGAGCTGTCAGCACAGAGCCTGACGCGGGGCTCGAACTCACAGACCGCGAGATCATGACCTGAGCCAAAGTCGGCCGCTTAACCGACTGAGCCACCCAGGCGCCCCATCCTCCTCCTGTTTTAAAGAAAATAATCTATGTAAAGCAGTCAGCAACAAGACCAGGAACATGATGAATAAGTAAATACATGACATCTATTATTTCATTACTGCACGTAATGCATATTAAATGACGTTTTCTCTAGCTTGTCAACCACTGGAGCTCTGGGTCCATGTCTCAAATGTGTTTGCAACTTCCGTGTACAGCATGGGTCTGCTGCCTACTAAATCTTTTTGTCCCCCCTTGGGCAAACAGCTGTATTTACATTTCCCAGTTTCCTCTGCAATTAGGGGTTGCCATGTGAGTAAGCCTTCTCCAGTGACATGTAAAAGAAAACTGTTTGTGCCATTCTCAGGCCTGGTGCATTAAAAAGAAAAAAAAGAAATAGGGGCACCTGGGTGGCTCAGTAGGTTAAGCATCTAATTCTTGGGTTTGGCTCAGGTCCTGATCTCACCGTTCCTGAGTTTGAGCCCTGGGTCAGGCTCTGTGCTGACAGAATAGGGCCTGCTTGAGATTCTTTCTCTCCCTCTCTCTCTGCCTCTCCCCTGCTGATGCACCTGCCTATGTGTGTGTACATGCACTCTCCCTCTCTTAAAACAAATCAATAAACATTTGAAAAAAAAAAAAAAAAAGATAAAAAAGAACAACAGCAAAATCTTTCATGTATTCTCCCAGGAAATTCCTGGAGGAATTTTCAGATTCCATCTGAAAAGAGCGTTAGTGCACAGGTAATCTGGGAAGCAGCTTGGGGAAGAGAGCAGAGCAGCTGATGATTCTGATCTACGAATGGTCACATAAGGAACTGAATCTTTCCCTGCATTGTTAAATGAGAGGTAAATCAACTTCTTGTTCTTCAGCATGTGAAATTTGGGGTTTATTTATTACTGCCACTTGGCCTACACGAACTACTACAATCATGACCATAGAAGGCTGCAAGGACTAACGGTTCAGCACATGGGCTTTGGAGAGAGACACAAGACCTCACTAACTTGCTCGAGGTTAACCTTTCATAAGCAACAGAGATAAGAATCAAATCCAGTTCTACCTGCTACCAAATCTGTTGACCCTCTGTCCATCACTGTCTCTCATATGTCTTTAGTTTTTCCTACACGATTGTTTCCCAGAGGAAGCCTTCTCCTTTAGAATCATCATGGAGGAAAATATGACTCTGCTGCTAACTTAGCATTTTGTTGTGGGTGGAACTGATGCTTAGTCTGGCTGGTCTTAATAGTGAAGTTCTCATTCCAAACTCCTTCAAAGGTTGAAGTGTGGGCAGCTAGCATCTTTTATGTCCCATCCATTTTATTTACAATAAAAGAATTTTACTCCCACTAAGAAAGATGGAGGGCATGTGGCTAAGATTTATAGCTTTTGTTAAGCAAGTGCATAAATAGTAATTTTGCTAATAAATTGAAGGAGGATGCTCTTTTAAAGACCGTTGGTCACCTTGGAATGAATGCCATTTCCCTGACTTGGTCTAACTCATCATGGACAAGTTCTTTCACTCAGTAAATTAGGGGAGACATTCAATGTAGTTTTCATTCAACAAATGAAACTTTATTGAGGGCTTATTGAGTAAGAATATATGGGAGAGAGACTTGACTAAGGAATGATTTCTGTTTGGAGGGACAGACAGTCAAGGAGGTATTATAAGAACATTTTAAAGCACATATAGCTTAAATTATCCATAAAGTTTATAACAGGAATACATTACAGCATAGGTAGATGGAACCATATTAGGTGGAGTGATGGCAACAAGAAATCCCTCCCAGAGGAAGAAGCCAAATCTAGACATATGAGCCAGTGACCATGAAGAAGGAAAAGACATAGAATTTAAGATAGAAGAACCATCAAGAGTAAAGGCATGGGAGGGAGAGGAGCAGAAGGTCTCCTTATTAAGAGGAAGGAGTTTGGGTGGCTTGAGAGTGAGGCATAGGAAATAGTAATAGGGGACCAAGAGGATTTTAAAAGTTGGTTGTCAAAGGAAAAAAAATGAAGGTCATGTCTTCTATCGTGAATTGTTTTAAATTATACTTTGGGAAGTGTGAGGACATCACTGAGCGCATTGAGGAGGGTGTCAATGTTAACTGGGGTGCACGGATCTCATGGACTATTCATTTCATTCCTCATCTGATAGGCTGATACTTGGCAAGCAAGAGGGATGATAAGGGTATTGAGATATCTAATTGAATGGCACAGAATATAAAGAGATCACACATAAAACATACATCAGCTTATTGTTTTGAAATGGTTCATTGCATCCTTCCAGGAAACATTCATTCCCCAACCCCACTGCATATTATGAGCTTTGTACCGTTTAGAGGAAGGCTACACGTGGAGATGGAATGTAAAATGGTGAAAGACTTTAACTGGGTGATTTTTAAGTCCTGGTTTCCATGATGTCTTTGCTAGCCAGCTGGTATACCATCAATGGCATATCAGTCTGGGTAAGCTGGACTGTGCTATAATAACAAAAGACCATAATATTCTTGGTGGTTATAGTAAAAATGGCAAGAAAAAAAGCCTTCCTCTCCCCATCAAAACAAATAAAACAAAAACAAAAACAAAATAAACCACATGACTCTGAGACTCATTTTCATTTCAGATGCCTTAACAATAGGTGTGCGAACCATGTGCCGATTCAAGTCCAGTCCAAGGTCTTTTCCAGTTTATATTTTACTGGTCTTGTGAGAAGCGGTCACCTACTGTAACTGCAAGTCCCCAGGCTTCTGGTCCACTTCTATTTCCCTTTTGTTTCTCTTTTTCTTTTTTTGACATGCTTTAAGACAGGCCAATTCTTTTCTCAACTCATCTCCTTTTTGTAATAACTTGTCAAATACAACCAACAAAAAAATCACGTAACATTATGTTTTAATTTCTTTCTTTTTCCCTGGAGATAAAACTTTATTAGGGACAAGAACTCATATTAAAATCCTTTTTAGACTTCTTGTTTGAACATCATGGCATAGCCCCCTCCTTTAGTTTTTGTTTTGTTTTTGCTTCTCTCTGCTAAGCACAACTATAACCCTTGGAAATGGCCCAAGAGAAAACTAAAGAGGGATTCTGAATGGTAATAAGAAGGTAAGCTGTTTAGAGACTCCTGGAGTGGAAGAACCACAAACACAGCAGCAGGGTATTTAGAACCCTGTACCCAAGGGAGGAAGTCCACCCAGACTTAGTATTTACAGATCCCCTACTCCAGAAATAGATGGTAACCCAAGTGGACTCACTCTTTTCCCAGACTGAACATGAGTCCTTTTGACAACATTGGTGAATCTGACAGCAGCAACAAAGGGGGTTGAATGGGACCCCTGACAGAACGAAGAAGCCAAGGGAGGTCCTCTCCTCCCCTGCAGGGTCTAAGACTCCTCTCTTCCAACAAGAGACCCTTAGGTAGACTGATGGAGCTGGAAAAGGAGACTCAGTCAGAGCAAGTATGATGGTACAATAAGCCTCTTTCTCCCCAGTAACTTGTAGTTCCATCCACCAAGTTGGGGTATGTCAGTAGAGACATCCTACCATAGCTACCACTCAGCGGGAGATGCATCGTGACCTAGCCGTTACAACATCTGCAGGGCTCAGAGGAAGCCCGGAAGCACCAGATACACCGAGCAAACCAAAATAACACTGGGGAAGTTCAGAAAATTGTTGTTGGAACAGGAAGCCAAGCCTGGAGGGAAATTATCTCAACTTGGTAAAAAGCATATACACAAAATCCTAAAATTCATATTACTTAATGGTGAAAGACTGAGTGCTTTCCCTCAAAAATTGAGAAAAAGACAAGGTATTCATTCTTGTTATTTTTATTCATCATAGTGCTAGAAGTTATTTCCAGCCTGTACCATAAAGCAATAAAAGGGAAAAACGTATACATATTGTGAAAGAAGAAATAAAGGTACCCCTACTTGCAGATGGCATAACTGTCTATGGAGAAAATTCCATGGAATCTATACAGAACTCCTAGAAGCAATCAGTAAGCTCAGCAGGGTCACAGGATACAAGCTTACCACCAAAACCAACCACATTTCTATCTAGTAATAAAGAATGTGCTGTTCGCAAAGCAAAACTAATGACACAATAGCATTTACAAATGCTCCAAAGAAAATTAAATATTTAAATATATACTTATCAAAACATATATGCTAAAAATTACAAAATGCTGATTAAATAAATCAAAGGAGACCCAAGTAAATGGGCAGATACACTCTATGTATGAGATGGAACACTCAACATCATAAAGATTTCAATTCTGCACAAAATTGATTTACAGATTTAATATAATTCCTAACAAATGCCAAGCAAAAATTTCTGTGAGGATATAGACAAGCTTATTCTAACATTTATATGGAAAGGCACAAGCCCTGGAATAACTAAAACACTTTGACAAAGAAAGATAAAGTAGAAAGAATTACTCCACCTATTCTTAAGTCTCACAATATAGCTAGAGTAACCAAGGTAGTGTGATATTGGAGGGGGACAGACACAGTGAAATGGGACAGAATAAAAGACATCAAGATCTATAAAGAACTTATCAGACTCAACATCCAAAAAAAAAAAAAATAAACCAGTAAAAGAAATGGGCAGAAGACATGAATAAACACTTTTTCAAAGAAGACATCCAGATGTCAGACCCATGCAAAGATGCTCAATATCATTCATCATCACGGAAATACAAATCAAAACCACAATGAGATACCACCTCACACCAGTCAGAGTGGCTAAAGTTAACAACTCAGGAAACAACAGGTATTAGCAAGGATGTGGAGAAAGGGGAACACCTTTGCACTGTTGGGAATGTAAACTGGTGCAGCCACTCTGGAAAACAGTATGGAGGTTCCTCAAAAAGTTAAAAATAGAACTATCTTATGACCCAGCAACTGCACTACTAGGAATTTATCCAAAGGATACAAAAATGCTGATTCAAAGGGGCACATGCACCCCAATGTTTATAGCAGCATTATCAACAACAAGCAAATTATAGAAAGAGTCCAAATTTCCATCATCTGATTAGTGGAAAAAGAAGACGTGGGGTGTGTGTGTGTGTGTGTGTGTGTGTGTGTGTATGTGTATGTGTATGTGTATATACACACTGGAATATTACTTGGCAATAAAAAAGAACATAATCTTGTCATTTGCAACAATGTGGGTGGACTTCGAGTGTATTATGCTAAGCAAAATAAGTCAGAAAAAGACAAATACATGATTTCACTCATATGTGGAATTTAAGAAACAAAACAGATGCACATAGGGGAAGGGGAGGAAAAATAAAATAATGTAGAAACAGAGAGGGGGCAAAGCCAGAGGAGGCTCTTCACCACAGAGAACAGAGGGTTGATGGAGGCAAAGTGGGTGGGGGGATGGGATAAATGGCACTTTTGGGAATGAACACTGGGTGTTATATGTAAGCAATAAATCACTGAGTTCTACTCCTGAAACTGATACTACGCTATATGTTAACTATCTTTAATTAAAATACAATTTTAAAAAAACTCAGTAGTACACCAACACAAATATGCTCAACTTGTTTTTGATAAAGGCATGAACACAAAGCCAATTCCGTGCAGGAAGGGAAGATAGTCTGGAGCAATTGAATTTCTGTAGGCAATTTAAAAAAAAGGAAAAGAAAAGAAAAAGAAAAAGGAGAACATAAACCTCACAACCTATACAAAAATTGACTCAGAATAGGTTATAGACTTAATGTAAAATGAAACACTCTAAAATATTTAGAAATAAACATAAGAGAAAGGTTTTGGGGGCACCTGAGTGGCTTAGTCAGTTGAGCATCCAACTCCTGATTTTGGCTTGGGTCATGATCCCAGGGTCGTGAGATCGAGCCCCACATCAGGCTCTGTTCTGAGTTTGAAACCTGGTTGGGATTCTCTCTCCCTCTGCCCTTCTCCCCACACTCTCTCTAAAATAAAAAACAAAAAATAAAAATTCAAGGAAAAGAGAAAGGTCATAGGCTATAGTGCCGGGCAGGAAATTTGTACACTTCACACCAAGTGCACAATCCATCAAAGAAGAAAATTGATATACTGGGTCTCATCGAAATGAAACCCTTTTACTCTATGAAAGCCCCTTCCTTATGCCTTGCTTTGTGCATTTCTTCCATCTGGCTGTTCCTGAGTTAGGTTCTTTTGTAATAAACTGATGATGCAGTAAGTAAAATGTTTCTCTGAGTTCTGGGAGCTCTCTAGAAAACTGAACTAACCCAAAGTGGGGGGTTGTGGGAACCTCCAGTCGATTGCCGACAGTCAGAATCACAAGCACTAACTTACACTTTTGAATGGAATCTGCAGCGCCTGGCACAGGGAGCAGTGTTGAAAGACTGAGCCCTCACCTTTTGGGATATAACTCTACCTCTAGGTAGAGAATGTCAGAACCGAGTTTAATTGTTGAACAGCCCACTGGCATTGCAGGTTCCTGGTAGTGTGGGAAAGCTCCCTCCCACACACATATTGGAACTGGGTTTCAGAACAACCACGAAAGATGAACAGGCAGCTCACCAAAGTGTATATACGAATGGCAGATAGGGCATAAAAAATGTTCAATATGATTAGCTATTGGAGAAATGCAAATAAATACCCAAATAAAAAAAGAACTATATATCAGTGCACGCAACAGCTTGGATGAACCTCTGGAGGATTATTTTGAGTGAATAAAGAGTCAATGCCAACAGGTTACATAAGGTATGTTTTTATTTGTGATGACAAAACTAGAGAAATGTAAGTTTCCAGGGCAAAGTTTCCCTGGGGTAACTTCCCTGAGTAGTTTCCAGGGGTCAAGGGAAGAGGGCTGCAGGGAGTGTGTGTAATGATAAAAGAGCTGTGTAAGAGGGTGCCTGGGTGGCTCAGTCGGTTGAGGGTTCAACTCTTGATTTCAGCTCAGGTCATGATCTCAAAGTGGGATCTGTGCTGGGCTCGGTGCTGAGTGTGAAGCCTGCTTGGGATTCGCTCTCTCTCCCTCACTCTATCTGCCCCTCCCCTTGTAGTGCACTTGTGCTCTCTCTCTCCCTCTCTCTCTCTGTCTCTCAAAATAAATAAACATCAAAAAAATTAAAGACATATTGGGTTTATCATCTGCCTTTGAAGTTAGAGCAAGCAGCAGCTTCACCAAAAG